>NC_089504.1:275650158-277062033 GCF_036850995.1 Saccopteryx leptura
TTACCCAAAGTAATATATAAATTTAATGCAATTCCCATCAAAATTCCTATGACATTTTTTAAAGAAATGGAACAAAAAATCATCAGATTTATATGGAACTATAAAAAACCCCGAATAGCCAAAGCAATCCTAAGGAAAAAGAATGAAGCTGGGGGCATTACAATACCTGACTTTAAACTATATTATAGGGCCATAATAATCAAAACTGCATGGTATTGGCAGAAAAATAGACACTTAGACCAATGGAACAGAATAGAAAGCCCAGAAATAAAACCATATATATATGGTCAAATAATCTTTGATAAAGGGGCCAACAACACAAAATGGAGAAAAGAAAGCCTCTTCAACAAATGGTGTTGGGAAAACTGGAAAGCCACATGCAAAAGAATGAAACTCGACTACAGCCTGTCCCCGTGTACTAAAATTAATTCAAAATGGATCAAAGACCTAAATATAAGATCTGAAACAATAAAGTACATAGAAGAAGACATAGGTACTAAACTCATGGATCTGGGTTTTAAAGAACATTTTATGAACTTGACTCCAATGGCAAGAGAAGTGAAGGCAAAGATAAATGAATGGGACTACATCAGAATTAAAAGTTTTTGCTTAGCAAGAGAAACTGATATCAAAATAAACAGACAGCCAACTAAATGGGAACTGATATTTTCAAACGACAGCTCAGATAAGGGCCTAATATCCAAAATTTACAAAGAACTCATAAAACTCAACAACAAACAAACAAACAATCCAATAAAAAAATGGGAAGAGGACATGAACAGACACTTCTCCCAGGAAGAAATACAAATGGCCAACAGATATATGAAAAGATGCTCAGCTTCATTAGTTATTAGAGAAATGCAAATCAAAACTACAATGAGATACCACCTCACCCCTGTTAGATTAGCTATTATCAACAAGTCGGGTAATAACAAATGTTGGAGAGGCTGTGGAGAAAAAGGAACCCTCATACACTGTTGGTGGGAATGTAAAGTAGTACAACCACTATGGAGGAAAGTATGGTGGTTCCTCAAAAAACTGCAAATAGAACTACCTTATGACCCAGCAATCCCCCTACTGGGTATATACCCCAAAACCTCAGAATCATTGATACATAAAGACACATGTAGCCCCATGTTCATAGCAGCATTGTTCACAGTGGCCAAGACATGGAAACAACCAAAAAGCCCTTCAATAGAAGACTGGATAAAGAAGATGTGGCACATATACACTATGGAATACTACTCAGCCATAAGAAATGATGACATTAGATCATTTATAGCAAAATTGTGGGATCTTGATAACATTATAAGGAGTGAAATAAGTAAATCAGAAAAAAACAAGAACTACATGATTCCATACATTGGTGGAATATAAAAACGAGACTAAGAGACATGGACAAGAGTGTGGTGGTTACCAGGGGTGGGGGGAGGGAGGACGCAGGAGGGAGGGAGGGAGAGATTTAGGGGGAGGGGGAGGGGCACAGAGAAAACTAGATAGAGGGTGACGGAGGACAATCTGACTCTGGGCGAGGGGTATGCAACATAATTTAATGACAAGATAACCTAGACATGTTTTTCTTTGAATATATGTACCCTGAATTATCAATGTCATCCCATTAACATTAATAAAAATTTATAAAAAAAAAAAATTTAAAGATATATTTATTTGATAAAACAATGATACTATTTGAAGACAATGACAATCTAAAACTGAATTTCTAATTACAGTTAATATTTTATATAACTCCATCATTCATTTAATTAACTGCAAGAGTTGTAGGGTCATAAGTGTGCAATTCAAACCTGTTTAAAGGACCTATAGGTATTTTGATGCACTGATGTTTTTATTTATTTATTTTTACAGAGACAGAGAGAGAGAGTCAAAGAGAGGGATAGACAGGGACAGACAGACTGGAATGGAGAGAGATGAGAAGCATCAATCATCAGTTTTTCATTGCGACACCTTAGTTGTTCATCGATTGCTTTCTCACATGTGCCCTGACCGCGGGCCTTCAACAGACCAAGCAATCCCCTGCTCAAGCCAGTGCCCTTCGATCCAAGCTGGTGAGCTTTGCTCAAGCCAGATGACCCCGCACTCAAGATGGCAACCTCACGGTCTCTAACCTGGGTCCTCTGCATCCCAGTCCGACGCTCCATCCACTGCACCACTGCCTGGTCAGGCACTGCTGCACTGATGTTTTAAAGAAAGAAAAAAAGTGAGGAACACAAAGCTATTCTAGTTTGCTTTCTTTGGAAGTTACTTCTACATGAATATTATGGAATTGTAAAAATATTCCACTGAAAGTATTTCCACCTCAGATTACTGTGTATATGTAATTTAAAAAATATACCGTCATTACAAATAGAGATATCAAATATACATATCATGTGTTCTACAATATAAGATTTAAGATTCACATGGTGGCATTGTGAATATTTCAAAAAGATAACCAATAAATAACATTACAAAAGTTTGAGTTCTTTGTGAGTGAAGAATGTACTTTTACTACACAGCCCAAACCCAATGATTAATATAAAAAAATAAAACAATATATTATAAAGCCAAAATAGAAAAAGTCTTAAAAATATTAGTTTGATTTTAAAGGTATCTCCAAAATGACAGGGATAAAACAAATCACTGAAAATCCAATATTTTAATCTTGATCTATGCTCTAGAATTTAATCTAAATCTTTTATTACATTGTAAATTATTTCATTAAAATTTAAATATCATGCTTACAAACTCTATTCTCCTTAGAAAATACAAATTTGTACATTTTTTCTATTCTAAACTTTCTTCTTTTCCATTTTTATAGATTAACAAGGCAGATAAAGTTAATGAGGTGCCTTGATAATTTACCCATTTCAGCAACTTTAAGTTTAACCCATCAGTTTTACTGCAATCCAGTAAATTAATAGAACATAAGAGGAAAGTAAAATAGTGTTGCTTTTTAAAATTTTTTTTTAATTTATTGTGTTTACATAGATTCTAGTGTCACCCCGATTGTATCCCCGTTCCCCTGTATTCACCTCAACATATCCCTTGCTCCCCTCCCAACAGCTCTCTCCCCATCTCCCTTCAGGTTTAATTCCATTCCTCAGTTCACATTGTTCCTTGGATTCCTCAAATAAGTGAGGTCATATGATATTTTTCTTTCTCTGCCTGGCTTATTTCACTTAACATAATAGTTTCCAGGTCCATCCATGTTGTTGCAAAAGGTAAGATTTCCTTCTTTTTCCTGGCCCCATAGTATTCCATTGTATATATGTACCTCTGCTTTTTAATCCACTCGTCCACTGACAGACACTTGGGCTGTTTCCAGATCTTTACTATTGTGAACAATGCTGCCATAAACATGGAGTGCATTTTTTTTTAATCAGTGATATGACATTCTTGGGATATATTTCTAAAATGGGGATGGCTGTGTCAAAAGCCAGTTCCATTTTTAATTTTTTGAGGAATCTCCATACTGTTTTCCACAGTGGCTGCACCAGTCTGCATTTCCACCAGCAGTGTAGGAGGGTTCCCTTTTCTCCACATCCTTGCCAGCACTTACTCTGTGTTGTTTTGTTAATGAGCGCCATTCTGACTGGTGTGAGGTCATTGTGGTTTTAATTTGCATTTCTCTAATGATTAGTGATGTTGAACATTTTTTCATCTGTCTATTGGCCATCTGTATATCCTCTTTAGAGAAGTGTCTATTAATTTCTTTTGCCCATTTTTTTATTAGATTGTTTGTCTTTCTGGTGTTGAGTTTTACACTTCCTTTATAAATTTTGGTTATTAACCTCTTATCAGATGTATTGTCGAATATGTTCCCCCATTGTGTGCTTTGTCTTTTAATTCTGTTCATATTGTCTTAAGCTGTGCAAAAGCTTTTTAGTTTGATATAGTTCCATTTGTTTATCTTGTCTTCTATTTGACTTGCCCATGGATATAGATCAGCAAATATATTGCTGCAAGAGATTTCAGAGAGCTTACTGCCTATGTTTTCTTCTAAGATGCTTATGGTTTCATGACTTACATTTAAGTCTTTTTATCAATTTTGAGTTTATTTTTGTGACTGTTGTAAGTTGTTGGTCTAATTTCATTTTTTTGCAGGTAGCTGTCCAATTTTCCCAACACCATTTGTTAAAGAGGCTGTTTTTACTCCATTGTATGCTCTTACCTCCTTTGTCAAATATCAATTGTCCATAAAATTGTGGGTTTATTTCTGGGTTCTCTGTTCTGTTCCATTGATCTATATGCCTGTTCTTATGCCAGTATCAAGCTGTTTTGAGTACAATGTCCTTGTAGTATAACCGGATATCAGGAAGTGTGATACCTCCCACTTTATTCTTCTTTTTCAAGATTGCTGAGGCTATTCGTGTTCTTTTTTGGTTCCATATAAATTTTTGGAATATGTGTTCTATATCTTTGAAGTATGTCATTGGCATTTTAATTGCTATTGCATTGAATTTACAAATTGCTTTGGGTAGTATAGACATTTTGATGATGTTTTTTCTTCCTAACCATGAGCACAGTATATGCTTCCACTAGTTTGTATCTTCCTTGATTTCTTTTGTCAATATTTTATAATTTTCCAAGTACAAGTCTTTAACCTCCTTTGTTAAATTTACTCCTAGGTATTTTATTTTTTTTTGGTTGCAATAGTGAAGAGGATTGTTTCCTTAATTTCTGTTTCTGACAGTTCATTGTTGGTGTATAAAAATGCCTCTGATTTCTGTGTATTAATTTTATACCTTGCCACCTTGCTGAATTCATTTATCAGGTCCAGTAGTTTTTGTCTGAGACTTTAGGGTTTTCTATATACAGTATCATATCATCTGAAAATAATGACAGTTTTATTTCTTCTTTTCCAATTTGGATGCCTTTTATTTCTTCTTGTCTGATTGCTGTAGGTAAGACTTTCAGTACTATGTTAAATAAGAGTGGTAAGGGGGCACCCCTGTCTTGTTCCTGAACTTAGGGGGATTGCTTTTAAGTTTTGCCCATTAACTATGATGTTGGCTGTGGGTTTGTCATAGATGGCCTTTATCATGTTGAGGTATGTTCCCTGTATTCCCACTTTGCTGAGAGTTTTGATCATGAATGGGTGCTGGATTTTTATCAAATGCTTTTTCTGCATCTATTGAAATTATCATGTGGTTTTTCTCCTTCCTTTTGTTTATGTGATGAATCACATTGATTGATTTATGAATATTGTACCATTTTGCCTCCCCAGAATAAATCCCACTTGATCATGATGTATGATTTTTTTTTCATGTATTGCTGGATTCGGTTTGCTAATATTTTGTTGAGGATTTTAACATCTAAATTCATCAGGGAAATTGGCCTATAATTTTCTTTCTTTGTGTAGTCTTTGCCTGGTTTTGGAATCAGAATTATGCTCGCCTCATAAAAGGAGCTTGGAACTGTTTCTTCCTCTTGAATTTTTTGAAATAGCTTGAGAAGGATAAGAGTTAGTTCTTCTTTGAGTCTTTGGTAGAATTCACCAGTGAAGCCATCTGGTCCAGGGCTTTTGTTTGTTGGGAGTTTTTTGATAACTGTTTTGATCTCATTTGTTGTAATCGGTCTGTTTAAGTTTTCTGATTCTTCCAGATTGATTTTTGGAAGATTATATGTTTCAAAGAATATATACATTTCACCTAGGTTGTCTAATTTTTTGACATGCAGTTCTTCATAGTATTTTCTTACAATATTTTGTATTTCTGTTGAGTCAGTTGTATTTCTCCACTCTCATTTCTAATTTTATTTATTTGAGTCCTCTCTCTTTTTTCTTGGTGAGTCTGGTTAAAGGTTCATCAATTTCTTTACCCTTCAAAGAACCAGCTCCTAGTTTCATTGATCCTCTGTATTGTTTCTTTAGCCTCTATGTCATTTATTTCTGCTCTGAGATTTATTATTTCTTTCCTTCTACTACCCCTGGGCTTTTCTTGCTGTTCTTTTTCTAGTTCTTTTAGATGCAAGGCTAGGTCGTTTATTTGAGCTTTTTCTAGCTTTTTAAGGTATGCCTGTACTGCTATGAACTTCCCTCTCAGTACTGCTTTTGCTGTGTCCCGTAAATTTTGAGTTGTTGTATGCCTGTTATCATTCGTTTCTAGGAATTTTTTAATTTCTTCTTTGATCTCATTGTTAACCCATTCATTATTTAATAACATGCTATTTAGTTTCCAAGTGTTTGAGTATTTTTGAGTTTTTCTGTTGTGGTTGATTTCTAGTTTCATGCCATTGTGATCAGAGAAAGTGCTCAATATGACTTCAATCTTCTTAAATTTGTTGAGATCGCTTTTGTGCCCTAACATGTTGTCTATCCTAGAGCATGTACTATGAGTACTTGAAAAGAATGTATACTCTGCTGCTTTATGGTGAAAGGTTCTGAAGATATCTATTAAATCGAGTTGATCTAGTGTGTCCTTTAAGTCTGCTGTTTCTTTGTTAATTTTCTTTCTTGAGGATCTATCTAGTGATGTTAGTGGGGTATTGAAATCCCATATATTATAATATTGCTGTTGATCTCATTCTTTATAGCCATTAAAGTCTGCTTTATATATTTAGGTGCTCCTATATTAGGTGCGTAGATATTTATAATGGTTATATCTTCCTGTTGGATAGCTCCTTTATCATTATGTAGTGACCTTCTTTATCTCTTACTATAGCCTTTGTTTTAAAATCCATTTGTCTAATATAAGTATTGCTACCCCAGCTTTTTTAATTCCATTTGCATTAAATATTTTTTCCATCCTTTGACCTTTAGTCTTTGTGTATCTTTTGTTTTGAGATGTGTCTGTTGTAGACAGCATATGTATGGGTTCTGTTATTTTATTCATGTAGCTACCCTATGTCTTTTAATTGGATCATTTAATCCTTTTACATTTAAGGGTATTATTGATATGTAGTTGTTTATTACCATTTTATTCTTTAAAGCTATCTTCCTCTTTTACCATATTCTTTTCCCCCTTTGTTCTGTTTACAACAGGCCCCTTAACATTTCTTGCATCATTGGTTGGTTGTAATGAATTCCTTGAGTTGTTTTTTTTTTTTTTTTTTTTGTTTGGGGAGCTTTTTATTTCTCCTTCAATTTTAAACGATAGCTTTGCTGGATAAAGTAGTTTTGGTTGTAGGCTTTTTTTAAGTATTACTTTGAATATTTCTTGCCATTCCCTTCTGGCCTCAAGTGTTTCTGTTGAGAAGTTGGAGGTCATCCTTATGGGGGGCCTTTGTAGGTGATAGCCTTTTTTTCTCTAGCAGCTTTTAATATTTTCTCTTTATCGCTTAGCTTTGATAATTTAATTATGATGTGTCTTGGTGTGGATTACTTTCGGTTTCTTTTTAATGGAATTCTCTGTGCTTCTTGAACTTATATGACATTTTTCTGCATCAAGTTAGGAAAGTTTTCAGCTATGACAGGAGTTGGGAACCTATGGCTCGTGAGCCAGATGTGGCTCTTTTGATGGTTGCATCTGGCTTGCAGACAAATCTTTAATAAAAAAATAATAATATTAAAAATATAAAACATTCTCATGTATTACAATCTATTCATTTCCTACCACTCGTGTTCATGGGTGTGGGTGGCTGGAGCCAATCACAGCTGTCCTCTGGGACAACATCATATTTTTATTGGATAATTCACAATGTACATGAGTCGTTGTATGGCTCTCATGGAATTACATTTTAAAATATGTGGCACTCATGGCTCTCTCAGCCAAACAGGTTCCCAACCCCTGAGCTATGATTTGATTGAACAAGTTTTCTATCTCTTGTTCTTTCTCTTCTTCTTCAGGAACCCCTATGATGCAGATGTTGTTTCTTTTCATGTTGTCACAGAGCTCTCTTAGAGTTTCCTCAGACTTTTTGAGTCTCTTTTATTTTTGCTACTCTGCTTCCCTGCCTTTATTTATCTTGCCTCTAACTCGCTGATTCTATACCCAGCATTATCCATCCTGCTTTTAATTTCTTCCATTGTGGTCTTCATTTCTGATATTGTATTTGTCATTTCTGACTGATTCTTTTTTATTATTTCAATGTCCTTTTTTATATTTACTATCTCTTTATGTGCTTGTTATGTCCATCTATTGCTGTTCTAAGATCTTTGAGCATCGTCACAATCATTATTTTAAACTTTGCATCAGGTAATTTGTTTATATCTGACTCATTCAAGTCCTTTTCTGGAGATTTCTCTTGATTTATTTGGGCTGCATTTCTCTGCCTTCCTATTCTGTCTGTGTATAAAAAAGTGTGGTCACAGGAGTCCAATGGGTGTGGCCTCTGTGTTCCCTAGGTGTGGTCTGTCCGCAGGCCCACCACCACCTCTGCCACTGCCTTAGGCTATCGGGTAAGGGAAAATAATGTTGCTTTTAATTCCACAGTTTGACTTGTATAAATAATAATTCTAAATGAAAAGAAGTCAAATTGAGTACTTGAAGAAGACACCTACATAAAACTTCTTAAAGCTACTTACATTATACAGACAAATGGAAGTTTTCATCCTAAAATTTACAGTGAATAGAATTATCAGTCTCCACATGAAGAATTTTAAATTTAGTTCTGGATACCAATGCGCTGCTGAAATAGTAAATACCTGGGGTAAGAAAGGCCCTGTAATGATCTGTGATGTTCTGCAGAGCATAAACCTCAAACCCAACAGAAATTTTTCTTACAGTTGTAATAGTTAGAGCAACTCTGTACAGATTACTCTTGTTACAATGACAGTAAAAGTAAATGAAAATATTTTTAGTAAGGAAATGCAGTTCTGACAGCACACTCATGCAAGCACAGTTTTTAACAAGGCAGCATGCAATACAGAGTGCGAACAAAAGCTGCACAAAAGTATGTCAAGAACAAAAAGTTATCAGTACATTCAAGAAACATGTTTGATTTTCATTCTCTTGGTGATGTAAACCTGCAGACATTTGTAAACCCAGATAACAACTCAGGCACACCAGAAACTACAAGAAAGTAGAAAAAATAATGATATGTAACTAAAAAATAATTACCAAGTTTCAAAATTTAGCAGAAAAAACTAATGTTGATTACATTTCAGTGGTCAGAAATGCTATTTTATTTAAGCACATATTCATTTATATTCCATCGGGACACTTCACCGTTTAAATGCCATTCCCTGGAATCTCTTAAAAAGTCTGCAGTAAGCCAGAGAAGAGTTCTTGCTTAATTTATAGCATTATTCAAAACATATTTCATATGCAAATTCACATGACTAATCACCTGGAAACAACATGCATTATTTATAATTTGTTACCAACAGACACATAGAATATAAACAAATGCATATTCACCAATACAAGATTGAACATCTTACAAAAGTCAGGTATTTCTAGACTGGTTTACTTAATTTCAAGCTATAAAAACTATAGAAACTAAAAAAATCATTAAACATGCACTTATTCATATAGATATTTTGATTTAAGCGTCATCCAAGTTTGTAACACTTATGTACAGTAAGAACAATCACAACAATGAATTTGCCCTCTGGAAAAAAAAACCCTGCTTGAATAATTGAGCACATTTTTGTATCAGAGAGCAGGTGCATTTTAATTTTGCTCAGATTATCAATTAACTACAGCAAAGAAAATATTTATCAATCTAGTTTTGTGTGAGTGCTAGTTCAAATAATGCAGCTGCTGTGGAAGACTGTATGACCATTCCTCAAAAAGTAAACACAGAATGCCCACGTAACCCAGCAGCTCTACCCCTGAGTGTATACCCCAAATTGAAAACAGGCCTCAAAAAGGTCTTCAAATACCAATATTCAGAGAAGCATATTCAGAATAGCCAAAAGTTGAAACAACCCAAGTGTCTATCAGTGAACGGATTAAAAAATGTGGTATATACAAACAATGAAATATTGATCAACAATCAAAACAAACAAAGTTCTGATGCATGCTACAGGGTAGATGAACCTTGAAAGCATTACACTAAGTGAAAGAAGCCAGAGCACATTATACAAAGTGAAATAAGCCAGAAGTGATTGCAGTTCTATGAGGAACCTAAGATAGTCAATTCACAGAAAATTGAATAGCAATTGCCTGGGTTCAGAGGAGAGGAAAATTGAAAGTTGTTGTTTGATGTGTATAATGTTTCAGTTTGAGTTTTGGATGTATAGAGGTGATGGCTGCACAACAGTGAGAATGTATGTAATGCCCCTGACATGTAACATGAAATGGTTAAATGGTAAAAATAAAATAAAATAAAATTGATCTGTAAATATTAGCAAAAAGAATGGCTTGTAATTTCTGAAAAGGAAGTGTTCTGTGTGATATTAAAACATATCATAGCAGTACAAGGAAGTATAAAAGATGTGGTGTTGGCAGAGTTCAAGGGAAGAGAGAGACAAAAAGAACACCTATGAATTTAATGTGTGATAAAAACTGGCACTTTGTCCCTGGCTGGTTGGCTCAGCAGTAGAGCATCGGCCCTGTGTGTGGAAGTCCCAGGTTCAATTCCCTGCCAGTGCACACAGGAGAAGTACCCATCTGCTTCTCCACCCTTCCCCCTCTCCTTTCTCTCTATCTCTTTCTTCCCCTCCTGCAGCCAAGGCTCCATTCGAGCAAAGTTGGCTCTGGTGCTGAGAATGGCTCCATGGCCTTACCTCAGGTTCTAGAATGACTCCAGTTGCAACAGAGCAATGTCCCAGATGAGCAGAGCATTGCCCCCCAGTGGGCATGCCAGTGGATCCTGGTTGAGCACATGTGGGAGTCTGTCTCTCTGCCTCCCCACTTCTCACTTCAAAAAAATACCAATCCCCCAACAAAACAAATAAATAAACAAACAAACAAACAAAAAGCATGGCACTTCAAGCGGTTAGAGAGTAGAAAATAACTGTATATACCAATGTCAGATGTAACAATGTCTTAAGTGCAAAGAATGCAATAAGAACATATTTATATACAGTTCCAGCATGGGGACAAACTCCAGCTTCTATAATAAAGACGGAACACACATAGCCACTAGAGTGAGAAACTGATACATCCAACTCCCTATTAATGTAAAACTTTTGCACATATAAATGTCACTGATAGAGAAAAGTTAAATAAATATGGTATATATTAAAGTCATCATTTAAAAGCTGGAAATAAATCTAAATATATCACCAATCTAAGACAGTAAGTGTAAAATGTGAGGATTTTAAAAGAATATGAACAGCATGATTCCATTTCTGGTTAACAACAAAAAGGAACACTAAAATATGTATATATTTGCATATAAGAATATTAATGTACAGAAACAGATAAAAAGACAACTAAACTATGAAGTAATTAACTCAGGAAATGAACTAAATATAAAGGAGACAATACTTTACTCTGTACACTTTGTAATATTTGATATTTTACAAACTTATATTTGTATACTGTTTATATAAAGTTATAAAAAGCAATCTACAGTATATCCAACTGTATAAAATATAAAAAGAAATGTCATTATCAAAAATGAGGCAAAGAAAAAAACCTAGTTAAAATGTTTACTTCATGTTAAAAGGGCTTTAATTTATAATGAGTTCTGACAATCAACAACAAAATATTTTAGAAACATAACAGAAAAATGAACAAAGAACACGAATGAATAAATGTGGGCCCCAAAGATTTCAGCTTCATTTTGAATTAAAGAAATGAAAATTTATATATAACATTTTTTACCCATCACCTTATGAAGTTATTAACAATATAAATAGGATAAAGAGTGGTTGAGATGAAATTGGAGATTTTGGAACAGTAGATTTGCCATCTGAAAAAAATATATTAGATTACATTCACAAGCTTTATCAATAAAAGATTAGGGATTTAATTTGATTTTTTACTCTTTTATTTTATTTATTTATTTTTTTATTTTTCCGAAGCTGGAAACAGGGAGGCAGGCAGACTCCCGCATGCGCCCGACCGGGATCCACCTGGCACACCCACCAGGAGGCGATGCCTTGCCCCTCTGGGGCGTTGCTCTGTTGCATCCAGAGCCATTCCAGCACCTGAGGCAGAGGCCACAGAGCCATCCCCAGCGCCCGGGCCATCTTTGCTCCAATGGAGCCTCGGCTGCGGGAGGGGAAGAGAGAGACAGAGAGGAAGGAAAGAGGGAGGGGTGGAGAAGCAGATGGATGCTTTTCCTGTGTGCCCTGTCTGGGAATTGAACCTGGGACTCCTGCACGCCAGGCCAACACTCTACCGCTGAGCCAACTGGCCAGGGCTGTTTTTTACTCTTTTAAAAGGATTATTTCTTTAAAGGAAAAATACACATACTTTCCTATCTTTAGAATTCTTCTGGGAAGTTACCTAAATATATATCTATACAAGCACATGTAGATTTTGCATAAGAATATTGACTTTAGCAGGGGTTGGGAACCTATGGATCACGAGCCAGATGTGGCTCTTTTGATGGCTGCATCTGGCTTGCAGACAAATCTTTAATAATAAAAAAATAACTTTAAAAATATAAAACATTCTCATGTATTACAATCCATTCATTTCCTACCGCTCATGTTTATGGTTGCGGGTGGCTGGAGCCAATCACAGCTGTCCTCCAGGACAACACCAAATTTTTATTGGATAATGCATAATGTACACAGGTCATTATATGGCCCTCACAGAATTACATTTTAAAATATGTCGTGTTCATGGCTCTCTCAGCCAAAAAGATTCCTGACCCCTGGACTATAGCTTTGTATTCTAGAATGAAAATTCTAGAAATTAACTAATAAAAATCATAAAAATAATGTATTTAAAATAAATCTATATATCTCTAAGAAAATTAACCATCCAATTAATAGCATACTACATAATACTTATCCTTTTGTTTTCTGCTTAATATTTCAGTTTTTTTTTATATTAGAACAATTATAACTACCTTATCATCATTTTATGTTACTAAGGATCCTTTTTGTATAGTTTTCCCTAACTGATGATAAACGTTTGGCAGTCTCTTGAAGAATTTTGAGTTTTGATATTTAAGGAAATGTTCCTGTATTTTATCGTCTTTATTAACATTTCCTCACAATCCTCTTTTCTTTGGAACACTAAATAGTATCAGTGTTTTATAAATCCTATATGAAATACTTATGGTCAACTCTTTTGAAAGTGCATATCAACAAACCTAGTATCCCACAGTACATATCCTCACTAGGATCATGTGAATAAATGAATATAACTTTCATTTACTTGATGAATATGAACCTCATATGCAATCTTTTTCTTTTAAAGATTTTTTTATTTATTCATTATAGAGAGGAGAGAGAGAGAGAGAGAGAGAGAGAGAAGGGGGGAGGAGCAGGAAGCATCAACTCCCATATGTGCCTTGACCAGGCGAGCTCAGGGTTTTGAACCGGCAACCTCAGCGTTTCCAGGTTGACGCTTTATCCACTATGCCACCACAGGTCAGGCTCATATGCAATCTTAATGTATCAGTCCACCAAAAGCTATCTCCTCCCTGAAGCCTTGCAGCACTCAACTAAGTACTCAAGAAGGCTACCAGTTGCCAGATGAATCATAAAAACTTTTTCTAATTACTATGTTAACATGCACAATTCTGGACAATCATTTAAAATATTAGGACAACAGGAAACATAAGGACAGATTAGAAACCAGCAATTGAAATTTGAGTTCAACACCCTCATATAACAACAGGAAACTAAACCCCATAGAAATGATGTGATTGAGTAAGCAAAGCCATACTCGGACCCTGAGTCTGTCAGCTCAAGCTAATACTCTTTCCACTGCAGTAGTCCTGACTTATCCCTGGAGGGTATGTTCCAAGATGCCCAGTTTATGTTTGGAATAGCAGATACCACCAAACCTCATCTATGTTATGTTTGCTCCTCTCTATATACAACACTAATAAAGTTCAATTTATAAATTAGGCATGGTAAGAGATTAACAGCAATAAATAATAAGAAAATAAAGCAATTATAATATCCTGTAATAAAAGTTATGTGAATGTGGTCTCTCATTCTCAAAATATCTAACTGTCCTGTACTCTTCTTTTATCTTGAGATGATGTGAAATGATACAGTGCCTACATGATGAGGTGAAGTGAGGTGTATACAGTGGACAAATGTATGAGTTATATCCCAGGTGGGACAGAGTGGGGTAGCATAAACTTTCACCACACTACTCAGAATGACGAGTATTTTAAAATGAATGAGTTGTTTACTTGCAGAATTTTCCATTTAATATTTTTGGACTACAGTCGCAGGTAACTGAAATAGAAAAAAGTGAAACTGTGGATAAGTAGTGACTACTGGATTCTTCTTGTCTCTTGCTACTAGCACAACCAGTGGGTAGCCAGAGATAGCAGCACTGAAATTAGGAAAATAATTCCTTCCACCACATTAAAATAATCTCTCAAGTCTTAAGCAGAGCAATTGATGAGTAGTGCATGCAAGAAGTCTTCATTTAATTTCAATAAGTAATGACTTTTTCTGCCTTTCAGTTGTAAAATGTATTTTCTGTTGCCAAATTAAAAATTCCCACTAAAGAGAAAAATAATAATTTTATAATGTAAAGCCAGCAGGCAGGGCCAGGGCCACTATCAGAGCAGCCCAGCCCATGCAGGTTCGCATTGGATTCGGACAGTCGGTAAAGAAACAGCGGAGCCAAAAACTGATGGGCCATAGCCTTTAATCCTTCCTTGCACCCGGTGGGCAAGTGAAAATACATACTGGGCTCCAAAACCCAGTCACACTCAGTGCTCACAAAGCCACTGACTTATCCGAGTTTCCTAGAATCAAGGGTTTCTAGCTCACCAGCCTTATTTCCCTCAGTTCCCCATCTTCTTCCTTATCCCAGATACAAACTCTGTACAAACTGGCATCTCACTCAGCACTCCGCCATCTTGGCTGCTTCTCCTGGCTTCCTCCACATGGCCTCCTTTAGCTGCTGGCTCTACTCTCTCCGCTCTCTCATGCTAACCTCAGGAACCAAAAAATCAAGTCCCGTTGTGCCCCCATTTTATAGTGTAGCTTCACAACCTTTAATCCAATATACAAAATAGGGTAGTCTCTAATACAAAGTCACTTCTCTGAGGCATGATTGGATTGTACCGCCCTACAGCAAAAAGGGTGGGAAAGGCTTAATCCCAAAACCAAGCCCCAGGTTCAACGATCTCCAACACACATTAATATCACCTGGGCGACTGCCTCCTCGTGTTATCTTTAACAAAGTGAGCATAATACATTTTATCCGCCCAACATATGACATGAGGAGAGGTGAGAGCAACAGAAAGAAATACAAATCTTGTTATGAAGACAGGGGAAATTTTACAGTTTAATTGGGAATAAATATACCTATACAAACTGGTTGCATTTCAGAAAATGAAACAGTCCTATGCTAATAAGATACCCTGTAAAGGTGTCACCAGATCACTTTTATAATGAATAAAGTAGAAAAGTTGATGACATGTAAAAAAGACATATAAAAAAATAAGCTACAAACCTTATTCTTCCTGAATATTAATTGGAGTGGTGCTGTAAGTCTATGAGCTTCCTATATGACAGCACTGTGCTAAGTGTTTGATATGCATCCCATTTTAACTTTACTATCATCCCACTTATTTACATCATTTTACATATAAATAAACATTTAAAGTTTACATAACTTGCCAAGTTTACATAATTTTAGAATCACTAATTATAACAGCTAATATGGCTGTAAGTATGTTGGGCAGATAAAATGTATTATGCTCACTTTGTTAAAGTGGCACTGCCCACGTGGAGGCCATCGCCCAGGTGATATTAATGTGTGTTGAGAATCCTTGTAGCCTGGGGCTTGGTTTTGGGATTAAGCCTTTCCCACCCTTTTTGATGTGGGGTGGTACAATCCAATCATGCCTCAGAAAGTGACTCTGTATTAGAGACTTCCCTATTTTGTATATTGGATTAAGGGTTTTGAATCTACACTATAAAATAGAGGTAGAACGGGAGCTTGCGCTCTTGGTTCCTGAGCTTAGCATGAGGAGAGCAGAGAGAGTAGAGCCAGCAGCGGAAGGAGGCCACGTGGAGGAGGCCAGGAAAAGCAGCCAAGATGGTGGAGTGCTGAGTGAGATGCCAGTTTGTACAGAGTTTGTATCTGGGATAAGGAAGGAGATGGGGAACTGAGGAGAATAAGGCTGGTGAGCTAGAAACCTTTGATTCTAGGAAACTCGGATAAGTCAGTGGCTTTGTGAGCACTGAATGTGATTGGGTTTTGGAGCCCAGTATGTGTTTTTACTTGCCTGCCGGGTGCAAGCTAGGATTAAAGACTATGGCCCACCAGTTTGTGGCTCCACCATTTCTTTACCGACTGTCCGAATCCAATGCGAACCTGCATAGACCGGGCGGCTGTGATGGTGGCCCTGGCTGTGGCTCCTGGCTTTACAAAGTATGTACTTCTTTTTTCATTACTAAGATGAGAAATGAGTGGAAATCACCAGAAATTGAAGACATATTTGAAAAATCACCAATTATTTAAAGAATTTTGAAATAGAGCCTGACCAGGCGGTGGCTCAGTGGATAGAGCGTCGGACTGGGATGCTGAGGACCCAGGTTCGAGACCCCGAGGTCGCCAGCTTAAGCACAGGCTCATCTGGTTTGAGCAAAAGCTCACCAGCTTGGACCCAAGGTTGCTGGCTCGAGCAAGGGGTTACTCAGTCTGCTGAAGGCCCATGGTCAAAGCACATATGAGAAAGCAATCAATGAACAACTAAGGTGTCACAATGAAAAACTAATGATTGATGCTTCTCATCTCTCCGTTCCTGTTTGTCTGTCCCTGTCTATCCCTCTTTCTGACTCTCTTTCTGTCTCTGTAAAAAAAAAAAAAAAAAAAAAAAAAGAATTTTGAAATAGGGAAGTAGGAAGTTCCTAAACCTGTTTTACAGGAAACTGGAGGTCCTGCAGTGGGAGGAGTCAGCACTGGAAAAGAAATAATACAGATTGGGCCAAATACTTGGACATTATTGCATTGTTTTTATTTGTGTAAAATTATGTTTTTTGTTCTTGACTAATTTACGTATAAATTCCAACCATTCAAATAGTTGCTATACACATAAGCACGTCAAACAACAGAAATTTTTTATATGTATGTGATATACAGAATATACTAAGACCTATGAAATTTACTCTGAAAAGTGGTTGTTATATATTTTTATATGTAAATATCTATTTTATGTATTTATATGTATATGATGTACAGAACATGCTAGGACCCTATGAAATTTTCTCAGTTATGAATTGTTGGGCAGATAAAATGTATTATGCTCACTTTGTTAAAGAGGCCATCGCCCAGGTGATATTAATGTGTGTTGGAGATCGTTGTAACCTGGGGCTTGGTTTTGGGATTAAGCCTTTCCCACCCTTTTTGCTGTAGGGCGGTACAATCCAATCATGCCTCAGAGAAGTGACTTTGTATTAGAGACTACCCTATTTTGTATATTGGATTAAAGGTTGTGAAGCTACACTATAAAATAGGGGTAGAACGGGAACTTCCCGCTTGGTTCCTGAGGTTAGCATGAGAGAGCGGAGAGAGTAGAGCCAGCAGCTAAAGGAGGCCACGTGGAGGAGGCCAGGAGAAGCAGCCAAGATGGCGGAGTGCTGAGTGAGATGCCAGTTTGTGTAGAGTTTGTATCTGGGATAAGGAAGAAGATGGGGAACTGAGGGAAATAAGGCTGGTGAGCTAGAAACCTTTGATTCTAGGAAACTCGGATAAATCAGTAGCTTTGTGAGCACTGAATGTGACTGGGTTTTGGAGCCCAGTGTGTATTTTTACTTGCCCGCCGGGTGCAAGCTAGATTAAAGACTATGGCCCACCAGTTTTTGGCTCCATGGTTTCTTTACCGACTGTCCGAATCCAATGCGAACCTGCATGGGCCGGGCGGCTGTGATGGTGGCCCTGGCCCTGATTACTGGCTTTACATTTGGCGTAGTCGGCAGGATTCGATACAGATCGGCAAGGAGTCTTTGAGTGGTGGAGTAGAGGACTGGCTAGTGTTAGGGTTCCCCATGGCTGTCCTTTTGGGGATTGTAGGCTGGCTGACTTTTACAGCCATGCGTGAGGAAACTGAGAGCTCTGTTGAAGAGGCTGCCTGGGACCTGCAAACCGAGCAGCGGGAGGAGCTGGAGCAAACGCAGGAGAAACCGATGCTGACCCTGGAGCTGGAGGAAATGCTGGAGGAGGAGGCCGACCAGGTTTGCGAGATTCGCCTGGAAATGGAGCAGCTGCTGGAGGAGGATTCAGAGGTTCGTGAGTTGCAGCTTGCCCTGGTTGTTGTGGAGAGCAAGCAGCGGCAGGAGGCCGGGGCTGAAGCTGAGGCTGAAGCTGAGGCCGGGTCCGGAGCTGCAAGGTCTGTGGAGCAGAAGGCTGCGGCAGACGGAGGCTCGAGCCCGGCAGCCGGAGCTGGTGTTTTCAGTCCCACTTTGGAGGATGAGGAGAATCGGGCTGGAATTGCAATCCGCAGTCTCCATAAGATGAGAGCCCAGCTGGAAGGAGCACCTACTATGGCCCCGGTAGGTCTGCGATTTGGGGAAATAGGGCTGGACATGCTTTCCGGAGCAGAGATGGAAATGCTGACTGCCATTGCCACGTGCCCCTCTTTGGGACAGTGTAAGACCTGCCAGGACGGCAGGGATGAGGGGGGTGGCTGATGCCCCATGTGCGTGGACTGATTTCCTGGACTACGACTGGAGTGGGCATTGGCATTGTTGGATGGACTTTCGGATTACGGATTTTGGACAATGTAAAATACCCTGATGGGGGTGGGGGGTGGCTTTGCTGGAAGCACTCCCCTACCCCGGGAAGCTTTTCCCGTGGCTAGAAAGAAGACCGAGGACATTTTGCGCTTTGGGCTAAGTGCTCAGAGACTGGTGAAATGTACCTTTGAAATTGTTGAAACTGTATGATTTTTGCTGTTGTAATCTGTGTAATGTTCTAATTTCCTTGCACAGGAATGCTGGTGATGTAAATTGTGGGTAGTAAAGTGAGCATAGGGGTGGATTGTTGGGCAGATAAAATGTATTATGCTCACTTTGTTAAAGAGGCCATCGCCCAGGTGATATTAATGTGTGTTGGAGATCGTTGTAACCTGGGGCTTGGTTTTGGGATTAAGCCTTTCCCACCCTTTTTGCTGTAGGGCGGTACAATCCAATCATGCCTCAGAGAAGTGACTTTGTATTAGAGACTACCCTATTTTGTATATTGGATTAAAGGTTGTGAAGCTACACTATAAAATAGGGGTAGAACGGGAACTTCCCGCTTGGTTCCTGAGGTTAGCATGAGAGAGCGGAGAGAGTAGAGCCAGCAGCTAAAGGAGGCCACGTGGAGGAGGCCAGGAGAAGCAGCCAAGATGGCGGAGTGCTGAGTGAGATGCCAGTTTGTGTAGAGTTTGTATCTGGGATAAGGAAGAAGATGGGGAACTGAGGGAAATAAGGCTGGTGAGCTAGAAACCTTTGATTCTAGGAAACTCGGATAAATCAGTAGCTTTGTGAGCACTGAATGTGACTGGGTTTTGGAGCCCAGTGTGTATTTTTACTTGCCCGCCGGGTGCAAGCTAGATTAAAGACTATGGCCCACCAGTTTTTGGCTCCATGGTTTCTTTACCGACTGTCCGAATCCAATGCGAACCTGCATGGGCCGGGCGGCTGTGATGGTGGCCCTGGCCCTGATTACTGGCTTTACATGAATTTTTACACATAAATATGCCAAACAACGGAAACATATACATCTATGTGGTGAATAGAATGTGCTAAGACACTATGAAAACATACAAAAGAACAACAACAGAATTTTTTATAAACTGTATGTCATACCCCTGTCATGGAAATTAATACAAGCCAGAATTAATTACTAAAATGTCTTCTTTTCAATTATTTGGTATCACTGATTTTAAATGTCAAAGAAATAAAATCTTAAAAAAAAAACAAGAAAGAAAAAAACACCCATTTACCTTTAATACATTTTGGTATCTTAGGCTCCCATAAACCATTATTAGACCCACAGAAAACTGCATTGCTACCTTGAAGGTAAAAAACTGTTATGGACCAAACGCGAGTAATTATTTATCGGAGCCCAAATTGGTTATAAATTTAACGAGCCTTTATTAGCTGGCCTGCGACTGCTAGCTGAGAAACAGCTAACAGCCCCAAGCCTAGGGAGAGGGCAGTATTTAAGGGGATAAATCACAAAGTTACAGCTATTACAATATGTATGCACCAACATTCTCGACATTTCGGTAGAAAGCATTCTTTGGTCTAAAGCTGATTACAGTTCTTCCTGTAAGTACTGCAAGGTTAAAAGCATAAACTACATTCTGCTTCTGTAGGCAAGATTTCAGTCAAGATATCTAACTTGGGCTTGTAAAAATTTTCTACTCTAAGCCAGTGGTCCCAAATCCCCGGGCCACGGACCAGTACCGTTCTGTGGGCCATTTGGTATCAGTCCGCAGAAAAAGAATAAATAACTTACATTATTTCTGTTTTATTTATATTTAAGTCTGAACGATGTTTTATTTTTTTTAAAAAATGACCAGATTCCCTCTGTTACATCCATCTAAGACCACTCTTGACGCTTGTCTCAGTCACGTGATACATTTATCCATCCCACCCTAAAGGCCTGTCCGTGAAAATATTTTCTGACGTTAAACCGGTCTGTGGCCCCAAAAAGGTTGGGGACCACTACTCTAAACTACGGCCACAGGCAAGCTCTGGTCAATGCTTAACTTCCTTGTACAGACTATTGGGGATTTTCTACTCTAAGCAGCTACTAAAAGCAAGTTTAAAGTTCCTCTTTTTGTCCAACTCTCTATACATAATACTGAGGTCCCATACACAACACTAGGCCCCTATCACAAAACCTCCAGACATTTAAATACAAGATTTTGTTTGTAGTAATATTTTCTTGCACATCCTGACATCTATTCTTCCCAAAAATTCATTGAATATTTTTACATCCAGTGTTCCTAACTCTGTTATCTGGTAGATTGTTTGTCTCCATTTTGTTTAGTTATTTTTCTGCAATTTTGTGCTGTTCTTTTACTTGAGACTTATTTGTTTCCTCATTTTTATGTCTCCTTGTGTTTTTATATACTCTTTAAATTTTATGCTGACATTGATTATACTATCCTGCTTATCTAGAAAAGCAGGAAAGACTCTTCTGAGAAGTTAGTACTTGAGCTGAAGTGTAAAAGTTGAAAAGAAGCTAGCCATGAAAAATATGCAAAACAAAAATTTATGAATAGTAACAATATACAGGAACTAGGGTGTTCAAGAAATAAGCCAATGGAATTTGGGTTGTGTTTTCCACATATTTTGGACTCTAACTCATACGTCAATCATCACGTTTTACATTGTAGACCAGTATGTAATCCCACAGGGTGAAATAAAGTTCAAAGTTAATACTTAAACTTTACACCAGTGTTCTGGTATTTCCCATTCTAGTCTATTCAAGAAGTAAAATGCTGGTCAAGACCTTTTAGATTGATTTTAGTATGCAGTAATAAATTTGGAAGACTTAAAACACACACACACACACACTAACAAACACAAAACAAAACACTGAGCTGGGCAATAAGTTCAAGAGAACATTTTATTATAAGATTAAATCTGAGCAATATGAGCAATAGATAACGTCCTGTGAGGTACAGTCTCTTAAATTAGGAGAGAGCTCTTCCCCTTTACCTGGGGATCTGAATTTCCATCAGGTATCTTTTTTCTTCAGCCTGAAAAACTTCCTTTAACAATTCTTGTATTGCAGTTCAGCTAGTAATAAATTCTCTTGTCTTTTTTTTTTTTTTTTTTTCAAATTTTTCTATTTATTTCACCTTAAATTTTGAAAAAAAATTCCCTTGGCGGAGAATTGTAAGTTATGTGTTTTATTTTTTTTCATCACATGAGCAAATGTGATTGTCTTCTAGTCTTCACAGTTTCTACAGAATTCCTTAAGAGAAGTTGGCTGTCGTTTTTACTTGGGGGGGATTTATAGTTTTTCCTTCTCTCTCGGGGGCTGCTTTTCCTTTTATATTTTGTTTTCAGATGTTTTACCATGGTATTTTAGTTTAGTGGAGGTTTCTTGGTAAATTTCTAAAATTATTTATCCTGCTAGAGTAAGTGAATATCCTGGACTTGTGGGGTTGTTGTTTTGGTTCAAATGTGGATAATTTTTAGCCAATATTTTTTTTCAAAAAATTGTCTATGCCATTGTTTCTGCTCTCTTTCTGAATCTGTAATAACATGTATGTTTGACTGCTTGCTACTCTTCCCCTGGCCTGTAAATTTCTCTCTTTTCAAAGTATTCCTCTCAAATCATGTTAAATTTCTATTCTCTTGACCAGGTTCACTGATTTTTTACTTTGTTACGCTAAACTGCTGCTAATCACACTAATGATTTCTCTACATTAGATCTACTGAATATAATTTACATACAGTAAAACTCACCATTTTAAGTTAAATGTGAACACTAATCAGGTAATTACCACCACAATAAAGACAGAAAAGATGTCACTTTGTAATCAACACTCCTCACCCCCCATCCCCTAACTATCTTCCCCAGCCATCGAACCGTGAATCTGTTTTCTATACTTATAATGGTTTTATTTTTTTCCAGAATGCCATAATGGGATTTCAGCCTTTGAGTTGGGTTTACATCACTTAGTGTAATGCATTTGACATTCATTCAGGTCCCTGCAGGGATTAGGAGTTTATTCCTTTTCATTGTAGAGTGTTGTTCCATGATATGGTTGTACTGAAGGACATGTGGATGTTTCCACTGTGGGGTAATTAGGACTAAGGGTGCTATAAATTAAGATGACCAACTTTTTTACAATGAAAAGGAGGAAAAAATAAGTTGAAGAAAACAATATCATAAATAAAAGAAACATTTTATTCATTGCAACAATAAAACACTAAAATATGATATTGGTCAAGTAAGTTTGTAAATATGATATATATGTTTGCTTGCTTACAATTTGCTTTGAGTGTGGGGGACAGGCTGTAAGCAGGCAGGGTTGTTATAGCCTAAGGCTTAGTTTTAAAACTAAGCCTTTACCCACACCCTTGACTATTGCATGATAGGGGGTGGTGCACTCTTATGAGAAATCCCATTTATGCCTCAGATTAGTGACTTTGTATCAGAGACTTCCTTATTTGTATATTGGATTAAAGGTTTTGATTTCTACACATTGGGGCAGAGGAGCAATGCTGGAAGAGGGCAGAAAAAGGCCATGTGGAGGAGAGGAGAGGCAGCCAAGATGGCGAAGTGCTGAGGGAGAAGCCAGTTTGTGCAGAGTTTGTGCAGAGAGAAGGAGATGGGGAACAGAGGTGAATAAGTCTGGTGAGGTAGAAATCTTTGATTCTAGGAAACTCAGATAAGTTAGTGGCTTTGGGAACCCTGAATGGAAAGGGAAGTGTTTCCTCACTGTGTGTATTTCTCACTCGCAGGGTGTGAGCTAGGATTAAAGCTAATGGCCCACCAGTTCTTGGCTCTGTTGTTTCATTACCATCTGTCCGAATCTAATGCGAACCTGCATGGGTCAAGTGGCTGTGATGGGTCAGGTGGCTGCGCCTACTGGCCCTACATATGATAAATGCATAATAAAAACATTTGTAATATTTTATATTGTAATTATGCTTACATGTATATTAATTGTTAATAATAATTGTAAGAAAATAATATTATCTAAATGAGTACTTTTCCATTGAATGAATATTTTCTGTTAATGTATCATCTTGTAACAATATATTGAGGAAGAAGAACCCCCTTTTAAATAGGAGGCTTCAAGAATATTTTATAATTTAGGGCAAGCATTCAGAGAGAGTTTGTAAATATGATTTATTTTTGGAATTTACAAAATCTCAAGATGGCCGATAATATTCCTGCTTAGAAAGGGCTGTTATATTGTAAATAAAGAGGTTTTCATACTTAGAAGGTGCATAGAAGGAAGGAGGAGGCTTGGACCCCCTTCCTTCTATACACCTGGGTGAAAGAGGGTAAAACAGCCAGGAATATAGGAGGGGGAAAGGGAGACTTGAGTAGTCCTTTTCTCTTCCCCTTTCTATCTCCTTAATGGGCGATTTACAAATGATTATCCTCTGGCATTCTGTAAGCCCCCTACCATCCTGAAATTATGTAAATAATGACAAAGGAATCATGTGACCCAAGAACATGAATTTACGTTCTGTAAAGGGTATATAAGATGTAAGAAATCTAATTTTGGGAAGCGTGTGTCTTTGAAGCTATAGCCCCATATGCTCCACTGGCTTAATAAATTTTCTTTTGTCCTTTTATAAGTTGTCTGAGTGCCAATTCTCTGAGGTTTTGCTCTCTGTTGGGCAGATAAAATGTATTATGCTCACTTTGTTAAAGATGGTGCTGCCCACGTGAGGCCGTCGCCCAGGTGATATTAATGTGTGTTGAGAATCCTTGTAGCCTGGGGCTTGGTTTTGGGATTAAGTCTTTCCCACCCTTTTTGATGTGGAGTGGTACAATCCAATCATGCCTCAGAGAAGTGAGTTTGTATTAGAGACTTCCCTATTTTGTATATTTGATTAAAGGTTTGGATTTCTACACTATAAAATAGGGGCAGAATAGGAGCTTGTGCTCTTGATTCCTGAGATTATCATTAGAGGAGAGAGCAGAGAGAAGAGAGCAGAAAGAGGCCATGTGGCCAGGAGAAGCAGCCAAGATGGCGGAGTGTTGAGTGAGAAGCCAGTTTGTGCAGAGTTTGTATCTGGGATAAGGAAGGAGATGGAGAACTGAGGAGAATAAGGCTGGTGAGCTAGAAACCTTTGATTCTGGGAAACTCGGATAAGTCAGTGGCTTTGTAAGCACTGAATGTGAGTGGGTTTTGGAGCCCAGTGTGTGTTTTTACATGCCTGCCGGGTGCAAGCTAGAATTAAAGACTATGGCCCACCAGTTTGTGGCTCCATTGTTTCTTTACCGACTGTCTGAATCCAATGCGAACCTGCATGGGCCAGCCGGCTGCTAAGATGGTAGCCATGGCTTCTGGCTTTATACTCTCCTACAATATTGGAAAAATCTGAACAAGAAATATCCTTCATATTGAATTTTACGGCAAGTGCTGCAGCTAGAGTATCAACATTCAAACTCGATTTCTCACTTGTCCAAAAATCATTAGCAATTGAAAATACTCTTTCAACTGCTGCATTAATTCCAGGGCAGCACAATGTAAATTGAACAAGAATAAATAAATTTTCACATGGAATATGTTTATTTTTGAAATGGCTGAATATTTCCACCCATCTTTTATCAATTTCAATGTGTTCATTTTCCCATTGTATTATTTTTTCAGAATTTAAATATACATTCAGTCTTCTAATTTCTTCAAAAAGACAGTTGTAATCTGTTTTGATGTCTGGCATTTTGTTGGGCAGATAAAATGTATTATGCTCACTTTGTTAAAGATTACACTGCCCACGAGGAGGCCGTCACCCAGGTGATATTAATGTGTGTTGAGAATCCTTGTAGCCTGGGGCTTGGTTTTGGGATTAAGCCTTTCCCACCCTTTTTGATGTGGGGTGGTACAATCCAATCATGCCTCAGAGAAGTGACTTTGTATTAGGGACTTCCCTATTTTGTATATTGGATTAGAGATTGTGAAGCTACAATATAAAATGGGGGTAGAACAAGAGTTTGCTCTCTTGGTTCCTGAGGTTAGCATGAGAGAGCAGAGAGAGTAGAGCCAGCAGCGGAAGGAGGCCACGTGGAGGAGGCCAGGAAAAGCAGCCAAGATGGCGGAGTGCTGAGTGAGATGCCAGTTTGTGTAGAGTTTGTATCTGGGATAAGGAAGGAGATGGGGAACTGAGGAGAATAAGGCTGGTGAGCTAGAAACCTTTGATTCTAGGAAACTCGGATAAGTCAGTGGCTTTGTGAGCACTGAATGTGATTGGGTTTTGGAGCCCAGTGTATGTTTTTACTTGCCCGCTGGGTGCAAGCTAGGATTAAAGACTATGGCCCACCAGTTTGTGGCTCCGCTGTTTCTTTACCGACTGTCCAAATCCAATGCGAACCTGCAAGGGCTGGGCTGCTCTGATGGTGGCCCTGGCCGTGGCTTCTGGCTTTACACATTTCCTTAGATAAAAAATCAAGACAAGATTCAGTATCTGCCCAATATACTTGTGATGAATTAAAAAAACACCATTGAAAACTGTTATTTCCCGTGATGTTTGTTTCAGACCATTGTTCAATATATTAAAAACATGTCTGGTAAAAAATCTGCACGTCTTTGATAAATTTTTCTGTTATGCCTGGATCTGATTCCTCTAAATCTGGCAATTTTCTTTTTATAATTAAAGGAAGAAATTTTTCTTCAAAACAAGATTTATATTGAAGGATAAAGTCATTCAAAATAAGATTAACTTCCGTAGCTGAAATGTGTTCACCTTCAATCTTTTGAATTGTTTTGTGAAAAATAGATGCTTGATTATGTACAAAATACATTAATATCTCAGATATTTTATTATTGAAAAACAATTCCAGGATTTTAGGACATTTTTCTAAACTTAAAATATATGAACAGTGTTGGGCAGATAAAATATATTATGCTCACTTTGTTAAAGTGGCGCTGCCCACGTGGAGGCCGTTGCCCAGGTGATATTAATGTGTGTCTCTCTGGGCAGGCAGAATCCTTGTAGCCTGGGGCTTGGTTTTGGGATTAAGCCTTTCCCACCCTTTTTGATGTGGGGCGGTACAATCCAATCATGCCTCAGAGAAGTGACTTTGTATTAGAGACTTCCCTATTTTGTATATTGGATTAAAGGTTTTGAATCTACACTATAAAATGGGGCAGAATGGGAGCTTGCTCTCTTAGTTCCTGAGATTATCATTAGAGGAGAGAGCAGAAAGGAGAGCAGAAAGAGGCCATGTGGCCAGGAGAAGCAGCCACGATGGCGGAGTATTGAGTGA
Source organism: Saccopteryx leptura (assembly GCF_036850995.1). NCBI lineage: Eukaryota > Metazoa > Chordata > Mammalia > Chiroptera > Emballonuridae > Saccopteryx > Saccopteryx leptura. Next base: position 275,677,047 of record NC_089504.1, read on the forward strand.
GAGGCCAGTTTGTGCAGTTTGATGCTGGAGAAGGAAGGAGATGGAGAACAGAGGTGAATAAGTCTGGTGAGCTAGAAACCTTTGATTCTAGGAAACTCGGATAAGTCAGTAGCTTTGTGAGCACTGAATGTGAGTGGGTTTTGGAGCCCAGTGTGTGTTTTTTGCTTGCCCGCAGAGTGCAAACTAGAATTAAAGACTATGGCCCACCAGCTTTTGGCTCCGTTGTTTCTTTACCGACTGTCCGAATCCAATGCGAACCTGCATGGGCTGGGCTGCTTTGATAGTGGCCGTGGGTACTGGCTTTACAAACAGAGAGGCTCAAATAATTGTAGAACTTGCTCTATAGCTGGTATTAGAGCAAGCCATCTAACTTTTGAATATTCTAAAAGTTTCTTGTATTCAACATTTGCTTCTTCACAAAATTGTTTTAAAGTAGCAACACAAATGGTCAAATGGCTAAAATTCAAATAAATTGTAGTTATTGTTACTTCTACATCGATTGGCATGGCACATGACACTATGTTGATTGCATTTGACAAAATATGTGCATTACAACCTATTCCTAGTATTTTCTTTTGGAATAACTTGTAATTTTACATACACATTATTCACCCCTTTGTGTCTCCACCCACCAAAATTTGTATTTGTATTATCAGCCATTAGTGCAACAACTTTGGGTTTCAAATTGTTTTTATTACTCTGTATAGACAATTTGACAAAATTTCAGAAGTTTTGCCCTCAATGGATTCTAAATTTAAAATTTTTACTTGAATGCCCTCGGTAACATTAAAATATCTTACTATTATTGGATACAATTTAATTTCATTATGATTTGATGCATCAGATAAAACCGTTTCCAAGTCCTCTGTTTCCAGTCCTCTGTAAGTATTCTGTCACAGTAATTTTTAAATACTGATTTCAAAATAGCCTCACATTTTGTCCTGGCACATAAAAATTTTGCATTGTGAAACTTTTTCAACAACTTAGTTGTATAATCCATACTATGAAACTTTGATTGTGAATTATGGTAAGAAATGCAAATATTCCCTCCATTGCAGCCAGCTGTTTTTCATCTTCAGAATAATTTGAAGTTTTAAAAAACTTGTTACTTCACAACTGGAAGCTGATGCATCTAATGATTCCTTATGTTTGTTGGTGGTCAATGTTTCATTATTGCTGCTCTGCCCCCAACTGCAATACAAAATTCTCCACTGCAAATATTGCAGAAAACAATGGTATCTTTCTTTGATTTGAGAATGTAAATTCCTTTTTCAATTTATCGTTGAAATGGCATTTTCTCTTTTTTGATTTTTCTATCCCTTAAATGAAATTTAAAATTAAAAATAAAATATAGTGCCATACAAACAACGCAAGCACATTAGGAACTGAAAACATTACATCATGGTAGGTGAATTTTCAGGAAGCTAAATTAACAAAACTAAATATCAAACAAAACCACTAATTTGGAGTGATATTCGGGTGTATCTATCATTTTCTAATTAAAAACGTCTGTTTTATGCAACTATTTAATCAAAATGCGTTAATAATAAATATGGCTTGAGGTTAGATTTCCACTTTAAAGCTTGAATTTTGGGAAAATAGTTTTAAATAAAATTATATGTATTTGGAAATTATTAAATAGATAATGAACTAATAAAATGTGAATTGTGCTTAACTAAGATTGAATATTCACCGAGAAAGAAAGAATCGTGAGTTTACAATGTCATATGTGCCATGTCATGTTTCAGTAAGAAGTACACAAAGCCATTTGTGTGCTCGTTATATCATGTGCTCTCTGAAGGTCTCCCATGCGGAGTGTGTGCATCTCATAATCGTGACTCTCCACACTGTACTGATCCTTGATGAATCATCATGTCAAATACAAATACGTCACATCACATGCAATAGATCAACTCTGCATTGATTGAATATGGGCATTTACAGATTAGTTTTTCAATATCAAAGAGGAGAATATGTAGGAGGACACTTTTCTAGGGAGGATGGAACTTACAAAAGAAGGACTGTCCTCCCTAAAGGAGAATAATTGGCCACCTTATTCTCCCACATGTTTCCATTTGAACATGCTTTCATTTTACTTGTATTACTGAGTAGTATGGTAAGTGTATTTACCTAAAAAAGAACTTCAAACTGTTTCAAAATGGTACCACTTTGTATTCTTAACAATAACATATTAGAGTTTCAGTTGCTTCATATTCTTGACAGTAGATGATATTTTTCAGGTTTTGTTTTTAATTTCAGTCATTCTAGTAGGTGTTTAGTGGTATCTCATTGTGGTTCTTAATTACATATCTATATTTATTAATCATGTTGAGCAACTTTTCATGTACACTTCTTTTGTCACCCATATAACAACTTGAAATAGTTCTATTCAAATCTTTTATCTATTTTTTATAACTTGGTTGTTTCCTTATTATTTTATTTTGAGAATTCTTTAAATATTATAAATATAAGTCCATTATTAAATATGTGTTTTGCAAAAATTTTCTCTATGTCTGTGGCTCATGTATTTTTATTCTCATAACAATGACTTTTGATAGCAGAAGTTTTGAGTTTTGAAGTTCAATTATTATTTTTTTAAAGAATCATGATTTTAAGATTGTATTTAAGGAATCTTTGAAAGTCATGAATATTTTTTACGTTTTCCAGTGAAAGTGTTACAAAGTTTCAATTTAAGTATGAGATCTTTATTTTTTTGAGATCTATTTTGAGTAAATACGTACCATATTTCCCCATGTTTAACATGCAACTTTTTTCGAAAAATTAGGGGTCTAAAAACTGGATGCATCTTATATAGTGGTTGGAGATTTCTTTATTTGCATTTCCCACCTTTTTGGCTTGTTTTTGCATTTATTGTTGAAGACACAGATGAGAACAAGCTAATTAATGGGAGTTTTGACAGCGATGAGTTGTATGAATTTTATGAATAAAACTTGAGTTCAATAACTTTATGTAATACATTTTTTTTTTTTAAATTTCAGGCCCCAAAATTAAGGTGCATCTTATACATTAGAGCATCTTATACATGGGAAGATATGGTAATATGGTCCTAACATGGATTGAGGGTTTTTAAAAAATGTTTTATGTATGGATGTCTAATTGTGATGGCAATTTTTTTTTTTATTGGTAAGAGGAGGGAAGGCAAAGTGACAAACTCCTGCATGTACCCAGACCCGGATCCACCTGGCCAGCACAGTAAAGGCCAATGCTCTGCCCAGCCGGGGCCATTGCTCCATTGCTCAGCAATGGAGCCCCTCATTTTAGTGCCTGAGGTGGAGGCCATGGAGCCATCCTCAGCACCTGAGGCCAACTCAGGCTGGAGCCAATTGAGCCATGGCTGCAGGTGGAGAAGAGAATGTATGTTCTGTTGTAGGGTATGGTACTCTGTGTCTGTGATAGCTAGTTAGTAATTGTCTTGTTCAGTTCCTCTATTTCCTTAAATAGCTTCCATCGTGTTGTTCCTTCTGTTATTGTGAGTGGGGTATTGAAGTCTCCAACTTTTATTGGAGAAATGTCTATTATGTAGAACTATGTATTTCTGCCCTCAATTCTGTCACATTTTGCTTTGTCTGTGTGTATATATTTTTTTTTGTTTTGTTTTGTATTTTTCTGGAATGAGAAGTGGGGAGGCAGAGAGACAGACTCCCGCATGGGCCCCACTGGGATCCACCCGGCAAGCCACCTAGGGGGCGATGCTCTGCCCATCTGGAGCATTGCTCCATTGCAACCAGAGTCATTCTAGTGCCTGAGGTGAGGACATGGAGCCATCCTCAGCACCCAGGCCAACTTTGATCCAATGGAGCCTTGGCTGTGGGAAGTGAGCGATAGAGAGAAAGTAGAGGGGAAAGGGTGGAGAAGCAGATGGGTGTTTCTCCTGTGTGCCCTGAAAGGGAATCGAGCCTGACCTGTGGTGGCACAGTGGATAAAGCATCGACCTGGAAATGCTGAGGTCGCTGGTTCGAAACCCTGGGCTTGCCTGGTCAAGGCACATATGGGAGTTGATGCTTCCTGCTCCTCCCCCCATCTCTCTCTCTCTCTCTTTCTCCTTTCTAAAATGAATAAATAAAATAAAAAAAAAAAAAAGAAAGGGAATCGAACCCAGAACTTCTACATGCTGGGCTGATGCTCTACCACTGAGCCAATTGGCCAGGGCTGCTTTGTATATTTTGAAAGCCTGTCACTAGGTGTGTAAATGGTTTTCATTGCAATACTTTTTGTAGTATTGAACGCTTATAAAAATATCATGTACTTCTTTGTCTCTTGTAAACTTCTTTATTTAAAGTTTATTTTCTCCAAATTACTGTAGTCATCCCTGCCCTCTTTTGGTTCCTATTTTTATGGAATATATTTTTCCATTCTTCACTTTCAGTTTGTCTGAGTTTGAATCTCAGTGAGTCTTTCTAGACAGTGTATAGTAGGATCTTTTGTTTTTATACATTATGTCAATCTCTGTTTTTTATTGTAGGGTTTAATCCATTTAAATCTAAAATAATTACTGACAAAGAGGGACATACTTCTGTCATTGTGCTATTTGTTGCCTTTAAGTTATCTTTTTCTTGATCACTCTTTTTGTGCATTACAGTTTTCTTTTGTGTTTAGTTGATTTTTATAATGAAATATTAAAATTTCTTCCTCATTCCCTTTTGTGCATATTCTATAGTGATTTTATCTGTAGTTCCAATTAGGATTACATTTATCCTACATTTATAACAGTCCAATTTGAGACTATACAAATTTAACCTCAATAAATTACCAAAACAGTGTTTTTATAGCTCCATTCCTACCCTTTTTGGTTGGTAATGTTGTACTTGCTTCTACACTACTGATTGAAATACTAACTTCTATTTTTTTATTTTTTAAAAAAGCATTACTCTCTTTAATCACATACAAATCAAAAAATTCCAACACAAACAATTGTTATAAAAATACTAGATTGTATTATTGCTCCAATATTTACTTTTAGTGAAATGTTTATTTGTTCATATAACTTTAGGTTTCTAGCATCTTTATAGGAGTCTTTCAGAACTCTTTTAAGCTTTTTTTTTTTTTTTTTTTTGTCAGCCAGGTCTAGTAGTAACAAACTCCCTCAGCTTTTATTTCTTGGAAAGTCTTAATATGTCCCTTACTTTTGAATCTCAGCTTTGCTGTATAGAGAATTTTTTTCTTGACGGTATGTTTTTTTTAATCACTTTGAGTTTTTGACATCCAAGTTTCTGATGAGAAATCTGCTATTATCTTATTTAGGATCATCTATATGATAATTTTCTTCTCTCCTGCAGCTTTCAAGATCTCTCTTAGCTGTTGACTTTTAAAAGTTTGATTATTATGTGTCTTAATGTGGGTCTTTTTGAGTTCATGTTACTTGGAGTTTATTGAGTTTGGAAGTTATTTATATTCATGTCTTTTATCAAATTTCAGAAGTTTTAGCCCTCTTCAAAGATCTTTCCTGCTCCTTTCTCTTTGTTTTCTTCTGAGATTCCCACAGTGTGTGTCTATCCATCTGTTTATTGGTGTCCTTCAGGTTGCACAGGTCCCTTAGGCTCTATTCACCTCAATCTTTTTTCACTCTGTTCCTCAAACTCATTAATTTCCATTATGATATCTTCAAGTTTGCTAATTCTTTCTTCTGTTTATCAAGAGAAAGCACAAAGATATTCAATCTCATCAGGTCTGCAACTGTGATCAATATATTATGACTTTTCACCTGGAATCAAAAACTGTGACTTATCAGATGAGGGTGAGTAGAGTACCTCTGAGATTCTGCTAAGTAGTAGGAATATTTCATCAGTTTCTTCAGGGAGGACTTATCCTTCACTCACCTTTCCTTTCCTGGGTTTGCTTATTCACATTCTATCAAGTTACAAGCTGGAAATTGCTTACCTGTCTCTGTTACATAAACTTACTGCCTGGTACCAATTGTCTATCATCTGCTGTGGAGTTTGGTCAATGGGTACACATAAAGACAAAGGAAGAACACATTAAAACTACCTATAAAATCTATAGGACTATCCTGACCTGTGGTGGCACAGTGGAAAAAGCATCAACCTGGAACACTGAGGTTGCTGGTTTGAAACCCTGGGCTTGCCTGGTTAAGGCACATATAGGAGTTGATGCTTCCTGCTCCTCCACCTTCTCTCTCTCTCTCTCTCTCTCCCCCCTCTCTAAAATGAATAAATAAATTCTTTAAAAAATCTATAACACTACCCTGAAATGGTACCCTTTAACCTACATTGCCTAGCCTTATTTCCTCACCAAACATTTATTCTTTTCAACAAACATATATTGCACAGCTGGTGTAAGCCAGGCACCTTGCTAGGCATATATATGCCGGGGTCCAGCCCCGGGGGGAAGGATCCAGGGGTCCCACAGGAAGAGACGGCGTCGGCACGAATCGAGTGAGAGAGCCGAATTCTTTTCTTTCTCTTTATTCTCTAGTTAGCATTTACTGCCAGGCATCTCTCTCAAATGCTGGTCTAGCTTTCCTTTTATGCACACACACTAAGTTACAATCACATGATATTCAGAATACATTGATTAATCATTGTTTTTGTTTCACTATGGTTACATTTTCTAGGTAACAGTTAATTCATTTCTATAAACTGTAAGTCATTCAAAGAACAATTATACAATAACTTGAACAGCAATAACAATATTGATACAAACTTCCAAAAGGTCAGTACTGATTAATAACTCTACCTTGTCTAGGATACTATTGTCTAGTCAAATTTTATTTATTACTATATTCATACACTAATTAAGTTCTAACTTTACTTTTCTCAGAGTGTTCCACCACCTGCAGGTCAGGTATGCAAGAAGAATGGAAAGTTTCTTTACTCTACCACATGAGAAGGCTAGGGAGGAAAAGTGATGAATTAAGTGAAGGCTGAAAGGTGCTCTGTGTATAGTTACTGTTTCCTACCTATTCATAAGTCACAATCTATTCTTTCTAACATGATTAATAAAAAGAAGTTCTCCTACCAACTTAACCCTTTATGAGGGATATCATAGCCAGCCTCTTATGTCTATGAGCCCAATTCAAGGGGCTTACAGGCTTTTCTGTGGAACTCACACCCTCTGTCTCATTTCCAAAGAAATTACTATGAATCTACAGGGAAAGCACGGTACTATTATCCCTGTGCCATAAATGATAGCACACACCCAGAAAAGGGGGGATATAAGGCCAGATTAATTCAAAAAGGTCAAAAGGGGGAAGTATCATTGTGCCTCTCCTCCGCGGTGACTTTGTCAACCCGCAGCTGTTAGTCTTCACTGCGGTGACTTTATTAACCAGCAGCCATTGGTCTTCTTCTGCTGTGACTTTGTCAACCAGCAGTTGTGGATCTTCTTCTGCTGTGACCTTGTTAGCCAGCACTAGTGGATCGGCTCCCGACATATATAGTAGAAAAAAAATGGTCTCTGATATTGAGCTGCTCTTAACATGCTCAGAATCCAGTGGTGCTGCAAACAATAAAATAACTGCTATAACTCAGTGTGGTTTGGCGCATGTACAGCACTTTGGGAACTTTTAGTAGGCAGATCAAAGTTCAATATGGCACCCCAGTAGAAGGAGGTGTCTGTGGAAAGGCTTACAAAGATGTGAGAGCAAACATGTCGGGGCAGAACCTCCCTCTCCTTTGTGACTGCAGATGCCCACTATGCCAGGACTTCCAGAGCGCTTCCCCAGGTCCCGGAGGTGAATGCTGATTTGTTTATGTCAATTCCAGTCCCCGTTGCCAGTGATCAGTCAAGGTGTGGACAAGTGATGCTGTCCTGGCCGATGAAGGAGAGACTGCTGGGTTTTCGGGGACATACTCCTCACTTGGAAAAAGAATCACTGAGGCATATCCCTTTTTGTCTTTGAACTTTGTGTGAGGACAGGATACTAAGTTTCTGAAGCCATCTGTAATGTATGAGAGGGGAGACAAGAAAACTACAGAGATGCTGACACAAAGCACTGATATTGAGCTGCTAAATGTACCAACCCTAGGACTACTTTCTTGATATGGGAGATAATACATGTCTTTATTAATAAACAACTTTTCTCTTTCTTTCGTTGTTATTGACAGCATGTAGAACCTTACTTGATGGAGCAGATGTGAGAAATAGCACATATACCCCCCATTCCTACCTACTGCTTTGACACCTTATATAGTTATTGTAATATTATTGATTATATTTCTTGTGCTGTAATTTATATTCCCATGACTATTCTGTAATTACCAATTTGTATTTCTTATTTCCTTTACCTTTTTCACTCATTTCTCTAACTCCCTTCCCATCTGGCAGCCATCTGTGAGTCTCTGTTCTGCTTGTTCATTTATTTTAGATTCAGTTGTTGATAGATATGTGTTTATTGTCATTTTACCATTCACATTTTGAAAAATCTTTTCTTCTTCTTAAAGAAGACCCTTTAACATTTCATGTAATACTGGTTTGGTGGTGATAAACTGTTAGTTGTTTCTTGTCTGGGCAGCTCTTTATATGTCCCTCAATTCTAAATGAGAGCATTGCTAGGTAGAGTACTCTTGGTTGTAGGTCCTTGCTTTTCATCACTTGGAATATTTCTTGCCAATCCCTTCTGACCTGCAAAATTTCTTCTTAAGAAATCAGCTGACGTCTGGCCCTGGCCGGTTGGCTCAGCGGTAGAGCATCGGCCTGGCATGCGGAGGACCTGGGTTCGATTCCTGGCCATGGCACATAGGAGAAGTGCCCATTTGCTTCTCCACCCCCCTCCTTCCTCTCTGTCTCTCTCTTCCCCTCCCGCAGCCAAGGCCCCATTGGAGCAAAGATGGTCCGGGCGCTGGGGATGGCTCCTTGGCCTCTGCCCCAGGCACTAGAGTGGCTCTGGTCGTGGCAGAGCGACGCCCCGGAGGGGCAGAGCATCGCCCCCTGGTGGGCGCATGTGGGAAACTGTCTGACTGTCTCTCCCCGTTTCCATCTTCAGAAAAAAAAAAATTACAAAAAAAAAAAAGAAATCAGCTGACATCTAATGGGAGTTCTTTTCTAAGTAACTAATTGCTTTTCTCTTATTTTTAAGATTCTTTGTCTTTAACCTTTTGCATCTCTCTTTTTTAACCTTTTGCATTTTAATTATGATGTGTCTTGCTGTGTGCCTCTTTGAGTTCATCTTCTTTGAGTATTTATAAAGGACAGCCAATAACATAAAAAAAGTTGGAACTCCTTATGAGTAGAAAACATTTTTTGTTACATAGCCAAAAACAGATGATTAATATAAAAAAGGAAAAGATACATTGTGAAAGCTGACTGAGGGAAGCCATTTTAAAGTGAAGCTTGAGCAAGCTGTTTAAGAGGAATGACCTTGCATGTCTTGCTTCTTGAACCTTTGGAATGTTTGACCTGGACAAAACAACTTTTGGACTAAGCCAAAGCAACGTTGTCTTATAAACAAATGTTTGTAAAGCCATCAGGAATACAAATCCTCATCTCAAGAACTGATAATTATGAACTTTCTATTTGAAGATACCATCAGTAACCAATCATGCACAAGTAAAGAGTACCTCAGCTTTTCAGAGCCAATAGGAATTGTTTTTTCTTCTTTTCTTATAAAGCCTTTTTATCCTTGTCCCTATAATTGGGACATAGTATGAATTTCTTCCTGAATCTGTGCTGTGTGAATTGTAATTCTTTGATTTCAAATAAAAGATTGTTGGGTCTCCTTTTGGTTTTTATTTTATTTTTATTTATTTATTTTAGAGAGGATGGGGGAGGGGGGAGAGAAAGAGAGAAAAACAACAACACTGACTCATTTCTCCACTCATCCCTGCATTTACTTGCTGACTCTTGCAGGTGGTCATGCAGGTGCTCCTGGAGGTGGTTTTATAGGTGCTCCTGGAGGTGGTTTTATAGGTGCTCCTGGAGGTGGTTTTATAGGTGCTCCTGGAGGTGGTCCTGAAGGTAAACTTGGAGGAGGTTCTGCAGGTTCTGTTGGAGGTGGTCCTGAAGATGGCCCAACACTGAATGAGGGTTGATCTGGCAACCCTGGCACACTGGGAGGATGCTCCAATCTATTGAAGTAAACATTATAAAATCATAAATACCAACATTTAAAAAATTATTGTTTAGTTTCAAAAGTATTTCAAAAGCTACAAAAAAGTTACTAAAAATCAGAAATTTCAAAGCATAATCTTGGTTTATGCTCCAGGATTTACTGTAAGTCTTTCATTAAATTGTTAATTACTTTATTAAAATTTAAGTTTGATGTTGAAAAATGCTATTATTCTGAGAAGATATGTGTTAGTACACTTGTATACTCTTCTAAACCTACCCTTTTTCAGTTTTATAAATAAAAAAACAGATAAAGTTAATGATATGTTTTGTAAATATTACCCTTCTTAGTAATTTTTAAGTTTAACCCTATCAGTTTACTACCTCCTAGTAAATTAAGGAAACATAAGAGCAAAATCAAACAGTGTTGCTTCTAATTTCCCAGTTTAACTTGTATAAGTAAAAACTAAAACAAAAGAAATCAAATTGGGTATTTGAATAAGACACTTACATAGCTTCTTACAACTTCCTAAGTTATATAGACAAATGGAAGTCTTTATCCTAAAAATTCCAGTGAATATACCTCAAAGTCGCCACAGTGAACTATTTCAAGTTGAACTCTTGCCACTAGTCCACTTTAGAAAATATGGTATACTTAGGGTTGGAAAGGGCCCATCATGGTCCATGGTAAGCTGCAGAACTTAAACCTAACATATCACAAACTTTTTTCTTACAGTTATAATAGCTAAAGCAACTCTGCACAGATTACTCTTGTTGCAATGATAGTAAAAGCAGATGAAGTAATTTTAGTAAAGAAATGTAATTTAGATGACACACTAAAGTAGCACATTTTAAAAACAGATGGCATGCAATACAGAACACATAAAATAATGACACAAAAGTATGTCAAGAGTGAGAAGGACCAATAAATTAGAAGAAATATGTGTAATTTACCGTTTTTTCCTTCTGCGAAGAAATTGGCACAAGCAGATACAAGCTACTAAAATGATAATAACTATAAGAAACAAGAAAACAAATGACATGTAACAAGACTTTAAAACTGCCAGAAGAAATTAATGTCAGTTATATTTCAGTAGTCATAAGTGTTATTTTGTTTAAGCACATATATTTATATTCTATCTGGAAACTTCACTGTCTAAATGCAATTCACTGGAATCACTTAAATAGTCCATAGTAAGTCAGACAAGACTCCTTGTTTAGTTTAAAAAATTACCTAAAGCATTTTGGGGATGAAAAAGTCATATAACTAATTATATAAAATATCTATTATTTAGGGTTTGTTACTAAGTAGACATATAAAATATAAATGAATATACAATCACCAACAAAAGGTAGTATACAGTATAAAAGGTCAGGTTTTTCTTTTACATTGGTTTACTTAATTTCAAACTATAAAAGCTATAGAATCTAAAAAATAATTTAGAAATAATGCACTTCTTCACAGTGATATTTTTATTTAAGTGGTACTCAAGTTTGAGATACTTACATAGAGTAAGAAGCATTAGAACACTGACTCCTGGATCTGAAAATAAATGAAACTATTTTTAAAGATATTGAACATGTATGGGTCCCAGATAGCAGCTGAATTTAACTTTTGATGAGCTCATCCAAAAACTACCACAAAAAAAGTATCAATCTAGTTTTAGCATGACTGCTAGTACGTGTAGTTACCATACCCAATTATTTAGTAAAATTAAATAGACTAATTAGAATTTATAAGATTAGAAAAATTACTTACACATGTCCACACGTACTATCACATTTGTTATGGTATCTGCAATACTAAAATAACTATAAATGTCAATTATTAATAACTTGTGACATCTTTATTTTTCCCTAACTACAAATGATTGGGCCCTGGCCGGGTTGCTCAGTGGATAGAGCATCATCCCAGCATGCAGGGACCCCAGGTTCCATCTCTAGTTAAGGCACATATGAGAAGCAATCAATAAGTGCAAAACTAAATGCAACAACTAAGTGGAACAAGATGATGCTTCTCTCTCTCTCTCTCACCCTTCCCCTCCTCTTTCTTTCTCCCTGTCACTCTCTTAGTCAAAATCAATAAAATAATGACAAATAATTGGAACATAATCTATTCATGTAGAACTCTAATGTCTCATAATAGAGAATTATTAAAAATTAAACTAATACCTAATTCCACAATCTCTTCAGCTGATGGTAATACATGGGGATTGAGATATTCTAGATAAACTTAATAGAAAGAAAGACTAAATAATACTTAAAGACCTATAACTTCATTGCTTTTGATTTTTTGCATTTGTATAAAATTACTTATAATTTAATTTTCTTATAAATTATATTAGTGTTTTTATTAAAGATAAAATAATAAAATATTCAAAATTTATTATCAACAATAAATTGTATGTCAACAACATTCTTCTTCCTGTGCACTAACACACTGTGTGGTAGTACTGTGAGCAAATTTATCATTATTATATTCTCAAAATTAGCCTTGAATTCAACATGATTCTACTTAAAATTAAAAAAAGAGGAGGGGTTAAAAATGATTAGAAGTTGATCTGGTATAGAAACCCTCTTTAATATAATAAAGTCCGTTTATAAATAACCCACAGCCTGACCAGTGGTAGCACAGTGGATAGAGCATTGACCTGGGATGCTGAGGTCTCATGTTGAAACCCCAAGGTTGCAGGCTGGAGCACTGGGTTGTCAGCTTGAGTGTGGGATCATTGAAATGATCCCATGGTCACTAGCTTGAGCCCAAACATTGCTGACTTGAAGCCCAAGATTTCTGGTTTTAGCAAAGGGTCACTGAGTCAGTTTGAGCCCCTCAGGGTCAAGGTCTATGTGAGAAGCAATCAGTGAAGAACTAAGGTGATGTAGCTATGAGATGATGCTTTTTATCTCTCTTCCTTCCTGTGTCCATCTCTCTCTCTCTGTGTCTCTCATGCACATGCCATATATATATATCCCACATCACAGTCAATGGTGAAACACTGAAAGTTTTTCCCTTAGGATCTGGGACAAGATAGGATGCCCACATTTGCCACTCCTATTCAATATAATATTAGACATTTGGATCAAGTAATTAGGTAAAACAAAATAAAAAGCATCAAACTTGGCATGAAAAAATAAAATTATCTCTCTTGACAAATGACAGGATCTTTTATGTAGAAAACTTTAAAGATTACACACATACTCACACACATACACAAACACACACACAGATACACACACACAAACCTGGTAGAACGAACAAATGAATTTGGCAAAAGTATAAACTATAAAATCAACACGCAAAAATCAATTGCATTTATTTATATATTTCAGTGAGAGGAGAGGAGGCAGAGAGACGAAGTCCCACATGCACTCCAACATAGATCCACCCGGCAAGCCCTCTAGGGGTGATGCTCTGCCCATCTGGGGCATCATTCCGTTGCTCAGCAACTGAGCTCTCCTCAGCAGCAAGCCCAGGTGCCATCCTCAGCACCTGTGGCCAACTTGCTCCAACTGAGCCATGACTGCAGGAGGGAGGGAGGGAGGGAGGGAGAGAGAGAGAGAGAGAGAGAGAGAGAGAGAGAGAGAGAGAGAGAGAAATGTGAGAGGTGGAGGGATGGAGAAGCAGATGACTTCTTCTCCTGTGTGCCTTGACTGGGAATCAAACCTGGGACATCCACATGTCAGCCAACACTCTACAACTGCGACAAGTGGCCAGGGCCATCAGGTGCATTTATATACATCCAAATAAATAATCCAAAAATAAAATTTAAAAAACGATTTCACTTATAATGTCAGAAAGAATAAAAAACATTAGAATAACCAAGGAGGTAAAAGACTCATACAACAACAAAACAAGAAAATATTTTGGAAAAAAATTAAAGAACACCTAAATAAATAAAAACACATCCTTATTTATGGATTAGAAGACCTAACATTGTTAAGATGTAGATACTGCAAAATCAAACCTACAGATGAAGTGCCACCTCTACCAAAATCCTGAGGGTGATTTTTGCAGGAATTAAAAAAAAATCCAGCCTAAAATTTATATGGACTGTAAAGTCCTTGGAATATTCAAGGCAATCTTGAGGAAGAAGAGTGAAGTTGAGAGGACTCATGCTTTCTGATTTCAAAACTGATTACAAAGCTATAATAATTAAAACTGAATGGAACTCACATTAAAGAAATACAGACCAATGGAATAGAATAGAGAGCCTAACATATATGGTCAAATGATTGTCCACAATATGTTTCTAAGAACATTCAGTGGGAAAAGTGTAGTATTTTCAACAAATGATTCCTGGAAAACTGTAAATCCACAAGCAAAAGAATGGAATTTGATACTTACCTTACATCATATACAAAAATTATTTCAAAAGAGATAAAAAAACTCTAAATATAAAAGTTAAAACTATTAAAGTCTTAGAAGAATGCATAGAAGAAAAGCTTCATGATGTTAGCTCTGGCAATGATTTCTTGAATGTAACACCAAAAAACACAGGCAACAAAGAAAAATAGATAAACCAGATTTCATCAAAATTAAAAACTTTTGTGCATCGACAGTTTAAAGATGGTGCTGGAATAGGTGACGTACCAACATCTACCTCCCAGAATCAAAGTGGATTACAAACTAATTTTAAGAACTATCATCTGGAAAAACCAACTTTGGACTAAACTAAGAGGACACTTCAACCAAGGAACAGTGAAGAAGCCACACCGAGACTGGTAGGAAAAGCGGAAACACGGAGAGGGCTGCCCAGCTCCCCAGAGCAAACGCAGCAGGGAGAGACTTGCGTGGCGGGAAGTGAGTTTAGCAGAGGGGAAAGGGTCCTGAGCCCCAGGAACAAAGCCCCAGCCTGCAGCCCCAGAGCCCAGAAGAGGCATAAGGACAGTATTTAGCTGGAAACAAGTCAGGATACTGTTTGTGAGAATAAGTCTGATTTCTCAGACCCAGGATCCTTCTTAAAGGGACCGCGCAGAACATCTCTCACCCGGGGCTCCTGGGGGTGGGGGGAGAGAGGAGAGGACCAGAGTAACAGGAAGAGAGTGTAATCTAGGAGGCACAGGGAGAAACATTTTGGGAGGTAGCCACCCTAACCCCTGGGACGAGTCACTCCCCAAAGCTGAAGTGAATATTTTCCCTGGAAACAGCAATACCAGCAAAGGGAAGCAGGAGAGCAGCCAAACAAGCTCCCCCACAGCACTCAGAGCAGAGTCGCATAGAAGGAGGGAGGTTTTGGGTCTACAGTAGTGAGTCTTAGGGTCTGAGCTGCAATGCCCCCACCCACGCAGCTGAGGGCACACCGGAGGGTGGGCGGCAGCGAGAGACAAAAGCCCGGTTCTGCTGGCAGGGGTGGAAGCCAGCTGGCCACCACTGGGCTCAGGTGTGAGCTCAATCTTGCCCGGCTGGGGAGAAGGGGGCATGCAAAAAACTTTTGTGCATCAAAGAACACTACTAATAGAGTGAAAAGACAACCCACAAAAGGGAAAGAAATATCTGTAAATCATATATTTGATAAGTGAATAATATCCAAAATATATAATGAACTCCTGTAAATCAATAACAAAATTCCCAACCCAGTTCAAAAAAGAACAAAGGACTTGAACGACATTTCTCTAAAGAAGATATACAAATAGCAAAGGAACACAGAGAAAAATGCTCCACACATCACTAAGGAAAAAATGTTAACAAAAACCACAATAAGATACTAAGTCAGATATTTTACCTACTATATATTAGGATGGCTATTATAAAAAACAAAACAAAACAAAATAACATATTGGCAAAGAGGTACAGAAATCAGAACCTTTTTGCATCACTGCTGGAAATGTAAAAAAGTGTTGCTGCTGTGGAAGACTGTGTGATTGTTCCATAAAATTAAACACAGAATGCCCATAAAACCCAGCAATTCTACTCCTAGGCATATACCTTCAAAACTGAAGACAGGTACTCAAAGAGATAGTTGAATTCCAATATTCAGAAAAAGAAAATTTAGAATAGTCAAAAGGTGAAAACAACTCAAGCGTTTATGAACAGACGAATGCATAAAGGAAATATGGTATATAAGAACTGTGGAATATTTTCATCCAGAAAAGAAATTAAGTTCAGATACATGCTACTCTAAGATGGGTGAACCTTAAAAATATTATGGTATGTGAAATAAGCCATATAGAAAAGATAAATGTAAAATTTCACTTATATGAGGTATCTGGGGTGCCAAATTCATAGAGACAGAAATTTGAATAGAGACTACTGGGGCAGGAAGGAGGGGTATAGGGAATTACTGTTTAATAGGTATAAGGTTTCAGTTTGGGAAGATAAAAAGTTTTGGAGAAAGTAGTGATGGTAGCACAACAATGTGAATGTATTTAATGCCAGTGAACTGTACAGTTAGGCTGGTTGAAATGCTTTAAAAATTAAATAAAAGTTTATCTGATAAAACTAACATGAGAGTATCCTGCACATTTCCGGATAGGAATTGGTCTGCCAGATGTTAAAACATATTATAGTACTAAGTTAAAAAAAATTAATGCTGGCACAGGAATGGACAGAATTTAAGGGAACAGAAAGGAGACTAGAATATCTATGAATTTAATATATGATAAAACAGTTGGAGAGAAGACAATTTATTCCATATGTGGTGTTACTTAGCCACTGAGTGGAGGTGGGCGACGTGGAGAAGAACCTAATCTCATTCCATATACCATAATGAATTTCAGATATACCAACGACTTAAATGCAAAAATGGAATCAGACCACATGGATGAAATGTCTATATAATTTGAAGACTTAAAGTTTGTGTGAGGCACAACACTCATGGCCATTAGGGAAAAGTTTGATACATTCAACTACTTATTACTGTAAAACTTCTGCACATTTAACTGGCCACTGATAAGAGAATAGTTAAATAATATATGCCATATATTAAGAATATCATTTAAAAGGATGGAAATAAATCTAAACACAACCTAAATCTAAGACTATAAGTGTAAAATGTGAGAGTTTTTGAAGAATATGAATAGTAGGATCCATTTCTGGTTAATAAAAAATTTTTAAATGCCAAAATATGCATAACTACCTATATAAGGATATTGATGTATCTTTATACATCAGAAACGAATAAAAGGACACCTAAAAGTGACAAATCCAGATAATGAACAGAGAAAGAAATGAAGAACTAATAATTTATCTGTATACTTTTGTAATGTTTGAAAATTTAAAAAAATACATTTGTATACTACTCATGTAGCAAAAGTTATAGAAACAAATCTACATCCAATGATATAATACAAAAATTTAAAAGAAAATGAACTAGTAAAATTAAGGCAAAACAAAAGAAAACAAAACAAAAACTCTGGACAGAATGTTCATTATATATTAAAAGGTTTTTAATTTATAATAAGCTTGCACAATCATGAAAAATAATATTTTAGAAATCTAACAGAAAACAGAGCAAAGGACATAAATAAATGTACAAATAAATAAACAAAAAAAGGTTCAACCTCATTTATAATGAAAGAAATTAAGATTAAAACAAGAAATGCCTTTTCATCCATCAGCTTACAAAATTTTGAATATAAGTAGGATAAAGAGTTACTGAACCTGGATATTTTGAAGCTGGAGGCGTGGTTGGATGAGTAGTAGGCCTGATATCTGAAAAAATAAATTAGATTCCTTTCATCAGTGTTATCAATAAAAAATTATGGACTTAATTTGAATTTTTATTTTTTAGAAAGATTAATTATTCCTCAAAATTGAAAATAGGCAGCCCTGGCCGGTTGGTTCAGTGTAGAGCGTCGGCCTGGAGTGCAGGAGTCCTGGGTTTGATTCCCGGCCAGGGCACACAGGAGAAGCGCCCATCTGCTTCTCTACTCCTCCCCTTCTCCTTCCTCTCTATCTCTCTCTTCCCCTCCCGCGGCCAAGGCTCCATTGGAGCAAAACTGGCCAGGGCGCTGGGGATGGCTCCATGGCCTCTGCCTCAGGCACTAGACTGGCTCTGGTCGCAACAGAGTGACGCCCCAGATGGGCAGAGCATCCCCCCTGGTGGGCGTGCTGGGTGGATCCCGGTTGGGTGCATGCGGGAGTCTGTCTGACTGCCTCCCCGTTTCCAGCTTCAGAAAAAAAAGAAAAAAATTAAAAATAGGCATACTTTCTGAACTTGCATTTCTACTTCTGAGAATATGACTTAAATATATGTTTACACAGGTGCACAGGATATATGTGCATTCTTATACATAAGAATGTTCACTACAATTTTATATTTTATAATGGAAACCCTAGAAGTTAAATAATAATAATAATATGATCAGAGTAAATATATATATTTAAAATATAACATCCAAGTAGTATTATATCAAATAATTTGTATCCTTTTCAGCTTAATCTTTATTATATGCGGCTTAAGTGTCTGTTTGTTGCCGATAGCTTATTGGTTGCTTGCATAACTGTACTAGCCAATGGGGTGAAGTTGCCATGGCTGAATGCAAATTGAGCAGGTCAGGGGGAAGGTGAACATTTGTTTGCATTGGCAATCATCTGTTTTACATAAAAACTACGTCTTAACGTAATTTCTTTTAAGAATGCCTCCTAGAAAATACAGCACTGAAGAGGAGAGAAAAGGAGCTAAAGCTGCACAAAAATGGCTTTCTTGACAAAAAGAAACCACTGAGCAGAGAAAGACAAGGCTTGCTTCAGTCACAGAGCAAATGTGTCTTTCTCGGCAAAATGAGACTGATGAGCATATAGAGAAAAAAGGCTTGCCTCAGATGCAAGACAAAAAAGCCTGTCTCGACAAAATGAGTCCCTTGAACAAAGGCAGGGGAGAAATGCAAAAAAAAGAGTAATGCTGACCAAAACGCAAAAAGGATTAAAACAGTTTTCTTTGACATGTGAATTAACATTTTCTTATTTAAATCACCTTTATTTATTGAGCTTGCGGTGGCTCTTAAGAAATGTACCGCCAGTGGTTTCCTTCATTGCACTCTACTTTAAGCAATTAAGCAAGTAGAAGGGGGAAACCCCATGGGGCACTAAGCAAAGGGGCATCCTCACCGCCTGCCCTGGGTAATTCAGTTTGAATTAGCGGACACCTTTGCACAAATCATTTTAATTACAATTTATAATATCTAGAACAGCAGTCATTTCGTATGACAGCCGGGCTTTCCAGTATTTCATAAGCATTTTTTATATTAGCACAATCAGATCTACTTTATCACTATTATATGTTGCTATTGGTCCTTTGTATAGTTTTTTCAAACTAATAATAAAAAATTGATTAATAATACCATGAGGAGTTCTGATTTTTAAAATGTATCCCTGTTGGCCTAACCTGTGGTGACGCAGTGGAAAAAGCGACAACCTGGAACGCTGAGGTCACTGATTCAAAACCCTGCACTTGTCTGGTCAAGGCATATATGGAAGTTGATGCTTTCTGCTCCTCCCCCCTTTTTCCCTCTCTCTCTCACTCTCTCTCCTCTCTAAAATGAATAAACAAATAAATAAAAAAATTAAAATTAAAAAAATAAAATATCCTTGTCATTTCTCTTCTTCCTAAGCTTTTCCTCACAATCAATTCTCACCTCTACTTTTAAACAGTAAATTGTATCAGTGTTTTATATATCCTTTATAAATTTTCATAGTCAAAAGAGGATATCAACAAACATAGTATTCCACAGTGCATATATCCACTAGGATCATGTGAGTAAATATGGATGGGTCAACGAGTACAAACTTCACATGCAATTTTACATATCAGTTCAACAAAAAACCATCTCTTCCCCCTCAAACCTCAGAGCACTCAACTAAGATAATCCAGGAGGCTACCAGGACCTGGTGTACAGGAATTATTAAAAAGGTGTTTTAATTACCATGTCAACATGCACAACTCCCCTCAGTCCCATAAAGTATTAGGACAACAGAAAATATACAAGCAGATTAGAAGACAATAATTAAGATTTAAGTTCAAAACCCTCAACAATTCCTTCCACTATACCAAAATAATCTCTCAAGTCTTCAGCAGAGCAGCCGATGAGTAGTCCATGCAAAAAGTCCTCCATTTCATTGCAATAAATAACAACTTTTCTTGCCTTTCAGTTGGTATGAAATTTAGTTCCTGTTGCCAAATAGAAATGCTCAGAAAAGAGGAAAAGAATAATTGTATGATGAGGGGTAATTGTGGTGGGGGTTGTAGAAATACAAGTCTTGTTCTAGAGACAGGAATTTACCAGTTCAAATTGTACTATATACAAAGAATTGAACTGGCAGTCTGGGAATTGAAACACAATTCTGGGCTGGGATGATGCCTTTAAATGTGTCAACAAATCACTTTTTTAAAAATTAAGTGAGAGGCGGGGAGGCAGAGAGACATACTCCCACATGTGCCCCAACTGGAATCCACCCAGCAAGCTCCTACCAGGCAATGCTCTGGGTCCATTGCTTGGCAATGGAGCTACTTTATCACCTGAAGCAAGGCCATGGAGCCATCCTCAGTGCCAGGGGCCAATGCACTCAAACCAATTGAGCCATGGCTGCAGGAGAAGAAGAGAGAGGGAAAGGGGAAGGTTGGAGAAGCAGATGGTTGCTTCTCCTGTGTGGCCTGACTGGGAATTGAACCTGGGACTTCCACATGCCAGGTTGATGCTCTACCACTAGGCAATGGGCCAGGGCCAAAAAAAATCACTTTTGAAATGAATATAAATAGTAAAATTGGTGACAAAACAAAACAAAAGCATGCATATTGGAAAACAAACATCATAGACCTTGCTTTCACTAACATCAATTGGAGCGCTTCTATAAGTCATATGTGAGCTTCCTGTCAGAGGTTACTATATGTCAGGAATTGTGCTAAGTGGTGTAAGTTCAAACAATTTAATCTTTCTTAATCACCCAGTGAGAAAGGCATTAAACCATTTTCCTTGTAAGTAAATACATTGGAAGTTTAACTTGCCCAAGTTTACATACTTGTTTATATCTGACTATGGCAAATAATTTTAGAATCACTAAGAATAAACTAAAATAGCTGTACATAGATTCTTCCTCCTTTTATTACTAACAGTGATGAATGATTGTCAATATCATGAATTTAAAGAAATTTTGTAAAATGTAAGTAGGATGTTACTAAATTTGAATGACTCAAAGTAAGAGCTTTTGTATCGACAAGAACTAACATTGAAAAATATAGTAATGTAGGATAAATCCCTTGGGTATTATCATTTTTTCATTTCTATAAATGGTGCCTTTCATTCTTTACTTATGAAGGTAAATATTCCCAGGATTCAATTTATCCCAAAAAATTGTTGCTATGTGACATTTATAAAGTGCTCTATGAACACATACAAAATCACAACAGACAAATTGCTTCTTTCAATGGTCTGTATCATTGATAGTTAATGACAAAGAAATAAAAATTAAAACACAAGAAGGAAAATGATAGAGTATGTACCTTTAATACATGTTGGCATCTTAGGCTCCCAAGTATTGTTTCTACCACATGATATTGACTTGCTGCCATTAAGGAGGAAACCTTCGAGGCATTCAAATTCAATCACATCTTGGTAGAAATATTTCTCTTTCCTTTCTGATACTGATCTTCCATGTTTGAGTACTGGAATGTCACATGTGATCTCTAAGAAGCAGAGAAATACCCAGAATTAATAGAAAGTTGCTTTAACATAGTACCAGAAAAAAAATAGTGCAAAGTAGCCATTTCCAGTGGAAAGATACGAGGAATGATGTTTATTTTAAAAAAAGAAAAATACATTTTTTGTGCATTTTAATTCTACTTAAACAGATTTAGAGAAATCTGATAACTTCTTTTCCACATAGAACAAACAGTTATTATAATTTATTGGTTTCATACATTTTTTATTTTATTGCAAATTTTAAGAAAAGTCTACCAGATACAATTTCTGGGGAAGTTCAAATGCAACTTTTGATACTTTTTGGCTCTAGAGAGTTTTAAAATTTCATGCCCACACTGATCACAATATGCTGCCCTTTTATTTAGAAAGGCAGAAGACTCTTGTGGGAAAGCTGAAACTTAACCGTTGACAAGAAGGTAGCCATGCAAAGACATGCAAAGAAAAAGTTTTAGGTATCAGCAACACATATGAACTGGGCTCTTCAAGAAACAGAAAGGCCAACAAAGTTAAGGTCTTGTTTTCCAACCATTTTAGACTGCAACCCAGAGATTAAAAAAAAAAAAAAAGAACAAAGTTTAGATTGTAAACCATTACATAAACACACAAGGCTGATATTATTGTTGCAAGTTAATATTTAGACTTCAAACTCTGGTATTTCCCAATCTACTCTTCTCAAGAAGTAAAATCCTGGTTATGACCTTCTAGATTGATTTCAGAATGCAGTAATGGGTTTGGAAGAATTTGGAAAAAAATAAAAAACACTGGTGAGGGTAGAAAGTACAAGAGAGCTTTTTATGAGATTAAATCTGAGCAAAGATAAGGGCCCACAATGCACCGAGCTTTAAACAAGGAGAGTGCTCTTCCTCCCTGCATTTGGATCTGAATTTCCATCAGGTGTCTTTCCCTTCAGCCTGAAGTACTTCCTTTTGCAATTCTCGCAGTGCAGATTAGGTAATGACAATTCTCTTAGATTTACTTTTTTCCTGAAAGTGTTTTTATTTCACCTTCAGTTTTGAAGATTTTGCCTTGACAGCTATATCTTGGTTAAGTGTTTTATTTTCCTTTCAGCATATTAGCAATAGTATTGCCTTTTAGTCTCCACAGTTCCTTAAGGTAAATCAGCAATCCTTTTTACTTCAAGGGGTGGAGCAATGTTTGGTACGCCCACAGAATGGTATAAAAACACAGCAGTAAAAAAAAACCAAGCTGCTGAATTATGCAGCCACAGGAATGAAATTCAAATGTACTTTGCTTAGTAAAATAAGCCATACCCAGAAGAATATGATCCCATTCATGATATTCTGGAATAGTAATACAATAGAGATTTCTGTCACACTAGCTGCTTTTTCTTTTATATTTTGTTTTCAATAGTTTTTCCATGATCTGTTTAGTTCAGTGGGATTTTTTTTCAGTTAAAAAATATATTTATCTTGCTAGGTTTATTAAATTTCCTGGATTAGTGGGGTTATCGTTTTAGATAAAATTTCAATATTTTTGGCCTGTATTTCTTCAAATAATTTTCTACATGTTTCTTTCTTTTTTTTCTGAAACTCCAATTACAAGTATGTTTAACTGCTTGCTACTCTCCCACAGTTCTGTGGGATTTTCTCATTACAATCTCTCTTTTCAAATCGTGTTAGATCTGCTTTATCATGACCTTTTCACTGTTGTGCCTGTCTGTTGTCAACTTCACCAAGTATTTGCTTTGAAATTGGGTTTACTGTATATAATTTACATCCAGTGAAATTCACCCTTTTAATTGCACAGCTGTATTAGTTTTGATAAATACAAGTAACTGTGAAATTACCACAATAATAAAGACATGTAGACTGACCTGTGGTGGCTCAGTGAATAAAGCATTGACCTGGAATGGCTGAGGTCACCGGTTCAAAACCCTGGGCTTGCCTGGTCAAGGAACCTATGGAAATTGATGCTTCCTGCTCCTCCCCCCTTCTTTCTCTTTCTCTCCCCTCTCTAAAATGAATAAATAAAGTCTTAAAAAAAAGTTTAACTACCACACAAGATGATTTATTAAAAAATAAATAAATAAATAAATAAAGACATGTAAAAGTTCCATTATCTCCTAACATTTCCTCATGCCACTGTGTGATCAAACTCTAGTCCCTGCACCAATCAGCCAACCATGGCTCTGTTTTCAATCTCTATTGTATTATTTTTCCAGAATATCATGAATGGGATCTTATTCTCCTGAGAATGGCTTTTTTCACTAAGAAAAATATATTTGGTTTTATTTCTGTGGCTGCATCATTCAGGAGCTCTTTTCTTTTTATTGCTATGTATTTATACCATTGTATGGATGTATCAGATTTGTTCCTCTATTCACCAGTTAAAGAACATATGGGTAGTTTCCAGAGGGGTATGATTACAACTAAAGTGAATGTACATATTTTAATACAGGCTTTTAGGTGAATATGTTTTCACTTTATTTGGATTTCCAAGTGTGCAGTGAGTGTATGTCAAACTTTGTAAGAGATTGTAAAACAGTTCCAATGGTCATACCACTTTGCATTCTTACCAGCAATGTATAATAGTTTTATTTGTTCCATATCCTTGCAAGTATATGCCATTGTTAGACTTTTGTTTTTGTTCATGGCAGACATTTTAGAAGATTTTTAGTGGCATCTCTTTGTGGTTTTAATGACATGTTTGTAATTACTAATGTTATTGAGCAAATTTTCATTTTCATTTACTTTTTTTGTCATCTGTATATTATGTTTGGTGAATAGGTATATTAAAATCTTTTGCCTATTTAAAAGTTTTGGATTATTCTCTTATTGTTGAGCTTTGAGAGTTCTTTATTTATTGTAGATAAAAGTCCATTACAAGATGTGGTGCTTTGCAAATGTTTTCTCCCTATTGTTTTATTTTCATTTTCTTAACAGTTTTGCAGACCAGAGGTTTTGAGTCTGGAATATCCAATTTATTAACATGTTTTGAAGAATCATGATTTATGGGTTGTATTTAAAAAGTTTTTGGTTAGGTCAAAGATATTTCTTGAGTTTTTGTAAAAAAAGGTCTTACAGTTTTAGTTTTACATGATAAGTCTATGACCCATTCTGAGTAAATGTTTGTGTATGGAACTAACATAGTTCTGATTTTTTTTTCCCTGCACCATTTTTGACAAAATAATCATTTTTTTCCCACTAAATTGATTGTAAACCTGAGGTGAAAATCAAGGAGGTATATATACAAAGGTTTAAATCTGGATTCAGTATTTAGTTCCATTGCTCTATATTGTTATCCTTTTATAAATGTCACACTGTCTTAATTATATGCCTTATATTATTCTTTTTATAAACTTGGCATCAGGTAGAGTGCATCCATGTATATAACTATTTAACTATTCTAGTTCTTTTGTCATTCTACATAACTTTTAGAGTCAGTTTATCAATTTACAAAATGTTTTGTTGGAATTTTTATTAGGATTGTCCTGAATTTATAGGACAAATACATAGAATTGATGTCTTTATTATACCGAGTCTTCCATTTGATGACCAATATATATCCCTTCATGTGCAGTGTGGGGCAAAAGTAGATTTCTTGTTGAGTGCATAAAACATAGACTTTATTCTTGTCATATTATTTATTAATTATTATATTATTTTCTATATGAACAACTGTAAACCTATTTTTGCCTCACCCTGTATTGAGGTCTTCCTGAATTTCCTTTATTAATACTTAGTATTTTTTTTAGGATTCAAATTTTTCACACAGATTTATATGAAAGTATTTTATGTTTTGGAGGTGTTCTAAACAGTAATTTTAAAATGTCAATTTCTAGTGGTTTGCTGCTAGTATATAAACATACATTTGATTTCCATAGGTTGATCTTATTTTTTGCAACCTTGATAAAACTAAAATCTTTGAAAATTTCTACACAGACGATTGTGTCATAAGTGAAGAAATTATTTTATTGCTTCTTTTCATTTTGATTTATACGCCCATTTCTTTAGTTGCCTTTTTGTAGGAGCTCCAGTACAATGTTGAACAGAGTGGTAAGAGGGAATGACACTTTCCTTGTTCCTACCTTAGCAGAAAACAAGTAAGTTTTTACACCATTAAGAATAGTGTAAGCTGTAAGATTTTTGTAAATGCCTTTTATCAGGTTGAGATGTTTTTTTCCTTTTATTCCTAGTTTACTCTTAAGTGTTATGACAAGATGATGAGTTCTATCAATTGCTTTTGGGAAACATCTAGTAAGATCTCACATTGTTTTCTTTTTTTATAGTCTCTCTCTCTCTCTCTCTCTCTCTCTCTCTCTTTTTTTTTTTTACAGAGACAGAGTCAGAGAGAGGAACAGACAGGCAGGAATGGAGAGAGATGAGAAGCATCAATCATCAGTTTTTCGTGGCAACACCTTAGCTGTTCACCGATTGCCCTCTCATATGTGCTTTGACTGTAGGCCTTCAGCAGACCAAGTAACCCTTAGCTCAAGCCAGTGACCTTGGGTCCAAGCTGGTGAGCTTTGCTCAAACCAGATGAGACCCTGCTCACATTGGTGACTTCGGGGTTTCAAACCTGGGTCTTCCGCATTCCAGTCCAACTCTCCATCCACTGTGCCACCACCTGGTCAGGCTATAGTCTCTTGATATTGTAAATTATATTGATTAGTTTTTGAATTTGAAACAACTTTACATTTATGCAATAAATCCTAATTAGTTATAATGCATTATTATATATGGTGGGATTTAATTTGTTGATCTTTTGGTTAGAAGTTTCTATAATATTAAAGTATCGTTTATAATAGTCTTGCAATATTTTTGTTTCTGGTTTTGATATCACATAAATGTCTTCATAAAACAAGTTGAGAAATATTCCCTCCATTTTTATTTCTTGAAGAGTTTTTGTAAAGATGCTATTATTTATTTGTAAAATGTTTGGTAGAATTCCCCAGGTAGGCCATCTGGATCTGTAGTTCTTATTGTGGGAAGGTTTTAAGTCTGTTTAATAAATATAGGACTATATAGGTCACCTATTTTTTAAAATAGTTTTGGTATTTTGTATGTTTTAAAATTTTTTTCTTTTTGATTGTATGACTACCTTGATGGGCTACTACCATTTTACTAACAAGAAAAATGAGCCTTAGAGAGATTAATAAACTTAGCCAAGGTAACCCAACTAAGTGGCAAAGCACGGTTTGGAAGTTAAAGAGGTTTTTGGCTGTTTGTTGTTTTTAAATATGCTCCCATGGTTAAAAATGTTTCATTGACCTGTGGTGGCGGAGTGGATAAAGCGTCGACCTGGAAATGCTGAGGTTGCCGGTTCGAAACCCTGGGCTTGCCTGGTCAAGGCACATATGGGAGATGATGCTTCCAGCTCCTCCCCCTTCTCTCTCTCTCTCTGTCTCTCTCTCCTCTCTATCCCTCTCTGTCTCTCTCTCTCTCTCTCCTCTCTAAAAGTGAATAAATAAATAAATAAATAATTTTAAAAAAGTGTTTTATTAAAATGTTGGGTGAAGGTTTAAGGTCGATGTCATTGCACTCAATATTTTCTTTTCATCCATCTCTCCACTCCTTCCCCTTTGGCAACCATCAGCTTGTTTTCTGTAGCCATGGGCCTTTTTCTGTTTGGTTTGTTAATTTGTTTTGTTGTTTTTGATTCCACATGTAAGTGAAATCATGCAATATTTGTCTTTCATTTTTATTTCACTTAGCATAATACTGTCTGGTCCCTACCATGTTGTCACAAATGGCAAGATTTTATACCTGTTTATTGCTAAGTGATATTACATTTTGTGTGTGTATGTGTTTATGTATGTATAAAGTCTCTCTCTCTCTCTCTCTCTCTCTCTCTCTCTCTATATATATATATATATATATATATATATACATACATATATATATATATCACACTTTCTTTATCCAGTCATTTATCAATAGACACAAGTAATTTGTTTCTTTCAAGGAAATTGTCAATTTCATTTAAGTTGCTAAATTTATAGGCATAATTTTTTTTTTGTAATGTTCCCTTATTATTCCTTACATCTGCAGGATATTTAGTGTCATCTTCTTTTCATTCTTGATATTGGTAATAAATATCATCTTTTTTACTTGTCATTCTAGCTATAGGTTTATCAATTTAATCAATCTTCTCCAAGAACCAGGTGCTAATTTTATTGATTTTTCTCTATTATTATCTCTTCAGTTTCATTGATTTCTATCTTTATTATCACCTCTATGTTTTGAGTTTAATTTGCTCTTCCTTTTTACTTTCTTAAGATGAAAGTTCCATATTATTGACTTACAAATTTTTATGATGTATTTTATGCTATAAATTTTTCTCTAAGCAGTGCTTTTATTGTATTACACAAATTTTGATTCTTTCATACATTGCATTTTCATTCTTTTTGAATTCAAAACATTTCTACTGTATCTTGTGACTTCTTTTTTGATTTATTGGGTAGTGAGAAGTGTCTTACATGGTTGTTAAATACCGATCATGAGCTGCTTGACAGCAGGGATACATTCTGAGGAATGTGTCATTAGGCGGTTGCATCATTGTGTGAACATAATAGAGTGTATTTATAGAACCCTTGATGGTATAGCATACTATTGTAACTGTAAGTGCTGTGCTGTATTTTTATATAACTGACAACACAGTAGGTTTGTTTACACCAGTATCATCACAAACACATGAGTACTGCATTGTGTTATAGCATTATGATAGCTATGATAGGAAATTTCTAGGTGATAGCAGCTCCATAATAATCTTATGGGACCACCATCGTATATACAATCCATCACTGACTGAAACATCACTATGAGATGCAAGGCAGAATTTGAAGATTTAAAAATTATCTGCTTTTGATTTCTAAATTCATTCCATTATGACTATATAATGTACCCTGATTTCAATTCTTTGAAATTAAAAAAAAGTTATTTTATTGTTCAGAATATGGTCTATCATATAGAACATTCCATATGCACATGTAAAAAGAAAATATTTTGTTGTTATTGAGTGATTCCTTTCTCCCAAGAATCAAATATCCTTCAGTGTATCCCTGCTTTTGGTTATTCTCTAGTGCCTTAAACATTGTTTTTTAAATATGTATGTCCAGAGTTAATTATTGTTATTGCTAAGAGAGGTAGTCTTTTACAACTCACTTCAGCATTAGCTATAGCTGTGTCTCTCAGACGTTTTATAAAAACAACTTTATTTTTTAGCCAGTATATGTTGAGTTTTTGTTTCTTTAAAGCAAAAAGTAA
This sequence comes from Saccopteryx leptura, assembly GCF_036850995.1. Lineage (NCBI taxonomy): Eukaryota > Metazoa > Chordata > Mammalia > Chiroptera > Emballonuridae > Saccopteryx > Saccopteryx leptura. The sequence goes on from NC_089504.1 coordinate 275,705,933, forward strand.
TAACTTATACATGTACACACAGTGGTTCATGTTGTATAAACTGGAATGTCAAGACTACGTTGGTGGTGGGTAATTCTACAACTAGAACTATTTTTTTAAATTTTTTTTTTTTCACAGAGAGTCAGAGAGAGGGATAGACAGGGACAGACAGACAGGAACGGAGAGATGAGAAGCATCAATCATTAGTTTTTTGTTGCACATTGCAAGACCTTAATTGTTCATTGATTGCTTTCTCATATGTGCCTTGATCGTGGGCCTTCAGCAGACCGAGTAACCCCTTGCTCAAGTCAGCAACCTTGGGTCGAAGCTGTTGAGCCTTGCTCAAACCAGATGAGCCCGTGCTCAAGCTGGTGACTTTGGGGTCTCGAACCTGGGTCCTCTGCATCCCAGTCTGATGCTCTCTCCATTGCGCCACTGCCTGGTCAGGCTAGAACTATTTTTTTTTTCCTTTTTTTTTTTCTTTTTTTTTTTTAATAATTTTATTTTTTTAATGGGGCGACAACAATAAATCAGGATACATATATTCAAAGATTAACAAGTCCAGGTTATCTTGTCTTTCAATTATGTTGCATACCCATCACCCAAAGTCCGATTGTCCTCTGTCATCTTCTATCTAGTTTTCTTTATGCCCCTCCCCCTCCCCCTTTTCCTCTCCCTTTCCCCCCTCCCCCCATAACCACCACACTCTTATCAATGTCTCTTAATTTCACTTTTATGTCCCACCTACGTATGGAATAATGCAGTTCCTGTTTTTTTCTGATTTACTTATTTCACTTCGTATAATGTTATCAAGATCCCACCATTTTGCTGTAAATGATCCAATGTCATCATTTCTCATATCTGAGTAGTATTCCATAGTGTATATGTGCCACATCTTCTTTATCCAGTCATCTATTGATGGGCTTTTTGGTTGTTTCCATGTCCTGGCCACTGTGAACAATGCTGCAATGAACATGGGGCTTCATGTGTCTTTACTTATCAATGTTTCTGAGTTTTTGGGGTATATACCCAGTAGAGGGGTTGCTGGGTCATAAGGTATTTCTATTTTCAGTTTTTTGAGGAACTACCATACTTTCTTCCATAATGGTTGTACTACTTTACATTCCCACCAACAGTGGATGAGGGTTCCTTTTTCTCCACAGCCTCTCCAACATTTGCTATTACCTGTCTTGTTAATAATAGCTAATCGAACAGGTGTGAGGTGGTATCTCATTGCCGTTTTGATTTGCATTTCTCTAATAACTAAAGAAGATGAGCATCTTTCCATATATCTGTTGGCCATTTGTACTTCCTCCTGGGAGAAGTGTCTGTTCATGTCCTCTTCCCATTTTTTTATTGGATTGTTTGTTTGTTTGTTGTTGAGTTTTATGAGTTCTTTGTATATTTTGGATATTAGGCCCTTATCTGAGCTGTTGTTTGAAAATATCATTTCCCATTTAGTTGGCTTTCTGTTTATTTTGTTATCAGTTTCTCTTGCTGAGCAAAAACTTCTTAGTCTGATGTAGTCCCATTCATTAATTTTTGCCTTCACTTCTCTTGCCATTGGAGTCAAATTCATAAAATGCTCTTTAAAACCCAGGTCCATGAGTTTAGTACCTATGTCTTCTTCTATGTACTTTATTGTTTCAGGTCTTATATTTAGGTCTTTGATCCATTTTGAATTAATTTTAGCACACGGGGACAGGCTGTAGTCGAGTTTCATTCTTTTGCATGTGGCTTTCCAGTTTTCCCAACACCATTTGTTGAAGAGGCTTTCTTTTCTCCATTGTGTGTTGTTGGCCCCTTTATCAAAGATTATTTGACCATATATATGTGGTTTTATTTCTGGGCTTTCTATTCTGTTCCATTGGTCTGAGTGTCTATTTTTCTGCCAATACCATGCTGTTTTGATTATTGTGGCCCTATAATATAGTTTAAAGTCAGGTATTGTAATGCCCCCAGCTTCATTCTTTTTCTTTAGGATTGTTTTGGCTATTCGGGGTTTTTTATAGTTCCATATAAATCTGATGATTTTTTGTTCCATTTCTTTAAAAAATCTCATAGGAATTTTGATGGGAATTGCATTAAATTTGTATATTGCTTTGGGTAATATGGCCATTTTGATTATATTTATTCTTCCTATCCAAGAACAAGGAATATTTTTCCATCTCATTGTATCTTTTTCGATTTCCCTTAACAATGCTTTGTAATTTTCATTATATAGGTCCTTTACATTCTTTGTTATGTTTATTCCTAGGTATTTTATTTTTTTGGTTGCAATCGTGAAGGGGATTATTTTTTTGAGTTCGTTTTCTAATATTTCATTGTTGGCATAGAGAAAGGCTATGGACTTCTGTATGTTAATTTTGTATCCTGCGACCTTACTGTATTGGTTTATTGTTTCTAATAATCTTTTTGTGGAGTCCTTCGGGTTTTCGATGTATAGGATCATATCATCAGCAAAAAGTGATACCTTTACTTCTTCTTTTCCAATATGGATGCCTTTTATTTCTTTGTCTTGTCTGATTGCTCTGGCTAGAACCTCTAGTACCACATTAAATAAGAGTGGAGAGAGTGGACAACCCTGTCTTGTTCCTGATTTAAGGGGGAAAGCCTTCAGTTTAGTGCCATTTAATATGATGTTAGCTGATGGTTTATCATATATGGCCTTTATCATGTTGAGATATTTTCCTTCTATACCCATTTTGTTGAGAGTCTTAAACATAAAATTGTGTTGTATTTTATCGAAAGCCTTTTCTGTGTCTATTAATAAGATCATGTGGTTTTTGTTCTTTGTTTTGTTGATATGGTATATTACGTTAACTGTTTTATGTATGTTGAACCATCCTTGAGATTCTGGGATGAATCCCACTTGATCATGATGTATTATTTTTTTAATATGTTGTTGTATTCGATTTGCTAGTATTTTGTTTAGTATTTTAGCATCTGTATTCATTAGAGATATTGGTCTGTAGTTTTCTGTTTTTGTGCCATCCTTGCCTGGTTTTGGTATGAGGGTTATGTTGGCCTCATAAAATGTGTTTGGAAGTATTGCTTCTTCTTCAATTTTTTGGAAGACTTTCAGTAGAATAGGAACCAAGTCTTCTTTGAATGTTTGATAAAATTCGCTGGTATAACCGTCAGGGCCTGGACTTTTATTTTTGGGGGGGTTTTTAATGGTTTTTTCTATTTCTTCTCTACTAATAGGTCTGTTTAGGCTTTCTGCTTCTTCTTGACTCAGTCTAGGAAGGTTGTATTGTTCTAGGAATTTATCCATTTCTTCTAGATTGTTGAATTTAGTGGCATAAATTTTTTCATAGTATTCTACAATAATTCTTTGTATATCTACGGTGTTCGTGGTGATTTCTCCTCTTTCATTTTGGATTTTGTTTATATGAGTTCTTTCTCTTTTTTCCTTGGTAAGTCTTGCCAAGTGTTTGTCAATTTTGTTGATCTTTTCAAAGAACCAGCTCTTTGTTCTATTAATTTTTTCTATAGTTTTACTATTCTCTATTTCATTTATTTCTGCTCTGATTTTTATTATCTCCTTTCTTCGGCTGGTTTTGGGTTGTCTTTGTTCTTCTTTTTCTAGTTCCTTAAGGTGTGAAGTTAAGTGGTTCACTTGGGCTCTCTCTTGTTTGTTCATATAGGCCTGAAGTGATATGAACTTCCCTCTTAACACTGCTTTTGCTGCATCCCATAGATTCTGATATGTCGTATTGTCATTTTCATTAGTCTGTATATATCTTTTGATCTCTGCACTTATTTCTTCTTTGACCCATTCATTTTTTAAAAGTATGTTGTTTAGTATCCACATTTTTGTGGGATTTTTTTCCTCTTTTTTGCAGTTAAATTCTAGTTTTAAGGCTTTATGATCAAAAAATATGCATGGTACAACTTTGATTTTTCTGAATTTGCTGATGTTGTTTTTGTGGCCCAACATATGGTCAATTCTTGAGTATGATCCATGTACACTGGAGAAAAATGTATACTCAATCACTTTGGGATGAAATGTCCTGTAGATGTCTATCATATCCAGGTGCTCTAGTGTTTTGTTTAAGGCCACTATATCCTTGTTGATTCTCTGTTTAAATGACCGATCTAGAGCCGTCAGTGGTGTATTGAGGTCTCCAAGTATGATTGTAATTTTGTCAGTTTTTGTTTTAAGGTCAATAAGTAGCTGTCTTATATATTTTGGTGCTCCTTGGTTTGGTGCATATATATTAAGAATTGTTATGTCTTCTTGGTTCAGTGTCCCCTTAGCCATTATGAAATGGCCATTTTTGTCTCTGAGCACTTTTGTTGTTTTGTAGTCAGCATTATCCGATATGAGTATTGCTACGCCTGCTTTTTTTTGGATGTTATTTGCTTGGAGTATTGTTTTCCAGCCTTTCATTTTGAATTTGTTTTTATCCTTGTTACTTAGATGAGTTTCCTGTAGGCAGCATACAGTTCGATTTTCTTTTTTAATCCATTCTGCTACTCTGTGTCTTTTTATTGGTGAGTTTAATCCGTTTACATTTAGTATAATTATTGACACTTATGAGTTCCCTATTGCCATTTTATAGATTGCTTTCTGTTAGTTTTGTGTCTTGTTTGATCCTTCTCTTTCGTTTTTCTATCTTTTGTTATTATTTGGTTGTATTCCATACATCTTTCCTCTCTTGCTATCTTTTTTATCTCATGTGCTTCTGTGGTGGTTTTTTCAATGGTGGTTACCTTTAATTAATGAAAAGGGTTCCTACCCTGTTCATTGTAGTGCACTATTTTGTGAGTACTTTTGCACTCCATCGTCCTTTGCTACTGTTAATCTCCATCCTCTCCCCCCTTTCTTTTTGTTGTTGTCACAGTTTAAATTTGGTTTTATTGTGTTCTTCTTGGAGCTTTTACTTGTGGCTTTATTTTTTTTTTGTTCTTTGTATCTGATTGGAGAACCCCCTTTAGTAATTCCTGGAGTGGGGGTCTTCTGATGATAAATTCCCTCATCTTTTCTGTATCTGTGAATGTTTTTATTTCTCCTTCATATTTGAAGGATAGCTTTGATGGGTATATTATTCATGGCTGAAAGTTCCTCTCTTTCAGGACTTTAAATATTGGGGTCCACTCTCTTCTAGCTTGTAGAGTTTCTGCTGAGAAATCTGATGATAATCTAATGGGCCTTCCTTTATATGTTGTATTCTTCTTTTCCCTGGCTGCCTTGCGAATTTTTTCTTTGCTGTTGGTTTGTGTCAATTTCATTATGATATGCCTTGGAGTAGTTTTGTTGGGGTTAAGAAAACTTGGAGTTCTGTTTGCTTCTTGAACTTGAGGCTTTAGTTCTTTCCACAAGCTTGGGAAGTTCTCATCTATTATTTTTTTGAGTATGTTCCCCATTCCATTTTCTCTCATGTTCTCCATTCCGTTTTCTCTCTCTTCTCCCTCTGATATACCTATTATTCTTATGTTATTCTTTCTGATGGAGTCAGAGAATTCTTGTAGGGCTATCTCATTTTTATTTTTTATTTTTGAGTCTCTTTCTTCTTCTCTCTGTTGTGCTTCAAGTTGCTTGTCTTCTATTTCACTAATCCTCTCTTCTATCTGGCCTGTTCTATTAGCCAAGCTTGTTACCTCGTTTTTCAGCTCGTGAATTGAGTTTTTCATCTCTGTTTGATTTGTTTTTATAGTTTCAATTTCCTTGGACATATATTCTTTGTGTTCATTGAGTTGTTTTCTGAGCTCCCTAAATTGCCTTTCTGTGTTTTCTTGTATATCTCTGAGTATTTTTAGGATTTCTATCTTGAATTCTCTGTCATTTAGCTCCAAGATTTCCAATATATTAAATTTTTTCTCCATAGATTTTTCCTCATCTATCTGTGTTACCTCTCTTTCTTTTGTATCCATGATATTTGATTTTCTCTTCCTTAATGGCATCTGAGGGTGGTTTTGTTGATAGTATTGAGAGTTAATAAAGAATAAAAAGTTAAAAAAATAAAAAATTGAAAAAAGTTGTTTTTTTAAAATTAATGATGAAATAAAGAAAAATAAAATAAAATAAAAATTAAAAAAAGGAAATTATTCCCCCCCTCCTCTTTTCCTCTCCTCTCCTCTCCCCTCTTTCTTGAGAAAATCTTGTGGTGAACTTTGAATTATATTGTATTTAATAGAACAAACAATGCCTGTAATGGAGGGCTTGAATTGGGGAAAAGTAATAAAGGGGGAAGAAAAAAAATAAAAAAAATTTAAAAAGGGGGGTATGGACCCACAAAAAGCAAATAATGAAAAAATTTGGATCAAGAATAAAATGATTTGCATTTAGGTGTTGGTTGACTAAGAGTTATGATGAGAGGAATAAGAGGAAAACAGGAAAATGGGGGGCAAATTAAAAAATTACTATTGTATTTAGTGGAACAAGAGCTTGATAAAATGGAGAGCCATGGATGGGAGCACTGCTAGTGAGTTAAAAAGGTGAAGTTAAAAGCCCCCAAAATGCCACAAACATAAGTTTGAGTCCCAGATAAGATAATTTGTTCGTTATTGAGGTTTGAATGAGAGGAGAGGTAAAGGAGAAAGGAAGAAACTAATATAGAGGGAGAAAAGAAAGAAAGAGAGAGAAAAAAAGAGGGAACCACTAAAAGAAGAAAAAAGAAAAAATAGGAGAGAGAGAGAGAGAGAGAGAGAGAGAGAGTTAAGGGTTTTGGAGTGCAACCCTCATAGAGAGAAAGGAAGAGGAAAGAAAAGATAATGGGAGATGTAACACTTATGGGTAGTGTAGTTCAAGGAGAGGAGAGAGTAAGACCGGTAGAGAGTCCAACAAATTGGAGGAGGAAAAAAAAAAATTCAAGGATGAAGATAAGAGAAACAAACGAACAAATATAATAAAATGGGATAGGTTATAAAGTCTGCAGATTATTCTTGATTTTGAGAGGTTATCTTCTTGCTTTTTCTTTTCTCTCCCTCTTCCTGGTCGGTGACTCTGTACCCCAGGTTCTGCCCCTTTGGCACGCTCAGGTAGAGGTTTGCAGTTGATAAGTCTCTATGGCGATGTCATGTATTGTGCTTCAGTCTCGTTGGCAGTCGAGGCTCATTAGCATTTATAGGCTCTGACAGTGAGAGAGTCTGTGTTCCCGGAGCCTCTCTCCTAGTCTTTTCTTCCTCAATTAGTAGCCTGATAATCCAGCTATGGGGTTGCTGCTGCCTCTGCCTGGATAGTAAGAGGCTCAAAGAGCTGGCAACTCCCCACTCTATTCCCACTCAGCACAGGGCTCTGGGTAAGGCTCAGTCAGTCAGAGCTGCTAGCATAATCAGGCAGGGCTTCCGCCCACTCAAAGACCTCTGGCTCTGTCTGGTAACAAGGGTGGGCACCCACTCCCGGGGCGCTTGGAGTAAACTCTCGCTCACTATCTGCGCGCGCAGACAAGGATGTCAGGCTGGAAGTCTCACCCTCTGAGTGAAACCCCCCGCCCACACTGAAAAGTTCCAGCGTTGGAATTGATTCTCACTCCGTCCCCATGTGCAGCTTTTTCAAGGCGCTGGGGCGGCCTGAAATTCCACTTTTGGCCCACACAAAGGCCCCTGACTCTGCCCCTCTGTGGTATAACATGGGCTCCCTCTCCTGAGGTGCTGGGAGGAGTCTCTTGCCCACTCTCCGTGTGCACCACCAGGATATCAGACCAGCCGCCTCACCCTCTGAGTGAAACCTCTCCCGCACAGACAAGTTCCAGTGTTGGAATTAGTTCTCTCTCCCTTCTCGTGCGCAGCTCCCTCAGGGCACTGGGGCAGCCCAAGATTCCGCTTTTTGGCCCACACAAAGGCCCCTGACTCTGCCCCTCTGTGGGATAACATGGGCAGGCACTGCCGAGGCACTCGGAGGAAACTCTCGCTCACTATCTGCATGCGCAGACCGGGATATCAGACCAGTGGCCTCACCCTCTGAGTGAAACCCCCTTCCACACGTTAAAGTTCCAGCGTTGGAATTAGTTCTTGCTCCCTCCCCATGCACGGCTCCCCCAGGGCGCTGGGGCGGCCCGGAGATTCCACTTTCAGCCCACACAAATGCCTCTGACTCTGCCTCTCTGTGGGACAACACGGGCGCCCACTTCTGGGGCTTTGGAAGGAATCTCTCACCCACTATCTGTGCGTGCCGACCAGGAGATCGGGTAAAATGGCTGCCCTGCTTGTCTTTCTTTGTCTGCGTTTGGTGTGAGTGTTAGCTGTATTGCCCGGGTTGTCACAGGAACAGTTTTTCCTCGGCTTGGATCTCCGTGCCACAGCCTGGTTTGGCCATTTGTGCCGCAGCCTGGATCTATTCACCCCCTATGCCCACCTTAGTTTCTATATTCTCAGTTTCCAGTGAAAGCTGCTCTGTTTAGGTTAGTGAGGAAGGCGGAGCATTTCTTACTCCCTATTTCCTTCGGGGTTTGGTTATATATTTAGCCAATTTTTCGCTCGATCATACCTTCGGGTGTATTGCGAAACATCTGGAGGCTCCAAGGATAGGTTTTTTTGTTTCTGTTTGAAGATCTTGTTGAGTTTTGGGGGAGATTTATCGTTATCACTTCCTACCCTGCCATTACTCTCACTAGAACTATTTTTGATTCAACTTGACATATACTAAATTAACTAAGAAGTCAATTTAACAGGAGGATGAAGCACATACAACTATTCGTTTAGTTATATAGGTAAAACTATTTACAAAGTATTCCCACAGTATTTACAAATGAAGAAGGAAATAAATGAAAATACCTTTACATTGAGGAGGGATAGAACTCCAAAGGCCAGTTGCCATACAAGTAAGCGTGCTCTCTCCAATAAGCATATATTTCTCTGTTCCATTTGGAGAATCACAACTATAAATTATTTCTTCATTAAATACAAATGTATCCTTGTGGCCATTGGTGTATTTTCCATTTTTTATTTTTTCAGGTGTTTTACAGAAAATCTCTTAAAAAGAGATAAAGAAATAAGAGGAAAAATGAAAGATGAAAGATTAAGACAACATTAGTAAAATCCTATGAACCACCTTCAATAAAATTATTGACATATGATTTCTATGGTCTACTTGTGAATCCAATCATTTAAGTTTCTATATATCACCCCAACATCAAACCATGTAGAAATAAATGTTCAAAATAAAACTCATTTTCTTTACTATCTATATGAAATTCCTATATTTACCTATAAGGTCATGCTAAGTTTTGTTCTAGTCATTATAAAAGTTGCTGGAGCCTGACCAGGCAGTGGCGCCATGCATAGAGCATCGGACTGGGATGCGGAGGACCCAGGTTTGAGATCCCGAGGTTGCCAGCTTGAGCGTGGGCTCATCTGGTTTGAGCAAGGCTCACCAGCTTGAGCCCAAGGTTGCTGGCTCGAGCAAAGGGTCACTTGGTCTGTTGTAGCCCCCCGGGCAAGGCACATATGAGAAATCAATCAATGAACAACTAAGGAACCGCAACAAAGAATTGATGTTTCTCATCTCTCTCCCTTCCTGTCTGTCTGTCCCTATCTGTCCCTCCCTCTGACTCTCTCTGTCTCTGCCACAAAAAAAAAAAAAAGTTGCTGGAAATTTAATGAGAAAATTTGCTTGTGATTAAAAATAAAATTCACTGCTAATTAAGAAATGCTTTATAATTTATAAATATATCCATTTACTAACACATTGGTTCACAATAATATTAAGAAATTGCCTTCACTTTTATCCTTGTAAAGTACAGTGCAATTTACCAGAAGCTATAAATTGTGTTACTTCAGAACAGATTGAATCTATATGTCTTCCTTTAGCCAGATTATGAAGAGATTTATAAAAATGTAAAACAATGCCACTATTCTCCGTATTTGTTTTGGAATTTTTTTTATTTTGTGTAGAAAACCCTTGGAATATTTTACAATGTATTGAGTTTACTATTTTAAAAAATAAATTGACAAATAATTACTTTAGAAATTTCTCAGTTTTAATTCCAGTAATAATGAATGTCAATTGGCATAATCCACATAAAGCAAAGCTCTTTGGGGTCTTCGTTAATTCAAAAACATTAAGGGCAAACAAATGTTGGTAAGAATGTGGAGAAAAAGGAGCCCTCCTGCACTGTTGGTGAGAATGTAAATTGATGCAACCACTATGGAAAACAGTTGTGAGGGTCTTCAAAATATTAAATATAGAAGTATCATACGATCCAGAAATTCTACTTATGGGTATTTATGGGAAAAAAACAAAAATATGAATTCAAAAGATAAGCACACTCCTAGGATCTTGGTAGCATTATTAAAATTTCCAAGATATGGAAGCAATCTATTGATGGAAGGCTTCCGTCAATAGATAAATGGATAAAAAAGATGTGAGATATTTATCTATGTGTATATATGTATACATATATAATATACAAAACTACATACACATATAATGGAATATTATTCAGCCATAAATAAAAACGAAATACTGTCGTTTCCAACAGCATAGAGGCACCTAGAAGGTATTATGCTAAGTAGAGTAAAGCAGACACAGAAGTAACTACCATATGATTTCACTTTTATGTGGGATCTACTATAAGAAACCAAACAAAACAGAAATAAACTCATAGATATAGAGAACAAAATCATGATTTCAAGTAAAGGGGGCTGGGAGGGTGAGTAAATAAGGTGAAGGAGAATTAGAGGTATAGACTTTCAGTTATAAGAGATAAGTCACCAGGATGAGGTAATGTACAGCCCAGGGAATATATTCAATAGTAATGGAATAAATTTATATTGTGACAAATGTTTCCCAGACTTATTGTAGTCATTACAGTGTAAGGCCCATAAATATTTAATTACTATGTTGTACATCTGAAACTAATATACTATTGTATGTCAACTATACTTTAATTTCAAAAAAGTTAGCATAAATATGTCTCAAGGTTACAATGATTTGGAATTGCTGATCTAAATTCTAAAGTGAAAATTTACTTACTTTCACATTTGGGGGCATCACCATCCCAAAACACTTTTGTTCCATTAAATTTACAGTTCAGAATTTGTTTACCAACTAAGTGATAACTAAATGAAAAAAATAAAGAAAAGGTTACTTTTTTTCCCTCAGTTAACCAGATGTATATAAAAAGAGGAAAATTTCACATAGTTGTTTTTCCACACTACATTAATTTGCAGGGGCATTTTCTTAATTGACATAATATAATGAAAATTCTAACTAGATCTAGAATTTGATCCTTTTTTGCATTTGAACACTTGCTGGCTAAGACCAAAGATATCTAAATCTGTTATGCCTGACAGTCTGGCCTCCTTGCTATTTCTGGTAATTGCATGCACATTAATTTATCAATATATATCTATCTTTGTTCCTTGTATTCTGCTTAGTCAGGACAACAAACAGAGACCAGGCCCTAGAGCCTGCCTGACTGCATTTGAGACCCAGCTCCACAACTGACTTGTTATTTGAGCTTGGGCAAGTCCCTTAAATGCTTCTCTTTTTTCCTTTCCTTATCTGTAAAAAGAAGATAACAGTATATATCTCATGGTGTTGTTTTAGTATTAGATGAGTTAGTATCTGACACATAGAGAGTGTAGGTAAGTTTTAGTTTTTATTAATACAGCCATACCTCAAGAGATGTTATGGGTTTGATTCTAGACCACGTCAATAAAGTGAATATCACAAAAAATCGAGTCATACAAATGTTTTGGTTTACCCATGCATACAAAGTTTTATGTACACTATCCTGTAGTCTATTAAGTGTACAATATCATTACATCTAAAGAAACAATGTTTATACATTAATTAAAACATACTTTATTGCTAAAAAAAATGCTAACGAACATTTGAGCCTTTAGCTGAGTTGTAATATTTTTGCTAGTGGAGAGTTAAACCTTGATATTGATGAAAATGCAATATCTGTGAAGTGCAACAAAGCAAAGAACAATAAAATGAGGTATGCATGTAGTCTTTAAATCAGGATTATTTTTAGGAATAGCTGATGCATCCTACTTAATAAAATCTTCTCTGATGGTTTAAATTCACAGTTCTTTCTTATTCTGGATTCTCCTTGCAGTAATCATGAATAACTATACTGCTCACAAAAATTAGCAGATATTTTATAGCTTCATATTCATTTTGAAATATCTCCTAAGTTTTGTGAGCAGTATATTTGGTACTTTCTATTTACTATTTTGCTTTGACATTTCTCTGTATATATTATGTTTCTCAATAATGTTATAATTTCTTTGAGAAGAATTTATGTCTTAAATATATCATATCCCTCAAAATCCTTTAGCAGTCTCTCTCTGTAACTATTAAACAGATGTTCCATTATTTTTATTTGATTAAGTTAAAAATAGTGAAACTGCTTGTACATAGTTCCAATTGGTTATTACATCAAGGTTCATTTTCTCCATATTTGATTGTTGAAAGAAAGACTTCTGAAAAGTTGAGTGGGAAGCACTAGGACTCTGTCTCTCCAAGTAGACAACAATTTCAATGGCAGAATCTGCTTGATGTAACTGTTTTGGAACTCTGGAAACTATTGAAGGCTTGTGACTTCCAGGAAGACTCCAACAGTGAATATAATTTCAGCTTTTAGGAAAACAGCAGTTACACATTCTCACTGTTGACAATGTAGCAGGAAGCTGTGTGTATGTTCTTGGAGCAGCTTACAGCAGCCAGATGGGCAAAAAAGCCCTGTCTTACCAATCTCAGGGCTCTGTGCTCTGATAACTGCTTCTGATCACAAGGAAATGGACAAAAAGATGGGCAGCCATTGTCGTGACATCTCCTCCCTCTTTAGCCAGCCATTGCTCTCTAGCTGAAATGACTTTCTGGGGACTTAAAGATCCTGCACCCTTTCTTTTCCTACTTCATGTTTTTCCTTTCCTCTCTCAGGAGCCAGACATTAATAACACAGATCTTCAAAATTACTGCAGATATATGAAAGATTAGAAATTGAGTGCATGTACTCAAGAAAAGGCTCAGAAACAACCTGAGAAGACCTTCAATTTACATCTCAGGCTGTTCTTCAACACAGAGACACCCTACAACAATAAAAAACACAGAAACAATAACAAAACCCAGCAAGGTTTAAGGAAGTGGAAAAGAATGATCACATTATTAAATTGAAATACAGTATTCTATCAAAAAAATCACAAGGCATACAAAGAAAGAGGAATGTATGGTCCATTTTAAAAAAATCAACAGAAACTGTTCCTGGTAAAGTCCTCATGGCTGATTTACTAGACAAAGACTTTAATTAACTATCTTAAAGATGCTCAGAGAACTAAATGAGGAAATGAAGAAAGTCAAGAAAATGATGTGTGAACGAATTAAAATATCAATGAGACATAAACCTAAAAAAAAAAAGAAGATATTCTCAGTTCAAAAGTACAACTGCAATTAAAAATTCGCTAGAGAGATTAAAACCAGATTTGATCAGGTAGAAGAAAAAATCAATGAACATGAAGTCAGGATAATGAAAATTATTCTGTCTAAAGAACAGAAAGAAGCAAGAGTGAAAAAAACTTAACAGAGCCTAATGGAGCTGTGGGGTTCCATAAAGCAAATCAACATTTTCATTATGAAAACATCCAAAGGAGAAAGAAATGGGGAAAAAATATATATATATATTTGAAGAAACCTTGTCTGACAACTCCCAAATTTGATAAAAGACATGAATATAAACATCCAAGAACAAAGTGACCTACAGGTAAAATGCTTTCAAAGTGATCCACACTAAGCCACAACATTTGGAGAACAGTTGATTCTCCAAATGTGCATGTCTCATATCTGTGGATTTAACCAACCAAGAATTGAAAATATTCTTAAAAAGAAAAAATTCATTTTTTCCATAAATAAAATAGTGTAACAACTATTTCTATAGTGTTTACATTATATTAGGTATTATAAGTAATGTAGAGGTGATTCAAAGTGTATTGGAGGATGTCTGTAGGTTATATGCAAACACTATGCCCTTTAATAAAAGAGACTTAGGTTGGTAACCACAGGGTGGGTATGGGGAGTGTTGAGAATAATCCCCCATTGATACCTAGAAACTATTGTAATTAAACTTTCAAAAACCTAAGACAAAGAGAGAATCTTGAAACTAGGAAGAGAGAAATGAGTCATCACACACAAGAGACCCTTAATCAGATAATTAGTAGATCATCAGAAACTCAGAAACTTTGGAACCCAGGAGACAGTGGGCTGATATACTAAAAGCACTAAAAGAAAAAAAACAACTACACTTGAAACCAAAAATACTCTATCCAGTAAAACTTCTCTCAAAAGTGTGAGGGAGAAAAAGACAGTCTCATGTAAACAAAAGCTGAGGGAATGTGTAGCCACTAGAACTTTCCTGCAAGAATTTCTAAGAGTCCTCCAAGATCAAATAAAAGGACACTAAAATTAATTCTGACCCATATGGAGAAATAAACATCACTAAAGGTAAATACATGGGCAATTATAAAAGGTTGTATTATTGTTACAATTGTTTGTAACTAATTTTTGTGTTCTGTACAACTTAAGAAAAAAAATACATTTAAAGAAAACTATTATGAGCATAAAAACTAGTATCATATTACTGTAACCTTTTTTTCCCCAAGTGAAAGGAGAGGAGAGAGACAGATTCCTGCCAGCATCCTGACTGGGATCCACCCTCACAACCCCCTTCTGGGGCCTATGCCCTGCCTGCTCTTCTTGGGCCATTCTCTTTTAGCACCTGAGGCAGATTCCACGGAGCCATCATCAGCGCCTGCTCGGTGCTGATGTGCTTGGACCAATCAAGTCATGGCTGTGGTAGGGAAAGAGAGATACAGAGAGAGAAGGGGGAGGGGGATGGGTAGAGAAGTAAATGGTCGCTTCTCCTGTGTGCCCTGACTAGGACTCAAACCGGGATATCCACATGCTGGGCCAACACTCTACCACTGAACAAAAAACAGTTAGGGCTATAACTTTCTTTTTTAACTGCAAATCTTGTTTTCTATATAAGTTAAGAGCTAATGAATTTAAAAGAACTATCAACTTATGCTCTTCTGCTTTGGAACAAGCATAAAAAGATGTAATTTGTGAAGTAACAATGAAATGGGGTAGTTACAGAGCTATAAAGGAGTTAGCCTTTTGTGTCTTAAACTGGTATACATTCTAATTTAGATTGATGTAACTTTAGGCTTTTATATGTAATCCCCACAGTAATCATAAAGAAAACAGCCATCAAATATACACAAAAGAAAATGAGAAAAGAATTCAAATATTTTATTACAAAAAGACAAACAACAACAAAAAAAGACCATAGCAATGCAGGAAGTGGACAAAAAAAGATATCAGGCATATAGAAAGCAAGTAGCACAAAGACAAATGTTCCTCCTTATTACTAACTAGTTTACACTTAAGTAACAAACTCTCAATAAAAAGAAAAATGTTGGCATAATGGATCAAAACATATGATTCTACTAATGCTGTCTACAAGAGACTGATTTGAGATCCAAAGAGAAAATTAAGTTGAAATGAATGGTTAGAAAGAGCTATCCCATGCAAACAGTTATTCCCAAAAGAGCAAGGGTGGTTATACTAACATCAGATAAAACAGATTTAAAATCTAAATAGTTTACAAGAGACAAAGAACTTTAAATATTATTAATTAAAAGTACATATAACAAGGAGATATAACAGTTATAAGTATTTATGACAGCTAATGACCATTAAAATATGTGCAACAAACAAAATTAAAGAAACACATATTGATACATAACACTCATTTCTACAATAATAAGACTTTAATACTTTATTCACAATAAAGGATAGAACACCAGACAGAAGATATGTTAGGAATTATTAGAGAACTTCAACAACACAACATTTCTGTTAACCCTCCTTCAACTCTGAGAATTATTATTTTTAAAAATAAAGTATACTTTGTTGTCAAGAATAGTCACAATGATTACATTTGTGATGCTTACAATAAGCTTATTATTACATATAAAAAGGCTTATATAATTTGGCTTTTCATCACATTAAATTTCTTTCTATTAAGTACATATCTTTTCAGTCTCCATAAAAAGCACCAAGTTGATTGGCTACAAGTACAACTTGACACACAGAAAGCAAAATAAAATCGACATTATGGACATGCTTAAGAGAGAAAAACAATATAGAGCTAGTAACATTTACCTCTTTTTTTTAAGAATCAACTTACCCATAATCACAATAATAATGAATGTCTTTACCAAATTCAGTGCCACCTTGTGGGTAAGTTACTCGACCATTTTCAATTCGTAGAGTAACACATCTATCTTCTAAAAAGATATTTCAAATTTATTTTTTATACAAATTTCAAAATAGTTTTAAATCAAAATCAAAATTCTATACTTTTTTTTTCAATTCTTACAACATTATTTTCCTCAGCTAACTATTATAAGGAAAAATATAAAATTCACCTTTACCCAATCAACCAACTGCCTACAAAGAAACTCCTGGGAGATTTGTCAAATCCTGAAAATCTGTGTGGCTACCTAACATCTATTTTCACATGAGAAAATCATCACTGCCTTATCATGTATTTTTTTAAAAATGCTAAAATAAGCATATATGCATACAAAAGAAAGTTTTTTGGCCCTGGCTGGTTGGCTCAGTGGTAGAGCATCGGCCTGGCGTGCAGGAGTCCTGGGTTTGATTCCCGGCCAGGGCACACAGGAGAAGTGCCCATCTGCTTCTCCACCCCTCCCCCTCTCCTTCCTCTCTGTCTCTCTCTTCCCCTCCCACAGCCAAGGCTCCATTGGAGCAAAGTTGGCCTGGGTGCTAAGGATGGCTCTGTGGCCTCCGCATCAGGCGCTAGAGTGGCTCTGGTTGCAACAGAGCGACGCCCCAGATGGGCAGAGCATCGCCCCCTAGTGGGCGTGCCTGGTGGATCCCGGTGGGGCACATGTGGGAGTCTGTCTGACTGCATCCCCGTTTCCAACTTCAGAGAAATACAAAAAAAGAAAATAAATAAATAAATAAACAAAAGAAAGTTTTCCATTACTTACTGTGACAAGCCTCTTCAAGTTGGTGCCATGTGCCATCTGCCTTACAAAATGTATTGCGGGGCAAAAGTACTGAATAATAGTATCCTGGTTTACAATCAAAATATATTCTCTCCCCAATATTATATGAACGTTTAGCGTTTCCCCTGAGTTGCATAGTTTTATATGTTGGTAGAGTAAAACATGTATCTAAAAATAAGAAAACAAAAACATAAAAATAAAATATGCACTCTCTTTGACCAGCAGGGACTGTGGCCTGGCAGCAGGCAGGTAGTACAGAATAAATAGAAAAGTCCTTGGCATAATATTAAATAATTGTTCCCTGCTTTTATCCAAGTTCTTAGTAGTGGATAATGTGCCACATGTGCTTTGAGTAACATTCTATTAGCATTTGGTTTGTTGGGGAATAAGTTCAATTTTTATTCCACAGTAAATTTAAGAAACAAAATCAATGTCTTAGGTCTTGAAAGTATTTATATAGATGTATGCACCATGTCCCTTGTTCTAAATTCATTTCAAAATTTACTTTTCTCCTCAAAAGTCTTCTATAGTATACAGCACACTGCTCAAATTACCCTTTCACAGTTTGAAACAAATTTATGATCACTTGTACTTCAGGCTCAATCTCTTCTCAAGAGGCAAATTCCTTGAAGTCAGGGGTCATATGCCTACTTCTACTACTATACTCTACCCAGTACTCAAGAAATGCTAGGGTAAGGGGTGATGATTAAATAAGCATTCTGTATTTCATAGGTGGAAATAAATACAGATTAAAGTATTTTGAAATATAAGAATTCACTTCATAGATTTTGTATTAGTGAAATGAGCATTTTATATAAGTAAATATATGCCATGTAAATATCACAATTAACTACATTAAATTGCACAACAGGAAAAAAAAAACCCCTGCTTTTTTGGACATTATTTTAAATATAATATTGATATAATCTCCCTTCACTGATCAATGAATCATGCATTCCCTCAGAAGCTCCCTGAGGTAGATCCAATATATCCCTACAATAAAGCTACTACATTGTTATGCTTTTAGATTTTTTTACTTATTTTTTGTAGCTCTTGTGCTCCCTGGTATAATTTTTATTTCAGCAATTCCTCTTCTTTTAAATTATTTCAAAACCAAACACTATTAGAATAATTATGTAAAGCAATGTGGTGGAGCTACACCAAGTAAAAAAAAAAAAAATGCACAGGCCCTTCCTATATGGTTAAAGAAGTAAGGAGAAAGGAGATAGATCTATTTTGATTCCCAAGGAATTTTTCATTTCTTACTCCCTGGACTAGTCTTAATGGTGAGACAAATCATAAGACCTCTATAAAAAAGTAAAATTCTATTCTTCTTTTACACGACAGTCTAAATTGGAAAATTTTTTATCTTTACACAGTCCAATATTTCTTTTCCACGATACCCTAAAATCGACTTACTGGCAAAATGTTTTCAGCATTCCCACTATACTGACCTTGATATCTAAATGTTCCTCAAACAGCTGTCCAAGACAAAACAAAAGCAAAAAGCAACCCAAAGCCCTAGTAATTAACAGCATTGTTTAAAAGGGGATTAGTATAGAGGTGAGTTTTATTAACATTATATTTACTGAACACCTTGAGCTAGACATTCATACTTACAATAGGAAAACAAACATGAGCTATACATTCTATGCAATTCTGTTCAGATACAAATGCACATCATCATTCTAGAATTTCCTCGAACCATCAAGAAGGAAATCATATAACAGAGTGTCTGTGATTAAATTATGTAAGTATTCTTTGCTTTATGCACTCAATCTCAGAAACTATCCTGAAAGCACAGAGAAAAGAGGATTGCTAATATGACTTTCCATACAATACCATACTTTTAATATATGGTAAATGTATATATATATTACTCATTCCATTCAATGAAACAGATATCAAATTTAGTGGATGCAGCCTTTTGGTTTATGAGCTGTAGGGGAAAACCCATATTACTATTACTTATTACTAATTTCTTACGATTCTCATTTCTCACTTGGTTTGGCTACCAGTATCTTTCAGGGCGTTTCAGCTCTTCCCTTAAAGAAAACCCAACCTAATGAACACAAGAAAAACATTGTCCAAAAGACATTTGGGAATAGAAGAAAATATGGTTTATATTGTATGGAAATAGAAAGGCAAATCCATGGCTTAAAAAAATAAAAAATAAAAAAGCAACAGCCCGCAAACGAATTGGCAATACTATTTGAGGGAAACAAGCAACCCCCGTTACCTTTATGTACAAAACACATTGCGCTACCTTCCTAATTCTTCTAAATCTCAGCGCCCAGACAGGAGCTCTCACTTAAGGGTTCCACGAACAAAATGCGCTCCCCACATCCCGTACAAGGCAAATAGTGATTTTTCTTGCCCTACACTCCACACCTCTGGCCTGGACACTTCCATAAAGCGCACACACCGCGTAACACCTGACCCCCAGTCCCCCAACCAAACCCAATGGGGCACAAACACCCCGCTCACCAAGGCATCCCCCGCGCAGGAAACACAGCGCGAACACTCCCTACCGGCACAGCACTGGCCCTAGCAACATCCCCAAGCAAAGGGCACTCCACAGCCAGCCCTGACTTTTAGGGCTTCCCATCCTGATTGACTCAGTCCCCTAAAACCTGCAAGCCTTTGCTGGAGACAAAGATTCACCCTGGTGAACACCCCGCGGCGTCCGACGTCCCGCGAGGCTCAGTGCGGACCGTCAAGCAGCTCTAACCGCGGGCACCGCCGGGTCCCCACGACCCGGATCCGCCACAGGACAGCCCTGAGGATCCGTGGCTGAGCCTTGCGCCCCAGCCCCGCACCGCCCGGGTCGACCAAGCCCCGTGCCTCCGACCCCACAGGCCGAACGAATCCCCCGCCCTGGGCTCTGGTTTGCCTGCTCCCCCGCCCGCTCCAGTTTACCTCTGAAGTGCACACCTTCCCCAACGATCCATCTACCGAAGGATGTTGGTAACTGGAGTACTAGGGCCACCAAACTGATCCCCACAAAGCACCACGAAAAAGAGACACTCTCAGGGCGGCGGGGAGGAGTCCTGCGCATCCCGCAAGACGCCGTCATTTTTCTGGACATCAGCCGGAAACCGAAAGGACAGTGAGCATTTATATAAATATGTTACCTTTTCGAACGCGGGTACCAGACGCAACAATCCCCAGACTCACAAAGGGTTAAGTGACAGCAGGTGGGTGTGACCTGCGCCTCCGACTGGGGTGGGCGGGCCCAATCCGAGAGAAGAAAGGCGGGGCCCGCGCGGGAGTTGGCAAAGTAGCACATCTGGCTTGTCTTTACCGGGTTCTAACACCTCAAGTTCTGTTGGCAGCTCTGGACAGGAAACTAGAGCTGGCCAAGTCTTCACGGTGCCTTTCCTCTAACCCTGGATATAAGAACAAAGCACACTGACCTGAAAACACAAGCCCAGAGCCTAGTAGACAGTGGGTCACCTAAGGGCAAACAAATACCCCCCTCGGGTTCCACTTTTGTCCTAGGGGCCCCAGACTGTCAGTAGTGCCAGAGTCCTTGCTCAAAATTGACATTAATCAGGCATAATTAGGGACAGTGTTTGAGATTTCCGTGGTTGAATGCCTGCCACAGAATCCCGTCAAAGACGGCTAGCTTTCAAAATCACCAAGATACTTTGGCCATTGCACTCCCAATCCCTAATGTAATGACTCTACCCCCTAATCCTTCCAGAGGACCCCTGGGAAGGTAAATTATTAAACACTGTGCCATTAAGCATATTGGGCTTCAACCTATGGGGCCCTTGCCTTTTAGTAATAAAATATTTTATTGAAAAAAATGCATAAACTTGAGAAAGGTAAGGACAAGGGTTTACTAAATGGCAAATTCTTTTTTTTTTTTTTACAGGGACAGAGAGAGAGAGAGAGAGAGAGAGAGAGAGAGAGTCAGAGAGAGGGATAGACAGGCAGGAACGGAGAGAGATGAGAAGCATCAATCATTAATTACTTTTTGTTGTGACACCTTAGTTGTTCATTGATTGCTTTCTCATATGTGCCTTGACCACGGGCCTTCAGCAGACTGACTAACCCCTTGCTCGAGCCAGAGACCTTGGGTCCAAGCTGGTGAGCTTTTAGCTCAAGCCAGATGAGCCCACGCTCAAGCTGGCGACCTCGGGGTCTCGAACCTGGGTCCTCTGCATCCCAGTCAGATGCTCTATCCACTGCACCACTGCCCTGTCAGGCAATGGCAAATTCTTAAAAGAGATGAATGTCATTAGTGATAGGATGGTTAGAAAACAGTTAAGAGAAGTAGATCGTTTCTGGCTAAAGGATCTCAAACAACACTAAGAAATTACGAATGAGCAAGACTATTTTTTGGGGGGGGGTAGAGTTGTTAAAAGAATAAAAGTCACGTGACAGTCATAAAAGAGCAAACAAAAGGAACTAACATTTTTTTTCACAATAGTTGGCAAACAATGAAAACGACAACCAATGTGAGTGAACATTTTGATGGACCAGAGCCCTCAAAATTTTAGTTTTAACATAACTACTCTGTATGTGAAAAGACTTAAAATGGAAATAGCTTTCAAACTACCCGTTTCATTTAAAGTTTATCCCATAGAAACTATTTGAGCTGTGAGCCAAGGTGTATAATTTTGGAAAAAATATAAACCCAAAGTGTCTAGTAAAAGTCTTAAGGAATCAATGGTAGGCAACTTCATGGGATGGAATTCTATGCAACAAGCAGTATAAAAAAATATCAGTGTGAGAAACTGCTCTATTTGCTAAGTGGAAAACGCCGACTCCAGATCAGTACATACCTTATGATATTTCTTTTATTAAAAAAATAGTATAGTGATACATGTAAAAGAGATTAGTTGGTAATATACCACCACTAAGTAATAGTTGATAGGATTGTGGATATTTTCTTTTCTTTGTGCCTTTAGTTTTCTATATTGACCCTATGTTATATGTGAAATAAGGTAAAAAAAATATTTCCTTTAATTTGTTTCTTGGTTTTGCCATTATTCTACTTATCTGCTCCTCCTCATAACAAGTCTCCTTGAAAGAGTTGTGTATAGTTGATGTCTCTAATTTTTCTCTTAAGCTCACTTCAGTCAGGGTCTTGTTCCCTTACTCTCCACCAAAACTATTCTTGTTGAGTTCACTAACAAGTTTTGTGCTGCTAAATACAATGGACAGTTTTTACTACTCATCTTTCTTGATCTATCAGCAGCATTTGACAGAGTTGATTCCTCTCTTCATCTTAAATTTCTTTCTTCATATGACTTCTGGACCACCACACTCAGGGTGTTTTTCTTCCCCCTTCTGTCAAGGGTGCGTCTTTACTTCTTTGTTGGTTCCTTCTCAAACCAGGACTCCTAATGTTGGAGGACCCAAGGCTCAGCACTTGGACATTTTTTTTCCACTAGCCTCTTTCTCACCTTTAGTGACCTTATTTAATCTTGATATTATGTACTCCCACACACTGACAAGGCCCAAATTTGTATCTCAAGGCTGGACTTATTTTGTAAATCAGGCTGCCTTCTTGACACTTCTACTTGGATGTCTATTTGATACTTCATACTTCACACATCTCCAAAGTGGAACTCCTGGTTTATTTCCTTGATCCTGTTTTTACATTCGCAGGCGTGTTACTTAACAGCAATTTTACCCTTCCAGTTTCTCAGGGCAAAATATGCTGACATTGTCATTGACAATGCTTTATATTCTCATATTCTGATACAAACTGTTTTTTAAAAAGCCTATTGTCAATATTTTTAAAATGCATGCGGAATTTGACCTCTTCTCACCAACTTGGTGGTAGCCCTCACAGCTTCTTGCCTGGATCATTGTCAGAGAGTCCTCACCGATTCTCCATCTGCCAACCTTGGCTTTCTAAACTCTGTTCTTAACACAGTAGTTAAGGTGACCATTTACTCCTCCACTTAATCCTTCCAATGGTTTCCAACAGAATAAACATCAAGTTTATTCAGTGACTTGGCATACTCTACGTGATCACTCATCCTCACCCTCCTTCCCTTATCTCTCTGACTTCTTCTCTACCACGTTCTCCCTCAGTCAGTCCCTACTAAGCCACACTGGCCACAGCATGCACACACCTTCTAGTCATTGCACTTGCTGATCTTTCTTCCTGGAATGATCTTACCCTACGGGTCTGGTTCCTTGCTGTTTTCTCAGTGAGGACTTCTTTTCACCACCCTGCCCTCTCTATCCCCCATTCCTTCTTTATTTCATTTCATAATACTTATCATCTTATTTATTTTATTCTTAACATTTTACTATTTATTCAAATATTTGTTGAATGCATGAATGAGTTTAAAAAAATGGGGACATCATTTGGCAATATGACATAGGTAAGTTAACAATTTCTCTGCATGATTCAAAGAACTGTGCAATAGAACCATATATATTTAGTATTATATTTATTGAGAAACAGAAGGAAATGCTGTTATAGAAATTAATGAAAATATCTCAATATAATTGAATACTCGTTTATCTCCTAATTAGGTTGCTGGGTTGTGTGGATCTGTAGAATATACTTCCTGTGTTTCTAAATAAAGATCTCCTTCTGTAGGGCTTGTATTTGTATAATAATTGCCAAGTGGAAGAAGAAAGAAAAAAGTAAAACTTTTATTCATGGCCACAATTTCTATAAAGATGTAACAGTTGTTCTCTTTCCACAATTCACAACACATGGTAAGTACTTTCCATGGATGATTCCATTTTATTATCCGAAGTAGCCTATGAAATAATCACTATAATTCCTGTTTTTGGAAAGGTCCATAAAAATAAATAATTTGTTTGGCTGATAAGGATCCAGGTTAGAAGTTGACATTAGGCTGCTTTACCTCAGATCCAGTACTCTAAATGACTGATAAATGCGACCCTCAGTTTGAAAAAAAATCAAAAGAAGCATTTATCTTAAAATGTGATCATATATATTTACCTATTTGGAACAAAATTTTCCAATCTAACTTGAAAGAAACTTTTATATTTGATGTTTAATTCAAAATCCTTACATGGTCACACAGCACTAAAACTTTAAATGACTTTTTAGAGAACATATTTAATTTCCTTCTTGAAAGTACATACATCTCACCGTGCTTCTACAACTACTTTGCTGAACTTAACAAAGGACAAGAAAATGTGATTATACAACCATGTAGAACTCTGAAATAAAGTATTACAAAATTACTGGGAAAGAAAGATTACTTCTGAGGTTCCTTATAGCATGCCATTAAGTACCATATTTAAGAGGTCAGCTTATAAAAGATACATTAAGAATAGTATAAAGTAGTAGTTTTTCAGTTATGATAATATTTATATCTCATCAAAATATCTTAGTTGACTAGAAAAAATTAGCATAGTTATTTCTTCAAATGTTAGATGGCTTTTAAAATATTTAATTTTGTTACTGGATATCCATTTTTAAATGATTACTTATGTTATTTACAAAAAGTAGTTAAGGGAGTTCAACTGCTATATCAACTATCAAAAAATAAAATGAAGCTGTTTAGAAAATAGAAATAAAACAAGAGTGAGGCTAAGCAATTTAATGTAATATATTTGGTTCATGCCATTATAGGCATTTATATATAGTATTGGTATAATCATGTTAATAAACTTAATAATTAATAGAAACAATTTGAATTATTTGAGCTTGTAGGCATTCCCAAAGTTTGTAAATATTCCTACATATGCAATGTTCTGAAAGCAAATTTAGGAGCACGAAGAAAAGACACAGAAACCACACTTTTTTAATTTAATTTTATAATTACTAAAATTATCCTCTAACTTCCTGTGAGGAAAGCCATGCAAATGACACTCCCCTATTTTTCCCTCTTGAGACCTTTTGCTCCGTTGAATTCTTCAAAACTACTGTCTCTTAGCTTTCTTCCACCCTTGACTGTTCTTTCCCCTCTTGCCTTTTAAGCCTTACTGTCCTTCTGAGATTGGTTTTAACCCATATATTTTTTCTTTTTTTAATTAATTTTAATGAGGTGACATTGATAAATCAGGGTACATATGTTCAGAGAGAACATCTCCAGGTTACTTTGACATTTGATTATGCTGCATTCCCATCACCCAAAGTCAAATTGTCTTCTGTCACCTTCTAACTGGTTTTCTTTGTGCTCCTCCCCTCCCCCAACCCCTTCCCTCTCCTCCTCCCCACTCCCCGTAACCCCCACACTCTTGTCCATGTCTCTGAGTCTCATTTTTATGTCCCACCTATGTATGGAATCATATAGTTCTCAGTGTTTTTTTTTTATTTACTTATTTCGCTCAGTATAATGTTATCAAGGTCCATCCATGTTGTTGTAAATGATCTGATGTCATCATTTCTTATGGCTGAGTAGTGCTCCATTGTATATATGTACCAAAGCTTTTTAATCCACTTGTCCACTGATGGACACTTGGGCTGTTTCCAGATCTTTGCTATTGTGAACAATGCTGCCATAAACATGGGGGTGCATTTCTTCTTTTGAAACAGTGCTATGGTGTTCTTGGAGTATATTCCTAAAAGTGGGATAGCTGTTAACTCCTATTTTTACATGTTATGTTTCTTTGGTCCAAAAACTTCAATTGTGATTTAAATGTAACCTACCTGAATCCAGGCCCCTCCCTTGAGTCCCACATCACAGGTGCCACAAAGTGGTATAGTCAGAACTGAACTCATAATCTTTCCTTACAAAACTGCCCCTCTCTTCTTTTAGTAAAACATGAGGACCACCCAGTGACCTCTACTTGACTCTGTCTTTGTGTCTCCTTCTTCCTACTTTCAAGTGGACATTAAATCCTGAAAATCCTACATTCTTAATAGTGAAGACACCTCTTGCATCTGTTCCATCCTCTTGATCCCACCACAGCTGCATTGGCTGATGGCCCGTTCCTGCCCTTTTGTGAAAATGCAAATCTGAACATATTTTTTGCTTGCCTAGGTTTCTATAGGATAAGCCCCAACTCCTTGTTATGGCCTGAAAGCTTTTGATGATCTACCTCCTGACCATCTTTCTAGATTCCCTAAATGTCTGTTAAATGGAACATTAGATCCAAAAGAAGGTAAACGCATTATGTGAAAAAAAATGTGTAATCCAATTAGTTTGGGAAACACTGGTTTAAACATTAAACTGGGTTCTTTATAATAGGATTTTATTCCCATGATGATTATGAATCTTCATGAGAAAAATATAGTATGCACTATTTCCTTATCTCATTTGGTCACAAAATGCTCTTTCCTGAAGTCAAGTCATTTAAACACCATCCTCTGGTGAACATGACAGTCGAACATACATCCCAACTGTAGACCCTTGCCAGACTTGCCTTGCTCAGGCCCTCTCAGGCTTCAAAGAAGCTACTCAGGTTCATAGATGCCATCATTACACAGTTTCAGTGCAACCCCTCCATGTTCAATACCTACTTTAGGCATTGTACAACTGTGAACAATGTATTCAGATGGCACCAGGTAATATAGTATTTTAAAGAAATTTTGCTGGAGTTTGTGGTTGACATGTTAGAATCATCGGACTTGGTTATCTCTCCTGTGTTTCTGCTATCTGAGCTAACCCTTATAAAAAAGTTCCTAGAATCCTATTTCATCCTCTAGGACTAAGGCTTTTTCCATCCAATCAGACCTGTACAGTTATGTCCCCATTAACATCTTCACCCACCAATCAGAGCAGCTCATTTCTGGCCAACCAGGACAGTGCCTTTTGGATCACTCAAATTGTGAGGATTTGGAATTTTCATTTGCATGAGGATGGACTAGTCAAGGACCAGGGGTGGAGAATTCTGCCTATGTGAGCCAGCTTCTTTCTGATTCAAGCTTACTTTCCCTTTTAACAAAAGGCTGAAGGCTGCATTAACCTGGCTGAGCTGAAACACCAAAGAAGTCTCACCAGAACAGGATGGAGCAAACCAACACACGTCAGAAAAGACCAGTGCAGCACAAAGCAGACTGGCAGGAAGCAGAGCAGAACAGCAAGGAGCCGAGCAGAGCAGAGCTATCGAGGCGGAGAGGGGTCCACTGCCTACTGGCTCCAGGGCTGCCTCACAGCTGTGCTATTTTCACTGTCATGCTTTATTACAATTGAGCTGTTCGGCAGTGAATAGTTTCCTCCTTTACGGGTACCAAATTAGGGATTCCTGTTGGCGTTGATTTGGCATCAATGACTATTAATTGACATGTAAGATACCATGTTCCTGGTCCTGTTACCTCATTGTTATATTACTTTAATATAACTTATGTTTCTGTGTTTAATTTCAAACAAGAATTAAACTTACTGTTTTCTGTGTTTTAATATCATGTGTAAGGTGACACTAACCAAGAAGATACAAATGATGAAATCTGCAGAAAGACCTAAAAAGAAAGTAGAGAGGATCCAATGCCAGAAAAATATCACTTATATAGTTTTGAAGTGATTTTGGAGCCTATTCCTAGTGGTGGGTAAAGTGGCATGTTACTTTTATACTTGTCTTTTCTGGGCCATATTAGTATTGAATTCTTAAATAATCATACTTGGGTTTAAGGTTTTTCTAATTTAATCTAGTCTTCATTTAATCTAAAACACCAAGCATTTGACCACAGGATTACAGTCAAGTTCTGCTGGGCTTTTCTGTCCTTCCCAGTTTTATTAGTATTATTCTAGTCACTGGGGTAAAATTAGGATCTCAGGACACCAGACTCACATGACTTTGCATAAAAACATTTCACTGTCAGTTGTGAAAGATTTTGCTACTGCATAATAAGCCAGCTTATTTTGACAATGCCAAATGATGGACAAGACCAAGGGTAAATGTAATCCAAACTTTCAATTTAAAAATTAGAAAGGGCTGGCTGTTCAGAACATTTATTTAAATCTATCTAAAAGTGACAATTTGTAATGTGAAAGGCACATTAAAACATTCTTGAGAAGTGATAATTCCCTATGAGTTATACTGAAGAGTGTGATATAGGGCCTCAAATCACACATACACACACACACACACACACACACACACACACACACACACTCAAGCTTATTGAACTTAAAATATTTAGTAAAACTTACCACCCAGAAAAGGAACAAGTGAGCAAGTCTAGCTACATGATTCAATGTAACTCGGAGTCCCATAGCAGTGTTCCAGAAGTTAACACAAGCTCCCATCTCTCAAAGTCTACTCAAAAAGATGTATGGGAACCCTGGTATCTACCAATTCTTCTTTCTTCTCTTATGTAACAACTCGTTGGACCTTCAAAAAAATTTCACTTTAAGTAAGTTGCAGTAGTTCATCAACTAAAAAAATCCCAATAATACTCAGTATAATCAGGAAATTCTCAGTTTAGAATGCAGATATTAACTGTTATAACAGTTTTATGGTCTAAGACTGTAACAGTTTTAGAGGCCCCAGTGAAAGTGGTAAGCACTTAGAAGACTTATAAAAGTGCCAAATGATAACTAATATTATAAAAGATTACTCAATGAGTTTAAAAGTCAGTTTTACTCTTCAGAACATCCACTTCTCCTTCTGGATGATATTTTGGCTTTAAATATCAAATTACCAACCAATACTATTGTCAGCATTTGCTCCTAAATAAGGTAGGTGCATTTTCTTCTTCCACATTAATAAAAAAAAAAATTCCCTTTCATGTACTTTTGCTCACCCTACTTAGAAAGGAAAGGGGAAAGGAAAGAATCTGGTGAGAAGATAAAGCACATATCTTATAAAACAATGAGGTTGCTTTAGCTTTTTCAAGGCAAGTGCATATTCAAAAACACTTTCTCTTATTCTGAGAAAAATCCCTGTGCTAATTTCTGAAAATAACTTTACCCTTTTTGATACAAGCAGGTATACCTGGTACCTGTTTGTTACTGGCATGACACTAATTAAGTCACTGCCATTCATCATGAAACCAGGGTTGCAAACAACATATACAATGTCCCTGTGGGAATATGCTGGACAGGTTTTATTTAGCTTGTATCCAAGTCTGGCTTCTGTGTTGGAGCACTGGATCACAGGAGAAGATTTTTTTTTTTAAATAATTTTATTTTTTTAATGGGGAAACATCAATAAATCAGGATACATATATTCAAAGATAACAAGTCCAGGTCATCTTGTCTTTCAATTATGTTGCATACCCATCACCCAAAGTCAGATTGTCCTCTGTCACCTTCTATCTTGTTTTCTTTGTGCCCCTCCCCCTCCCCCTCCCCCTTTCCCTTTCCCTTTCCCTACTCCCCCAGTAACCACCACACTCTTATCAATGTCTCTTAGTTTCACTTTTATGTCCCACCTACGTATGGAATAATGCAGTTCCTGGTTTTTCTGATTTACTTATTTCGCTTTGTATTATATTATCAAGATCCCACCATTTTGCTGTAAATGATCCGATGTCATCATTTCTTATGGCTGAGTAGTATTCCATAGTGTATATGTGCCACATCTTCTTTATCCAGTCATCTATTGATGAGCTTTTTGGTTGTTTCCATGTCCTGGCCACTGTGAACAATGCTGCAATAAACATGGGGCTGCATGTGTCTTTACGTATCAATGTTTCTGAGTTTTTGGGGTATATACCCAGTAAAGGGATTGCTGGGTCATAAGGTAGTTCTATTTTCAGATTTTTGAGGAACCACCATACTTTCTTCCATAATGGTTGTACTACTTTACATTCCCACCAACAGTGGATGAGGGTTCCTTTTTCTCCACAGCCTCTCCAACATTTGCTATTACCTGTCTTGCTAATAATAGCTAATCGAACAGGTGTGAGGTGATATCTCATTGCAGTTTTGATTTGCATTTCTCTAATAGCTAAAGAAGATGAGCATCTTTTCATATATCTGTTGGCCATTTGTATTTCTTCCTGGGAGAAGTGTCTGTTCATATCCTCTTCCCATTTTTTTATTGGATTGTTTGTTTGTTTGTTGTTGAGTTTTATGAGTTCTTTGTATATTTTGGATATTAGGCCCTTATCTGAGCAGGTGTTTAAAAATATCATTTCCCAATTAGTTGGCTGTCTGTTTATCTTGTTATCAATTTCTCTTGCTGAGCAAAAACTTCTTAGTCTGATGTAGTCCCATTCATTAATTTTTGCTTTCACTTCTCTTGCCTGTGGAGTCAAATTCATAAAATGCTCTTTAAAGCCCAGGTCCATGAGTTTGGTACCTATGTCTTCTTCTATGTACTTTATTGTTTCAGGTCTTATGTTTAGATCTTTGATCCATTTTGAGTTAATTTTAGTACAGGGGGACAAACTGTAGTCCAGTTTCATTCTTCTGCATGTGGCTTTCAAGTTTTCCCAGCACCATTTGCTGAAGAGGCTTTCTTTTCTCCATTGTGTGTTGTTGGCCCCTTTATCAAAAATTATTTGACTATATATATGTGGTTTTATTTCTGGGTTTTCTATTCTGTTTCATTGGTCTGAGTGTCTATTTTTCTGCCAATTCCATGCTGTTTTGATTGTCATGGCCCTATAATATAGTTTGAAGTCAGGTATTGTAATGCCCCCAGCTTCATTCTTTTCTTTAGGATTCCTTTGGCTATTCAGGGTTTTTTGTAGTTCCATATAAATCTGATGATTTTTTGCTCCATTTCTTTAAAAAATGTCATTGGAAGTTTGATGGGAATTGCATTAAATTTGTATATTGCTTTGGGTAATATAGCCATCTTGATTATATTTATTCTTCCTAACCAAGAACAAGGTATATTCTTCCATCTCATTATATCTTTTTCGATTTCCCTTAATAATGATTTATACTTTTCATTATATAAGTCCTTTACATTCTTTGTTATGTTTATTCCTAAGTATTTTATTTTTTTTTGTTGTAATCGTGAAGGGGATTATTCTTTTGAGTTCGTTCTCAATTGTTTCATTGTTGGCATATAGAAAGGCTATTGACTTCTATATGTTAATTTTATATCCTGCGACCTTACTTTATTGGCTTATTGTTTCTAGTAGTCTTTTTGTGGATTCTTTGGGGTTTTCGATGTATAGGATTATATCATCTGCAAAAAGTGATACCTTTACTTCTTTTACGATATGGATGCCTTTTATTTCTTTGTCTTGTCTGATTGCTCTGGCTAGAATCTCTAATACCACATTAAATAAGAGTGGAGAGAGTGGACAACCCTGTCTTGTTCCTGATTTAAGGGGGAAAGCCTTCAGTTTAGAAATAAAATCAACAAAGGAGATAAGTAAGCATTAATACAAATTTAAAGAAACATTTATTTTATAAAACAATGATTGTATTTCAAGAAAATGATGATATAAAATTGAATTTCTTTTTTTTAATGTTTTATTTTATTGATTTTAGAGAGAGGAAGTTAGAGAGTGAGAGAGAAACAGGAATATTGTTCCTGGATGTGCCCTAACTGGGGATTGAACCAGCAACTTCTGTGCTTCGGGATGATGCCCTAAACAACCAAACTCTCTGGCCAGACCTAAAACTGAATTTCTAATCACAGTTACTTTCCATTAACTTCAGCATTCATTAAATTGATAGCAAGAGTTTCAGCATAGCTAGAGTGATTTAAACTTGTATTAAAAATATATAAGTATTTTGATGCACTAATTGTTTTTGTATGTGTGTGTTTGTGTGTGTGTGTGAGAGAGATAAAGAATCAGAGAAGCAGAGGAAGGGGAAGGGAAAGAGATGAGAAGCATCAACTAGTAGTTGCAGCGCTTTCGTTGTTCATTGATTGCTTTCTCATATGCGCCTTGACCAGGGGGCTCCAGCCAAGCTGGTGATCTCTTGCTGAAGCCTGAATCTTGAGCTCAAGGTCGCACCTTGTGCTTCTAGCCAATGACCTTTGGCACAAGCAAGAGATCATGTGATTATGCCTATGATCCCACGCTCAAGTCAGTGACCCTATGCTCAAGTTGGTGAGCCCGGGCTCATCTGTATACACACTGATATTTTTAGCAAAGAAAGTGAGAAACACAAAGTTATTTTGTTTTGCTTTCTTTAGAAGTTACTTTTTCCTGAACCTTTAGGAATTGTAAAAATAATCCACCAAGATAATTTCCTACTCAGACAGCTGTGTATATGTTATTTTAGAAATATATTGTACTACAAATAGAGTAATATGTATATTGTGTATTCTACAATATAAGATTGAAGTGAAGGAATTGTGAATATTTAAAAGAGATAATAATATACAAAAAGTTTGATTTTATTATTATTAAATTTAATACAGTGACATTGATAAATCAGGGTACATATGTTGAGAGAAAACATCTGATTTTTTTTTTTTTTTCTGAAGCTGGAAACGGGGAGAGACAGACAGACTCCCGCATGCGCCCGACCGGGATCCACCCGGCACGCCCACCAGGGGGCGATGTTCTGTCTCTCTGGGGCATCGCTCTGCCGCGACCAGAGCCACTCTAGTGCCTGGGGCAGAGGTCAAGGAGCCATCCCCAGCACCCGGGCCATCTTTGCTCCAATGGAGCCTTGGATGCGTGACGGGAAGAGAGAGACAGAGAGGAAGTAGGGGGGTGGTGGAGAAGCAAATGGGCGCTTCTCCTATGTGCCCTGGCCGGGAATCGAACCCGGGTCCCCCGCACGCCAGGCGGACACTCTACCGCTGAGCCAACTGGCCAGGGCCTCTCCTGATTATTTTGACATTTGATTATGCTGCATACCCCTCACCCGAAGTCAAAACGTCTTCCATCACCTTGTATCTGGTTTTCTTTGTGCCCCTCCCCTCCCCCACCCCCTGTCTCTCTTTCCTCGCCCCATCCCCCCAACACCCCCCTTTGTTACCATCACATTCTTGTCTATGTCTCTGAGTCTCATTTTTATGTCCCATGTATGTATGGATTCATATAGTTCTTAGGTTTTTCTGATTCACTTATTTCATACCATATAATGTTATCAAGGTCCATCCATGTTATTGTAAATGATCTGATGTCATCAGTAAAAAAATTTTGAGCTTTTATGAGGGAAGAGTGTACCTTTATTACATAGCCCAAACCCAAAAATTAATATAAAAGAATAATATATTATAAACTCAAAAATATAAAACATCTTAAAAATATTAATTTTATTTTGAAGCTATCTCCAAAATGACAGGCAAAACAAATAGCTGGCAATCCAATATTTTAATCTTGGTCTATGCTCCAGATTTATTTTAAATCTTTTATTACATTGTAAATTATTTTATTAAAAATTTAAGTGTGATGTTTACAAATCTTATTCTCCTTAGGAGATATATATTTGTACATTTGTACATTTTTCTACCCTAAATTCTCCCTTTTCCATTTTTATATATTAACAATGCAGATGAAGTTAATGAAGTGCCTTGGTAATTGGCCCATTGCAGCAACTTTAAGTTTAACACAGTAAATTAATAGAACATAAGAAGAAATCAAATAGTGCTGCTCTTAATTCTCCAGTATGACATGTATAAATATAACTCTAAACAAAAAAAAATTAAATTGGTATTTGGGCAAGACACCCATATAGCATCTTACAGCTACTTGAGTTATCCAAACATGGCTTTTTCCTAAAAATGACAGTGAATAGAATTGTCAAAGTCTCCACAGTGAACAATTTTAAATTTAGTCCCGGACACCAATGCGCTGTAGAAATAGGATATACCTGGGGTGAGAAAGGCCCCAGAATGATCCATAATATTCTGAAGAGCTTAACCTCAAACCCCACAGAAAGTTTTCTTACACACATAATAGCTAAAGCAACTCTGCACAGATTGCTCTTGTTATATTGATAGTAAAAGTAGGTGAAAATATTTTTAGTAAGGAAATGCAATTCTGACAGCACACTCACACAGGCACAGTTTTGAACAGCACCATATAGAATGCAAACAAAATCTGCATGAAAGTATGTCAAGAAGGAAAACCACCAATTAGTTCAAGAAACATGTTTAATTAATACATTCTTCATGACATGAAGACATTTGTACACACAGGTTCCAACTACTGCAATGCCAGGAACTACAAGAAAGCAGAAAACAAATGACATACTACTCTAAAATATAATTACCTAGTTTCAAAATCTAGCAGAAGAAACTAATATTGATTACATTTCAGTGTCCAGGAATGCTATTTTATTTAAACACATATACATTTATATTCCATCTGGATATTTCACTGTCTAAGTGCCATTCCCTGGAATCACTTAAAGAACCTTCAGGCCTGATCAGGCGGTGGCGCAGTGGATAGAGCACCGGGCTGGGATGCGGGGAACACAGGTTTGAGACCCCAAGGTCGCCAGCTTGAGTGTGGGCTCATCTAGCTTGAGCACAAAAGCTCACTAGCTTGGACCCCAGGTCGCTGCTCGAGCAAGGAGTTACTCAGTCTGCTGATGTATGGTCAAGGCACATTCGAGACAGCAATCAATGAACAGCTAAGGTGTCACAACAGAAACCTGATGTGTGATGCTTCTCATCTCTCTCCATTCCTGTCTGTCTGTCCCTATCTATCCCACTATCTGAATCTCTCTCTGTCTCTGTAAAAAAAAAAAGAATCTTCAATAAGTCAGAGAAGAGTTCTTGCTTTATTTAGAATATTACTCAAAACATATTTGGGATGCAATCTCATATGACCAATCACCTTGAAAAAAAATGTTATTTAGGATTTGTTACTATGTGGACATATAGAATACAAATAAATACATAATCACCAACACAAGGTTGAATATCATACAAAGGTCTGATATTTCTAGACTAGTTTACTTAATTTCAAGCTATAAAAAATATAGAAACTAATCAACTCATTAAAAATGTACTTTTTCACATTAATACTTTAAGTATCATCCACGTTCCGGACACTACGTACCATAAGAACAGTCAAAGCTGTGAGTCGGCCACCTGAGGAAAAAAAATCAGTTTGAATAATTGAGCACATGTGTTTCTACAGAGAGAAGATTCACTTTAATTTTGAGCAGATCATCTATAAACTACAGCAAAGGATAAGTTTATCAATCTAGTTTTGTGTGACTGCTAGTGATTCCAGCTCATTTTGATCCCAGAACCCTTCTCATCTGATTCCAGACTTAGAGTCTAACTTGTGAAATGCTTAATAGGAGCCTCACTTGTCAAGGTTTTGTGCTCAGTCATCACATCAGAGTATAAAAATTAGAATTATTTTAAAAATTAAAAAATTAGTGTAAAAATTAGAATTTATTAGATTAGAGGAAAATCATTTTAAGAATGTGTTATCTTATTGTAGTTCATTTAGTATTCAGTCTTTCATTTTTATGATTTGTTAGCAATTTCATTTATATTGTTCCCTTAAAGTGAGTCTGTGGACTAAGTTGTAAATGAAGTTCTGTTAATTGGTTACATAGACACATTTTGCAATGTCAGAAACAATATGTTATCTCATCATCAATCATTCTTCATGCATCCCACCCCCAAATTAAGACACGGTCTTAATTTCAAATACCAAGAACATTCTAAGAATGCAAATGAAACACCAGGATACATGGATAAATTACACATAGAAACTTAAACATGCATTTCTGACTATCCAGAGAGTAATAAATAATACCACGTAATCTTAATTCTTAGAAATGTCAGTTAGTATTATCTCTGCTTCTAAGCTGCCATAATGTTTATTATATTTCTACAAGTCAAAACATACAATGTTATGATTCCTTCTGACTTTTTTCTTTTACACAAAAATTATCAGATGTTTATTATCTCAACATGACTTCAGATTTACAGGCACAATGACAGTTTAACCACAGTGTTCAGAGAGAAAATATAAGAGGCCTAAGGTGTATTTTATAAAAAGATTAACCTTACTAAAGTAGTCTAATGTAAATAAAAGTACTACATATTTTTCTTCATTTATTCATCAAATATCTTTGTATTTCATTCAACTATCACAACTATACTCTATCATTTCCTTTAGTATATATTGTGTGAACCTTGTGAGCCTACATAAAATGTGCTCCACCAGCCTTTGTAAGATAAAAACTAACCCAATTTATGTGTATATAATGTATGAATAGAAAAACTTGATTTACAATTTGCCAACACAAAATAACACTATCACCTGCAAAGCAGTTTTATGTATTATAACCTCCATATAAACACAGCAATTGAGAAAGCCACTTCATCCTATTAGGAATTCTCATTTGAGGCACCCTTAAAAACTATTATCCACATGTTTCTAGTCCTACTTTTGCTTATATTTGTCATGTTATCTGTACTCTTAAAATAAGCATACATGCCATTATAACATTTGTGACAGGTTGTTTGTCTAAGTACGGATAATTGAAATATGATATTTCCACTTAGAACTCTAAGGTCTCATCAGGGAGGGGTATAAAAACCAAAATAATTTCTATATCTTTACCTAAATACTCAAATCGTTCAGCTGATGATTTGTAATGTCCTAAAACGAAGGAAAAAAATAGAAATAATTTTAAAAAGAAGTAAAAAATAGTAAAACTTATAGATCCCTAAATTAATAAGTTTTGATCTTTGCCTTTGTACAGAATCTCACATAATGTTATTTTCTTTACATAAATTATGTTAATGTTTCTCATTTAAAGTATTATCATAAAATATTATAAATTTATATTTAATGTCATAAGTCTTCTTCTTCTCCCGTAAGATTTCCTGTGACAATATTCTGTGGTACAGCATGCAAATTTAACATTAGTGTATTGTTAATAATAGTCTATGGTGTAAAAGAAATTCTACTTACTATTAAATATACAGTTAGGCTTAATAAATGCTGTAGATGTTATTCTGTAATACAGTGAAATTTCAACATAATCAGGTCCATTTATGAAAAACCCATAGCTAACATCATGCTTAATGGTGAAAGACTGAAAGTTTTCCCCTTAAGACCAGGACAAGATAGGATGACCATGTTTGCCACTTCTATTCAATATAACAGTGAAAGTTACAATTAGAGAATTAGGCAAGAAAAATAGCATCCAAATTAGGAAAGAAGAAAGAAATTATCTCTGTTCTACATGACATGATTTTTTTGAAGTACAAAACTGTAAAGATTATACTCATATGCAGGCACTCACATCATTCACCTGCTGCAACTAATAAATACATTTTATTAAAGTTACAGGCTACAGAATTGACAAGTAAAAATCAGATGCATTTCTATACAGTAACAATGAGCAAATCAAATAAAAGTGTAAAAGAAAAAACACAGTTTAGTTACAATAGGATTCTAAAAGTGTAAACTACTTATGTAGAAAACTTAACTAAGTTGCTGAAAGACTCCTACACTGGCAACTATAAAACATTGCTGAAAGAAACAGAAGATAATATAAATAAATAAAAAGACATCCTTTGATCATACATTTGAAGATCTTATATAGTAAAGATGTTAAACTACACAAAGCAATCTACAGATTATACACAACCCACATCAACATCTTAAATATACATTTGCAAAAATAGGAAAATCTATATGTAATTCATATGAGATCTCAGGGACCAGAAATAGCCAAGACAATCTTAAAATGGAAGAGCAGAGTTGGAAAAACTCACATTACCTGATTTTAAATGTACTCAAAAGCTACAATAATCAAAACACAGTGGTATAGGCATAAATACAGACACACCAATGGAATAGAATACAGAGCCCACCAATAAAGCTTCACATATATGGTCAAATGATTGAATGAAAGGGTGCAAAGAACATTAAATTGGGAAAGGCCAATCTTTCAACAAATGGTTCTTGGAAAACTGGATATGTACATACAATCCATGAAGTTTGATCCTTATCTTACATCATATACAGAAATAAATTCAAAATGGGTCAAAGAACTAAATAAGAGCTATAACTATAACACTCTTAGAAAAACAAATAGAGGACAAGCTTCATGATGATAAGTCTGACAATGATTTCTTGGGTGTGACACCAAAAGCCCAAGTGACAAAGAAAAACATAGATAAATTGGACTTCACCAAATTTATAAACAATTATCAATAGAGTGAAAAGGCGATCCATAGAATAAAAGAAAACACCGGCAAAGAATACATCTGATAAGGAATTAATATCCAAAATGCATAATGAAATCCTAAAACTTAGTAATGGAAAAAACCCCAAACAAAAATGTGCAAAGGACATGAATAGATATTTCCCCAAAGGAGATATACAAAACACCAAGAAGCACAGGAAATATGACCACTAGTCAATAAAAACCACAATGCAAATAAAAACCGCAGTGAGATACATTAGGATGGCTAGTATCAAAAACAGGAAATAACACGTGTTGGTAAAGACGTAGAGAAATTGGAACTTTGTGCATCACTGGTGGATATGTCAAATGATGCAGTTGCTATGGAGACCATGTGGCTGTTCCTCAAAAAGTAAACAGAGAATACCCACATAACCCTGCAGCTCTACTCCTGGGTCTGTACCCCAAATTGAAACAGGCCTCAAACAGGTCCTCAAATGCCAATATTCAGATAAGCATGTTCAGAATAGCCAAAAGTTTAAACAACCCACGTGTCTATCATCAGTGAATGGATAAAAAAATGTGGTATATACAAACAATGGAATATTACTCAATCATAAAAAGGAATAGAGTTCTGACACATGCTACAGGGTAGATGAACCTTGAAAGCCTTACACTAAGTGAAATAAGCCAGAAGTGATTGCAGTTCTGTGAGGTTCTTAAGGTAGTCAATTCCCAGAAAATTAAATACAATTGTCAGGGTTGGGCGGGGGCCGGGGCGGCTGGAAAATTGTTGTTTAATGTGTATAATGTTTCAGTTTTAGTTTTGGATG
This sequence comes from Saccopteryx leptura, assembly GCF_036850995.1. NCBI lineage: Eukaryota > Metazoa > Chordata > Mammalia > Chiroptera > Emballonuridae > Saccopteryx > Saccopteryx leptura. The sequence continues at coordinate 275,744,607 of NC_089504.1, forward strand.
TACAGAAATGATGGCTGCACAACAGTGGGAATGTACTTAAAGCCCCTGACATGTACCCATGAAATGGTTAAGTGGTAAAAATAAAATAAAAGTTGATCTGTAAAAATTAGCATAGAAAGTGGCTTGAATATTTCTGAAAAAGCAGTGCTCTGATAGATATTAAAACATATTACAGCCGTACAAGAAAGCATAAAAGATGTGGTGTAGGCAGAGTTCAAGGGAAGAGAGACAAGAAGAACATCTATGAATTTAATGTATGATAAAAACTGGAACTTCAAGCAGTTGGAGAGAAGACAAATGTGTATATACCAACGTCAGATGTAACAATGATTTAAGTGCAAAGAATGCAATAAAGACATGTGGTTGAAATTTTTATGATTTCAGCATGGGGATGAACTACAGTTTTTATAATAAAGACTGAATACACATAGCCACTAGAAAGAGAAACTGATACATCCAACTACCTATTAATGTAAAATTTCTGCACATATAAATATTACGGATAGAAAATGTTAAATAAATATAGTATATATTGAAGCCATCATTAAAAATGTGGAAATAAGCGCTGGCCGGATGGCTCAGTGGAGACGCTTCGGCCTGGCTTGCGGGAGTCCCGGGTTCGCTTCCAGCCAGGGCACACAGGGGAGGTGCCCGTCTGCTTCTCCACCCCTTTCCCTCTCCTTCATCTCTGTCTCTCTCTTCCCCTCCCGCAGCCAATGCTCCATTGGAATAGAGTTGGCTCCGGTGCTGAGGATGGCTCTGTGGCCTCTGTGTCGGGTGCTAGAGTGGCTCTGGTTTCAACAGTGCGACGCCCCAGATGGGCAGAGCTTCGCCTCCCTGGTGGGCGTGCCGGGTGGATTCCGGTCAGGTGCTTGCGGGAGTCTGTCCGGCTGCCTTTCCGTTTCCAACTTCGAAAGAATACAAAAAAAGAAAAAAGAAAGAAAAAAAAGTGGGAATAAATGTAAATATAATGCCAACATAAGATATTAAATGTAAAATATGTAAGTTTAGAAAAATATGAACAGCATGATTCAATTTTTGGTTACCAACAACAACAAAAAAGAACACTGAAATATGTGTATGTATATGCATAAAGGAATATTAATGTACAGAAGCAGATAAAAAGACACCTAAACTATTAAGTGATATTTTTTAAGTGCGAGGAGGGGAAATTTTGTGACGAACTCTCATATACACTCCTACTGGGATCCACTCATCAATTCTTGTGTGGGGCTGATGCTCCATTACTGAGCTATTTTTAGCACCTAAGGTCATCGCTGGAACCAACCAGCTATCCTCAGCACTGAGGGTCCACGCTTGAACCAAGTGAGCCACTGGTTGCAGGACCGGAAGAGGAAGAGAAAAAAAGAAGAGGAAGAGGGAGAGATGAAAAGAGGGAGAGAGAGGAGAAGAGAAGGGTATAGTTTCTTCTCTTGTGTACCCTAACAGGGAATTGAACCTTGGACATCCATATGCCAGACCAACACTCTATCCACTGAGCCTACCAGCCAGAGCTACTATTAAGAGATTAACTCAGATAATGAATTAGAGAAAGAGAAGACAATATTTAGCTCTGTAAATTTTTGTAATATTTTAATTTTTATGAATTTATATTTGTGCACTATTTGCATAATTAAAAATTATATAAACTATATCCAAACATATAAACTCTTAAAAATATACTCACTAAAAAATAAGGCAATGAAAACTAGTTACAATTTCACTTCATGTTAAAAGGGTTTTGAAATTTTAATGAATTCTGTCAAATTAACGAAAAAACATTTTAGAAACCTAATTAAAAAATGAGTGAAGAACAAGAATAAATAAAAGTGGGCCAAAACAAGTTTACCTTCATTTATAATTAAATAAGTGCTAATTTACACATAAAATTATTTTCATCACCTTATGAAGTTATTAACAATATGAATAGGATAAAGAGTTACTGAACCTGGTTTAGTTCTTTTTGGAAGAGTAGGCTTTACACCTGGAAACATGAAATTGACTCCATTTACCAACAATACAAAATTAGGGATTTAATTTGATTTTTACCTTTTAAAAAAGATTAATTATTTCTCTAAATGAAAAATACACATGCTTCCCTATCTTTACAATTCCTCTTCTGGGAGTTACCCTAAATATAAATATATATCTATACAAGTATATATGGATTTTGCATAAGAATGTTTTGTATTCTAGAATGAAAATTCAGAAATTAACTGATAAAAATCATAAAAATAATGTATTCAAAATGAACATATGTATCTCTAAGAAATTAACTGTCCAATTTGTATCATGCTACATAGTTTTTATCCTTTTGTTTTCTGCTTAGTATTTCACTGTTTTCCACACTAGAACAATTATATCTATCTTATCATCATTAAAGGGTACTACGGTTTCGTTTTGTTTAGTTTTCTCTAACCGATAAAAGATATTTGACAGTAACATGAGGAATTTTAATTTTTGATAATTAAGAAAAGATCCATGTAGTTTATCGTTTTTATAAACATTTCCTCACAATTCTCTCTTCTTTGAAACACTAGAAGGAAGTATCAGTGTTTTATAAATCCTTTAAGATACAGTTATGGTTAACTCATTTAAAAGAGCATGTCAACAAACACGGTATCCCACAGTGCATATGCTCATGAGGACCATGTGAGAAAACACGGGTGGGTCGATGAATGTAAACTTCACGTGCAATCTTAATGTATCTGTCCACCAAAAGCCATCTGTTTCCCCACAAAACATTCATTTTTACCCATCACCTTATGACATTATTAACAATATGAACAGAATAAAGAGTTACTGGACCTGGTTTCCTTGAAACTGGAGATGTTTTTGGAACAGTAGGCTTAACACCTGGAAACAGGGAATTGATTACATATAATAACAATACAAAATTAGAGATTTAATTTGATTTATATTTTAAAAAAAGATTATTTTTCTAAATGGAAAACACATTTATTTTCTTATCTTTACAATTTCTCTTCTGGGAAGTTAGCTAAGTATATATCTATACAAGTACATATGAATTTTGCATAAGAATGTTTTCGATTCTAGAATGGAAATCCAGAAATTAAGTAATAAAAATCATAAAAATAATGTATTCAAAATAAACATATATATCTCTAAGAAACTAACTGTCCAATTTGTATCACACTACATACTTTTTATTATTTTATTATCTGTTTAATACTTCACAGTTTTTCATATTAAAACAATGATATCTATCTTGTCATCATTCTATGTTACTATGGATCCTTTTTTTACAGTCTTTCCTAAATGATGATAAAATATGATTGACAGTCTAATCAGGAATTTTGATTTTTGATTTTAAGAAAAGAACCCTGTAGTTTATCCTCCTTATATACATTTCCTCTCAATCCTCTCTTCTTTGAAACACTAGAAATATCTGTTCTTTTATAAATCCTTTATGAAATACTTACTGTTACCTCTTTTGAAAGAGCATATTAACAAACCCAGTATCCCACAGTGCATGTTCTCACTAGGACCATGTGAGTAAACACGGGTGAGTCAATGAATTTATATGTCACAAGAGTCTTAATGTATCAGTCCACCAAAAATGCATTAGTTTCTCTCCAAAACCTTATAACACGCAACTAAAGTACTCAAAGAAGCTACCGGTTTCCAGCTATAGAGGAATTATATAAAGGTGTTGTAATTACCATGTTAATTAGATGGTAACTCCCCTTATTCCTTTAAAATATTAGGACAACAGAAAATATACAAACAAACAAGAGCTAGTCATTAAATTTGAGATCAATACCCTTATGTTTAACAGGAAACTAAGTCCAAAGAAATGATGTTACTATAATAAGGAGAGCCAAACTAAGACCTTGTGTGAGGTCTGCTCAGGCTAAGCTCTTCCCAATACAGTCCCCTCTAGTCCACATGGAACAAGATACTCATCCCTACCCGGGAAACTGGATAATACTGAATCATATTATATATGATGTTTTTATTGTATATACACAATTATAATAAAGTTTAATTCATAAATTTGGGAAGATAAGCGATAAACAACTACTAATAAAATGGAATAATTGTAATAATATCCTATAATAAAAATATGTAATATTCTTCTCAGAATATCATATTGCATTGCACGCTCCCTCCTCCTATTGATGATGTGAGATGATACGGTGCCCACATGATGCGAAGTGAGGTGAATACACTGAGCCAAGGGATGATTCTTGTCTTAGGTGGGAAATAGTGGGACAGTGTGAGAAGTCATCATGCCACTCAGAATGGCAAGTAACTTATACTTATGAATTACTCTTTCCTGTTATTTGCATTAAATATTTTCACACCAGAGTTGCAGGCAATTGAAACTACAAAAAGTGAAACCACGGACAAGTGATGACTGCTGTATAGCTCTTGCTCCTTGTTCCTGCTGAAATCAAAGAGAAGCCAGAGATTGGAATACAGAAAAATAATTCCATCCACCATGTCAAAATCACCTCCAAAGCAGGGCAGCTGATGAGTAGTCCGTCCATGAAGTCCTCCATTTCATTTCAATAAATAAGGACTTTTCCTGTCTTTCTGTTGATGTGAAATTTACTTTCTATTGCCAAAAAGAAAGTTTAGTAAAGAGAAAAAGGCAAATTACATGTGGAAGGGAGAGGTGGGGTCTTGTTCTAGGACAGCACAGATTTCCCAGTTTAAAAGGTACTATATAGAAAGAATAAAACCGATTGCGGTCCAGGAAATAAAACATCATCCTGGATCACAAAGATAACTTGTAAAGGTGTCAACAGATCATTTTAAAAATAATAAAATAGCAATGTTGGTGACCTAGAAAACATATGTGTTAAAAATCATTAGCCATGGCCAGTCCTCTTCACTAATATTAACTGCAGTGATGCTGTAAATTAGATATGAGCTTCCTAGCTTCCTATAGGTCAGGTGCTGTGCTAAGTGCTCGAAATACACCCCATTTTAACTTTACTATTAAGCAATGATGAAGGACTTACATCATTTTATAAGTAAGTAAACACCTTACAGGTTTATATTACTTGTCCAAGTTTGTTCTAATGTCTGCAGACCACCGAAAAGTTATAGAACCACAAAGTATAATGACTAGAATGGCTATATGTTCTTTTACCTTTGTTACTAAATGTGACGAATGGGTGCAAATCATCAGATATTTAAAGAATGTAAAAAATCAGGAGCCATTTATAAATTTTAAAAAATATGAGCAGATAGTTACTAAACCTGAGACACTGAAAATTGTAGGTTTTGCACTGGGAAGTGTTGACATGCAAAAAAAGTGATGAAAACAGGATGAACTACTTGGCAATTATTACTTTTGAAAATTTATATAAATCTTGCCTTTAGATTTTCATTTTTTTTTAGGTATAAATTCCAGTGCTTCAATTTACTCTGATAAATAATTGTGATCCATTGTTACACATGAGAAACACCAAACAACAGCAATTTAGACACCATTGTGATGTACATAATGTGCTAAGACTCTATAAAATAAATTATGTCATACATTTGTCATGAAAATTAATATGAGAGAGATAATTACAAACACTGCTACTTTATGGAAATCCCATGTCATTGATATTGACTGTCAAAGAAATAAGATCTAAAGGAAAAAGAAAAAAAGATCCTTTGTACCTTTAGTACACTTTGGCAGCCCAGGCTCCCAAGTACTGTTAGCTCCACACACAACAGTTCTGCTGCCTTCAAGGAGAAATCCCCTCAGGCATTCAAGTGTAACCCTCGTTTTGTAGGAATATTTTGTTCCAGTTACCGATACAGTTTTTCCATTCTTGACTACTGAATACGGACATTGGACCACTGAAAAGCAGAGAAATTCCAGAATTAATGCAAAGCTGCTTTAACACAGGAAAGAAATCAAGTACAAAATAGTAATTTCCCCTGGAACACAGAGACAAGGACCCGAAGGCGGGATGTTAACCTTTTATAAAAATATTTTATTTGTGCATTTTAATTCCAGATAAAGAGATATAATCTTTTCTCCCATAGAATGGACTGTCATTATAGATTATTGGTTTTCTATATTTTTCCATTACTGACAAGTTTTGAGAAAGGTCTGACTACCACGGACAATTTTCAGGTTAGCTCAAATATAACTTTTGATGCTGTTTACTTCTAGGATTTGTTTCTAAATAAAAATCCATGTTGACACTGATTTAGTACCCTGACCTTTCTGAAGGCAGGAAAGAGTCTTCTAATAAGGTAATACTTGAGCTCAAGTGTAAAAGTTGGAGAGAAGCTAGCCATGCAAAGATATGCAAAGAGAATTAATTCATCAGGTCTCAACAGCATGCAGGACTGGGATGTTCAAGAAAAAGAAAGGCCAGTGGAAGTAGGGCTGTCGTTTCCAAACATTTTGTACTGGAACTCAGAGATCAAAAATCACATTGTAAATTGTAATCTCATAACCTGGGATAAAGTTAAAACTTAATATTTAGCCTTCGCACCCATATACTCTGGTATCTCCTGTTCTGCTCCACATCTTAGGAAGTAAAATGCTGGGCATGACCCTCCAGATTGATTTCAGGATCCACAACGGGTGCCAGAATTTGGGGAAAATCACAGACTAAACAAAACATAGCAAAAACACTGGCTGGTATTTAGATTAAATCTGAGCAACAGACAAGGGCCCACAATGCACAGTGTTTTAAGCCAGGAGAGTGCCCTTCCTCCCTGCGTGAGGATCTGAATTTCCATTCTGCATCATTGCCGTTCAGCCTGAAGAACTTTGTTTAAGCAATTTTTGTAGTTCAGGTAGGGCAGACACAATGCTGTTAGCTTTTATTTCAGAATGCTTATTTTGTTTTTGTTTTTGAGAGAGAGAGAGAGACAGACAGACAGACAGACAGACATGGAGGGAGAGAGCATCGGTGGAAAGAGATAAGAAGCATCTTCTCATAATTGCTTCACTGTAGTTGTTTATTGATTTCTTTTCATACTTGACCAGGGGCTCAAGCCAAGCCAGTGATCATTGGGCTCAAGCTATTGTCCTTGGGATCATGTTGATGATTTCACACTCAAGTTGGCGATTCACACTCAAGTTGGCAAGATCATGCTCTAGATGGTGAGGGTTTGAACCAGGGACCTCGACATCCTGGTTAGATGCACTATCCACTGTGCCATCACTAGTCAAGCAAAATGGTTTCCTTTTATTTTTATTTTTTTTAATTTCATCTTCAGCTTTAAAAGATTTTTTCCTTGACAGACATTTATTATCTATTTTTTCATCACATTATCAGATATTATTGTTTTACGGTCTCCACAGCTCCCTAAAACAAGTCAGCTGTCATTCTTTAAAGAAGTGGGACAAAGTTATATGCTTCTGATGTCTCACTGGCTGTTTTTCTTTTTATCTTTTGTTTTCAGAAGTTTAACCATGATGTGTTTAGATAGTGAGGATTTCATAGTAAATTTTAAACATTTACTTATCCTGCTAGGGCCACTGAATTTTTTGTGCTATAGGTTGTTGTTTGGATAAAATGCAGGTAATTTTTGGACATTATTTATTCAAATAGTTCTATATTGTTGTTTCTACTCTCTTTATGAAACTCCATTAACAGGCATATTTGACTTGCTTGCTACTCTTCCCCAGGCTGTCTTTCCCTCTATCTTAATTTTTCTTTTCTTTCAAACATATTGAAATTCTATTGTCCTTACTTAAGGTTCACTGATCTTTTTCTATGCTGTGCTAAACTGCTGTTAATTGAAGTAGTGGTTTAAATTAGGTTTACTGGATATAATTCACATTCAGTAAATTATACCCTTTTAAATGGACAGCTTGTACGAAGCTTAAAAATTTCAAACACTAGTCATATAATTCCCAGCATAATCGACATAGAAAAGTTCCATTACTCTTCAACATTTCTTCACAACATTTTGTAATCAACCCCTCCCCCCAAAGTCACCTCCAGCCACCTTCCCCAAATAGCCAACCATTGATCTGTTTTGTAGCTCTATAATGTTTTTTTTAGAGTGTCAGAATGGGAACACAGCCTCTTAATGTGGCTTATTTCACTTAGCACAATGCATTTGATATTCATTTGTGTTGTTGTTTGAATTAGAAGCTTATTTCTTCTTGTTGATGAATGTTAGTCCATTTATAGATCTTGTTCAGCCATTCACCACCTGGAAAATATGTGTATGTTTCTAATGTGGGGTGATTATAAAAGGCTGCTATAAATATTCTTATATGGATTTCTATGTAAACATGTTTTAATTTACTTGGATTGCTGAGTTGTTTGGAAAGTGTATGATTAACTTTATAAAACATTGCCAAAAGGTGTTCTGAAATGTCCTCCCTCCCTCCCTCCCTCCCTCCCTCCCTCCCTCCCTCCCTCCCTCCCTCCCTTCCTCCCTTCCTTCCTTCCTTCCTTCCTTCCTTCCTTCCTTCCTTCCTTCCTTCCTTCCTTCCTTCCCTCCCTCCCTCCCTCCATCCCTTTCTTTCTCCTTTCCTTTCTCCCTCCCTCCCTCCCTCCCTCCCTCCTTTCTTCCTGACAGGAAGGGAGAGAAATGAGAAGGATCAACTTGTTGTGGCATCTTAGTAGTTCATAGATTGCTTTCTCATATGTACTTTGACCAGGGGGCCCCTGATAAGCCAGTGACCCCTTACTCAGACCAGTGACCTTGGGTTCAAGCCAACAACCTTTGGGCTTAGTCAGTGACCATGGGGTCATATCTATTATCCCATGCTCAACCTGAAGATCAGCCAGATGAGCCTGTGTGCAAACCGGTGACCTTGAGGTTTTGAACCTGGGTCCTTAGCATCCCAGGCTGACACTCTTATCTAGGGCACCACTGCCTGGTCAGGCCCACTTTGCATTCTTTACAGTAATGTATCACAGTTCCAATTGCTCCCTATTCTTGGCAGTATATGGTATTGTTAGTTTTTTTTTCTTGTTTTTATTTCCAGCCATTCTAGTGGTTGTTCAATAGTATCTCATTATAATTTTAAATTATATTTGTGTATTTATTAATTATATTGAGCAACTTTTCATGTACTTTTTGCTATCCATATATCTACTTTGATGTAATCGGCCTATTAAAAACTTTTGATTATTTTAAAAATTGTACCTTTTTTCTTTTTCTGTGTGTGTTTTTTTGTTTTTTGTATTTTTCTGTAGTTGGAAACAGGGAAGCAGGCAGACAGACTCCCGCATGTGCCCAACTAGGATCCATATGGCATGCCCACCAGGGGGCGATTCTCTGCCCATCTGGTGCAGTTGCTCTTTAGCACCCAGAGCCATTCTAGCGCCTGAGGCAGAGGCCAAAGAGCCATCCCTAGCACCCGGGCCAACCTTGCTCCAATGGAGCTTTGGCTGCGGGAGGGGAAGAGTCAGAGAGGAAGGCGAGGGGGAGGGGTGGAGAAGCAGATGGGCACTTCTCCTGTGCGCCCTGGCCCGGAAGCGAATCCGGGACTCCTGCACTCCAGGCTGATGCTCTACCACTGAGCCAACCGGCCAAGGCCTCTTTTTGTGTTTGAGAATTTCTTTATATAAAGTCCATTATCAGATAAGTGTATTGGAAATATGTTCTTCCAGTCTTTGGTTCATTTAAAAAATTCTTATAACATAGTCTTTTGAAAACAAAAGCTTTGAGTTTTTAAGATTTCACATTTATTAATTTTGCATATAAAATCATGCTTTTGAATTTAAGAAATCTATGCCAAGTCATAAATATGTTCTGTTTTCAAGTTAAACTGTTATAATTTTGTGTTTAGGAAAGTCTAAGATCTATTTTTATTAAATGTTCGCACATAGTGCTAACATACTTCTGGTTCTCTTTTATGGTATATGTATGTTCAGTTGTGCTTGTCCTTTTGCTATTTTCGCACTAACCTGTTTGTACATCTGTAATAAAATCAAATAGATGTATTTGAAAGGGTATATTATAGACTCTTTATTCTGTTCCATTGTTTTCTATGATAATCCTTTTACCAATAACACACAGTCTTTATTATATGTATTTTTGGCATGTTTGATAATAAGTTTTGACAGTAGAATGAGTCCCTTAATTATATTTTCAAAATGATTTAGACTATTCTAATTCTATTATCTTTTCATATAAATTTTAGAATCACTTTTTCAATTTCTATAAAACATCTGCTGGAATTTTAATTGGGATTATACTCAATTTATAAATCAGTTACAAAGAATTGACATCTTTATTATATTGAGTTTTGCAATTTATGATCAATGAATTTGTATTTATTTTAACTTAAAGATACTGTGCTGGCCCTGGCCGGTTGCCTCAGTGGTAGATCGTGAACCTGGCGTGTGGATATCCTGGGTTTGATTCCCGGTGGGCACACAGAAGTAATCATCTGCTTCTTCACCCCTCCCACTCTTGCTTCTCTCCCTCTTTTTCTCTTTCCCTTCTGTAGCCAAGACTCGATTGGTGAATTGGCCCCAGGTACTGAGTATGGCTCCATGGCCTCCACCTCAAGAGCTAAGAAGAACTCAGTTTCTGAGCAATAGAACAATGTCCCAAATGGGCCCTAGGGGGGTTGCTGGGTGGATCTTAGACAAGGTACATGTGGGAGTCTATTTCTCTGCCTATTCCTCCTCTCCCTGAATATAAATAAATAAATAAATAAATAAGTAAATAAATGACACTGTACTATACGTAATTTCAATTTTAGTAAAATTAAAAAAAAGTTTAAAAATTTTACTACCCAGAATGTTACTGTTTTCATGCACTTGAGTAGAGGAAATATTTTGTTATGTTACAGTGGTTTCTTTCATTCAAGAATCAAGAAACCTCTAGTGTCTCCCTGCTTTTGGTCATCCTCAAATACTTTAAACATTGTTTTTTAACTATAGGCATACCTCTGAGATATTTCAAGTTTGTTTCAGACTATAGCAATAAGTGAGTATGAAAGTAACTCATTTAAAAGACCATATCAACAAATCCGGTATCCCACAGTGCATATGCTCATGAGGCCCACGTGAGTAAACACGGGTGGGTCGATGAATGTAAACTTCACATGCAATCTTAATGTATCTGTCCACTAAAAGCCATCTGTTTCCCCATAAAACATTCATTTTTACCCATCACCTTATGACATTATTAACATTATGAATAGAGTAAAGAGTTACTGGACCTGGTTTCCTTGAAACTGGAGTTGTTTTTGGAACAGTAGGCTTAACACCTGGAAACAGGGAATTGATTACATTTAATAACAATACAAAATTAGAGATTTAATTTGATTTATCTTTTTAAAAAAAGTTTATTTTTCTAAATGGAAAACACATTTATTTTCTTATCTTTACAATTTCTCTTCTGGGAAGTTAGCTAAATATATATCTATACAAGTACATATGAATTTTGCATAAGAATGTTTTGGATTCTAGAAAGGAAATCCAGAAATTAAGTAATAAAAATCATAAAAATAATGTATTCAAAATAAACATATGTATCTCTAAGAAATTAACTGTCCAATTTGTATCACGCTACATACTTTTTATTATTTTATTTTCTGTTTAATACTTCACAGTTTTTCATATTAAAACAATGATATCTATCTTGTCATCATTCTATGTTACTATGGATCCTTTTTTCATAGTCTTTCCTAAATGATGATAAAATATGATTGACAGTCTAATGAGGAATTTTGATTTTTGATTTTAAGAAAAGAACTCTTCAGTTTATCCTCCTTATATACATTTCCTCTCAATCCTCTCTTCTTTGAAACACTAGAAATATCTGTTCTCTTATAAATCCTTTATGAAATACTTACTGTTACCTCTTTTGAAAGAGCATATTAACAAACCCAGTATCCCACAGTGCATATGCTCACTAGGACCATGTGAGTAAACACGGGTGAGTCAATGAATTTAAATGTCACAAGAGTCTTAATGTATCAGTCCACCAAAAAAGCATTAGTTTCCCTCCAAAACCTTATAACACGCAACTAAAGTACTCAAAGAAGCTACCGGTTTCCAGGTATAGAGGAATTATATAAAGGTATTGTAATTACCATGTTAATTAGATGGTAACTCCCCTTATTCCTTTAAAATATTAGGACAACAGAAAATATACAAACAAACAAGAGCTAGTCATTAAATTTGAGATCAATACCCTTATGTTTAACAGGAAACTAAGTCCAAAGAAATGATGTTACTATAATAAGGAGAGCCAAACTAAGACCTTGTGTGAGGTCAGCTCAGGCTTAGCTCTTCCCAATACAGTCCCCTCTTGTCCACATGGCACAAGATACTCATCCCTGTCTGGGAAACTGGATAATACTGAATCATATTATATATGATGTTTTTATTGTATATACACATTTATAATAAAGTTTAATTCATAAATTTGGGAAGATAAGCGATAAACAACTACTAATAAAATGGAATAATTATAATAATAATATCCTATAATAAAAATATGTGATATTCTTCTCAGAATATCATATTGCATTGCACGCTCCCTCCTCCTAGTGATGATGTGAGATGATACGGTGCCCACATGATGCGAAGTGAGGTGAATACACTGAGCCAAGGGATGATTCTCGTCTTAGGTGGGAAATAGTGGGACAGTGTGAGAAGTCATCATGCCACTCAGAATGGCAAGTAACTTATACTTATGAATTACTCTTTCCTGTTATTTGCATTAAATATTTTCACACCAGATTTGCAGGCAATTGAAACTACAGAAAGTGAAACCACGGACAAGTGGTGACTGCTGTATAGCTCTTGCCCCTTGTTCCTGCTGAAATCACTTTTTCATCTGCCTCTTTCTGGCAACCACTTCTTTATTCACTGTTTCTATTAGGTATTTTTTATTTATTTTTAGTTTTTTTATTGATTGAGTTGGGTAGAGGAGAGAGAGACAGAGAAAAAGAGGTTGGAAAGAATGGCAAGCATCAACCTGTAGTTGCTTCTCATATATCCCAAGACCAGGCAAGTTGGTGACCTCAGCATTGCAGTCGATGCTTACCCACTGTGCCACCACAGGTCAGGCTGTTTTGCTTTTTTCGGTTCCACAATAAGTGAAATCATATCATATTTTTCTTTCTCTATCTTACTTAATTTAGCAGAACACTCAAGTCCATCCATGTTGCTGCAAATGACAAGATTTATTGTTTTTCTTATTACAGTATAATATTCCACTTTCTGTATATATATCACAATTTTTTATTTATTTTTCTACTGATTGAGACCTACTTTGTTTTCATATCTTATTATAAGTAATGCTGCAAGGAACAAATATGTGCATATAGCTTTTAGATTACCCAGAATTGGAGTTGCTGGGTTGTACTGTAGATCTGTTTTTATTTTATTAAGGAATATCCATACAGCTCTCCATAGTGACTGCACCAATCTGCAGTGCCACCAACAGTGCACAAGGGCTCCATTTTCTCCGTATATCATTTTCCGACTTTTTAATTTAATTTTATTTTATTAATTTTTTTTTTTTTTTGTATTTTCCTGAAGCTGGAAACGGGGAGAGACAGTCAGACAGACTCCCGCATGCGCCTGACCAGGATCCACCGGGCACGCCCACCAGGGGGTGATGCTCTGCCTCTCATTTTCCGACTTTTTAAATATAGTCATCCTGACTGGTGTGATGTGGTATCTCACTGCTGTTTTGATTTGCATTTTCCTGATGATTAGTGATGTTGAGCATCTTTTCGTATGTCTGTTAGCCATAAGTGTGCCTTCTTGGAGAAATGCCTTTCCTATCTTTTGCCTGTTTTCTGATTGGTTGTTTATTAATTTTGTTATTGATTTGTATGAGTTCCTCATATATTTTTGGTTATCAATCGCTTATCTGATATATATACATGGAAGTGTATTCTTCTATACTGTAGGTTGTCTTTTCATTTTTTGATGATGTCTTTTGCCATGTAGTACATTTTTGACTGATAAAGACCCATTTGCTTATTTTTGCTTTTGATCTTGTCTGAAGAGACATATCCAAAACATCATTGCTAAGAGATATGTCAAACAGTTTATTACTTATGTTTTTCCTAGGATATCTATGGTTTCAGGCTTATATTTATGTCTTTAATCAATTTTAAGTTTATTTTTGTACGTGGTGTAAGAGAGTGTCCATTTTCCTCAACACTATTGAAGGGATTGTGATTTTAAGTTCTCCATTGTATATTCTTCTTCTTTTTTGTAGCTTAGTTGACAATATAAGCAAGGGTTTATTCTGGGCTTTCTATTCTGTTCCATTGATTTCTGAGTTTGTTTTTGTACCTGTACCATACTGTTATGATCATTACTGCTTTGTAGTACAGTTTTAAACCAGGGAGTGTGATACCTCCATCTTTATTCTTCTTTCTCAAGGTTGCTTTGGCTATTTGGTGCCTTTTGTGGTTCTATATCAATTTTAGGATTATTATTTTGTTCTATAACAAGTAGTAATCCTAAAATGGATATAGATCTAGAAAAGAGAAAGGCCATTGATATTTTTTAAAGGATTGTATTGGAACTATAGATTACTTTGTGTATCATGGTCATTTTCATAATATTAATCTTTCCAATACATGAGCATAGTATATCCTTCCATTTATGTGTGTCTTATTCAATATCTATAGTTTTTAAGTACACGTCTTTATTCCCTTTGATAAAATTTATTGTTTTTTAAATTTTTTCCTTGCAATTGTAAATGAGATTGTTTTATTTATTTCTCCTCCTTATTTTTTCTTATTCATGTTTAGGAACTTGACCAGCTTCAGTACCGTTAGTACATTAATTTTGTATCCTGCTACTTTACTGAATTCCTTTATTAATTCCATGAATTTTTTGGTGGATTCTTTAGGATTTTCTATGTATAGTATCATGTCATTACAAAATGCCTACAGTTTTACTTCTTTCTATACAATATGGATGCTTTTTATTTCTTTTTCTTTTTAGATTGCTGTAGCTCAGAATTTTGATACTATTTTGAATAAAAGTGGTGAGAGTAGGCATCCTTTTCTTATTCCTGAAAACTTTTGAACATATTAGTTGTGTGCTTGTTACATATGGCTTGAAAAAGTTAAGGTAAGTTCCTTCTACACCACTTCGTTGAGTGTTTTTGTCATAAATAGATGTTAAATTCTGTCAACTGCTTTTTTTTTTCTTTTTTCTGAAGCTGGAAACGGGGAGAGAGAGTTAGACAGACTCCCGCATGCGCCCGACCGGGATCCACCCGGCACACCCACCAGGGGCGACGCTCTGCCCACCAGAGGGCGATGCTCTGCCCCTCTGGGGACCCGAGCCACTCTAGCGCCTGGGGCAGAGGCCAAGGAGCCATCCCCAGCGCCCGGGCCATTTTTGTTCCAATGGATGCTTGGCTGTAGGAGGGGAAGAGAGAGACAGAGAGGAAGGAGGGGGGGGGTGGAGAAGCAAATGGGCGCTTCTCTTATGTGCCCTGGCCGGGAATCGAACCCCGGTCCCCCGCACGCCAGGCCGACGCTCTACCGCTGAGCCAACCGGCCAGGGCTGTCAACTGCTTTTTCTGCATCTATTTAGATAATTATGATATTTATCATTGGTTTTAATGATGTAATGAATCACATTGAATGTTTTGGATGTTCAACCACCCCTGCATCCCTGGTATAAATCCCATTTTATCATGATATGTATAGGGTGGGGCAAGTAAGTACACAGTTATAAGTACACAAAACTAGAGTTTATTCTTGTATTATTAATTATTATTGTATTATTTTATTTTCCATATGAACAACTGTGAGCTACTTTTGTCCCACCCTGTAATCACTTTAACAGATTTGAATTTGGTGGAGAATTATAATATCTATTTTCATCAAGGATATTGTTCTGTAATTCTTTTTATGGTAGTGTCTTTGTTTTGTTTTGGTATTAGACTAATGCTAGCCTCATAAAATAAGTTTGGGAATATTCCTTCCTCTTTAATGTTCAGAAATAGTTTCAAAACGTAGGTATTAATTCTTTAAATATTTGGTAGAGTTCACCTGTGAGACTATTGGCCCTGGGCTTCATTTTGTTGTTAATTAAAAAAAAATTGCTTGAGTTTTATTGCTAGTTTCTGGTATGTTCAGATTCTCTGTTTTTTCCTGCTTTAGCCTTGGAAGCTTGTATGCTTCTAGAAATTTATCCATTTTTCTAGATTATCCAGTTTGTTGACATATTGTTGTTTCTGTAGTCTCCTTCCTTCCTTCCTTCCTTCCTTTCTCTCTCTCTTTCTTTCTTTTTTCTTTCTCTCTCTTTCATTCTCTCTCACCTTTCTTTCTTTTGTTCTTTTGTTTTTTTCTTTCTTTCTTTTTCTTTCTCTCTTTCTTTCTTTATTTCTCTTAACAAGTGAGAGGCAGGGAGGTGGAGGGAAAGACTCCCACATGCACCCCAACTGGTATCTACCCAGCAACCTATTCTGGGGTGATGTTCTGCCCACCTGGAACCCTACTTCATTGCTACCCACCCAGCTATTCTAGTACCTAAGGTGAGGCCAAGGAGCCATCCTCAGCCCTGGGGGCCAACTGGTTTATTTGAGCTATAGTTACAGGAAGAAAAGAGAGAGAGAGAGAGAGAGAGAGAGAGAGAGAGAGAGGGCATGAGCAAGAATGGGGAGGCATGGAGAAGCAGATGGTTGCTTCTCCTGTGTGTCTTGACCAGGAATCAAACCCAGACTTGTACATGCTGGACTAATGCTCTACAGCTGAGCCAACTGGCCAGGGCCTGTTCATATATTATTTAATGATCCTTTATATTTATGTGTTATCAGTAGCAATATCTTTTTTTTTCATTTATGATTTTTTTCATTTGTGTCTCCTCTCTTTTTACTTTATGTTTCGTGATCAAAGTCTGTCAATGTTATTTATCCTTTCAAAGAACCACCTCGTAGCTTCACTGATCTTTCCTTTTTTAAAAAAAATTTTTTTTCTATTTCTTATTTCCTTTCTTCTACTTAATTTGGGTTTTGTTTGTTCCTCGTTTTTCTAGTTCCTTTGGATGTAAATTATATTGTTTATATGGTATTATTTCTGCCTATTAATAAAGGCCTGTATACCTATAAACTTTTCTCTTATTATAACTCCTTTTGCTATCTCCCATAAATTTTGTAAAGTTTGTTTTTCTTTTCATTTTTCTCAGGGTAGCTTTAGTTTTTTGTTTGATTAGAATTTTTACTGACTACTATATTTATTATTATTTTTTGGGGGAAGGCACTTAATAGTTTTAAATGAGTGCTGACACCAAGGTAGGAAATTGTTCATTTGCAAAGAGAAATGTGAGAAGACAGAGAAAATATCTTCATTCTAATAGAGATAAAATAGAAGTGATAGTTTTGGAAGAGTGTCTACAAGTTACGGGGAGTATGAGCTGGATTGTGTAGGTCTTCCTGAAATAGTTTGCTTAGAAACGGTCCTGAAAGGGGTAACATCATAACTCAGTTTGGAAGAAAGGCCCCAATTATACAAGATGCAGGAGAAGAATGTACCCAGACTGAGCGACAGCAAGTACAGAAGTCCCAAAGTTGCCATTTAACCTATTTGATGAGCACAAAATTATTCCTTTATACCAGTCATTTGTGAAATACTGTCAGAGAATCATGCTTCTTCTCCCCAGGCACCTGTCTTAGCCTATAACATATTAGTACTATGGTTTGATTACTGTCTCTAGTTCCAATAGTTGACTATCACCAACTAGCCGTCGCCGCGGGCACTACCGGGTCCCCACGTCCCGGATCCGCCACAGCACAACCCTGAGGATCTGTGGCTGAGCCTTCCACCCCAACTCTGCACCACCCGGGTCGACCAAGCCCCGTGCCTACGACCCCACCCACCAGGCAAAGTAACCTCCGCCCTGGGCTCAGGGAAGCTAGCTCCCAACCCGCTCCAGTTCGTCTCCAGAGCTCACAACCTTTCCGGTCCCCTACCGGAGCCTGAGGGTAGCAGGAGCTCTAGGGTCACCAAATGGATCCCAGCGAAGCGCCAAGAAGAAAAGAGACTCTCGAAGTGGTAGGAAGGTGCCCTGCGCGGCTTGGGAGACACCGTCATTTTTCCCGACATCAGCGGGAAACCGGAGGGACAGTGAGCGAGCATTTACCTTTTTGATTGTGGCGGGTGGGAGATGCA
The DNA here is from genome assembly GCF_036850995.1 of Saccopteryx leptura. Lineage (NCBI taxonomy): Eukaryota > Metazoa > Chordata > Mammalia > Chiroptera > Emballonuridae > Saccopteryx > Saccopteryx leptura. The sequence goes on from NC_089504.1 coordinate 275,762,671, forward strand.
ACAATTCCCAGTCTCACAATGTGTCAGGTGAGGTACCGCTAGTGGGCGCGATGAGGGCCGTGACGGAAGGGACGGGCGGACCAATGGCAGGCTTCCTTGAGGAGCCTCAGAATGGGCGGGGCGTTCGCCCTGTGGGAGTGGGGCGTGGCCTGGCCGTGGTCAGCTCCCCCACCCTCTGACAGCTCAGGCTCTGCCCGCACTTGCGGGGCTGATCCTTCTTCACAGCTACCCTGAAGCACTGCCGCGGTTTGGGGGAGTTTGTGGTTCATCGCCTTGTCCTTAAACGGGCAGTTACCACCCCACTCAGGAACGGTGGAAGTTGAAACAAGAGCTGGCCAAGTCATCGTTGCGGAACCTGGATGGCAAAATAAAGCGCATGGTCCTAAAAATAGAAACCTAAACTCTAGACAGTGAGTCATTTAGGGGTCAAGACCCTAGGATTCCACTTTTGTCCTGGGGTCTCCACAGAGGCAGATTAAGGTCGTTTGAGGTCCCAGGGGCAGAAGAAAATATCGGGTCCCTTATATTAGAAAGAAGTGGAATGTTGGGATTTTGCCAGGCCTTTCAGAAGTCGGGGCCCAGGGCGCACGTCCAGTATGCAAACCGTTTAACCTGCCTCTGGGTCTCCAGACTGTCAATAGTGCCAGGGCCCCTGCTGTAATTTGGCATTAATCAGACATAAATAGGGACAATTCTTGAGATTTCCGTGGTATCTTGTCTGCTTCTGAATTCTCCCTCTCAAGGCCTGCTAGGTTTCAAAACACAGAATGGTTTGTCCATTGCACCCTTTACCCCAAAGTAAATGACTGCCCCTTGTTCCCTTGAGAGGACCCCGTGTTGCTGAATTATTAAATACTATCCAATTAAGTACACTGGGCCTCAATCTATGCAGCCCTTGCCATTTCGGAACTGTTTTATTGAAGACAAAATACATATGCTTGAAAAAGATAAGTACAAACATGTTTTAAATTAAAATACTTTGTTTTATTGATTTTTAGAGAGAGAGGAAGGGGGAGAGAGAGAAGGAAAAAGAGAGAAACAATGGCTTTATTGTTCCACTTATTAATGCCATCATTGGTTCATTTTTGTATGTGCCCTGACTGGAAATCAACTGATCAATTGTACCCTGCCAGGGCCCAAGTGTGTTTAAGTGTCAAATTAGTGGATGTAATTAATGCCATGATTGGTTGGATGAGAAGGAAGAATTAATAGGAGGGAGACTTTTGTGGTGAAGCAATCTCAATTCTAGAACATTAAAAATGAGCAAGATTCATAACCACAGCCTAGTAGCCTATGTTTACAGAGGCCCCTCATGCCCTCGGCATTACAGGAAAAACCCAGAGACTGGGCTGCCAAGCCTCCTGCACAGTGATCCTGCCATCTTGACCCTTATAAGAGAGGTTTAATAGAACTGAGACTTTCCCAGACTAATTGAATCTGTGCAGTTTTATCCTCATTTGCATTTCCTGATCAATCAGGAGTGGCTAAATTCTGACTAATCAAGACAGTGTGTTTTCAACCAATCACACTGTGGATTTGGAGCCCTCATTTTCATGGGAACATAGGAATCCGGGTCAGGGAGAGAAGTCTTCCTACATGAGCTGGCTTCACACCTATTAGGGGGAAGGACATTTTCAGTTTTCATTGAAGACTTCCTTTTTCCTGCTGGAGCTAAAGCACTTGTATTGAGGTTGCCAGGGTCGCATTGTGGGCCATCTCCCAGTCCTGCTGTCCCACAGTCCTGCTGTCCAGCAGTTGAGCTGTTATGTAGTCCCGCTATTTCATGATTGAACTATCTCACAACTGTGCTGTCCCACAGCCGTGCTGTTTCAGGGTTGAGCAGTTTTCACTGAATAAATTCCTTCCCCTTACCACACCTCAAACCGAGGTCTTCTGTTGGCATTGATTTGGCCATGATTATCTCTGTTAACAAAATAACACCACAGTGTCTTTGATTATGGTACCCAGGCACTCCATACGACACTTAATTATAGAAGGTACAATTAAGGAGACAGTGAATGGGACTCAGTGAGGGGAGTTATCATTTCTCTTCATTCCTACTTTTATAAAAGTGACCTAGCAGAAATGTCTGTAGTTCAATGTTGGCCATTTACTGTTACAACAAAATCTATTTTTCTCTGCAATCATTCTACACAATGAGATAGATCAATTATATCTCAAAGCTGGAAAAACCTACCCATCTTATCTGAATGTCAGTAGATTACAGACTTGAAGCCACAAGCTGCAACCTATGTCCCAGGATAGCAGAACTGTTGTTTGTTTCTGATATTCGGTACTAGGCTTCCCCCTGTAACATACAATAATTGAGTGTTTTTAATAGCTGCATAAATTATCTGTGGCTCCTCCTGCAAACATAGACATTACCATCTGTGTGTAGGGTTTTGTTTTGTTTTTTTCCATTTTTTTCTGAAGCTGGAAACAGGGAGAGACAGTCAGACAGACTCCCGCATGCGCCCGACCGGGATCCACCTGGCACGCCCACCAGGGGCGAAGCTCTGCCCACCAGGGGGCGATGCTCTGCCCATCCTGGGCGTTGCTATGTTGCGACCAGAGCCACTCTAGCGCCTGAGGCAGAAGCCACAGAGCCATTCCCAGCGCCCGGGCCATCTTTGCTCCAATGGAGCCTTGGCTGCAGGAGGGGAAGAGAGAGACAGAGAGGAAAGCGCGGCGGAGGGGTGGAGAAGCAAATGGGCGCTTCTCCTGTGTGCCCTGGCCGGGAATCGAACCCGGGTCCTCCACACACTAGGCCGACGCTCTACCGATGAGCCAACCGGCCAGGGCTGTGTGTAGGTTTTTTTGGGCTAACAAGTAAAATAGCTGGGTTAGTAACTTTTTGTACATGAATTATAGAGAGGGTAATTGTTCCCTTTCTGCTGGTATGCAAATGAGAGGGAAGGAAAAATGTTTGACCTCAGACCCCAATGTTATACTTCTCCATATTAAGCAATAAGGGGCAGAGTTTAGTCATTTAAAAATGTTAATTTCACAAAAGGAAACCAAAAAAGGACCAGATGATACCAAATAAAGAAATTATAAATGACCTTTGGGAATAAATGATAAACCTCTGAATAAAGACAATTTGAAGGGCTAAGAAAGGGCTTGTTAAATGCCCTCACAGTCCACAGGAGGGCAGTGGTGTTACAATATACAAAAAATTCATTTCAGTGTAACTGTTCATAGATGAGCCTGGAAATGATAAAAGCATTGCAGCTTAGGGGGAAAAAAGGAAAGAAAAATGAGTGTTGTCACTCTATTTTGCATGCTTTTTGGAAGTCCGTATAGTATGTTAAATTCTGTTCTTGAATAGAAATTTGCAAAGTCTTAAGATACGTAAAATAGTTTATTCTGAGTTACACTATTCGCTGTCAGGCATGTATTATTACTACATTGAATAGCAGAGTTGCCTATGTTCCTTAAACTTAGACTTTGCTTTAACAAACTCAAATTCCTCCAGTTCTAGCTCTCTTCAACATTCTCACCGAAAACGTACCATTAATTATCTTGAATGTTCTCCCTGCATATATTATAGCAGTATACAAGTATAAAAAATAACCCAAGTTAAACCCAAATAAAATTTGTTAAAATTATTACTTATAGTCAAGCTAATTCTCCTCCAGTGTTGGTATTAGAAAAATTGCTTCTGTGCTTTTAAACCACAGATCATCTTGTTTGTTAGCCAGGCATCAAGCCCTTGCCTGAAGTCTTAGGCAATTTGGATATCTTTAATAGTCTGATTTACTGAAACCTCACATTTCTTAAGTAAATATAATCCTTTTGCTTTTATCTTTTTAAGTTTCCATGTAGAAACAGACTGTGGGAGTGAAGAGTCTCTAATGAAGAGGTTCTCAACCTTACCTGTGTATTAGAAGCACTAGGAAAGCTTAAAAAAGTCTCTCTGCCCAGGACACATTGCGGATCAATTATGTGGGAAAACTCTGGCTAATATGGACATTTAAATGATGTTAATTCTTTTAATGCATGAACATGATATATGTTTCACTTGTTTGTATCTTCTTTAATTTCTTTCTTCAGTATCCTATAGTTTTCTGGGTACGAGTCTTTTATATACTTGGTTAAATTCATTCCTAGTTATTTTATTCTTTTTGAAGCAACTGTGAATGGTATTGTTCTCTTGGTTTTCCTACCTAATAGGTCATTATTGGTATATAAAAATGCAACTATCTCTGGCTGGTTGGCTTAGCAGTAGAGCGTCGGCCTGGCATGTGGAAACCCAGGTTCAATTCGCACCCAGCACACACAGGAGAAGCGCCCATCTGCTTCTCCACCACTCCCCCTCTCCTTCCTCTCTGTCTCTCTCTTCCCCTCCTGCAGCCAAGGCTCATTTGAGCAAAGTTGCCTCGGGCGCTGAGGATGGCTCAATGGCCTCTGCCCCAGGTGTTAGAATGGCTCAGGCTGCAAGAAGTAATGCCCTAGATGGAGAGAGCATCGCCCTCTGGTGGGCATGCTGGGTGGATCTCCGTGGGGCGTATGCTGGAATCTGTTTGCCTCCTGGCTTCTAACTTTGGAAAAATACAAATAATAATAATAGTAATAATAATAATAATGCAACTGATTTCTGGATATTTATTTTGTATTCTGATACTTTGCTGAATTCATTTATCTGTTCTAGTGTTGTGTGTGTGTGTTCGTGTATGTGTGTGTAATCTTCTTTTTATATTATATCATGTTATCTCCAAAAAGTAACTGTTTTACCTCTTCCATTTCAATTTGGATGCCTTTTATATCTTCTTCTTGTCTTATTTTTATGGCTAGGATTTCCAGTAGTACACGGAATAAGAGTGGTGATAGCGTACATTCCTGTCTTGTTCCTGATCTTAAGGGAAACACTTGTAGTTTTTGCCCCTTGAATATGATGTTGGCTATGGGGTGTCATATATGGCCTTTATTAGATTGAGGTTTTCCCCTCTATTCCCACATTACTAAGAGTTATTTTCATAAATATGTGGTGGATTTTATGAAATGCTATTTCTGCCTTTATTGATAGGATTATGTGATTTTTATTCTTCATTTTGTTTATGTGGTGTATTGTGTTTATTGATTTGCAGATATTGTACCAACTGAACATCCCCTGAAAAAAATCCCATGTAATTGTGTTTTATGGCCTTCTTAATGTATGCGGGATCTAGTCTGCTGATATTTTGCTGATTATTTTAGCATCTAGGTACATCAGGGATACAAACTTATAATTTTTTTAGTGTCTTTATCTGGTTTTGGAATTAGGATAATGATGGCCTCATAAAATAAAGTTGGGGGTCTTCCCTCTTGTTAAAATTTGAGAATCCTTTGAGAAGGACAGGTGTTAATTCTTTGAATGTTGGATGGCATTCACTTGTGAAGTCACCCAGTCCAGGACTTTTTTTTGTTGGGAGTTTTTGATACTGCTTCAATTTCACTACCTGTATTCTGTCTATTTAGATTATCTGATTCTTCCTGATTCAGTATTGGAAGATTGTATGTTTCTAGAAATTCATTTATTTTATCCAGATTATCCAATTTGTTGGCATATTATTGTTCATAATATTTTCTTTTTTTTTTCTCCTGCATTTTTCTGAAGCTGGAAACGGGGTGAGACAGACAGACTCCCACATGTGCCCGACCGGGATCCACTCGGCACGCCCACTAGGAGGAGACGCGCTACCCACCAGGGGGTGATGCTCTGCCCCTCAAGGGCGTTGCTCTGTTGCGAACAGTGCCACTCTAGCGCCTGGGGCATTGGCGGAGGATCCATCCTCAGCGCCCGGGCCATCTTTGTTCAAGTGGAGCCTCGCCTGCGGGAGGGGAAGAGAGAGACAGAGAGGAAGGAGAGGGGGAGGGCTGGAGAAGCAGATGGGCGCTTCTCCTGTGTGCTCTTGGTGGGAATCGAACCCGGGACTTCTGCACGCCAGGCGACACTCTACCACTGAGCCAACCAGCCAGGGCCGTTCATAATATTTTCTTAGAATGGTGTGTAATTCTTTGTTGTCTGTCGTTATGTTTTCTCTTTCATCTCTGATTTTTACTTTTTGGGGTGCTCCTTTTTTTCCTTGATGAATCTGGCTAAAGGTTAGTCAATCTTGTTTATCTTTTCAAAGAACTAGTTCTTGGTTTCATTGATCTTTTGTATATATATTTATATCTCTATTTATAACTATATATATTATAACTATATATATATAGTCTCTATTTTATTTATTTCTGCTCTGATCTTTATTATTTCCTTCCTTCTACTCACTTAGCTTGTTGTTTTTTTCAAGTTCCTTTAAGTGTAAGGTTAGATGGTTCATTTGAGATTTTTCTCTTTTCTTGAGGTAGGCCTGTATTGCTATAAATGTTCTTCTTAGGTCTGCTTTCACAGCTGTCCCATAAATTTAGGGTTATTTTGTTCTTAATTTTATTTGTTTCAAAGTATCTTTTGATTTCTTTCTTGATCTCCCTAGTTGGTAATATGTTATTTATACCCAGATTGGCAGAGCATTGTCCCCTAGGACTTGCCAGGTAGATCCTGGTCGGGCGCATGAGGGAGTGTGTGTCTCTGCCACCCTCCTTCTCACTTCAGAACAATAGAAATAAATAAATAAATAAATAAATAAAAAATAATCTTTATTATGCTGTTTGGGATGAAATGCTCTGATGCTATTAATTAAATTCAGTAGATATAATATGCTATTTAAAGCAGCACTTTCATTGTTGATTTTCTGTCTGAAAATTCTATTCATTGATGTCAAAGCGGTGTTAAATCCCTCGCTATGCCTATAGTGCTATCAATATCTGCCTTTATGTCTATCAGGATTTGCTTTCTAGCCTGACCAGGCATGGCGCAGTGGATGGAGTGTCAGACTGGGATGCAGAAGACCCAGGTTCAAGACCTCGAGGTCGGCAGCTGGAGTGCAGACTCATCTGGTTTGAGCAAAAAGCTCACCAGCTTGGACCCAAGGTCACTGGCTCGAGCAAGGGATTACTCAGTCTGCTGAAGACCCGCAGTCAAGGCACATATGGGAAAGCAATTAATGAACAACTAAGGTGTCGCAACAAAAAACTGATGATTGATGCTTCTCATCTCTCTCCGTTCCTGTCTCTCTGTCCCTATCTATCCGTCTCTCTGACTCTTTCTCTGTTACTGTAAAAAAAAAAAATTTGCTTTACATATTTAGGTGTTCCTACTTTGGGTGCATAAATGTTTACAAGGGTTATATCCTCTTGGATTTCTCTCTTTATCATTATGTAGTGTTTTTCTTTACCTCTTATGATAGCCTTTATTTTAAAGTCTATGTTGTCAGATATAATTATTGCTACCCCAAATTTTTATTCATTTTCAATTGTAATTCCGTCTTGATTGCAATTTGGCCCACTGTACATGAAACTGACCCTCAGGCTGTCTGTCTGTGAGGCTCTACCTTAACCAAAGCATGCAAGTTGCTGTGCAGGTGCTGACCATGGGCAGCAGAATCCACTTCAGCTGTGTATGGTGCCTGGCGAGCTCTCCTTTGAATATGTTGCCTGTACAGCTAATTGGATACTACTCTGATGTCTGAAATTGGCCATTAGGTTTATTGGTTCTGGGCTTCTTAGGAGCAACCTGTGCCGACCAATGTAAGATGCTGCCTGTGACTGGCTCTCAGCAACCTGCATGGAGCTATGAGCAATCCACAGTTTGTGGCTGCCTCTGCTGGACTTAGCTGTGTGTGTAAGGACCAAGCTGTACATCAAGGTCAACTTGACTTGGGGCTGGTCAGCAAAAGACTGAAGGCACTCTGAGATCTGCCAGCTCCTTGTTAGTCTCATCCACTGAAGGAGCCTCTGGAGAGTTGTTCTGCCACCAGCCAGCAGGGCAGTTCTACTGCATCTCCTATTAAAGGGAAGCAGGAGTAAGATTCTTGGGAAAGTCAGAGAATACCTCCTACATCAAAGAAAAACAAATGAGTCATAGTCAGTCCCATAATCTGTCCAGAACTCAATTTCCTGGCCAAGGCCACCAATTCCACAGTAGGGCCTAATCTTTTCAGGGTGGGCAAGAGGGATTCCTGAAGGTGTGTGGCTGTTATTTTCCCTCAATATGATGCCACACAGATGGGAGTGCTCCACCCATGAAAGTTGATAGCTTCAGTATGGGACAATAATTCATCAAAGAAGTCATGGTGGCTGTCCCCCACTGTGTCTCTCACCAGAGCCGCAAACTTCAGACTCTCCTCACACATCTCTAGTCAACTCATCCTTCCTTTCACAGAATCCCAGGATAAGTGGCTGTTACCAAGACTCTATACATTGGCCCATTATGAGGGATCCCATGTCTCTGTGAATTCCTGTCTCTTTCTGGCAGACAGAAACCTCACAGCTCTTCAGTCAAATGCTATGTGGGCACCTCTTCACATTCCTGATGCTCTAGGCTGGGGATTCCGGCTTGGGTTTTCAGGCCCACACTTCTCAGTGTTACTCTCTTGCAGCTGCAATAGCCCCCCAGACCTTAGCTGCTGCTCATGCGAGCAGGGCCAGCCCTTTTCACATCTCTGACCTTTCTACTTGTTTTAATGTGGCTTCTTCTGTGAATCCTTGGTTATAAAACTGTTCTTCTTTAATTTCTGAACTGGGTTTTCAGGATGGTTGTTTTCAAATTTAGTTGTAACTCTAGTTTGTTCCTGGAGGAGGCGAGTGTGACATCCATCTACTCTGCTGCCATCTTGGATCCTTCTCCAGGAATATTATTATCAACTATTTTGTAAATGTAAGATTTTTTAGTATCTCTAGAAGCATTTCTAAGAAGGAGGAAATTTCACTTCATCCCATTTTTAAAATATAAATACTCTCTTTAAAGAGGTGAATCACTTGCTGGTTGTTTATCTTTTGGTACAACCAGAAAATAGCGGGATATGAATACAGGAAGCTTTTATTGTCTTGGGTATCAGCTTAGTATTCCATAGATGGGAACAGTTTTAATATCCCATAAAACGCAGCATACTAACTGACAATTTGGAGCTAGTCATGTATTTAATATGTCTTGAACATTTAATATTACTTCTATTCCTATGTTTTTGGTAGAATTGTTTCCTAAAGAAAACCACTCCGTGACCTTCGCTCCGCCATTCAGAATTTTGTGTACTCTGTAACATCTTTGGTGTGGTAGTCCAGTTTTCCTAGTAACATTGTGAATGTGCTGTGAAAGGTTGAATTGGCTTATGTAGTATATATGATATTAATATCTGAGTAGAACTTTGATATAAAAGCTATCAATATTTGAAGATATTGATACTCTATTAGAAACAATTAGCCTCCAAATTTTAAACGGGAAAGTCACTGGAATACGGTTTAGAAAGAAGTCATTAACTACATGATTAAGTTTTTGGTACATATGTTAAGAATTGTATACTAGTTGAGATGTTTGTGTAACTTATCGTCAAAGCAGTCAATAATCCCAATTGTAAAATAATTATTTTAAGCAAAAAATAAAACCTTTTAATTTAAAAATGCTTGTTTTTGTGTCATTTAAAAAATATTTTCTACACAAAACTATTTTCCTTATAGATTTCAGGAATTGAGAGGCTATTTGACAACAGAATGTAAGTTATATTTACACATATATATCAATATCACACATATATATATTGAAATGAGAAATATAAATTTGAATTAGAACCTTATGTAAAAGTCTATTTATATTGATAAGAATAATAGTCTTTGGTTGAAAAATACTTCAATTAGTCTTTAAAAAATAAATAATACAGTCATCCCTGCTGCTAAGCATCACTACATTCTTGAAAATTAGTCAGTAAAAACATAGTGCTCACAAAATTAGGGGATATTTCAAAATGAATATGAAGCAATAAAATATCCCCTAATTTTTGTGAGCAGTGTGCGTGCAGTAAACTTATCTGCTGTATTTAATTCTTGATTATTTCTTCTCAAATTCATCTTTCTAAATGTTTCTCACCAGAGATTAGAAAGGAAAGGAGCACTTAAGGTCTATTAAAAGGTCTTTATAGCGTAAAACAGTATTTACTTTGGTCCACTCTGATTCCCTCTTAATTTCCTTCTCAAAGACAAGTTGCTTTGGCCCAAATTGTGCTACTAAATTTTATACACTTGTAAAACAAAATGTAAAAATGCAATTGCATTACCAGTGGCAGTCCCTGCTCTTTGCCCACTGGCTCATTTGAAGAAAATTCTGCTTGATGTGAGGCCTCGGATAAAGGAAGGACCTATTCCAACTGAGCAGAGAGTGCTACCTGAGCTAGGTGTTGTCGTTTCCTTTTCTAACACCAACAACCCACACACTAAGTTAAGTTTCCTTTTCTGAAATACGTGGCTTAATGGTTACTCTGCCTTTAGCAAGTGAGGGGAGATGCACACACAGATGAATTCAGATACAACTTGAGGTTATCTGAGGCTACTCCCTACAATGCTGCCTACTGTTAGGTGACATGTGTAAATAAGATAGCTTTTTATTCAAGGAAGGAGAGAAAACCACCAAGGCCAGAAATTAGAGTGTGTCCTGTGTCCTTAAGAAATCTACAAGGTCACACTGTTCACGTTGAACCAAGCTAGCATTTGCTGTTTTTGAGTGTTAGACCCTTCTAACATTTTATACATTGTGTCTGTATAGTCATGGTGCACTTTTGACCCATCACAGGAAAGCAACAAAAGACAATAGAAATGTGAAATCTGCACCAAATAAAAGGAAAACTCTCCCAGTTTCATACCTATTCACTGCAGTTCGATGTGGGCTCACGCACAGATTATTTAGGGCTCCTTAGGTAGCTATCCCCTATAGCAGGGGTCCCCAAACTAAGGCCCGCGGGCCACATGCAACCCTCTGTGGCCATTTATTCGGCCCCTGCTGCACTTCCGAAAGGGACACCTCTTTCATTGGTGGTCAATGAAAGGAGCACATTGACCATCTCATTAGCCAAAAGCAGTCCCATAGTTCCCATTGAAGTACTGGTCAGTTTCTTAATATAAATTTGCTTGTTTTTTATTTTAAATATTGTGTTTGTTCCCATTTTGTTTTTTTACTTTAAAATAAGATATGTGTAGTGTGCATAGGGATTTGTTCATAGTTTTTTTTTATATAGTCCAGACCTCCAACGGTCTGAGGGACAGTGGACTGGCCCCTTGTGTAAAAAGTTTGGGGACCCCTGCCCTATAGCCTCTACAGACTCGTTTCTGACTGATGGCCTACCAGAGCAGGGTTTCTCCACCAAACTGCTGGTTTCCTTCAACTGGTTATCCCACTGAGTAATGTTATTCCTATGTGGTGGCGCTTCTTTATATATGCGCCGATATTCATGTTGCACTTTGGTCATGGATTCTAGTTTAGCGAGCCACAGAACACAGTGAACTTTCCTCTGTACTGTCCACATCTTGACTGGCATAGCCGTGGGCTGCTCCACGGTGTTATGTCATCATCTGCTCATGCGCACATGCTGCCACATCATCCTACAAAAACTGGGAGGGTTTTCCTTTTATTTGGTGCATATTTCACATTTCTTTCTTCTTTTGTTGCTTTCCTGTGACCGGTCAAAAGTACACCACGGCTTTACGGACACATTGTAGAAGTACGCAACTGATCTAAATTTTTATTGACTTTTTTAGACTTTTTGTTTGTTGACATTAGATTAAGTAAACAACAAATGCCATACATTAATTGAATCGCTTCTTTAAATTGCCAAAAAATTGATCTGACCTGTGGTGGCTCAGTGGATAACACGTCAACCTGGAATGCTGATGTCACCGGTTCGAAACCCTGCACTTGTCTGGTCAAGGCACATATTGGAGTTGATGCTTCCTGCTCCTCCCCCCTTTCTCTGTCTCTCTCTGTCCTCTCTAAAATGAATAAATAAAATAAAATAAAATAAATTGCCAACAAATTGAAAAATATTTTTTTCCAGGATCTCTGAATTAGTAACATTTATTGTTATCTATGTCTGAAGCACAGCAGATATTATGGTCTTTATTAATTATAGTTTCCTTGATTAAAATAACTTGTACCTATTATGTATTTTCCCCCTAAGGTGTTCTTTTTTATATATTTTTTTCCATTTTTTAAAATTAAATTTAATGCAGTGACATTGATAAATCAGGGTACATATGTTGAGAGAAAACATCTCCTGATTATTTTGACATTTGATTTTGCTATATACCCCTTATCCAAAGTCAAATTGTCTTCTGTCACCTTCGATCTGGTTTTCTTTGTACTCCTCCCCTCCACCACCCCCTCTCTCCTTTTTTACCCCATCCACCCCTCCCACCACAGCCCACATTTGTTGCCATCACATTCTTGTTCATGTCTCTGAGTCTCATTTTTATGTCCCATCTATGTATGGATTCATATAGTTCTTAGTTTTCTCTGATTTACTTATTTCATTCTGTATAATGTTATCAAGGTCCATCCATGTTATTGTAAATGATCCAATGTCATCATTTCTTATGGCTGAGTAGTATTCCATAGTATATATGTACCAAAGCTTTTTAATCCACTCTTCCTCTGACGGATACTTGGGCTCTTTTCAGATCTTCACTACTGTGAGCAATGCTGCACAAACATGGGGGTGCATTTCTCCTTTTGGAGCCGATCTATGGCGTTCTTGGGGTATATTCCTAAAAGTGGGATAGCTGGGTCAAAAAGCAGTTCGATTTTAAATTTTTTGAGGAATCTCCGTACTGTTTTCCACAGTGGCTGCACCAGTCTGCATTCCCACCAGCAGTGCAGGAGGGTTCCCTTTTCTCCACATCCTTGCCAGCACTTATTCTGTGTTGTTTTGTTGATGAGCGCCATTCTGGCTGGTGTGAGGTGATATCTTATTGTGGTTTTAATTTGCATTTCTCTAATGATTGGTGATGTTGAGCATTTTTTCATATGCCTATTTGCCATCTGTATGTCCTCTTTGAAGAAGTGTCTATTCATTTGTTTTTCCCATGTTTTGATTGGATTGTTTGTCTTCCTGGTGTTGAGATTTACAAGTTCTTTATAAATTTTGGTTATTAACCCCTTATCAGACGTATTGTCAAATATGTTCTCCCATTGTGTAGTTTGTCTTTTATTCTGTTTTTATTGTCTTTAGCTTTGCAAAAGCTTTTTAGTTTGATATAGTCCCATTTGTTTATCCTGTCTTTTATTTCACTTCCCCATGGAGATAAATCAGCAAATATATTGCTCCGAGAGATGTCAGAGAGCTTACTGCCTATGTTTTCTTCTAAGATGCTTATCGTTTCACGGCTTACAGTTAAGTCTTTTATCCATTTTGAGTTTATTTTTGTGACTGGTGTGAGCTGGTGGTCTAGTTTCATTTTTTTGCAGGTAGCTATCCAATTTTCCCAAAACCATTTGTTAAAGAGGCTGTCTTTACTCCATTGTATTTCCTTACCTCTTTGTCAAATATCAGTTGTCCATAGAGCTGTGGGTTTATTTCTGGGTTCTCTGTTCTGTTCCATTGATCTATATGCCTGTTCTTATGCCAGTACCAGGCTGTTTTGAGTACAATGGCCTTGTAGTATAACTTGATATCAGGAAGTGTGATACCTCCCACTTTATTCTTCTTTATTAAGACTGCTGAGGCTATTCGTGTTCTTTTTTGGTTCCACATAAATGTTTGGAATATGTGATCTATATCTTTGAAGTATGTCATTGGTATTTTAATTGGTATTGCATTGAATTTATAGATTGCTTTGGGTAAAATAGACATCTTAATGATGTTTATTCTTCCTAACCATGAGCACGGTATATGCTTTCACTTGTTTGTATTTTCCTTGATATCTTTTATCAATGCTTTGTAATTTTCTGAGTATAAGTCTTTAGTCTCCTTGGTTAAGTTTACTCCTAGATACTTTATTTTTTTGGTTGTAATAGTGAAGGGGATTGTTTCCTTAATTTCTCTTTCTGAATGTTCATTGTTGGAGAATAAAAATGCCTTTATTTTCTGAGTATTAATTTTATATCCTGCCACTTTGCTGAATTCATTTATCAGGTCCAGTAGTTTTTTTTTTTTTTTTTTTCATTTTTCTGAAGCTGGAAACAGGGAAAGACAGTCAGACAGACTCCCACATGCACCCGACCGGGATCCACCCGAGACGCCCACCATGGGGCGATGCTCTGCCCACCAGGGGACGATGCTCTGCCCATCCTGGGCGTCGCCATGTTGCAACCAGAGCCACTCCAGCGCCTGAGGCAGAGGCCACAGAGCCATCCCCAGCATCCGGGCCATCTTTGTTCCAATGGAGCCTTGGCTGCGGGAGGGGAAGAGAGAGACAGAGAGGAAGGCGTGGCAGAGGGGTGGAGAAGCAAATGGGTGCTTCTCCTGTGTGCCCTGGCCGGGAATCGAACCCGGGTCCTCCGCACGCTAAGCCGACGCTCTACCGCTGAGCCAACCGGCCAGGGCTCCAGTAGTTTTTTGACTGAGACTTTAGGGTTTTCTATATACAATATCATATCATCTGCAAATAATGATAGTTTTACTTCTTCTTTTCCAACTTGAATGCCTTTTTTTTCTACTTCTTCTCTGATTGCTGTGGCTAGGACTCCCAGGACTATGTTAAAGAAGAGTGGTGAAAGGGGGCACCCCTACCTTGTTCCTGATCTTGAGGGTATTGCTTTTAATTTTTGCCCATTGAGTATGATGTTGGCTGTGGGTTTCTCATAGATGGCTTTTATCATGTTAAGGTATGTTCCCTGTATTTCCACTTTGCTGAGAGTTTTGTTCATGAATGGCTGCTAGATTTTATCAAATGCTTTTTCTATATCTATTAAAATTATCATGTGGTTTTTCTTTTTTTTTTTTTTTTTGTTTATGTGATGAATCACATTGATTGGTTTACAAATATTGTACCAGCCTTGGCTCCCCAGAATAAATCCCACTTGATCATGGTGTATGATTTTTTCCACATATTGTTGGATCCCGTTTGCTAATATTTTGTTGAGAATTTTAGCATCTAAATTCATCAGGGATATTGGCCTATAATTTTCTTTCTTTTTATTGTCTTTGCCTGGTTTTCGAATCAGAATTATGCTCACCGCATAAAAGGAGCTTGGAAGTCTTCCTTCCTCTAAATTTTTTGAAATAGTTTTAGAAGGATAGGAGTTAGTTCTTTGAATATTTGGTAGAATTCACTTGTGAAGCCATCAGGCCCTGGAATTTTCTTTGTTGGGAGTTTTTTGATAACTGTTTAAATCTTGTTTGTTCTAATCAGTCTGTTCAGGTTTTTTGATTCTTCTAGATTGATTTTTGGAAAATTGTATATTTCAAGGAATTTGTCCATTTTATCTAGGTTGTCTAGTTTTTTGGCATACAATTCTTCATAATACTTTCTTACAATATTTTGTATTTCTGTTATGTCAGTTGTTATTTCGCCACTCTCATTTCTAATTTTATTTATTTGAGTCCTCTCTCTCTTTTTCTTGGTGAGTCTAATTAAAGGTTCATCGATCTTGTTTACCTTTTCAAAGAACCAGCTCCTAGTTTCATTGATCCTCTGTATTGTTACTCTAGCCTCTATGTCATTTATTTCTGCTCTGATCTTTATTGTTTCCTTCTTTCTACTACTTTTGGGCTTTACTTGCTGTTCTTTTTCTAGTTCTTTTAGATGCAGGGTTAAGTTGTTTATTTGAGCTTTGTCTAGTTTCTTAAAGTATGCCTGTAGTGCTATGAACCTCCCTCTCAGTACTGCTTTTGCTTTGTCCCATAAATATTGAGTTGATGTATACTCATTGTCATTCGTTTCTAGAAATTTTTAAATTTCTTCTTTGATCTCATTCTTATTCCATTCATTATTTAACAACCTGCTATTTAGTTTCCTTGTGTTTGAGAATTTTTGAGCTTTTCTGTTGTGGTTCATTTCTAGTTTCATGTCGTTGTGATTGGAGAAAGTGCTTGATATGATTTCAATCTTCTTAAATTTGTTGAGAGCCCTTTTGTGCCCTATCATGTGGTGTATCCTAGAGAATGTACCATGAGCACTTGAAAAGAATGTATAGGGTGCATTAGGGTGTAAGGTTCTGAAGATATCTATTAAATCGAGTTGATCTAGTGTGTCCAATAAGTCTGCTGTTTCTTTGTTAATTTTCTTTCTTGAGGATCTATCTAGTGATGTTAGTGGGGTATTGAAATCCCCTACTATTATAATATTGCTATTGATCTTGCCCTTTAAATCCATCAAAGTCTGCTTTATATATTTAGGTGCTCCTATATTAGGTGCATAGATATTTATAATAGTTATATCTTCCTGTTGGATTACTCCCTTTATCATTATGTAGTGGCCTTCTTTATCTTTTACTATATCCTTTGTTTTAAAGTCCAATTTGTTTGATATAAGTATTGCTACCCCAGCTTTTTTTTCATTTCCATTTGCATGAAATGTTTTTTTTTTTCCATTCTTTTACCTTCAATCTATGTGTATCTTTTGTTCTAAGGTGTGTCTCTTGTACACAGCATATGTACGGGTACTGTTTTCTTATCCATGCAGCTACTCTCTATGTTTTGATTGGATCATTTAATGCATTTACATTTATGGTTATTATTGATATGTAGTTGTTTATTGCCATTTTATTCTTTAAAGCTGTATTCCTTTTTGCTATATTCTTTCCCCACTTTGATCTGTTTACAACAAGCCCCTTAACATTTCCTGCAGCATTGGTTTGGTTGTAATGAATTCCTTGAGTTGTTTTTTCTCTGGGAGGCTTTTTATTTCTCCTTCGATTTTAAAGGATAGCCTTGCTGGATAAAGTGGTCTTGGTTGTAGGTTCTTGTTCTGCATTATTTTGAATATTTCTTGCCATTGCTTTCTGGCCTCAAGTATTTCTGTTGAGAAATTGGATGTCATCGTTATGGAGGCTCCTTTGTAGGTGATAGCTTTTTTTCTCTTACAGCTTTTAATACTTTCCCTTTATCACTTAGATTTGGTATTTTAATTATGATGTGTCTTGGTGTAGGTTTCTTTGGGTTTCTCTTTAATGGAGTCCTCTGTGCTTCTTGAACTTGTGAGAGTTTCTCCTGCATTAATTTAGGGAAGTTTTCAGCTATGATATGATTGAACAAAGTCTTTATCCCTTGTTCTTTTTCTTCTTCTTCAGGAACTCCTATGATGCAGATGTTATTTCTCTTCATGTTGTCACAGAGCTCTCTAAGAGTTTCCTCTGACTTTTTGAGTCTCTTTTCTTTTTTCTTCTCTGCTTTCTTGCCTTTATTCAAGTTGTCCTCCAACTCGCTGATTCGATCCTCAGCTCTATCCATCCTGTTTTTAATTCCTTCCATTGTAGTCTTTATTTATAATATTGTATTTGTTATCTCCAACTGATTCTTTTTTAATATTTCAATATCCTTTTTTATACTTGCTATTTCTTTATTTAGGTGTTCATAATGAGCATCCATTGTTGTTTTAAGGTCCCTAAGCATCCTTACAATAATTGTTTTCAACTCCGCATCTGGAAGTGTGATTATTTCCATATCACTCAGTTCATCTCCTGAAGGTTTCTCTTGTGGTTTCATTTGGATTGCACTTCTTTGTCTTCTCATTATATGTGTTTGGGTATTTTTTTGTAGAGTTGTTTGAGTCTAGGCTTGGTGTTGTCTGCCTCCAGTTCTCAATTGTGTTATTTCTAGGTCTTCTTGGGTTGGTATCAGCTATTATCTGTAATCCACTTTCAGATTTGGGCAGCTTTGAAGTCTTGATTTGTTTGTTTCTTAACAGGTGATAGTCTTGTTTACTGATCTCAGCAGGGGGCTTCCTTGAAACTGTATCCAGAAATGTGGTGGGTATAACCTGAGACTCTGAAGGACTCTTCCACCAATTAATCCTCTTGGAAAAGGGGTGTTTTCTAAGCTTGAGTAGGGGGAGGTGTCTCTCAGATCTCCATGGAGTCTTGAGTTACTGCCCCTCCTCCCCACTTCTTGTTTTCAGCTATGTCTTTTTTTTTACTTCTTTTTTATTATTATATTTTAGAGAGGAGAGAGAGTGGGGGGGGGAGAGAGAGAGAGAAAGAGAGAGAGAAAGGGGAGGGAGGAGCAGGAAGCATTAACTCTAATATGTGCCTTGACCAGGCAAGGCTAGGGTTTTGTACCGGCGACCTCAGCATTCCAGGTTGATGCTTTATCCATTGCACCACCACTGGTCATGCTTCAGCTGTGTCTTTTTGCGCTGATTGGAGCTGGAGAGATGTCTGGAAATCTCTTATCTGGAAGCAATTCAGTACTGTTTTGTGGAAGGATCATTCCCTCCCCCAGCTATGGCTGCCTCCAGCACAGATGAGTCAGCTTTTTAGGTCATCTCCTGCATTCCTTAGCCCCTCACAGTCTGTCCCTCTCTCTCTCCTTTCCACTTGGGAGATAAGCTGGTTTTTCAACACACCTTGCTCCCTGGTCGTCAGGCAGGTGTCTGTGAGCAGTATTTTCTGCTCTTTTCCCTGGAGTGAGATCCCCTCTGGGCCCTCCACCTC
This sequence comes from Saccopteryx leptura, assembly GCF_036850995.1. Taxonomy (NCBI): domain Eukaryota; kingdom Metazoa; phylum Chordata; class Mammalia; order Chiroptera; family Emballonuridae; genus Saccopteryx; species Saccopteryx leptura. The sequence goes on from NC_089504.1 coordinate 275,781,107, forward strand.
ACCCCTCATTTCGTTACTATAAGCAGGGGAGATTTAGGTGCTCCCTTCCAGGTTTGTTGTGGCTTCTTATTTGCCCTTGGTTTTTGAGAGCTGTTCTTGTAGTCCAAAGTTGGTTTTTCACGCTGATTTTTCCTAAATTGATTTGTATTCCAGATGGTGGTGAGAGCTGGGCGTCTGTGTGTCCGCCTATTCTGCTGCCATCTTCAGGTCCCTGAAACAATATTTTTAAAAAGCATTTTTACCCTATTTACTGTAAAACAATTTTCTGATAATATTTTTAGTTTAGGAAGTCAAAATTGCTCAGTAAACAGGCCGTAACAGACAGACTAAAACTAACAGTGCCAGTCATTGTGCTTGTCACAGCAAATACTTCTGGGATACCCACCCAGTGTCAGAACTATGTGTTACATTTGGATATTGAATATTTTTCTTTGGGGGGGGTAAGAGTTAGCAGTTGTGGTATTCAGCCAGTTCTCATGGGTTTGGCAGTAGGGATACCTAAAATTTGTTGAGTTCAGTGAACCGGTTAAAATAGCACTTGTAATCAGGGTTCTAAGATGGGAACCTCAGCTGCCTAATGTGGAAATCACAAATTTACACTCCTTACTCTTTTTTAACTTTCATCTGAACAACAGTGTATTCTAAGCAGCCCTAGTAATGTTCATTTTGTCTATAGGTGGAAAAATCTTATAGAAGTATGCTTGTAATACTTATTAATTCATTTCATGAAACTCATTATACCTTTGATGGAATACATATTTTAATTCCCTCCTCCAGTGAAAAGATGGTTCAGGATAAATCGCACCGTCGATAATGCTTGGTATTAGAGCAGAGAACTGCTTGTTAAATTACTTGAATCCCTTCACATGGGGGCAGCACTGTGAACCACTACTGGCAAGGACTGCAGTTGTACTAGAGCAACTGCCTGAGGACTGTTGTGGGCCTGATGTAATAATTAGGCCTATCCCGGAATCTTCAAGACCCTTATATTTTCCTGTATTTTGAAGTCCATTTATTTTATTTCCTGTAGTAGTACAATCTTTTTCTACAGATACATTTTTATATAGAAATACAATCAACAAAGAAGATAAGTAAGCATTAATATAAATTTAAAGAAACATTTATTTAATAAAAAAATGATTGTATTTCAAGAAAATGATGATATAAAATTGAATTTCTTTTTTTTAAAGTTTTATTTTATTGGTTTTGGAGAGAGAAATTTAGAGAGCCAGAGAGAAACAGGAATATTTTTTCTGGATATGGCCTGACTAGGCATTGAACTAGCAATTTCTGTGCTTCGGAATGATACCCTAAGCAACCAAACTCTCTGGCCAGGCCTAAAACTGAATTTCTAATCACAGTTATTTTACATTAACTTTGGCATTCATTAAATTGATAGCAAGAGTTTCAGCATAGCTAGAGTGTTTGATTTAAACTTGTATTAAAAAACTTATAAGTATTTTGATGCACTAATTTGTGTGTATGTGTGTGTGTGTGTGGGTGAGAGAGAGAGAGAGAGAGAGAGAGAGAGAGAGAGAGAGAGAGAGAAAGAGAAAGAAACAGAGAAGCAGAGGAAGGGGAAGGGAAAGAGATGAGAAGCATCAACTAGTAGTTGCAGCGCTTTAGTTGTTCATTGATTGCTTTCTTATATGCGCCTTGACCAGGGGCTCCAGCCAAGCTGGTGATCTCTTGCTCAGTCCTGCGATCTTGGGCTCAATGTCACACCTTGTGCTTCCAGCCAATGACCTTTGGGCTCAAGCAAGAGATCATGTGATCATGCCTATGATCCCATGCTCAAGTCAGTGACCCTATGCTCAACTTGGTTTGTCCGGGCTCATCTGAGTACACACTGATGTTTTAAGGAAAGAAAGTGAGAAACACAAAGTTATTTTGTTTTGCTTTCTTTAGAAGTTATTTTTTCCTGAACCTTTAGGAATTGTAAAAATAATCCACCAAGATTATTTCCTACTCAGACAGCTGTGTATATGTTATTTTAAGAATATTTTGTACTACAAATAGAGTAATATGTATATTGTGTATTCTACAATATAAGATTTAAGATTCAAGTGAAGGATTTGTGAATATTTAAAAGATAATAATATACAAAAAGTTTGATTTATTATTATTATTATTAAGTTTAATGCAGTGACATTGATAAATCAGGGTACATATGTTGAGAGAAGACATCTCTTGATTATTTTGACATTTGATTATGCTGCATACCCCTCACCCAAGGTAAAATTGTCTTCCGTCACGTTCTATCTGGTTTTCTTTGTGCCCCCCCTCCCCCACCCCCTCTCTCTCCTTCCTCACCCCATCCACCCCTACACTGCACTCTGTTACCATCACATTCTTGTCCATGTCTCTGAGTCTCATTTTTATGTCCCATCTATGTATGGATTCATATAGTTCTTAGTTTTTTCTAATTTACTTATTTCACTCCGTATACTGTTCTCAAGGTCCATTCATGTTATTGGAAATGATCTGATGTCATCATTAAAAAAAGTTTGAGCTTTTTATAAGTGAAAAGTGTACTTTTATTACATAGCCCAAACCCAAAAATTATTATAAAAGAATAATATATTATAAAACCAAAAATATAAAACATCTTAAAAATATTAATTTTATTTCGAAGCTATCTCCAAAATGACAAGCAAAAACAAATTGCTGGCAATCCAATATTTTAATCTTGGTCTATGCTCCAGATTTATTTTAAATCTTTTATTACATTGTAAATTATTTTATTAAAATTTAAGTGTGATATTTACAAATCTTATTCTCCTTACGAGATATATATTTGAACATTTTTCTACCCTAAATTCTCCCTTTTCCATTTTTATAGATTAACAAGGCAGATGAAGTTAATGAAGTACCTGGTAATTGGCCAATTGCAGCAACTTTAAGTTTAACACAGTCAATTAATAGAACATAAGAAGAATATCAAAGAGTGTTGCTTTTAATTCTCTAGTATGACATGTATAAATAACAAGTCTAAACAACAACAAAAAAATCATATTGTGTATTTGAGCAGGACACCTATATTGTATCTTACAGCCACTTGAGTTATTCAAACATGGCTTTCTCCTAAAAATGACAGTGAATAGAATTGTCAAAGTCTCACAGTGAACAATTTTAAATTTAGTCTCAGACAGCAATGCACTGTAGAAATAGGATATACCTGGGGTGAGAAAGGCCCCATAATGATCCATAATATTCTGAAGAGCTTAACCTCAAACCCCATGGAAATTTTTCTTACAGTCGTAAAAGCTAAAGCAATTCTGCACAGATTGCTCTTGTTATATTGATAGTAAAAGTAGGTGAAAATATTTTTAGTAAGGAAATGCAATTCTGACAGCACACTCACACAGGCACAGTTTTTAACAACACGATATAGAATGCAAACAAAATCTGCATGAAAGTATGTCAAGAAGGAAAACCACCAATATGTTCAAGAAACATGTTTAATTAATACATTCTTCATGACATGAAGACATTTGTACACACAGGTTCCAACTACTGCAATGCCAGGAACTACAAGAAAGCAGAAAACAAATGACATACTACTCTAAAATATAATTACCTAGTTTCAAAATCTAGCAGAAGAAACTAATATTGATTACATTTCAGTGTCCAGGAATGCTATTGTATTTAAGCAAATATACATTTATATTCCATTTGGATACTTCACTGTCTAAATGCCATTCCCTGGAATCACTTAAAGAACCTTCAGGCCTGATCAGGTGGGGTCACAGTGGATAGAGCACCAGAATGGGATGCAGAGAACCCAGGTTTGAGACCCCAAGGTCGCCAGCTTGAGCGCGGGCTCATCTAGCTTGAGCAGAAAAGCTCACCAGCTTGGACCCAAGGTCGATAACTTGAGCAAGGGTTTACTCAGTCTGCTGATGTGCGGTCAAGGCACATTCGAGACAGCAATCAATGAACAACTAAGGTGTCACAACAGAAATCTGATGATTGATGCTTCTCATCTCTCTCTGTTCCTATCTATCTGTCCCTATCTATTCCTCTGTCTGACTCTCTCTCTGTCTCTGTAAAAAAACAAACAAACAAACAAACAAAAAAACACTTAAATATGCCAGAGAAGAGTTCTTGCTTAATTTAGAATATTACTCAAAACATATTTGGGATGCAAACTCATATGACCAATCACCTTGAAAAAAAAATGTTATTTAGGATTTGTTACTAAGTGGACATATAGAATACAAATAAATACATAATCACCAACACAAGGTTGAATATCATACAAAGGTCTGATATTTCTAGACTAGTTTACTTAATTTCAAGCTATAAAAAATATAGAAACTAATCAACTCATTAAAAATGTACTTTTTCACATTAATACTTTGATTTAAGTATCAATCACGTTCGGGACACTACGTACCATAAGAACAGTCAAAGCTGTGAGTTGGCCACCTGAGGAAAAAAAATCAGTTTGAAAAATTGAGCACATGTGTATCTCCGGAGAGAAGATTTACTTTAATTTTTATCAGATCATCTATAAACTACAGCAAAGAAAATGTTTATCAATCTAGTTTTGTGTGACTGCTAGTGATTCCAGCTCATTTTGATCCCAGAACCCTTCTCATCTGATTCCAGGCTTAGAGTCTAACTTGTGAAATGCTTAATAGGAGCCTCACTTGTCAAGGTTTTGTGCTCAGTCACCAAATCAGATTATAAAATTTAGAAATATTTTAAAAATTAAAAATTATTATAAAAATTAGAATTCATTAGATTAGAGGAAAATCATTTTAAGAATATGTTATCTTATTATAATGCATTTAGTATTCAGTCTATCATTCTTATGATTTGTTAGCAATTTCATTTATATTGTTCCCTTAAAGTGAGTCTGTGGACTAAGTTGTAAATGAAGTTCTGTTAATTGTTTACATAGACACATTTTGCAATGTCATAAACAATGTGTTATCGCATCATCAATCCTTCTTCATGCATGCCACCCCCAATTTAAGACACAGTCTTAATTTCCAATACCAAAAACATTCTAAGAATGCAAATGAAACACCAGGGTACATGGATAAATTACACATAGAAACTTAAACATGCATTTCTGACTATCCAGAGAGCCATATATAATACCACAAAATCTTAATTCTTAGAAATGTCAGTAAGTATTATCTCTGCTTCTAAGCTGCTATAATTTTTATTATATTTCTACAAGTCAAAACATACAATGTTATGATTCCTTCTGATTTTTTTCTTTTACAAAAAAATAATGACATGTTTATTGTCTCAACATGACTTCAGATTTACTGACACAATGACAGTTTAACCACAGTATTCAGAGAGAAAATATAAGAGGCCTAAGGTGCATTTTATAAAAAGGTTAACCTTACTAAAGTAGTCTAATGTAAATAAAAGTAGTACATATTTTTCTTCATTTTTTCATCAAACATCCTTGTATTTCATTCAACTATCACAACTATACTCTATCATTTCCTTTAGTATATATTGTGTGAACCTTGTGAGCCTACATAAAGTGTGCTCCACCAGCCTTTTTAAAACAAAAACTAATCCAATTTATGTGTATATAATGTATGAATAGAAAAACTTGATTTACAAGTTGCCAACAGAAAAGAACACTGTCACCTGCAAAGCAGTTTTATGTATTATAACCTCCATATAAACACAGCAATTGAGAAAACCCTTCATCCTATTAGGAATTCTCATTTGAGGCACCCTTAAAAACTGTATTATCTACATGTGTGCAGTCCTACTTCTGCTTATATCTGTCATGTTATCTGTACTCTTAAAATAAGCATACATGCCATTATCACATTTGTGACAGGTTGTTTATCTAAGTACGGAAAATTGAAATATGATATTTCCACTTAGAACTCTAAGGTCTCATCAGGGAGGGGTATAAAAACCAAAATAATTTCTATATCTTTACCTAAATACTCAAATCGTTCAGCTGCTGATTTGTAATGTGCTAAAAAGAAGAAAAAAAATAGAAATAATGTTAAAAAGAAGTAAAAAATAGTAAAGCTTATAAAAGTCTAAATTAATAAGTTTTGATCTTTGCCTTTGTACAGAATCTCACATAATTTTATTTTCTTTACATAAATTATGTTAATGTTTCTCATTTAAAGTATTATCATAAAATATTATAAATTTATATTTAATGTCATAAGTCTTCTTCTCCAGTAAGATTTCCTGTGACAATATTCTGTGGTATAGCATGCAAATTTATCATTGGGGTATTGTTAATAATAGTCTATGGTGTAAAAGAAATTCTACTTACAATGAAAAGATACAGAAAGGCTTAATAAATTATGTAGAGGTTACTCTGTAATACAGTGAAATTTCAACATAATCAGTCCCATTTATGAAAAATCCATAGCTAACATCATGCTTAAAAGTGAAAGACTGAAAGTTTTTCCCTTAAGATCAGGACAAGACAGGATAACCATGTTTGCCATTTCTATTCAATATAATAGTGAAAGTTACAATTAGAGAATCAGGCAAGAAAAAAAGCATCCAAATTAGGAAAGAAGAAATAAATTATCTCTGTTCTAGATGACATGATCTTTTGAAGTACAAAACTGAAAAGATTATACTCATAGGCAGGCACTCACATCATTCACCTGCTGCAACTAATAAATACATTTTATTAAAGTTACAGGCTACAGAATTGACAAGTAAAAATCAGATGCATTTCTATACAGTCACAATGAGCAAATCAAATAAAAGTGTAAAAGAAAAAACACAGTTTAGTTACAATAGGATTCAAAAAGAGTAAACTACTTAGGTAGAAAACTTAACTAAGTTGCTGAAAGACTCCTATACTGGAAACTATAAAACATTGCTGAAAGAAACAGAAGATAATATAAATAAATGAAAAGACAACTTTTGTTCATACATTTGAAGATCTTATATAGTAAAGATGTTAAACTACACAAAGCAATCTACAGATTATACACAACCCACATCAACATCTTGAATATACATTTTGCAAAAATAGGAAAAATCTATATGTAATTCATATGAGATCTCAGGGACTAGAAATAGCCAAAACAATCTTAAATGGAAGAGCAAAGTTGAAAAAACTCACATTATCTGAATTTAAATTTACTCAAAAGCTACAGTAATCAAAACACAGTGGTACAGCAGAAATACAGACACACTAATGGAATAGAATACAAAGCCCACCAATAAAGCTTCACATATATGGTCAAATGATTGAATGAAAGGATGCAAAGAACATTAAATTGGGAAAGACCAATCTTTCAACAAATGGTTCTTGGAATACTGAATATGTACATACAAACCAATGAAGTTTGATCCTTATCTTACATTATATACAGAAATAAATTCAAAATGAATCAAAGAACTAAATAAGAGCTAAAACTATAACACTCCTAGAAAAACACATAGAAGACAAGCTTCATGATGATAAATCTGACAATGATTTCTTGGGTGTGACACCAAAAGTCCAAGTGACAAAGGAAAACATAGATAAATTGGACTTCACCAAATTTAAAAACAATTATCAATAGATTGAAAAGGCAATCCATAGAATAAAAGAAAACACCTGCAAAGAATACATCTGATAAGGAATTAATATCCAAAATGCATAATGAACTCCTAAAACTTAGTAATGGAAAAAACCCCAGACAAAAATATGCAAAGGACATGAATAGATATTTCCCCATAGAAGATATACAAAACACCAAGAAGCACAGGAAACATGACCACTAATAAAAAAAAACCACAATGCAAATAAAAATCACAGTGAGATACATTAGAATGACTAGTATCAAAAACAAGAAATAACATGTATTGGTAAAGAGGTGGGGAAATTGGAACTTCCTGCATCACTGATGGAAATGTCAAATGATGCAGTTGCTATGGAGACCATGTGGCTGTTCCTCAAAAAGTAAACAGAGAATACCCACGTAACCCTGCAGCTCTACTCCTGGGTGTGTACCCCAAATTGAAACAGGCCTCAAACAGGTCCTCAAATGCCAATATTCAGATAAGCATGTTCAGAATAGCCAAAATTTGAAACAACCCAAGTGTCTATCATCAGTGAATGAATAAAAAAATGTGGTATATACAAACAATGGAATATTACTCAATCATAAAAAGGAATAGAGTTCTGATACATGCTACAGGGTACATGAACCTTGAAAGCCTTACACTAAATGAAATATGCCAGAAGTGATTGCAGTTCTGTGAGGTTCTTAAGGTAGTCAATTTCCAGAAAATTAAATAACAATTGTCAGGGTTGGGCAGGGGCCAAAACGGATGAAAAATTGTTGTTTAATGTATATAATGTTTCAGTTTTAGTTTTGGATGTACAGAAGTGATGGTTGCACAACAGTGGGAATGTACTTAATGCCCCTGACATGTACCCATGAAATGGTTAAGTGGTAAAAATAAAATAAAAGTTGATCTGTAGAAATTAGCATAGAAAGTGGCTTGAACATTTCTGAAAAACCAGTGTTCTGACAGAGATTAAAACATATCATAGCAGTACAAGGAAGCATAAAAGATGTGGTGTAGGCAGAGTTCAAGGGAAGAGAGACAAGAAGAACACCTATGAATTTAACCTATGATAAAAACTGGCACTGCAAGCAGTTGGATAGAAGACAAAAAGTGTATATACCAAGGTGAGATGTAACAGTGATTTAAGTGCAAAGAATGCAATGAGGGGCCCTGGCCGGTTGGCTCAGCGGTAGAGCGTCGGCCTGGTGTGCAGGGACCCGGGTTCGATTCCCGACCAGGGCACATAGGAGAAGCGCCCATTTGCTTCTCCACCCCCGCTTCCTCTCTGTCTCTCTCTTCCCCTCCCGTAGCCAAGGCTCCATTGGAGCAAAGATGGCCCGGGCGCTGGGGATGGCTCCTTAGCCTCTGACCCAGGCGCTAGAGTGGCTCTGGTTGCGGCAGAGCGACGTCCTGGAGGGGCAGAGCATCGCCCCCTGGTGGGCAGATCGTCGCCCCTGGTGGGCGTGCCGGGTGGATCCTGGTCGGGCGCATGTGGGAGTCTGTCTGGCTGTCTCTCCCGTTTCCAGCTTCAGAAAAATACAAAAAAAAAAAAAAAAAAAGAATGCAATAAGGACATATGGTTGAAATTTTTATATGATTTTAGCATGGTGATGAACTCCAATTTTCACCATAGATACTGAACACATATAGCCACTAGAGAGAGAAACTGATACATCTAACTAACTATTAATGTAAAATTTCTGCACATATAAATGTCACAGATAGAAAATGTTAAATAAATATGGTATATATTGAAGCCATCATTAAAAATGTGGGAATAGGCCCTGGCCGGTTGGCTCAGTGGTGGAGGGTTGCCCTGGCGTGCGGGCGTCCCGGGAAGGGCATACAGGAGAGGCGCCCGTCTGCTTCTCCACTCCTCCCCCTGTTCTTCATCTCTGTCTCTCTCTTGCCCTCCTGCAGCCAAGGCTCCACTGGAGCAGAGTTGGCTCAGGCGCTGAGGATGGCTCTGTGGCCTCTGCCTCGGGTGCTAGAATGGCTCTGGTTGCAACGTAGCTACGCCCCAGATGGGCAGAGCTTCACCCCTCCGGTGGGCGTGCCAGGTGGAACCTGTTCGGGTGCATGTGGGGGTCTGTCTGGCTGCCTCCCCGTTTCCAACTTAGGAAAAATACAAAAAAAAAAAAAAAAAGAAAAAAATGTGGGAATAAATGTAAATATAATCCCAATATAAGATAGTAAATGTAAAATATGAGAGTTTAGAAATATATGAAGAGCATGATTCCATTTTTGGTTACCAACAACAACAAAAAAGAACACTGAAATATGTGTATGTATATGCATACGAGAATATTAATGTACAGAAGCAGATAAAAAGACACCTAAACTATTAAGTGATTTTTTTTTTTAGTGAGAGGAGGGAAAATTGTGTGATGAACTCCCATATACACTCCTACTGGGATCCACTCATCAATTCTTGTCTGGGGCTGATGCTCTATTACTGAGCTATTTTTAGCACCTAAGGCCAATGCTGGAACCATCCAGCTATCCTCAGCACTGAGGGTCCACGATTGAACCAAGTGAGCCACTGGTTGCAACAGGAAAAGGAAGAGAAAAAAAGAAGAGAATGACGGAGAGGTGAAAAGAAGGAGAGGGAGGAGAATAGAAGGGCATAGTTTCTTCTCTTGTGTACCCTAACAGGGAATTGAACCTTGGACATCCATATGCCAGGCCAACACTCTATCCACTTTGCCTACCAGCCAGAGCTACTATTAAGAGATTAACTCAGATAATGAATTAGAGAAAGAGAAGACAATATTTTGCTCTGTATATTTTTGTAATGTTTTAATTTTTATGAATTTATATTTGTATACTATTTACATAATTAAAAATTATATAAACTATATCCAAACATATAAACTCTTAAAAATATACTCACCAAAAAATAAGGCAATAAAAACTAGTTAAAATGTTAACTTCATGTTAAAAGTGTATTGAAATTTTAATGAATTCTGTCAAATCAATGAAAAAACATTTTAGAAACCTAATTAAAAAATGAGTGAAGAACAGGAATAAATAAAAGTGGGCCAAAACAAGTTTAACTTCATTTATAATTAAATAAGTGCTACTTTACATATAAAATTATTTTCATCACCTTATGAAGTTATTAACAATATGAATAGGATAAAGAGTTACTGGACCTGGTTTAGTAGTAGGCTTGACACCTGGAAACATGAAATTGATTCCATTTACCAACAATACAAAATTAGAGATTTAATTTGATTTTTACTTTTTAAAAAAGATTAATTATTTCTCTAAATGAAAAATACACATTCTTCTCTATCTTTACAATTCCTATTCTGGGAGTTACCCTAAATATAAATATATAGCTATACAAGTACATATGGATTTTGCATAAGAATGTTTTGTTGTATTCTAGAATGAAAATTCAGAAATTAACTAATAAAAATCATAAAAATAATGTATTCAACATAAACATATGTATCTCTAAGAAATTAACTGTCCAATTTGTATGATACTACATATTTTTAATCCTTTGGTTTTCTGCTTAGTATTTCACTGTTTTCCACACTAGAACAACTATATCTACCTTATCATCATTACATGGTACTACGGATTCTTTTTGTTTAGTTTTGTCTAACCGATAAAAGATATTTGACAGTCACCTGGGAATTTTAATTTTTGATAATTAAGAAAAGATCTCTGTAGTTTATCGTTTTATAAACATTTCCTCACAATTCTCTCTTCGTTGAAACACTAGAAGTATCAGTGTTTTATAAATCATTTATGATACAGTTATGGTTAACTCATTTAAAAGAGCAGATCAACAAACCCGGTATCCCACAGTGCATATGCTCATGAGGACCATGTGAGTAAACACGGGTGGGTCGATGAATGTAAACTTCACATGCGATCTTAATGTATCTGTCCACCAAAAGCCATCTGTATCCTCACAATACATTCATTTTTACCCATCACCTTATGACATTATTAACAATATGAATAGAAAAAAGAGTTACTGGACCTGGTTTGCTTGAAACTGGAGTTATTTCTGGAACAGTAGGCATAACACCTGGAAACATGGAATTTATTACATTTAATAACAATACAAAATTAGAGATTTAATTTGATTTATCTTTTTAAAAAAAGATTATTTCTCTAAATGGAAAATACATTATTTTCTTACCTTTACAATTTCTCTTCTGGGAAGTTAGCTAAATATATATCTATACAAGTACATATGAATTTTGCATAAGAATGTTTTGGATTCTAGAATGAAAATCCAGAAATTAAGTAATAAAAATCATTAAAATAATGTATTCAACATAAACATATGTATCTCTAAGAAATTAACTGTCCATTTTGTATCATACTACATATTTTTAATCCTTTGGTTTTCTGCTTAGCATTTCACTGTTTTCCACACTAGAACAATTATATCTACCTTATCATCATTACATGGTACTACGGATTCTTTTTGTTTAGTTTTGTCTAACCGATTAAAGATATTTGACAGTCACCTGGGAATTTTAATTTTTGATAATTAAGAAAAGATCTCTGTAGTTTATTATTTTTTAAACATTTCCTCACAATTCTCTCTTCGTTGAAACAGTAGAAGTATCAGTGTTTTATAAATCATTTATGATACAGTTATGGTTAACTCATTTAAAAGAGCAGATCAACAAACCCGGTATCCTACAGTGCATATGCTCATGAGGACCATGTGAGTAAACACGGGTGGGTCGATGAATGTAAACTTCACATGCGATCTTAATGTATCTGTCCACCAAAAGCCATCTGTATCCTCACAATACATTCATTTTTACCCATCACCTTATGACATTATTAACAATATGAATAGAAAAAAGAGTTACTGGACCTGGTTTGCTTGAAACTGGAGTTATTTCTGGAACAGTAGGCATAACACCTGGAAACATGGAATTTATTACATTTAATAACAATACAAAATTAGAGATTTAATTTGATTTATCTTTTTTAAAAAAGATTATTTCTCTAAATGGAAAATACATTATTTTCTTACCTTTACAATTTCTCTTCTGGGAAGTTAGCTAAATATATATCTATACAAGTACATATGAATTTTGCATAAGAATGTTTTGGATTCTAGAATGAAAATCCAGAAATTAAGTAATAAAAATCATTAAAATAATGTATTCAACATAAACATATGTATCTCTAAGAAATTAACTGTCCATTTTGTATCATACTACATATTTTTAATCCTTTGGTTTTCTGCTTAGCATTTCACTGTTTTCCACACTAGAACAATTATATCTACCTTATCATCATTACATGGTACTACGGATTCTTTTTGTTTAGTTTTGTCTAACCGATTAAAGATATTTGACAGTCACCTGGGAATTTTAATTTTTGATAATTAAGAAAAGATCTCTGTTGTTTATTATTTTATAAACATTTCCTCACAATTCTCTCTTCGTTGAAACAGTAGAAGTATCAGTGTTTTATAAATCATTTATGATACAGTTATGGTTAACTCATTTAAAAGAGCAGATCAACAAACCCGGTATCCCACAGTGCATATGCTCATGAGGACCATGTGAGTAAACACGGGTGGGTCGATGAATGTAAACTTCACATGCGATCTTAATGTATCTGTCCACCAAAAGCCATCTGTATCCTCACAATACATTCATTTTTACCCATCACCTTATGACATTATTAACAATATGAATAGAAAAAAGAGTTACTGGACCTGGTTTGCTTGAAACTGGAGTTATTTCTGGAACAGTAGGCATAACACCTGGAAACATGGAATTTATTACATTTAATAACAATACAAAATTAGAGATTTAATTTGATTTATCTTTTTAAAAAAAGATTATTTCTCTAAATGGAAAATACATTATTTTCTTACCTTTACAATTTCTCTTCTGGGAAGTTAGCTAAATATATATCTATACAAGTACATATGAATTTTGCATAAGAATGTTTTGGATTCTAGAATGAAAATCCAGAAATTAAGTAATAAAAATCATTAAAATAATGTATTCAACATAAACATATGTATCTCTAAGAAATTAACTGTCCATTTTGTATCATACTACATATTTTTAATCCTTTGGTTTTCTGCTTAGCATTTCACTGTTTTCCACACTAGAACAATTATATCTACCTTTTCATCATTACATGGTACTACGAATTCTTTTTGTTTAGTTTTGTCTAACTGATAAAAGATATTTGACAGTCACCGGAGGAATTTTAATTTTTGATAATTAAGAAAAGATCTCTGTAGTTTATCGTTTTATAAACATTTCCTCACAATTCTCTCTTTGTTGAAACAGTAGAAGTATCAGTGTTTTATCAATCATTTATGATACAGTTATGGTTAACTCATTTAAAAGAGCAGATCAACAAACCCGGTATCCCACAGTGCATATGCTCATGAGGACCATGTGAGTAAACACGGGTGGGTCGATGAATGTAAACTTCACATGCGATCTTAATGTATCTGTCCACCAAAAGCCATCTGTTTCCTCACAATACATTCATTTTTACGCATCACCTTATGACATTATTAATAATATTAATAGAATGAAGAGTTACTGGACCTGGTTTGCTTGAAACTGGAGTTATTTCTGGAACAGTAGGCATAACACCTGGAAACATGGAATTTATTACATTTAATAACAATACAAAATTAGAGATTTAATTTGATTTATCTTTTAAAAAAAAGATTATTTCTCTAAATGGAACATATATTATTTTCTTCTCTTTACAATTTCTCTTCTGGGAAGTTAGCTAAATATATATCTATACAAGTACATATAAATTTTGCATAAGAATGTTTTGGATTCTAGAATGGAAATCTAGAAATTAAGTAATAAAAATCATTAAAATTATGTATTCAACATAAACATATGTATCTCTAAGAAATTAACTGTCTAATTTGTATCATACTACATACTTTTTATTATTTTATTTTTTGTTTAATACTTCACAGTTTTTCATATTAAAACAATGATATCTATCTTGTCATCATTCTATGTTACTATGGATCCTTTTTTCATAGTCTTTCCTCAATGATGATAAAATATAATTAACAGTCTAATATGAAATTTTGATTTTTGATTTTAAGAAAAGAACCCTGTATTTTATCCTCCCTATATACATTTCCTCACAATCTTCTCTTCTTTGAAACACTAGAAATATCTGTTCTTTTATAAAACCTTTATGAAATACTTATGGTCAACTCTTTTGAAAGAGCATATTAACAAACTCGGTATCCCACAGTGTGTGTGCTCACTAGGACCATGTGAATAAACATGGGTGGGTCAATGAATTTAAATGTCACAAGAATCTTAATGTATCAGTTCACCAAAAAAGCATTAGTTTCCCTCCAAAACCTTATAACACGCAACTAAAGTACTCAAGGAAGCTACCAGTTTCCAGGTATAGAGGAATTATATAAAGGTGTTGTAATTACTATGTTAATTAGATGGTAACTCCCCTTATTCCTTTAAAATGTTAGGACAACAGAAAATATACAAACAAACAAGAGCTAGTCATTTAAATTTGAGATCAATACCCTTATGTTTAAGAGGAAACTAAGCCCAAAGAAATGATGTTACTATAATAAGCAGAGCCAAACTAAAACCTGTGTGAGGTCTAGTCAGGCTAAGCTCTTCCCAATACAGTCCCCTCTTGTCCACATGGAACAAGATACTCATCCCTGCCCGGGAAACTGGATAATACTGAATCATATTATATATGATGTTTTTATTGTATATACACATTTATAATAAAGTTTAATTCATAAATTTGGGAAGATAAGCGATAAACAACTACTAATAAAATGGAATAATTATAATACTATCCTATAATAAAAATATGTGATATTCTTCTCAGAATATCATGTTGCGTTGCACGCTCCCTCCTCCTCGTGATGATGTGAGATGATACGGTGCCCACATGATGTGAAGTGAGGTGAATACACTGAGCAAAGGGATGATTCTCCTCTTAGCAGGGAAATAGTGGGACAGTGTGAGAAGTCATCATGCCACTCAGAATGGCAAGTAACTTATACTTATGAATTACTCTTTCCTGTTATTTGCATTAAATATTTCCACACCAGGATTCCAAGCAATTTTAACTACAGAAAGGTAAACTGCAGATAAGTGGTGACTGCTATATAGCTCTTGCCCCTTGTTCCTGCTGAAATCAAAGAGAAGCCAGAGATTGGAATACAGAAAAATAATTCCATCTACCATGTCAAAATAACCTCCAAAGCAGAGCAGCTGATGAGTAGTCCATTCATGAAGTCCTCCATTTCATTTCAATAAATAAGGACTTTTCCTGTCTTTCTGTTGATGTGAAATTTACTTTCTATTGCCAAAAAAATAATCAGTAAAAAGAAAAAGGCTAATTACATGAGGCAGGGAGAGGTGGGGTCTTGTTCTAGGACAGCAGAGATTTCCCAATTTAAAAGGTACTACATAAAAAGAATAAAATCGGTTGTGGTCCAGGTAATAAAACGTCATCCTGGATCACAAAGATAACCTGTAAAGGTGTCAACAGATCATTTTAAAAATAATAAAATAGCAATATTGGTGACATAGAAAACATATGTGTTAAAAAATATTAGCGATGGCCCGTCCTCTTCACTAATATTAACTGCAGTGATGCTGTAAATTAGATATGAGCTTCCTTTAAGAGCTTCCTATAGGTCAGGTGTTGTGCTAAGTGCTCGAAATACACCCCATTTTAACTTTACTATTAACCAGTGATGAAGGAATTACATCATTTTATAAGTAAGTAAACACCTTAAAGGTTTATATTACTTGTCTAAGTTTGTACTAATGTCTGTGGACCATGGCAAATAGTTTTAGAACCACAAAGTATAACGGCTAGAATGGTTATAAATATGTTCTTCCTCCTTTCTTACTAAAAGTGCCAAATGGGTGTAAATCATGAGATATTTAAAGAATTTAAAAAATCAGGAGCCATTTAAGAAGTTTGAAAAATATGAGCAGATTGCTACTAAACCTGAGAAACTGAAAATTGTAGGTTTTGCACAGGGAGCTCTGGACATGGAAAAGAAAATGAAGACAGGAGCAACTACTTGGTAATTATTACTTTTGAAAATTTATATAAATCTTGCCTTTAGATTTCAACCTTTTTTAGGTATAAATTACAGTGCTTCAATTTCCTCTGATATATGATTGTGATCCATTGTTCCACATGAGAAACACCAAACAACAGCAATTTAGACACCATTGTGATGTATGTAATGTGCTGAGACTCTATAAAATAAATTATGTCATACATCTGTCATGAAAATTAATATGAGACAGGAGTGACGTCATAGAAATGTCGCCGTGAGGACACGGACCAAATAATCTCCCCAAAATTTCAACAAGTTCAACAACCAGAAATAGAAAAATTTATCCTTGGAGCATCTGAGAGTTCCATACCCAGAAGGTGAACTGGTATCATGAAGACCACTCTCAGATACCATTAAGAAAAAGGAAATGAAATACCATGCATACAAAAGAAAGAGAAGTAACACAGATAGATATGGAAAAATCTATGGAGAAAAAATTTAATATATTGGAAACCTTGGAGCTAAATGACAGAGAATTTAATATAGACATCCTAAAAATACTCAGAGATATACAAGAAAACACAGAAAGGCAATTTATGGAGCTCAGAAAGCAACTCAATGAACACAAAGAATATATTACCAAGGAAATTGAAACTATAAAAGCAAATCAAACAGAGTTGAAAAACTCAATTCATGAACTGAAAAACAAGGTAACATGCTTAACTAATAGAACAGGCCAGATAGAAGGTAGGATTAGTGAAATAGAAGACAAGCAACTTGAGGCAAAACAGAGAAAAGAAGAGAGAGACTGAAAAATTTAAAAAAATGAGAATTCCTATAGGAATTGTCTGACTTCATCAAAAAAAAAATAACATAAGAATAATAGGTATATCAGAGGGAGAAGAGAGAGAAAATGGAATGGAGAATTTATTCAAATAAATAATAGACAAGAACTTCCCAAGCCTGTGGAAAGAACTAAAGCCTCAAATTCAAGAAGCAAACAGAACACCGAGTTTTCTTAACCACAACAAACCTACTCCAAGGCACATCATAATGAAAATGGCACAAATCAATGACAAAGAAAAAATTCTCAAGGCAGCCAGGGAAAAGAAGAATACAATATATAAAGGAAGGCCTATTAGATTTTCATCAGATTTTTCAGCAGAAACTCTACAAGCTAGAAGAGAGTGGACCCCAATATTTAAAGTCCTGAAAGAGAGGAACTTTCAGCCAAGAATACTATACCCTTCAAAGTAATCCTTTAAGTACAAAGGAGAAATAAAAACATTCACAAATACAGAAAAGATGAGGGAATTTATCATCAGAAAACCCCCACTCCAGGAAATACTAAAGGGGGTTTTCCAACCAGATTCAAAGAACAAAACAAAACAAAACTACAAGTAAAAGCTCCACCAAAAACACAATAAAACCAAATTTAAACAATGACAACAAAAGCAAAAAAAAGAAAGGGGAGAGGACAGAGATTAACAGTAGCAAAAGACGATGAAGTGCAGAAACACTCGCAAGATAGGGTACTACAATGAATATGGTAGGTACACTTTTCATTACTTAATGGTAACCACCCTTGAAAAAACCACCTCAAAAGCACATGACTTAAAAAAGTTAGCAACAGAGGAAAGAAGAATGGAATACAAACAAACAAAAACAAATGATAGGAAAACAAAAGAGAAGAATCAAACAAGATACAAACTAACAGAAAGTAATTTATAAAATGGCAATAGGGAATCCACAAGTGTCAATAATTACACTAAACATAAATGGATTAAACACACCAATAAAAAAACACAGAGTGCAGAATGGATTAAAAAAGAAAATCCAACTGTATGCTGCCTACAAGAAACACATCTAAGCAACAAGGATAAAAACAAATTCAAAGTGAAAGGCTGGAAAACAATACTCCAAGCAAATAACATCCAAAAAAAAGCAGGCATAGCAATACTCATATCTAATAATGTTGACTACAAGATAGAAAATGTACTCAGAGACAAAAATGGTCATTTCATAATAATTAAGGGGATGTTGAATCAAGAAGACATAACAATCCTTAATATATACGCACCAAACCAAGGAGCACCAAAATATATAAGACAGCTACTTATTGACCTAAAAACAAAAACTGACAATAATACAATCATACTTGGAGACCTCAATACACCGCTGACGGCTCTGGATCGGTCATCCAATCAGAAAATCAATAAAGATATAGTGGCCTTAAACAAAACACTAGAGAACCTGGATATGATAGACATCTACAGGACACTTCATCCCAATGCAGAGTATACATTTTTCTCTAGTGTACATGGAACATTCTCAAGAATTGACCATATGTTGGGTCATAAAAATAAAATTAGCAAATTCAGAAAAATCGAAGTTGTACCAAGCATATTTTCTGATCATAAAGCCTTGAAACTAGAATTCAACTGCAAAAAAGAGGAAAAACCCCCACAAAAATGTGGAAACTTAACAACATATTTTTAAAAAATGAATGGGTCAAAGAATAAATAAGCGCAGAGATCAAAAGATATATATAGACAAATGAAAATGACAATACGACATATCAGAATCTCTGGGATGCAGCAAAAGCAGTGATGAGAGGGAAGTTCATATCACTTCAGGCCTATATGAATAAACAAGAGAGAGCCCAAGTGAACCACTTAACTTCACACCTTAAGGAACTGGAAAAAGAATAACAAAAACAACCCAAAACCAGCCAAAGAAAGGAGAAAATAAAAATCAGAGCAGAAATAAATGAAGTAGAAAACAGAAAAAGTATAGAAAAAATTAATAGAACAAGGAGCTGGTTCTTTGAAAAGAGCAACAAAATTGACAAACCCCTGGCAAGACTTACCAAGGAAAAAAGAGAAAGAACTTATATAAACAAAATCCAAAATGAAAGAGGAGAAATCACCACAGACATTGTAGATATACAAAGAATTATTGAGATTACTATGAAAAACTTTATGCCACTAAATTCAACAACCTAGAACAAATAGATAAATTCCTAGAACAATACAACCTTCCTAGACTGAGTCAAGAAGAAGCAGAAAGCCTAAACAGACCTATTAGTAGAGAAGAAATAGAAAAAAACATTAAAAACCTCCCCAAAAATAAAAGTCCAGGCCCAGACAGCTATACTAGTGAATTCTATCAAACATTCAAAGAAGACTTGGTTCCTATTCTACTCAAAGTCTTCCAAAAATTTGAAGAAGCAATACTTCCAAACACATTTTATGAGGCCAACATAACCCTCATACTGAAACCTGGCAAGGACGGCACAAAAAAAGAAAATACAGACCAATATCTCTAATGAATACAGATGCTAAAATACTAAACAAAATACTGGCAAATCGAATACAACAACATATTAAAAAAATAATACATCATGATCAAGTGGGATTCATCCCAGAATCTCAAGGATGGTTCAACATACGTAAAACGGTTAACGTAATACACCATATCAACAAAACAAAGACCAAAAATCACATGATCTTATCAATAGACGCAGAAAAGGCTTTTGATAAAATACAACACAATTTTATGTTTAAGACTCTCAACATAATGGGTATAGAAGGAAAATATCTCAACATGATAAAGGCCATATATGATAAACCATCAGCTAACATCATATTAAATGGCACTAAACTGAAGGCTTTCCCCCTTAAATCAGGAACAAGACAGGGTTGTCCACTCTCTCCACTCTTATTTAATGTGGTACTAGAGGTTCTAGCCAGAGCAATCAGACAAGACAAAGAAATAAAAGGCATCCATATCAGAAAAGAAGAAGTAAAGGTATCACTTTTTGCAGATGATATGATCCTATACATCGAAAACCCCAAAGACTCCACAAAAAGATTACTAGAAACAATAAACCAATACCATAAGGTCGCAGGATACAAAATTAACATACGAAAGTCCATAGCCTTTCTATACACCAACAATGAAATATTAGAAAACGAACTCAAAAAAATAATTCCCTTCACGATTGCAACAAAACAAATAAAATACCTAGGAATAGACATAACAAAGAATGTAAAGGACCTATATAATGAAAACTACAATATAAAGCATTGTTAAGGGAAATCAAAAAAGATACAATGAGATGGAAAAATATTCTTTGTTCGTGGATAGGAAGAATAAATATAATCAAAATGGCCATATTACCCAAAGCAACATATAAATTTAATGTAATTCCCATCAAAATCCCTATGACATTCTTTAAAGAAATGGAACAAAACTTTATCAGATTTATATGGAACTATAAAAAACCCCGATTAGCCAAAGCAATCCTAAGGGAAAAGAATGAAGCTGGGGGCATTACAATACCTGACTTCAAACTATATTATAGGGCCACGACAATCAAAACAGCATGGCATTGGCAGAAAAATAGACACTCAGACCAATGGAACAGAATATAAAGTCCAGAAATAAAACCATATATATATGGTCAAATAATTTTTGATTAAGGGCCCAACAACACACAATGGAGAAAAGAAAGCCTCTTCAACAAATGGTGCTGGGAGAACTGGAAAGCCACATGCAAAAGTATGAAACTCAACTACAGCTTGTCCCTTTGTACGAAAATTAATTCAAAATGGATCAAAGACCTAAATATAAGACCTGAAACAATAAAGTACATAGAAGAAGACATAGGTACTAAACTCATGTACCTGGGTTTTAAAGAGCATTTTGTGAATTTGACTTCAAAGGAAAGAGAAGTGAAGGCAAAGATAAATGAATGGGACTACATCAGACTATAAAGTTTTTGCTCAGCAAGAGAAACTGACAACAAAATAAACAGACATCAACTAAATGGGAAATAATATTTTCAAACAGCAGCTCAGATAAGGGCCTAATATCCAATATTTACAAAGAACTTATAAAACTCAACAACAACCAAACAAACAATCCAATAAAAAAATGGGAAGAGGACATGAACAGACACTTCTCCAAGGACGAAATACGAATGGCCAACAGATATATGAAGAGATGCTCATCTTCATTAGTTATTAGAGAAATGCAAATCAAAACTACAATGTGATACCACCTAACACCTGTTAGATTAGCTATTATCAATAAGACAGGTAATAGCAAATGCTGGAGAGGCTGTGAAGAAAAAGGAACCCTCATTCACTGTTGGTGGGACTGTAAAGTAGTGCAACCATTATGGAAGAAAGTATGGTGGTTCCTCAAAAAACTGAATATCGAACTACCTTATGACCCAGCAATCCCTCTACTGGGTATATATCCCCAAAACTCAGAAACATTGATACATAAAGACACATGCAGTCCCATGTTCATTGCAGCATTGTTCACAGTGGCGAAGACATGGAAACAACCAAAAAGCCCTTGAACAGAAGACTGGATAAAGAAAATGTGGCACATATACACTATGGAATATTATTCAGCCATAAGAAATGATGACATCGGATCAGTTACAACAAAATGGTGGGATCTTGATAACATTATACGAAGTGAAATTATTGCAATATAAAGCAGAAAAAACCAAGAACTACATGATTCCATACATTGGTGGGATATAAAAATGAGACTAAGAGACATGGACCAGAGTGTGGTGGTTAGGGGGTGGGGTGGGGGAGGAAGGGCGCAGGAGGGAAGGAGGAGAGGGAAAGTGGTAGGGGGAGGGACACAAAGAAAACTAGATAAAAGGTGATGGAGGACAATCTGACTTTGGGTGATGGGTATGCAACGTAATTGAATGACAAGATAATCTGGACATGTTTTCTTTGAATATATGTACCCTAATTTATTGATGTCACTCCATTAACATTAATAACAATTTATAAAAAAAATTAAAAAAAAGAAAATTAATATGAGACAGAGATAATTACAAACACTGCTACTTTTTGAAAATCCCATGTCATTGATAATGATTGTCAGAGAAATAAAATCTAAAGAAAAAAGAAAAAAAATCCTTTGTACCTTGAGTACACTTTGGCAGCCCAGGCACCCAAGTACTGTTAGCTCCACACACAGCACTGTTCCTGCCTTCAAAGAAAAATCCCTTCAGGCATTGAAATGTAACCCTCGTTCTGTAGGAATATTTTGTTCCAACTATTGACACAATTCTTCCATTGTTGACTACTGGATCCGGACATTTGACCACTGAAAAGCAGAGAAATTCCAGAATTAATGCAAAGCTGCTTTAACACAGGAAAGAAATCAAGTACAAAATAGTAATTTCCCCTGGAACACAGAGACGAGGACCTGAAGGTGGGATGTTAACCTTTTATAAAAATATTTTATTTGTGTATTTTAATTCCAGATAAAGAGATATAATCTTTTCTCCCATAGAAAGGACTGCCGTTATAGATTATTGGTTTTCTCTATTTTTCCATAACTGACAAGTTTTGAGAAAGGTCTGACTACCATGGACAATTTTTAGGTAAGCTCAAATATAACTTTTGATGCTGTTTACTTCTAGGATTTGTTTTTAAATAAAAATCCATGTTGACACTGATTTACTACCCTGACCTTTTTGAAGGCAGGAAAGTCTTCTAATAAGGTAATACTTGAGCTCAAGTGTAAAAGTTGGAGAGAAGCTAGCCATGCAAAGATATGCAAAGAGAATTAATTCATCATGTCTCAACAGCATGCAGGACTGGGATGTTCAAGAAAAAGAAAGGCCAGTGGAAGTAGGGCTGTCGTTTCCAAATATTTTGTACTGGAACTCAGAGATCAAAAATCACATTGTAAATTGTAATCTCATAACCTGGGGTAAAGTTAAAATTTAATATTTCGCCTTCGCACCCATATACTCTGGTATCTCCTGTTCTGCTCTGCATCTTAGAAAGTAAAATGCTGGGCATGACCCTCCAGATTGATTTCAGGATCCACAACGGGTGCCAGAATTTGGGGAAAATCACAGACAAAACAAAACACAGCAAAACACTGGCTGGGATTTAGATTAAATCTGAGCAACAGACAAGGGCCCACAATGCACAGTGTTTTAAGCCAGGAGAGTGCTCTT
Source organism: Saccopteryx leptura (assembly GCF_036850995.1). Classification (NCBI taxonomy): domain Eukaryota; kingdom Metazoa; phylum Chordata; class Mammalia; order Chiroptera; family Emballonuridae; genus Saccopteryx; species Saccopteryx leptura. Next base: position 275,804,698 of record NC_089504.1, read on the forward strand.
CCTCCCTTCGTGGGGATCTGAATTTCCATCAGGCATCATTTCCCTTCAGCCTGAAGAACTTTGTTTAGCAATTCTTGTAGTTCAGGTAGGGCAGTGACAATTCTCTTAGCTTTTATTTCAGAATGCTTTTTTTGTTTTTGAGAGAGAGATAGAGAGACAGACAGACAGACAGACAGACATGGAGGGAGAGAGTGTGAGTGGAGAGAGATAAGAAGCATCAACTCATAATTGCTTCACTGTATTTGTTTATTGATTTCTTTTCATACTTGACCAGGGGCTCAAGCCAAGCCAGTGACCTTTGGGCTCAAGCTATTGTCCTTGGGATTATGTTGAGAATTTCACACTCAAGCTGGTGACTTACCCTCAAGTTGGCAAGATCATGCTCAGTCTAGATTGTGAGGTTTTGAACCGGGAACCTCAACATCCTGGGTAGATGCTCTATCTACTGTGCCATTAATAGTCAAGCAAAATGGTTTCCTTTTGTTTTTATTTTTTAAATTTAATCTTCAGCTTTAAAAGATTTTTTTTGACAGACATTTATTATCTATTTTTTCATCACATTATCAGATATTATTGTTTTACTGTCTCCACAGTTCCCTAAAACAAGTCAGCTGTCATTCTTTAAAGAAGTGGGGAAAGTTATATGCTTCTGATGTCTCACTGGCTGTGTTTCTTTTTATCTTTTGTTTTTAGAAGTTTAACGATGGTGTGTTCAGAATGTGAGCATTTCATAGTAAATTTTAAACATTTACTTATCCTGCTAGGGCCACTGAATTTTTTGGACTATAGATTGTTGTTTGGATAAAATGTGGGTAATTTTTGGACATTATTTATTCAAATAGTTCTATATTGTTGTTTCTACTCTCTTTATGAAACTCCATTAACAGGCATATTTGACCTGCTTGCTACTCTTCCCCAGGCTGTCTTTCCCTCTATGTTAATTTTTTTTTTCTTTCAAACATATTGAAATTCTATTGTACTTACTTAAGGTCCACTGATCTTTTTCTATGCTGTGCTAAACTGCTGTTAATTGCAGTAGTGGTTTAAATTAGGTTTACTGGATATAATTCACATTCAGTAAATTATAGCCTTTTAAATGGACAGCTTGTATGAAGCTTAAAAAATGAAAACACTAGTCATGTAATTCCCACCATAATAGACATAGAAGAGTTCCACTACTCTTCAATATTTCTTCACAACACTTTGTAATCAACCCTCCCAAAGTCACCTCCAGCCACCTTCCCCAAATAGCCAACCGTTGATCTGTTTTGTAGCTCTATAATGTTTTTTTCTAGAGTGTCAGAATGGGAATACAGTGTCTGAGTGTGGCTTATTTCACTTAGCACAATGCATTTGATATTCATTTGTGTTGTTGTTTGAATTAGAAGCTTATTTCTTCTTGTTGATGAATGTTATTCCATTATATAGATGTATCATGCTTGTTCAGCCATTCACCACATCAAAAATATGTGTATGTTTCTAATGGGGGATGATTATAAGTAAGGCTTCTATAAATATTCTTATATTAGTTTCTATTTGAACATGTTTCAATTCACTTGGATTGCTGAGTTTTTTTGAAAGTGTATGTGTAACTTTATAAGAAATTACAAAAAGGTGTTCTGAAATAAGCTTCCTTCCTTCCTTCTTTCCTTCCTTCCCTCCCTCTGATCCTTCCTCCTTCCCCTCTCCCTCCCTCCTTCCTTCTTTCCTTCCTTCTTTCCTTCTTCCTCCTTCCTTCCAGACAGGAAGGGAGAGAAATGAGAAGGATCAACTTGTTGTGGCAGTGGCATCTTAGCTGTTCATAGATTGCTTTCTCATATGTACTTTGACCAGGGGGCCCCTGCTGAGCCAGTGACCCCTTACTCAAACCAGTGACCTTGGGTTCAAGCCAGCGACCTTTGGGCTTAGTCGGTGACCATGGCGTCATATCTATGATCCCATGCTCAAACTGAAATACCACTCTCAAGCTTGTGACCCACGCTCAAGCCAGATGCGCCTGTGTGCAAACCGGTGACCTTGAGGTTTTGAGCCTGGGTCCTTAGCATCCCAGGCTGACACTCTTATCTACGGCACCACTGCTTGGTCAGGGCCACTTTGCATTCTTTACAGTAATGTTTCAGAGTTCCAATTGCTACCTATCCTTGACAGTATATGGTATTGTTATTTTTTTTCTTGTTTTTATTTCCAGCCATTCTAGTGGTTGTTCAATGGTATCTCATTATAATTTTAAATTATATTTGTGTATTTATTAATTATATTGAGCAATGTTTCATGTACTTTTTGCTATCCATATATCTACTTTGATGTAATCGGCCTATTAAAAACTTTTGATTATTTTTAAAATTTGTGACTTTTTTCTTTTTGTTTTTTTTTTTTTTTGTTTTTTTGTATTTTTCTGTAGTTGTAAACGGGGAGGCAATCAGACAGACTCCTGCATGTGCCCGACTGGGATCCACCCGGCATGCCCACCAGTGGTCGATGCTCTGCCCATCTGGGGCACTGCTCTGTTGCACCCAGAGCCATTCTAGCGCCTGAGGCAGAGGCCACAGAGCCATCCCCAGCCCCAGGCCAACCTTGCTCCAATGGAGCTTTGGCTGCGGGAGGGGAAGAGAGAGACAGAGAGGAAGGAGAGGGTGAGGGGTGGAGAAACAGATGGGCACCTCCCCTGGGTGCCGTGGCCGGGAATTGAACCTGGGACTCCTGCACGCCAGGCCAATGCTCTGCCTCTGAGCCAAACGGCCAGGGCCTCTTTTTGTGTTTTGAGAATTTCTTTATATAAAGTCCATTATCAGATATGTGTATTGGAAATATGTTCTTCCAATCTTTGGTTCATTTAAAAAATTCTTATAACATAGTCTTTGAGAACAGAAGCTTTGAGTTTTTAAGATTTTGAATTTATTAATTTTTTTATATAAAAATTATGCTTTTGAATTTAAGAAATCTTTGCCAAGTCATAAATATGTTCTGTTTTCAAGTTAAACTGTTATAATTTTATATTTAGGAAAGTCTAAGATCTATTTTAAGTAAATGTTCGCACATGGTGCTAACATACTTGTGTTCCTCTTTTATGGTATATGTATGTTCAGTTGTGCTTGTCCTTTTGCTATTTTCCCACTAAGCTGTTTGTACATCTGTAATAAAATCAAATAGACATATTTGAAAGGGTATATTATAGACTCTTTATTCTGTTCCATTATTTTCTATGATAATCCTTTTACCAATAACACACAGTCTTTATTATATGCACTTTTGGTAAGTTTTATAATAAGTTTTGACAGTAGAATGAGTCCCTTAATTATATTTTCAAAATGATTTAGACTATTCTAATTCTATTGTCTTTTCATATAAATTTTAAAATCACTTTTTCAATTTCTATAAAACATCTGCTGGAATTTTAATTGGATTATACTCAATTTATATATCAGTTACAAAGAATTGACATCTTTATTATATTGAGTTTTGCAATTTATGATCAATGAATTTGTATTTATTCCAACTTTAAGATACAGTACTGGCCCTGGCCAGTTTTTCAGTGGTATAGCATAAGCCTGGTTGTGGATGTCCTGGGTTTGATTCCCGGTCAGGACACACAGAAGAAATACCCATCTGCTTCTTCACCCCTCCCCCTCTTGCTTCTCTCCCTCTTTTTCTCTTTCCCTTCTGTAGCCAAGACTCGATTGGAGTGAGTTGGCCCCAGGCACTGAGTATGGCTCCATGGCCTCCACCTCAAGAGCTAAGAAGAACTCAGTTTCTGAGCAATAGAGCAACGTCCCAAATGGGCCCTAGTGGGTTTCTGGGTGGATCTTATTCAAGGTACATGTGGGAGTCTATCTCTCTGCCTTTCCTCCTCTCCGTGAAAATAAATAAATAAATAAATAAATGACACTGTACTACAAATAATTTCAATTTTATTAAAATTAAAAATTTTTTTTAAATTATGCATAGGGTAATTGTTCACTTTCTGCTGGTATGCAAATGAGAGGGAAGGAAAAATGTTTGACCTCAGACCCCAATGTTATACTTCTCCATATTAAGCACTAAGAGGCAGAGTTTAGTCATTTAAAGATGTTAATTTCAAAAAAGGAAACTAAAAAAGGACCAGTTGATACCAGATAAAAAAAATTATAAATGATCTTTGGGAATAAATGATAAACCTCTGAATAAAGACAATTTGAAGGGCTAAGAAAGGGCTTGTTAAATGCCCTAACAGTCCACAGGAGGGCAGCGGTGTTACAATTTACAAAGAATTCATTTCAGTGTAACCATTCATAGATGAGCCTGGAAATGATAAAAGCATTGCAGCTTAGGGGGGGGAAAAGAAAGAAAAATGAGTGTAGCCACTCTATTTTGCATGCTTTTTGGAAGTTAGTATGGTATGTTAAATCCTGTTCTTGAATAGAAATTTGCAAAGTCTTAAAATATGTAAAATAGTGTATTCTGAGTTACACTATTCGCTGTCAGGCATGTATTATTACTATTACTACATTGAATAGCAGAGTTGCCTATGTTCCTTAAACTTAGACTTTGCTTTAACAATGCAAACTCAAATTCCTCCTGTTCTAGGTCTCTTCAGCATTCTCACAGAAAACGTATCATTAGTTATCTTGAATGTTCTTCCTGCATATATTATAGCAATATACAAGTATAAAAAATTACCCAAGTTAAACTCAAATAAAATTTGTTAAAATTATTACTTATAGTCAAGCTAATTTTCCTCCAGTGTTGGTATTAGGAAAATTGCTTCTGTGCTTTTAAACCACAGATCATCTTGTTTGTTAGCCAGGCAACAAGCCCTTGACTAAAGGCATATGCAATTTTGGATATCTTTAATAGGTGGATTTACTGAAACCTCACATTTCTTAAGTAAATATAATCCTTTTGCTTTTATCTTTTTAAATTTCCATGTAGAAACAGACTGTGGGATTTGAATCTCTCATGAATTGGTTCTCAACCTTACCTGTGTATTAGAAGCACTAGGAAAGCTTAAAAAAAATCTCTCTGCCCAGGACACATTGCGGATCAATTATGTGGGAAAACTCTGGCTAATATGGACATTGTTCATAATATTTTCTTAGAATGGTGTATAATTCTTTGTTGTCTGTTGTTATGTTTTCTCTTTCATCTCTGATTTTTATTTTTTGGGGTCTTCTCTTTTTCTTTCTTGATGAATCTGGTTAAAGTTTAGTCAATCTTGTTTATCTTTTCAAAGAACTAGTTCTTGGTTTCATTGATCTTTTGTATATATATATATCTATATCTCTATCTATAACTATATATATAAGGATATATATATATATATATATATATATATATATATATATATATGTAGTCTCTATTTTATTTATTTCTGCTCTGATCTTTATTATTTCCTTCCTTCTACTCCATTAGCTTGTTGTTCTTTTTCAAGTTCCTTTAAGTATAAGGTTATATTGTTCATTTGAAACTTTTCTCTTTTCTTGAATTAGACCTGCATTGCTATAAATTTCCTTCTTAGGGCTGCTTTCACAGCTGTCCCATAATTTTAGGGTTATTGTGTTCTTAATTTCATTTGTTTCAAAGTATCTTTTTATTTCTTCTTTGATCTCACTAGTTGGTAACATGTTATTTATCCCCAGATTGGCAGAGCATTGTCCCCTAGGACTTGCCAGGTAGATCCTGGTCGGGCGCATGAGGGAGTGTGTGTCTCTGCCACCCTGCTTCTCACTTCAGAAAAATAGAAATAAATAAATAAGTAAAATGAATAAAAAATAATCTTTATTATGCTGTTTGGGATGAAATGCTCTGATGCTAATAAATAAATTCAGTAGATATAATAGCCATTTAAAGCAGCACTTTTGTTGTTGATTTTCTGTCTGGAAGATCTATTCATTGATGTCAAAGCGTGTTAAGTCCCCCGCTATGCCTATAGTACTATCAATATCTGCCTTTATCTCTATCAAGATTTGTTTCACAGCCTGACCAGGCAGTGGCGCAGTGGATAGAGCGTCAGACTGGGATGCAGAAGTCCCAGGTAAAAGACCTCGATGTCGCCAGCTTGAGCGAACGCTCAACTGGTTTGAGCAAAAAACTCACCAGCTTGGACCCAACGTCGCTGGCTTGAGCAAGGGGTTACTCAGTCTGCTGAAGACCCGTGGTCAAGGCACATGTGGAAAAGCAATCAATGAACAACTAAGGTGTCACAACAAAAAATTGATAATTGATGCTTCTCATCTCTCTTTGTTCCTGTCTGTCTGTCCCTATCTATCCCTCTCTCTGACTCTCACTCTGTTCCTGTTAAAAAAAATTTTGCTTTACATATTTAGGTGTTCCTACATTGGGTGCATAAATATTTACAAGGGTTATATCCTCTTGGATTTCTCTCTTTATCATTATGTTGTGTTTTTCTTTACCTCTTATGATAGCCTTTATTTTAAAGTCTATGTTGTCAGATATAAATATTGTTACCCCCAATTTTTATTCATTTCCTATTGTAATTCAGTCTTGATTACTATTTGGCCCACTGTGCATGGGACTGACCCCCAGGCTGTCTGTGATGCTGTACCTTAACCAAAGCATGCAAGTTCCTGTGCAGGTGCTAACCATGGGCAGCAGAATCCACTTCAGCTGTGTATGGTGCCTGGCGAGCTCTTCTTTGAATATGTTGCCTGTACAGCTAATTGGATACTACTCTGATGTCTGAAATTGGCCATTAGGTGTATTGGTTCTGGGCTTCTTAGGAGAGAACCTGTGCCGACCAATGTAAGATGCTGCCTGTGACTGGCTCTCAGCAACCTGCATGGAGCTATGAGCAATCCACAGTTTGTGGCTGCCTCTGCTGGATTTAGGTGTGTGTGTAAGGACCAAGCTGTACATCAAGATCAACTTGACTTGGGGCCGGTCAGCAAAAGACTGAAGGCACCCTGAGATCTGCCAGCTCCTTGTTAGTCTCATCCACTGAAGGAGCCTCTGGAGAGTTGTTCTGCCACCAGCCAGCAGGGCAGTTCTACTGCATCTCCTGTTAAAGGGAAGCAGCAGTAAGATTCTCGGGAAAGTCAGCGAATAGCTCCTCCCTCAAAGAAAAACAAATGAGTTACAGTCAGCCACTTAATCTGCCCAGAACTCTATTTCCTGGCCAAGGCCACCAACTCCTCAGTAGGGCCTAATCTTTTCAGGGTGGGCAAGAGGGATTCCTGAAGGTGTGTGGCTGTTAGTTTCCCTCAATCTGATGCCTCACAGATGGGAGTGCTCCACCCATGAAAGATGATAGCTTCAGTACTGGACAATAATTCATCAAAGAAGTCATGGTGGCTGTCCCGCACTGTGTCTCTCACCAGAGCTGTAAACTTCAGACACTCCTCACACATCTCTAGTCAACTCATCCTTCTTTTCACAGAATCCCAGGATAAGTGGCTGTGAACAGGACTCTATACATTGTCTCATTATGAGGGATCCCATGTCTCTGTGAATTCCTGTCTCTTTCTGGCAGACAGAAACCTCACAGCTCTTCAGTCAAATGCTATGTGGGCACCTCTTCACAATCCTGATGCTCTAGGCTGGGGATTCCGGCTTGGGTTTTCAGCCCCACACTTCTCAGTGTTACTCTCTTGCAGCTGCAATAGCCCCCAGACCTTAGCTGCTGCTCATGTGAGCAGGGCCAGCCCTTTTCACGTCTCTGCCCTTTATACTTGTTTCAATGTGGCTTCTTCTGTGAATCCTTGGTTATAAGACCCTTCTTCTTTAAGTCCTGAACTGGGTTTTCAGGATGGTTGTTCTTAAATTTAGTTGGGACTCTAGTTGGTCCTGGAGGAGGCGAGTGTGACATCCATCTACACTGCTGCCATCTTGGATCCTTCTCCAGGAATATTATTATCAACTATTATGTAAATGTAAGTTTTTTAGTATCTTTAGAAGCATTTCTAAGAAGGAGGGAATTTCACTTCATCCCATTTTTAAAATATAAATACTTTCTTTAAAGAGGTAAATCACTTGCTGTTTGTTTATCTTTTGGTACAACCAGAAAATAGCGGGATATGAATACATGAGGCTTTTATTGTCTTGGGTATCAGCATAGTATTCCATAGATGGGAATAGTTTTAATATCCCATAAAACGCAGCATACTAACTGGCAATTTGGAGCTATTCATGCATTTAGTATGTCTTGAAGATTTAATATTTCTTCTATTCCTATGGTTTTGGTAGAATTGTTTCCTAAAGAAAACCACTCCGTGACCTTGGCTCCGCCTTTCAGAATTTTGTGCACTCTGTATGTAACATCTTTGGTGTGGTAGTCCAGTTTTCCTAGTAACTTTGTGAATGTGCTGTGAAAGGTTGAATTGGCTTATGTAGTATATATGATATTAATATCTGAGTAGAACTTTGATATAAAAGCTATCAACATTTGAAGAAATTGATACTCTATTACAAACAATTAGCCTCCCAATTTTAAACTGGAAAGTCACTGGAATAACGGTTTAGAAAGAAGTCATTAACTACATGGCTACGTTTTTGGTATATATGTTAAGAATTGTTACTAGTTGAGATGTTTGTGTAACTTTTCATCAAAGCAGTCAATAATCCCCATTGTAAAATAATTATTTTAAGCAAAACAATAAAACCTCTTAATTTAAAAATGCTTGTTTTTGTGTCATTTAAAAAATATTCTCTATACAAAATTATTTTTTATAGATTTCAGTAATTGACAAGCTATTTGACAATGGAATGTAAGTTACATTTACACATATATATCAATATCACACATATATATATATTGAAATGAGAAATATAAATTTGAATTATAACCTTTTGTAAAAGTTAATTTATGTTGGTAAGAATAATAATTTTTGGTTGAAAATTACTTCAATTAGTCTTTAAAAAATGAATAGTACAGTCATCCCCGCTGCTAAGCATTACTACATTCTTGAAAATTAGTCAGTAAAAATATACTGCTCACAAAAATAGGAGATATTTCAAAATGAATATGAAGCAATAAAATATCCTCTAATTTTTGTGAGCAGTATGGGTGCAGTAAACTTATCTGCTGTGTTTAATTCTTGATTATTTCTTCTCAAATTCATCTTTCTAAATGTTTCTCACCAGAGATTAGAAAGGAAAGGAGCACTTAAGGTCTATTAAAAGGTCTTTATAGTGTAAAACATTATTTACTTTGGTCCACTCTGATTCCCTCTTGATTTCCTTCTCAAAGACAAGTTGCTTTGGCCCAAATTGTGCTACTAAATTTTGTACACTTATAAAACAAAACTTGTAAAAATGCAATTGCTTTACGAGTGGCAGTCCCTGCTCTTTGCCCACTGGCTCATTTGAAGAAAACATTGCCTGATGTGAGGCCTCAGAAAAAGGAGGGACCTATTCCAACTGAGCGGAGAGTGCTACCTGAGCTAAGTGTTGTTGTTTCCTTTTCTAACACCAACAACCCACACACTAAGTTAAGTTTCCTTTTCTGAAATACGTGGCTTAATGGTTACTCTGCCTTTAGCAAGTGAGGGGAGGTGCACACACACAGATTAATTCAGATACAACTTGAGGTTATCTGAGACTACTCCCTACAATGCTGCCTACTGTTAGGTGACATGTGTAAATGAGATAGCTTTTTATTCAAGGAGGGAGAGAAAACCACCAAGGCCAGAAATTAGAGTGTGTCCTATGTCCCTAAGAAATCTTCAAGGTCACACTGTTCACGTTGTACCAAGCTAGCATTTGCTGTTTTTGAGTGTTAGACCTTTCTAACATTTTATACAGTGTGTCTATAAAGTCATGGTGCACTTTTGACCGGTCACAGGAAAGCTATAAAAGAGGATAGAAATGTGAAATCTGCACCAAATAAAAGGAAAACTCTCCCAGTTTCATACATATTCACTGCAGTTCGATGTGGGCTCACGCACAGATTTTTTAGGACTCCTTAGGTAACTATCCCATATACCCTCTACAGACTCATCACTGACTGATGGCCTACCAGAGCAGGGTTTCCCCACCAAACTGTGGATTTCCTTCAACTCCATATCTCACCGAGTAATGTTATTCCTATGGGGTAGCGCTTTGTTAAAATACGCTGATATTCACGTTGCACTTTGGTCATGGATTCGAATTTAGCGAGCCACAGAACACAGAGAATTTTCCTCTGTATTGTCCACATTTCAACTGGCATGGCCGTGGGCTACTTTGTTGTATACACGGTGTTATGTCATCATCTGTGCATGCGCACATGCTGCCACATCATCGTACAGAAACTGGAAGGGTATTCCTTTTATTTGGTGCCATTTCACATTTCTATCGTCTTTTCTTGCTTTCTTGTGACCGGTCAAAGTACACCATGACTTTACGAACACACTGTAGAAGTATGCAATTGATCTAAATTTTTATTGATTTTTTTAGACATTTTTGTTTGTTGATATCAGAATAAGTAAACAACAAATGCCATATATTAATTGTATGGCTTCTTTAAATTGCCCAAAAATTGACCTGACCTGTGGCGGCTCAGTGGATAAAGCATCAACCTGGAATGCTGAGGTCACCGGTTCAGAACCCTTCACTTGTCTGGTATAGGCACATATTGGAGTTGATGCTTCCTGCTGCTACCCCTTTCTCTCTCTCTCTCTCTCTCTCTCTCTCTCTCCCTCTCTCTGTTCTGTCTAAAATGAATAAATAAATACAATAAAATAAATTGCCAACAAATTGAAAAATATTTTAAAAAGCATTTTTACCTTATTTACTGTAAAACAATTTTCCAATAATATTTTCAGTTTAGGAAGTCAAAATTGCTCAGTAAACTGGCTGTAACAGACAGAGTAAAACTAACAGTGTCGGCCATTGTGTTTGTCACAGCAAATACTTCTGGGATGCCCACCCAGTGTCAGAACTATGTGTTACATTTGGATATTTGAATAGTTCTCTTTATTGGGGGGGGGGGGGAGGTCAGCAGTTGTGGTATTCAGCCAGTTCTCACAGGTTTGTCAGAACTGATACCTAAAATTTGTTGAGTTCAGTGGACTGGTTAAAATAGCACTTGTAATCAGGGTTCTCTCTAAGATGAGGACCTCGGTTGCCTAATGTGGAAATCACAAATTTACACTCCTTACTCTTTTTTAACTTTCATCTGCACACAGTGTATTCTCAGCAGCCTTAGTAATGTTCATTTCGTCCATAGGTGGAAAAATCTGATAGAACTATGCTTGTAATACTTATTAATTCATTTCATGAAACTCATTATACCTTTGATGGAATACACATTTTAATTCCCTTCTACAGAGAAAAGATGGTTCAGGATAAATCGCACAGTCGATGATGCATGGTATTAGGGCAGAGAACTGCTTGTTAAATTACCTGAATCCCAACACTTGGGGGCAGCACTGTGAACGACCACTGGCAAGGACTGCACTTGTACTAGAGCAACTGCCTGAGGACTATTGTGGGCCTGATGTAATAATTGGGCCTGTCCCTGAATTCTCCAACACTGTTATATTTTCCTGTGTTTTTAATTCCATTTATTTTATTTCCTGTAGTAGTACAATCTTTTTCTACATGGAAATTTTTTTAAAATTTTTTATTTATTGATTTTTAGAGAGAAGGGAGAGAGAGAGAGAGACAGACAGACAGATAGACAGACAGAAGGGGGAGGAGCAGGAAGCATCAACTCCCATATGTGCCTTGACCAGGCAAGCCCAAGGTTTCGAACCGGCAACCTCAGTGTTCCAGGTCGACGCTTTATCCCACTGTGCCACCACAGGTCTGGCCTACAGATACATTTTTATATAGAAATACAATAAGCAAAGGAGATAAGTAAGCATTAATATAAATTTATAGAAACATTTATTTTATAAAACAATGGTTCTATTTGAAGACAATGATGATATAAAATTGAATTTCTTCTTTTTAATGTTTTATCTTATTGATTTTTTTAGAGAGGAATTTAGAGAGCGAGAAAGTAACAGGAATATTTTTCCTGGATATGCCCTGACTGGGGATTCAACCAGCAAATTCTGTGCTTTGGGATGATACCCTAAGCAAACAAACTCTCTGGCCAGGCCTAAAACTGAATTTCTAATCACAGTTACTTTCCATTAACTTCAGCATTTATTAAATTGATAGCAAGAGTTTCAGCATAGCTAGAGTGTTTGATTTAAACTTGTATTAAAAAACTTTAAGTATTTTGATGCACTAAGTTGTGTGTGTGAGAGAGAGAGAGAGAGAGATAAAGAAACAGAGAAGCAGAGGAAGGGAAAGGGAAAGAGATGAGAAGCATCAACTAGTAGTTGCAGCGCTTTAGTTGTTCATTGATTGCTTTCTCATATGCACCTTGACCAGGGGGCTCCAGCCAAGCTGGTGATCTCTTGCTCAAGCCTGATAACTTGGGCTCAAGGTTGCACCTTGTGCTTCCGGCCAATGACCTTGGGCTCAAGCAAGAGATCATGTGATCATGCCTATGATCCCACGCTCAAGTCAGTGACCCTTTGCTCAAGTTGGTGAGCCCGGGCTCATCTGTATACGCACTGATGTTTTAAGCAAAGAAAGTGAGAAACATAAAGTTATTTTGTTTTGCTTTCTTTAGAAGTTATTTTTTCCTGAACCTTTAGGAATTGTAAAAATAATCCACCAAGATAATTTCCTACTCAGACAGCTGTTTATATGTTATTTAAAAAATATATTGTGCTACAAATAGAGTAATATGTATATTGTGTATTCTACAATATAAGATTTAAGATTCAAGTGAAGGAATTGTGAATATTTAAAAGAGAATCAATAATATAAAAAATGTTTGTTTTTTTATTATTATTACTCAGTCTACTGATGTGCGGTCAAGGCACATACGAGAAATCAATCAATGCACAACTAAGGTGTTACAATAAAAAACTGATGATTGATGCTTCTCATCTTTCTCCGTTCCTGTCTGTCTGTCCCTATCTATCCCTCTGTCTGACTCTCTCTCTGTCCTTGTAAAAACAAACAAAAAAGAATCTTCAATAAGCCAGGGAAGAGTTCTTACTTAATTTAGAATATTACTCAAAACATATTTGGGATGCAAACTCATATGACCAATCACCTTGAAAAAAATGTTATTTAGGATTTGTTACTAAGTGGACATTTAGAATATAAATAAATACATAATCACCAACACAAGGTTGAATATCATACAAAGGTCTGGTATTTCTAGACTAGTTTACTTAATTTTAAGCTATAATAAGTATAGAAACTAATCAACTCATTAAAAATGTACTTCTTCATATTAATACTTTGATTTAAGTATCATCCATGTTCGGGACACTACGTACCATAACAATAGTCAAAGCTGTCAGCCGGCTACCTGAAGAAAAACATCAGTTTGAATAATTAGGCACATGTGTATCTCTAGAGAGAAGATTCACTTTAATTTTGATCAGATCATCTATAAACTACAGCAAAGAAAAAGTTTATCAATCTAGTTTCTGATAGTGATTCCAGCTCATTTTGATCCCAGAACCCTTCTCATCTGATTCCAGGCCTAGAGTCTAACTTGTGAAATGCTTAATAGGAGCCTCACTTGTCAAGGTTATGTGCTCAGTCACCACATCCGATTATAAAAATTAGAATTCATTAGATTAGAGGAAATTCATTTTAAGAATGTGTTGGTGGGACATAAAAGTGAGACTAAGAGGCATGGACAGGAGTGTGGTGGTTATGGGGGGTGGGGGGAGGGAAGTAAGGAGAGGGGGAGGGGGAGGGGTACAGAGAGAACTGGATGGAGGATGGCGGAGGACGATCTCTCTTCGGGTGATGGGTATGCAACAGAACTAAATGACAAGATAACCTGGAAATGTTTTCTTTTAATGTATGTACCCTGATTTATTGATGTCACCCCATTAAAATAAAAATTTATTTATAAAAAAAAAGATGAGAGTTATGAGCCAATTAGAAATTAGAATGCTTACTGGATATTTGATGAAATTAAAGTTATTGAATAAAATTTTCCATTAAAAAATCAAGAAGAAGAAGAAAAAAAGAATGTGTTATCTTATTGTAGTTCATTTAGTATTCAGTCTATCATTCTTATGACTTGTTAGCAATTTCATTTATATTATTCCACTAGAGTGAGTCTGTGGACTAAGTTGTAAATAAAGTTCTATTAATTAGTTACATAGACACATTTTGCAATGTCATAAACAATATGTTATCATCAATCCTTCTTCATGCACCCCACCCCCAAATTAAGACACGGTCTTAATTTCCAATACCAAGAACATTCTAAGAATGCAAATGAAACACCAGGATACATGGATAAATTACACATAGAAACTCAAACATGCATTTCTGACTATCCAGAGAGCAATAAATAATACCAGGAAATCTTAATTCTTAGAAATGTCAGGTAGTATTATCTCTGCTTCTAAGCTGCCATAATTTTTATTATATTTCTACAAGTCAAAACATACAATATTATGATTTCTTCTGATTTTTTTCTTTTATAAAAAGTTATCAGATGTTTATTGTCTTAACATGACTTCAGATTTACTGGCACAATGAGAGTTTAACCAGAGTATTCAGAGAGAAAATAGAGCAGGCCTAAGGTGCATTTTATAAAAAGATTAACTTTACTAAAGTAGTCTAATGTAAATAAAAGTACTACATATTTTTCTTCATTTATTCATCAAACATCCTTGTATTTCATTAAACTATCACAACTATACTCTATCATTTCCTTTAGTATATATTGTGTGAACCTTGTGAGCCTACATAAAGTGTGCTCCACCAGCCTTTTTAAGACAAAAACTAACCCAATTTATGTGTATATAATGTATGAATAGAAAAACTTGATTTACAAATTACAACACAAAATAACACTGTCACCTGCAAAGCAGTTTTATGTATTTTAACCTCCATATAAACACAGCAATTGAGAAAGCCACTTCATCCTATTAGGAATTCCAGTTTGAGGCACCCTTAAAAACTGTAGCAGCTACATGTGTCCAGTTCTACTCCTGCTTATATTTGTCATGTTATTTGTACTCTTAAAATAAGCATACATGCCATTATAACATTTGTGACAGGTTGTTTGTCTAAGTACGGATAATTGAAATATGATATTTCCACTTAGAACTCTAAGGTCTCATCAGGGAGGGGTATAAAAACCAAAATAATTTCTATATCTTTACCTAAATACTCAAATCGTTCAGCTGATGATGTGGAAAGTCCTAAAAAGAAGAAAAAAAATAAAAATAATGTTAAAAAGAAATGAAAAATAGTAAAGCTTATAGACCCCCAAATTAATAGGTTTTGATTCTTTGCCTTTGTACAGAATCTCACATAATTTTATTTTTCTTACATAAATTATGTTAATGTTTCTCATTTAAAGTATTATCATAAAATATTATAAATTTATATTTAATGTCAGAAGTCTTCTTCTTCTCCAGTAAGATTTCCTGTGACAATATTCTGTGGTACAGCATGCAAATTTATCATTAGTGTATTGTTAATAATAGCCTATGGTGTAAAAGAAATTCTACTTACAATTAAAAGATACAGAAAGGCTTAATAAATGATGTAGAGGTTATTCTGTAATACAGTGAAATTTCAACATAATCAGGCTCATTTATGAAAAACCCATAGCTAACATCATGCTTCATGGTGAAAGACTGAAAGTTTTCCCCTTAAGTTCAGGAACAAGACAGGATGACCATATTTGCCATTTCTATTTAATACAATAGTGAAAGTTACAATTAGAGAATCAGGCAAGAAAAAATGCATCCAAATTAGGAAGGAAGAAATAAATTATCTCTGTTCTAGATGACATGATTTTTTTAAATACAAAACTGTAAAGATTATACTCATATGCAGGCACTCACATTATTGTATTAACCTGTTGCAACTAATAAATACATTTTATTAAAGTTATAGGTTACAGAATTGACAAGTAAAAATCAGTTGCATTTCTATAACAATGAGCAAATCAAATAAAAGTGTAAAAGAAAAAACACAGTTTAGTTATAATAGTATCAAAAAGAGTAAACTAGTTAGGAAGAAAACTTAACCAAGTTGCTGAAAGACTCCTACACTGGAAACTATAAAACATTGCTGAAGGAAACAGAAGATAATATAAATATATGAAAAGACATCCTTTGTCCATACATTTGAAGACCTTATATAGTAAAGATGTTAAACTACACAAAGCAATCTACAGATTATACACAACCCACATCAACATCTTGAATATACATTTTTCAAAATAGGAAAAATATATATGTAATTCATATGAGATCTCAGGGATAAGAAATAGCCAAGACAATCTTAAAATGGAAGAGCAGAGTTGAAAAAACTCACATTACCTGATTTTAAATGTACTCAAAAGCTACAATAATCCAAACACAGTGGTATAGGCATAAATACAGACACACCAATGGAATAGAATACAGAGCCCACCAATAAAGCTTCACATATATGGTCAAATGATTGAATGAAAGGGTGCAAAGAACATTACATTGGGAAAGACCAATCTTTCAACAAATGGTTCTTGGAAAACTGGATATGTACATACAATCCATGAAGTTTTATTCTTATCTTACATCATAATCAGAAATGAATTCAAAATGGGTCAAAGAACTAAATAAGAGCTAAAACTATAACACTCTTAGAAAAACAAATAGAGGACCAGCTTCATGATGATAAGTCTGACAATGATTTCTTGGGTGTGACACCAAAAGCCCTAGTGACAATGAAAAACATAGATAAATTGGACTTCACCAAATTTATGAACAATTATCAATAGAGTGAAAAAGCAATCCATAAAATAAAAGAAAACACTGGCAAAGAATACATCTGATAAGGAATTAATATCCAAAATGCATAATGAAATCCTAAAACTTAGTAATGGAAAAAAACCCCAAACAAAAATGTGCAAAGGACATGAATAGATATTTCCCCAAAGAAGATATACAAAACACCGAGAAGCACAGGAAACATGACCATTAATCAATAATAACCACAATGAAAATAAAAATCACAGTGAGATACATTAAGATGGCTAGCATTAAAAACAGGAAATAACATGTGTTGGTAAAGAGGTGGAGAAATTGGAACTTCGTGCATCACTGGTGGAAATATCAAATGATACAGTTGCTATGGAGAACATGTGGCTATTCCTCAAAAAGTAAACACAGAATGCCCACATAACCCAGCAGCTCTACTCCTGGGTGTGTACCCCAAATTGAAACAGGTCCTAAAATGCCAATATTCAGAGAAGCATATTCAGAATAGGCAAAAGTTTAAACAACCCACATGTCTATCATTAGTGAATGGATAAAAAATGTGATATATACAAACAATGGAATAGAGTTCTGATATGATACATGCTACAGGGTAGATGAACCTTGAAAGCCTTACACTAAGTGAAATAAGCCAGAAGTGATTGCAGTTCTGTGAGGTTCTTAAGGTAGTCAATTCCCAGAAAATTAAATACAATTGTCAGGGTTTGGCGGGGGCCGGGGCGGATGGAAAATTGTTGTTTAATGTGTATAATGTTTCCGTTTTAGTTTTGGATATACAGAAGTGATGGCTGCACAACAGTGAGAATGTACCTAATGCCCCTGACATGTACCCATGAAATGGTTAAGTGGTAAAAATAAAATAAAAGTTGATCTTTAAAAATTAGCATAGAAAGTGGCCTGAACATTTCTGAAAAAGCAGTGCTCTGACAGATATTAAGACATATCATAGCCGTACAAGGAAGCATAAAAGATATGGTGTAGGCAGAGTTCAAGGGAAGAGAGACAAGAAGAACCCCTATGAATTTAACGTATGATAAAAACTGGCACTTCAAGCAGTTGGAGAGAAGACAAAAAGTGTATATACCAACATCAGATGTAACAATGATTTAAGTGCAAAGAATGTAATAAGATCATATGGTTGAAATTTTTATATGATTTCAGCATGGGGATGAACTCCAGTTTTCACAATAGAGACTGAACACACATAGCCACTAGAGAGAGAAACTGATACATCCAACTACCTATTAATGTAAAACTTCTGCACATATAAATATCGCTGATAGGAAAAAGGTTAAATAAATATGGTATATATTAAAGTCATCATTAAAATGTGGAAATAAATCTAAATATAATCCCAATATAAGATAGTGAATGTAGAATATGAGAGTTTAGAAGAATATGAACAGCGTGATTCCATTTTTGGTTACCAACAACAACAAAAAAGAACACTGAAATATGTGTATGTATATGCATACAAGAATAAGTGATTTTTTTTAAGTGAGAGGTGGGAAGATTGTGAGACGAACTCCCATATACACTCCTAGTGAGATCTACTCTTCAATTCTTGTCTGGGACTGATGCTCCATTACTGAGCTATTTTTAGCATCTAAGGTCAACAGTGGAACCAACCAGCTATCCTCAGCACTGAGGGTCCACGCTTGAACCAAGTGACCACTGGTTGCAGGACAGGAAGAGGGAGAGAAGAAAAGAAGAGGAAGAGAGAGGGGGGAAAAGAGGGAGAGGGAGGGGAAGAGAAGGGCATAGTTTCTTCTCTTGTGTACCCTAACAGGGAATTGAACCTTGGACATCCATATGCCAGGCCAACACTCTATCCGCTGAGCCTACCAGCCAGAGCTACTATTAAGAGATTAACTCAGACAATGAATTAGAGAAAGAGAAGATAATATTTTGCTCTGTATATTTTTGTAACATTATAATTTTTATGAATTTATATTTGTGCACTATTTACATAATTAAAAATTATATAAACTATACCCAAACATATAAACTCTTAAAAATATACTCATTAAAAAAATAAGGCAATGAAAACTAGTTAAAATGTTCATTTCATGTTAAAAGTGTGTGAAATTATAATGAATTCTGTTAAATCAACGAAAACACATTTTAGAAACCTAATTAAAAAATGAGTGAAGAACAAGAATAAATAAAAGTGGGCCAAAAAAAATTCAACTTCATTTATAATTAAATAAGTGCTAATTCACACATAAAATTATTTTCATCACTTTATGAAGTTATTAAGAATATTAATAAGATAAAGAGTTACTGGACCTGGTGTAGTTGTTTTTGGAACAGTAGGCTTGACACCTGGAAACATGAAATTGATTCCATTTACCAACAATACAAAATTAGAGATTTAATTTGATTTTTTACCTTTTAAAAAAGATTAATTATTTCTCTAAATAAAAAATACACATGCTTACCTATTTTTACAATCCTTCTTCTGGGAGTTACCCTAAATATATACTTATACAAGTACATATGGATTTTGCATAAGAATGTTTTGTATTCTAGAATGGAAATTCAGAAATTAACTAATAAAAATCATAAAAATAATGTATTCAGAATGAACAACTGTATCTCTAAGAAATTAACTGTCCAATTGGTATCATACTACATATTTTTTATCCTTTTGTTTTCTGCTTAGTATTTTACTGTTTTCCACACTAGAACAATTGTATCTACCTTATCATCATTAAATGGTACTACGAACTCTTTTCATTTCATTTCTCTAACCAAAAAAAGATATTTGACAGTCACATGAAGAATTTTAAATTTTGATAATTAAGAAAAGATCCTCCATGAACAGACACTTCTTCCAGGAAGAAATACAAATGGCCAACAGATATATGAAAAGATGCTCAGCTTCATTAGTTATTAGAGAAATGCAGATCAAGACTACAATGAGATACCACCTCAACCCTGTTAGATTAGCTATTATCAACAAGACGGGTAATAACAAATGTTGGAGAGGCTGTGGAGAAAAAGGAACCCTCATACACTGTTGGTGGGAATGTAAAGTAGTACAACCACTATGGAGGAAAGTATGGTGGTTCCTCAAAAAACTCCAAATAGAACTACCTTATGACCCAGCAATCCCTCTACTGGGTATATACCTCAAAACCTCAGAATCATTGATACGTAAAGACACATGTAGCCCCACGTTCATAGCAGCACTGTTCACAGTGGCCAAGACATGGAAACAACCAAAAAGCCCTTCAATAGAAGATTGGATAAAGAAGATGTGGCACATATACACTATGGAATACTACTCAGCCATAAGAAATGATGACATTATATCATTTATAGCAAAATGGTGGGATCTTGATAACATTATATGGAGTGAAATAGGTAAATCAGAAAAAAACAAGAACTACATGATTCCATACATTGGTGGAACATAAAAACAAGACTAAGAGACATGGACAAGAGTGTGGTGGTTACCAGGGGTGGGGGGAGGGAGGACGCAGGAGGGAGGGAGGGAGAGATTTAGGGGGAGGGGGAAGGGCACAGAGAAAACTAGATAGAGGGTGACAGAGGACAATCTGACTCTGGGCGAGGGGTATGCAACATAATTTAATGAGAAGATAACCTAGACATGTTTTCTTTGAATATATGTACCCTGAATTATTAATGTCATCCCATTAACATTAATAAAAATTTATTAAAAAAAAAAAAAAGAAAAGATCCTCGTAGTTTATCGTTTTTATAAACATTTCCTCACACTTCTCTCTTCTTTGAAACACTAGAAGTATCAGTGTTTTATAAATCCTTTAAGATACAGTTATGGTTAACTCATTTAAAAGAGCATGTCACCAAACTGGTATCCCACAGTGCATATGCTCATGAGAACCATGTGAGTAAACACGAGTGGGTCGATGAATGTAAACTTCACATGCAATCTTAATGTATCTGTCCACCAAAAGCCACCGGTTTCCCCACAAAACATTCATTTTTACCCATCACCTTATGACATTATTAACAATATGAATAGAATAAAGAGTTACTGGACCTGGTTTGCTTGAAACTGGGGTTGTTTTTGGAACAGTAGGCTGAACACCTGGAAACATGAAATTGATTACATTTAATAACAATACAATATTAGAGATTTAATTTGATTTATCTTTTTAAAAAGATTATTTCTCTAAATAGAAAATGCATTTATTTTCTTATCTTTATAATTTCTATTCTGGGAAGTTAGCTACATATATATCTATACAAGTACATATGAATTTTGCATAAGAATGTTTTGGATTCTGGAATGGAAATCCAGAAATTAAGTAATAAAAATCATAAAAATAATGTATTCAAAATAAACATGTATCTCTAAGAAATTAACTGTCTAATTTGTATCATACTACATACTTTTTATTATTTTATTTTTTGTTTAATACTTCACAGTTTTTCATATTAAAACAATGATATCTATCTTGTCATCATTCTATGTTACTATGGATCCTTTTTTCATAGTCTTTCCTCAATGATGATAAAATATGATTGACAGTCTAATGAGGAATTTTGATTTTTGATTTTAAGAAAAGAATTCTGTATTTATCCTCCTTATATACATTTTCTCACAATCCTCTACTTTGAAACACTGGAAGTATGTTTTTATAAATCCTTTATGACATAATTACTGTTACCTCTTTTGAAAGAGCATATAAACAAACCCAGTATCCCACAGTGCATGTGCTCACTAGGACCATGTGAGTAAACATGGGTGAGTCAATGAATTTAAATGTCACAAGAGTCTTAATGTATCAGTCCACCAAAAAAGCATTAGTTTCCCTCCAAAACCTTATAACACGCAACTAAAGTACTCAAGGAAGCTACCGGTTTCCAGGTATAGAGGAATTATAAAAACGTGTTGTAATTACCATGTTAATTAGATGGTAATTCCCCTTATTCCTTTAAAATATTAGGACAACAGAAAATATACAAACAAACAAGAGCCAGTCCTTTAAATTTGAGATCAATACCCTTATGTTTAACAGGAAACTAAGTCCAAAGAAATGATGTTACTATAATAAAGAGAGCCAAACTAAGACCTTGTGTGAGGTCTGCTCAGGCTTAGCTCTTCCCAATACAGTCCCCTCTTGTCCACATGGAACAAGATACTCATCCCTGCCCGGGAAACTGGATAATACTGAATCATATTATATATGATGTTTTTATTGTATATACACATTTATAATAAAGTTTAACTCATACATTTGGGAAGATAAGTGATAACTACTAATAAAATGGAATAATAATAACAATATACTACAATAAAAATATGTGATATTCTTCTCCAAATATCATATTGCACTGCATGCTCCCTCCTTCCAGTGATGATATGAGATGATACAGTGGCCACATGATGAGAAGTGAGTTGAATACACTGAGCCAAGGGATGATTCTCGTCTTAGGTGGGAAATAGTGCGACAGTGTGAGAAGTCATCATGCCACTCAGAATGGCAAGTAACTTATACTTATGAATTACTCTTTACTGTTATTTGCATTAAATATTTTCACACCAGATTTGCAGGCAATTGAAATTACAGAAAGTGAAACCACGGATAAGTGGTGACTGCTGTATAGCTCTTGCCTCTTGTTCCTGCTGAAATCAAAGAGAAGCCAGAGATTGGAAACAGAAAAATAATTCCATCCACCATGTCAAAATAATCTCCAAAGCAGAGCAGCTAATCAGTAGTCCATCCATGAAGTCCTCCATTTCATTTCAATAAATAAGGACTTTTCCTGTCTTTCTGTTGATGTGAAATTTATTTTCTATTGCCAAAAAAAAAAAATGTTTAGTAAAGAGAAAAAGGCTAATTACATGAGGCAGGGAGAGGTGGGGTCTTGTTCTAGGACAGCAGAGATTTCCCAGTTTAAAAGGTACTACATAGAAAGAATAAAACCGATTGCGGTCAAGGAAATAAAACATCATCCTGGATCACAAAGATAACCTGTAAAGGTATCAATAGATCATTTTAAAAATAATAAAATAGCTAACTTGATGACAAAAAAACATATGTGTTAAAAAATATTAGCCATGGTCCATCCTCTTCACTAATATTAACTGGAGTGATGCTTTAAGTTACATATGAGCTTCCTTTAAGGGCTTCCTATAGGTCAGGTGCTGTGCTAAGTGCTCGAAATACACACCATTTCACCTTTACTATTAACCAGTGAGGAAGGAATTACATCATTTTATAAGTAAGTAAACACCTTAAAGGTTTATATTACTTGTCCAAGTTTGTTCTAAGTCTGCAGACCATGGCAAATAGTTTTAGATTAGAACCACAAAGTGTAACAAGTAGAATGGCTATAAATATGTTCTTCCTCTTTGTTACTAAAAGTGACGAATGGGTGCAAATCATCAGATATTTAAAGAATGTAAAAAATCAGGAGCCATTTATGAATTTTGAAAAATATGAGCAGACAGTTACTAAACCTGAGACACTGAAAATTGTAGGTTTTGCACTGGGAGGTGTTGACATGGAAAAAATGATGAAGACAGGATCAACTACTTGGTAATTACTACTTTTGAAAATATATATAAATCTTGCTTTTAGATTTTCATTTTTTTTGAGGTATAAATTCCAGTGCTTCAATTTACTCTGATAAATGATTGTGATCCATTGTTACACATGAGAAACACCAAACAACAGTAATTTAGACACCATTGTGATGTACATAATGTGCTAAGACTCTATAAAATAAATTATGTCATGAAAATTAATATGAGACCGAAATAATTACAAACACTGCTACTTTTTGAAAATCCCATGTCATTGATATTGATTGTCAGAGAAATAAAATCTAAAGAAAAAAGAAAAAAAATCCTTTGTACCTTGAGTACACTTTGGCAGCCCAGGCACCCAAGTACTATTAGCTCCACACACAGCACTGTTGCTGCCTTCAAAGAGAAATCCCTTCAGGCATTGAAATGTAACCCTGGTTCTGTAGGAATATTTTGTTCCAATTATTGACACAATTCTTCCATTGTTGACTACTGGATACGGACATTTGACCACTGAAAAGCAGAGAAATTCCAGAATTAATGCAAAGCTGCTTTAACACAGGAAAGAAATCAAGTACAAAATAGTAATTTCCCCTGGAACAGAGACGAGGACCTGAAGGCAGGATGTTAACCTTTTATAAAAAGATTTTATTTGTGTATTTTAATTCCAGATAAAGAGATATAATCTTTTCTCCCATAGAAAGGACTGCCATTATAGATTATTGGTTTTCTCTATTTTTCCATAACTGACAAGTTTTGAGAAAGGTCTGACTACCATGGACAATTTTCAGGTAAGCTCAAATGTAACTTTTGTTGCTGTTTACTTTTAGGATTTGTTTTTAAATAAAAATCCATGTTGACACTGATTTAGTACCCTGACCTTTCTGAAGGCAGGAAAGAGTCTTCTAATAAGGTAATACTTGAGCTCAAGTGTAAAAGTTGGAGAGAAGCTAGCCATGCAAAGATATGCAAAGAGAATTAATTCATCAGGTCTCAATAGCATGCAGAACTGGATGTTCAAGAAAAAGAAAGGCCAGTGGAAGTAGGGCTGTGTTTTCCAAATATTTTGTATTGGAACTCAGAGACCAAAAATCACATTTTAAATTGTAATCTCATAACCTGGGATAAAGTTAAAACTTATATTTAGCCTTTGCACCCATACACTCTGGTATCTCCTGTTCTGCTCTACATCTTAGGAAGTAAAATGCTGGGTACGACCCTCCAGATTGATTTCAAGATCCACAATGGGTGCCAGAATTTGGGGAAAATCACAGACAAAACAAAAAACAGCAAAACACTGGCTGGGATTTAGATTAAATCTGAGCCACAGACAAGGGCCCACAATGCACAGTGTTTTAAGCCAGGAGAGTGCTCTTCCTCCCTGTGTGGGGATCTGAATTTTCATCAGGCATCACTTCCCTTCAGCCTGAAGAACTTCATTTAAGCAATTCTTGTAGTTCAGGTAGGGCAGTGACAATTCTCTTAGCTTTTATTTCAAAATCCTTTTTTTGTTTTTGTTTTTGAGAGAGAGAGAGAAAGACAGACAGACATAGAGGGAGAGAGCATGGGTGGAGAGAGATAAGAAGCATCAACTCATAATTGCTTCACTGTAGTTGTTTATTGATTTCTTTTCATACTTGACCAGGGGCTCAAGCCAAGCCAGTGACCTTTGGGCTCAAGCTATTGCCTTGGGATCATGATGATGATTTCACACTCAAGCTGGTGACTCACACTCAAGTTGGCAAGATCATGCTTGAGGTTTTGAACTGGGGACCTCAACATCCTGGTTAGATGCTTTATCCACTGTGCCATCACTAGTCAAGCAAAATGGTTTCCTTTTATTTTTATTTATTTATTTTTATTCAGGGAGAGGAGGAAAGACAGAGATAGACTGCCACATGTACCTTGAATAAGATCCATCCAGCAAGCCCACTAGGGAAACAAGCACATATGGCTGAGTTTTTTTGTTTTTTTTTTATTGGTTGGCCAAAGTATTCAAAAGTTGGTAGAAGTTTGTACAGTATTTACAAATGAGAGGTAAATAAATAAAAATATTATTACCTTTACACTCAGGAGGGTCACTACTCCATTGGTCCTGTCCAGAACAAATCAATGTTCTCTTCCCAACAAGTGAATATTCATCTGGTCCATTTGAAGGATTACAACTGTAAGTTACTACTTCATTATATTCATATGTATCCTTTTGGCTATTGGTGTATGTTCCATGAGGTATTTTTTTAGGTGGCTGGCACAAAATTTCTTAAAAGGAAAATAAAAAGAGGACATAAAATTCAAAAGAAAAGGTGAAACCTTAATAATGTGTTAGTAAAGTCATGTGAACTGACTTCAATTAATTTATGAACATATGACTTCACAGTCTAGTTGTGAATCCAATATCCAAGTAAGAAGAAAGTTCCTTTGACAAAATGTATTATCTGACATCAAAACATTAATATAGAAATTAAATTTTAGAATATATCCATTTTCTTAAATACTCATATGAGCTACTTATATGAAATATCTGTATTTATCAGAAAGTTCATGATAAATTTTGTTCTAATCATAACACATGGTAAAAATTTAATGAAGAAATTACATTCACAGCCCTGGCTTGTTGGCTCAGTGGTAGAGCATCAGCCTGGTATGTGGATGTCCTGGGTTCATTTCCCAGCCAGGGCACAAAGGAGAAGCACCTATCTGCTTCTCCACCCTTCCCCCACTCCTTCCTTGCTCTCTCTCTCTCGCTCTCTCTCTTTCTCTTCCCCTCCACAGCCAAGGCTCCATTGCAGCAAAGTTGGCCCGGGTGCTGAGGATGGCTCCATGGCCTCTGCCTCAGGTGCTAGAATGGCTCCAATTGCAACTGAGCAGCACCCCAGATGTGCAGAGCATTACCCCCTAGTGGGCATGTTGGGTGGATCCCAGTCTGGTGCCTGATGGAGTCTGTCTCTCTGCCTCCCCACTCCTCACTTCAGAAAAATAAAAATACAAAAATGAAAAGAAATTACACTCATAATTGAGGAAAACTCAGTGCTAGTGGAGACATGCTTTATTCTTTGTAAATACATCCCTCTCTAAATCAATGGTTGACAAGTACACAAAGATTTATTGTCATTTTTCAATCTCATTCTTAAGAGCATACAGTAAAATTTTCCTATGGTTTCAGATTACTTGATAATGCAGCCCAAAGTATCCGGAGGTCTTCCTCTAAGCCAGATACTAAAAACATTAGAAAACAATGTAAAGCAATGATACTAATTTTCAATGTTTGTTTTGGAAAGTTTTGATTTTATGAATACCTATGTTGTATTTGTTAACATGTATTGAACTAACTTTTCTTAAAAATGAATTAATAAATAATTATTTAAAATTTTTCTGTTTTAATTCTAATATAAAGCATATCAATAGCACTAATCCACCTACAGAAAAGCTCTGTAGGGTCTTTGTTCATTTTAAATCATAAAGGGATACCCAGACCAAAAAGTTTGAGAAATGCTGCTCTACATTCCAAAGAGAGAATATACTTACTTTCACACAGTGGGGGATTATCACTCCATTCCATTTTATCTCCAGAGATTTCACAATATAGGATTTTTATTCCAAGTAAGTAAAAACTAAATGGGAATAATGATTGATTTCTGTATCAGTTAATGAGACTACACAATAACGAAGGCATTTTTATACGATAGTTTTTCTGCACTACAATAGCTTCAGGGAGAAATTTCTTAAGTGACATGTATTGAGCATGGTAACGAAATCTGCTATTTGATGAAATAAAGATATTCTTTACGTGAACACACATTGAACTAGAGAAAATTACCTAAATAATTCTGTCATGCCTGGTAGTCTGGTGATCGTCACCTTCAAGTCTCACCACACATGCACTTCTATGTCCTTGCTCAGGCCATTCTGCTCAGTCAGGACACTACTGAGTAGGGAGACCTGGCCCAACAGCTTACCTGACTGGATTTGAGTCCCAGTTCCAAGACTGACTGGTTTTTTGAGCTTGAGCAAGTCCCTTAATTTTTTCTTTCTTAAATTCCTCCTCTATGGAAAGTATATAATAATATATATATCATAGTGTTATTTTGAGTAGTAGGTGAATTAGCATCTCAGACACAGTGAGTGCTAAGTAAAGTTTTTTAAGGGGGGAGGATGGTATTTGAATATTCTTCAGATTAGAGTGTCTTGCTTGGTCCAGCATAGGAAAACCCCTACATGATGAAATCTCTAACGATTGGAATTCCCAGAACTCTACCCTCCTTATAATGATCAAAAATAAGTCTGTTTCTATGGAACTTCTTATTTACTATTTTCTTTGGTCACCTCACAGTATATATTGTGTTTCTCGACAATGTTAAATTTCTTTGAGAATAGTGTACGCCAGCAATTTTCAATCCTTTTTATCACATGGCTCACATAAACTAATACTAAAATTCTGTGCTTCCCACTCAAATATATATATATATTTATATATTTGCTGATCTATAAAAACAATAGGTATACATTTGATTCCTTTATACCAGATGGCTATTGTTTTGTTGGCTGTTGTCAAATTTTAATTTGATTATTTAAAGGATAAATGGTCAGTGGTCCTGGGTAAATAGTTAGGTACTGCATGTTTCAAAAATTGTTGTGGCACAATGGTTGAAAACACCATGTCTATGGCATCTGTGCTGTTATAATTGACTGCTGTTTCTGATCACAGAGAAGCAGAGAGAGAGGGAGAAAGTCATCATTTTCACCCCTCCCCCAAAATTTCCAGCCCCATCCTTCTACGGGATTTTCAGATCCAGTGACCATTGCTTCTTCCTTTATTTTTCACTCTTTCCCCTTTCAGGAGGCAGACATGAAAATGGGAACATTTAGGCCCTGCCAGGGTGTTCAGTTAGTTAACATGAAGAGCGTTGTTCCCATATGCCAAGGTGGCAGTATCAATCCTGGTCAGATAATATGGAAGAATCAACCAATGAATGCACAGATTGATGTAATTATCTCTCTCTCAAATCAATCAATCAATAAAAATTAAAAAAACAATCTTTAATAGGAAACAAAACAACTTTTTGTTTGAGGAAAATTGGAGTTTAATGCTCATGCCCAGAAAAAGACTTAGTTTACATGTCAGGCTTTTCCTCAGCACAGAGACACTCTTCAACAGTCATAAACAAAAAACATAAAACAACAAACTCTAGATAATGGTAAGAATCTGATAACCAGAGTTACCCCATTATTAGATTCAAATGTTCAACAAAACAAAAAATGAGAGAAATAGTAATACTTTCCCAGAAATAAATGTTAAGAGAATTTGTTATCACTGAACTTCTCTGAAAAAAATGTTCAACGGTTTCTAAAAGGTGAATGAAAGGACAGTAGAGAGTACCTCATACTGTATGGATAACCAGCTCATCAAGGGTACAAACACGGGCAGTTATTAAAGCTAGTACTACTCTAACAATGGTTTCTAAATGCTTTTTTATTTTTTATGTGGTTTAAGAAAGTAATCTTGCAATGAAAATAAATAGTGTAGAAGCCAGTATTACACATTTTAGTGTAGAGGTTAGTATGACATTAACAATCCAAAGGGGTGGGATGGAGTTGATAAGAATCCATTGTTGTAATTTATTGAAGTTAAGTTGGTACAAATTCAAATTGTAGTGTTATACTTCTAGGATGTTAAATGTATTATAATCCCAATGGTAACCACAGGCAAAATCACTACAGAATATACACAAAAGGAAATGAGAAAGGAACCCCAACATTTCATTATAAAAACCAAGTAACATAGAAGAAAACTGGAATGCAGGGAAAGAAGGGCATATAAGCTCTTAGGCAGGTAGAAAACAAACAGCTCCCTCGTTGTCAGAAATTACTGTAAATTTAAATGAATGGAATTCTACAAGCAATGGCAGAGCTGGGCATAATGGATAAAGACAAATGATCTGATGCTGTCTACAAGACACTCACTTGAGAGTCAGAGACATGTGTGAGTTGAAAGAGGGAGGATGAGAAAGATGTTTCGTGCAAATTGTGATCTAAGGAGGGCAGGGTGGCCATATTAATTCAGACAAAATAGGTTTCGAATCAAAAAGGTTATGAGACAAGGAGCACATTATATTTTAATAAGTTTTAAATACTATAAAAAGATATAATAATTAAAAATATTTATGCACAGACCTTCAAAATATAAACATATGACAGACCTTCAAAATACATGAAGCAAAAGCTAACAGAACTAAAGGGAGAAATACACATTTCTACATAATAGGCATTTCTACATAATAGTTGGAGGTTTCAATATTCCACTAACAGTAATGGATTGCACAACTAGACTGAAAATTAAGCAAGGAAAAGGAGGACTTCAACAAAACAATTAATCAACTAGACCTCACAGACATAGTTGAGCACCATATAACAGAATACACATAACCTCATATGCACATGAGTCATCATCTAGGAGAGACCAGATGTTAAGCTGCAAATTAATATAACTAATCAATAGGTTTAAAAAAGATAGCTATCATACAAAGTATTATATCTGACCACAATAGGATAAAGTTGTTAAGCAAAACCCTGCTCAGCCAGAAGCTTTCTTGTAAGAACAGGTTTATTGACTAGCCATATGCTAGCCAGAAAAAGAAACAGGTCCTGGGGCATGCAGTCGAAACATCAGCAGCATGGATAGATGAAGAAGGCAAACATTTCCGACATCTGGGGTTTAATGGGGTTCTTTTATAGTTTTGAGAACAAAGACAAAAGTTATTTGGAAGGAATTTCCATTGGCTATAGATGGAGATGGAAGAATAAGAAGTAGGGCTATTCTGTGATAGCTGCCTAGTGTGCAGGAAGAAGTGTTTGCTGATTCAGATTGTTGGCAACAGTCTGAGAGGGTCATGTGTAAGCAGGATACAATGAAACCTGGTGGCCAGCTATCTTTTTTTGAATAAGAGCTGTACTAGCTCTTATACTAACACTTTTCTGAAATAGCTCTGGAAGTTGATTCATAGTTTCATCATATATTCAGGAAAGGGAACAGTCTTCCATTAGTTTCTGCCCTTTGTTCTGTTAACTGATTAATGCCTGCCGCTCTTCTACCCCCCACCCTCCGCTTGCCTGCTATGATGTAATTTAGAAACATATCACCATGATTACTGCATTTTTAATGCCTATGATAGGGTATATTATTATTTACAGTAAGTATTCTAGAATTTTGCTTTTCTTCAATTCTAATTTTTTTGTTCTTATTACATATCTTTTCAGTCTCCATAAAAGGCCCAAGAGTTGCTTGGCTATGAGTACAACGGTCACCCAGAAAGCAAGATGAAATCAACATTATGGGAACACTGAAGAAGAGAAGCAAACCAAACATGGAATTAGTAATATTTACCTATTTCTCTAAGGAGCAACTACTTACCCCTCATTACACTCATAGTGAGCCTGTGAACCAAATGTAGTGCTTCCATTTACGTAGGTTACTTGACCATTTCTTGGTTCTGCTAGGTTTACACAAGATTTTTCTTAAAAAAAATTGAAATTTGTTGTTTTATACAAATGTCAAAACAGATTTGAATCAAAATAAAAATTCTACATTGCTCTATTAAATTCACTAAATTCATGAAAATATTTTCTTGCTTATTAATTTTTCTTAAGTTTATTGAGGTTTCATTGGTTAATAAGATTATATAGGTTTCAAGTATACATTTCCATGATACATGATCTGTACATTGCATTGTATGCCCATGCCCAAAGTCAAAACACCTTCTGTCATCATGTTACTTTTTACTACACTTCTCAACCCTACTTCCTTCTGGTAACCACCATACTGTGTCTGGGTCTATGAGTTTCAGTTTTGTACCCCATATATGAGTGAAATCATATGGTTCGCACTTTTTTTGACTGACTTATTTTGCCTACCATGATATTCTCAAGTCCATTCATGTTGTCGCAAGGGGCCAAACTTTAGAGTCACATTTTCACAGAGAATCAATAGTCAAATAAAAAGATTCCTGGAGCCTGAAAAAATACATTGCTATCTAAAATCTACATTTAAATGAGAAAGCCACCATTGCAGTAGTGGAATATACATCTTAAGTGTGAGAAAATCTCTAGAGCAATAACAGTAAGAAATGTGCTTACTTGTACAGGCCTCCTGGAGGGGTGTCCATGTGTTATCAGCCTGACAAACAGCAGTGGTGGAGACAAGAGGAACAATACGCATGTATCCTAGGCGACACTCATATTCTACTGTGTCCCCAGGTTGATAAACGGTTTGAGAAGCACCTCTGAGCATCATAGACTGGAATTTTGGTGGGACATCACAGGCATCTGGGCAGAACAGAATAAGAACATGAAAATAAAGTATTTTCTCTTTTCAGCAGCCATGGATTGTGCACTGGCAGCGGGCAGGTAGTACAGAATATATGCAAAAGTCCTTGGAAAGATTTTAAGTGATTGTTCCATGCCATGCTTTTACTGGACGATATGCCATGCTTGTTTTCCATACATTCTATCAGCTTTCATTTATTGCAGAATAATTTGAATATTCATTAAACAGTAAAATAAAGATGCAGCTGCAATATTTTTAGCATTAACATATATTTTCAGGTACCAAAAGTATATTTATCTGCATCCTTCCCCATTTTTTCTGAATTCATTTCATGCTCACCTTTCCCCTAAGAAGAGCCCTCAGTCAGATTACTCTCCCATTCTGAAATGCAAGCTGAAGATGATGCCTTGTTACTTCAGGCTCAGTCTCTCCTTGGAAGGCAAGACCTAGGGGTCAGGGATACTGTGCCTTCTTTTCCGAGTACACTCTCTATCTCTTTTCTTTTCCTTTTTTGCTAATCAGTGGATAATGCTTGGCCTGTAAAGTTCTCTGGGGTAGGTATTTGGGCTATACTGCTATATTGTTATGCTATTAGAATTTTTTGGTATTTTTTTTCTATCTAGAATAGTGTCATTTCTACTTTAGCAATTCCACTTCCTTTAAATTATCTGTAGGCCTGAACACCTAAGTAATTTGATAAAATAGTGTGATGGACAAAGCTAAGTCCTAAAGGACTAGAAGAATGCAGGGGCCTCAGCAAAAGGGTAAAGTCATAAGGAGAAAGGAGATAGATCTCTTTAGATCCCTGAGAAACCTTTCTTTTCTTACTCCCTGGGTTGGTATTATATCAGATTGATGATACATTTTTACTTCTATCAAATAATAAAAATTATGTTACTCTTCTAAAATTAAATTCATTGGAATAACATTGGTTAATAACATTATATAAATTTCAGGTGTACACCATTGTAATAGGACATCTGTGCACTCTACGGTGAAATTTAGTCTCCTTCCCCCACCTCCCTTAAACCTCATCATTCTCCCCCCACAACTCATCCCTTCTGGTTGCCACCATTTTGTTTCCTGTAACTCTGAGGGCACTTTTGTTTTGTTTTGTTTGCTTTGTTTTTTATTTGTTGCTTTTTGTTTTATATCCCACATATGAGTGAAATCATATAGTTTTTATTTTTTATGTGCTGACTTACTTCCTTTCCATAATTCTCTCAATGTCTATACACAATGGTTGCAAATGGCAATATTTAACCTTTTTATGACCGAGTAGTATTCCACTGTGTGTGTGTGTGTGTGTGTGTGTGTGTGTGTGTGTGTGTGTATATATATATATATATATATATATATATATACTGCATCTTCTTTATTTAATTATTCATTGAAGAATACTTAGGTTGTTACTATATCTTTGATACTGTGAATAATCCTGAAAAGAACATAGGGTTCCATATATCTTGGTAACTGTTTTCAAATTTTGGGGGTGAATACCCAAGAGAGGGATTGCTAATCATACTAGCTCTATTCTTCTTCTTTTTTTTTTTTGATGAACCTTCATACTATTTTCCATGGTGGCTGGACCACTTTACATTCCCACCAGCAATGCATCAATGTTCCCTTTCCTCCATTTCCTTTCCAATAGACATTTTAACAGGCGTGAGGTGGAATGTCATTGTGGTTTTGATTTACATTTACCTTCCTACTAGTGATGCTGAGCATCTTTTAATATATTGGTACACTATATGTATATCTTCCTTAGAAAATTATCTACCCAGGTCCTTAGTTCATTTTCTAATCAGATTTTTGTTGTTATTGTTGTTGAGCTGTATGAGTTGTTTATATATTTTGGAAATTATCCCTTTATCAGAGGTATCATTTGAAAATATATTTTCTTATTCAGTTGGCTTCCTTTTTGTTTCATTGATGGCTTCTTTTTTCTTTTTAGAGTTTACTTATTAATTTTTATAGAAAGAGAAGAAAGAGAGAAGGGGGAGAGAAGATGGAAGCATCAACTCCCATATGTGCCTTGACCAGGCAAGTTCGGGGTTTTGAACCAGCAACCTCAGCATTTCAGGTTGACACTTTATCCACTGTGCCACCACAGGTCAGGCATGGATGGTTTCTTTTGCTGTGTAGAACCTTTTAAATTTGATGTAGTACCATTTATTTCTTTTTCTTTCTCTTTTTATTTTTCTATTTTTCAGTGTCTTTAGGGTCAAGTTCACAGAAACTCCTCTGAGAACAAGATACCTAAATATAATATGTTTTCTTCTATGTATTTTATTGTTTCAGTTCTCATATTCAAATCCTTAATCCATTCTAAATTAAGTTTTATGAATGGTATCACATTAAAGTCTAGTTTCATTCTTTTCTATGTGTACCATTTATTGATGAGACTTTTATTTAGCCAATGCCTGTTTTTTGGCTCCTTTGTCAAAATTGAGCTGTTCATATACTGTGTGGGGTTATTTCTGTGCTCTCAATTCTGTTCCTTTAGTCTGTGAGTCTTCTTTTCAATCAATACCATACTGTTTCACTCACTGTAGCTATGTAGCATAGTTTGAAGCCAGGGAATATGAAACCTTTAGCTTTGTTCTTTTTTCTCAGGATTGTTTTGACTCTTCAGGGTGTTCTGTAGTTTCATAAAATGTGATGATATTTTGCTCTATTTCTTTGAAAAATGCCATTGACATTTTGATGAGGATTGTATTAAATTTGTAAATTGCTTTAAGTATATGGTTATTTTAAGAGTGTTAAATCTTCTAGTTCATGAACATAAAATATCAATCCATTTTTTGTCTTTTTTAATTTTTTTCATTAATGTATTTTTTCTATATAAAGTTTCTTTGAACCCTTTAAGTTTATTCCTAAGTTTTTATTTTGGTTTTCGCAATTGCAAATATGATTGTTTTGTTTACCTTGCTTTGTGATATTTTGTTAATATATAAGAACACACTGAATATTTGTACATTGATACTGTATCCTGAAACTTACTGTATTTGTTTATTTTTCCTAATAGTCTTTTGATGGAGTCTTTAGGGTTTTCTGTATATAGAAGTTTGTCATAGGATGTTTGGGTTGATGTTTATCAGAGATATTGGCCTGTCAATTTTTTTTGTGTGTGTTCTTCTTGCCAGGATTTGTTATTGGGATAAAATTGGCTTCATAAAATGAGTTTGTAAGTAATGCCTTCTCTTCTATTTTTTGGAAATGGTTGAGATAAATTGATAGTACATTTCTTTGAATGCTTGGCAAGATTAAATGGTAATGCCATCTGGC
The DNA here is from genome assembly GCF_036850995.1 of Saccopteryx leptura. Lineage (NCBI taxonomy): Eukaryota > Metazoa > Chordata > Mammalia > Chiroptera > Emballonuridae > Saccopteryx > Saccopteryx leptura. The sequence goes on from NC_089504.1 coordinate 275,839,559, forward strand.
CCTGGTCTTTTGATTTAGGGGAAGATTTTAATTAATGTTTTAATTAAAACATTAATTACTAGAGATCACTCTACTTAGGTTTTTCAATTCTATTTTTTAAAAATTAAAGTATAGTTGATATATAATATTCCATTGATTATATTATTTTCAGGTGTACATTATAGTGATTTAAAAATTTTATACCTTACAATGAGATCACCCCACTAATTCTAGTAATCATCTCTCAGTGTGAAAACTTATTACAATATTATTGACCACATTGCCCTTCACTTTTTCACCCATCTCACGTCCACCTCCCCTCTGGCAACCATCTCTTTATTCATTATTTCTATGAATCTGCTTTTGTTTGGTTTGGTGGTTTGATTTGTTTTTATATTGAATAGATTCCATATATAAGTGAAATCATATAATATTTATGTTTCTCTTACTTCACTTAGCATAATACCTTCTAGTCCATCCATGTTGTCTCAAATGGCAAGATTTCAGTCTATTTTTATTAAAGCAAAATATTACACTTTCTGTATATACATCACAAATTCTTTATTCATCTACTGATGGACACCTACTTTGTTTTCATATCTTATTATAAGTAATGCTGCAAGGAACAAATATGTGCATATACCTTTTAGATTACCCAGAATTAGAGTTGCCGGGTTGTACTGTAGATCTGTTTTTATTTTATTAAGGAATATCCATACAGCTCTCTAAAGTGACTGCATCAATTTGCAGTGCCACTAATAGTGCACAAAGGTTCTATTTTTTCTGTATATCATTTTCCGACTCTTTAAATATGGTCATCCTGACTGGTGTGATGTGGTATCTCATTGCTGTTTTGATTTGTATTTTCCTGATGATTAGTGATGTTGAGCATCTTTTCCTATGTCTATTGGCCATAAGTGTGCCTTCTTGGAGAAACGTCTTTCATGTCCTCTGCTTATTTTCTGATTGGTTGTTTAATTAATTTTGTTATTGATTTGTATGATTTCCTCATAAGTGTTTGGTTATCAATCCCTTATTTGATATATACACATGGAAGTGTATTCTCTCATTCTGTAGGTTGTCTTTTTGGTTTTTGATGGTTTCCTTTGCCATGCAGTGCACTTGAGTTTGATAAAGTCCCATATGCTTATTTTTGTTTTTGTTTCTCTTGCCTGAGGAGACTACCAAAAAAATCATTACTGAGAGTGATGTCAAACAGTTTACTACCTATGTTTTTTTTTCCTAGAATTTCTATGGTTTCATGCCTTACATTTGAGTATTTAATCGATTTTGAGTTTATAATTGTATGTGGTATAAGAGAGTGATCCAGTTTTGTTTTTCCCCATGTGTCTTTCCAGTTTTCCTAACACTATTGTTGAGGAGACTGTCATTTCTTCATTGTATATTCTTGCCTCTTTTTTGTAGCTTAGTTGACCATATAAGTAAGGGTTTATTTTTGAACTTTCTATTCTGTTCCATTAACCTCTGTGTCTGTTTTTGGTGCCTGTGTGATTGTTTTATAATTATAGCTTTGCAGCAAACTTTTAAATCAGGAAGCATGATATCTCCAGCTTAATTCATCTTTCTTGTGTTTTGCTATTGGGATCTTCTGTTGTTTTATATCAATTTTAGGATTATTTGTTTCAGTTCTGAGAAGGTCATGAATATTTTAATAAGAATTGCTGAATGTAAAGATTGCTTTGGTTAGTATGTTAATACTAACTTCTCAAATCATGAGCCTGGTACATCCTTCTATTTATGTGTCCTATTTAATTTTTTTCTTCAATGTTTTATAGTTTTCAAGTACATGCCTTATCTCTTTTTAAATTTTTTTCTTTTCCAAGTGAGAAGAGGAGAGATATTGAGACAGACTTCCACATATGCTTCAACTGGGATTCACCTGGCAACCCCCATCTGGGGCCGATCCTCTGCCCATCTGGGGCCATGCTAGCAACCGAGCTATTTTTAGCACCTGAAGTGGAGGCTGCAGGGAACCAACCTCAGCACCTGAGGCTGATGCACTTGAGCCAATAGAGCCATGGCTGTGGAATGGGAAGAGGGAGAGAGAGAGAGAGAAAGAGAGAGAGAGAGAGAGAGAAGGGGAGGGAGAGAGGGGGAGAAGCAGATGGTTGCTTCTCCTGTGTGCCCTGACCAGGAATCAAATCCTGGATGTCTGCACGTCAAGCCTGCCTCTACAACTAAACCAACCAGCCAGAGCCACCTTACCTCTTTATGATTAATTTTATTCTCAGTATTATTTTCCATGCATTTGTAAATGAGATTTATAAAAAAAATTTCCTTCTGACTTTTTGTTATTCATGTATAGGAACATGTTGGACTTCTGTATATTAATTTTGTATCCTGCCACCTTAATTCCTTTATTAACTCTATTAATTTGCCTGACCAGGCGGTGGCACAGTGGATAGAACGTCGAACTGGGATGCAGAGAACCCAGTTTCAAGACCCCGAGGTCACCAGCTTGAGCGTGGGCTCATCTGGTTTGAGCAAAGCTCACCAGTACCCAAGGTTGCTGGCTTGAGCAAGGGGTTACTTGGTCTGCTGAAGGCCCATGGTCAAGGCACATATGAGAAAGCAATCAATGAACAACTAAGGTGTTGCAATGAAAAACTAATGATTGATGCTTCTCATCTCTCCCTGTTCCTGTCTGTTTGTCCCTATCTATCCATCTCTCTGACTCTCTCTCTGTCTCTGTAAAAAGAGAGAGAGAGAGAGAGAGAGAGACAAAAAATACCTCTATTAATTTATTGGTGGATTTTTTGGGATTTTCCATGTATAGTATCATGTCATTACAAAATGCTTACAATTTTACTTCTTTCTTTACAATTTGGATGCTTTTTATTTATTGTTCTTGTTTGATTGCTGTAGGTCAGAATTTTGATAATATATCAAATAAAAGTGAGAGTGGGCATTATTTTCTTATTCCTGAGAACTTTTGAACATGTTAGCTGTGTGTTTGCTATATATGGCTTGATAAAGTTAAGGTAAATTCTTTCTATATCACTTTGTTTAGTGTTTTTATCATAAATAGATGTTAAATTATGTCAAATGCTTTTTCTGTATCTACTGAGATAATATAATTTTAATCATTGGTTTTATTGATGTGATAAATTACATTAATTGTTTTTTGGATGTTGAACCATTTTTGCACTCCTAGTATAAATCCCACTGATCATGGAATATACAGGGTGGGGAAAAAGTAGGTTTATAGTTGTGAGTACATAAATAAAGAGTTTATTCTTACATTATTATTTATTAATGTATTATATTATTTTTCATATGAAAAACTGCAAACCTACTTTTGATTTATATTGAATTTGGTTTAAATCTTGTTGAGAATTTTTATGTCTATGTTCATCAGGGTAATTGGCCTCTACAGTAATTATTTTTTTGGTAGTGTCTTTGTCTGGATTAGATATCAGACTAATGCTAGCATAAAATAAGTTTGGAAATATTCCTTCTTCTTCAATAATCAGAGATAGTTTCAGAAGAATAGGTAATAATTCTTTATTTGGTAGAATTCACATGTTAAGCTGTTTGGTCCTGGACTTCATTTTTGTTGTTAATTTTCTTTAAATAGCTTCGATTTCATTCCTAGTAATTGATGTGTTCAGATTCTGTTTCTTCCTGGTTTAGCCTTGGAAACTTGTATGTTTCTAAAAACTTCTTCTTCTTCTTTTTTTTCTTCTTCTTCTTCTTCTTCTTCTTCTTCTTCTTCTTCTTCTTCTTCTTCTTCTTCTTCTTCTTCTTCTTCGGTTATCCAATGTGTTGGCATATTGTTGTTCATAATATTCTTTAATGATCTATTGAATTTCTGTGTTGTCCAGTGTAATGTCTTCTGTTTCACTTCTATTTTATTTGTGTCCTCTCTCTTTTTGCATTATGATTCTTGCTAGAGGTTTGTTAATGTTATTAATCCTTTCAAAGAACCACCTCTTAGTTTCACTGATATTTTCTATTATTTTACTATTTTCTATTTCTTTATTTTTATCTGGTGTTTATTATTTCCTTTCTACTACTTAGTTTGGGGTTTGTTTGCTCCTCTTTTTCTAGTTCCTTTAGATGAAAATTAGATTGTTTATTTGGGATTATTTCTGCTTCTTAATGAAGACATGGATAACTATAAACTTTCCTTTTATAAAGGCTTTTCCTGTCTCACATTCATTTTGTAAGGTTTGTTTTTATTTTCATTTTTCTCAAGGTAGATTTTGTTTTCCTGTTTGATTTGAGTTTTTATGGGCTGTTAACCCAAGCTGACTATATTATGATACATATTTTATGGCACTTAATAGTTATAAAAGAGTGGTAATGCCAAGGCAAAAAAAAATTGGGACATTTGCAGACAAAAGTGTGACAAGACAAAAAGGATCTCTGTGGTATAATGGTGATAGAATAGAAAAGATAGTTTTGGAAGAGTGACTACAAGTTAGGGGGAATTTGAGCTGGAGTGTGTGGGTCTTCCTGACATGGTTTGCTCAGAGAAGGTCCCTAAGCAGGTAACATCACAACTGAGTTTGAAGGATAAGGATCCAATTATGGAAGAGGCAAGAGGAGAATGTCCCCAGGTGGAGGGATGGAAGCCCCAAAGTTGTAGAGTTTGGCCCTCCTGATAAACACAAAAGTCTTCCTTTCCACCAGTCATTTGCTAAATACTGTCAGAGAATCATGCTCCTTCCCCCCAGAGCACCTGTCTTGGGATATAACATATTAGTACTATGGTTTGGCTACTGTCTCCAGTTCCAATAGATTACAGCAAATACTTATTGATTGCTTACTGTGTGCTGGCACTGGGGATCTAAGAGTGAGCAAAACACAGTCACAGTCTATGTTCATATGTGATTGGGTGCGAACAGACAAATAGTGAAACAAGGATCTTAAAAATAGAAATGGTTTGTTACTACTACCAGTGTATCCCGAGTACCAACACCAGATCTGCCACATACAAGGCAAATGTTTATTGAATGATTTATTTTATGGACAGAATGCAGCATACAAACCGTATATGTAATAGGAGTGTAAAAATAATTAGGGTATAGAATCACACATGTATATAAAGACAGTTGGAAATACGTACGCCAAATTATTCAATAGTTGTTTTTGAATTGTATTTGTTTTATATAACAAGCATCTGTGTGGATATTATTATATATATGAAACACAAAACAAATTTAGTGGATGGCCTTCAGCTTCTTTTATGAGCTTTGGTAAAAGTCTATTGATATTATTTATTATTTATTTCTTAGGGCTCTCACTTCTCATTACATTTGATTACTAATATTTTTTAGGTTGCTTCGAATCTCCCTTCAAATAGGCACCAGCCTAATGAAAAAAAGAAAACATTTCCCAAAGACATTCGGGAATAGAATAGAAAATGTTCTATAATGGATGGGAATAGTGACACCATGGTTCAAAACAAACAAACAAAACAATAGCTTGCAAACCAATTACCAATTAATTTGAGGGCAGCAAGGAGCCCCCAAATTTGTGTACAACAAGCACTGTGAGCCTCTCTTAATCCCAGAACTCAGAGTTAGCTCTCACCCAAGTGCTTTGTGTACAACACGCGCTCCCCAACCTCGATAAAAAGCAAGCAGTGAGCTTTCTTTCCCCACACTCCACACACCTGGCCTGGAAATTTAAATAAAGCACACACCTAGTAACACCAGGCCCCGGATCACCCAGGCAAACCCTTGGGGCATCAACACTCCAGTCATGGTAATATCATCCCGCCTAGGAAACACAGGGCAAACACTCCCCACTGGAACAGAATGGGTCCTAGCAACATCCCACGCACCGGGGCACTCCAGAGCAAGCCCTCACTTTAAGCACAGGTGAGGGTTTCCCATCCCGATTGACGCAGTCCCCAATCACCTGCAGGCTTGTGCTAGGGACACAGCTTGATCTTGGACAACTTGGTCTTGGGCAAAACTGGCTGCGTCCAGAGCCCCGCGAGGCTCAGTCACTATCGCCAGGCAGCCCTCACTGCGGGCACCACGGGGTCGCCACACCGTGAATTCGCCACAGCACATCCCTGAGGATCTGTGGCTGAGCCTTCCACCCCAACCCCGCACCACCCGGGCGATCAAGCCTGGCGCCTCCAACCCCACCCACCAGGCAAAGTTCCCTCTGCCCTGGGCTCAGGGAGGCCAGCTCCCCAACCCGCTCCAGTTCGTCTCCAGAGCTCACAACCTTTCCGGTCCCCTACCGGAGCCTGAGGGTAGCAGGAGCACTAGGGTCACCAAATGGATCCCAACGAAGCGCCAAGAAGAAAAGAGACTCTCGAGATGGTAGGAAGGTGCCCTGCGCGGCTTGGGAGACACCGTCATTTTCCGGATATCAATGGAAAACTGACAGACAGTGAGCATTCACTTTATTTATTGTTGCGGATGTAACAAATGAGGTACCACTGGTGGGTGTGGTTTTCTGTGACGTAAAGGATGGGTGGGCCATTGGCGGCTGCCTTACGGGTCCTCGGCGCCACGCCCGGGGCAGTTAGCACAAGAGGGAGCGGGGTGTGGCCTGGCCATGGTCACCCACCCCCACCCGCTGACAGCTCTGGCTTCGTGCGCATTCGCGGGGTTGATCCTTCTATCAATACTTTGCTACCTTAGCACAGCCGTGCTTTGCTGGAAATGGTTGCTCATCCTCGCGTTCCTAAGTAGGCAGTTATTACCCCATTCAGGAAAGGTGGAAAGGAAACAAGAGCTGGCCAAACAAAGTGTCCTTATACTTTTCCTGGAACTCTGAATTGCAGAATAAAACACATGAACCTCAAAATAGAAACCGAGGAAATAGAGCCTAGACCAGGGATCGGGAAACTTTTTGGCTGAGAGAGCCATGACGCCACATATTTTAAAATGTAATTCTGTGAGGGCCATACAAAGTCCCATGTACCTTACGCATTATCCAATAAGAATTTGGTGTTGTCTTGGAGGACAGCTGTGATTGGCTCCAGCCACCCGCAAGCATGAACATGAGATAGGAAATGAATGGATTGTAATACATGAGAATGTTTTATATTTTTAACGTTACTATTTTTTTTTATTAAAGATTTGTCTGCGAGCCAGATGCAGCCATCAGAAGAGCCACATCTGGCTGGTGAGCCATAGGTTCCCAACCCCTGGTCTAGATAGTAGGTTGCCAAAGAGCCAGCACATGTAAGGTTCCACTTTTTTTCCCTGGGGCCTCCAGACTGTTAGTAGTGCCAAGGCCTTTGTTCTAATTTGGAATTAATCAGCCATAACTAGGGACAATACTTGAGATTTCTGCAGTTTCTGGTCTCTACTGAATTCTCCCTCTCAAGGCCTGCTAGGTTTTGAAATCACAAAAATGGTTTGTCTATTGCACCTCTAACCCGGATGTAAATAACTTTTCCCTACTCCCTTGAGATGACCCCTGGGCTGGTAAATTATTAAGCACTGTGCCATTATGCATGCTGGAATTCAACCTATGAGGCACTTGCCCTTCCAAACTAAGTGTTTTATTGAAGATGAAATACACATGCTTGAAGAAAGGTGAGGACAAAGGTGTTTTAAATTAAAAAAATAATAATTTATTGTTTTTTTTAGAGAGACAGGAAGGGGAGAAAGAGAGAGAAACATCAGCTTTGTTGTTCCACTTATTCATGCCATCATTGGTAGATTCTTGCATGTGCCCTGACCTGGGATCAACTCTACCCCGCCAGGGCCCAAGGGTGTTTTAAGTGTCAAATTCCTAAATGTGATTAATGCCATGATTGGTGGGATTGGTAGGAATTAGTAAGAAGGAGACTTTTGTGGTGAAGCAATCTCAATTCTGGAACATTAAAAATGAGCAAGATCTATTTTTAGACTTGTGAAAAAATCTGTAAGACTATTAAAAGAAAAAATATATAATGAAGGATATTAAAGAGCACACAAAAGGAGATGACACTTTGTTCCTTACTTAACAAGGAATCAAAACATCAACAATTGTGACTAAATGTATTGGGAGTGGCAGCACGCTCAAATTTTAGTTTTTAATATAACTTTTTGCACCCTGGCTGGCTAGCTAAACTGTAGAGCGTTGGCCCGGTGTGTTGAAGTTCTGGGTTTGATTCCTAGCCAGGGCACACAGGAGAAGTGCTCATCTGCTTCTCCACCATTCCCCCTCTACTTCCTCTCTGTCTCTCTTTTCCCCTCCCACAGCCAAGGCTCTACTGGAGCAAAGTTGGCCCAGGTGCTGAATGGCTCCAGTTGCTGTGGAGCAACACCCCAGATGGGCAGAGCATCACCCTCTCATGGTCATGCCAGGTGGATCCTGGTCTGGCGCATGTGGGAGTCTGTCTTTCTGCCTTCCTGCTTCTCACTTCAGAAAAATACAAAAATTATCAATGTCAATATCTATATCTATATATAACTATTTTTGTATGTTAAAAGTTTTTAAACAGAGATAGCTTAAACCATCATTTCTGCTTCGAGTTTATCCCAGAGAAATCAGCAGAGCTGTAAGCAAGGATGAACTTTGGAAAAACATAAACACTAAATGTCTAGTAAGAATGTTAGAGAATTTATGGGATTGAATTCTATGCAGCATGCAGTGTAAAAATATCAGTATGAGTACCTATAATATATTTGTCAGTGAACAAAGCAGACTGCAAATCAGCAGGTGAGTTTTGGATTTGTTTTATAAAAGAGTGTACATTTTAAAAGTAAGGTTCCATTGTAAAAGTAAGGTTAGTTGGAAATATACCAAAATTAACTCATAGTTCAGGGGCTGGGAACCTTTTTGGCTCTCTCATGAGAGAGCCATGAACGCCACAGATTTTAAAATGTAATTTCGTGAGAGCCATACAATATGTTTAACACTAAATACAAGTAAATGTGTGCATTTTATGTAAGACTAATACTTTTAAATACAATGAGTCTCTGAATTCTTTTTAATAACATTGTTATGCTGTTGCTAACCAATGATGAATAAAGTACTTCTTACCATTAATGCGACTTCTGGTGCTGCACGGTTTTGCTGATGGCTTTGTAGTCTGGTTGATACATGGTGAGGTTAAGCTTCATGCAGGCATTGAGACTTCCATTTGTTAAACGTGATCGTAGGTTGGTCTTAACATTCTTTAGATGTGAGAAAGACTGCTCACATGCATACGTAGAGCCAAACATTTTCAGTACAGCAATACTCACATGCTACAGTGTGTGGTATGTGATGGGAAGCGTGTTCCAAGTTTTGACAATCAGCTGGTCCGCGGGTTGAAGTTTTTCCATTTCTTCCCACTTGTGTTTGCTCGCCAACTCTGCTTGCTGTCATGCAAGTCTTTCCAAATCTTCATTCAGTGACTTGAACTTATTCACCCACATATCTGAGGCCTTCAGGTCAGCAGCTTGTAGCTCAAAATCTCTGATGGAGACACCAGGGATGTATATCAGGTCGGCGCTGTCCACTGCACACTCATGTGGATGGGTGATGAACTTAAAAAGACGAGTGTGCTCGCAAAATTCTCCAAAGCCCGCTTTGAATGACTGCAGGAGATTAGATGTGAAGCCTGCTAGCTGCTGGAGATCAAGATGTTGAGCAGGGTCACTTGCTGTGCATGCATCTTTAAACTCTCCCAGTTTTTCAAAGTGTAGTAAATGAACTGTTTCAATGTCGATGAAGAGTTCCAGCTTGTTTTCAAATGCAAACACTGCTTGTTGAAGGGATAAGACTGTATTTCCAATGCCTTGCATTTTCACATTGAGCTGGTTCAGATGTTCAGTCATGTCCACGAGATAGTAGAACTCCAGGAGCCACTCAGTGTTAGCTAACTCAGGATGCTCAATGCTTTTCATTTCAAGAAAAGTCCAGATTTTGCTCAGACAAGCTGCGAAATGGCTGAGCACCTTTCCTCTTGACAACCAATGCACATTGCTGTGCAGAAGCAGACCAGGATAATTATTGCCAACTTCATCCAGCAGTGTTTTAAACTGGTGCTCATTTAAAGCTTGGGCCACAATAAAGTTGACCACCCGAATGACCAGCAACATCACCTCACCAAGCTGCTCACCACACATCTGAGCACAAAGCGCCACTGATGTAGGATGCAGTGAAAACTTAGAATGGGTCTCTTTTCATGTTCACGAAGAAGCGCTACGAATCCTGTTTTTCCCCACCATGCACGGAGCACCATCAGTACACACCGAAATAAGTTTATCCATTGGTAGATTTTTTCCTTTAGCGAACTCAGTGAAAGATTTGAATAAATCCTCCTCTCTTGTTGTCTCTTTCATAGGCAAAACAGCAAGACTTTCCTCAAATAGTGTGTAAGGGACAGCATACCTTGCAATTCCGCATATTTCATTTTCGTTGTACTTTTTCAGTTTTCTATATTGCTTTGTTACAACTGGAATCAGGTGAAGAGTGAAATGTAATAATCCTACTTCTATATCACTGTTATTTTTGTTCATAAACAGTGCAGATGAACCTATTTCACACAGGGTTAAGCAATGAAAGGATGGTGAAGAAATTCGTTTCCTCTCTCTGTCAAAACCTCAAGTGCTTCTTCTACAATTATAAAATTTCTATGTATTTAAACAATTTTGCATCTGAGGTGTACTAAAGACTTTCTGGGTTCAACTAATCATAGAATTTCATCTTCCTCCTAAACTAACACAATGTTTGGGTTCATAGCTGAGCATATAAGACAGTGTAGAGGTGATACATAAAATGATTGACCCTGAGAAAAATACAGCTGCTGTGGTTAATTTGGCTCAATTTTGGGGTGTATGAACTTGAAGAGGCCCTCATCTTTCTATGTCTGTTTTGCATTTATAAGTTGGGGGGATAATACCTACCTGCAGTGGTGGGATTCAGCCTATTTGCTCTGGTTGGACAAAACTGATACCTAATTTTTTGTTGAGTTTGGCGAACTGGTTGTTAAAATGGCTTTTGTAATCAGGGTTCTCTCTAAGGTGGAAGACTGGGTAGCCACTCAATGTCGAAATCAAATTTACATTTCTTACTCTTCTTTTTTTTTACAAAGAGAGGGATAGATAAGGGATAGATAGAGACAGAGAGGGGGATAGATAAGGACAGACAGACAGGAACAGAGAGAGATGAGAAGCATCAATCATTAGTTTTTTGTTGCAACACCTTAGTTGTTCATTGATTGCTTTCTGAAATGTGCCTTGACTGTGGGGCTACAGCAGACCAAGTATCTCCTTGCTCGAGCCAGCAACCTTGGGTCCAAGCTGGTGAGCTTTGCTCAAACCAGATGAGCCTGTGCTCAAGCTGGCGACCTCTGGGTCTTGAACCTGGGTCCTCGGCATCCCAGTCTGACATTCTATTTCCTGTGCCACCTCCTGGACAGGCCATTTCTTACTCTTTTTTAACATTCATCTCCACAACAGCATATTCTAAGTGCCCATAGTAATGTTCATTCTGTCCATAGGTGAAAAATAATGCAAATGAGAATGTCAATCAAGAAGCAATATGAAAATATCTTAAATAATCATTTTATTGTTTTTTAGTCATGTATTATTTACTATTTTTTATTAATATTTTAGAACTCTTTCTTATAACATAATCTAGTTTTGTGTATCTCATTTTTTGTTCTTATTAAAGTATTAAATGCATGAAATAATAAGCTACCTTTTGGTGTATCATTTTGTTATACTTAAAACAGTTATTAGGGCAGAGGACCAGTTGTTAAATTATTTGAATCTCACCACTGGCTCAAATTCATAACCACAGTCTAGCAGCCTTTGTTTACAGAGGTCACTCAGGCACTCAGCATTACAGGGAAGACCCACAGACTGGGCTCCCATGTCTCTTGCACAGTGTTCCTGCCATCTGAGTTGACCCTTACAAGAGAGCTTGAGTAGGACTGAGACTTTCCCAGTCTAATTGGAGCTGTGCAGCTCAATCAGCATTTGCATCTGCACTGATCAATAAGAGTGGCTAAATTCTGACAAATCAAGACACTGTGTTTTGGACTAATCAAACTGTGTGGATTTGGAGCTCTCATTTGCTTGGGAACATAGCAATCCAGGTCAGGGAGAGAAGTCTCCCTATATGAGCCAGCTTCACCTCTATTTTGGGGAAGGACACTTTCAGATTCCAATGAAGACTTTCTTTTTTCTGCTGGAGCTGAAGCACTTGGATCAGCGTTGCCAGGGTCGCATAGTGGGCCTTCTCACAGTCATGCAATCCAGCAGTTGAGCTGTTATGTAGTCCTGCTGTTTCACGATTGAACTATCTCACAGCTGTGCTTTTCCACAGCTGTGCTGTTTCAGGGTTGAGCAGTTTTCACTGAATAAATTCCTTCCCCTCACCGCACCTCAAACTGGGGAGTTCTGTTGGCATTGAATTGGCAATGATTACCTCTGTCAACAAAATAACACCACAGTATCTTTGATTATGAAATTCAGGCACTCCATATGACAATTATAGAAGGTACAATTAAGGAGACAGTGAATGGGAAACTCAACGAGGGGGAGTTATCATTTATCTTCATTCTTACAGTTATAAAAGTGATATAACAGAAATGTCTGTGGCTCAATCTCGGCACTTATTTGTGACAAGAGAATCCATTATTCTCTGAAAACATTCTACACAATATGATATGTCAATTATATCTCAAAGCTGAAAAAACCTTCCCATCTTATCTAAGTGTCAGTAGATTACAAACTACAAACCCTAACCTATGTCCAAGAATAGCAGAGCTGTTGCTTGTTTCTTATTCAATACTAGGCTTGCCCTTGTAGCATACAATAATTGACTCAATTTTGCATGATTTCTGGAAGTCAGTACACTGTGTTAAATCCTGCTCTTTAGCACAAATATGCAAAATCTTAAAATATGTAATAAAGTTCATTTGCATTAGAATATTAGGGATCAGGCATTACAATATTTTAGAACACCAGAGTTGCCTGCTTTCCTTAAACCTAGATTCTGCTTTAACAATGCAAATGCAAATTCCTCCTGTTCCAGGTCCTTCAGCATTCTCGCAGAAAATGTATCGTTAGTCACCTTGAATGTTCTCCCTGCGTATACTGTACAAGTATAAAAAATAACTAAAATTAAAACCAAATAAAATTTCATAAAATTATTAGTTACAGTCAAGCTCATTTTCATCCAGTGTTGGTATTAGAAAGATTGCTTCTGTGTTTTTAAACCACAGATCATATTGTTTGGTTGGCCAGGCAGCAAGCCCTTAACTGAAGTCTTAGGCAATTTTGGATATCTTTATTAGGTTGAAACCTCACATTTCTTAAGTAAATATAAGCCTTTTCCTTCTATCTTTTAAAGTTTTTATGTAGAAATGGACTGTGGGAGTTGAGAATCTCTAATGAAGAGGTTCTCAACCTTACCTGTATATTAGAAGCACTTGGCAAGCTTAAAAAAGAATCTCTTTGCCCAGGACACATTGCAGATCAATTATGTGGGAAAACTCTGGGGGGTGGGACCCATTCATTGGTAAAGCTCCTCGAGTGTTCGCAATGTGATCTGATTTAATTCAAATCAGCAAAGAGAACAAGTATTTTTATTTTTGCATTAACCAAAACTAATCCAGATATTAGTTACACAATCAAAGTTTAAAATTTTATTGTTGGTTTTGGGTTTTTTATTACTTAGCCATACCCATGCATTAAACTGATGCTGAAAAGTCAGCAGACTGGTGTGCACAGAGACTTAGATGTGGTTAACTCAAGCTAGGGAACGTGATACCGGGCAGGAATCAGAAGCCTCAGGGAGTGAGCACTGCGCTGGTCTGGGAAGATGCCCAGGGCCTGACAGGACCATAGGCAATTCAGGCACCAGGGAGCTAGGATACGTACAGGGCAGCTGGTCCGGCTTGACTGAGAGGAGGTTACCTGAAGAAATGCAGCAGAAAGAGGTGGCTTGGGAAGAAATTTGGGATTTAATGGTAGAAAGTCTTACAGCATCATGCTGAGGAACTTGGACTTCATGCTGTGGGGTATGTGGTGTCACTGGACACCTGAGAGCAGGAGAGGCCTGTGATGGGCTGAGAGTGGAGAAGCCCGGATGCTCTTCAGGCTCTGAGACGTGGGGGCAGGAGTGCCGACTGTGGGGGTGGAGCCGTCAGAGGGGACGGACCGATTAGAATCATACTCTGATGTGAAAGAAAACACACTGGAAATAAACATGTCACAAATTAAACTTTTCCATTCAACATTTTATATTTACCTGATTTGAAGAACAAATCTTCAAAATAAATAAATAAATAAAACCTCTATGAGATGAATTTCTCATTTCACTGAATATACATTGTTCCAGTTTTAAGAAAGTTTTAATTTCCTGAGCAGCTTGGCAATTGGAGAAGCATCAATGGCCAGGCGGTCTATGTTCTAGTATCTTCTCAGACCACAATGACATGAGACTAGAAATCAACTACAATAGAAAAACCGAAAAATATTCAGGTTAGCCTTTACCCAAAGGCTATATAGCACGTTATTAAATAACAAATGGAGGCCTGACCTGTGGTGGCACAGTGGATAAAGTGTGGACCTGGAATGCTGAGGTCACCGGTTCGAGGCACTGGGTTTACTCGGTCAAAGCACATGCAGGAGTTGATGCTACCTGCGCCTCCCCCCTTATCTCTCTCTCTCTCCTTTCTCTAAAATTGAATAAATAAATAACCCATGGGTTAACAATGAGAGCAAGGAAGAAACTGTATTGAAACAAATGGAGATGAACATATAATAACACTAAATCTCTGGGACATAGTGATAGCAGTCCTGAGAGGTAAGTTCATAGTACTACAGGCATAACTTAAGAGGCAAGAAAAAGCTCAAATAACAATCTATTCACAATAGCAAAGATCTGGAAACAGCCCAAGTGTCCGTCAGTGGACAAGTGGATTAAAAAGCTGTGGTACATATATACAATGGAATACTATGGGGCTATGAAAAAGAAGGAAATATTACCTTTTGCAACAATATGGAGGGCCCTGGAAACTATTATGTTGAGTGAAATAAGCCAGGCAGAGAAAGAAAAATATCATATGACCTCACTCATTTGAGGAGCCCTAGGAACAATGTGAATTGAGGAACAAAATTGATACAGAGGAGGGATCAAAGGTACCAGAGGAAAAGAGGACAGAGGGAAAGGGGATGATAAGATGGGATAAACCTAAAGGGAAGGGGGGGAGGGTGCTGTCGGGAGGGGGACAAGGGAGATGTTGAGGGGAATATGGGAGAGGGGGAATGCATTCAGGGTGACCCTAGAATCTATGTAAACAAGTAAGTTTAAAAAATTTAAAAAATCAATCTAACCCTGCACCTAAAACAATTATAAGAAGAAAAACAAATAAAGTTCAGAGGAAGTAAAAGGAAGGAAATAATAAAGAACAGAGTGGGAATAAATGGCTAATAATACAATACAAATGATCAATGAAACCAAGAGCTGGGTCTTTGAAAAGGTAAACAAGATTGATGAACCTTTAACCAGACTCAATAAGAAAAAAGAGAGAGGACCTAGATAAACAAAATTAGAAATGAAAGAGAAGTAACAACTGACATCCCAGAAATACAAGGATTGTAAGAAAATACCATGAAGAACTATATGCCATAAAATTGGACAATGTGGGTGAAATGGATAAATTCCTAGAAACATACAACTTTGCAAAATGAAATCTGGAAGAATCAGAAAACCTGAGCAGACAGATTACAAGAAATGAAATTGAAACAGTTATTAAATTCCCAGCACACAGGTCCTGGGCTGAATGGCTTTAAAGGTGAATTTTACCAAACATTCAAAGGTGAATTAACACCTATTCTTCTCAAGCTATTTCAAAAAATTCAAGAGGAGGAAAGACTTATAAGCTCACTTTATGAAGCAAGCATTATCCTAATTCCAAAACCAAGTAAAGACACTACAAAGAGAGTAAACTATAGGACAATATCCCTGATTAACATAGATGCTAAAATTCTCAACAAAATATTTGCAAACCAGATCCAGCAATACATGACATACATAGATCATACATTATGATCAAGTGGGATCTATTCAGGGTAGGAAAGGCTGGTATTGATTTGCAAATCAATAAACATGATTCATCTCATAAAATGAAGAATAAAAATCACATGGTCATATCAATAGATGAAGAAAAAACAGTCGATAAAATCTAGCACCTATTTATGATAAAAATTTTCAGCAAAGTGGGAATACAGGGAATATACCTCAACTTAATAAAGGCAATATACAACAAACTGACAGCCAACATCATACTCAAAGGACAAAAATGAAAAGCAATCCCCTTAAGATCGGGAACAAGGCAGCGGTGTCTCCTTTCACCACTCTTACTCGATACAGTACTGGAAGTCTTAGCCACAGCAATCAGACAAAAAGAAATAAAAGGCATCCAATTAGAAAAGAAGAAGTAAAACTGTCATTATTTGCTGATGACACGATACTGTACATCGAAAACCCTAAAGTCTCATCTAAAAAACTGCTAGGCCTGATAAATGAATTCTGCAGAGTGGCAGGATATAAAATTAATATTCAGAAATCAATGGCACTTTTATATACCAATAATGAACTTCCAGAAAGAGAAATTAAGAAAACAATTCCATTCAGTATTGCAAGAAAAAAATAAAGTACCTAAAGATAATTTAACTAAGGAAGTAAAAGACTTGGAGGTAAAAGACTTGGGAAATTATAAGACATTGAAACAAGAAATTGAGGAAGATTCAAACAAGTGGAAGCATATACTGTGTTCATGGACAGGAAGAATTAACATAATTAAAATGTCCATACTACCCAAACAATCTACAGATTCACTGCAATTCCTATTAAAATACCAATGGCATACTTCAAAGATCTCGAAAAAATATTCCAAAAATTTTATGGAACCAAAAGTGAACCCAAAGAGCTAAGTACAGCATGCAGTAGTAACCTCTGTTTCCCTACAGAGCAAGGTAATGAGTTAGTATCAGAGAGAAACATAATTAAATATAAATATAGAAATTCAATGCCAGAAGCCTATTTAGAAAATGGACAATTAAAAAAACAACTCCTGAATCCTTGAAATTAAAAAAAATTATTATTTTAAAGTAATTTGAAATGTTAACTAGTCTTAATCTTCTTCTATTCCTGTATTATATATATTTTTTATTTCCTCCAAACCAAGAAATAGAAATTACTTGTAAAGTAATTGGTAAATGTTTCCTCATTTTAATTCAGTTCCCGTGTGAAAGACTGGAGAGAAACATGTGCTTCCCTCATAACACAATTAAAATCAGGGTCTTAGATGAAATCTTTACAAAGGTGCCAATGTTAAAAGTATTCAAACTCAATAATACCTCATTTATTTCTATCGTCATGGAAATCATGTGTTCTGCTAAGAGAGTTCCCTAAATAGCTAAGTGTACATTGACCTTTAATGGTTACAACAGGCGTGCTTGCTTCGGCAACACATATACTAATGGTAACAACAGGCATCTTTCTAAAATCTATCATCCTCTTCCAGCACTGTCCAAGAAATATACTGAGTGACATGGATAATTTAAATGTCCAGAAGCCACGTGGTAAAAGAAATGGAAAAATCAATTTCAATATATTTTACTTAATATAATATACATGTATATAACAATTTTTATACTAACTCTTTGAAATTTGGAGTCTATGTTACAGTTCCAGCATATCTTATATTGAACTAGCCACTTTTGAAGCCCCAGTAGGATTAACTATTAAATTGTAACTCTTAACTATTAATAAGTAATTGTTTAATTAGGAAATGCAGTGGTTGTCTCGCCTCAGTAAACTGGCCAGAACAGGCAGACTAAACCTAAAACTGGCCCAGCCAGCACTTCCAGGAGGCCTACCCAGGGTCAGAGCTATGTGTTTCATTTGGATACTTGAATAGTTCTCTTTGTGGGGGGCAGCACTGTGAACCACCACAGCCAAGGACTGCACTTGTACTAGAGCAACTGCCTGAGGACTAGAGTGGGAGTGACATCATGGGTAGGCCTGTCACTGAATGCTCCAAACACTTATATTCTCCTGTGTTTCAAAATCAATTCATTTGATTTTATGTAGTAGTAGAATATTTTTCTACAAATACATTTTAAATAGGAATTTAATCTATAAGAGAGATAAACAACCATTCATATAAATTTAAAGATATATTTATTTGATAAAACAATGATACTGTTTGAAGACAATGACAATCTAAAACTGAATTTCTAATTACAGTTAATATTTTATATAACTCCATCATTCATTTAATTAACTGCAAGAGTTGTAGGGTCATAAGTGTTCAATTCAAACCTGTTTAAAGAACCTATAGGTATTTTGATGCACTGACGTTTTTATTTATTTTTACAGAGACAGAGAGAGAGTCAGAGAGAGGGATAGACAGGGACAGACAGACAGGAATGGAGAGAGATGAGAAGCATCAATCATCAGTTTTTCATTGCGACACCTTAGTTGTTCATCGATTGCTTTCTCCCATGTGCCCTGACCACCGGCCTTCAGCAGACCGAGCAATCCCCTACTCAAGCCAGTGCCCTTGGATCCAAGCTGGTGAGCTTTGTTCAAGCCAGATGATCCCGCACTCAAGATGGCAACCTCACGGTCTCGAACCTGGGTCCTCTGCATCCCAGTCTGACACTCCATCCACTGCACCACTGCCCGGTCAGGCACTGATGCACTGATGTTTTAAAGAAAGAAAAAAAGCGAGGAACACAAAGCTATTCTAGTTTGCTTTCTTTGGAAGTTACTTCTACATGAATATTATGGAATTGTAAAAATATTCCACTGAAAGTATTTCCAACTCAGAGTACTGTGTATATGTAATTTAAAAAATATACTGGCATTGGCCTGACCTGTGGTAGCGCAGTGGATAAAGCATCAACCTGGAAATGCTGAGGTCGCTGGTTCGAAACCCTGGGCTTGCCTGGTCAAGGCACATATGGGAGTTGATTCTTCCAGCTCCTCCCCCCTGTCTCTCTCCTCTCTTTCTCTGTCTCTCTCTGTCTCTCTCTGTCCCTCTCTGTCTCCTCTCTAAAATGAATAAATAAAAAAAAATTTTTTTAAATATACTGGCATTACAAATAGAGATATCAAATATACATATCATGTGTTCTACAATATAAGATTTAAGATTCACATGGTGGTATTGTGGATATTTCAAAAAGATAACCAATAAATAACATTACAAAAGTTTGAGTTCTTTGTGAGTGAAGAATGTACTTTTACTACACAGCCCAAACCCAAAGATTAATATAAAAAAAACAAAACAATATATTACAAAGTCAAAAATAGAAAAAGTCTTAAAAATATTAGTTTGATTTCAAAGGTATCTCCAAAATGACAGGGATAAAACAAATCACTGAAAATCCAATATTTTTATCTTGATCTATGCTCTAGAATTTAATCTAAATCTTTTATTACATTGTAAATTATTTCATTAAAATTTAAATATCATGTTTACAAACTCTATTCTCCTTAGAAAATACAAATTTGTACATTTTTTCTATTCTAAACTTTCTTCTTTTCCATTTTTATAGATTAACAAGGCAGATAAAGTTAATGAGGTGCCTTGGTAATTTACCCATTTCAGCAACTTTAAGTTTAACCCATCAAAACTGGAAAGCCACATGCAAAAGAATGAAACTCGACTACAGCCTGTCCCCGTGTACTAAAATTAATTCAAAATGGATCAAAGACCTAAATATAAGACCTAAAACAATAAAGTACATAGAAGAAGACATAGGTACTAAACTCATGGACCTGGGTTTTAAAGAACATTTTATGAACTTGACTCCAATGGCAAGAGAAGTGAAGGCAAAAATAAATGAATGGGACTATCAGAATAAAAAGTTTTTGCTCAGCAGGAAAAACTGATATAAAAATAAACAGACAGTCAACTAAATGGGAAATGATATTTTCAAACAACAGCTCAGATAAGGGCCTAATATCCAAAATTTACAAAGAACTCATAAAACTCAACAACAAACAAACAAACAATCCAATAAAAAAATGGGAAGAGGACATGAATAGACACTTCTCCCAGGAAGAGATACAAATGGCCAACAGATATATGAAAAGATGCTCAGCTTCATTAGTTATTAGGGAAATGCAAATCAAAACTACAATGAGATACCACCTCACCCCTGTTAGATTAGCTATTATCAACAAGATGGGTAATAGCAAATGTTGGAGAGGCTGTGGAGAAAAAGGAACCCTCATTCACTGTTGGTGGGACTGTAAAGTAGTACAACCATTATGGAGGAAAGTATGGTGGTTCCTCAAAAAACTGCAAATAGAACTACCTTATGACCCAGCAATCCCTCTACTGGGTATATACCCCAAAACCTCAGAAACATTGATACGTGAAGACACATGTAGCCCCATGTTCATTGCAGCACTGTTCACAGTGGCCAAGACATGGAAACAACCAAAAAGCCCTTCAATAGAAGACTGGATAAAGAAGATGTGGCACATATACACTATGGAATACTACTCAGCCATAAGAAATGATGACATCAGATCATTTACAGCAAAATGGTGGGATCTTGATAACATTATAAGGAGTGAAATAAGTAAATCAGAAAAAAACAAGAACTACATGATTCCATACATTGGTGGAACATATAAATGAGACTAAGAGACATGGACAAGAGTGTGGTGGTTACCAGGGATGGGGGGAGGGAGGACAGGGGGAGAGTTAGGGGGAGGGGGAGGGGCACAGAGAACTAGATAGAGGGTGGCGAAGGACAATCAGACTTTGGGCGAGGGGTATGCAACAGAATTTAATGACAAAATAACCTAGACATGTTTTCTTTGAATATATGTACCCTGATTTATTAATGTCATCCCATTACCATTAATAAAAATTTATTTAAAAAAAAAAAAAAGTTTAACCCATCAGCTTTACTGCAATCCAGTAAATTAATAGAACATAAGAGGAAAGTAAAATAGTGTTGCTTTTTAAAATTTTTATTTAATTTATTGTGTTTACATAGATTCTAGTGTCGCCCCGATTGTATCCCCGTTCCCCTGTATTCACCTCAACATATCCCTTGCTCCCCTCCCAACAGCTCTCTCCCCCCATCCCTTCAGGTTTAATTCCATTCCTCAGTTCACATTGTTCCTTGGATTCCTCAAATGAGTGAGGTCATATGATATTTTTCTTTCTCTGCCTGGTTTATTTCACTTAACATAATAGTTTCCAGGTCCATCCATGTTGTTGCAAAAGGTAAGATTTCCTTCTTTTTCCTGGCCCCATAGTATTCCATTGTATATATGTACCTCTGCTTTTTAATCCACTCGTCCACTGACAGACACTTGGGCTGTTTCCAGATCTTCACTATTGTGAACAATGCTGCCATAAACATGGAGTGCATTTTTTTTTTTTAAATCAGTGATATGACATTCTTGGGATATATTTCTAAAATGGGGATGGCTGTGTCAAAAGGCAGTTCCATTTTCAATTTTTTGAGGAATCTCCATACTGTTGTCCACAGTGGCTGCACCAGTCTGCATTCCCACCAGCAGTGTAGGAGGGTTTTCTTTTCTCCACATCCTTGCCAGCACTTATTCTGTGTTGTTTTGTTAATGAGCGCCATTCTGACTGGTGTGAGGTGGTATTTCATTGTGGTTTTAATTTGCATTTCTCTAATGATTAGTGATGTTGAACATTTTTTCATCTGTCTATTGGCCATCTGTATATCCTCTTTAGAGAAGTGTCTATTAATTTCTTTTGCCCATTTTTTTATTGGATTGTTTGTTTTTCTGGTGTTGAGTTTTACAATTTCTTTATAAATTTTGGTTATTAACCTCTTATCAGATGTATTGTTGAATATGTTCTCCCATTGTGTGCTTTGTCTTTTTATTCTGTTCATATTGTCTTTAGCTGTGCAAAAGCTTTTTAGTTTGATATAGTCCCATTTGTTTATCTTGTCTTTTATTTGACATGCCCGTGGATATAAATCAGCAAATATATTGCTGCAAGAGATGTCAGAGAGCTTACTGCCTATGTTTTCTTCTAAGATGCTTATGGTTTCATGACTTACATTTAAGTCTTTTTATCAATTTTGAGTTGATTTTTGTGACTGTTGTAAGTTGTTGGTCTAATTTCATTTTTTTTCAGGTAGCTGTCCAATTTTCCCAACACCATTTGTTAAAGAGGCTGTTTTTACTCCATTGTATGCTCTTACCTCCTTTGTCAAATATCAATTGTCCATAGAAGTGTGGGTTTATTTCTGGGTTCTCTGTTCTGTTCCATTGATCTATATGCCTGTTCTTATGCCAGTATCAAGCTGTTTTGAGTACAATGTCCTTGTAGTGTAACTGGATATCAGGAAGTGTGATACCTCCCACTTTATTCTTCTTTTTCAAGATTGCTGAGGTTATTCGTGTTCTTTTTTGGTTCCATATAAATTTTTGGAATATGTGATCTATATCTTTGAAGTATGTCATTGGCATTTTAATTGCTATTGCATTGAATTTATAAATTGCTTTGGGTAGTATAGACATTTTAATGATGTTTATTCTTCCTAACCATGAGCACAGTATATGCTTCCACTTGTTTGTATATTCCTTGATTTCTTTTATCAATATTTTGTAATTTTCCAAGTACAAGTCTTTAACCTCCTTGGTTAAATTTACTCCTAGGTATTTTATTTTTTTTTGGTTGCAATAGTGAAGGGGATTGTTTCCTTCATTTCTCTTTCTGACAGTTCATTGTTGATGTATAAAAATGCCTCTGTTTTCTGTGTATTAATTTTATACCCTGCCACCTTGCTGAATTCATTTATCAGGTCCAATAGTTTTTGACTGAGACTTTAGGGTTTTCTATATACAGTATCATATCATCTGAAAATAATGATAGTTTTATTTCTTCTTTTCCAATTTGGATGCCTTTTATTTCTTCTTGTCTGATTGCTGTAGGTAAGACTTCCAGTACTATGTTAAATAAGAGTGGTAAAAGGGGGCGCCCCTGTCTTGTTCCTGATCTTAGGGGGATTGCTTTAATTTTTGCCCAATAACTATGATATTGGCTGTGGGTTTGTCATAGATGGCCTTTATCATGTTGAGGTATGTTCCCTGTATTCCCACTTTGCTGAGAGTTTTGATCATGAATGGGTGATGGATTTTTATCAAATGCTTTTTCTGCATCTATTGAAATTATCATGTGGTTTTTCTCCTTCCTTTTGTTTATGTGATGAATCACATTGATTGATTTTTGAATATTGTACCATTTTGCCTCCTTAGAATAAATCCCACTTGATCATGATGTATGATTTTTTTTCATGTATTGCTGGATCTGGTTTGCTAATATTTTGTTGAGGATTTTAGCATCTAAATTCATCAGGGAAATTGGCCTATAATTTTCTTTCTTTGTGTAGTCTTTGCCTGGTTTTGGAATCAGAATTATGCTCGCCTCATAAAAGGAGCTTGGAACTGTTTCTTCCTCTTGAATTTTTTGAAATAGCTTGAGAAGGATAAGATTTAGTTCTTCTTTGAGTCTTTGGTAGAATTCACCAGTGAAGCCATCTGGTCCAGGGCTTTTGTTTGTTGGGAGTTTTTTGATAACTGTTTTGACCTCATTTGTTGTAATCAGTCTGTTTAAGTTTTCTGATTCTTCCAGATTGGTTTTTGGAAGATTATATGTTTCAAAGAATATATACATTTCACCTAGGTTGTCTAATTTTTTGACATACAGTTCTTCATAGTATTTTCTTACAATATTTTGTATTTCTGTTGTGTCAGTTGTATTTCTCCACTCTCATTTCTAATTTTATTTATTTGAGTCCTCTCTCTTTTTTCTTGGTGAGTCTGGTTAAAGGTTCATCAATTTCTTTACCCTTTCAAAGAACCAGCTCCTGGTTTCATTGATCCTCTGTATTGTTTCTTTAGCCTCTATGTCATTTATTTCTGCTCTGATATTTATTATTTCTTTCCTTCTACTACCTCTGGGCTTTTCTTGCTGTTCTTTTTCTAGTTCTTTTAGATGCAAGGCTAGGTTGTTTATTTGAGCTTTTTCTAGCTTTTTAAGGTATGCCTGTACTGCTATGAACTTTCCTCTCAGTACTGCTTTTGCTGTGTCCCATACATTTTGAGTTGTTGTATGCTTGTTATCATTCTTTCTAGGAATTTTTTAATTTCTTCTTTGATCTCATTGTTAACCCATTCATTATTTAATAACATGCTATTTAGTTTCCAAGTGTTTGAGTATTTTTGAGTTTTTCTGTTGTGATTGATTTCTAGTTTCATGCCATTGTGATCAGAGAAAATGCTCGATATGACTTCAATCTTCTTAAATTTGTTGAGAACACTTTTGTGCCCTAACATGTTGTCTATCCTAGAGAATGTACTATGAGTACTTGAAAAGAATGTATATTCTGCTGCTTTATGGTGAAAGGTTCTGAAGATATCTATTAAACTGAATTGATCTAGTGTGTCCTTTAAGTCTGCTGTTTCTTTGTTAATTTTATTTCTTGAGGATCTATCTAGTGATGTTAGTGGGGTATTGAAATCCCATATATTATAATATTGCTGTTGATCTCATTCTTTATAGCCATTAAAGTCTGCTTTATATATTTAGGTGCTCCTATATTAGGTGTGTAGATATTTATAATGGTTATATCTTCCTGTTGGATTGCTCCCTTTATCATTATGTAGTGACCTTCTTTATCTCTTACTATAGCCTTTGTTTTAAAATCCATTTTGTCTAATATAAGTATTGCTACCCCAGCTTTTTTCATTTCCATTTGCATTAAATATTTTTTCCATCCTTTGACCTTTAGTCTTTGTGTATCTTTTTTTTTGAGATGTGTCTCTTGTAGACAGTATATGTATGGGTTCTGTTATCTTATTCATGCAGCTACCCTATGTCTTTTAATTGGATCATTTAATCCATTTACATTTAAGGGTATTATTGATATGTAGTTGTTTATTGTCATTTTATTCTTTTTTTTTTTTCTCCTGAAGCTGGAAACGGGGAGAGACAGTCAGACAGACTCCCGCATGTGACTGACAGGGATCCACCAGGCACGCCCACCAGGGGCTGTGCTCTGCCCACCAGGGGGCGATGCTCTGCCCCTCCGGGCGTCGCTCTGCCACGACCAGAGCCACTCTAGCGCCTGGGGCGGAGGCCAAGGAGCCATCCCCAGCGCCCGGGCCATCTTTGCTCCAATGGAGCCTTGGCTGCGGGAGGGGAAGAGAGAGCCAGAGAGGAAGGAGGGGGGGTGGAGAAGCAAATGGGCACTTCTCCTATGTGCCCTGGCCGGGAATTGAACCCGGGTCCCCCGCACGCTAGGCTGACGCTCTACCGCTGAGCCAACCGGCCAGGGCACCATTTTATTCTTTAAAGCTATCTTCCTCTTTTACCATATTCTTTTCCCCCTTTGTTCTGTTTACAACAGGCCCCTTCACATTTCTTGCATCATTGGTTGGTTGTAATGAATTCCTTGAATTTTGTTTTTGTTTTTTTTTGTCTGGGGAACTTTTTATTTCTCCTTCAATTTTAAACGATAGCTTTGCTGGATAAAGTAGTCTTGGTTGTAGGCTCTTTTTAAGTATTACTTTGAATATTTCTTGCCATTCTCTTCTGGCCTCAAGTGTTTCTGTTGAGAAGTTGGAGGTCATTCTTATGGGGGCTCCTTTGTAGGTGATAGCCTTTTTTTCTCTAGCAGCTTTTAATATTTTCTCTTTATCACTTAGCTTTGATAATTTAATTATGATGTGTCTTGGTGTGGATTTCTTTCGGTTTCTTTTTAATGGAATTCTCTGTGCTTCTTGAACTTGTGTGACATTTTTCTCCATCAATTTAGGGAAGTTTTCAGCTATGACAGGAGTTGGGAACCTATGGCTCGTGAGCCAGATGTGGCTCTTTTGATGGCTGCATCTGGCTTGCAGACAAATCTTTAATAAAAAAAAATAATAATGTTAAAAATATAAAACATTCTCATGTATTACAATCTATTCATTTCCTACCACTCATATTCATGGGTGTGGGTGGCTGGAGACAATCACAGCTGTCCTCTGGGACAAAATCATATTTTTATTGGATAATGCACAATGTACAAGAGTTGTTGTATAGCTTTCATGGAATTACATTTTAAAACATGTGGCACTCATGGCTCTCTCAGCCAAACAGGTTCCCGACCCCTGAGCTATGATTTGTTTGAACAAGGTTTCTATCCCTTGTTCTTTCTCTTCTTCTTCAGGAACCCCTATGATGCAGATGTTGTTTCTTTTCATGTTGTCACAGAGCTCTCTTAGAGTTTCCTCAGACTTTTTGAGTCTCTTTTATTTTTGATACTCTGCTTCCCTGCCTTTATTTATCTTGCCTCTAACTCACTGATTCTATACTCAGCATTATCCATCCTGCTTTTTTTAAAAAAAATTTTCTATTTATTCATTTTTAGAGAGGAGAGAGAGAGACAGAGAGAGAAGGGGGAGGAGCTGGAAGCATCAACTCCCACACGTGCCCTGACGAGGCAAGCCTAGGGTTTTGAACCGGTGACCTCAGCATTTCCAGGTTGACACTTTATCCACTGCGCCACCACAGGTCAGGCCATCCTGCTTTTAATTCCTTCCATTGTGGTCTTCATTTCTGATATTGTATTTGTCATTTCTGACTGATTCTTTTTTATTATTTCAATGTCCTTTTTTATATTTACTATGTCTTTATGTGCTCGTTATGTCCATCTATTGCTGTTCTAAGATCTTTGAGCATCATCACAATCATTATTTTAAACTTTGTATCAGGTAATTTGTTTATATCTGACTCATTCAAGTCCTTTTCTGGGGATTTCTCTTGATTTATTTGGGCTGCATTTCTCTGCCTTCCTATTCTGTCTGTGTATAAGAAAAGTGTGGCCACAGGAGTCCAATGGGCGTGGCCTCTGTGTTCCCTAGGTGTGGTCTGTCTGCAGGCCCACCACCGCCTCTGCCGCTGCCTTAGGCGATCGGGTAAGGGAAAATAATGTTGCTTTTAATTCCACAATTTGACTTGTATAAATAACAATTCTAAATGAAAAGAAGTCAAATTGAGTATTTGAAGAAGACACCTACATAAAACTTTTTAAAGCTACTTACATTATACAGACAAATAGAAGTTTTCATCCTAAAATTTACAGTGAATAGAATTATCAGTCTCCACATGAAGAATTTTAAATTTAGTCCTGGATACCAATGCGCTGCTGAAATAGTAAATACCTGGGGTAAGAAAGACCCTGTAATGATCTGCGATATTCTGCAGAGCATAAACCTCAAACCCAACAGAAATTTTTCTTACAGTTGTAATAGCTAGAGCAACTCTGCACAATTTACTCTTGTTACAATGACAGTAGAAGTAAATGAAAATATTTTTAGTAAGGAAATGCAGTTCTGACACACTCATGCAAGCCCAGTTTTTAACAAGGCAGCATGCAATACAGAGTGCGAACAAAAGCTGCACAAAAGTATGTCAAGAACAAAAAGTTATCAGTACGTTCAAGAAACATGTTTGATTTTCATTCTCTTGGTGATGTAAACCTGCAGACATTTGTAAACCCAGATAACAACTCAGGCACACCAGAAACTACAAGAAAGTAGAAAAAATAATGATATGTAACTAAAAAATAATTACCAAGTTTCAAAATTTAGCAGAAGAAACTAATGTTGATTACATTTCAGTGGTCAGAAATGCTATTTTATTTAAGCACATATTCATTATATTCCATCGGGACACTTCACCATCTAAATGCCATTCTCTGGAATCTCTTAAAAAGTCTGCAGTAAGCCAGAGAAGAGTTCTTGCTTAATTTATAGCATTACTCAAAACATATTTCAGATGCAAATTCACATGACTAATCACCAGGAAACAACATGTATTATTTATAATTTGTTACCAACAGACACATAGAATATAAACAAATGCATATTCACCAATACAAGATTGAACATCTTATAAAGGTCAGGTATTTCTAGACTGGTTTACTTAATTTCAAGCTATAAAAACTATAGAAACTAAACAAATCATTAAACATGCACTTATTTATATAGATATTTTTATTTAAGCATCATCCAAGTTTATAACACTTATGTACAGTAAGAACAATCACAACAATGAATTTGCCCTCTGGAAAAAAAAAAACCCTGCTTGAATAATTGAGCACATTTGTGTCTCAGAGAGCAGATGCATTTTAATTTTGCTCAGATTATCTATTAACTACAGCAAAGAAAATATTTATCAATCTAGTTTTGTGTGAGTGCTAGTTCAAATAATGCAGCTGCTGTGGAAGACCATATGGCCATTTCTCAAAAAGTAAACACAGAATGCCCACGTAACTCAGCAGCTCTACCCCCGAGTATATACCCCAAATTGAAAACAGGCCTCAAAAAGGTCTTCAAATACCAATATTCAGAGAAGCATATTCAGAATAGCCAAAAGTTGAAACAACCCAAGTGTCTATCATCAGTGAACGGATTTAAAAATGTGGTATATACAAACAATGAAATATTGATCAACCATCAAAACAAACAAAGTTCTGATGCATGCTTCAGGGCAGATGAACCTTGAAAGCATTACACTAAGTGAAAGAAGCCAGAACACATTATACAAAGTGAAATAAGCCAGAAGTGATTGCAGTTCTATGAGGAACCTAAGATAGTCAATTCACAGAAAATTGAATAGCAATTGCCTGGGTTCAGAGGAGAGGAAAATTGAGAGTTGTTGTTTGATGTGTATAATGTTTCAGTTTGAGTTTTGGATGTATAGAGGTGATGGCTGCACAACAGTGAGAATGTATGTAATGCCCCTGACATGTAACATGAAATGGTTAAATGGTAAAAATAAAATAAAATAAAATTGATCTGTAAATATTAGCAAAAAGAATGGCTTGTAATTTCTGAAAAGGAAGTGTTCTGTGCGATATTAAAACATATCATAGCAGTACAAGGAAGTATAAAAGATGTGGTGTTGGCAGAGTTCAAGGGAAGAGAGAGACAAAAAGAACACCTATGAATTTAATGTGTGATAAAAACTGACACTTTGTCCCTGGCTGGTTGGCTCAGCAGTAGAGCATCGGCCCTGTGTGTGGAAGTCCCAGGTTCAATTCCCTGCCAGTGCACACAGGAGAAGTACCCATCTGCTTCTCCACCCTTCCCCCTCTCCTTTCTCTCTATCTCTTTCTTCCCCTCCTGCAGCCAAGGCTCCATTCGAGCAAAGTTGGCTTTGGTGCTGAGAATGGCTCCATGGCCTTACCTCAGGTTCTAGAATGACTCCAGTTGCAACAGAGCAATGTCCCAGATGAGCAGAGCATTGCCCCCTAGTGGGCATGCCGGTGGATCCTGGTCGAGCACATGTGGGAGTCTGTCTCTCTGCCTCCCCACTTCTCACTTCAAAAAAATACCAACCCCCCAACAAAACAAATAAACAAACAAACAAAAAGCATGGCACTTCAAGTGGTTAGAGAGTAGAAAATAACTGTATATACCAATGTCAGATGTAACAATGTCTTAAGTGCAAAGAATGCAATAAGAACATATTTATATACAGTTCCAGCATGGGGACAAACTCCAGCTTCTATAATAAAGACTGAACACACATAGCCGCTAGAGTGAGAAACTGATACATCCAACTCCCTATTAATGTAAAACTTTTGCACATATAAATGTCACTGATAGAAAAAAGTTAAATAAATATGGTATATATTAAAGTCATCATTTAAAAGCTGGAAATAAATCTAAATATATCACCAATCTAAGGCAGTAAATGTAAAATGTGAGGATTTTAAAAGAATATGAACAGCATGATTCCATTTCTGGTTAACAACAAAAAGGAACACTAAAATATGTATATATTTGCATATAAGAATATTAATGTACAGAAACAGATAAAAAGACAACTAAACTTTTAAGTAATTAACTCAGGAAATGAACTAAATATAAAGGAGACAATATTTTACTCTGTACACTTTGTAATATTTGATATTTTACAAATTTATTTTTGTATACTGTTTATATAAAGTTATAAAAAGCAATCTACAGTATATCCAACTGTATAAAATATAAAAAGAAATGTCATTATCAAAAATGAGGCAAAGAAAAAAACCTAGTTAAAATGTTTACTTCGTGTTAAAAGGGCTTTAATTTATAATGAGTTCTGACAATCAACAACAAAATATTTTAGAAACATAACAGAAAAATGAACAAAAAGCACGAATGAATAAATGTGGGCCCCAAAGAGTTCAGCTTCATTTTGAATTAAAGAAATGAAAATTTATATATAACATTTTTTACCCATCACCTTATGAAGTTATTAACAATATAAATAAGATAAAGAGTGGTTGAGATGAAATTGGAGATTTTGGAACAGTAGATTTGCCATCTGAAAAAAATATATTAGATTACATTCACAAGCTTTATCAATAAAAGATTAGGGATTTAATTTGATTTTTTACTCTTTTATTTTATTTATTTATTTATTTATTTTTCTGAAGCTGGAAACAGGGAGGCAGTCAGACAGACTCCCGCATGCGCCCGACCGGGATCCACCCGGCACACCCACCAGGAGGCGCGCCCTGCCCCTCTGGGGCGTCGCTCTGTTGCATCCAGAGCCATTCCAGCGCCTGAGGCAGAGGCCACAGAGCCATCCCCAGCGCCCGGGCCATCTTTGCTCCAGTGGAGCCTCAGCTGTGGGAGGGGAAGAGAGAGACAGAAAGGAAAGAGAGAGGGAGGGGTGGAGAAGCAGGTGGACGCTTTTCCTGTGTGCCCTGTCTGGGAATCGAACCTGGGACTCCTGCACGCCAGGCCGACACTCTACCGCTGAGCCAACCGGCCAGGGCTGTTTTTTACTCTTTTAAAAGGATTATTTCTTTAAAGGAAAAATACACATACTTTCCTATCTTTAGAATTCTTCTGGGAAGTTACCTAAATATGTATCTATACAAGCACATGTAGATTTTGCATAAGAATATTGACTTTAGCAGGGGTTGGGAACCTATGGCTCACGAGCCAGATGTGGCTCTTTTGATGGCTGCATCTGGCTTGCAGACAAATCTTTAATAAAAAAAATAACTTTAAAAATATAAAACATTCTCATGTATTACAATCCATTCATTTCCTACCGCTCATGTTTATGGTTGCGGGTGGCTGGAGCCAATCACAGCTGTCCTCCAAGACAACACCAAATTTTTATTGGATAATGCATAATGTACACAGGTCATTATATGGCCCTCACAGAATTACATTTTAAAATATGTCGTGTTCATGGCCCTCTCAGCCAAAAAAGGTTCCTGACCCCTGGACTATAGCTTTGTATTCTAGAATGAAAATTCTAGAAATTAACTAATAAAAATCATAAAAATAATGTATTTAAAATAAATCTATATACCTCTAAGAAAATTAACCATCCAATTAATAGTATACTACATAATACTTATCCTTTTGTTTTCTGCTTAATATTTCACAGTTTTTTTTTACATTAGAACAATTATAACTACCTTATCATCATTTTATGTTACTAAGGATCCTTTTTGTATAGTTTTCCCTAACTGATGATAAACGTTTGGCAGTCTCTTGAAGAATTTTGAGTTTTGATATTTAAGGAAATGTTCCTGTATTTTATCATCTTTATTAACATTTCCTCACAATCCTCTTTTCTTTGGAACACTAAATAGTATCAGTGTTTTATAAATCCTATATGAAATACTTATGGTCAACTCTTTTGAAAGTGCATATCAACAAACCTAGTATCCCACAGTACATATCCTCACTAGGACCATGTGAATAAATGAATATAACTTTCATTTACTTGATGAATATGAACCTCATATGCAATCTTTTTCTTTTAAAGATTTTTTTATTTATTCATTATAGAGAGGAGAGAGAGAGAGAGAGAGAGAGAGAGAGAGAGAGAGAGAGAAGGGGGGAGGAGCAGGAAGCATCAACTCCCATATGTGCCTTGACCAGGCGAGCTCAGGATTTTGAACCGGCAACCTCAGCGTTTCCAGGTTGACGCTTTATCCACTGTGCCACCACAGGTCAGGCTCATATGCAATCTTAATGTATCAGTCCACCAAAAGCTATCTCCTCCCCGAAGCCTTGCAGCACTCAACTAAGTACTCAAGAAGGCTACCAGTTGCCAGATGAATCATAAAAACTTTTTCTAATTACTATGTTAACATGCACAATTCCGGACAATCATTTAAAATATTAGGACAACAGGAAACATAAGGACAGATTAGAAACCAGCAATTGAAATTTGAGTTCAATACCCTCATATAACGACAGGAAACTAAACCCCATAGAAATGATGTGATTGAGTAAGCAAAGCCATACTCGGACCCTGAGTCTGTCAGCTCAAGCTAATACTCTTTCCACTACAGTAGTCCTGACTTATCCCTGGAGGGTATGTTCCAAGATGCCCAGTTTATGTTTGGAATAGCAGATACCACCAAACCTCATCTATGTTATGTTTGCTTCTCTCTATATACAACAATAATAAAGTTTAATTTATAAATTAGGCATGGTAAGAGATTAACAGCAATAAATAATAACAAAATAAAGCAATTATAATATCCTGTAATAAAAGTTATGTGAATGTGGTCTCTCATTCTCAAAATATCTAACTGTCCTGTACTCTTCTTTTATCTTGAGATGATGTGAAATGATACAGTGCCTACATGATGAGGTGAAGTGAGGTGTATACAGTGGACAAATGTATGAGTTATATCCCAGATGGGACAGAGTGGGGTAGCATAAACTTTCACCACACTACTCAGAATGATGAGTATTTTAAAATGAATGAGTTGTTTACTTGCAGAATTTTTCATTTAATATTTTTGGACTACAGTCGCCGGTAACTGAAATAGAAAAAAGTGAAAGTGTGGATAAGTAGTGACTACTGGATTCTTCTTGTCTCTTGCTACTACCACAACCAGTGGGTAGCCAGAGATAGCAGCACTGAAATTAGGAAAATAATTCCTTCCACCACATTAAAATAATCTCTCAAGTCTTAAGCAGAGCAATTGATGAGTAGTGCATGCAAGAAGTCTTCATTTAATTTCAATAAGTAATGACTTTTTCTGCCTTTCAGTTGTAAAATGTATTTTCTGTTGCCAAATTAAAAATTCCCACTAAAGAGAAAAATAATAATTTTATGACATGAGGAGAGGTGAGAGCAACAGAAAGAAATACAAGTCTTGTTATGAAGACAGGGGAAATTTTACAGTTTAATTGGGAATAAATATACCTATACAAACTGGTTGCATTTCAGGAAATGAAACAGTCCTATGCTAATAAGATACCCTGTAAAGGTGTCACCAGATCACTTTTATAATGAATAAAGTAGCAAAGTTGATGACATGTAAAAAAGACATATAAAAAAATAAGCTACAAACCTTATTCTTCCTGAATATTAATTGGAGTGGTGCTGTAAGTCTATGAGCTTCCTATATGACAGCACTGTGCTAAGTGTTTGATATGCATCCCATTTTAACTTTACTATCATCCCACTTATTTACATCATTTTACATATAAATAAACATTTAAAGTTTACATAACTTGCCAAGTTTACATAATTTTAGAATCACTAATTATAACAGCTAATATGGCTCTAAGTATGTTGGGCAGATAAAATGTATTATGCTCACTTTGTTAAAGTGGCACTGCCCACGTGGAGGCCATCGCCCAGGTGATATTAATGTGTGTTGAGAATCCTTGTAGCCTGGGGCTTGGTTTTGGGATTAAGCCTTTCCCACCCTTTTTGATGTGGGGTGGTACAATCCAATCATGCCTCAGAAAGTGACTCTGTATTAGAGACTTCCCTATTTTGTATATTGGATTAAGGGTTTTGAATCTACACTATAAAATAGGGGTAGAACGGGAGCTTGCGCTCTTGGTTCCTGAGGTTAGCATGAGGAGAGCAGAGAGAGTAGAGTCAGCAGCGGAAGGAGGCCACGTGGAGGAGGCCAGGAAAAGCAGCCAAGATGGCGGAGTGCTGAGTGAGATGCCAGTTTGTACAGAGTTTGTATCTGGGATAAGGAAGGAGATGGGGAACTGAGGAGAATAAGGCTGGTGAGCTAGAAACCTTTGATTCTAGGAAACTCGGATAAGTCAGTGGCTTTGTAAGCACTGAATGTGATTGGGTTTTGGAGCCCAGTGTGTGTTTTTACTTGCCTGCCGGGTGCAAGCTAGGATTAAAGACTATGGCCCATCAGTTTGTGGCTCCGCCGTTTCTTTACCGACTGTCCGAATCCAATGCGAACCTGCATAGACCGGGCGGCTGTGATGGTGGCCCTGGCTGTGGCTCCTGGCTTTACAAAGTATGTACTTCTTTTTTCATTACTAAGATGAAAAATGAGTGGAAATCACCAGAAATTGAAGACATATTTGAAAAATCACCAATTATTTAAAGAATTTTGAAATAGAGCCTGACCAGGCGGTGGCTCAGTGGATAGAGCGTCGGACTGGGATGCTGAGGACCCAGGTTCGAGACCCCGAGGTCGCCAGCTTAAGCACAGGCTCATCTGGTTTGAGCAAAAGCTCACCAGCTTGGACCCAAGGTTGCTGGCTCGAGCAAGGGGTTACTCAGTCTGCTGAAGGCCCATGGTCAAAGCAAATATGAGAAAGCAATCAATGAACAACTAAGGTGTCACAATGAAAAACTAATGATTGATGCTTCTCATCTCTCCGTTCCTGTTTGTCTGTCCCTGTCTATCCCTCTCTCTGACTCTCTCTCTGTCTCTGTAAAAAAAAAAAAAAAAAAAAAAAAAGAATTTTGAAATAGGGAAGTAGGAAGTTCCTAAACCTGTTTTACAGGAACCTGGAGGTCCTGCAGTGGGAGGAGTCAGCACTGGAAAAGAAATAATACAGATTGGGCCAAATACTTGGACATTATTGCATTGTTTTTATTGGTGTAAAATTATGTTTTTTGTTCTTGACTAATTTACGTATAAATTCCAACCATTCAAATAGTTGCTATACACATAAGCACGTCAAACAACAGAAATTTTTTATATGTATGTGATATACAGAATATACTAAGACCTATGAAATTTACTCTGAAAAGTGGTTGTTATATATTTTTATATGTAAATATCTATTTTATGTATTTATATGTATATGATGTACAGAACATGCTAGGACCCTATGAAATTTTCTCAGTTATGAATTTTTACACATAAATATGCCAAATAATGGAAACATATACATCTATGTGGTGAATAGAATGTGCTAAGACACTATGAAAACATACAAAAGAACAACAACAGAATTTTTTATAAACTGTATGTCATACCCCTGTCATGGAAATTAATACAAGCCAGAATTAATTACTAAAATGTCTTCTTTTCAATTATTTGGTATCACTGATTTTAAATGTCAAAGAAATAAAATCTTAAAAAAAAAACAAGAAAGAAAAAAACACCCATTTACCTTTAATACATTTTGGTATCTTAGGCTCCCATAAACCATTATTAGACCCACAGAAAACTGCATTGCTACCTTGAAGGTAAAAAACTGTTATGGACCAAACGCGAGTAATTATTTATCGGAGCCCAAATTGGTTATAAATTTAACGAGCCTTTATTAGCTGGCCTGCGACTGCTAGCTGAGAAACAGCTAACAGCCCCAAGCCTAGGGAGAGGGCAGTATTTAAGGGGATAAATCACAAAGTTACAGCTATTACAATATGTATGCACCAACATTCTCGACATTTCGGTAGAAAGCATTCTTTGGTCTAAAGCTGATTACAGTTCTTCCTGTAAGTACTGCAAGGTTAAAAGCATAAACTACATTCTGCTTCTGTAGGCAAGATTTCAGTCAAGATATCTAACTTGGGCTTGTAAAAATTTTCTACTCTAAGCCAGTGGTCCCGAACCCCCGGGCCACGGACCAGTACCGTTCCGTGGGCCATTTGGTATCATCAGTCCGCAGAGAAAGAATAACTTACATTATTTCTGTTTTATTTATATTTAAGTCTGAACGATGTTTTATTTTTTAAAAAAATGACCAGATTCCCTCTGTTACATCCATCTAAGACTCACTCTTGACGCTTGTCTCAGTCACGTGATACATTTATCCATCCCACCCTAAAGGCCTGTCCGTGAAAATATTTTCTGACGTTAAACCGGTCTGTGGCCCCAAAAAGGTTGGGGACCACTACTCTAAGCTACGGCCACAGGCAAGCTCTGGTCAATGCTTAACTTCTTTGTACAGACTATTGGGGATTTTCTACTCTAAGCAGCTACTAAAAGCAAGTTTAAAGTTCCTCTTTATGTCCAACTCTCTATATACAATACTGAGGTCCCATACACAACACTAGGCCCCTATCACAAAACCTCCAGACATTTAAATACAAGATTTTGTTTGTAGTAATATTTTCTTGCACATCCTGACATCTATTCTTCCCAAAAATTCATTGAATATTTTTACATCCAGTGTTCCTAACTCTGTTATCTGGTAGATTGTTTGTCTCCATTTTGTTTAGTTATTTTTCTGCA
This sequence comes from Saccopteryx leptura, assembly GCF_036850995.1. NCBI lineage: Eukaryota > Metazoa > Chordata > Mammalia > Chiroptera > Emballonuridae > Saccopteryx > Saccopteryx leptura. The sequence continues at coordinate 275,875,963 of NC_089504.1, forward strand.
ATTTTGTGCTGTTCTTTTACTTGAGACTTATTTGTTTCCTCACTTTTATGTCTCCTTGTGTTTTTATATACTCTTTAAATTTTATGCTGACATTGATTATACTATCTTGCTTATCTAGAAAAGCAGGAAAGACTCTTCTGAGAAGTTAGTACTTGAGCTGAAGTGTAAAAGTTGAAAAGAAGCTAGCCATGAAAAATATGCAAAACAAAAATTTATGAGTAGTAACAATATACAGGAACTGGAGTGTTCAAGAAATAAGCCAATGGAATTTGGGTTGTGTTTTCCACATATTTTGGACTCTAAATCATACGTCAATCATCACATTTTACATTGTAGACCAGTATGTAATCCCACAGGGTGAAATAAAGTTCAAAGTTAATACTTAAACTTTACACCAGTGTTCTGGTATTTCCCATTCTAGTCTATTCAAGAAGTAAAATGCTGGTCAAGACCTTCTAGATTGATTTCAGTATGCAGTAATAAATTTGGAAGACTTAAAACACACACACACACTAACAAACACAAAACAAAACACTGAGCTGGGCAATAAGTTCAAGAGAACATTTGATAAGATTAAATCTGAGCAATATGAGCAATAGATAACGTCCTGTGAGGTACAGTCTCTTAAATTAGGAGAGAGCTCTTCCCCTTTACCTGGGGATCTGAATTTCCATCAGGTATCTTTTTTCTTCAGCCTGAAAAACTTCCTTTAACAATTCTTGTATTGCAGTTCAGCTAGTAATAAATTCTCTTGTCTTTATTTTTTTTCCCAAATTTTTCTATTTATTTCACCTTAAGTTTTGAAAAAAAAAAAATTCCCTGGGCAGAGAATTGTAAGTTATGTGTTTTATTTTTTTTCATCACACGAGCAAATGTGATTGTCTTCTAGTCTTCACAGTTTCTACAGAATTTCTTAATAGAAGTTGGCTGTCGTTTTTACTTGGGGGGGATTTATAGTTTTTCCTTCTCTCTCGGGGGCTGCTTTTCTTTTATATTTTGTTTTCAGATGTTTTACCATGGTATTTTAGTTTAGTGGAGGTTTCTTGGTAAATTTCTAAAATTATTTATCCTGCTAGAGTAAGTGAATATCCTGGACTTGTGGGGTTGTTGTTTTGGTTCAAATGTGGATAATTTTTAGCCAATATTTTTTTTCAAAAAACTGTTTATGCCATTGTTTCTGCTCTCTTTCTGAATCTGTAATAACATGTATGTTTGACTGCTTGCTACTCTTCCCCTGGCCTGTAAGTTTCTCTCTTTTCAAAGTATTCTTCTCAAATCATGTTAAATTTCTATTCTCTTGACCAGGTTCACTGATTTTTTTCTTTGTTATGCTAAACTGCTGCTAATCACACTAATGATTTCTCTACATTAGATCTACTGAATATAATTTACATACAGTAAAACTCACCATTTTAAGGTAAATGTGAACACTAATCAGGTAATTACCACCACAATAAAGACAGAAAAGATGTCACTTTGTAATCAACACTCCTCACCCCCCATCCCCTAACTATCTTCCCCAGCCATCCAACCGTGAATCTGTTTTCTATCCTTATAATGGTTTTATTTTTTTTCCAGAATGCCATAATGGGATTTCAGCCTTTGAGTTGGGTTTACATCACTTAGTGTAATGCATTTGACATTCATTCAGGTCCCTGCAGGGATTAGGAGTTTATTCCTTTTCATTGTAGAGGGTTGTTCCATGATATGGTTGTACTGAAGGACATGTGGATGTTTCCACTGTGGGATATTTAGGACTAAGGGTGCTATAAATTAAGATGACCAACTTTTTTACAATGAAAAGGAGGACAAAAATAAGTTGAAGAAAACAATATCATAAATAAAAGAAACATTTTATTCATTGCAATAATAAAACACTAAAATATTATATTGGTCAAGTAAGTTTGTAAATATGATATATATGTTTGCTTGCTTACAATTTGCATTGAGTGTGGGGGACAGGCTGTAAGCAGGCAGGGTTGTTATAGCCTAAGGCTTAGTTTTAAAACTAAGCCTTTACCCACACCCTTGACTATTGCATGATAGGGGGTGGTGCACTCTTATGAGAAATCCCATTTATGCCTCAGATTAGTGACTTTGTATCAGAGACTTCCTTATTTGTATATTGGATTAAAGGTTTTGATTTCTACACATTGGGGCAGAGGAGCCAATGCTGGAAGAGGGCAGAAAAAGGCCATGTGGAGGAGAGGAGAGGCAGCCAAGATGGCGAAGTGCTGAGGGAGAAGCCAGTTTGTGCAGAGTTTGTGCAGAGAGAAGGAGATGGGGAACAGAGGTGAATAAGTCTGGTGAGGTAGAAATCTTTGATTCTAGGAAACTCAGATAAGTCAGTGGCTTTGGGAACCCTGAATGGAAAGGGAAGTGTTTCCTCACTGTGTGTATTTCTCACCCGCAGGGTGTGAGCTAGGATTAAAGCTACTGGCCCACCAGTTCTTGGCTCTGTTGTTTCATTACCATCTGTCCGAATCTAATGCGAACCTGCATGGGTCAAGTGGCTGTGATGGGTCAGGTGGCTGTGCCTACTGGCCCTACATATGATAAATACATAATAAAAACATTTGTAATATTTTATATTGTAATTATGCTTACATGTATATTAATTGTTAATAATAATTGTAAGAAAATAATATTATCTAAATGAGTACTTTTCCATTGAATGAATATTTTCTGTTAATGTATCATCTTGTAACAATATATTGAGGAAGAAGAACCCCCTTTTAAATAGGAGGCTTCAAGAATATTTTATAATTTAGGCCAAGCATTCAGAGAGAGTTTGTAAATATGATTTATTTTTGGAATTTATAAAATCTCAAGATGGCCGATAATATTCCTGCTTAGGAAGGGCTGTTATATTGTAAATAAAGAGGTTTTCATACTTAGAAGGTGCATAGAAGGAAGGAGGAGGCTTGGACCCCCTTCCTTCTATACACCTGGGTGAAAGAGGGTAAAACAGCCAGGAATATAGGAGGGGGATGGGAGACTTGAGTAGCCCTTTTCTCTTCCCCTTTCTATCTCTTTAGTGGGCGATTTACAAATGATTATCCTCTGGCATTCTGTAAGCCCCCTACCATCCTGAAATTATGTAAATAATGACAAAGGAATCATGTGACCCAAGAACATGAACTTACGTTCTGTAAAGGGTATATAAGATGTAAGAAATCTAATTTTGGGGAGCGTGTGTCTTTGAAGCTATACCCCCATATGCTCCGATGGCTTAATAAATTTTCTTTTGTCCTCTTATAAGTTGTCTGAGTGCCAATTCTCTGAGGTTTTGCTCTCTGTTGGGCAGATAAAATGTATTATGCTCACTTTGTTAAAGATGGTGCTGCCCACGTGAGGCCATCGCCCAGGTGATATTAATGTGTGTTGAGAATCCTTGTACCCTGGGGCTTGGTTTTGGGATTCTTTCCCACCCTTTTTGATATGGGGTGGTACAATCCAATCATGCCTCAGAGAAGTGAGTTTGTATTAGAGACTTCCCTATTTTGTATATTTGATTAAAGGTTTGGATTTCTACACTATAAAATAGGGGCAGATTAGGAGCTTGCGCTCTTGATTCCTGAGATTATCATTAGAGGAGAGAGCAGAGAGACGAGAGCAGAAAGAGGCCATGTGGCCAGGAGAAGCAGCCAAGATGGCGGAGTGTTGAGTGAGAAGACAGTTTGTGCAGAGTTTGTATCTGGGATAAGGAAGGAGAGGGAGAACTGAGGAGAATAAGGCTGGTGAGCTAGAAACCTTTGATTCTGGGAAACTCGGATAAGTCAGTGGCTTTGTGAGCACTGAATGTGAGTGGGTTTTGGAGCCCAGTGTGTGTTTTTACATGCCCGCCGGGTGCAAGCTAGAATTAAAGACTATGGCCCACCAGTTTGTGGCTCCATTGTTTCTTTACCGACTGTCTGAATCCAATGCGAACCTGCATGGGCCAGCCGGCTGCTAAGATGGTAGCCATGGCTTCTGGCTTTATACTCTCCTACAATATTGGAAAAATCTGAACAAGAAATATCCTTCATATTGAATTTTACGGCAAGTGCTGCAGCTAGAGTATCAACATTCGAACTCCATTTCTCACTTGTCCAAAAATCGTTAGCAATTGAAGACACTCTTTCAACTGCTGCATTAATTCCAGGGCAGCACAATGTAAATTGAACAAGAATAAATAAATTTTCACATGGAATATGTTCATTTTTGAAATGGCTGAATATTTCCACCCATCTTTTATCAATTTCAATGTGTTCATCTTCCCATTGTATTATTTTTTCAGAATTTAAATATACATTCAGTCTTCTAATTTCTTCAAAAAGACAGTTGTAATCTGTTTTGATGTCTGGCATTTTGTTGGGCAGATAAAATGTATTATGCTCACTTTGTTAAAGATTACGCTGCCCACGAGGAGGCCGTCACCCAGGTGATATTAATGTGTGTTGAGAATCCATGTAGCCTGGGGCTTGGTTTTGGGATTAAGCCTTTCCCACCCTTTTTGATGTGGGGTGGTACAATCCAATCATGCCTCAGAGAAGTGACTTTGTATTAGGGACTTCCCTATTTTGTATATTGGGTTAGAGATTGTGAAGCTACAATATAAAATGGGGGTAGAACAAGAGTTTGCTCTCTTGGTTCCTGAGGTTAACATGAGAGAGCAGAGAGAGTAGAGCCAGCAGCGGAAGGAGGCCACGTGGAGGAGGCCAGGAAAAGCAGCCAAGATGGCGGAGTGCTGAGTGAGATGCCAGTTTGTGTAGAGTTTGTATCTGGGATAAGGAAGGAGATGGAGAACTGAGGAGAATAAGGCTGGTGAGCTAGAAACCTTTGATTTTAGGAAACTCGGATAAGTCAGTGGCTTTGTGAGCACTGAATGTGATTGGGTTTTGGAGCCCAGTGTGTGTTTTTACTTGCCCGCCGGGTGCAAGCTAGGATTAAAGACTATGGCCCACCAGTTTGTGGCTCAGCTGTTTCTTTACCGACTGTCCGAATCCAATGCGAACCTGCAAGGGCTGGGCTGCTCTGATGGTGGCCCTGGCCATGGCTTCTGGCTTTACACATTTCCTTAGATAAAAAATCAAGCCCTGGCCGGTTGGCTCAGCGGTAGAGCGTCGGCCTAGCATGCGGAGGACCCGGGTTCGATTCCCAGCCAGGGCACATAGAAGAAGCGCCCATTTGCTTCTCCACCCCTCCGCCGCGCCTTCCTCTCTGTCTCTCTCTTCCCCTCCCGCAGCCAAGGCTCCATTGGAGCAAAGATGGCCCGGGCGCGGGGGATGGCTCTGTGGCCTCTGCCCCAGGCGCTAGAGTGGCTCTGGTCGCAACATGGCGACGCCCAGGATGGGCAGAGCATCGCCCCCTGGAGGGCAGAGCGTGGCCCCATGGTGGGCGTGCCGGGTGGATCCTGGTCGGGCGCATGCGGGAGTCTGTCTGACTGTCTCTCCCTGTTTCTAGCTTCAGAAAAATGCAAAAGAAAAAAAAAAATCAAGACAAGATTCAGTATCTGTCCAATATACTTGTGATGAATTAAAAAAACACCATTGAAAACTGTTATTTCCCGTGATGTTTGTTTCAGACCATTGTTCAATATATTAAAAACATGTCTGGTAAAAATTTTGCACTTCTTTGATAAATTTTTCTGTTATGCCTGGATCTGATTCCTCTAAATCTGGCAATTTTCTTTTTATAATTAAAGGAAGAAATTTTTCTTCAAAACAAGATTTATATTGAAGGATAAAGTCATTCAAAATAAGATTAACTTTCATAGCTGAAATGTGTTCACCTTCAATCTTTTGAATTGTTTTGTGAAAAAATAGATGCTTGATTATGTACAAAATACATTAATATCTCAGATATTTTATTATTGAAAAACAATTCCAGGATTTTAGGACATTTTTCTAAACTTAAAATATATGAACAGTGTTGGGCAGATAAAATATATTATGCTCACTTTGTTAAAGTAGTGCTGCCCACGTGGAAGCCGTTGCCCAGGTGATATTAATGTGTGTCTCTCTGGGCAGGGAGAATCCTTGTAGCCTGGGGCTTGGTTTTGGGATTAAGCCTTTCCCACCCTTTTTGATGTGGGGCGGTACAATCCAATCATGCCTCAGAGAAGTGACTTTGTATTAGAGACTTCCCTATTTTGTATATTGGATTAAAGGTTTTGAATCTACACTATAAAATGGGGCAGAACGGGAGCTTGCTCTCTTGGTTCCTGAGATTATCATTAGAGGAGAGAGCAGAAAGGAGAGCAGAAAGAGGCCATGTGGCCAGGAGAAGCAGCCAAGATGGCGGAGTATTGAGTGAGAGGCCAGTTTGTGCAGTTTGACGCTGGAGAAGGAAGGAGATAGAGAACAGAGGTGAATAAGTCTGGTGAGCTAGAAACCTTTGATTCTAGGAAACTCGGATAAGTCAGTAGCTTTGTGAGCACTGAATGTGAGTGGGTTTTGGAGCCCAGTGTGTGTTTTTTGCTTGCCCGCCGAGTACAAGCTAGAATTAAAGACTATGGCCCACCAGCTTTTGGCTCCGTTGTTTATTACCGACTGTCCGAATCCAATGGGAACCGGCATGGGCTGGGCTGCTTTGATAGTGGCCGTGGCTACTGGCTTTACAAACAGAGAGGCTCAAATAATTGTAGAACTTGCTCTATAGCTGATATTAGAGCAAGCCATCTAACTTTTGAATATTCTAAAAGTTTCTTGTATTCAACATTTGCTTCTTCACAAAATTGTTTTAAAGTAGCAACACAAATGGTCAAATGGCTAAAATTCAAATAAATTGTAGTTATTGTTACTTCTACATCGATTGGCATGGCACATGACACTATGTTGATTGCATTTGACAAAATATGTGCATTACAACCTATTCCTAGTATTTTCTTTTGGAATAACTTGTAATTTTACATACACATTATTCACCCCGTTGTGTCTCCACCCACCAAAATTTGTATTTGTATTATCAGCCATTATTAGTGCAACAACTTTGGGTTTCAAATTGTTTTTATTACTCTGTATAGACAATTTGACAAAATTTCAGAAGTTTCGCCCTCAATGGATTCTAAATTTAAAATTTTTACTTGAATGCCCTCGGAACATTAAAATATCTTACTATTATTGGATACAATTTAATTTCATTATGATTTGATGCATCAGATAAAACCGTTTCCAAGTCCTCTGTTTCCAGTCCTCTGTAAGTATTCTGTCACAGTAATTTTTAAATACTGATTTCAAAATAGCCTCACATTTTGTCCTGGCACATAAAAATTTTGCATTGTGAAACTTTTTCAACAACTTAGTTGTATAATCCATACTATGAAACTTTGATTGTGAATTATGGTAAGAAATGCAAATATTCCCTCCATTGCAGCCAGCTGTTTTTCATCTTCAGAATAATTTGAAGTTTTAAAAAACTTATTACTTCACAACTGGAAGCTGATGCATCTAATGATTCCTTATGTTTGTTGGTGGTCAAATGTTTCATTATTGCTGCTCTGCCCCCAACTGCAATACAAAATTCTCCACTGCAAATATTGCAGAAAACAATGGTATCTTTCTTTGATTTGAGAATGTAAATTCCTTTTTCAATTTATCGTTGAAATGGCATTTTCTCTTTTTTGATTTTTCTATCCCTTAAATGAAATTTAAAATTAAAAATAAAATATAGTGCTATACAAACAATGCAAGCACATTAGGAACTGAAAACATTACATCATGGTAGGTGAATTTTCAGGAAGCTAAATTAACAAAACTAAATATCAAACAAAACCACTAATTTGGAGTGATATTCGGGTGTATTTATCATTTTCTAATTAAAAACGTCTGTTTTATGCAACTATTTAATCAAAATGAGTTAATAATAAATATGGCTTGAGGTTAGATTTCCACTTTAAAGCTTGAATTTTGGGAGAATAGTTTGAAATAAAATTATATGTATTTGGAAATTATTAAATAGATAATGAACTAATAAAACGTGAATTGTGCTTAACTAAGATTGAATATTCACTGAGAAAGAAAGAATCGTGAGTCTACAATGTCATATGTGCCATGTCGTGTTTCAGTAAGAAGTACACAAAGCCATTTGTGTGCTCGGTATATCATGCGCTCTCTGAAGGTCTCCCATGCGGAATGCGTGCATCTCATAATCGCGACTCTCCACACTGTACTGATCCTTGATGAATCATCATGTCAAATACAAATACGTCACATCACATGCAATAGATCAACTCTGCATTGATTGAATATGGGCATTTACAGATTAGTTTTCCAATATCAAAGAGGAGAATATGTAGGAGGACACTTTTCTAGGGAGGATGGAACTTACAAAAGAAGGACTGTCCTCCCTAAAGGAGAATAATTGGCCACCTTATTCTCCCACATGTTTCCATTTGAACATGCTTTCATTTTACTTGTATTGCTGAGTAGTATGGTAAGTGTATGTTACCTAAAAAAGAACTTCAAACTGTTTCAAAATGGTACCACTTTGCATTCTTAACAATAACATATTAGAGTTTCAGTTGCTTCATATTCTTGACAGTAGATGGTATTTTTCAGTTTTTGTTTTTAATTTCAGTCATTCTAGTAGGTGTTTAGTGGTATCTCATTGTGGTTCTTAATTACATATCTATATTTATTAATCATGTTGAGCAACTTTTCATGTACACTTCTTTTGTCACCCATATAACAACTTGAAATAGTTCTATTCAAATCTTTTATCTATTTTTTATAACTTGGTTGTTTCCTTATTATTTTATTTTGAGAATTCTTTAAATATTATAAATATAAGTCCATTATTAAATATGTGCTTTGCAAACATTTTCTCTGTCTGTGGCTCATGTATTTTTATTCTCATAACAATGACTTTTGATAGCAGAAGTTTTGAGTTTTGAAGTTCAATTATTATTTTTTTAAAGAATCATGATTTTAAGATTGTATTTAAGGAATCTTTGAAAGTCATGAATATTTTTTACGTTTTCCAGTGAAAGTGTTACGAAGTTTCAATTTAAGTATGAGATCTGTATTTTTTTGAGATCTATTTTGAGTAAATATGTACCATATTTCCCCATGTTTAACATGCAACTTTTTTCAAAAAATTAGGGGTCTAAAAACTGGATGCTTCTTATATAGTGGTTGGAGATTTCTTTATTTGCATTTCCCACCTTTTTGGCTTGTTTTTGCGTTTATTGTTGAAGACACAGATGAGAACAAGCTAATTAGTGGGAGTTTTGACAGCAATGAGTTGTATGAATTTTATGAATAAGACTTGAGTTCAATAACTTTATGTAATACATTTTTTTTTTTAATTTCAGGCCCCAAAATTAAGGTGCATCTTATACATTAGAGCATCTTATACATGGGGAGATATGGTAATATGGTCCTAACATGGATTGAGGGTTTTTAAAAAATGTTTTATGTATGGATGTCTAATTGTGATGGCAATTTTTTTTTTATTGGTAAGAGGAGGGAAGGCAAAGAGACAAACTCCTGCATGTACCCAGACTCGGATCCACCTGGCCAGCACAGTAAAGGCCAATGCTCTGCCCAGCTGGGGCCATTGCTCCATTGCTCAGCAACAGAGCCCCATATTTTAGTGCCTGAGGTGGAGGCCATGGAGCCATCCTCAGCACCTGAGGCCAACTCAGGCTGGAGCCAATTGAGCCATGGCTGCAGGTGGAGAAGAGAATGTATGTTCTGTTGTAGGGTATGATACTCTGTGTCTGTGATAGCTAGTTAGTAATTGTCTTGTTCAGTTCCTCTATTTCCTTAAATAGCTTCCATCGTGTTGTTCCTTCTGTTATTGTGAGTGGGGTATTGAAGTCTCCAACTTTTATTGGAGAAATGTCTATTATGTAGAACTATGTATTTCTGCCCTCAATTCTGTCACATTTTGCTTTGTCTGTGTGTATATATTTTTTTTTGTTTTGTTTTGTATTTTTCTGGAATGAGAAGTGGGGAGGCAGAGAGACAGACTCCCGCATGGGCCCCACTGGGATCCACCCGGCAAGCCACCTAGGGGGCGATGCTCTGCCCATCTGGAGCATTGCTCCATTGCAACCAGAGTCATTCTAGTGCCTGAGGTGAGGACATGGAGCCATCCTCAGCACCCAGGCCAACTTTGATCCAATGGAGCCTTGGCTGTGGGAAGTGAGCGATAGAGAGAAAGTAGAGGGGAAAGGGTGGAGAAGCAGATGGGTGTTTCTCCTGTGTGCCCTGAAAGGGAATCGAGCCTGACCTGTGGTGGCACAGTGGATAAAGCATCGACCTGGAAATGCTGAGGTCGCCGGTTCGAAACCCTGGGCTTGCCTGGTCAAGGCACATATGGGAGTTGATGCTTCCTGCTCCTCCCCCCATCTCTCTCTCTCTCTCTTTCTCCTTTCTAAAATGAATAAATAAAATAAAAATAAAAAAAAAAGAAAGGGAATCGAACCCAGAACTTCTACATGCTGGGCTGATGCTCTACCACTGAGCCAATTGGCCAGGGCTGCTTTGTATATTTTGAAAGCCTGTCACTAGGTGTGTAAATGGTTTTCATTGCAATACTTTTTGTAGTATTGAACGCTTATAAAAATATCATGTACTTCTTTGTCTCTTGTAAACTTCTTTATTTAAAGTTTATTTTCTCCAAATTACTGTAGTCATCCCTGCCCTCTTTTGGTTCCTATTTTTATGGAATATATTTTTCCATTCTTCACTTTCAGTTTGTCTGAGTTTGAATCTCAGTGAGTCTTTCTAGACAGTGTATAGTAGGATCTTTTGTTTTTATACATTATGTCAATCTCTGTTTTTTATTGTAGGGTTTAATCCATTTAAATCTAAAATAATTACTGACAAAGAGGGACATACTTCTGTCATTGTGCTATTTGTTGCCTTTAAGTTATCTTTTTCTTGATCACTCTTTTTGTGCATTACAGTTTTCTTTTGTGTTTAGTTGATTTTTATAATGAAATATTAAAATTTCTTCCTCATTCCCTTTTGTGCATATTCTATAGTGATTTTATCTGTAGTTCCAATTAGGATTACATTTATCCTACATTTATAACAGTCCAATTTGAGACTATACAAATTTAACCTCAATAAATTACCAAAACAGTGTTTTTATAGCTCCATTCCTACCCTTTTTGGTTGGTAATGTTGTACTTGCTTCTACACTACTGATTGAAATACTAACTTCTATTTTTTTATTTTTTAAAAAAGCATTACTCTCTTTAATCACATACAAATCAAAAAATTCCAACACAAACAATTGTTATAAAAATACTAGATTGTATTATTGCTCCAATATTTATTTACTTTTAGTGAAATGTTTATTTGTTCATATAACTTTAAGTTTCTAGCATCTTTATAAGAGTCTTTCAGAACTCTTTTAAGCTTTTTTTTTTTTTTCAGCCAGGTCTAGTAGTAACAAACTCCCTCAGCTTTTATTTCTTGGAAAGTCTTAATATGTCCCTTACTTTTGAATCTCAGCTTTGCTGTATAGAGAATTTTTTTCTTGACAGCATGTTTTTTTTTAATCACTTTGAGTTTTTGGCATCCAAGTTTCTGATGAGAAATCTGCTATTATCTTATTTAGGATCATCTATATGATAATTTTCTTCTCTCCTGCAGCTTTCAAGATCTCTCTTAGCTGTTGGCTTTTAAAAGTTTGATTATTATGTGTCTTAATGTGGGTCTTTTTGAGTTCATGTTACTTGGAGTTTATTGAGTTTGGAAGTTATTTATATTCATGTCTTTTATCAAATTTCAGAAGTTTTAGCCCTCTTCAAAGATCTTTCCTGCTCCTTTCTCTTTGTTTTCTTCTGAGATTCCCACAGTGTGTGTCTATCTATCTGTTTATTGGTGTCCTTCAGGTTGCACAGGTCCCTTAGGCTCTATTCACCTCAATCTTTTTTCACTCTGTTCCTCAAACTCATTAATTTCCATTATGATATCTTCAAGTTTGCTAATTCTTTCTTCTGTTTATCAAGAGAAAGCTCAAAGATATTTAATCTCATCAGGTCTGCAACTGTGATCAATTTATTATGACTTTTCACCTGGAATCAAAAACTGTGACTTATCAGATGAGGGTGAGTAGAGCACCTCTGAGATTCTGCTAAGTAGTATGAATATTTCATCAGTTTCTTCAGGGAGGACTTATCCTTCGCTCACTTTTCCTTTCCTGGGTTTGCTTATTCACATTCTATCAAGTTACAAGCTGGAAATTGCTTACGTGTCTCTGTTACATAAACTTACTGCCTGGTACCAATTGTCTATCATCTGCTGTGGAGTTTGGTCAATGGGTACACATAAAGACAAAGGAAGAACACATTAAAACTACCTATAAAATCTATAGGACTATCCTGACCTGTGGTGGCGCAGTGGAAAAAGCATCAACCTGGAACACTGAGGTTGCTGGTTTGAAACCCTGGGCTTGCCTGGTTAAGGCACATATAGGAGTTGATGCTTCTGCTCCTCCACCTTCTCTCTCTCTCTCTCTCTCTCTCTCTCCTCTCTAAAATGAATAAATAAATTCTTAAAAAAATCTATAACACTACCCTGAAATGGTACTCTTTAACCTACATTGCCTAGCCTTATTTCCTCACCAAACATTTATTCTTTTCAACAAACATATATTGCACAGCTGGTGTAAGCCAGGCACCTTGCTAGGCATATATAGTAGAAAAAAAATGGTCTCTGATATTGAGCTGCTCTTAACATGCTCAGAATCCAGTGGTGCTGCAAACAATAAAATAACTGCTATAACTCAGTGTGGTTTGGGGCATGTACAGCACTTTGGGAACTCTTAGTAGGCAGGTCAAAGTTCAATATGGCACCCCAGTAGAAGGAGGTGTCTGTGGAAAGGCTTACAAAGATGTGAGAGCAAACATGTCGGGGCAGAACCTCCCTCTCCTTTGTGACTGCAGATGCCCACTATGCCAGGACTTCCAGAGCGCTTCCCCAGGTCCCAGAGGTGAATGCTGATTTGTTTATGTCAATTCCAGTCCCCGCTGCCAGTGATCAGTCAAGGTGTGGACAAGTGATGCTGTCCTGGCCGATGAAGGAGAGACTGCTGGGTTTTCGGGGACATACTCTTCACTTGGAAAAAGAATCACTGAGGCATATCCCTTTTTGTCTTTGAACTTTGTGTGAGGACAGGATACTAAGAGTTTCTGAAGCCATCTGTAATGTATGAGAGGGGAGACAAGAAAACTACAGAGATGCTGACACAAAGCACTGATATTGAGCTGCTAAATGTACCAACCCTAGGACCACTTTCTTGATATGGGAGATAATACATGTCTTTATTAATAAACAACTTTTCTCTTTCTTTCGTTGTTATTGACAGCATGTAGAACCTTACTTGATGGAGCAGATGTGAGAAATAGCACATATACCCCCCATTCCTACCTACTGCTTTGATATCTTATATAGTTATTGTAATATTATTGATTATATTTCTTGTGCTGTAATTTATATTCCCATGACTATTCTGTAATTACCAATTTGTATTTCTTATTTCCTTTACCTTTTTCACCCATTTCTCTAACTCCCTTCCCATCTGGCCGCCATCTGTGAGTCTCTGTTCTGCTTGTTCATTTATTTTAGATTCAGTTGTTGATAGATATGTGTTTATTGTGATTTTACCATTCACATTTTGAAAAATCTTTTCTTCTTCTTAAAGAAGACTCTTTAACATTTCATGTAATACTGGTTTGGTGGTGATAAACTGTTAGTTGTTTCTTGTCTGGGCAGCTCTTTATATGCCCCTCAATTCTAAATGAGAGCATTGCTAGGTCGAGTACTCTTGGTTGTAGGTCCTTGCTTTTCATCACTTGGAATATTTCTTGCCAATCCCTTCTGACCTGCAAAATTTCTTCTTAAGAAATCAGCTGACGTCTGGCCCTGGCCGGTAGGCTCAGCGGTAGAGCATCGGCCTGGCATGCGGGGGACCCGGGTTCAATTCCCGGCCAGGGCATATAGGAGAAGCGCCCATTTGCTTCTCCACCCCCCCCTCCTTCCTCTCTGTCTCTCTCTTCCCCTCCTGCAGCCAAGGCCCCATTGGAGCAAAGATGGCCCGGGCGCTGGGGATGGCTCCTTGGCCTCTGCCCCAGGCGCTAGAGTGGCTCTGGTCGCGGCAGAGCGACGCCCTGGAGGGGCAGAGCATCGCCCCCTGGTGGGCAGAGCGCGTGCCAGGTGGATCCCAGTTGGGCGCATGCGGGAGTCTGTCTGACTGTCTCTCCCCGTTTCCAGCTTCAGAAAAAAAAAAAAAAATACAAAAAAAAAAAAAAATCAGCTGACGTCTAATGGGAGCTCTTTTCTAAGTAACTAATTGCTTTTCTCTTGTTTTTAAGATTCTTTGTCTTTAACCTTTTACATCTCTCTGTTTTTAACCTTTTGCATTTTATGATGTGTCTTGCTGTGTGCCTCTTTGAGTTCATCTTCTTTGAGTATTTATAAAGGACAGCCAATAACATAAAAAATGTTGGAACTCCTTATGAGTAGAAAACATTTTTTGTTACATAGCCAAAAACAGATGATTAATATAAAAGGAAAAGATACATTGTGAAAGCTGACTAAGGGAAGCCATTTTAAAGTGAAGCTTGAGCAAGCTGTTTAAGAGGAATGACCTTGCATGTCTTGCTTCTTGAACCTTTGGAATGTTTGAACTGGACAAAACAACTTTTGGACTAAGCCAAAGCAACGTTGTCTTATAAACAAATGTTTGTAAAGCCATCAGGAATACAAATCCTCATCTCAAGAACTGATAATTATGAACTTTCTATTTGAAGATACCATCAGTAACCAATCATGCACAGGTAAAGAGTACCTCAGCTTTTCAGAGTCAATAGGAATTGTTTTTTCTTCTTTTCTTATAAAGCTTTTCTATCCTTGTCCCTATAATTGGGACATAGTATGGATTTCTTCCTGAATCTGTGCTGTGTGAATTGTAATTCTTTGATTTCAAATAAAAGATTGTTGGGTCTCCTTTTGGTTTTTATTTTATTTTTATTTATTTATTTTAGAGAGGATGGGGGAGCGGGGAGAGAAAGAGAGAAAAACAACAACACTGACTCATTTCTCCACTCATCCCTGCATTTACTTGCTGACTCTTGAAGGTGGTCTTGCAGGTGCTCTTGGAGGTGGTTTTATAGGTGCTCCTGGAGGTCGTTTTATAGGTGCTCCTGGAGGTCGTTTTATAGGTGCTCCTGGAGGTGGTTTTATAGGTGCTCCTGGAGGTGGTTTTATAGGTGCTCCTGGAGGTGGTCCTGCAGGTGCTCCTGGAGGTGGTCCTGCAGGTGCTCCTGGAGGTGGTCCTGCAGGTGCTTTTGGAGGTGGTCCTGAAGGTAAACTTGGAGGAGGTTCTGTAGGTTCTGTTGGAGGTGGTCCTGAAGATGGCCCAACACTGAATGAGGGTTGATCTGGCAACCCTGGCACACTGGGAGGATGCTCCAATCTATTGAAGTAAACATTATAAAATCATAAATACCAACATTTAAAAAATTATTGTTTAGTTTCAAAGGTATTTCAAAAGCTACAAAAAAGTTACTAAAAATCAGAAATTTCAAAGCATAATCTTGGTTTATGCTCCAGGATTTACTGTAAGTCTTTCATTAAATTGTTAATTACTTTATTAAAATTTAAGTTTGATGTTGAAAAATGCTATTATTCTGAGAAGATATGTATTAGTACACTTGTATACTCTTCTAAACCTACCCTTTTTCAGTTTTATAAATAAAAAAACAGATAAAGTTAATGATATGTTTTGTAAATATTACCCTTCTTAGTAATTTTTAAGTTTAACCCTATCAGTTTACTACCTCCTAGTAAATTAAGAAAACATAAGAGCGAAATCAAACAGTGTTGCTTCTAATTTCCCAGTTTAACTTGTATAAGTAAAAACTAAAACAAAAGAAATCAAATTGGGTATTTGAATAAGACACATAGCTTCTTACAACTTCCTAAGTTATATAGACAAATGGAAGTCTTTATCCTAAAAATTCCAGTGAATATACCTCAAAGTCGCCACAGTGAACTATTTCAAGTTGAACTCTTGCCACTAGTCCACTTTAGAAAATATGGTATACTTAGGGTTGGAAAGGGCCCATCATGGTCCATGGTAAGCTGCAGAACTTAAACCTAACATATCACAAACTTTTTTCTTACAGTTATAATAGCTAAAGCAACTCTGCACAGATTACTCTTGTTGCAATGATAGTAAAAGCAGATGAAATAATTTTAGTAAAGAAATGTAATTTAGATGACACACTAAAGTAGCACATTTTAAAAACAGATGGCATGCAATACAGAACACATAAAATAATGACACAAAAGTATGTCAAGAGTGAGAAGGACCAATAAATTAGAAGAAATATGTGTAATTTACCGTTTTTTCCTTCTGCGAAGAAATTGGCACAAGCAGATACAAGCTACTAAAATGATAATAACTATAAGAAACAAGAAAACAAATGACATGTAACAAGACTTTAAAACTGCCAGAAGAAATTAATGTCAGTTATATTTCAGTAGTCATAAGTGTTATTTTGTTTAAGCACATATATTTATATTCTATCTGGAAACTTCACTGTCTAAATGCAATTCACTGGAATCACTTAAATAGTCCATAGTAAGTCAGACAAGACTCCTTGTTTAGTTTAAAAAATTACCTAAAGCATTTTGGGGATGAAAAAGACATATAACTAATTATATAAAATATCTATTATTTAGGGTTTGTTACTAAGTAGGCATATAAAATATAAATGAATATACAATCACCAACAAAAGGTAGTATACAGTATAAAAGGTCAGGTTTTTCTTTTACATTGGTTTACTTAATTTCAAACTATAAAAGCTATAGAATCTAAAAAATAATTTAGAAATAATGCACTTCTTCACAGTGATATTTTTATTTAAGTGGTACTCAAGTTTGAGATACTTACATAGAGTAAGAAGCATTAGAACACTGACTCCTGGATCTGAAAATAAATGAAACTATTTTTAAAGATATTGAACATGTATGGGTCCCAGATAGCAGCTGAATTTAACTTTTGATGAGCTCATCCAAAAACTACTACAAAAAAAGTATCAATCTAGTTTTAGCATGACTGCTAGTACGTGTAGTTACCATACCCAGTTATTTAGTAAAATTAAATAGACTAATTAGAATTTATAAGATTAGAAAAATTACTTACACATGTCCACACGTACTATCACATTTGTTATGGTATCTGCAATACTAAAATAACTATAAATGTCAATTATTAATAACTTGTGACATCTTTATTTTTCCCTAACTACAAATGATTGGGCCCTGGCCGGGTTGCTCAGTGGATAGAGCACCATCCCAGCATGCAGGGACCCCAGGTTCCATCTCTAGTTAAGGCACATATGAGAAGCAATCAATAAGTGCAAAACTAAATGCAACAACTAAGTGGAACAAGATGATGCTTCTCTCTCTCTCTCTCACCCTTCCCCTCCTCTTTCTTTCTCCCTGTCACTCTCTTAGTCAAAGTCAATAAAATAATGACAAATAATTGGAACATAATCTATTCATGTAGAACTCTAATGTCTCATAATAGAGAATTATTAAAAATTAAACTAATACCTAATTCCACAATCTCTTCAGCTGATGGTAGTACATGGGGTTTGAGATATTCTAGATAAACAATAGAAAGAAAGACTAAATAATGCTTAAAGACCTATAACTTCATTGCTTTTGATTTTTTGCATTTGTATAAAATTACTTATAATTTAATTTTCTTATAAATTATATTAGTGTTTTTATTAAAGATAAAATAATAAAATATTCAAAATTTATTATCAACAATAAATTGTATGTCAACAACATTCTTCTTCCTGTGCACTAACACACTGTGTGGTAGTACTGTGAGCAAATTTATCATTACTATATTCTCAAAATTAGCCTTGAATTCAACATGATTCTACTTAAAATTTTAAAAAAGAAGAGGGGTTAAAAATGATTAGAAATTGATCTGGAATAGAAACCCTCTTTAATATAATAAAGTTTGTTTATAAATAACCCACAGCCTGACCAGTGGTAGCACAATGGATAGAGCATTGACCTGGGATGCTGAGGTCTCATGTTGAAACCCCAAGGTTGCAGGCTGGAGCACTGGGTTGTCAGCTTGAGTGTGTGATCATTGAAATGATCTCATGGTTACTAGCTTGAGCCCAAACATTGCTGGCTTGAAGCCCAAGATTTCTGGTTTTAGCAAAGGGTCACTGAGTCAGTTTGAGCCCCTCAGGGTCAAGGTCTATGTGAGAAGCAATCAGTGAAGAACTAAGGTGATGTAGCTATAAGATGATGCTTTTTATCTCTCTTCCTTCCTGTGTCCATCTCTCTCTCTGTGTGTCTCTCATGCACATGCCATATATATATATCCCACATCACAGTCAATGGTGAAACACTGAAAGTTTTTCCCTTAAGATCTGGGACAAGATAGGATGCCCACATTTGCCACTCCTATTCAATATAATATTAGAAGTTTGGATCAAGTAATTAGGTAAAACAAAATAAAAAGCATCAAACTTGGCATGAAAAAATAAAATTATCTCTCTTGACAAATGACAGGATCTTTTATGTAGAAAACTCTAAAGATTACACACATACTCACACACATACACAAACACACACACAGACACACACACACAAACCTGATAGAACGAACAAATAAATTTGGCAAAAGTATAAACTATAAAATCAACACGCAAAAATCAATTGCATTTATTTATATATTTCAGTGAGAGGAGAGGAGGCAGAGAGACGAAGTCCCACATGCACTCCAACATAGATCCACCCGGTAAGCCCTCTAGGGGCGATGCTCTGCTCATCTGGGGCATCACTCCATTGCTCAGCAACTGAGCTCTCCTCAGCAGCAAGCCCAGGAGCCATCCTCAGCACCTGTGGCCAACTTGCTCCAACTGAGCCATGACTGCAGGAGGGAGGGAGGGAGGGAGAGAGAGAGAGAGAGAGAGAGAGAGAGAGAGAGAGAGAGAGTAATGTGAGAGGCAGAGGGATGGAGAAGCAGATGGCTTCTTCTCCTGTGTGCCTTGACTGGGAATCAAACCTGGGACATCCACATGCCAGCCAACACTCTACAACTGCGACAAGTGGCCAGGGCCATCAGGTGCATTTATATACATCCAAATAAATAATCCAAAAATAAAATTTAAAAAACGATTTCACTTATAATGTCAGAAAGAATAAAAAACATTAGAATAACCAAGGAGGTAAAAGACTCATACAACAACAAAACAAGAAAATATTTTGGAAAAAAATTAAAGAACACCTAAATAAATAAAAACACATCCTTATTTATGGATTAGAAGACCTAACATTGTTAAGATGTAGATACTGCAAAATCAAACCTACAGATGAACTATCACCTCTACCAAAATCCTGAGGGTGATTTTTGCAGGAATTAAAAAAAAATCCAGCCTAAAATTTATATGGACTGTAAAGTCCTTGGAATATTCAAGGCAATCTTGAGGAAGAAGAGTGAAGTTGAGAGGACTCATGCTTTCTGATTTCAAAACTGATTACAAAGCTATAATAATTAAAACTGAATGGAACTCACATTAAAGAAATACAGACCAGAGAGCCTAACATATATGGTCAAATGATTGTCCACAATATGTTTCTAAGAACATTCAGTGGGAAAAGTGTAGTATTTTCAACAAATGATTCCGGGAAAACTGTAAATCCATAAGCAAAATAATGAAATTTGATACTTACCTTACATCATATACAAAAATTATTTCAAAAGAGATAAAAAAAACTCTAAATATAAAAGTTAAAACTATTAAAGTCTTAGAAGAATGCATAGAAGAAAAGCTTCATGATGTTGGCTCTGGCAATGATTTCTTGGATGTAACACCAAAAAACACAGGCAACAAAGAAAAATAGATAAACCGGATTTCATCAATATTAAAAACTTTTGTGCATCAACAGTTGGCACTGGAGTAGGCAACGTACCAACGTACCAACATCTACCTCCCAGAACCAAAGTGGATTACAAACTAATTTTAAGAACTATCATCTGGAAAAACCAACTTTGGACTAAAACCAAGGAACACTGAAGAAGCCACACCGAGACTGGTAGGAAAAGTGGAAACACAGAGAGGGCTGCCCAGCTCCCCAGAGCGAACGCAGCAGGGAGAGACTTGCATGGCAGGAAGTGAGTTTAGCAGAGGGGAAAGGGTCCTGAGCCCCAGGAACAAAGCCCCAGCCTGCAGCCCCGGAGCCCAGAAGAGGCGTAAGGACAATATTTAGATGGAAACAAGTCAGGATACTGTTTGTGAGAGTCTGATTTCTCAGACCCAGGATCCTTCTTAAAGGGACCGCACAGAACATCTCTCACCCGGGGCTCCTGGGGGTGGGGGGAGAGAGGAGAGGACCAGAGTGACAGGAAGAGAGTGTAATCTAGGAGGCACAGGGAGAAAAATTTTGAGAGATAGCCACCCTAACCCCTGAGACGAGTCACTTCCCAAAGCTGAAGTGAATATTTCCCCCGGAAATAGCAATACCAGCAAAGGGAAGCAGGAGAGCAGCCAAACAAGCTCTCCTGCGGCACTCAGAGCAGAGTCGCATAGAAGGAGGGAGGTTTTGGGTCTACAGTAGTGAGTCTTAGGGTCCGAGCTGCAACACCCCCACCCACGTGGCTGAGGGCGCACTGGAGGGCGGCGGCAGCGAGAGACAAAAGCCCAGTTCTGCTGGCAGGGGCGGAAGCCAGCTGGCCACCACTGGGCTCAGGTGTGAGCTCAATCTTGCCCGGCTGGGGAGAAGGGGTCATGCAAAAAACTTTTGTGCATCAAAGAACACTACTAATAGAGTGAAAAGACAACCCACAAAAGGGAAAGAAATATCTGTAAATCATATATTTGATAAGTGAATAATATCCAAAATATATAATGAACTCCTGTAAATCAATAACAAAATTCCCAACCCAGTTCAAAAAAGAACAAAGGACTTGAACGACATTTCTCTAAAGAAGATATACAAATAGCAAAGGAACACAGAGAAAAATGCTCCACACATCACTAAGGGAAAAAATGCTAACAAAAACCACAATAAGATACTAAGTCAGATATTTTACCTACTATATATTAGGATGGCTATTATAAAAAACAAAACAAAACAAAATAACATATTGGCAAAGAGGTACAGAAATCAGAACCTTTGTGCATCACCGCTGGAAATGTAAAAAAGTGTTGCTGCTGTGGAAGACTGTGTGATTGTTCCATAAAATTAAACACAGAATGCCCATAAAACCCAGCAATTCTACTCCTAGGCATATACCTTCAAAACTGAAGACAGGTACTCAAACAGATAGTTGAATTCCAATATTCAGAAAAAGAAAATTCAGAATAGTCAAAAGGTGAAAACAACTCAAGTGTTTATGAACAGACGAATGCATAAAGGAAATATGGTATATAAGAACTGTGGAATATTTTCAGCCAGAAAAGAAATTAAGTTCAGATACATGCTACTCTAAGATGGGTGAACCTTAAAAATATTATGGTATGTGAAATAAGCCATATAGAAAAGATAAATGTAAAATTTCACTTATATGAGGTATCTGGGGTGCCAAATTCATAGAGACAGAAATTTGAATAGAGACAGAAATTTGAATAGAGACTACTGGGGCAGGAAGGAGGGGTATAGGGAATTACTGTTTAATGGGTATAAGGTTTCAGTTTGGGAAGATAAAAAGTTTTGGAGAAAGTAGTGATGGTAGCACAACAATGTGAATGTATTTAATGCCAGTGAACTGTACAGTTAGGCTGGTTGAAATGCTTTAAAAATTAAATAAAAGTTTATCTGATAAAACTAACATGAGAGTATCCTGCACATTTCCGGATAGGAATTGGTCTGCCAGATGTTAAAACATATTATAGTACTAAGTTAAAAAAAATTAATACTGGCACAGGAATGGACAGAATTTAAGGGAACAGAAAGGAGACTAGAATATCTATGAATTTAATATATGATAAAACAGTTGGAGAGAAGACAATTTATTCCATATGTGGTGTTACTTAGCCACTGAGTGGAGGTGGGCGACGTGGAGAAGAACCTAATCTCATTCCATATACCATAATGAATTTCAGATATACCAATGACTTAAATGCAAAAATGGAATCAGACCACATGGATGAAATGTCTATATAATTTGAAGACTTAAAGTTTGTGTGAGGCACAACACTCATGGCCATTAGGGAAAAGTTTGATACATTCAACTACTTATTACTGTAAAACTGCTGCACATTTAACTGGCCACTGATAAGAGAATAGTTAAATAATATATGCCATATATTAAGAATATCATTTAAAAGGATGGAAATAAATCTAAACACAACCTAAATCTAAGACTATAAGTGTAAAATGTGAGAGTTTTTGAAGAATATGAATAGTAGGATCCATTTCCGGTTAATAAAAAATTTTTAAATGCCAAAATATGCATAACTACCTATATAAGGATATTGATGTATCTTTATACATCAGAAACGAATAAAAGGACACCTAAAAGTGACAAATTCAGATAATGAACAGAGAAAGAAATGAAGAACTAATAATTTATCTGTATACTTTTGTAATGTTTGAAAATTTAAAAAAATACATTTGTATACTACTCATGTAGCAAAAGTTATAGAAACAAATCTACATCCAATGATATAATACAAAAATTTAAAAGAAAATGAACTAGTAAAATTAAGGCAAAACAAAAGAAAACAAAACAAAAACTCTGGACAGAATGTTCATTATATATTAAAAGGTTTTTAATTTATAATAAGCTTGCACAATCATGAAAAATAATATTTTAGAAATCTAACAGAAAACAGAGCAAAGGACATAAATAAATGTACAAATAAATAAACAAAAAAAGGTTCAACCTCATTTATAATGAAAGAAATTAAGATTAAAACAAGAAATGCCTTTTCATCCATCAGCTTACAAAATTTTGAATATAAGTAGGATAAAGAGTTACTGAACCTGGATATTTTGAAGCTGGAGGCGTGGTTGGATGAGTAGTAGGCCTGATATCTGAAAAAATAAATTAGATTCCTTTCATCAGTGTTATCAATAAAAAATTATGGACTTAATTTGAATTTTTATTTTTTAGAAAGATTAATTATTCCTCAAAATTGAAAATAGGCAGCCCTGGCCGGTTGGTTCAGTGTAGAGCGTCGGCCTGGAGTGCAGGAGTCCTGGGTTTGATTCCCGGCCAGGGCACACAGGAGAAGCGCCCATCTGCTTCTCTACTCCTCCCCTTCTCCTTCCTCTCTATCTCTCTCTTCCCCTCCCGCGGCCAAGGCTCCATTGGAGCAAAGCTGGCCAGGGCGCTGGGGATGGCTCCATGGCCTCTGCCTCAGGCACTAGACTGGCTCTGGTCGCAACAGAGTGATGCCCCAGATGGGCAGAGCATCCCCCCTGGTGGGCGTGCTGGGTGGATCCCGGTTGGGTGCATGCGGGAGTCTGTCTGACTGCCTCCCCGTTTCCAGCTTCAGAAAAAAAAGAAAAAAATTAAAAATAGGCATACTTTCTGAACTTGCATTTCTACTTCTGAGAATATGACTTAAATATATGTTTACACAGGTGCACAGGATATATGTGCATTCTTATACATAAGAATGTTCACTACAATTTTATATTTTATAATGGAAACCCTAGAAGTTAAATAATAATAATAATATGATCAGAGTAAATATATATATTTAAAATATAACATCCAGGTAGTATTATTATATCAAATAATTTGTATCCTTTTCAGCTTAATCTTTATTATATGCGGCTTAAGTGTCTGTTTGTCGCCGATAGCTTATTGGTTGCTTGCATAACTGTACTAGCCAATGGGGTGAAGTTGCCATGGCTGAACGCAAATTGAGCAGGTCAGGGGGAAGGTGAACATTTGTTTGCATTGGCAATCATCTGTTTTACATAAAAACTACATCTTAACGTAATTTCTTTTAAGAATGCCTCCTAGAAAATACAGCACTGAAGAGGAGAGAAAAGGAGCTAAAGCTGCACAAAAATGGCTTTCTCGACAAAAAGAAACCACTCAGCAGAGAAAGACAAGGCTTGCTTCAGTCACAGAGCAAATGTGTCTTTCTCGGCAAAATGAGACTGATGAACATATAGAGAAACAAGGCTTGCCTCAGATGCAAGACAAAAAAGCCTGTCTCGACAAAATGAGTCCCTTGAACAAAGGCAGGAAAGAAATGCAAAAAAAAGACAGAGTAATGCTGACTGAAACGCAAAAAGGATTAAAACAGTTTTCTTTGACATGTGAATTAACATTTTCTTATTTAAATCACCTTTATT
The DNA here is from genome assembly GCF_036850995.1 of Saccopteryx leptura. Classification (NCBI taxonomy): domain Eukaryota; kingdom Metazoa; phylum Chordata; class Mammalia; order Chiroptera; family Emballonuridae; genus Saccopteryx; species Saccopteryx leptura. Next base: position 275,900,263 of record NC_089504.1, read on the forward strand.
ACTGAGCTAGCAGTGGCTCTTAAGAAATGTACCGCCAGTGGTTTCCTTCATTGCACTCTACTTTAAGCAATTAAGCAAGTAGAAGGGGGAAACCCCGTGGGGCACTAAGCAAAGGGGCGTCCTCGCTGCCTGCCCTGGGTAATTCAGTTTGAATTAGCAGACACCTTTGCACAAATCATTTTAATTACAATTTATAATATCTAGAACAGTGGTCATTTCGTATGACCGCCGGGCTTTCTAGTATTTCATTAGCATTTTTTATATTAGCACAATCAGATCTACTTTATCACTATTATATGTTGCTATTGGTCCTTTGTATAGTTTTTTCAAACTAATAATGAAAAATTGATTAATAATACCATGAGGAGTTCTGATTTTTAAAAGGTATCCCTGTTGGCCTAACCTGTGGTGACGCAGTGGAAAAAGCGACAACCTGGAACGCTGAGGTCACCGATTCAAAACCCTGCACTTGTCTGGTCAAGGCATATATGGAAGTTGATGTTTCTGCTCCTCCCCCCTTTCTCCCTCTCTCTCTCTCACTCTCTCTCCTCTCTAAAATGAATACACAAATAAATAAATAAATAAAAATTAAAAATATAAAGTATTCTTGTCATTTCTCTTCTTCCTAAGCTTTTCCTCACAATCAATTCTCACCTCTACTTTTAAACAGTAAATTGTATCAGTGTTTTATATATCCTTTATAAATTTTCATAGTCAAAAAAGGATATCAACAAACATAGTATTCCACAATGCATATATCCACTAGGATCATGTGAGTAAATACGGATGGGTCAACGAGTACAAGCTTCACATGTAATTTTATATATCAGTTCAGCAAAAAACCATCTCTTCTCCCTCAAACCTCAGAGTACTCAACTAAGATAATCAAGGAGGCTACCAGGACCTGGCATATAGAAATTACTAAAAAGGTGTTTTAATTACCATGTCAACATGCACAACTCCCCTCAGTCCCATAAAGTATTAGAACAACAGAAAATATACAAGCAGATTAGAAGACAATAATTAAGATTTAAGTTCAAAACCCTCAACAATTCCTTCCACTATATCAAAATAATCTCTCAAGTCTTCAGCAGAGCAGCCAATGAGTAGTCCATGCAAAAAGTCCTCCATTTCATTGCAATAAATAACAACTTTTCTTGCCTTTCAGTTGGTATGAGATTTAGTTCCTGTTGCCAAATAGAAATGCTCAGAAAAGAGGAAAAGAATAATTGTATGATGAGGGATAATTGCGGTGGGGGTTGTAGAAATACCAGTCTTGTTCTAGAGACAGGAATTTGCCAGTTCAAATTGTACTATATACAAAGAATTGAACTGGCAGTCTGGGAATTGAAACACAATTCTGGGCTGGGATGATGCCTTTAAATGTGTCAACAAATCACTTTTTTAAAAATTAAGTGAGAGGCGGGGAGGCAGAGAGACATACTCCCACGTGTGCCCCAACTGGGATCCACCCAGCAAGCTCCTACCAGGCAATGCTCTGGGTCCATTGCTTGGCAATGGAGCTACTTTATCACCTGAAGCAAGGCCATGGAGCCATCCTCAGTGCCAGGGGCCAATGCACTCAAACCAATTGAGCCATGGCTGCAGGAGAAGAAGAGAGAGGGAAAGGGGAAGGTTGGAGAAGCAGATGGTTGCTTCTCCTGTGTGGCCTGACTGGGAATTGAACCTGGGACTTCCACATGCCAGGTTGATGCTCTACCACTAGGCAATGGGCCAGGGCCAAAAAAAATCACTTTTGAAATGAATATAAATAGTAAAATTGGTGACAAAACAAAACAAAAGCATGCATATTGGAAAACAAACATCATAGACCTTGCTTTCACTAACATCAATTGGAGCGCTTCTATAAGTCATATGTGAGCTTCCTGTCAGAGGTTACTATATGTCAGGAATTGTGCTAAGTGGTGTAAGTTCAAACAATTTAATCTTTCTTAATCACCCAGTGAGAAAGGCATTAAACCATTTTCCTTGTAAGTAAATACATTGGAAGTTTAACTTGCCCAAGTTTACATACTTGTTTATATCTGACTATGGCAAATAATTTTAGAATCACTAAGAATAAACTAAAATAGCTGTACATAGATTCTTCCTCCTTTTATTACTAACAGTGATGAATGATTGTCAATATCATGAATTTAAAGAAATTTTGTAAAATGTAAGTAGGATGTTACTAAATTTGAATGACTCAAAGTAAGAGCTTTTGTATCGACAAGAACTAACATTGAAAAATATAGTAATGTAGGATAAATCCCTTGGGTATTATCATTTTTTCATTTCTATAAATGGTGCCTTTCATTCTTTACTTATGAAGGTAAATATTCCCAGGATTCAATTTATCCCAAAAAATTGTTGCTATGTGACATTTATAAAGTGCTCTATGAACACATACAAAATCACAACAAATTGCTTCTTTTCAATGGTCTCTATCATTGATAGTTAATGACAAAGAAATAAAAACTTAAAACACAAGAAGGAAAATATGTACCTTTACATGTTGGCATCTTAGGCTCCCAAGTATTGTTTCTACCACATGATATTGACTTGCTGCCATTAAGGAGGAAACCTTCGAGGCATTCAAATTCAATCACATCTTGGTAGAAATATTTCTCTTTCCTTTCTGATACTGATCTTCCATGTTTGAGTACTGGAATGTCACATGTGATCTCTAAGAAGCAGAGAAATACCCAGAATTAATAGAAAGTTGCTTTAAAATAGTACCAAAAAAAAAAAAATAGTGCAAAGTAGCCATTTCCAGTGGAAAGATACGAGGAATGATGTTTATTTTAAAAAAAGAAAAATACATTTTTTGTGCATTTTAATTCTACTTAAACAGATTTAGAGAAATCTGATAACTTCTTTTCCACATAGAACAAACAGTTATTATAATTTATTGGTTTCATACATTTTTTATTTTATTGCAAATTTTAAGAAAAGTCTACCAGATACAATTTCTGGGGAAGTTCAAATGCAACTTTTGATACTTTTTGGCTTTAGAGAGTTTTAAAATTTCATGCCCACACTGATCACAATATGCTGCCCTTTTAGAAAGGCAGAAGACTCTTGTGGGAAAGCTGAAACTTAACCGTTGACAAGAAGGTAGCCATGCAAAGACATGCAAAGAAAAATTTTAGGTATCAGCAACACATATGAACTGGGCTCTTCAAGAAACAGAAAGGCCAACAAAGTTAAGGTCTTGTTTTCCAACCATTTTAGACTGCAACCCAGAGTTTAAAAAAAAAAAAAGAACAAAGTTTAGATTGTAAACCATTACATAAACACACAAGGCTGATATTATTGTTGCAAGTTAATATTTAGACTTCAAACTCTGGTATTTCCCAATCTACTCTTCTTCTCAAGAAGTAAAATCCTGGTTATGACCTTCTAGATTGATTTCAGAATCCAGTAATGGGTTTGGAAGAATTTGGAAAAAAACAAAAAACACTGGTGAGGGTAGAAAGAACAAGAGAGCTTCTTATGAGATTAAATCTGAGCAAAGATAAGGGCCCACAATGCACCGAGCTTTAAACCAGGAGAGTGCTCTTCCTCCCTGCATTTGGATCTGAATTTCCATCAGGTGTCTTTCCCTTCAGCCTGAAGTACTTCCTTTTGCAATTCTCACAGTGCAGATTAGGTAATGACAATTCTCTTAGATTTACTTTTTTTCCTGAAAGTGTTTTTATTTCACCTTCAGTTTTGAAGATTTTGCCTTGACAGCTATATCTTGGTTAAGTGTTTTATTTTCCTTTCAGCATATTAGCAATAGTATTGCCTTTTAGTCTCCACAGTTCCTTAAGGTAAATCAGCAGTCATTTTTACTTCAAGGGGTGGAGCAATGTTTGGTACGCCCACAGAATGGTATAAAAACACAGCAATAAAAAAAACCAAGCTGCTGAATTATGCAGCCACAGGAATGATATTCAAATGTACTTTGCTTAGTAAAATAAGCCATACTCAGAACAATATGATCCCATTCATGATATTCTGGAATAGTAATACAATAGAGATTTCTGTCACACTAGCTGCTTTTTCTTTTATATTTTGTTTTCAATAGTTTTTCCATGATCTGTTTAGTTCAGTGGGGTTTTTTTTTCAGTTAAAAAATATATTTATCTTGCTAGGTTTATTAAATTTCCTGGACTAGTGGGGTTGTTGTTTTAGATAAAATTTCAATATTTTTGGCCTGTATTTCTTCAAATAATTTTCTACATGTTTCTCTTTCTTTTTTTTCTGAAACTCCAATTACAAGTATGTTTAACTGCTTGCTACTCTCCCACAGTTCTGTGGGATTTTCTCATTACAACCTCTCTTTTCAAATCGTGTTAGATCTGCTTTATCATGACCTTTTCACTGTTGTGCCCGTCTGTTGTCAACTCCACCAAGTATTTGCTTTGAAATTGGGTTTACTGTATATAATTTACATCCAGTGAAATTCACCCTTTTAATTGCACAGCTGTATTAGTTTTGATAAATACAAGTAACTGTGAAATTACCACAATAATAAAGCCATGTAGACTGACCTGTGGTGGCTCAGTGGATAAAGCGTTGACCTGGAATGGCTAAGGTCACCGGTTCAAAACCCTGGGCTTGCCTGGTCAAGGAACCTATGGAAAATGATGCTTCCTGCTCCTCCCCCCTTCTTTCTCTTTCTCTCCCCTTTCTAAAATGAATAAATAAAGTCTTAAAAAAAAGTTTAACTACCACACAAGATGATTTATTAAAAAATAAATAAATAAATAAAGACATGTAAAAGTTCCATTATCTCCTAACATTTCCTCATGCCACTGTGTGATCAAACTCTAGTCCCTGCACCAATCAGCCAACCACGGCTCTGTTTTCAATCTCTATTGTATTATTTTTCCAGAATATCATGAATGGGATCTTATTCTTCTGAGAATGGCTTTTTTCACTAAGAAAAATACATTTGGTTTTATTTCTGTGGCTGCATCATTCAGGAGCTCTTTTCTTTTTATTGCTATGTATTTATACCATTGTATGGATGTACCAGATTTGTTCCTCTATTCACCAGTTAAAGAACATATGGGTAGTTTCCAGAGGGGTATGATTACAACTAAAGTGAGTGTACATATTTTCATACAGGCTTTTAGGTGAATATGTTTTCACTTTATTTGGATTTCCAAGTGTGCAGTGAGTGTATGTCAAACTTTGTAAGAGATTGTAAAACTGAGTTCCAGTGGTCATACCACTTTGCATTCTTACCAGCAATGTATAATAGTTTTATTTGTTCCATATCCTTGCAAGTATATGCCATTGCTAGACTTTTGTTTTTGTTCATGGCAGACATTTTAGAAGATTTTTAGTGGCATCTCTTTGTGGTTTTAATGACATGTTTGTAATTACTAATGTTATTGAGCAAATTTTCATTTTCATTTACTTTTTTGTCATCTGTATATTATGTTTGGTGAATAGGTATATTAAAATCTTTTGCCTATTTAAAAGTTTTGGATTATTCTCTTATTGTTGAGCTTTGAGAGTTCTTTATTTATTGTAGATAAAAGTCCATTACAAGATGTGGTGCTTTGCAAATGTTTTCTCCCTATTGTTTTATTTTCATTTTCTTAACAGTTTTGCAGACCAGAGGTTTTGAGTCTGGAATATCCAATTTATTAACATGTTTTGAAGAATCATGATTTATGGGTTGTATTTAAAAAGTCTTTGGTTAGGTCAAAGATATTTCTTGACTTTTTGTAAAAAAAAGGTCTTACAGTTTTAGTTTTACATGATAAGTCTATGACCCATTCTGAGTAAATGTTTGTGTATGGAACTAACATAGTTCTGATTTTTTTTTCCCTGCACCATTTTTGACAAAATAATCATTTTTTCCCCACTAAATTGATTGTAAACCTGAGGTGAAAATCAAGGAGGTATATATACAAAGGTTTAAATCTGGATTCAGTATTTAGTTCCATTGCTCTATATTGTTATCCTTTTATAAATGTCACACTGTCTTAATTATATGCCTTATATTATGCTTTTTATAAACTTGGCATCAGGTAGAGTGCATCCAACTATATAACTATTTAACTATTCTAGTTCTTTTGTCATTCTACATAACTTTTAGAGTCAGTTTATCAATTTACAAAATGTTTTGTTGGAATTTTTATTAGGATTGTCCTGAATTTATAGGTCAAATACATAGAATTGATGTCTTTATTATACCGAGTCTTCTATTTGATGACCAATATATATCCCTTCATGTGCAGTGTGGGGCAAAAGTAGGTTTCTTGTTGAGTGCATAAAACATAGACTTTATTCTTGTCATATTATTTATTAATTATTATATTATTTTCTATATGAACAACTGTAAACCTATTTTTGCCTCACCCTGTATTGAGGTCTTCCTGAATTTCCTTTATTAATACTTAGTATTTTTTTTAGGATTCAAATTTTTCACACAGATTTATATGAAAGTATTTTATGGTTTGGAGGTGTTCTAAACAGTAATTTTAAAATGTCAATTTCTAGTGGTTTGCTGCTAGTATATAAACATACATTTGATTTCCATAGGTTGATCTTATTTTTTGCAACCTTGATAAAACTAAAATCTTTGAAAATTTCTACACAGACGATTGTGTCATAAGCGAAGAAATTATTTTATTGCTTCTTTTCATTTTGATTTATACGCCCATTTCTTTAGTTGCCTCGTTGTAGGAGCTCCAGTACAATGTTGAACAGAGTGGTAAGAGGGAATGACACTTTCCTTGTTCCTACCTTGGCAGAAAACAAGTAAGTTTTTACACCATTAAGAATAATGTAAGCTGTAAGATTTTTGTAAATGCCTTTTATCAGGTTGAGATGTTTTTTTCCTTTTATTCCTAGTTTGCTCTTAAGTGTTATGACAAGATGATGAGTTCTATCAATTGCTTTTGGGAAACATCTAGTAAGATCTCACATTGTTTTCTTTTTTTATAGTCTCTCTCTCTCTCTCTCTTTTTTTTTTTTTTTTTTTTTTACAGAGACAGAGTCAGAGAGAGGAACAGACAGGCAGGAATGGAGAGAGATGAGAAGCATCAATTATCAGTTTTTTGTGGCAACACCTTAGCTGTTCACCGATTGCCTTCTCATATGTGCCTTGACTGTAGGCCTTCAGCAGACCAAGTAACCCTTAGCTCAAGCCAGTGACCTTGGGTCCAAGCTGGTGAGCTTTGCTCAAACCAGATGAGACCCTGCTCACATTGGTGACTTCGGGGTTTCAAACCTGGGTCTTCCGCATTCCAGTCCGACTCTCCATCCACTGTGCCACCACCTGGTCAGGCTATAGTCTCTTGATATTGTAAATTATATTGATTAGATTTTGAATTTGAAACAACTTTACATTTATGCAATAAATCCTAATTAGTTATAATGCATTATTATATATGGTGGGATTTAATTTGTTGATCTTTTGGTTAGAAGTTTCTATAATATTAAAGTATTGTTTATAATAGTCTTGCAATATTTTTGTCTCTGGTTTTGATATCACATAAATGTCTTCATAAAACAAGTTGAGAAATATTCCCTCCATTTTTATTTCTTGAAGAGTTTTTGTAAAGATGCTATTATTTATTTGTAAAATGTTTGGTAGAATTCCCCAGGTAGGCCATCTGGATCTGTAGTTCTTATTGTGGGAAGGTTTTAAGTCTGTTTAATAAATATAGGACTATATAGGTCACCTACTTTTTAAAATAGTTTTGGTATTTTGTATGTTTTAAAATTTTTTCCTTTTTGATTGTATGACTACCTTGATGGGCTACTACCATTTTACTAACAAGAAAAATGAGCCTTAGAGAGATTAATAAACTTAGCCAAGGTAACCCAACTAAGTGGCAAAGCACGGTTTGGAAGTTAAAGAGGTTTTTGGCTGTTTGTTGTTTTTAAATATGCTCCCATGGTTAAAAGTGTTTTATTGACCTGTGGTGGCACAGTGGATAAAGCATCGACCTGGAAATGCTGAGGTTGCCAGTTCGAAACCCTGGGCTTGCCTGGTCAAGGCACATATGGGAGTTGATGCTTCCAGCTCCTCCCCCCTTCTCTCTCTCTCTCTGTCTCTCTCTCCTCTCTATCCCTCTCTGTCTCTCTCTCTCTCTCTCCTCTCTAAAAGTGAATAAATAAATAAAAAATAATTTTAAAAAAGTGTTTTATTAAAATGTTGGGTGAAGGTTTAAGGTTGATGTCATTGCACTCAATATTTTCTTTTCATCCACCTCTCCACTCCCTTCCCCTTTGGCAACCATCAGCTTCTTTTCTGTAGCCATGGGTCTTTTTCTGTTTGGTTTGTTAATTTGTTTTGTTGTTTTTGATTTCACATGTAAGTGAAATCATGTAATATTTGTCTTTCATTTTTATTTCACTTAGCATAATACTGTCTGGTCCCAACCATGTTGTCACAAATGGCAAGATTTTATACCTGTTTATTGCTAAGTGATATTACATTTTGTGTGTGTATGTGTTTATGTATGTATAAAGTCTCTCTCTCTCTCTCTCTCTCTCTATATATATATATATACATATATATATATATACATATATATATCACACTTTCTTTATCCAGTCATCTATCAATAGACACAAGTAATTTGTTTCTTTCAAGGAACTTGTCAATTTCATTTAAGTTGTTAAATTTATAGGCATAAATTTTTTTCTTGTAATGTTCCCTTATTATTCCTTACATCTGCAGGATATTTAGTGTCATCTTCTTTTCATTCTTGATATTGGTAATAAATATCATCTTTTTTACTTGTCATTCTAGCTATAGGTTTATCAATTTTATCAATCTTCTCCAAGAACCAGGTGCTAATTTTATTGATTTTTCTCTATTATTATTTCTTCAGTTTCATTGATTTCTATCTTTATTATCACCTCTATGTTTTGAGTTTAATTTGCTCTTCCTTTTTACTTTCTTAAGGTGAAAGTTCCAGATTATTGACTTACAATTTTTTATGATGTATTTTATGCTATAAATTTTTCTCTAAGCAGTGCTTTTATTGTATTACACAAATTTTGATTCTTTCATACATTGCATTTTCATTCTTTTTGAATTCAAAACATTTCTACTGTATCTTGTGACTTCTTTTTTGATTTATTGGGTAGTGAGAAGTGTCTTACATGGTTGTTAAATACCGATCATGAGCTGCTTGACAGCAGGGATACATTCTGAGGAATGTGTCATTAGGCGGTTGCATCATTGTGTGAACATAATAGAGTGTATTTATAGATCCCTTGATGGTATAGCGTACTATTGTAACTGTAAGTGCTGTGCTGTATTTTTATATAACTGACAACACAGTAGGTTTGTTTACACCAGTATCATCACAAACTCATGAGTACTGCATTGTGTTATAGCATTATGATAGCTATGATAGGAAATTTCTAGGTGATAGCAGCTCCATAATAATCTTATGGGACCACCATCGTATATACAATCCATCACTGACTGAAACATCACTATGAGATGCAAGGCAGAATTTGAAGATTTAAAAATTATCTGCTTTTGATTTCTAAATTCATTCCATTATGACTATATAATGTACCCTGATTTCAATTCTTTGAAATTAAAAAAAAGTTATTTTATTGTTCAGAATATGGTCTATCATATAGAACATTCCATATGCACATGTAAAAAGAAAATATTTTGTTGTTATTGAGTGATTCCTTTCTCCCAAGAATCAAATATCCTTCAGTGTATCCCTGCTTTTGGTTATTCTCTAGTGCCTTAAACATTGTTTTTTAAATATGTATGTCCAGAGTTAATTATTGTTATTGGTAAGAGAGGTAGTCTTTTACAACTCACTTCAGCATTAGCTATAGCTATGTCTCTCAGACGTTTTATAAAAACAACTTTATTTTTTAGCCAGTGTATGTTGAGTTTTTGTTTCTTTAAAGCAAAAAGTGATAACTTATACATGTACACACAGTGGTTCATGTTGTATAAACTGGAATGTCAAGACTACGTTGGTGGTGGGGAATTCTACAACTAGAACTATTTTTTTTTTTTTACAGAGAGTCAGAGAGAGGGATAGACAGGGACAGACAGACAGGAATGGAGAGATGAGAAGCATCAATTATTAGTTTTTTGTTGCACGTTGCAAGACCTTAATTGTTCATTGATTGCTTTCTCATACGTGCCTTGATCGTGGGCCTTCAGCAGACCGAGTAACCCCTTGCTCAAGTCAGCAACCTTGGGTCCAAGCTGTTGAGCCTTGCTCAAACCAGATGAGCCCGTGCTCAAGCTGGCGACCTTGGGGTCTCGAACCTGGGTCCTCTGCATCCCAGTCCGATGCTCTCTCCATTGCGCCACTGCCTGGTCAGGCTAGAACTATTTTTGATTCAAGTTGACATATACTAAATTAACTAAGAAGTCAATTTAACAGGAGGAAGAAGAACATACAACTATTTTTATAGTTATATAGGTAAAACTATTTACAAAGTATTCCCACAGTATTTACAAATGAAGAAGGAAATAAATGAAAATACCTTTACATAGAGGAGGCATAAAACTCCAAAGGCCAGTTGCCATACAAGTAAGCGTGCTCTTTCCAATAAGCATATATTTCTCTGTTCCATTTGGAGAATCACAACTATAAGTTATTTCTTCATTAAATACAAATGTATCCTTGTGGCCATTGGTGTATTTTCCATTTTTTATTTTTTCAGGTGTTTTACAGAAAACCTCTTAAAAAGAGATAAAAGAAGAAATAAGAGGAAAAAGGAAAGATGAAAGATTAAGACAACATTAGTAAAATCCTATGAACCACCTTCAATAAAATTATTGACATATGATTTCTATGGTCTACTTGTGAATCCAATCATTTAAGTTTCTATATATCACCCCAACGTCAAACCATGTAGAAATAAATGTTCAAAAGAAAACTCATTTTCTTTACTATCTATATGAAATACCTATATTTACCTATAAGGTCATGCTAAGTTTTGTTCTAGTCATTATAAAAGTTGCTGGAGCCTGACCAGGCAGTGGCGCCATGGAGGAGCGTCGGACTGGGATGCGGAGGACCCAGGTTTGAGATCCCGAGGTCGCCAGCTTGAGCGCGGGCTCATCTGGTTTGAGCAAGGCTCACCAGCTTGAGCCCAAGGTTGCTGGCTCGAGCAAAGGGTCACTTGGTCTGTTGTAGCCCCCCGGGCAAGGCACATATGAGAAATCAATCAATGAATAACTAAGGAACCGCAACAAAGGATTGATGTTTCTCATCTCTCTCCCTTCCTGTCTGTCTGTCCCTATCTGTCCCTCTCTCTGACTCTCTCTGTCTCTGCCACAAAAAAAAAAAAAAAAAGTTGCTGGAAATTTAATGAGAAAATATGCTTGTGATTAAAGATAAAATTCACTGCTAATTAAGAAATGCTTTATAATTTATAAATATATCCATTTACTAACACATTGGTTCACAATAATATTAAGAAATTGCCTTCACTTTTATCCTTGTAAAGTACAGTGCAATTTACCAGAAGCTATAAATTGTGTTACTTCAGAACAGATTGAATCTATATGTCTTCCTTTAGCCAGATTATGAAGAGATTTATAAAAATGTAAAACAATGCCACTATTCTCCGTATTTGTTTTGGGATTTTTTTTATTTTGTGTAGAAAACCCTTGGAATATTTTACAATGTATTGAGTTTACTATTTTAAAAAATAAATTGACAAATAATTACTTTAGAAATTTCTCAGTTTTAATTCTAGTATAATGAATGTCAATTGGCATAATCCACATAAAGCAAAGCTCTTTGGGGTCTTTGTTAATTCAAAAACATTAAGGGCAAACAAATGTTGGTAAGAATGTGGAGAAAAAGGAGCCCTCCTGCACTGTTGGTGAGAATGTAAATTGATGCAGCCACTATGAAAAACGGTTGTGAGGGTCTTCAAAATATTAAATATAGAAGTATCATATGATACAGAAATTCCACTTATGGGTATTTATGGGAAAAAAACAAAAATATGAATTCAAAAGATAGACACACTCCTAGGATCTTGGTAGCATTATTAAAATTTCCAAGATACGGAAGCAACCAAGGCTTCCATCAATAGATAAATGGATAAAAAAAGATGTGAGATATTTATCTATGTGTATATATGTATACATATATAATATACAAAACTGCATACACATATAATGGAATATTATTCAGCCATAAATAAAAACGAAACACTGTCATTTCCAACAGCATAGAGGCACCTAGAAGGTATTATGCTAAGTAGAGTAAAGCAGACACAGAAGTAACTACCATATGATTTCACTTTTATGTGGGATCTACTATAAGAAACCAAACAAAACAGAAATAAACTCATAGATAGAGAGAACAAAATCATGATTTCAAGTAAAGGGGGCTGGGAGGCTGATTAAATAAGGTGAAGGGGAATTAGAGGTATAGACTTTCAGTTATAAGAGATAAGTCACCAGGATGATGTAATGTACAGCCCAGGGAATATATTCAATAGTAATGGAATAAATTTGTATTGTGACAAATGTTTCCCAGACTTATTGTAGTCATTACATTGTAAGGCCCATAAATATTTAATTACTATATTGTACATCTGAAACTAATATACTATTGTATGTCAACTATACTTTAATTTCAAAAAAGTTAGCATAAATATGTCTCAAGGTTACAGTGATTTGGAATTGCTGATCTAAATTCTAAAGTGAAAATTTACTTACTTTCACATTTGGGGGCATCACCATCCCAAAACATTTTTGTTTCATTAAATTTACAGTTCAGAATTTGTTTACCAACTAAGTGATAACTAAATGAAAAAAATAAAGAAAAGGTTACTTTTTTTTCCCTCAGTTAACCAGATGTATATAAAAAGAGGAAAATTTCACATAGTTGTTTTTCCACACTACATTAATTTGCAGGGACATTTTCTTAATTGACATAATATAATGAAAATTCTAACTAGATCTAGAATTTGATCCTTTTTTGCATTTGAACACTTGCTGGCTAAGACCAAAGATATCTAAATCTGTTATGCCTGACAGTCTGGCCTCCTTGCTATTTCTGGTAATTGCATATCTATCTTTGTTCCTTGTATTCTGCTTAGTCAGGACAACAAACAGAGACCAGGCCCTAGAGCCTGCCTGACTGCATTTGAGACCCAGCTCCACAACTGACTTGTTATTTGAGCTTGGGCAAGTCCCTTAAATGCTTCTCTTTTTTCCTTTCCTTATCTGTAAAAAGAAGATAACAGTATATATCTCATGGTGTTGTTTTAGTATTAGATGAGTTAGTATCTGACACATAGAGAGTGTAGGTAAGTTTTAGTTTTTATTAATACAGCCATACCTCAAGAGATGTTATGGGTTTGATTCTAGACCACGACAATAAAGTGAATATCACAAAAAATCGAGTCATACAAATGTTTTGGTTTACCCATGCATACAAAGTTTTATGTACACTATCCTGTAGTCTATTAAGTGTACAATATCATTACATCTAAAGAAACAATGTTTATACATTAATTAAAACATACTTTATTGCTAAAAAAAAATGCTAACGAACATTTGAGCCTTTAGCTGAGTTGTAATATTTTTGCTAGTGGAGAGTTAAGCCTTGATATTGATGAAAATGCAATATCTGTGAAGTGCAACAAAGCAAAGAACAATAAAATGAGGTATGCATGTCGTCTTTAAATCAGGATTATTTTTAGGAATAGCTGATGCATCCTACTTAATAAAATCTTCTCTGATGGTTTAAATTCACAGTTCTTTCTTATTCTGGATTCTCCTTGCAGTAATCATGAATAACTATACTGCTCACAAAAATTAGCAGATATTTTATAGCTTCATATTCATTTTGAAATATCTCCTAAGTTTTGTGAGCAGTATATTTGGTACTTTCTATTTACTATTTTGCTTTGACATTTCTCTGTACATATTATGTTTCTCAATAATGTTATAATTTCTTTGAGAAGAATTTATGTCTTAAATATATCATATCCCTCAAAATCCTTTAGCAGTCTCTCTCTGTAACTATTAAACAGATGTTCCATTATTTTTATTTGATTAAGTTAAAAATAGTGAAACTGCTTGTACATAGTTCCAATTGGTTATTACATCAAGGTTCATTTTCTCCATATTTGATTGTTGAAAGAAAGACTTCTGAAAAGTTGAGTGGGAAGCACTAGGACTCTGACTCTCTAAGTAGACAACAATTTCAATGGCAGAATCTGCTTGATGTAACTGTTTTGGAAACTCTGGAAACTATTGAAGGCTTGTGACTTCCAGGAAGACTCCAACAGTGAATATAATTTCAGCTTTTAGGAAAACAGCAGTTACACATTCTCACTGTTGACAATGTAGCAGGAAGCTGTGTGCATGTTCTTGGAGCAGCTTATAGCAGCCAGATGGGCAAAAAAGCCCTGTCTTACCAATCTCAAGGCTCTGTGCTCTGATAACTGCTTCTGATCACAAGGAAATGGACAAAAAGATGGGCAGCCATTGTCGTGACATCTCCTCCCTCTTTAGCCAGCCATTTCTCTCTAGCTGAAATGACTTTCTGGGGACTTAAAGATCCTGCACCCTTTCTTTTCCTACTTCATGTTTTTCCTTTCCTCTCTCAGGAGCCAGACATTAAAAACACAGATCTTCAAAATTACTGCAAATATATGAAAGATTAGAAATTGAGTGCATGTACTCAAGAAAAGGCTCATAAACAACCTGAGAAGACCTTCAATTTACATCTCAGGCTGTTCTTCAACACAGAGACACCCTACAACAATAAAAAACACAGAAACAATAACAAAACCCAGCAAGGTTTAAGGAAGTGGAAAAGAATGATCACATTATTAAATTGAAATACAGTATTCTATCAAAAAAATCACAAGGCATACAAAGAAAGAGGAATGTATGGTCCATTTTAAAAAAATCAACAGAAACTGTTCCTGGTAAAGTCCTCATGGCTGATTTACTAGACAAAGACTTTAATTAACTATCTTAAAGATGCTCAGAGAACTAAATGAGGAAATGAAGAAAGTCAAGAAAATGATGTGTGAACGAATTAAAATATCAATGAGACATAAACCTAAAAAAAAAAGAAGATATTCTCGGTTCAAAAGTACAACTGCAATTAAAAATTCATTAGAGAGATTAAAAACAGATTTGATCAGGTAGGAGAACAAATAAGTGAACATGAAGTCAGGGTAATGAAAATTATTCTGTCTAAAGAACAGAAAGAAGCAAGAGTGAAAAAAACTTAACAGAGCCTAATGGAGCTGTGGAGTTCCATCAAGCAAATCAACATTTTCATTATGAAAACATCCAAAGGAGAAAGAAATGGGGAATATATATATTTGAAGAAACCTTATCTGACAACTCCCAAATTTGATAAAAGACATGAATATAAACATCCAAGAGCAAAGTGACCTACAGGTAAAATGATTTCAAAGTGATCCACACTAAGCCACAACATTTGGAGAACAATTGATTCTCCAAATGTGCATGTCTCATATCTGTGGATTTAACCAACCAAGAATTGAAAATATTCTTAAAAAGAAAAAATTCATTTTTTCCATAAATAAAATAGTGTAACAACTATTTCTATAGTGTTTACATTATATTAGGTATTATAAGTAATGTAGAGGTGATTCAAAGTGTATTGGAGGATGTCTGTAGGTTATATGCAAACACTATGCCCTTTAATAAAAGAGACTTAGGTTGGTAACCACAGGGTGGGTATGGGGAGTGTTGGGAATAATCCCCCATTGATACTTAGAAACTATTGTAATTAAACTTTCAAAAACCTAAGACAAAGAGAGAATCTTGAAACTAGGAAGAGAGAAATGAGTCATCACACACAAGAGACCCTTAATCAGATAATTAGTAGATCATCAGAAACTCAGAAACTTTGGAACCCAGGAGACAGTGGGCTGATATACTAAAAGCACTAAAAGAAAAAAAACAACTACACTTGAAACCAAAAATACTCTATCCAGTAAAACTGCCCTCAAAAGTGTGAGGGAGAAAAAGACAGTCTAAGGTAAACAAAAGCTGAGGGAGTGTGTAGCCACTAGAACTTTCCTGCAAGAATTTCTAAGAGTCCTCCAAGATCAAATAAAAGGACACTAAAATTAATTCTGACCCATATGGAGAAATAAACATCACTAAAGGTAAATACGTGGGCAATTATAAAAGGTTGTATTATTGTTACAATTGTTTGTAACTAATTTTTGTGTTCTGTACAACTTAAGAAAAAAATACATTTAAAGAAAACTATTATGAGCATAAAAACTAGTATCATATTACTGTAACCTTTTTTTCCCCAAGTGAAAGGAGAGGAGAGAGACAGATTCCTGCCAGCATCCTGACTGGGATCCACCCTCACAACCCCCTTCTGGGGCCTATGCCCTGCCTGCTCTTCTTGGGCCATTCTCTTTTAGCACCTGAGGCAGATTCCACGGAGCCATCATCAGCGCCTGCTCGGTGCTGATGTGCTTGGACCAATCAAGTCATGGCTGTGGTAGGGAAAGAGAGATACAGAGAGAGAAGGGGGAGGGGGATGGGTAGAGAAGTAAATGGTGGCTTCTCCTGTGTGCCCTGACTAGGACTCAAACTGGGATATCCACATGCTGGGCCAACACTCTACCACTGAGCAAAAAACAGTTAGGGCTATAACTTCCTTTTTTAACTGCAAATCTTGTTTTCTATATAACTTAAGAGCTAATGAATTTAAAAGAACTATCAACTTATGCTCTTATGCTTTGGAACAAGCATAAAAAGATGTAATTTGTGAAGTAACAATGAAATGAGGTAGTTACAGAGCTATAAAGGAGTTAGCCTTTTGTGTCTTAAACTGGTATACATTCTAATTTACATTGATGTAACTTTAGGCTTTTAAATGTAATCCCCACAGTAATCATAAAAAAAACAGCCATCAAATATACACAAAAGAAAATGAGAAAAGAATTCAAATATTTTATTACAAAAAGACAAACAACAACAAAAAAAGACCATAGCAATGCAGGAAGTGGACAAAAAAAGATATCAGGCATATAGAAAGCAAGTAGCACAAAGACAAATGTTCCTCCTTATTACTAACTAGTTTACACTTAAGTAACAAACTCTCAATAAAAAGAAAAATGTTGGCATAATGGATCAAAACATATGATTCTACTAATGCTGTCTACAAGAGACTGATTTGAGATCCAAAGAGAAAATTAAGTTGAAATGAATGGTTAGAAAGAGCTATCCCATGCAAACAGTTATCCCCAAAAGAGCAAGGGTGGTTATACTAACATCAGATAAAACAGATTTAAAATCTAAATAGTTTACAAGAGACAAAGAACTTTAAATATTATTAATTAAAAGTACATATAACAAGGAGATATAACAGTTATAAGTATTTATGACAGCTAATGACAGACCATTAAAATATGTGCAACAAACAAAATTAAAGAAACACATATTGATACATAACACTCATTTCTACAATAATAAGACTTTAATACTTTACTCACAATAAAGGATTGAACACCAGACAGAAGATATGTTAGGAATTATTAGAGAACTTCAACAACACAACATTTCTGTTAACCCTCCTTCAACTCTGAGAATTATTATTTTTAAAAATAAAGTATACTTTGTTGTCAAGAATAGTCACAATGATTACATTTGTGATGCTTACAATAAGCTTATTATTACATATAAAAAGGCTTATATAATTTGGCTTTCATCACATTAAATTTCTTTCTATTAAGTACATATCTTTTCACTCTCCATAAAAAGCACCAAGTTGATTGGCTACAAGTACAACTTGACACACAGAAAGCAAAATAAAATCGACATTATGGACATGCTTAAGAGAGAAAAACAATATAGAGCTAGTAACATTTACCTCTTTTTCTTTAAGAAACAACTTACCCATAATCACAATAAAAGTGAATGTCATTACCAAATTCAGTGCCACCTTGTGGGTAAGTTACTAGACCATTTTCGATTTGTAGAGGAACACATCCACCTTCTAAAAAGATATTTCAAATTTATTTTTTATACAAATTTCAAAATAGTTTTAAATCAAAATCAAAATTCTATACTTTTTTTTTCAATTCATACAACATTATTTTCCTCAGCTAACTATTATAAGGAAAAATATAAAATTCACCTTTACCCAATCAACCAACTGCCCACAAAGAAACTCCTGGGAGATTTGTCAAATCCTGAAAATCTGTGTGGCTACCTAACATCTATTTTCAGATGAGAAAATCATCATTGCCTTACCATGTATTTTTTTTAAATGCTAAAATAAGCATATATGCATACAAAAGAAAGTTTTTTGGCCCTGGCTGGTTGGCTCAGTGGTAGAGCGTCGGCCTGGCGTGCAGGAGTCCTGGGTTTGATTCCCGGCCAGGGCACACAGGAGAAGCGCCCATCTGCTTCTCCACCCCTCCCCGTCTCCTTCCTCTCTGTCTCTCTCTTCCCCTCCCACAGCCAAAGCTCCATTGAGGCAAAGTTGGCCTGGGTGCTGAGGATGGCTCTGTGGCCTCTGCCTCAGGCGCTAGAGTGGCTCTGGTTGCAACAGAGCGATGCCCCAGATGGGCAGAGCATCGCCCCCTAGTGGGCGTGCCTGGTGGATCCCGGTGGGGCACATGTGGGAGTCTGTCTGACTGCATCCCCGTTTCCAACTTCAGAGAAATACAAAAAAATAAAATAAATAAATAAATAAACAAAAGAAAGTTTTCCATTACTTACGTTGACAAGCCTCTTCAAGTGGGTGCCATGTGCCATCTGCCTTACAAAATGTATTGCGGGGCAAAGGTACTGAATAAGAGTATCCTGGTTTACAATCAAAATATATTAGCTCTCCAGTAAAATATGCATGTTTAGCGTTTCCCCTGAGTTGCATAGTTTTATATGTTGGTAGAGTAAAACATGTATCTAAAAATAAAAAAACAAAAACATAAAAATAAAATATGCACTCTCTTTCACCAGCAGGGACTGTGGCCTGGCAGCAGGCAGGTAGTACAGAATAAATAGAAAGGTCCTTGGCATGATATTAAATAATTGTTCCCTGCTTTTATCCAAGTTCTTAGTAGTGGATAATGTGCCACATGTGCTTTGAGTAACATTCTATTAGCATTTGGTTTGTTGGGGAATAAGTTCAATTTTTATTCCACAGTATATTTAAGAAACAAAATCAATGTCTTAGGTCTTGAAAGTATTTATATAGATGTATGCACCATGTCCCTTGTTCTAAATTCATTTCAAAACTTACTTTTCTCCTCAAAAGTCTTCTATAGTATACAGCACACTGCTCAAATTACCCTTTCACAGTTTGAAACAAATTTATGATCACTTGTACTTCAGGCTCAATCTCTTCTCAAGAGGCAAATTCCTTGAAGTCAGGGGTCATATGCCTACTTCTACTACTATACTCTACCCAGTACTCAAGAAATGCTAGGGTAAGGGGTGATGATTAAATAAGCATTCTGTATTTCATAGGTGGAAATAAATACAGATTAAAGTATTTTGAAATATAAGAATTCACTTCATAGATTTTGTATTAGTGAAATGAGCATTTTATATAAGTAAATATATGCCATGTAAATATCACAATTAACTACATTAAATTGCACAACAGGAAAAAAAAACCCCTGCTTTTTTGGACATTATTTTAAATATAATATTGATATAATCTCCCTTCACTGATCAATGAATCATGCATTCCCTCAGAAGCTCCCTGAGGTAGATCCAATATATCCCTACAATAAAGCTACTACATTGTTATGCTTTTAGATTTTTTTACTTATTTTTTGTAGCTCTTGTGCTCCCTGGTATAATTTTTATTTCAGCAATTCCTCTTCTTTTAAATTATTTCAAAACCAAACACTATTAGAATAATTATGTAAAGCAATGTGGTGGAGCTACACCAAGTAAAAAAAAAAAATGCACAGGCCCTTCCTATATGGTTAAAGAAGTAAGGAGAAAGGAGATAGATCTATTTTGATTCCCAAGGAATTTTTCATTTCTTACTCCCTGGACTAGTCTTAATGGTGAGACAAATCATAAGACCTCTATAAAAAAGTAAAATTCTATTCTTCTTTTACATGACGGACTAAATTGGAAAATTTTTTATCTTTACACAGTCCAACATTTCTTTTCCACGATACCCTAAAATCGACTTACTGGCAAAATGTTTTCAGCATTCCCACTATACTGACCTTGATATCTAAATGTTCCTCAAACAGCTGTCCAAGACAAAACAAAAGCAAAAAGCAACCCAAAGCCCTAGTAATTAACAGCATTGTTTAAAAGGGGATTAGTATAGAGGTGAGTTTTATTAACATTATATTTACTGAACACCTTGAGCTAGACATTCATACTTACAATAGGAAAACAAACATGAGCTATACATTCTATGCAATTCTGTTCAGATACAAATGCACATCATCATTCTAGAATTTCCTCGAACCATCAAGAAGGAAATCATATAACAGAGTGTCTGTGATTAAATTATGTAAGTATTCTTTGCTTTATGCACTCAATCTCAGAAACTATCCTGAAAGCACAGAGAAAAGAGGATTGCTAATATGACTTTCCATACAATACCATACTTTTAATATATGGTAAATGTATATATATATTACTCATTCCATTCAATGAAACAGATATCAAATTTAGTGGATGCAGCCTTTTGGTTTATGAGCTGTAGGGGAAAACCCATATTACTATTACTTATTACTAATTTCTTACGATTCTCATTTCTCACTTGGTTTGGCTACCAGTATCTTTCAGGGCGTTTCAGCTCTTCCCTTAAAGAAAACCCAACCTAATGAACACAAGAAAAACATTGTCCAAAAGACATTTGGGAATAGAAGAAAATATGGTTTATATTGTATGGAAATAGAAAGGCAAATCCATGGCTTAAAAAAATAAAAAATAAAAAAGCAACAGCCCGCAAACGAATTGGCAATACTATTTGAGGGAAACAAGCAACCCATTACCTTTATGTACAAAACACACTGCGCTACCTTCCTAATTCTTCTAAATCTCAGCGCCCAGACAGGAGCTCTCACTTAAGGGTTCCACGAACAAAATGCGCTCCCCACATCCCGTACAAGGCAAATAGTGATTTTTCTTGCCCTACACTCCACACCTCTGGCCTGGACACTTCCATAAAGCGCACACACCGCGTAACACCTGACCCCCAGTCCCCCAACCAAACCCAATGGGGCACAAACACCCCGCTCACCAAGGCATCCCCCGCGCAGGAAACACAGCGCGAACACTCCCTACCGGCACAGCACTGGCCCTAGCAACATCCCCAAGCAAAGGGCACTCCACAGCCAGCCCTGACTTTTAGGGCTTCCCATCCTGATTGACTCAGTCCCCTAAAACCTGCAAGCCTTTGCTGGAGACAAAGATTCACCCTGGTGAACACCCCGCGGCGTCCGACGTCCCGCGAGGCTCAGTGCGGACCGTCAAGCAGCTCTAACCGCGGGCACCGCCGGGTCCCCACGACCCGGATCCGCCACAGGACAGCCCTGAGGATCCGTGGCTGAGCCTTGCGCCCCAGCCCCGCACCGCCCGGGTCGACCAAGCCCCGTGCCTCCGACCCCACAGGCCGAACGAATCCCCCGCCCTGGGCTCTGGTTTGCCTGCTCCCCCGCCCGCTCCAGTCCACCTCTGAAGTGCACACCTTCCCCAACGATCCATCTACCGAAGGATGTTGGTAACTGGAGTACTAGGGACACCAAACTGATCCCCACAAAGCACCACGAAAAAGAGACACTCTCAGGGCGGCGGGGAGGAGTCCTGCGCATCCCGCAAGACGCCGTCATTTTTCTGGACATCAGCCGGAAACCGAAGGGACAGTGAGCATTTATATAAATATGTTACCTTTTCGAACGCGGGTACCAGACGCAACAATCCCCAGACTCACAAAGGGTTAAGTGACAGCAGGTGGGTGTGACCTGCGCCTCCGACTGGGGTGGGCGGGCCCAATCCGAGAGAAGAAAGGCGGGGCCCGCGCGGGAGTTGGCAAAGTAGCACATCTGGCTTGTCTTTACCGGGTTCTAACACCTCAAGTTCTGTTGGCAGCTCTGGACAGGAAACTAGAGCTGGCCAAGTCTTCACGGTGCCTTTCCTCTAACCCTGGATATAAGAACAAAGCACACTGACCTGAAAACACAAGCCCAGAGCCTAGTAGACAGTGGGTCACCTAAGGGCAAATACCCCCCTCGGGTTCCACTTTTGTCCTAGGGGCCCCAGACTGTCAGTAGTGCCAGAGTCCTTGCTCAAAATTGACATTAATCAGGCATAATTAGGGACAGTGTTTGAGATTTCCGTGGTTGAATGCCTGCCACAGAATCCCGTCAAAGACGGCTAGCTTTCAAAATCACCAAGATACTTTGGCCATTGCACTCCCAATCCCTAATGTAATGACTCTACCCCCTAATCCTTCCAGAGGACCCCTGGGAAGGTAAATTATTAAACACTGTGCCATTAAGCATATTGGGCCTCAACCTATGGGGCCTTTGACTTTTAGTAATAAAATATTTTATTGAAAAAAATGCATATACTTGAGAAAGGTAAGGACAAGGGTTTACTAAATGGCAAATTCTTTTTTTTTTTTTTTTTTTTTTTTTTTTTTTTTACAGGGACAGAGAGAGAGAGAGAGAGAGAGTCAGAGAGAGGGATAGGAGCACGAAGAAAAGACATAGAAACCACACTTTTTTTATTTAAGTTTATAATTACTAAAATTATCCTCTAACTTCCTGTGAGGAAAGCCGTGCAAATGACACTCCCCTATTTTTCCCTCTTGAGACCTTTTGCTCCGTTGAATTCTTCAAAACTACTGTCTCTTAGCTTTCTTCCACCCTTGACTGTTCTTTCCCCTCTTGCCTTTTAAGCCTTACTGTCCTTCTGAGATTGGTTTTAACCCGTATTTTTTTTCTTTTTTTTAATTAATTTTAATGAGGTGACATTGATAAATAGGGTACATATGTTCAGAGAGAACATCTCCAGGTTACTTTGACATTTGATTATGCTGCATTCCCATCACCCAAAGTCAAATTGTCTTCTGTAACCTTCTAACTGGTTTTCTTTGTGCCCCTCCCCTCCCCTAACCCCTTCCCTCTCCTCCCAGCCACCCCGTAACCCCCACACTCTTGTCCATGTCTGTGAGTCTCATTTTTATGTCTCACCTATGTATGGAATCATATAGTTCTCAGTGTTTTTTTTTATTTACTTATTTCGCTCAGTATAATGTTATCAAGGTCCATCCATGTTGTTGTAAATGATCTGATGTCATCATTTCTTATGGCTGAGTAGTGCTCCATTGTATATATGTACCAAAGCTTTTTAATCCACTTGTCCACTGATGGACACTTGGGCTGTTTCCAGATCTTTGCTATTGTGAACAATGCTGCCATAAACATGGGGGTGCATTTCTTCTTTTGAAACAGTGCTATGGTGTTCTTGGAGTATATTCCTAAAAGTGGGATAGCTGTTAACCCCTATTTTTACATGTTATGTTCTCTTTGGTCCAAAAACTTCAATTGTGATTTAAATGTAACCTACCTGAATCCCGGCCCCTCCCTTGAGTCCCACATCACAGGTGCCACAAAGTGGTATAGTCAGAACTGAACTCATAATCTTTCCTTACAAAACTGCCCCTCTCTTCTTTTAGTAAAACATGAGGACCACCCAGTGACCTCTACTTGACTCTGTCTTTGTGTCTCCTTCTTCCTACTTTCAAGTGGACATTAAATCCTGAAAATCCTACATTCTTAATAGTGAAGACACCTCTTGCATCTGTTCCATCCTCTTGATCCCACCACAGCTGCATTGGCTGATGGCCCGTTCCTGCCCTTTTGTGAAAATGCAAATCTGAACATATTTTTTGCTTACCTAGGTTTCTATAGGATAAGCCCCAACTCCTTGTTATGGCCCGAAAGCTTTTGATGATCTACCTCCTGACCATCTTTCTAGATTCCCCAAATGTCTGTTAAATGGAATATTAGATCCAAAAGAAGGTAAAAGCATTATGTGAAAAAAAAAATGTGTAATCCAATTAGTTTGGGAAACACTGGTTTAAACATTAAACTGGGTTCTTTATAATAGGATTTTATTCTCATGATGATTGTGAATCTTCATGAGAAAAATATAGTATGCACTATTTCCTTATCTCATTTGGTCACAAAATGCTCTTTCCTGAAGTCATTTAAACACCATCCTCTGGTGAACATGACAATCGAACATACATCCCAACTGTAGACCCTTGCCAGACTTGCCTTGCTCAGGCCCTCTCAGGCTTCAAAGAAGCTACTCAGGTTCATAGATGCCATCATTACACAGTTTCAGTGCAACCCCTCCATGTTGAATACCTACATTAGGCATTGTACAACTGTGAACAATGTATTCAGATGGCACCAGGTAATATAGTATTTTAAAGAAATTTTGCTGGAGTTTGTGGTTGACATGTTAGAGTCATCGGACTTGGTTATCTCCCCTGTGTTTCTGCTATCTGAGCTAGCCCTTATAAAAAAAGTTCCTAGAATCCTATTTCATCCTCTAGGACTAAGGCTTTTTTCATCCAATCAGACCTGTACGGTTATATCCCCATTAACATCTTCACCCACCAATCAGAGCAGCTCATTTCTAGCCAACCAGGATAGTGCCTTTTGGATCACTCAAATTGTGAGGATTTGGAATTTTCATTTGCATGAGGATGGACTAGTCAAGGACCAGGGGTGGAGAATTCTGCCTATGTGAGCCAGCTTCTTTCTGATTCAAGCTTACTTTCCCTTTTAACAAAAGGCTGAAGGCTGCATTAACCTGGCTGAGCTGAAACACCAAAGAAGTCTCAACAGAACAGAATGGAGCAAACCAACACGCGTCAGAAAAGACCAGTGCAGCACAAAGCAGACTGGCAGGAAGCAGAGCAGAGCAGCAAGGAGCCGAGCAGAGCTATCAAGGTGGAGAGGGGCTCCAGGGCTCCACTGCCTACTGGCTCCAGGGCTGCCTCACAGCTGTGCTATTTTCACTGTCATGCTTTATTACAATTGAGCTGTTCGGCAGTGAATAGTTTCCTCCTTTACGGGTACCAAATTAGGGATTCCTGTTGGCGTTGATTTGGCATCAATGACCATTAATTGACATGTAAGATACCATGTTCCTGGTCCTGTTACCTCATTGTTATATTACTTTAATATAACTTATGTTTCTGTGTTTAATTTCAAACAAGAATTAAACTTACTGTTTTCTGTGTTTTAATATCATGTGTAAGGTGACACTAACCAAGAAGATACAAATGATGAAATCTGCAGAAAGACCTAAAAAGAAAGTAGAGAGGATCCAATGCCAGAAAAATATCACTTATATAGTTTTGAAGTGATTTTGGAGCCTATTCCTAGTGGTGGGTAAAGTGGCATGTTACTTTTATACTTGTCTTTTCTGGGCCATATTAGTATTGAATTCTTAAATAATCATACTTGGGTTTAAGGTTTTTCTAATTTAATCTAGTCTTCATTTAATCTAAAACACCAAGCATTTGACCACAGGATTACAGTCAAGTTCTGCTGGGCTTTTCTGTCCTTCCCAGTTTTATTAGTATTATTCTAGTCACTGGGGTAAAATTAGGATCTCAGGACACCAGACTCACATGACTTTGCATAAAAACATTTTACTGTCAGTTGTGAAAGATTTTGCTACTGCATAATAAGCCAGCTTATTTTGACAATGCCAAATGATGGACAAGACCAAGGGTAAATGTAATCCAAACTTTCAATTTAAAAATTAGAAAGGGCTGGCTGTTCAGAACATTTATTTAAATCTATCTAAAAGTGACAATTTGTAATGTGAAAGGCACATTAAAACATTCTTGAGAAGTGATAATTCCCTATGAGTTATACTGAAGAGTGTGATATAGGGCCTCAAATCACACACACACACACACACACACACACACACACACACACACACTCAAGCTTATTGAACTTAAAATATTTAGTAAAACTTACCACCCAGAAAAGGAACAAGTGAGCAAGTCTAGCTACATGATTCAATGTAACTCGGAGTCCCATAGCAGTGTTCCAGAAGTTAACACAAGCTCCCATCTCTCAAAGTCTACTCAAAAAGATGTATGGGAACCCTGGTATCTACTAATTCTTCTTTCTTCTCTTATGTAACAACTCGTTGGACCTTCAAAAAAATTTCACTTTAAGTAAGTTGCAGTAGTTCATCAACTAAAAAAATCCCAATAATACTCAGTATAATCAGGAAATTCTCAGTTTAGAATGCAGATATTAACTGTTATAACAGTTTTATGGTCTAAGACTGTAACAGTTTTAGAGGCCCCAGTGAAAGTGGTAAGCACTTAGAAGACTTATAAAAGTGCCAAATGATAACTAATATTATAAAAGATTACTCAATGAGTTTAAAAGTCAGTTTTACTCTTCAGAACATCCACTTCTCCTTCTGGATGATATTTTGGCTTTAAATATCAAATTACCAACCAATACTATTGTCAGCATTTGCTCCTAAATAAGGTAGGTGCATTTTCTTGTTCCACATTAATAAAAAAAAATTCCCTTTCATGTACTTTTGCTCACCCTACTTAGAAAGGAAAGGGGAAAGGAAAGAATCTGGTGAGAAGATAAAGCACATATCTTATAAAACAATGAGGTTGCTTTAGCTTTTTCAAGGCAAGTGCATATTCAAAAACACTTTCTCTTATTCTGAGAAAAATCCCTGTGCTAATTTCTGAAAATAACTTTACCCTTTTTGATACAAGCAGGTATACCTGGTACCTGTTTGTTACTGGCATGACACTAATTAAGTCACTGCCATTCATCATGAAACCAGGGTTGCAAACAACATATACAATGTCCCTGTGGGAATATGCTGGACAGGTTTTATTTAGCTTGTATCCAAGTCTGGCTTCTGTGTTGGAGCACTGGATCACAGAAGAAGATTTTTTTTTTAAATAATTTTATTTTTTTTAATGGGGCAACATCAATAAATCAGGATACATATATTCAAAGATAACAAGTCCAGGTTATCTTGTCTTTCAATTATGTTGCATACCCATCACCCAAAGTCAGATTGTCCTCTGTCACCTTCTATCTAGTTTTCTTTGTGCCCCTCCCCCTCCCCCTCCCCCTTTCCCTTTCCCTTTCCCGCCTCCCCCAGTAACCACCACACTCTTATCAATGTCTCTTAGTTTCACTTTTATGTCCCACCTACGTATGGAATAATGCAGTTCCTGGTTTTTTCTGATTTACTTATTTCACTTCGTATTATATTATCAAGATCCCACCATTTTGCTGTAAATGATCCGATGTCATCATTTCTTATGGCTGAGTAGTATTCCATAGTGTATATGTGCCACATCTTCTTTATCCAGTCATCTATTGATGGGCTTTTTGGTTGTTTCCATGTCCCGGCCACTGTGAACAATGCTGCAATAAACATGGGGCTGCATGTGTCTTTACGTATCAATGTTTCTGAGTTTTTGGGGTATATACCCAGTAGAGGGATTGCTGGGTCATAAGGTAGTTCTATTTTCAGTTTTTTGAGGAACCACCATACTTTCTTCTGTAATGGTTGTACTACTTTACATTCCCACCAACAGTGGATGAGGGTTCCTTTTTCTCCACAGCCTCTCCAACATTTGCTATTACCTGTCTTGCTAATAATAGCTAATCGAACAGGTGTGAGGTGATATCTCATTGCAGTTTTGATTTTCATTTCTCTAATAGCTAAAGAAGATGAGCATCTTTTCATATATCTGTTGGCCATTTGTATTTCTTCCTGGGAGAAGTGTCTGTTCATATCCTCTTCCCATTTTTTTATTGGATTGTTTGTTTGTTTGTTGTTGAGTTTTATGAGTTCTTTGTATATTTTGGATATTAGGCCCTTATCTGAGCAGGTGTTTAAAAATGTCATTTCCCAATTAGTTGGCTGTCTGTTTATCTTGTTATCAGTTTCTCTTCCTGAGCAAAAACTTCTTAGTCTGATGTAGTCCCATTCATTAATTTTTCCTTTCACTTCTCTTGCCTGTGGAGTCAAATTCATAAAATGCTCTTTAAAGCCCAGGTCCATGAGTTTGGTACCTATGTCTTCTTCAATGTACTTTATTGTTTCAGATCTTATGTTTAGATCTTTGATCCATTTTGAGTGAATATTAGTACAGGGGGACAAACTGTAGTCCAGTTTCATTCTTCTGCATGTGGCTTTCCAGTTTTCCCAGCACCATTTGCTGAAGAGGCTTTCTTTTCTCCATTGTGTGTTGTTGTCCCCTTTATCAAAAATTATTTGACTATATATATGTGGTTTTATTTCTGGGTTTTCTATTCTGTTCCATTGGTCTGAGTGTCTATTTTTCTGCCATGCTGTTTTGATTGCCGTGGCCCTATAATATAGTTTGAAGTCAGGTATTGTAAAGCCCCCAGCTTCATTCTTTTTCTTTAGGATTGCTTCGGCTATTCGGGGCTTTTTGTAATTCCATATAAATCTGATGATTTTTTGCTCCATTTCTTTAAAAAATGTCATTGGAAGTTTGATGGGAATTGCATTAAATTTGTATATTGCTTTGGGTAATATAGCCATCTTGATTATATTTATTCTTCCTAACCAAGAACAAGGTATATTCTTCCATCTCATTATATCTTTTTCGATTTCCCTTAATAATGGTTTATAGTTTTCATTATATAAGTCCTTTACATTCTTTGTTATGTTTATTCTTAAGTATTTTATTTTTTTTGTTGCAATCGTGAAGGGGATTATTCTTTTGAGTTCGTTCTCAATTGTTTCATTGTTGGCATGTAGAAAGGCTATTGACTTCTGTATGTTAATTTTATATCCTGCGACCTTACTGTATTGGCTTATTGTTTCTAGTAGTCTTTTTGTGGATTCTTTGGGGTTTTCGATGTATAGGATCATATCATCTGCAAAAAGTGATACCTTTACTTCTTCTTTTCCGATATGGATGCCTTTTATTTCTTTGTCTTGTCTGATTGCTCTGGCTAGAACCTCTAGCGCCACATTAAATAAGAGTGGAGAGAGTGGACAACCCTGTCTTGTTCCTGATTTAAGGGGGAAAGCCTTCAGTTTAGTGCCAGTTAATATGATGTTAGCTGATGGTTTATCATATATGGCCTTTATCATGTTGAGATATTTTCCTTCTATACCCATTTTGTTGAGAGTCTTAAACATAAAATTGTGTTGTATTTTATCGAAAGCCTTTTCTGCGTCTATTGATAAGATCATGTCATTTTTGTTCTTTGTTTTGTTGATATGGTGTATTACGTTAACCGTTTTACGTATGTTGAACCATCCTTGAGATTCTGGGATGAATCTCACTTGATCATGATGTATTATTTTTTTAATATGTTGTTGTATTCGATTTGCTAGTATTTTGTTTAGTATTTTAGCATCTGTATTCATTAGAGATATTGGTCTGTAGTTTTCTTTTTTTGTGCCATCCTTGCCTGGTTTTGGTATGAGGGTTATGTTGGCCTCATAAAATGTGTTTGGAAGTATTGCTTCTTCTTCCATTTTTTTGGAAGACTTTGAGTAGAATAGGAACCAAGTCTTCTTTGAATGTTTGATAAAATTCACTGGTATAGCTGTCAGGGCCTGGACTTTTATTTTTGGGGAGGTTTTTAATGGTTTTTTCTATTTCTCCTCTACTAATAGGTCTGTTTAGGCTTTCTGCTTCTTCTTGACTCAGTCTAGGAAGGTTGTATTGTTCTAGGAATTTATCCATTTCTTCTAGGTTGTTGAATTTAGTGGCATAAAGTTTTTCATATTATTCTACAATAATTCTTTGTATATCTACGGTGTCCGTGGTGATTTCTCCTCTTTCATTTTGGATTTTTTTTTATTTCTTATTTTTTTATTGATTTAAATTTATTGTTTACATAGATTCAAGTGTCCCACCGAATACATCCTCCTGCACCCCCGAATTCCCCTCAACATCCTTCTTGCCCCCTCCCCCAAAACCCTCCCCGCTTTCCTCCAGGATTTGCTCTTCTGCTCTCTATAATGCTGTTATGTATATATAATTTCACCAAGCTCTTTCCCTTCTCTGATCTCATCCTCTCATCCCCTTTCCCTCTGTCCGCTTGCCCACTGGTCCCTTTGATCCCTCCTCTGCCTCTATTCTGTTCCTCAGTTCACATTGTTCATTGGATTCCTCATATGAGTGAAGTCATATAATATTTGTATTTCTTGTCTGGCTTATGTCACTTAACATAATAGTTTCTAGGTCCATCCCTGTTGTTGCAAAAGGTATTTTCTTCTTTTTCATGGCCCCATAGTACTCCATGTGTATATGTAGTACAGCTTTTTAATCCACTCGTCCACTGAAGGACACTTGGGCTGTATCCAGATCTTCATTATTGTAATCAATGCTACCATAAACATGGGGATGCATTTCTTCTTTTGAACCAGTGATTTGGTGTCCTTGGGATATATTCCTATAATAAAAGTGGGATGGCTGGGTCAAAAGGCAGTTCCATTTTTAATTTTTTGAGGAATCTCCATACCATTTTCCACAGTGGTTGCACCAGTCTGCATTCCCACCAGCAGTGCAGGAGGATTCCCTTTACTCTACATCCTCATCAGCACTTATTGTTTTGTTAATGTGTCATTCTGACTGGTGTGAGGTGATATCTCATTGTGGTTTTAATTTGTATTTCTCTAATGATTAGTGATGTTGAACATTTTTTCTTTTGCCTATTGGCCATCTGAATGTCCTCTTTGAAGTGTCTATTCATTTCTTTTGCCCATTTTTGATTTGATTATGTTCCTTGATTTCTCTTATCAATGTTTTATAATTTTCTGAGTCCAAGTCTTTAACCTCCTTGGATAAATTTACAGCTAGGTACTTTCTTTGTTGTTGTTGCAGTAGTGAAGGGGATTGTTTTCTTAATTTCTCTTTTGGACAGTTCATTGTTGGTGTATAAAAATGCCACTGGTTTTTGAATATTAATTTTATATCCTGCCACCTTGCTGAATTCATTTATTAGGTCCACTAGTTATTTTACTGAGATTTTAGGGTTTTCTATGTACAATATCATATCATCAGCAAATAATGATAATTTTACTTCTTCTTTTTCAATTTGGATGCATTTCTAAATTCTTAAATCTACATTCCTCTTTACTTTTGTTCTGTTTACAACAGGACCGTTAACACTTCTTACATCATTGGTTTGCATGTAATAAATTCCTTGAGGGTTTTTTTTTATTTTTGTATGGGAAGCTTTTTATTTCTCCTTCTATTTTAAAAGATAGCCTTGATGGATAAAGAAGTCTTGGTTGTAGGAAACTGTTCTGCATTAATTTGAATATCTCTTGTCATTCCCTTCTTGCCTCAAGTGTTTTTGTTGAGAAGTCGGATGTCATCCTTTTGGGGTCTCCTTTGTAGGTGATTGACTGCTTTTCTCTTGCAGCTTTTAGTATTCTTTCTTTATTTCTTAGCTTTGGTTTTTTAATTATGATGTGTCTTCGCTTAGGTTTATTTGGGTTCCTTTTTAATGGGATTCTCTGTGCTTCTTGAACTTGTGTGACTTTTTCCTGCATCAATTCTGGGACATTTTCAGCTATGATTTCTTCAATCAGGTTCTCTATCCCTTGTTCTTTCTCTTCTCCTTCAGGAACTCCTATGATGCAGATGTTGTTTCTCTTCCTATTGTAACAGAACTCTCTTCAAGTTTTCTCAGACATTTTGATCCTCTTTTTCTTTTGCTGTTCTGCTTCCATGCTTTTGCTTATCTTGTCCTCTAAATTGCTGATTCGATCCTCTTTTTCATCCCGCCTGCTTTTCATTCCTTGTAGTGTAGTCTTCATTTTTGATATTGTGTTTATCATTTCTGTCTGATCCTTTTTTATGATTTCAATGTCCTTTTTGATGCCAGATATCTCATTGTTTAGGTACTCGTGTTGTCTATCTATGTTGTTTCCTCTAAGATCCTTGAGCATCCTCACAATCATTATTCTAAACTCTGCATCCGGCATTTTAGTTATTTTCATTTCATTCAATTCTTTTTCTAGGAATTCCTCTAGTTGATTCATTTGAATTGCACTTCCCTGTCTTCCCATTTTGGCTCAATATAGACTGCTCCTTCAAATATGTTGTTTGTGTAGTTGAGTATAGGGTTGGTGTTGTCTGACTCCAGCTTTCAGTTGTGTAATTTCTAAATCTTCCTGGGATGGCTTCAGCTGTTTGTAATCCACTGTGGGCTACTTGTCTGTGACAACGTTTTCTTTGCCTTAGCTGGGTCAGGTGTGAGGAGCCTTTCCTTAAGATACCACTCTAACTATGGTTGTTAGGTCTTGAGCTGATGCTCTGTATCTGGCCGCTGGATGTACCGGCCCTGGAACTCACAGGCCGGAAACTGGCGAAGACCAGTGGGAGTCACCACTTTTGACTGGCCCTCAGCAACCTTCTTGGAGCTACAGGCGATCCAGAATCATCTTCTCATCATCCAACACACGATCCTCCAAGTCGGCCATCTTGGATTGCTCTCTTGGATTTTGTTTATATGAGTCTTTCTCTTTTATCCTTGGTAAGTCTTGCCAAGGGTTTGTCAATTTTGTTGATCTTTTCAAAGAACCAGCTCCTTGTTCTATTAATTTTTTCTATAGTTTTTCTGTTCTCTAATTCATTTATTTCTGCTCTGATTTTTATTATCTCCTTTCTTCGGCTGGTTTTGGGTTGTCTTTGTTCTTCTTTTTCTAGTTCATTAAGGTGTGAAGTTAAGTGGTTCACTTGGGCTCTCTCTTGTTTGTTCATATATGCCTGAAGTGATATGAACTTCCCTCTTATCACTGCTTTTGCTGCATCCCAAAGATTCTGATATGTCGTATTGTCATTTTCATTAGTCTGTATATATCTTTTCATCTCTGCACTTATTTCTTCTTTGACCCATTCATTTTTTAAAAGTATGTTGTTTAGTTTCCACATTTTTGTGGGATTTTTTTCCTCTTTTTTGCAGTTGAATTCTAGTTTCAAGGCTTTATGATCAGAAAATATGGTTGGTACAACTTCGATTTTTCTGAATTTGCTGATGTTGTTTTTGTGGCCCAACATATGGTCAATTCTTGAGAATGATCCATGTACACTGGAGAAAAATGTATACTCAGTCACTTTGGGATGAAATGTCCTGTAGATGTCTATCATATCCAGGTGCTCTAGTGTTTTGTTTAAGGCCTCTATGTCTTTGTTGATTCTCTGTTTGGATGACCGATCTAGAGCCATCAGCGGTATATTGAGGTCTCCAAGTATGATTGTATTTTTGTCAGTTTTTGTTTTAAGGTCAATAAGTAGCTGTCTTATATATTTTGATGCTCCTTGGTTTGGTGCATATATATTAAGAATTGTTATGTCTTCTTGATTCAGTGTCCCCTTAGCCATTATGAAATGGCCATTTTTGTCTCTGAGTACTTTTGCTGTCTTGTAGTCAGCATTATCAGATATGAGTATTGCTATGCCTGCTTTTTTTTGGATGTTATTTGCTTGGAGTATTGTTTTCCAGCCTTTCACTTTGAATTTGTTTTTGTCCTTGTTACTTAGATGAGTATCCTGTAGGCAGTATACAGTTGGATTTTCTTTTTTAATCCATTCTGCTACTCTGTGCCTTTTTATTGGTGAGTTTAATCCATTTACATTTAGTGTAATTATTGACACTTGTGTGTTCCCTATTGCAATTTTATATCTTGCTTTCTGTTAGTTTTGTGTCTTGTTTGATCCTTCTCTTTCATTTTTCTATCTTTTGTTTTTATTTGGTTGTATTCCATACATCTTTCCTCTGTTGCTATCTTTTTTATCTCATGTGCTTCTGTGGTGGTTCTTTCAATGGTGGTTACCTTTAAGTAATGAAAAGGGTTCCTACCCTGTTCATTGTAGCGAACTATTTTGTGAGTACTTTTGCACTCCATCGTCCTTTGCTACTGTTAATCTACATCTTCTCCCCCCCCTTTCTTTTTGTTGTTCTCACAGTTTAAATTTGGTTTTATTGTGTTCTTCTTGGAGCTTTTACTTGTGGCTCTGTTTTTTTTTGTTCTTTGTATCTGATTGGAGAACCCCCTTTAGTAATTCCTGGAGTGGGGGTTTTCTGATGATAAATTCCCTCATCTTTTCTGTATCTGTGAATGTTTTTATTTCTCCTTCATATTTGAAGGATAGCTTTGATGGGTATAGTATTCGTGGCTGAAAGTTCCTCTCTTTCAGGACTTTAAATATTGGGGTCCACTCTCTTCTAGCTTGTAGAGTTTCTGCTGAGAAATCTGATGATAATCTAATGGGCCTTCCTTTATATGTTGTATTCTTCTTTTCCCTGGCTGCCTTGAGAATTTTTTCTTTGCTGTTGGTTTGTGCCAATTTCATTATGATATGCCTTGGAGTAAGTTTGTTGGGGTTCAAAAAACTTGGAGTTCTGTTTGCTTCTTGAATTTGAGGCTTTAGTTCTTTCCACAGGCTTGGGAAGTTCTCATCTATTATTTGTTTGAGTATGTTAGGAGAAGATTTTAAACACTGAGGGAGAGGTCCACTCCAAGACCCATATCCTTTAGGGTCACTTATGTGTCATATATTTTCCTTTCCCAGAAAAGTTAATATCATTGGTCACATTCATAAGAAATTTCAATTTGATATTGAAAGTATTTTGCCATCACACCATGTGCCTCCAATGGTCAAGCATTGGGGGAGGTTGCCAGTGAATAGCAAGTAGCCAGGGTCACAGGTGTAGTCTACAGTCATCCCAGAGACAAAGAGGACCCTATTTCCACCTGTGTGCCGACCGTGGTGGAGCCCAGAGGGTGGCTGACAGCCTGAAGAGAAAACTCCCCACATAAATACCAACAAAAGAGGAATTAATACTCAAGAACTTAAGTGTACAAAATTTGACAACAGACTATCTTAAACATTTAAGCCAATGATCATAAAGCTCTAATTCTAGGCATCTAGCTTTTATTATCTAACGAGTATATTCTGGACACAAGAGACATTTACATAAAGAACATAAGCAACACACAAAATAGTCTGTTACAGATGGAAGAAATGGGCTAGTAATCTGTGCCCATTGACTTTTTTCATGACTCTAGTTTAGGGAGGGAAATAAGAATGATAAAGGAAAATACTGCATCTTCCCCCATTGGGCTTTTACCTTTTCACAACTGGTATTTCAGTTGTCTTTGCAGTAAATCTGACTGCTGCTCTGCAAAGTAATTCCGGAATGTCATACTGTCATTGTAGAAATATGGGGCTTCCTTGCCCAATATCTTGTATCCATTTTCAACATGCACATGTGAGCACTGAACAGCAGGGAGGGAAAGTTTGCAGAGAGGAGCAGGGCCGCTCTTGATTGTTGCCTGTACAACGGATGGTGTGCTCCCCAATGAGGTTCAATTGTACTCCTTTCTCTGGCCCAGGGTTACATGTATAAGTGACTGTGGTTCCATATGGAACATCTTCTGAGGAACTCCCTGTGTGTGTCCCATTGCAGATAACAGGGGGCGGTGGGCAGGTGATTTCTGGAGAGGTGAGAAGTGATTACATAATTCTACTTCACTGTTAGACACCAAAGAAGAGACATGAAGCTGGTTATGAACCTGTTGTTATCACATTTCCTGGAGGATATGGGCAAGTTTTGATGATATGAGGTATACCAAAGCTCATACTGTGTTTAAACAGATTTTGTAATGGAAATCTTCATTAAAAGTTAACATACACAGCAATATCATATTGTGAGGCAGTAAAGTACCCAGAGTGCATTATTAATTAAAAGGGTAATACCTTTTGCAACAACATGGATGGACCTGGAAACTATTATGTTAAGTGAAATAAGCCAGGCAGAGAAATAAAAATATCATATGACCTCACTCATTTGAGGAATCCAATGAACAATGTGAACTGAGGAACGGGATTGAGACAGAGGAGGGATCAAAGGGACCAGAGGAAAAGAGAACAGAGGAAAAGGGGATGATAGGATGGGATAAACCTGAAGGGAAAGGGGGAGGGCGCTATGGGGATGGGGTATGGGAGATGTTGAGAGGAATACGGGGGAGGGGGCATGCATTCAGGGCAACACAAGAATCTATGTAAACACATTAAAATTAATAAAAAATAAAAGAAATAAAAGAGTAATTCTTTAATAAACAATAAGTGAGTAAAAAGTACAGAAGCATAAAACAAAGCTTTTCAAATATTTTTTATTAATTTATTGATCTGAGAGAGAGAAGAGGGAGAGAAAGAGAGAGACAGAGAGGAATATCATTCTGTTCCTGTACATACCCATGGATCAAACTAACAACCTCTGTGCTTTGGGATGATGCTCTAACCAACTCAGCTATCTGGCCAGGAAAAATTAAGCTTTTCTGAGTGCCATCTGTATGCTGAGGTGATATGATTGTTTAGCTAAGAATATTTATTGTTGATTGAGAATCTACTTTTCACAGGCAATTGTTTCATTTACAAAGTAGAGCTAGTACCACTTAAATGTAATAAATAACTTTGAAGTCTGCAGACTTTTACTGACATTACAAATGAGGAGCGAGAGTTTCTTAGAAGTTATATAAAGTGCCCAAGATCATATGAAGCAGTAGATACAGAATTTAAGTTCAGATCCCACACCAATCTCCTTCCCACTAAGCACAGTATAACCTCAGTTAAGCATGGTGGACCATATAGTCACTGCTTACATCATCTTATACTCCTAAATCAAAAAAGAGGATCGCTTACATAATCTTATACTCCTAAATCAAAAAAGAGGATCAGTAACTGAATACATTTCAATTAAGTGTTTTCTATCCTTTGAAGTAGATAGACATGACAGGAGAAAGACAGCAAAACTGTTGAAAAAGTTAATAAAACAAAGTCTAATATTCTAACTCACACAATATAGCCTGAAACAGAAATCTCCCAGGACATGCATAGGTCTCACATTATTTCAGGTGTTCCGTTAATTTTCCTACTCAACTTTACAAAAACAAATCTCCATAAACTAAGGAATTGTGCCTTGACATTGTTCATAAACACTCTCACCTAACCCATACCTACAGGTAGAGTTGTGGCATTTTGCCATCTAGTGACCTCTAACCTAAGTAAGAGCTATTCACTCAAAAGCAGACACAACACTTTCAGAACAAAAAGCAACAGGACAAAAATGTAGCCAGCATCATCTACATCACCCCTTGAATAAGCATAGTACATATATATAAAAATAGCATAAGCTATTGAATACCATGAGCACGTGGCAGGAAGGGTCTTTGAAGGAAACTTACACAGAGCTTGCAATGTGCACTGAGAAGCCAGACCTAGTTCATGCTGAGGCTGCACTCACCTTTGTCACAAGAAGAGTTAACATCTGGTCTAATAAATTGATCCTGGAGTTTTCTATAGAGATGCTTTCTTATTGGTTCACATTCTGCCATTAAAAAAGAGACACACCTTTGCATTTGGGGGCAGTGGGTGCCCACACCCCTCAGAGGTACAACTTACGGATTCTTCTCCCACAGCACACAGCCAGGGTCACAGCTGTATTTTATAGCTGGTCTGGGCTCAATGTGAATTTCGTGTCTGTCTTCTTTTTGCCTGTTGAGGATTTGAGGAGGGCTGGGCACTCTACAGGGAAAGAAGAAAAGTTTTCTTATATAAACAACAGCAATGAATTCTGCTAAGGACAGAATGCAGCATACAAACTGTATGTAACAGGATCCTACAAATAACTGGGGCCTAGAAACACGGGTACATATAAAGACAGAAAGAAAGATATATACCCAAGTGTTAAAAATGGTTGTTCTTTGACTGTGTACATTTTATAAATAAGCATGCCTTTTGTGGCAGATATATTTTAAAGTACATATTCCATTCAGTGAAACACGAAATAAATGTAGTGGATGGCCTTTAGCTTTAGTTTCTGAGCGGTAAGGGGAAATCATATGGATAGTCATTTCTTATTAAGTTTGGCTGCCAATGTTTTTTTAGGTTGCTTTGCATCTCCCCTCAGATAGGACCCAACAGATTGAAGAAAAGAAACAATGTCAAAAAGCCATTTGGTAATAGAATAGGATACTTCCTATACAGGATAGGAACACAAAGGTGACTCCATGGCAAAAAACAAACAAACAAAATCAGCCTGATATTGGCCAACAAGCAGCTTGTTACCTTCATGTACAACAGTACTGTGCGCCCTTCCCAAGCCCTCTAAACCCCAGAGCCTTCTCTCACCAAAGCGCTACGCGCACAACATGCACTCCCTATCCTCCATACAAATGTCTCTATACAGTGTCCCACTGCTGCCCTGGACACTTCCACAAAACACAGTGCAGGCAACCCCCACCCTGAATCCCTAGCCCAATCCAAAAGGGCAGAACAGCCCACTCACCAGCGCGTCACCCCGCCCAGGGAACACAGCGCAAACCCTCCCCATAGGCGCACCATGGGCACTAGCAACATCCCCGAGCACCAGGGCACTGAAAAGTAAGCCCTCACTTTGAGCACAGGGTCTGCACTTCTCATTCTGATTGATTCTGTTCCAAAACACTTGCAAGCCGGTGCTAGGGACACAATTTAGCCAGGCAAACACCTGCCGTGCCCAGCACCATGCACGGCTTAGTGCGACCACGAAGCAACAACGTTCGCGCCGTCATTGCTGCGTCCCTCTCTGCTCAAAGAAAGTATGGGGCATCTCTGGCCACGCCTTCACCGCCCACTCTGCACCAACCGGGTGGATCCAGTCCCGGCCTCCAACCCGATCCGCCTAACGAAGTTGGCCCGCCCTGGGTTCAGGACAGCTTGCTCCCCGACCTGCTCCAGTTCTCCTGGAGTGCACACCTTCTCCAATCTCCTACCGAAGGCTGTGGGTAACTAGAGCATTAGGGCCACCAAAAGAATCCCAACGAAGCTCCAAGAAGAAAGGAGACTCTTGGGGAGACGGGGAGCTGTCGCTTGGGTCCCGCCAGACGCCAACATTTTCGAAGATATAATCGGGAAACCGGAGGGCTGAGGAGCAGATACCTCACTGAGTCCAGTTCAGATGTGCAAACCCCCGATTCCAACGGGCAGGTGCAGACCCGCAGGTGGGCGTGTCATGGGCTGGGGAAAATGAGGACGGGACATGGCAGGGCCAATCGGCTTCTTGAAAGGCGGGACCTCGCACAGGGGTGGTGCTTTAAGACTGAATGAGAAAGGGCAGGACCCTGGCTTTGCACTTCAAAGGAGCAATGTAAATTATTCTTTCCCCTACTCTCTTGAAGAGATTCTGGGAAGAAAAATTATTAAGCAACACTATGCCATTAAGCATTTTAAGCCTCGAGTGTATGAGGCCCTTGCCCATGCAGAACTAAATGTTTCACTGAAGATAAAGTATACATGCATGGACGAGGTAAGGACAGTGTATTAATTGGCACGTTCTTGGGAGTAATGAATGTTGTTATAGTCAGAAAAGGGAGGATTTGGTTAGATGAAGTAGATAAAGAGAACTTTTCTGGTGAAACAATGTCTCAATGTTGTACAATTAAGAATGAGAAGGATTTATTTGTAGAGTTGTGAGTAAACCTGTATGATTAGTAAACGGAAATAAAAAGGGGGTAACATGATGGGTATTAAAGAGCAAACAAAATTTTATTCCTATTAGTTGCCAAAGAATAAAAGCATCAACCAATGTGGGTAAACATTTTGAGGGGATCAAAACCTTGAAACTTTTAATTTTAACATAACGTTTCCAAAAGTGAAATGTTCATAAATGCAGATTGATTCTAAACCACCAGTTCCATTTAGGGCTAATCCCAAAGAAATCATCAGAGCTCTGAGCATAGAGTATACTTTTGGAAAAAATGTCAACCATAAGTATCTAGTAATAGGAGTAAGGAATTGATGATAGGTACCTTTGTGGGGTGAAATTCTATACAGGAAGCAGTGTAAAAAAATCAATGTGAGAAACTATAATTATTTGTAAGAGGAAAAGGCAGAATCCAATCAGTATATACATTTTGATATTCATTTTATTGAAATAAAAGCAGTATAAATATATACATGAAAAGAAATTAGATATATAGCACAATTATATTTAATTTTCTTTGTGATTTTCAGTTTTCTATATTGACTGACTTTATGTTACATTTGGGTCAAGTAAAGAAGAAAATGAGCAATATGACACATATATCAATATTTATTTTGTTCATACAGTGGTGAGGATTGAATCTGTATTGCACAGGGTTAAAGAATGAAAGGATAATGAGGAAATGGAAGCTCTCAGAACAAACCTCAAATTCTTTTTCTATAATTACAAAATTCACATGTATTTAAACAAGTCTGCATCTGAGATGTATTTATATTAAAGACTGCTTGGTTCAACTAACCATGGAAATTCCTCTTCCTCTCAGACCAATGTAATATTTGGATTCTTGGCAGATCATGGAAGTCACTAAGTGTGGAGATGATGTATAAAATAAATACCTAAATTTCTTGGATTATAAAATCTTGATGACACAGATTAAATGAGGTAGAATTAAAAAGAGGCAGAGCCATCCTCAGCGCCCGGGCCAACTTTGCTCCAATGGAGCCTTGGCTGCCGGAGGGGAAGAGAGAGACAGAGGGGAAGGAGAGGGGGAGGGGTAGAGAAGCAGATGGGCGCTTCTCCTGTGTGCTCTGGCCAGGAAGTGAACCCGGGACTCCTGCACGCCAGGCCGAAACTCTACCACTGAGCAAACCAGCCAGGGCCTAGGAATGCCCTTGTTGATCAAGCTACCCAAAACAAAATTATTTGGAGCAACCATGACAGAACGAGCAATTCAGTCTCATACTATTCATCACAAGAACGCTGCAGCCCTGTGTAAACAGTTTCAACTTTCTCGGGAAGCAGCATGGCAGATTGGGAAATCCTGTCCAAAGGGTCCTATACTACAATCTGTCCCTTCATTTGGAGTTAACCCTCAGGGATCAATACCAGGACAACTTTGGCAAATGGATGTTACTTATATACCTTCATTTGCAAACAGTCCTATGTCCACATTACAGTGGATACATATTCTGGATTTATAGTAACCTCTGTCAGAACAAGAGAGGCTGCTAAGCATGTTATAGCTCATTGTCTGTATGCACTGTTCTATTATTGGATTTCCTAAACTGGTTAAACTGAAAATGCTCCTGCATATGGAGCAAAAGCGTTTACTGTATTTTGTCATTCTTACAATCTTTAAAATCAAGGTATTATTAAAGTGTACCCAGAAAATATTTTAAGGTCAATTTAAAAAAAACTTAAAAGGGGGGAGTCATATCCTGGAACTCCTACGGGTCTACTATATCTTGCTTTTTACTTAAAAAATTTTTTTAATTTCTTTTGAATGCTGATGAACAGGAGACGCCAAATCTTTTTCTCCTGCAAACTACTACCTTCTTTATTTGATCCAGCTAATAACACTTTTGACTTTTTCCAAATAGCTCCAGATATATGGGAAAGATTTATATAGGCAGATGGGGATCCTTAAACCCCTCAGCGAGATCTTCTGAGCATGGCCTTTAAGCTACCAAGAGGCAGAAAAAGCCCAATAGAGATCAGGGGAACTACCAGCTTTTAGGATACGCCCTTAAAGGCTCCAATGCCCCAAAGGGGTCTCATAGAATGCCATCTGGGTCCTGCTTCAATAATGGAAAGGAAGGTCATTGAGCTAATGCCTGCCAGACTTACATGCCTCTGCTGTGAGGAAACAGGGACACTGGAAGGTAGGCTTCTCCCTTGCTCCTCTAAGGGAGGGTTCAGTCTCTTCCAGCCTTGCTCCAGCCACCTATAACCTAACCTTGCCCAGAATGCTGGGGTTTGCCACTGAAGGCTGAAGGTGCCCAGGGCCATCGGCCCCATCTATGACACTGTGGACGAGCCTAGGGTATTTCTTCCAAGAAGCAGGTAAACTGATCTCATTTGCACAAGGGCCACTTAACTATGTCTTGCCTGAATAGTCAGATTTTTTATTCTTCCCTCAAAGATCTCTGTTGTGGGTGTTGATAGTCCTATTTTCTGTGGCTTTGTTTAATATATAGTGTTTCCTTTTTTCCTCCTACCTCAATGCCCCACTCATATTTCAGGCTGGGACTTACTCCTAATTTAGAGCTCTCTTTCCCCCTTTTGCCAACTTCTATTATGAATCTACCTTTGCCACCCAGCTTAGTGTATTCCAAGGTTCTCTTTACCAAGCCACAGTCGCAGAGCTCCAGGAAAAAGCAACCTGGTCTCATCTCTCCAGGCAGAGGAGAACAGAAGCTCCATCTCCACACATGCTTCAGATGGCTTTTCCAGTCTACCTGAATCATTACCAGTTAGAAGCAGCGGTCATTGGGACTTGGATGTGAGCTGCGAAGTATAGAAGTGTGACAACAATTCTAGTGCCATGCGGACTTTTCCTGGATGTGGACTTTTCCTGGTCTCCTGCTCCTTTTGACAGCTCATAACAGACTGAACTGGGGTTGGGTTGCATTTTTCAGGGATTTGGCACAGTGT
Source organism: Saccopteryx leptura (assembly GCF_036850995.1). Classification (NCBI taxonomy): domain Eukaryota; kingdom Metazoa; phylum Chordata; class Mammalia; order Chiroptera; family Emballonuridae; genus Saccopteryx; species Saccopteryx leptura. The sequence goes on from NC_089504.1 coordinate 275,942,725, forward strand.
TGGGGCCAACTTGGACTTGGTGAACGTGTTAAGGACACTACTCTTTTATGGATTCTTGCTGTATTGGCCAAGAGTTTGCTTAAAGGCTTTAATCACTGTAAAAAAAATAGAAGACTGGATAAAGAAGATGTGGCACATATACACCATGGTATACTATTCAGCCATAAGAAATGATGACATCGGATCACTTACAACAAAATGGTGGGATCTTGATAACATTATATGGAGTGAAATAAGTAAATCAGAAAAAAACAAGAACTGCAGGATTCCATACATTGATGGGACATAAAAACAAGACAAAGAGACATGGACCAGAGTATGGTGGTTACAGGGGGTGGGGGGAGGGAAGAAGGGAGAAGGGGAGGGGGTTGGGGAAGGGCACAAAGAAAACTAGATACAAGGTGACGGAGGACAATCTGACTTTGGGTGATGGGTATGCAACATAATTGAATGACAAGATAACCTGGACATGTTTTCTTTGAATATATGTACCCTGATTTATTGATGTCACCTCATTAAAATAAACATTTATTTATTAAATAAAGAAAGAAAGAAATTTTTCTACATACAAACTATAAAATATTATTACTAATTAATAATTATTAATAAGAGGAGGGATAAGTCATGTTCATGGATGGAAAGAGGCAACATTATAAAGATGTCAATTATCTCCAAATTGATCCAAAAAAAAAAAGGGGGGCAGTGAATAGGAAATTTAGTGAGGAGAAATTATAATTTCTGTTCACTCTTATAGTTGTGAAAGAGTTACATAACAAACATTTAGTGGCTCTATGTTGGACTTATTTGTGAAAACAGAGAATCTATTTACTGTTTTCTACAAATATCTGTACACCATATTATATGTCAATTCTATCTTAGCCTGCCATCTTGACCATAAGAGAGGTTCAATAGAACTGAGACTTTCCCAGCCTAATTGGATCTGTGCAGGTTTATCCTCATTTGCATTTCTTGATCAATCAGAGTGGCTAAATTCTGACTAATCAAGACAGTGTGTTTTCAACCAACCAAACTGTGGATTTGGAGCCCTCATTTTCTTGGGAACATAGCAATCCAGGTCAGGGAGAGAAGTCTTCCTACATAAGCCAGCTTCACCCCTATTTTGGGGAAGGACATTTTCAGTTTCCACTGAAGACTTCCTTTTTCCTGTTGGAGCTGAAGCACTTGGATCGAGGTTGCCAGGGTCACATTGTGGGCCTTCTCCCAGTCCTGCTGTCCCACAGTCCTGCTCTCCAGCAGTTGAGCTGTTATGTAGTCCCGCTATTTCACGATTGAACTATCTCACAGCTGTGCTGTTCCACAGCTGTGCTGTTTCAGGATTGAGCAGTTTTCACTGAATAAATTCCTTCCCCTCACCGCACCTCAAACTGGGGAGTTCTGTTGGCATTGACTTGGTCATGATTATCTCTGTCAACAAAATAACACCACAGTATCTTTGATTATGAAACCCAGGCACTCCATATGACACTTAATTATAGAAGGTATAATTAAGGAGATAGTGAATGGGAAACTCAGTGAGGGGGAGTTATCATTTCTCTTCATTCTTACAGTTATGAAAGTGATATAACAGAAATGTCTGTGGCTCAGTGTTGGAACTTACTTGTGAAAACAGAATTTATTCTTCTCTGCAAGCATTCTACAAAATGTGACATATCAATTATATCTCAATGAAGCTGAAAAAACTTTCCAATTTATTTCTAGGCTTGGAAGTGAGCTTTTTTTATGAGGTAACTTAAAAGGTAGGAAAAGGTATGGCTAGTGTTTGGTTTCTTAGTTATAGGTATTAAATTATATTCAATGATTTGGGCTTTACTGTCACTTTCTTTCAATCAGTGAAATTTTTACACCTAAGGGTCATTAAGGCATTTTTAATATCATTGAAGATTTTCATGTTGGTTTCTTTAACTTATTTTGATTTGATTCAACTGAGGCTTCATTTGAAATTTTCTGAATCTTGTTCTCTGCTTTTCTGGACAAGCTCATGGGGAAGAATAGAGTTTTCTTGCTGTATCACCCATGCTCAGACAGTTCTAGGCAGTGGTGGAACTTAAATAATTTAACGACTGGTTCTTTGCTCTAATGACCATTATAAGTATAAAAAACCAATATACTGAAAGGTAGTTTATTATTTCATGCATTTAATACTTGAATAAGAACAATAAAAAAGGTACTCAAAACTAGATTTTTGTTATAAGAGTTTTAAAAAGTTAGTGAAAAAATATTAAATAATACCTGACAAAAAACAATAAAACTGTTAAGATATTTCCATATGGCTTCTTAATAGGCATCCTCACTTGCAATTTTCTTCACTTTTATCTGAGCATCATCAGCTGTGTGATTTATCCTTAACCATCTTTTCACTGACAGGGGTCTCCAAACTTTTTACCTAGGGGGCCAGTTCACTGTCCCTCAGACCATTGGAGGGCTGCCAAATACAGTGGTCCTCTCACTGACCACCAATGAAAGAGGTGCCCCTTCCAGAAGTACAGTGGGGGCTGGATAAATGGCCTCAGGGGGCCGCATTGCGGCCCCTGGGCCGTAGTTTGGGGACGCCTGCTAGGATCCCATTCCTTTAGGAGTAGGACGATTAGACTAACAGTCATTGTGTTTGATGTATTAGAAACAGGCAACTTCTGTTCTCTGAACATATTATGGTCATCTTTGAAAACCCTCATGTTAGAGAGAACCCTGATTACAAGTGCCATTTTAACAGCCAGTTCTCTGAACTCAACAAACAATTAGGTATTGGTTCTGCTTAACTGGTGCAAACTGATTGAATCCTACCAATGGTTCTAGGTGTGTAACAGGTGTATAATAAATATGTATTAAGTACAGAACACAATAAATAAAAGGATGATACTGTCAATTGCATTTAAGATGTCTATCCTAATTCTACTCCAGCTTGGATTTACATATTTCTGGGAAATATCTAAGGTATTTTGATTATAATAATAATTAGACACTAGGGACAAAGCTGGATTTGCCTCTAAAAAAGAATGAACAACAGCTGTCTGCACTGAAACCCCTTCTAAATTAGACAAGCAAGCTGACCTCTGAAGTGGAGCTAATGTCTGTCCCTTAGCCTTGACATCACTTAAGTGGCTGGGTTCACAGGAGAGTATTGACAGTGAACTCCCTAAGGTCCTCACAGGAAAAGAACTCAAGAGAGTCAAGGCTTTGAGTGAGGTAAGGGAATCAGAACTAGTGGTTCTTTATCTAAAGATTTTGTCAAATTGCCACAGAGAAGATGAGAAGTAATTGGAGAATATGTATGTTTGAGGGCCAGATTTTGAACTGTGTGGTGGATATCTTTTAAGGCTTTATGAATGCCAGTAGGGTAGGTTTAGGTATGGAAGGATGTCACTAAACCAAGTGCAACTTCTCTAAAATAAAACTTAATGTTAGTTGATTCTTTGAATCTTAAATAAAGCTCTTCAGAGGTGGAGGTAGCAGCATGAATGGACCTGTGCATGTTCTCAGAAAAGGTGAATTATGCACTAGGATTTGTGAGAACCTGAAAGAGAAGGTCTAAGCAGAGGATAGTTAAGCCACTCTTTGAAATTGGCCCTGGGAGCTATGCTTCTCCATTTGCACCTGGTAAACACCTACCACCCAGTTGACTTTCATATTTGTCTTTTACCAGCAAAAGCTATATGTACTGTGGTATGCTGTAACCAACTCAGGGATGCTGAATCCAATCAAATGCATAAAGGAGAACATTTCTCAGAAGAAACACATATTCATTTTGTTCTGTCTTGGCTTTTTATGGTTTTCACAAGAAAATGTATTACAGATGACATTCCATAAATAGATTTGAAAGATAAAATCTTTTAATTTATTTCCCATTATAATGTTAAAGACAGAATTTCATTGAAATGTCATAGACTTAAGAGAGAAATGGCACCGTAAAGAGTGATACCGATAAATCTCCTCAAAATTTCAACAAGATCTTCAACCAGAGACAGAAAAATCTATTCTTGGAGCCTCCAGAAGTCCCACACTGAACGCAAAGGTATGATCGAGTGAAAAATTGACTAAATATGTAATCAACCCTGAAGGAAAAGACAGAGAAAGGAACACTTCACCTTCCTCACTAACCTATATAAGAGCTGCTTTCATTGGGAACTGAGAGTATAGGAACTAAGGCAGGCAAAGTGTGTGAACAGAACTAGGTTGCGGCACAAACTTCTGAGCCAGGCTGTGGCATGGACATCCAAGCCAAGGAAAAACTGTGCTTGTGGAAACCCAGTCAACACAAGCTAACACTCATGCCAAACCCAAACAAAGAAAGGCAAGTGAGGCAGCCATCAGCCCCGATCTCCTGGTCGGCACGCATGGATAGTGGACAAGAGATTCCTCTGAGCAGCCCAGGAGTGGGCACCTGAGTTCCCAGGCAGAGGGGCAGAGTCTGAGGCCTTTGCATGGGTTGTAATCAGAGTCTTGGTGCCACCCCTGTACCCTGAAGAGTGGCACATGGGGAATGCACAGGAATGAAATTCCCTAAGCTCGAACTTCTCTGGGCAGGTGGGACACCTCACCCAGGGTGAGAAGCAGCTGGCCCGATATCCTGGTCAGCAAGCATGGATAGTGGGCAAGAGATTCCTCCAAGTGCCCCGGGAGTGGGCACCCATGTTCCTGGAGCAGAGTCAGAGGCCTTTGCATGGGCTGAGACTGGTGTCTCAGTGTCATTCTTGCGCCCTGAAGAGCAGCCGTAAAAACAAGCTTCCCTATGCTCAAACTTCTTTGGGTGGGTGAGGTGCCTCACCCAGCCATACAAGCTAACAGACCCGTGAAGGATTAGCTTAACCCACAGTCTGCTCGCCTCCCAACTGACATACGTGACCCTAACTGACAAGATCTCGCTCAGGTCAGTGATCTAAGACAAGAGGGGTGATATTTTTTTAGTGCCTCTTGTTATGCTATGCACGTAGGGGTGGGGGCAACCTCTGATTGGCAGAGGTTTCATACTCAGGGCTATATGTTAAAAAGAGGGACTTAGCAGCTTGTAAGTCCTCCTACTTTGCAAACAGCGACTAGGATATCTTGTACCCAGCCAAAACAGCTTACAAAGTGCCAAAAACCTGGGGAAAGTGGTCCCACAGAGTGCTGAGGCATTCGGGACACACCTAGAGGCACATAGAAAGGCACCTGGAAAACAATTGGCTCCCACCCCTCCTGATTATGCTAGGGGCTCTGACTGATTAAGCCTTACCCAGAGCCCTGCACTGAGTGGGGATAGAGTGGGGATCTGCCAGCTCTTTGAGCCTCTTACTCTTCATGCAGAGGCAGCAGCAACCCCATAGCTGGATCATCAGGCTGCTAATTCAGGAAGGAAAGACTAGGAGAGAGGCTCCAGGGAGACGGACTCTCTCATTGGCAGAGCCTGCAAATGTTAATGAGCCTCGGCTGCTAACGAGACTGAAACCTAATATATGACATTGCCATAGAGACTTATACACTGCAAACCTCTACCTAAGCATGCCACAGGGGCAGAACCTGGGGTACAGAGTCACCGACCAGGAAGAGAGAGAGAAAAGAAAAAGCAAGAAGATAACCTCTCACAAAGAATACATCACCAAGGAAATTGAAAGTATAAAAACAAATAAAACAGAGATGAAAATCTCAATTCACAACCTGTAAATCGAGGTAACAAGCTTAGCTAATAGAACAGGCCAGATAGAAGATAGAATTAGTGAAATAGAAGACAAGCAACCTGAGGCATAACAGAGAGAAGAAGAAAGAGACTCAAAAATTTAAAAAAATGAGAAAGCCCTTCAGGTATTGTCTGACTCCATAAAAAAGACTAACATAAGAATAATAGGTATATCAGAGGGAGAAGAGAGAGAAAATGGAATGGAGAACATATTCAAACAAATAATAGAGGAGAACTTCCCAAGCCTGTGGAAAGAACTAAAGCCTCAAATTCAAGGAGCAAACAGAACACCAAATTTTCTTAACCCCAACAAACCTACTCCAAGGCACATCATAATGAAATTGGCACAAACCAATGACAAAGAAAAAATTCTCAAGGCAGCCAGGGAAAAGAAGAATACAACACATAAAGGAAGGCCTATTAGATTATCATCAGATTTCTCAACAGAAACTCTACAAGCTTGAAGAGAGTGGACCCCAATATTTAAAGTCCTGAAAGAGAGAAACTTTCAGCCAAGAATACTATACCCATAAAAGCTATCCTTCAAATACGAAGGAGAAATAAAAACATTCACAGAAACAGAAAAGATGAGGCAATTTATCATCAGAAAACCCCCACTCCAGGAATTACTAAAGGAGTTTTTCCAACCAGATACAAAGAACAAAACAAAACAAAACTGCAAGTAAAAGCTCCACCAAGAACACAATAAAACCAAAATTAAACTGTGACAACAACAACAAAAAAAGGGGAGAGGATGGAGATTGACAGTAGCAAAGGACCACAGAGTGCAAAAGTACTCATAAGATAGTGCACTACAATGAACAGGGTAGGAACCCTTTTCATTACTTAATGGTAACCACCATTGAAAAAAACACCACAGAAGCACGTAATTTAAAAAAGATAGCAACAGAAAAAAGATGTATGGAATACAACCAAACAAAAACAAAAGATAGAAAAACGAAAGAGAAGAATCAAACAAGACACAAAACTAACAGAAAGCAATGTATAAAATGACAATAGGGAACTTGCAAGTGTCAATAATTACACTAAATGTAAATGGATTAAACTCACCAATAAAAAGGCACAAAGTAGCAGAATGGATTAAAAAAGAAAATCCAACTGTATGCTGCTTACAAGAAACTCATCTAAGCAACAAGGATAAAAACAAATTCAATGTGAAAGGCTGGAAAACAATACTCCAAGCAACTAACATCCAAATAAAGGCAGGCGTAGCAATACTCATATCTGATAATGCTGACTACAAGACAGTTAAAGTACTCAGAGGCAAAAACGGTCATTTGATAATGATTAAGGGGACACTGAATCAAGAAGACATAACAATTCTTAATATATATGCACCAAACCAAGGAGCACCAAAATATATAAGACAGCTACTTATTGACCTTAAAACAAAAACTGACAAAAAATACAATCATACTTGGAGACCTCAATACACCACTGACGGCTCTAGATCGGTCATCCAAACAGAGAATCAATAAAGATATATTGGCCTTAAACGAAACACTAGAGCACCTGGATATGATAGACATCTACACGACATTTCATCCCAAAGTGAGAGAGTATACATTTTTCTCCAGTGTACATGGATCATTCTTAAGAATTGACCATATGTTGGGCCACAAAAACAACATCAGCAAATTCAGAAAAATTGAAGTTGTACCAAGCATATTTTCTGATCATAAAGCCTTGAAACTAGAATTCAACTGCAAAAAAGAGGAAAAAAAACCCCCACAAAAATGTGGAAACTAAAAAACATACTTGTAAAAAATGAATCAATTAAAGAAGAAATAAGCACAGAGATCAAAAGATATATACAAACAAATGAAAATGACAATATGACATATCAGAATCTCTGGGATGCAGCAAAAGCAGTGATAAGAGGGAAGTTCATATCACTTCAGGCGTATATGAACAAACAAGAGAGAGCCCAAGTGAACCACTTAACTTCACACCTTAAGGAACTAGAAAAAGAAGAACAAAGACAATACAAAACCAGCCGAAGAAAGGAGATAATAACAATCAGAGCAGAAATAAATGAAATAGAGAAAAGAAAAACTATAGAAAAAATTAATAGAACAAGGAGCTGGTGATAATCCCTTGGCAAGACGTACCAAGGAAAAAAGAGAAAAGACTCATATAAACAAAATCCAAAATGAAAGAGGAGAAATCACCACGGATATCATAGATATACAAAGAATTATTGTAGAATACTATGAAAAACTATATGGTACTAAATTCAACAATCTAGAAGAAATAGATAAATTCCTAGAACAATACAACTTTCCTAGACTGAGTCAAGAAGAAGTAGAAAGCCTAAAGAGACCAATTCATAGGGAAGAAATAGAAAAAAACTATTAAAAACCTCCCCAAAAATAAAAGTCCAGGCCTAGAAGGTTATACTAGTGAATTCTATCAAACATTCAAAGAAGACTTGATTCCTGTTCTACTCAAAGTCTTCCAAAAAATTGAAGAAGAAGCAATACTTCCAAAGACATTTTATGATGCCAACATAACCCTTATACCGAAACTGGGCAAGGACAGCACAAAAAAAGAAAACTACAGACCAATATCTCTAATGAATACAGATGCTAAAATACTAAACAAAATACTAGCAAATCGAATACAACAACATATTAAAAAAATAATACATCATGATCAAGTGGGATTCATCCCCGAATTTCAAGGATGGTTCAACATACGTAAAACGGTTAACGTAATACACCATATCAACAAAACAAAAAACAAAAACCACATTTTCTTATCAATGGATGCAGAAAAGGCATTCAATAAAATGCAACACAATTTTATGTTTAAGACTCTCAACAAAATGGGTATAGAAGGAAAATATCTCAACATGATAAAGGCCATATATCAGCGGTTCTCAACCTCTGGGTTGTGACCCCAGCGGGTCGCCTAAAGCCATCGGAAAATACATAATGCATATCAGGTATTTACATTCCCGAATCATAACTGTAGCAAAATTACAGTTATGAAGTAGCCACCAAAATTATTTTTTGGTTTGGGGTCACTGCAACATAAGGAACTATATTGCGGGGTCACGCCATTAGGAAGGTTGAGAACCACTGCCATATATGATAAACCCTCAGCTAACATCATATTAAATGGCACTAAACTTGTTCCTTAAATCAGGAACAAGACAGGGCTGTCCACTCTCTTCATTCTTATTTAATGTGGTTATAGAGGTTCTAGCCAGAGCAATCAGACAAGACAAAGAAATAAAAGGCATCCATATTGGAAAAGAAGAAGTAAAGGTATCACTTTTTGCAGATGATATGATCCTATACATCGAAAACCCCAAAGAATCCACAAAAAGACTACTAGAAACAATAAGCCAATACAGTAAGGTAGCAGGATACAAAATTAACATACAGAAGTCAATAACCTTTCTATATGCCAACAATGAAACAACTGAGAACGAACTCAAAAGAATAATCCCCTTCAAGATTGCAACAACAAAAAAATAAAATACCTAGGAATAAACATAACAAAGAATGTAAAGGACTTATATAATGAAAACTATAAACCATTGTTAAGGGAAATCAAAAAAGATATAATGAGATGGAAGAATATTCCTTGTTCTTGGTTAGGAAGAATAAATATAATCAAGATGGCCATATTACCCAAAGCAATATATAAATTTAATGCAATTACCATCAAAGTTCCAATGACATTTTTTAAAGAAATGGAGCAAAAAATCATCAGATTTATATGGAAGTATAAAAAACCCCGAATAGCCAAAGCAATCCTAAAGAAAAAGAATGAAGCTGGGGGCATTACAATACCTGACTTCAAACTATATTATAGGGCCACGACAATCAAAACAGCATGGTATTGGCAGAAAAATAGACACTCAGACCAATGGAACAGAATAGAAAACCCAGAAATAAAACCACAAATATATAGTCAAAAAATTTTTGATAAAGGGGACAACAACACACAATGGAGAAAAGAAAACCTCTTCAATAAATGGTGCTGGGAAAACTGGAAAGCCACATGCAAAAGAATGAAACTGGAAAACAGTTTGTCCCCCTGTACTAAAATTAACTCAAAATGGATCAAAGATCTAAACATAAGACCTGAAACAATTAAGTACATAGAAAAAGACATAGGTTCAAACTCATGAACCTGGGTTTTAAAGAGCATTTTATGAATTTGACTCCAAAGGCAAGAGAAGTGAAGGCAAAAATTAATGAATGGGACTACATCAGACTAAGAAGTTTTTGCTCAGCAAGAGAAACTGATAACAAAATAAACAGACAGCCAACTAAATGGGAAATGATATTTTCAAACAACAGCTCAGATAAGGGCCTAATATCCAAAATATACAAAGAACTCATAAAACTCAACAACAAACAAACAAACAATCCAATAAAAAAATGGGAAGAGGACATGAACAGACACTTCTCCCAGGAAGAAATACAAATGGCCAACAGATATATGAAAAGATGCTCATCTTCTTTAGTTATTAGAGAAATGCAAATCAAAACTGCAATGAGATACCACCTCACCCCTGTTAGATTAGCTATTATTAACAAGACAGGTAATAGCAAATGTTGGAGAGGCTGTGGAGAAAAAGGAACCTCATACACTGTTGGTGGGAATGTAAAGTAGTACAACCATTATGGAAGAAAGTATGGTGGTTCCTCAAAAAACTGAATATAGGACTACCTTATGACGCAGCAATCCCTCTACTGGGTATATACCCCCAAAACTCAGAAACATTGATACGTAAAGACACATGCAACCCCATGTTCATTGCAGCATTGTTCACAGTGGCCAGGACATGGAAACAACCAAAAAGCCCGTCAATAGATGACTGGATAAAGAAGATGTGGCACATGTACACTATGGAATACTACTCAGCCATAAGAAATGATGACATCGGTTCATTTACAGCAAAATGGTGGGATCTTGATAACATTATACAAAGTGAAATAAGTAAATCAGAGAAAACCAGGAACTGCATTATTCCATACGTAGGTGGGACATAAAAGTGAGACTAAGAGACATTGATAAGAGTGTGGTGGTTACAGGTGGAGGGGGGAGAGGGAGAGGGAAAGGGAGAGGGGGAAGGGCACAAAGAAAACTAGATAGAAAGTGACAGAGGACAATCTGACTTTGGGTGATGGGTATGCAACATAATTGAAAGATAAGATAACCTGGACATGTTATCTTTGAATATATGTATCCTGATTTATTTATATCACCCCATTAAAAAAATAAAATTATAAAAAACATTTTAGTATGAGTTTTAGTATAAAAGGCTTAAAAATCTTAGAAAATATTTAAAACTTATTTTTCCCCAGATATTTCTCTGTAATAATCTGAGCCATCACTCCTATTATCATTTAATACTCTTAATAATTATAAATTACTTTTTTCCTTTATAAATGAAAACTATATAATGTACTTGATTCTATCTAAAAGGGTCTAAAAAGTAAAAAGAGATATTTAATAAGGATGCGTGTGTAAAGAAACCTATAAAGATTAGCACAGTGAATTAAAACATTAACAGCGGTTATTAATAGGTAACATAATTCAGTGCCACTTATTTGGGTTTTACACTCTCCTCCTGTGTTTTCCAAATTCTCCTTAATAAACCCATCCAGTGCTAAAAGCGTTTGAAAATAAGAGAAATATTACAAACTTGTTAACAGAAATTCTATAAGAAAACTCCTTCCCTTGAGACATTGAGACTATTTATACATCCTAAGCAGTCTTTCTCCTGACTACAGGCTGCGCGCTGTCAGCACAAGGAAAGAGGGCGATGGAGCCATAGAACCCACACTGAGGAGGGAGCTTCCTCAGCACAGGGAGAGCGTCAGCGTCTTCAAGTGCATGTGTTTGCATCTGTGTGAAGTCACTTCAAAGATTTTATTAGACTTAAATCTTATTCTGTTGAATTGGTTCCTTTCCAAGGATCATTTTAATTCCAGGTGTTCTCTGGCTAAGGCAGGACTCTGAAATAGTAAGAAACTTTATTTAGATGGCAGCATGGTTGACAAGTAAACTACTCAGAATTTATATGCTGATGATCGCAGTGCTAGCACTAAACATATAAGTTCCGAAGAAATGTGTTTTGCCTTCCTGTGTGATTGCTGTGTAGGGCACAAGACTGTAAGGCATACACTGAGAGACTGAGTAGATAGGAGATTAATGATTAAGTCACACTTCCTCATTGCTTCTTTCATCAAATGTTCTCAGAGCTGAGTACCTAAATACAAAAAATCTAGTTCCAGAAAACATACAAATCCCCCATAACACACAAACTCTTTCTCTGAGTCTCTTTTCTGAACCGTGGTGGAGGCAGGGGGAGATAAACAGGAACTGATAGTTCGGAGGAGGGTCAGCTTTAAAGAGCATGTTGCCCTTATCACAGTGGAGATGGGAGGAGGTGTTGTACAGCGTAAGGTATTCACATGCTTCCTTGGCCAGGCTGAAGCCTCTCCTCTTTGTTAAGGCCAGGACACTGTCCTTCCACCAATGGACAGATCCCTGCTGAGTCCCATGTGTTCATCCAACACCCCAAATAATTATTGCCACCTGATCCCTAATCATTGTTCCTTATCTTACTTATAGGACTTAACATCATCTGTCACTTGCATCATCATAGAGAATTCTTATGTCCTTCGAAACGTTACTGTGTCTTGTAGTTTGTTACTTTTGGACACACCCTGAGCCTGGCTTTCCAGGCCATGCTTTCTACCTAGATGGAAAATGCTTTGTCACATGTGAGTCCCCCTTAGCTAAGGTGTACCACATGGTTAGCTGTAAGTGTGAAAGTGGAAGGGATTATTGGACAGAAGGCACACTCAAACCTTGTGCAAGTGGCACTGGTAATAGTTCTCACATATGGAAATAAACATGAGACAGATCAAATCTCTGCACCATGTAGGTGAAACAGATGTGCCTAATCTGGAACCTGGTAATTCTTCATGTGAGGTGTTGGCCCAGGCCTCATGGAGAAGCAGGTATATAGTTTCAGGGGGTCCTGGGCAGACTAATGTGTCCATATTTGGGGAGATTAAGAGTTTTCCTTGAACACAAGAAAGTTATGTTTTGGGTTCATTCTAATGTGACAGCTTCACCCCACCTTCTGAATAGTTTCACCTAAGGAGCCTTTACCTTAGTGATCCTTAGGCTCTTACGGGTTCTGGCTTGACTCTCGCAGGGCTGGGAACTGGCCGTTACTGTTTGTCTGTTTCAAACTCATCCCAGATGATTCTACTGTGTAGCCGGGTTGACAGCCACTCCTCTGTGGTCCTGCTTCTAAAAGGCTTTGCTACTCAGCCTGTGCTGAAGACAAATGGCATTGGTATTTTGTTTCCTGTGGCTGTCGTAGTAAACCAAAACAAACCTGGTTTCTGTCTTATGCTGTAACAAAATTCTGTGTGCTGGGTGACTAATATACAATAGAAATATATTTTTTATTTGAGTTTGGAGGCTGAAGAGTCCAAGATCGAAGTGTTGGTAGTTTCAATGTCTGGCTGGAGCCAACTTTTGTTTCATGGACAGTGACTTCTACCTGTAACCACATAGGACGGTATGAGGGAACTTTCTAGGGTTTATTTGCAAGGACCCAATGCCATTTGTGAAGCCTCAGCCTACATGACCTAATATTGATAAATTTTCAGTGGCCCCATCTCTTAATACCATTGCCTTGGGGGTTAGGATTTAACATAGAATTTTTGGAGGGACACAAACATTCACACAGTATCTCAAAACAACATGTGTTTATTCTTTTCATTATGGAAGTCAGGTCTGAAGTCAGTACCTGTGCTGAAATCACAGTATTGGTAGGCCACGCTCCTGCCAGAGGACCAGGGAGAATTGGTTTCCTTGCCTTTTCCAGCTTCTGGAGCTGCCTTCTTGTCTTGAGCCTCCTTCCCCAGCAGCATTTTGCTTCAGTGGTCAGTCACATGGCCTTCTGTTGTGGTCAGATCTCCCTGTGCTTCCTCGTACAAGTAGACTTGGAATCAGTCATACGCCCCGGACCATGACCTGTGGAAACTGAACCTGTATTTTAACAAGACCCCCTTGTGATTCACATACACACTAAAATTCGAGAAGCAGGTTTCCATGGAATCTCATCCAAAGTGTCTCTCATAATTGAGTCCCATGTCAAATGAAAACTGAAGAAGTATTTTCCTAGGGCCCTTTTCAGGTGGTAGTTGGTGATCCATGATCAATCATTTTCCCTGAACACCATAAATTATTGCTCATTGAAATGTCAGTAGATGATAGAATTGAAGCCACAAACCCTAACCTAAGCCCCAGGATAGCAGACCTATTGCTTGTTTCTGATGTTTGGTACAAATCTTGCTATGTAACACACAAATAACTGAAATTTTTAATAGCTATGTAAAATATATGAGGCTCCCCTGGCTAACATCGGTGTTACTACCCCTGTGCAGGTGTTTTTGGGCTAGCTAATGAGGAGGCAGGGTGGGTAACTTTCTCAATGTGATCTACATGTAGGGCATTTGTTCCCTCTCTGCTGGTATGTGAATGAGAGGGAAGTAACAATAGTTGACTGAGCTCAGACTCTGTGTTATACTTCCCCATATTAAGCAATATGATACAATTAGGCTTTTAAAATGTTAAATTTACAGCCTGGCCAGGCAGTGGCGCAGTGGATAGAGCATCAGACTGGGATGTGGAGGACTCAGGTTCAAAACACCGAAGTCACCAGTTTGAGTGCGGGCTCATCTGGTTTGAGCAAAAGCTCACCAGCTTGAGCCCAAGGTCTCTGGCTAGAGCAAGGGATCACTCGGTCTGCTGTATTTCCCCTGGTCACGGCACATATGAGAAAGCAATCACTGAGAAACTAAGGTGCTGCAACAAAGAATTGATGCTTCTCATCTCTCTCCCTTCCAGTCTGTCTGTTCCTCTCTCTCTGTCTCTGTCTCTCTCTTTCTGTCAAAAAAAAAAGGATCTGGTGTTTAAAAAAAATGTTAATTTTATAGAAGACAACCAGAGAAAAGAGTTAATACCAGATCCAAAGTGAAGTTATAAAGGGCTTCTGGTAATAAAGGACTGGAAGAAACCTCTGAATAAAGACAATTTGAAGGACTAGAAAGGGCTTGTCAAATGCCCCAGCAGTCCACAGGAGGGCAGCAGTGCTACAGTTTATAGAGACAGCTCATTTTAGTGAAACCTTTCATGGATGGGCCTGGAAATGATGGAAGCCTTGCAGCTCAGAAAAGAAAGAGTGCACTTACTCAATTTTGCATGCTTTCAGGAAGTCAGTACACTATGTTAAATTCTGTTCTCGAGCACAAATATTCAAATTCTTAAAATATGTAAAATAGTTTATTCTGAGTTGCACTATTAGCTGCCAGGCAAACATTAGTACATTATAGAATAGCAGAGTTGCCCATGTTTCTTAAACCGAGACTGCTTTTAACAATGCAAACTCAAATCCCTCCTGGTCCAGGTCCCTTCGGCATTCTCACAGAAAACGTCTCGTTAGTCACCTTGAATGTTCTCCCTGTATATATTATACCAATATGCAAGTATAAAAAAATCTTGTGTTAAAGCCAAATAAAATTTGATAAAATGCATCAATTATAGTCAAGTTAATTTTTATTCAGTGTTGGTATGAGGAAGTTTATTTCTGTGTTTTTAAACATCGGATAATCTTGTTTGGTTAGCCAGTCCACAAGACCCTAATTGAAGTCTTAGGCAATATCTGTTTTCTTTAATAAATTTGATTACATTCACCAACTTTATCTATATAAAATTAGAGATTTAATTTCCTTTTTGAATTTTATAAAGGATTATTTCTCTAATTAAAAATCCACTATTTTCCTATCTTTCCAATTTTGCTCCTGGGAAGTTACCTGAATATCTATCTATACAAGTATATATGGATTTTGCATAAGAATGTTCTCTATAGTTTTGTATTCTAGTATGCAAATCCCAGAAATTAACTAATAAAAATCATATAAATAATGTATTCAAAGTAAACATTTGGGCCCTGGTCATTTGGCTCAGTGGTATAGTTTCAGCCCGGTGTGTGGATGTCCTTGGTTCAATTCCCACTCAGGGCACATGGGAAAAGCAAACATCTGCTTCTCCACCCCTCCCTTCCCCTTCTGCAGCTTTGGCTCAATTGCTTTGAGGGCATCAGTCCTGGGCCTGAGGATAGCTCGGTGGAGCCTCCACTTCAGGCACTAAAAATAGCTGGGTTGCGAGCATGGCTCCAGATGGACAGAAGATCAACTCCAACTCGGGTGGATCCTGGTTGGAACGCACGTGGGAGTCTGTCTCTCTATCTCCCCTGCTCTCACTTGAAAAATAAAAAAGTAAATAAAATAAAAATAAACATTTGTTTCTCTAAAAAATTAACTGTCCAATTAGTGTACTACCTAATTCTTATCTTTTTGTTTTCTGCTTAGTATTTCACAAACATTTTTTCATATTAGAACAACAATATCTACATTATCATTGCTATATGAAAAAGAGAGAGAGAGAGGAGACAGAGAGAGAAATAGACAGAAGGGAAGGGAGAGAGATGAGAAGCATCAACTCGTAGTTGCGTCACTTTTTAGTAATTCATTAATTGCTTCTCATATGTGTCTTGACTGGGGACTCCAGCCAAGACAATTACCCCTTGCTCAAGCCAGTGACCTTGGGTTCAAACCAGTGGCCATAAGGTCATGTCTATGATCCTACACTCAAGCTGGTGACCCTGTGCTCACTGGTGAGGCTGCCATCAAGCTGGTGACCTCGGATTTTGAATCTGCATCCTCAGCATCTCAGGTTGATGCTCTATCCACTGAGCCACCACCAGTTAGGCTAGTTTTTCTAACTGATTGATATTCCATGAGAAATGTTATTATTTATATTTTAGAAAAGATCCCTGTAGCTTATCTTCTTTATAAACATTCCCTCACAATCCTCTCTTCTTTGAAACATTAAATAGTATCAGTCTTTTATAAATCCTATAATACACTTATGCTCAACTTTTTTAAAGAGCATATTGTCAAACCTAGTATCCCATAGTGCATATACTGATGAGGACCATGTGAGTAAATATGGATGAGTCAATGAATATAAACTTCACATGCAATCTTAATGTATCAGTTCATCAAAAAACCATCTGTTCTCCCCCAAAACCTCATAACACTCAACTAAAGGACTGAAGGAAGCTATCAGTTTTCAGACATAGAAGAATTATAAAAAGATGTAAATACCATGTTAACATGCATAATTATCCTTAATCCTTTAAAATATTAGGACAACAGGAAATATATAAATTAGAAGCCAGTTATTGAAAGTTGAGTTCAACATCCTTATGCTTAATAGGAAACTAAACCCAAAGAAATGATGTTACTGTAATAAGCAGAGCCAATCTAGGACCTTGTGTGAGGTCTGCTCAGGCTAAGCTCTTCCCAATACAGTCCGCTCTTGTCCACATGGGACAAGACCCCCATCCCTGCCTGGGAAACTGGATAGTACAGAATTCAATGTAAAATTAAGTTTTTACAGTACAGTATATACATATCTATAATAAAGTTTAACTTATAATTTAAGGAGGGTAAGATTTTAACAACTATTAATAAAATTATTATAACAATATCTTATAATAAACAATTGTAACAAGATATACAAAAAGAATTATAATAAAAATTGTTATAAAAACCAAGTATAAGAATATTCTATGATAAAAAATAATGCAAATGTCTCCCTCTCAGAATATCATATTGCATTGCACTCTCTCTTCTTCTAGTGATGATGTGAGATGATTCAATGCCCACATGATGAGAAGTGAGGTGAATACACTGAGCCAAGGGATGATTCCCGTCTTAGATAGGAAATAGTGGGATGTGTGAGATGTCATCATGCCACTCAGAATGGCAAGTAACTTATACTTATGAATTTCTCTTTTTTGTTATTTGCAGTTAATATTTTTAGACCACGGTTGCAGGTACCTGAACCCACAATAAGTGAAAACATGAATAAGTGATAACCACTTAATTGCTCTTCTCCCTTGTTTCTGCTGAAACCAAAGAGAAGTCAGAGATGGCAACAAAGAAAAACAATTCCATCCACTATATCAAAATAGTCTCTAAAGGGGAGCAGCTGATGAGTAGTCCATGCAAGAAGTCCTCCATTTCATTTCAATAAGCAAGGACTTTTCCTGTCTTTCATTTGATGTGAAATTTATTTCTATTGCCAAATAAAAATGCCCAGTAAAGAGAAAATGACTAATTATATGAGGTAGAGAATGTTGGGGGTCTTGTTCTAGAAATAGCAGAGATTTCCCAGTTTAAAAGGTACTATATAAAAAGAATGAAACTGGTTTCAGTCCAGAAAATAAAACATCATCCTGGATCATGAAGATAACCCGTAAAGGTGTCAAAACATCATTTTAAAAATAATAAAATAGCAAACTTGATGACACAGAAAGCATATGTGTTAAAAAACATTAGCCATGGCCCTTCCTCTTCACTAATATTAATTGAAATGATGTAAGTCATATAGGAGCCTCCTGTAAGAGCTTCCTATGGGCTAGTCGCTATGCTAAGTGCTTAAAATGCACCCCATTTAACTTTACTATTAATCAGTGAAGAAGGCATTACATCATTTTATAGGTAAGTAAATACCTTGAAGGTTTACATCACTTGCCCAAGTTTGTTCTGATGTTTGCAGACCGTGGCAAATAGTTTTAGAATCACGAAGTAAGTAAGCTAGAATAGGCTGTAAATATGTTCTTCCTCCTTCATTACTAAAAGTGAAGAATAAGTGCAAATTACCAGATATTTAAAGGATGTTTAAAAACATCACCAGGCATTTAAAGAATTTTGAAAAATATGAGCAGACAGTTACTAAACCTGAGACACTGAAAATTGTAGGTTTTGCACTGGGAGGTGCTGATACAAAAAAAGTGATGATGATGGGATCAACCACTTGGTAACTATTACTTTTTTCCCTTTTCATTTATATAAATTTTACCTTTAGTTTTTTACTTTTTTTTTTTTTGGTATTTTTCTGAAGTTTGAAGTGCGGAGGCAGTCAGACAGACTCTCGCATGAGCCCGACCAGGATCCACCCGGCATGCCCACCAGGGGGTGATGCTCTGCCCATCTGGGGCATTGCTCCGTTGCAGCCGGAGCCATTCTAGCACCGGAGTCAGAGACCATGGAGCCATTCTCAGCGCCTGGGCAAACTTTGCTCCAATGGAGCCTTGGCTGCAGGAGGGGAAGAGAGAGATAGAGAAGAAGAAGAGGTAGAAGGGTGGAGAAGCAGATGCACACTTCTCCTGTGTGCCCTGACTGGGAATCGAACCCGGGATTTCCACATGCTGGACCTATGATCTACCGCTGAGCCAATCGGCCAGGGCAAGGGCCAGTTTTTGACTTCTTTAAGTAAAAATTTCCATGCTCAATTTACTCTGATAAATGATTGTGATGCATTTTACACATAAGAAATGCCAAAGAACAGAAATTTAGACACATGTGTGATGTACATAATGTTCTAAGACCTATGAAATAAACTATGTCTACATCTTTCATGAGAACAAATATGAGACAGAGATAATTACAAAAACTGTCTTTCCAATTATTCTATATCATTGATATTTAATGTCAAAGAGATAAAATCTAAACAGAAGAGAAAAAAAAGACACCCTTTTATTCTTCAATACATTTTGGCATCTCAGGCTCCCAAGTACTGTCAGAGCTACACACAATAGTGCTGCTGCCTTCAAGGAGAAATCCCTCCAAGCATTCAAACGTAACTTTTGTTTTGTACGAAAATTTTTTTCCAATTGCTGACATGCGTCTTCCATTCTTGACTACTGGATACGGACATTTGACCACTGAAAAGCAGAGAAATTCCAGAATTAATGCAAATCTACTGTGACACAGGAAAGAAATTGAGTTTAATATAATAACAAAGAGACAAGGGCTGGAAGGCATGATGTTAACTTTTTTTAAAAAAAGACTATTTTTGCATTTTAATTCCAGATAAAGAGATAAAGAGAAATCTAATAACCTTTTACCACCTAGAACAGACTATAGATTACTGGTTCTCATTTTAAGTTATTGGTTTCCTATATGTTTTTCCATTACTGACAGGTTTTAAGAAAGGTCTGACTACCACATACATTTTCGTGTAAGCTCAAAAGCAGCTTTAGATATTCTTTAGTTCTAGGAATTTTTAAAAAGTTTGTGTTGACATTGGTTTAGTACCCTGACCTTTCAGAAAGGCAGGAAAGAGTCTTCTAATAAGGTAATACTTGAGGTCAAGTGTAAAAGTTGGAAAGAAGTTACCCATGCACAGATAGGCAGAGAGAAAGTCATCAGGTATCAACAGTACACAAGAACTGGGGTGTTCAAAAAAGAGAAAGGCCAGTGGAGTTAGGGCTGTGTTTTCGAAATATTTTTGGACTGGAACTCTGAGATCACAGGCCTGGGATAAAGTTCAAACTTAATATTTAGCCTTTGCACCCATGTGCTTTGGTGTTTCCTTTCTGCTCTGTGTGTCTTAGAAAGTGAAATGCTGGTCATGACCCTCCAGATTGATTTCAGGATTCAGCAATAGGTCTGGCAGGTTTTGGGGAAAAAATCACAAGCAAAACACTGGCTGGCAGTAAGTACAAAAGAAAATCTTAGGAGGTTAAATCTGAGCAACAGAGAAGGGCCCACAATGCACAGTGTTTTAAACCAGGCAAGTCCTCCCTGCGCGGGGATCTGAAGTTCCATCAGGTATCATTTCCCTTCAGGCCTAAGAGCTTCATTTTGCAATTCTTATGCTTCAGGTAGGGCAGTAGCAATTCTTTCAGCTTTTATCTCAAAATGTTTTTTAATGTTTCATCTTTAGTTTTAAAAAATTTTTCCTTGACAAAGATTTCTGTTACCTGTTTTATTCTCTTTTTGTGTGTGTAACAGAGACAGAGAAAGACAGAGAGAGGGACAGATAGAAAGGGAGAGAGATGAGAAGCATCAATTCTTCGTTGTGGCACTGTCATTGTTCATTGATTGCTTTCTCATATGTGCCTTGACTAGGAGGCTACAGCAGACCGAGTGACCCCTTGCTCAAGCCAGCAACCTTGGGCTTCAAGCCAGAGACCATGGGTCATGTCTATGATCCCACACTCAAGCCAGTGACCCCACGCTCAAGCCAGAGACCCTAGGGTTTTGAACCTGGGTCCTCTGCGTCCCAGTCCAATGCTCTATCCATTGCGCCACCGCCTGGTCAGACCATTTTATTCTTCTTTCAGCACATTGTCAGATGTTATTGTCTTGTTATCTTGACAGTTATTAAAAGAAGTCAGCTGCCACTCTTACCTAGAGGGGTGGGGCAATGTGACATGTTTCTTTTGTCTCACTGGCTGCTTTTCTTTTTATCTTTTGTTTTCAGAAGTTTAACCATGTTGTTTAGATTAGTGGGGATTTCTAAGTAAATTTAAAAATTTTATTCATCCTGCTAGGGCCACTGAATTTTCTGGTCTTGTGGGTTGTTGTTCAGGTCAAATGCAGATAATTTTGAATATTATTTATTCATTATTACTTTATACTGTTGTTTTTGTTCTTTTTCTGAAACTCCATTAAACATGCATATTTGACTGCTTGCTACTCTTCCTCAGTCTGTAAACCTTTCTCTGCCTTTAAGAATTTTTTTTCTTTCAAATCATGTTGGATTTCTGGTAGGGGAGCCCTAAAATAAGAAATTTGACTTTAGTAATAGTAGTTTTTTAGTTGTAATAAACAGTAGATATGTAAGGGTTAAGAAATAGTTAATCTGCTTGCTATTCTCTCTTAATAGCTCCCTGGCCTTTTCTTTGAAATGCAGCGATAAATTAACCTTTGCAGGAATGTTAATGAAAGCTTATATTGGGGAAAGCCTGACAATTTAGGGCAGTTTAAATCACAATAGTTGTTTGTAGAAGCCTAGTCACAGGTACTGTGAAAAGTTAAGGCCTATAGAATAATTAGAAGCTTAGTTTATAGATATTAGTCTTTACTTTGTTGCCTAAGTAATACAGGGAGTTCTCTTGCAGAAAGCTCCCAGGGGCACCAGACCCTGGCTGTTCCCATTCAACATCAAGGACACCAGATAGACCTGTGTCAGTGTCAGAAGGACATTCTGGGGAGGCATCCCTGCGAACTGGGCTCCCACCTCCTGCACACTACTATGTGACCAACTGCATACTCTAGAGTCTATAATGAGTTATAAATCTCCCAAAAGATACATAAAAGGGCCAGTCAGCTGAGACTGTTAAGAAAGTTCTTTTGGACAGGAGTCACTTGTCTACTCAGGTTGCTACAATTTGAATTAAAAACACCCTTATAACTACTCTGTTGCTCTTTCTCATGAAATTGGCAGAAAAGGGCAACAGACAACATGAATCCCAGCCTGTTCCAGTAACATATTTTCTGGTGCTCTAGATGGGACAAATTGAAGGACTTCTGGTAAGTTTCTGGATGGGTAGGCCTCTGGGAGCTAGACTTGGAAACTCCCTAGCAGTTGCCATGTATTTTTTACTTGGGAAGACAGCCAACTCTGATCCTCAGTGTCCCCCATCAAGATCACCTGCGGACTGAGTCAGGGGAACGTCTTTCTGGTGTGGTTGCGTGTTTATTTTTCAGTTGCAATTGTCATAAAAATTTTCCGGTTGTGATTGTTCGTATAAAAAAACCTGAGAGGTACCTCGCTGGTTCTGTCAGTCTCTAGATATCTGGTTTTCTGGTTTCTGGTTAAGGAGCTTCGTCTGGTCTGGTAGAATGGGTAGCACTACCTCCATTCCTGGTTAAAGCCCTTGAGGGTGAATTCTGACTGATTAGTTGACCTGTGTGTGCTTATAAATCTATAAAATGATATCAGCTTAAGATAGCCATGATGTGACATTTAAGGCCTAAATTAATTTCTTGCATGCAAAACTGAAACTGCCAGCTCTAATATTGAATTAAATAGTCTCATTCCTGTACTTGAGTGCTCTCACATTGTTGCTTTAAATTGGAATATGTAAAGAGCACTCATTTAAACTTAAATAGAATGGAATTTTAATCCTAAACTTGTTTCTTTGTTTTGTATTCTGTAAGGTCTTGCCATACTAATTGCTGTGCTCTGCGATCATTGTCTTCAGAGTTAAGGGCCAAATACCAACACTGCTAGTAGGTTTAATAGGGTTTTATTTATGTGTCATGCTCACATCTCTGTACTGTAATTGTCTTCTTTGTATGTAAAATTGTACTCAGGTCTGTGAAATAGGAGTCAGTTTCAGCTTGAAAGCTCTCATCTATCTGTCTGTCTGTAATTCTTACTATTCTATGTGCACTGGGAATCCTCTGCTTCTGCCATTTGAGCTTTGTGCCATCTGGGTTTTTAAAGGTCATTTATAGTACACTGGTTAATAAGAGATAAGGTTTCGAGACTAGTGTCTCAGTCCCTCCCTCTAGAGGATTTGGTTTATAAATACCTTTTGTTTGAGCTTTGTTTTTACTTAAAATTTAGTTATTATGTTACACACTAGCTATTATGTTCTTCTTTTTAAAGAGCTCACTCCCCTTTCTAGACAGTAAAACTCAGACAAAATGGGGAGAAGGTTATTTAAATATCTTAAAGCCCCTTTCTGGAGGCCTGAGAGCTGTTGTAATCTTGAGATCTATAAGAGAATTAACACCTCTCCGGACCCTGGGCAGAATGTAGAAATGCGATGGGTAATGCCACCATTAATGTAAAGGAAAAAATAGGAATGCATATGGCAGTTTTAAAATCCAAGTGGCTCAGGAGTTCATCCCCTCCCTTCTCTTCAGTAGTTCTGGAAGGCTGCCGCGGCCAAATAAAGGAGTCTTGCCTTCTCTGTAACTATTAATAATACTATTTATATATACATAATAAAATACAAAACTATTCCAAATGTTTTTTGAACCAGGTGTTCTGCAATGTGTTGTCTGGTTTTGGTATCAGGATAATACTGTCCTTATGAGACAGCAAGCTGTGTTCTCTCTTACTGTATTTTCTTGAAGAGTTTTTGTACAGCTGCTCTTATTTACTCCTGAAATGTTTAGTACAATCATTAGTGATGACATGGGGCCTGCTGTTTTCTTGTGACAAGGTTTAAGTGTCAAATTTGTTGGCATAAAGTTGTACGTATTGTTCCCTTACTGTCCTTTACATATCTGCTGGATATTTAGTGATGTTCTCCATTTCATTCTTTTTGTGTTTTTTTTTTTGTGTGTGTGACAGAGACAGAGAGAGAGAGACAGATAGGGACAGACAGACAGGACGGGAGAGAGATGAGAAACATCAATCCTTCGTTGTAGCCCCTTAGTTGTACATTGCTTGCTTTCTCATATGTGTCTTGATTGTGGGCCTTCAGCAGACTGAGTGACCCCTTGCTCAAGCCAGTAACCTTGGGCTCAAGCTGGTGAGCCTTGCTCAAACTAGATGAGTCCGTGATCAAGCCAGCGACCTTAGGATTTTGAATCTGGGTCCTCTGCATCCCTGTCTGATGCTGAATCCACTGTGCCACCACCTGGTCAGGCTCATTTTTGATATTGGTAATTTGTGTCTTCTATCTTTTTTGTCAGATTGACTATGGGTTTATCTATTTTATTGATCATGTCTAAGAACTAGGTGTTGGTTTGAATGCTTCTCTCCACACTTTTCTTTTTTCAATTTTATTGATTTCTATCTTTATCATTTCCTTCCGTTCCTCTTTCTGTGTACAGTTTTCTTCTCCTATTTAGTTTTTTTCAAGTGAAAGTTGAGAGTATTGATCTGAAGCCTTTCTCTTCTTCTAAGTGTTTCATCCTGTAAATATTTTTCTAAGCAATACTTTTGCTGCATCCCAAACATTTTGATGTTTTGATATATTGCTTTCATTTTTATTCAATTAAAACACTTTCTAATTTCTCTTGTGACTCTTTTCTTCATGGGTTAGAAATGTTTGCATAATTTTTAAATATTTGGGGATATTACAGGTATCTTTGGTTTGACTTCTACATTCATGTCAAGGTAAAGATACTGTACTATAAATAATTTTAATTCTTGAAATTAAAAAAGTAAACATTTTATTACCTAGAATATGGTAGTAAAGATCGCTCCATACACTTGAGAAAAGGAAAAATTTTGCTGTTTTACAGTTGGTTTCTTTCATTTAAGAGAAAAGTACTGTACCCTCCAGTGTCTCCCTGCTTTTGGTTATGCTTGAGCGCCTTAAACATTGTTTTTTAAGTATAGGCAAACTTCTGAGATATGCAGTTTTGTTTCAGACTAAAGCAATAACTGAATGTGGAAGTAAAACATGTCACAATAGTTTTGCTGGTTATGGTATTACTTCAGTTGGTAAAAAAAATGCAATGTGTGTAAAGTGCAGTAAAGCAAGGTAAAATTACACAGGATAAGACTGTATGTTTTATCCACAGTTTATCAACGTTATTGTTGAAAGGGTTAGTCTTTTATAATGTATTTTACTATTTCATCTAGCCAAAATTGTCATACTTCTTGTATTGTTAGATAAAACTTTCTGAAGCCAGTGTGTGTTTTTTGATGCTTTTAAGCCAAAAATTTTAATTCATGTATATACATAGTAATTAACAATGTATAAACAAGAATGCCAAGAACATGTAGGGTGAAGAGTGAGAAACTAAAACTGGAATTATTTTTTATTCTATGTAACACATATTAAATTAAAATGAAAAACAATTTAAGAGGAGGGAACAAGCACATTTGGCTGTTTTATTTATTTTACTTGTTGGCCAAAGTATTCAAAAGTTGGTAAAGGTTTGCATACTATTTACAAATGAGATGGAAATATTACTACCTTTACACTCAGGAGGCTCACTACTCCATTTGTCTGGCCCAGAACAAATCAATGTGCTCTCTCCAACAAGCGAATATTCATCTGGTCCATTTGAAGGATTACAACTATAAATTGCTACTTCATTATATTCATATGTTTCCTTGTAGCTATTGGTGTATCCTCCATTTGGTATTTGTCTAGGTGGTTTACACAAAATTTCTTAAAAAGAAAAAAAGGAGACATAAAAGGAAAAAGAAAAGATGAAAGCTTAAGACTGTGTTAGTAAAATCCTGTGAACTGAACTTCAGTCAATTAATTAACATAGGATTTCTATAGTGTATTTATGAATCCAATATCAGGTAAAAGAAAAAAATTTTTTTTTGTATTTTTTGAGACAATGTATTATCCTAATTCAAACAATTAATACAGAAATGAAATTTCAGTATAAACCCATTTTCTTAAATACCCATATGAGATCCCTATGTAAAATACCTGCATTTATTGGCAAGGCCATATTAAGTTTTGTTTTAATCATAACAAATGGTGAAAATTTAATGAAGAAATTACACTCATAATTAAGGAAAACTCAGTGCTAGTTGAGACATGCTTTGTAGTTTGAAAATATATCCATTCCTAAGTCAATGGTTCACAGGTATATCAAGATTTTATTGTCATTTTTCACTGTCATCTTTAAGAGCATACAGTGAAATGTTCCATTGGTTCAGATTGCTTGATAATGCAGCACAATGAATTGGAGGTCTTCTTTAAGGCAGATACTGAAGAGATTAGAAAACAATGTAAAGCAATGACACTCTTCTCATTGTTTTGGAAATTTTTGATTTTACAAAAAAAAATGTTGCATTTGTGAACATGTATTCAACTTACTTTTCTTAAAAATGAGTTAATAAATAATTATTTTAAAAATACTTCTATGTTTTAATTTTAATATAAAGAATGTCAATAGCACTAACCCACCTGCAGAAAGAAAAAAAAAACCTCTGTGGTATCTTTGCTAATTTAAAACATAAAGGGATACCCAGACCAAAATGTTTGAGAAATGCTATTCTACTTTCTAAAGAGAGAATAGACTTACTTTCACACCGTGGGGGAAAATCACTCCATTGCACACTACTTCCAGAAAGTTCACAATATAGGATTTTCGTTCCAAGTAAGTAATAACTAAATAAGAAAAGATTATTGATTTTTGTATCAGTGAATGAGACTACATAACAATGAAGGCATTTTTATACAGTTGTTTTTCTGCACTATAATAGTTTCAGGGAGAAGTTTCTTAAGTGACATGTATTAAGCATGCTAACGAAATCTGCTATTTGATGAAATAAGGATATTCTTTACATGAACCCATATTGGACTAGAGCAAATTATCTAAATAAATCTGTCATGCCTGGTAGTATGGTGATCGCCACCTCCGAGTCTCACCACACATGCACTTCTATGTCCTTGCTCAGGCCATTCTGCTCAGTCAGGACACTACTGAGTAGGGAGACCTGGCCCAACAGCTTACCTGACTGGATTCGAGTCCCAGTTACAAGACTGACTGTTTTTTTGAGCTTTGGCAAGTCCCTTATTGTTTGTCTTTCTTAAATTCATCCTCTGTGGAAAGGATATAATAGTATACATGTTGTGGGTTGTTTTGAGTAGTTGATGAATTAGCATCTGGGACACAATGAGTGCTAGGCAAGGTTTTGGTGTTATGAATATTCTTCAGATTAGAGTGTCTTCATAGGTATAGCTCAGGAAGGTATAGAGCTACTCAATGAAATCTCTGATGATTGGAATTCCCAGAACACTCCCCTCCTTCAGGACTCTTCTTATAATGATCATGAATAAGTCTATTTCTGTGGTACTTCTAATTTACTATTTTCCTTGGATACCTTTCTGTATATATTATGGTTCTCAGTAAGGATGAAATTTCTTTGAGAATAGTCGGTGCCAGCAATTTTCAACCATTTTTATCATATGGCACACATAAACTAATACTAAAATTCTGTGGCACACACAAATTTTTTTTTTTTGCTGATCTACAAAAACAATAGGTATAAATTTGATTCCTTGATACTAGATAGCTATTGTTTTGTTGGCGGTTGTCATATTTTAATTTGATTATTTAAGGGAAATTGGTTAGTGCTCCTAAGTAAATAGTCAGGCACTGCATGTTTCAAAAATTGTTGTGGCACAGTGGTTGAAAATTTCTGGTTTATGTCTTAACCTTTTGGTACTCTTTAAAGTGCCTTTCAGGATCTCTCTATATAACTATTGACTGGATATTTTCACTTAGTCAACTTTAAAAAATAGTCAGTAAAATTATCTATAAGTGCTTCCAGCTGAATTTTCCCCCAAGCTTCACTCATTGAGTCTATATTATAATGTATTATTAGCATAGAATTCTGGGATGATGGCAGGGTAGGAAACACTAAGAATATGTCTCCCCAACTAGACAAGAATTTCACTGCTAGAATCTGCCTGATGTAACTGTCTTGGAACTCTAGAGTTTGTTGAAAGTTTGCACTTCCATGAAAAGACTTGGAAAGGAAAATTGCACTAATTTTGGTCAATATCAGCTCTTAGCACAGTGATAAATCCTCACCCTAATTTCACAGCAAGAAGCTGTACATGTGTTCTTGGTGCAGCTTATAAGCAGCCTGAGGGATTCAGGGGGAGTGAAAACACCACATCTCTGGGGATCTGTGCTCTTATAATTGAGTGCTGTTTCTGATCAGAGAGAAGCAGACAGAGGGAGGAAGCCATCACTGTCACACTTCCCCAAAAGTTGCCAGCCCCATCCTTCCAGGGGATTTTCAGATCCAGTGACCATTGCTTCTTCCTTCATTTTTCACTTTTCCCCTTTCTGGAAGCAGACATAAAAATGAGAACCTGAAGGCCCTGGCCATGGTGCTCAGTTAGAGCAAAGAGTTTTGTTTCTATACACGAAGGGGGCTGGTTCAAACCCAGATCATGACATATATAATAATCAACCAATGAATTTATAAAAAGTGGAACAACAAATCAATGTTTCTCTCTCTTCCTTTCTCTCTATTTCAAATCAATCAATCAATAAAACTTAAAAACATCCTCTAAAAGAAAAAAAAACCCTAGAATATTTAATACAACTACATATATGGGGACAATTCACGTGATTATGCATGCCCAAGAAAAGACTCAGTTTACACATTAGGCTGATCCTCAGCATACTGAATCTCTTCAACAATAAAATAACAAAAACAATAACATAAAACAAGAAACCTTAGGTAATGGTGAGAATCTGATACCCAGAGTTACCCTATTATTAGATTC
The DNA here is from genome assembly GCF_036850995.1 of Saccopteryx leptura. NCBI lineage: Eukaryota > Metazoa > Chordata > Mammalia > Chiroptera > Emballonuridae > Saccopteryx > Saccopteryx leptura. Next base: position 275,971,509 of record NC_089504.1, read on the forward strand.
AAATGTCCAGTTGAATACAAAATTACAAAGCATATAAAGGAATAGGAAAGTATGGCCCATTCAAAGGAAAAAATAAATCAACAAAAAGTATTCCTGATTAAACCGTGAGGAGATACGTACTAGACAAAGACTTTAAAATAGTCAGTTAAACTACATGCACATCTTTTGCAGGCCCTCTTGGTGACAAAGATAATTTTTGGTTCCACAGCCCTCTTCTTCTTCATAAGGCAGCTGAGTGGCTATTGCAGAGATGCAGGTATTTGTGAGTACCCTGATAAACAAGACCATCACTCTCAAGGTTGAGCCCAGTAATACTATTGAGAAGATGAAGGCAAAATCCAAGACAAGGAGCTCACCCCTCCTGACCAACAGCATTTGATGTTTGTGTGCAAACTCTGGAAGACTGTCACATTCTGTCAGACTAAACTATCCAGAAATAGTCCACCCTGCACTTGGAGCCTCACCTGTGGAGTAGCATCAGTGAGCTTTTCCTCTGCCAGCTCGCCAGAAATATACCAGCCACAAGATGACATGCTATAAGTGTTGCACTTACCTGCACCTCTCTGCTGTCAATGACAGCAAGAAGTGCAGCCATACTAACAACTTGTGACCCAGAAGACATTAAAAAGAAGCCTCTCCACATCCTACACCATTGTATACAGAGGGGCCTCTGCCATTGTTCCAGGGTCCTGGGGCCTCAATAAAATTTGGTGGTTGCCAGGTGAGGGGGGTGGTGAGAGGTGGAAGAGGGTGTAGTAGGGTAAATGATGATGAACAGAGACTTGACTTGAGGTGGTGAACACACAATATAGTGTATAGCTTATGCATTGTAAATATAATATAATTGTGCACCTGTAACTTGTATAATTTTGTTAACCAGTGTTACTTCAATACATTCAATGAAAAGCAAAAAATAAATAACAAACCTTGAAAAAAATGAATAATTTTCTTAATGATGCTCAAAGGACGAATGAAAAACATGTAAAAAGTGAAGAAAATAATGTGTGAACAAATGGAAATACAAATTGAGTAGAAACCTTCAAAATAATCCAAGAAAATATTTAGGAGTACAATATACATTAAAATGAATAATTCACTAGAGGAATTAAAAGCACTTTTGAGCAGGTATAAGGAGAATCACTAAACGTGAAGTTGGATAATGAAAATTATTTAGTCGGAGGAACAAGAATAAAAAAGATAAACGTGAACAGAGCCGAAGAGTCCTGTGAGACCTCTGGGATATCAATAAGCAGACCAATATATACACCTGGGGAATCCCAGAAGGAAAACACAAAGAGAAGGAGCCGAGAGAATCTTTAAAAAAATAATGGCTGAAAACTTCCGAAATTTGATAAAAGACATGAATATAAATACCCAGAAAGCTCAACATGAATTCAAAGACTCACAGTAAGACCCATAATGATAAAACTTTTAGAAGCCAGCAACAAAGAGAGAATTCTGAAAGCTGCAAGAGAGAAGAGATTCATCATGTACAAGGGGTCCTAAGTATGATGATCAGCATTTTTCTCTTCAGAAACTAAGGGGCCAGAGAACATTGAATTAACTAATACATTCAAAGTGATTGGGAAAAAATGGTCAGCCCCACATCCTAGAAACAGCAAAACTGTGCTTCAAAGTGAGAAAAATACTAACACTTTTCCAGAAGTAAAAGTTAAAAGAATTTGTTACCACTAAACCTCACCTGCAAAAAATTCTCAAGGGTGCCCTAATAGGTGAAATGAAGGACACTAGAGAGTATCTCATGCCGTATGGGTAAACATCTCAGTAAAGGTACATACATGGGCAATTATTAAAGCTAGTATTATTGTAACAATGGTTTGCAAGTGCATTTTTATTTTCTAGGTGATTAAAAAAAAAAACGAATCTTACAATAAAAATAAATGGTGTTGAAGCCAGTATTACAATTATTATTGTAGAGGTTAGTATGACATTAACAACACAAAGGGGTGAGGATGGAGCTGATAAGGATCGATTGTTGTAATTTAATGAAGTTAAGCTGGTTTAAATTCAAATTGTAGTGTTATAACTCTAGGATGTTAAATGTAATCCCCATGGTAACCACAGGCAAAATCACTACAGAATATACACAAAAGGAAATGAGAAAGGAACCCCAACATTTCATTATAAAAACCAAGTAACATAGAAGAAAACTGGAATGCAGGAAAAGAAGGGCATATAAGTTCTTAGGCAGGTAGAAAACAAACAGCTCCCTCGTTGTCAGAAATTACTGTAAATTTAAATGGATTGAATTCTACAAGCAAAGGCAGAGATGGCATAATGGATAAAGACAAATGATCTGATGCTGTCTACAAGAGACTCACTTGAGAGTCAGAGACATGCGTGAGTTGAAAGTGGGAGGATGAGAAAGATGTTCTGTGCAAATTGTGACCTAAGGAGGGCAGGGTGGCCATATTAATTCAGACAAAATAGGTTTTGAATCAAAAAGGTTATAAGAGACAAGAAGCACATTATATTTTAATAAGTTTTAAATACTGTAAGAAGATACAATAATTATAAACAGTAAGGCACGTAATGACGGACCATCAAAATATATGAAGCAAAGCTGGCAGAACTAACGGGAGAAATATACTTTTTAAAATAATAGGCATTACTCTACTAAAAGTTGGAGACTCACAATAATGGATAGCACAACTAAACTGAAAATAATTAAGGAAATAGAGAACTTCAACAATATAGTTACTAACTAGATGTCATAGACACAGGGAACGATGCCCTACAACAGATATACATTTTCCTCAAGTGCAAATGGGATATCTTCCAGAAGAAACCATACCTTAACCCACAAATTAATATTAACTAATCAACAGGTTTTAAAAAGATAGATGTCATACAAAGTATCGTATCTGACCACAATAAAATAAAGTTAAGTAAAACCCTTTTCAGCCAGAAGCTTTCCTGTATGATCAGGTTTATTGACTAGCCATATGCTAGCCAGAAAAAGAACCAGGTCCTGGGGCATGCAGTCGAAACATCAGCAGCAAGGATAGATGGGGAAGGCAAACATTTCCGCCATCCAGGGTTTGATGGGGTTCTCTTATAGTTTTGCGGAGACAGATGGTGGTTATTTGGAAGGATTTTTCATTGGCTATAGATTGGGGCGGAAGGAGAATAAGTGAGGCTAGTTCTGTGATAGCTGCCTAGTGTGCAGGAAGAAGTGTTTGCTGATTCAGATTGTTGGTGACAGTCTGAGAGGGTCATGTGTAAGCAGGATACAGTGAAACCTGGTGGCCAGCTGTCCCTTTTTAAATAAGAGCTGAACTAGCTCTTATACTAACACTTTTCTGAAATAGCTCTGGAAGTTTATTCAAAGTTTCAACATACATTCAGGAAAGGGAGCAGTCTTCCATTAGTTTCTGCCCTTTGTTCTATTAACTGATTAATGCCTGTCGCCCCCCCCGCCCCCCGCTTGCCTGCTATGATGTAATTTAGAAACATGTCACCACGATTACTGCATTTTTAATGGCTATGATAGGGTATATTATTATGTATAGTAAATATTCTAGAATTTTGCTTTTTTTCAATTCTAATTTTTTTGTTCTCATTACACATCTTTTCAGTCTCCATAAAAGGCCCAAGAGTTGCTTGGCTATGAATACAATGGTCACCCAGAAAGCAAGATGAAACCAACATTATGGGCCCTGGCTGGTTGGCTCAGTGGTAGAGCGTCGGCCTGGCGTGCGGAAGTCCTGGGTTCGATTTCCGGCCAGGGCAAACAGGAGAAGCGCCCATCTGCTTCTCCATCCCTCCCCCTCTCCTTCCTCTCTGTCTCTCTCTTCCCCTCCCGCAGCCAACGCTCCATTGGAGCAAAGATGGCCAGGGTGCTGGGGTTGGCTCCATGGCCTCTGCCTCAGGTGCTAGAATGGCTCTGGTCGCAACAGAGCAATGCCCTGGATGGGCAGAGCATCACCCCCTGGTGGGCATGCCAGGTGGATCCCAGTCGGGCACATGCAGGAGTCTGTCTGACTGCCTCCCCGTTTCCAGCTTCAGAAAAATACAAAAAAAACCCCAACATTATGGGAACACTGAAGAAGAGAAGCAAACCAAATATGGAATTAGTAATATTTACCTATTTCTCTAAGGAGCAACTACTTACCCCTCATCACATTCATAGTGAGCCTGTGAACCAAGCTCATAATTTCCAATCACATAGACTACTTCACCATTCCTGGGATCTCCTAGCTGGGGACATTGCTTCCCTAAAAGAAAAATTTTAAATTTGTTGTTTTATACCGATGGCAAAACGGATTTGAATCAAAATTAAAATTCTACATTGTTCCATTGTTCATGGAACTATCTTTTTTTAATGTATTTTTATTAAATTTATTGGGGAAATATTAGTTAATAAGATTAATAGGTTTCAAGTGTACATTTCCATGATACATGGTCTGTATTTTGTATTGTGTCTACCACCCAAAGTCATATCATCTTCCATCACCATATATTGCACTTTACTGCCCTCCCCACCCCCTCTTCCATCTGCTAACCACCCTACTGTGTCTGGGTCTATGAGTTTCAGTTTTATGTCCCACATTTGAGTGAAATCATGTGGTTGTTTGCTTTTTCTGACTGACTTATATTACTTAGCATGGTATTCTCAAGGTCCATCTGTGTTGTTGTAAATGGCCCAACATAAAGTCACATTTCTCCAGAGAATCAATGGCAAAATAAAAAATTTCCTGGGGTTTTTCAGAGCCTGAGAAAAACACATCACTATCTAAACCCTACATTCACAAGAGAAAGCCATCATTGCAGTAGTGGAATATGAATCCTAAATGTGAGAAAAATTTCTAGAGCAATAACAGTAAGAAGTTTTGTGTACTTACTTGTACAGGCCTCCTGGAGGGGTGTCCACCTGTTATCATGCTGACAAATAACAGTGGTGGAGAGAGGAGGGACGATACGCACGTATCCTAAGCGACACTTATATTTTACTTTGTCCCCAGGTTGATAAAAGTTTTCAGGACGACCTCTGAGAATCATAGACTGGAATTTCGGTGGATCACCACAGGCATCTGGGCATAACAGAATAAGAACATGAAAATAAAGTATTTTCTCTCTTTCACCAGCCATGATCATGGCCTGGCAACAGGTAGGTAGTACAAAATATTATATATGCAAAGGTCTTTCGAAAGATTTTAAGTGACCATTGCATGCTTTTGCTGAACGATGTGCCATGCTTGCTTGCTTGCTTTACATAACATTCTATCAGCTTTTGCTTTCTTGGAGAATAAAGTGAATGTTCACTCAACAGTAAACTGAAGATGAAGCAGCAATGTTTTCGGCTTTCAAATATATTAAAGTATGAATCCTTTCCCATTTTTTCTGAATTCATTTCACACTCACCTTTCCCCTAAGAAGACTTTTATGGTGTAGAGCCCTCTATCAGATTACTCTTCCACAGTCTGAAACGCAAACTGATGATGAAGTCTTGTTACTTCAGATTCAGACCTCTCTTGGAAGGCAAGACCTAGAGGTCAGGGGCCTGTGCCTTTGTTTCCTAGTATGCTCTGTATTCAGTGGGTGCTCAAGAAATGCAGTGGTAAGTGTGACTCTTAGATAAGCATTTTGGATTTCATAGATTCCAATACATATCGACTAAACTATTTCAAAATACAAGACTTCATGCCATATGATTCATATCAGTGAACCAAGCTTTTTATAAGTGAATAGATAACAAAGATAAAATTTTATGATTTTGACATTATTTTAAATATAATTAATTCTTCCTTCACTAATTAATGGGTAATGCTTGGCCTCAAAATTCCCCTGAGGTAGCTATTTGAGCTGTATTGCTATATTGCTATGTTACTAGAATTTTTTATTTTCAGAATTTTATGGTAGTTTTTTGACCTAGAATAGTGTCATTTCTACTTTAGCAATTCCTCTTCCTTTAAATTATTTGTTTGCTTGAAAAATCTAACTAATAATGTGATCAATACACACAAAGTTAAGTCCTAAAGGTCTAAAAGAATGCAGGGATCTCTCCCAGAAGATTAAGAACCTAAGGAGAAAGGAGATAGGTTTATTTTGATCCCTAATAAACTTTTTTTTTTCTATTCCCTAGATTAGTTTTATATTAGATTGATGTTAAGCTTTAAAAATATATATTTGTACTTCTATCAAATAGCAAAAATCATGTTACTCTTTTAAAATTAAATTTATTAGGGTAACATTGGTTAATAACAATATATGAATTTCAGGTGTACAGCATTGTAATAGGACATCTGTGCACTCTATTGTGAAGTTTAGTTTCTTTTCCTCATTTTCCTTTAACTTCATCCTTCTCCCCTGGCAACCTTTCCCATCTGGTAACCACCATTTTGTTTTCTGTAACTGTGAGGGTTATTTTTGTTTGTTTGTTTGCTTTGTTTGTTCATTTGCTGCTTTTTGTTTTGCATCCCAAATCTGAATGAAATTATACAGCTTTTGTCCTTTTCAGACTGACTTACTTCCTTAGCATAATCCTCTCAATGTGTAACCACAGCTTTGCAAATGTCAGTATTTAACTTTGTTATGGCTGAGCAGTACTCCATTGTATATAATTATATGTACCACTTCTTCTTTATCCAATCATCCATTGAAGGACACTTAGTTTGTTTCCATGTCTTGGATATAATGAATAGTGCTTTAATGAACATAATTTCCTATAAATCTTGGTATGTGTTTTCAAATTTTGGGGGTAGACATCCAGAGGAAAGATTGTTGGTTCATGTGCTAGTTCTCTTCTTAATTATTCAGATGGAATTCCATATCAGGGGTAGTCAACCTTTTTATACCTACTGCCCACTTTTGCATCTCTGTTAGTAGTAAAATTTCCTAACCCCCCACAGGTTTCACAGTAATGGTGATTTATAAAGTAGGGAAGTATCTTTACTTTATAAAATTTATAAAGCAGAGTTACAGCAAGTTAAAGCGTATAATAATAATTACTTACCAAGTACTTTACATTGGATTTTCGCTAAGTTTGGCAGTATAAATCTTTATAAAACAACTTACTATAGTTAAATCTATCTTTTTATTTATACTTTGGTTGCTCTGCTACTGCCCACCATGAAAGTTGAAACGCCCACTAGTGGGCAGTAGGGACCAGGTTGACTACCACTGCTCCATACTATTGTCCATAGTGACTGCACCAAGTTACATTCTCATCAGGATTGTGTCAGGGTTGCCATTGCTCCATTTCCTCTCCAGCACTTGTTATTTTTTGTCTCATTGATAATAGACATTTTAACAGGTGTGAGGTGGCATCGCATTGTGATTTGGTTTGCATTTCTCTTATAATTAATGATGTTCAGCACCTTTTCATGTACTGGTAGGCCATCTGTATGTCTTCCTTGGAAATTTATCTATTCAGGTCTTTAGTTCATTTTTTAATCAGATTTTTGTTGTTGTGTTGAGCTGTATGAGTTCTTTTTTTTAGATTTTATTTATTTATTTTTTAGATAGAGAAGAGAGAGGGAGAGAAAGTGGGGAGAGAAGCAGAAAGCATAAACTTGTATAGTAGCTGCTTCTTGTATGTGCCTTGACCTGTCAAGCCCAGGGTTTCAAACTGCTGACCTCAGCATTCCAGGTCAATGCTTTATCCACTGTGCTACCACAGGTCATGCGAGCTGTATGAGTTCTTTAGATATTTTGGAAATTAATCCTTTATCAGTGATATCTTTTGCAAATACATTTTTCCATTCATTTGGTTGCCTTTTTTATTGCTGGTTTCTTTTCTTTCCTTTTTTTTTTCTCTTCCACAGAGACAGAGAGAGAGTCAGAGAGAGGGATAGATAAGGATAGACAGGAACTGAGAGAGATGAGAAGCATCAATTATCAGTTTTTCGTTGTGACACCTTAGTTGTTCATTGATTGCTTTTTCATATGTGCCTTGACTGTGGGGCTTCAGCAGACCGAGGAACCCCTTGCTCGAGCCAGTGACCTTGGGTCCAAGCTGGTGAGCTCCCGCTCTAACCAGTTGAGCCCATGCTCAAGTTGGTGACCTCGCGGTCTCGAACCTGGGTCCTTCTGCATCCCAGTCCGACACTCTATCCCCTGCGCCACCACTTGGTCAGGCTATTGCTAGTTTCTTTTGCTGTGCAGAAACTTTTAAATTTTATGTAGTCTCATTTATTATTATTGTTATTATTTTTACTTTCAGTGTTTTGGGGACCAAGTTCACAGAAACCCCTCTGAGACCAATGTTCATAAGTTTAATAGTTATGTTTTCTTCTACATATTTTATTGTTTCAGGATTTCTATTGGAGTCTTAAATCTATTTGAGTTAATTTTTATGTATGGTGTCACACTGAAGTCTAGTTTCATTCTTTTGCATGTGCATGTGTACCATATGTTAAGAAAACTTTTATCATTGTCAATTTTTGGTTCATTTGTCAAATATTGCTTGTATATGTTTGGGGCTTATTTCTGTGCTCTCAATTCTGTGTATTTGTTTTTCTGCCAATACCATACTGTTTTGATTATTGTAGCTTTGTAGCATAGTTTGAAATCAGGGAGGGTGATACATTCAGTTTTATTATTTTTTGTCAGTATTGCTTTGGCTATTCACGGTCTTTTGTAGTTTCACAAAATTTGATGAATTGTTATTCTAGTTCTTTGAAAAGAATTTCATTGGGATTTTGATGAGAATTGCATTACTTTAGGTATGTGGCCATTTTAACAATGCTAAATTTTCCAGTCCATGGAAAGAACATAGAGTATCTTTCCATTTCTTTGTATTTTTTTATTTCTTTCAACCATGTATTTTTCAGAATAAAAGTCCTTCACATAATTTGATAAGTTTTTTCCTAGGTATTTATCTTGTTTGTTGAAATTGTAAATATGATTATTTTATTTATTTCTCTTTCTGATATTTTGTTAATATGTAAGAATACAATGGAGTTTTGTACATTGATATTTAATCCTGCAATTTATTGTATTTGTTCATTTTTCCTAATAGTCTTTTGATGGAATCCTTAGGATTTTCTGTATATAGAATTTTTTCATATGCAAATAGTGACAACATTACTTCTTCAATCCCAATTTGGTTGCCCTTAAGTTCATTTTATTGCTTAATTTCTTTGTCTAGGACTTTCAGTACTCTGTAGAATAATAATGGTGAGAGTTTGCATTTTTTTCCTGATCTTAGAGAAAAAAACTTTCAGTTTTCACCACTGAGTATGACATTAGCTGAATGTTTGTCATATAGTGTCTTTATTATGTTGAGATACTTTGCTTCTCTACCCATTTTATTGTGTTTTAGTCATAGATAATTTATCTTGTTAAATGCCTTTTCTTCCTCTTGTAATGGTCATATTTTTTTATCTTTTATTTTTTTTATGTCACAATCATCTCCTTATTTACTTCTACCAATCTGTTTCTGTGTTGTTTTGCTACTTTTTATTCCACATATGAACAAAATCATATGGTATTTGTTTTTGTCTTTTTCACTTACTTAACTTAGCATAATACCCTCTAAGTCCATCCATGTTGTTGTAAATGGCACGATTTCTGTATTTTTTATTACAACATAGAATTCCAATTTATGTGTGTGTATGTGTGTGTGTGTGTGTGCACATTACAAATTCTTTATCCACTCATCTACTGATGGAAACCTAGTTTATTTTCATATCCTATTATAAATAATGCTGCAAGGAAAAAATATGTGCATATATCTTTCTGAATTAGCTGGATATTTACCCAGAATTGGAGTTGGTGGGTTGTATCATAGATCTACTTTTAGTTTTTAAGAAATATCTATACAGTTCTCAGTTCTCTATAGGGACTGCACCAATTGCAATGGCACCCAGTGCACAAGTGTTCCATTTTTTTCATGTTATTTTTCTTACTTTTTGAATATAGCCATCCTGACTGGTGTGATGAGATTTTGATTTGCATTTCCTAATGATTAGTGATATTGAGCCTTCTTGAAGAAATGTTTTCTCACACCTTCTGCTTATTTTCTGATAGGTTAATTTTTTCATCACTGATTTGTATGAGTTCCATATATTTTTGGTTATCAACCCCTTATCTGATATACACTTGTAAATATATTTTTTTATTTTGTAGATTGTCTTTTTATTTTGTTGATGCTTTGCTGTGGAGAGTGTCTTATTTTGATAAAGTCTCATTGCTTATTTTTGCTTTTGTTCCTCTTGCCTGAGGAGACATATCCAAAAAATCATTACTAAGAGTGATAGCAATTTACTATCTATGTTTTTTCTAGGATTTTTATGATTTCAGGCCTTACATTTAAGTCTTTAATTCATTTTGAGTTTATTATTGTATGTGGTATAAGAGAGTGGTCCAGTTTCATTTGCTCCCACGAATCTGTCCAGTTTTTCTAATATCATTGTTGAAGAGATGGTCATTTCTTTATTGTATATAGTACAGATTCATTTTTGTAGATTAGTTGACCATATGAGCAAGTATCTATTTCTCGGCTCTATTCTGTTTCATTGATCTCTGTGTCTGTTTTTGTGCCTGTACCATACTGTTTTGATGATTTTAACTTTGTAAAAAACTTTTAAATCAGAAAACATGATACTGCCAACTTCTTTTTTCTCAACATTCCTTTGTCTATTTGGGATCTTTTATGGTCTTATATCGATTTTAGGATTATGTGTTCTAGTTCTGAGAAGAAGGCCATTGATATTTTAATAAGAATTGCAATAAGTCTGTAGATTGCTTTGGTTAATATTGTTGCTTTCATGGTATTAATACTTCTCATCCATAAGCATGGTATAGCTTTTCATTTATTTGTGTTTTATTTAGTTGTTTAGTTGTTTTTCTTCAATGTCTTATAGTTTTCAAGTATATGCCTTACCTCTTTTTGATTAAATTTATTCTAGGCATTTTATTTTTCCCATGGAATTGTAAATGTGATGTTTATTATTAATTTTTGGTAGATTTTTTAGAGTTTTCTATATATAGTATCATGTCATTGCAAAATAATGATGGTTTTACTTCTTCATTCCCAATTTGGATGCATTTTATTTCTTTTTCTTGTTTGATTGCTGTAGCTAATTGTTCTGTTACTATATAAAAGTGGTGAGAGTAGCATACTTTTCTTGTTCCTAAAAGGTTTTCAACATGTTAGCTGGGAGGTTGTTATACATGACTTAATAAAGTTGAGGTAAGTTCCTTTTATAGCATTTTGTTGAATGTTTTTTATCATAAAGAGATCTTAAGTTCTGTCAAATGCTTTTTCTGCATTTGACAGAACTTGAGTTTACATCTATTGAGATAAACATATGATTTTTAGCATTAGTTTTATTGATGTGATGAATCACATTGTTTTAGGGATGTTGTAAGATTTTTGCATCCTTTATATAAATCCCACTTGATTCTGGCATATACATGGTGGGGCAAATGTAAGTTCACAGTTGTGAGTACACAAAACAAGAGTTTATTCTTGTATTATAATTTATTTATGTATTGTATTATTTTTATATGAACAACTATAAACCTATATTTGCCCCATCCTCTAATCTTTTTACTGTATGTTGAATTTGGTTTGTTGAAGTTTGTTGAGAATTTTGTATTTATTATGTTCATCAAGAATAATGGCTTCTAATTGCCTTTTTTGGTAGTGTCTTTGTCTGGTTTGGTATCAGACTAATGTTGGCTTGGCCCCATAAAGTAACTTTGGAAATATTCTTTCCTCTTCAATGTTCAGAAATAGTTTCAGAATAATAGGTACTGATTCTTTAAATATTTGGTAGAATTCGCCTATGAAGCCATCTGGTTGAGGGCTTCATTTTGTTGTTAATGTTTTTTTAATTGCTTAAATTTCATTGCTAGTAATCGGTGTGTTTATATTCTCTGTTTCTTTCTGGTTTAGTTATGAAAGCTTGTATGTTTCTAAAAGTTTATCCTTTTTTTTAGATTATCCAATTTGTTGACATATTGTTGTTCATAGTATTCTTTAATGTATATCTGTGTGATCAATTGCAATGTCTTCTCTTTTATTTCTGATTGTTTTTATTTATGTCCTCTCTGTTTTTGCATTATTATTCCTGCTAGTGGTTTGTCAATGTTATTTATCCTTTCAAAGAACCACCTTTTAGCTTCACTGATCTTTTGTATTATTTTACTATTTTCTATTTATTCCTATCTCATCTTTTACTTTTATTTTATTATTTTGTTAATTTTATTTTTAGTTTTGAGAGAGGCCAGATAGAGAGAGACAGGAACATTGAGCTCCTCTGTATCTGCGCTAACAGGGATATTGAACCAACAACTTTTTTGCTCTGGGTCAGTGCTCCAACCAACTAGCTTAATTTTTTTTTTCATTTATTGTTTCGGGGATACAGAGAGAAGAAAGAAGAGAGAGTGGAGAGAAAAGGGAAGCATTCATTTTCTGTTCAACTCAGTCATGTATTCACTGGCAGCTTCCCATGTGTGCCCTGATCAGAGATCAAACCTGTAACCTTGTTGTTTTGGGACGATGCTCTTAACCAACTGAGCTAACAGGCCAGGGCTTTATCTGATCTCAATTATTTTCTTCTTTCTATATACTTTAGGCTTTGTTTGTTCCTTTTTCTAGTTCCTTCAGATGTAAATTAATTGTTCATTTGGAATTATTCCTGCTTCTAGTTAAAGGCTTGTACAGCTATAAACTTTCCTTTTTTAATGGCTTTGCTGTCTCCCGTAAATTTTGTAAGGTTTGTTTTTATTTTCATTTTTCTCAAGGTAGATTTTGTTTTCCTCTTTGATTTGAATTTTTATGGGCTGTTAACCCAAGTTGACTATTATACTTATTTATATTTTCTGGCACTTAATGGTTGTAAAAGAGTGGTAATACTAAGGAAAAAAATAATGGACATTTGCAAACAGAAGTGTGACAAGACAGAAAGAATCTCATTCTAGTGGAAATTGAATAGAAAAGATAAGTTTGGAAGAGTGACTACAAATTAGGGAGAATTTGAACTGGAGTGTATGGGTCTCCCTGATATGGTTTGCTCAGAAAAAGTCCGTAAGGGGGTTACATCACAACTGAATTTGAAGGATAAGATTCCAATTATGGAGGAGAATGTTCTTAGACTGAGGTGCAGCAAGTTCAGAAGTCCCAAAGTGGCACAAAAGTCTTCTTTTATACCAGTCATTTGTGAAATACTGTCAGAGAATCATGCTCATTCCCTCCAGAGTACCTGTCTTGGCTTATAACATACTGATATATGGTTTGATTACTGTCTGCTGGTGCCAATAAATTTCAGCAAAGATTTATTAATTTCTTACTGTGTACTGGCACTGAGGATCTAATAGTGAGCAAAACACAGCCACTATCTATGTTCATGTGTGAATGGGGGCAAACAGACAGTGAAATAAGGATCTTAAAAGTAGGAATGGTTTATTACTATTTACCAGTGTATTCCCAGAACCGGCATCATATCTGCCACATTCAAAGCAAATATTTATTGAGTGAATTCTGCTAAGGACAGAATGCAGCCTACAAACTGTATATGTAATAAGATCTTAAAAATAACTAGGGTATATAAACACACAAAAAATATGAAAACAGTTGGAAATATTCCAAAGCATTCAATGGTTGTTTTTTTTTAAGTATATATTTTTATACATTAAGTGTGTGTGTGTACATGAATGTATGAAACAGGAATTAAATTTAGTAGGTGACCTTCAGTTTCAGTTTATGAGCTTGGATGAAAACGTCTTCATATTTTATGATTCATTTCTTAAGAATCTCATTTCTAACTAGGTTTGGCTGCCAGTATTTTTTTTTTTTGGTTGCTTCAAACCTCCCCTCAAATGGAACCCAACTTAGTGAAGAAAAGAAAAAACATTGCCCAAAAGATGTTTGATAACAGAATAGGATATTATTTATATTGAATGGGAATAGGAACATAAGTCCATAGTTTAAAAAAATAAAAAGCAACTGCTTGCAAACTAATTACCAATACGATTTGGGGACAAAAAGGAAGGTGTTATTTCATGTACAACAAACACTGGGCGTCTTTCTTAATCTCTCTAAATCCCAGGACCCAGAGCCAGCTCTCACTGAGGGCTCAGTGCACAACTTGGCGCATCTAAAACGCACAGTAAGCAGTGATCTTCCTTTTCCCACACCCCACACCCCTGGTTGGACACTTCCATAAAGCACATACATACTCAGTAATACCTGGCCCTGGATCCTCCAGCCGAACTCAGTGGGACATGAACACTCCACTCACCCAGGAAACACAGCGCAAACACTGCCCACCGGCACAGCACGGGTTCTAGCAACATCCCACACCCCAGGGCACTCCAGAGCAAGCCTTCATTTTAAGCACAAGTGAGGGCTTCCCATTCTAATTGACTCAGTCCCCAAACACCTGCAAGCTGTTCTAGGGACACAGCTTGGTCCCTGGCAAATACTGATTGCTCCCAGCGCCAGAGAGGCTCAGAGGTTCAGTGCAGATCACAAAGTAGCCCTCACCGCGGGCACTACCGGGTCTCCACGTCCGGGATCCGCCACAGCACAACCCTGAGGATCTGCGGCTGAGCCTTCCACCCCAACTCTGTATCACTAGGGTCGACCAAGCCCCGTGCCTCCCACCCCACCCACCAGGCAAAGTTCCCTCCGCCCTGGGCTCAGGGAGGCCAGCTCCCAACCCGCTCCAGTTCGTCTCCAGAGCTCACAACCTTTCCGGTCCCCTACCGGAGCCTGAGGGTAGCAGGAGCACTAGGGTCACCAAATGGATCCCAACGAAGCGCCAAGAAGAAAAGAGACTCTCGAGGTGGTAGGAAGATGCCCTGCGCGGCTTGTAAGACACCGTCATTTTTCCGGACATCAGCGGGAAACCTGAGGGACAGCGATCATTTACCTTTTCGATTGTGGCAGACACCTGACGTAACAATTCCTAGTCAAAAATGTGTCCAGTGAGGTACCACTGGTGGGCGTGGTCTGGGCCGTGTCGTAAAGGTCGGCGGGCCAATGGCGGGCGGCTTGTGGGTTCTCAGTGGCGCTGGGACGGGAGAATTAGCCCTGGAGGGAGCGGAAGAGAAATATAGGTTTTGTTGTTCCACTTACTCGTGCACCTACTACATTGATTCTTGTATGTGCCCCGACCAGGGGTCAGCCGTACCCTGCCAGGGTCCAAGAGTGTTTTAAATGTCAAATTCATGGATGTAAATAATGCCATGTTAGTGGGATGAGTAGGAATTCATAAGAGGGAGAACTTTTGTGGTGAAGCAATCTCAATTCTTAAGGTGACCAATTTTTTTACAATGAAAAGGAAGATAAAAATAAATTGAAGAAAACAATATAGTAAATAAAAGAAACATTTTATTCATTACAACAGTAATACACTAGAATATGATAAATGCATAATAAAACCATTTTATATTGTAATTATGCTTACATGCTTATTAATTTTTTAATAATAATTGTAAGAAAAAGTACTCATTTAGATACAAATATGTCACATCACATGCAATGGATCGAATCTGCATTGATTGAATATGGACATTTACAGATTAGTCTTCCAATATCAAAAAGGAGGACATGTAGGAGGACACTTTTTAAGGGAGGACAGAACTTACAAAAGAAGGACTGTCCTCCCTAAAGGAGGACGATTGGTCACCTTAATTCTGGAACATTAAGAATGAGCAAGAGTTATTTGTAGAGTTGTGAGTAAATCTGTAAGACTACTGGTAAAAGAACGAAAGTGTAACAAAGGATATTAAAGAGCACACAAAAGGAGTTGACACTTTGTTCCTTACTTAGTAAGGAATCAAATGTCAACAATTGTGAGCAAATTATTAAGAGTAGAAACACCCTCAAATTTTAGTTTTTAATAAAACTTTTTTTTTGTATATTAAAAGTTATAAAATAGATATTACTTTTAAACCACCATTTCTTCTTTGAGTTTATCCCAAAAAATCATCAGAGCTGTGAGCAAAGATTCAGGACTTTGGAAAAATATAGACTCTAAGTGTCTAGGAAGAATATTAAGGAATTATGAAATTGAATTCTATACAGCATGCAGTGTAAAAATATCAGTATGAGTAGCTATGGAATATTTGTAAGTGGACAAGGCAAATTCCAAATCAGCATGTAACTTTTGGCATTTCTTTTATAGAACAGTGTACATTGATACACATAAAAATAGATTAGTTGAAAATATACCAAAATAAATAATAGTTTAATAATATACTATTGATACAATGTTATGTATCAATTATATCTCAATAAAGCTGAAAAAACTTTCCCAACTATTTTTAGGCTTGGAAAAGAGTATGTTTTTGTTTTTATTTTCTGGTATTTTTTCCATGTGAAAAAACTTAAAAGATAGGGAGAAGATATGACTAATGTTTGGTTTTCTAGTTACAGGAACTAGATTAGTTTCATCGACTGGGACCTTACAGTCACTTTCTATTAGTGAAATTTTTACATCATTCTTAATATAATTGATTAGGCCATTCTTAATATAGTTATAATATCATTAGGCCATTCTTAATATAACTGAAGGTTTACACAGTGATTTTTCCTTTTAATTTATTTTCTTATGATTCAACTGCGGCTCCATTACAAATGTTCTGCACCTTGTTCTATACTTTTCTGGACAAGCTAATGGGAAAGGATAGAGTTTTATTGCTGTATCC
Organism: Saccopteryx leptura; assembly: GCF_036850995.1. Lineage (NCBI taxonomy): Eukaryota > Metazoa > Chordata > Mammalia > Chiroptera > Emballonuridae > Saccopteryx > Saccopteryx leptura. The sequence continues at coordinate 275,988,135 of NC_089504.1, forward strand.
CCCATGCTCAGACATTCTGAGTACACAGTAGGTGCATAATAAATATGTATTAAATACATGTCTCTCCCCATTCTACCCCAGGTTGGATTTACCTAATGCTGGGAAATGTCTAAGGTATTTTGATTATAATAATAATTAGACACTAAGGACAAAGCTGGATTTGCCTCTAAAAAAGAATGAACTACAACTGTCTGCACAGAAACCTCTCCTAAATTAGAAGAGCAAGCTGACCTCTGAAGTGGAGCTAATGTCTGTCCCTTAGCCTTGACATCACTTTAGTGGCTGGGTTCACAGGAGAGTATTGACAGTGAATGCCCTAAGGTCCTCACAGGAAAAGAACTCAAGAGTCAAGGCTTCGAGTGAGGTAAGGGAATCAGAACTAGTGGTTCTTTATCTAAAGATTTTGTCAAATTGCCACAGAGAAGATGAGAAGTAATTGGAGAATATGTATGTCTGAGGGCCAGATTTTGAACTGTGTGGTGGATATCTTTTAAGGCTTTATGAATGCCAGTAGGGTAGGTTTAGGTATGGGGGGATGTCATTAAACCAAGTGCAACTTCTCTAAAATAAAACTTAATGGTAGCTGATTCTTTGCATCTTAAATTAGTATATATATTTGCATAAAGCTTTTCAGAGGTAGAGGTAGCAGCATGAATGGACCTGTGCATGTTCTCAGAAAAGGTGAATTATGCACTAGGATTTGTGGGAACCTGAAAGAGAAGGTCTAAGCAGAGGATAGTTAAGCCACTCTTTGAAATTGGCCCTGGGAGCTATGCCTCTCCATTTGCACCTGGTAAACACCTACCACCCAGTTGACTTTCATATTTGTCTTTTACCAGCAAAAGCTATATGTACTGTGGTATGCTGTAACCAACTCAGGGATGCTGAATCCAATCAATGCATAAAGGAGAAAATTTCTCAGAAGAAACACATATTCATTTTGTTCTGTCTTGGCTTTTTATGGTTTTCACAAGAAAATGTATTACAGATGACGTTCCATAAATAGATTTGAAAGATAAAATCTTTTAATTTATTTCCCATTATAATGGTAAAGACAGAATTTCATTGAAATGTCATAGACTTAAAACTACTTACATTTGATATTTAAGTGTACTAAATGGAAGAAACCACCCCCAAAAGATATTAATCTATATCACCCCAATAAACTTAATTGAAAAAAAGAGAACAGCTTTGAACAGCAATTGGTTCAGCCCTTGATTTTCAGATGAAAAATGTAAAGTCTATAGTTAACATAATTGCAAATAAAATAAGCTAATTTGGGCAATATGGTATTTTATCATAGTTAATATTTTTATACAGTATATACAGTCATCATAGATAAGTGATGTAATAGAAAAAATTATATTTATTTCTTGCAGCTATAAAAGAACAGTCATCAGATATTTATTATTTCATTCACTGACTTAATTCTGAAAGAAAAAACACAAATTTTTCTTGTGACTGAGAATTTTAATTCCAAAGAAGGTCAATTACCAAGCATTTAATTTGTAGTTCTTTTTTAAAAATTACTTTTTTAGAACCCCCTCCCAAATAATAAAGATTTGCTAAAGTGCCAAGTAACCACAACTATTGAGAATCATTTCACACATTTGTAGCCTACTTGCCTGTATTTTTTGGTGACCTGGCTCTATGTCATTTGTTCATTTTGGGGAGGCGGAGGGGCAGATTGGACTTTGAATTTTTAAGTCTTTAAATAAACAAGTTACTCTTTTTCTGTGATATAAGTTGCAATTTCTTTTCCCCAATTTGTCAGTTGACTTTGCTTATGCTGGGGCTTTTAAAATTTTTATTTATTTTTTATCATGCATAAATTTAAACTGCAATTCATGTTGATGTTCAGCTCACTTTTTATATTTATTTAGGTAAATAGTTGCGGAATATACTCCAAAAGCAACTATTAGAGCTAGAATTACACAGAAGTTAATAGTGTGTGTATTGCATGGCATTGAGTTAGCTCTGAATCTGGCAGATGCTATGAATGTGGGATGTCTGCAATGACCAGTCCTCAGCAGCCCTGCTTAGCTCCTGTAGACTCATGCTTATGGCTTCTTTTATGGAGTCAATCCGTTTTTATTTGGTCTTTCTCTTTTCCCGCTGCCTTCTATTTTTCTTAGGATTATTATCTTTTTCAAAGAACCCTGCCTTCTTGTGATGTCCTGAAAGAAGGACAGTCTTATTTTTCTTCTTCTTCTTTTTGTCATCAGCAATGTTTCAGGGTTAATGTACTGTAGGACGCACCTGTTTGTCTTTCCAGTGCACTGGTATGTGTAAAGCTCTCCAACACTGCATTGCAAATGTATCAATTCTTCTTTCCTGTTAGTCTCTTTACTATCCAACTTTCACAGTCATACATAGTAATTGGGAAACAAATACAAATCTATTTTAAAAATGCATAAAGACCCTGATATTTTCTAAGTATCTTTAGCATGGCCCAGAATATTACACCAAATAAATTTGTGATCTGCAAAGATGTGGATCCTTTAGCTACTCCAGAGACACTTATTTAGAAAGTGTTAGCATATGTTTATAAACTACATAAATCTTAAAACTTACGGTTTATTACTTATTCTTGTGTATTCTAAATATACACAAAAGTGAGGTAGTTACTTTTTTATATTTCATTTATTTTTAAATGATTTTTAGAGGGAGAGAGGAAAAAGGAGAGAGAGACAGAAAGAGAGAGAAACATCAATTTGTTGTTCCACTTATTTATGCATTCATTGGTTGATTCTTGTATGTGACCTGACTGGAAATTGAACCCACAACCTTGCCATGTCAGAACAATGCTGTCACCAACTGAGCTACCTGGCCAGGGTGAGGTATTGACTATCATTCTAAAAATTATTTCAGTTAAATTTTAGTATGAGTTTTAGTACAAAGGGCTTAAAAAGCTTAGAAAATATTTAAAACTTATTTTTTTATATATTTCTCTGTAATAGTCTTGAGCCATCACTCCTATTACCATTGAATACTCTTTTAGTATATAAATTGCTTTTATCCTCTAGAAGTAAAAACTATATATTTTACTTGATTTTGTCTAAAGGACCTAAAAAGTAAAAGAAGGTACCATATTTCCCTATGTATAAGATACACCTTTTCTCAAAAAATTTGGGTTCTAAAACCTGCATGTGTCCTATACAGTGGTGGTAAATTTTTTTACTTGCATTTCCTGCTTTTTCATGCTTGTTTTTGCGCTCATTGTTGAAGACAGTGATTTGTCATCAGACACAGATGAGGACAAGCTAATGGATGGAAGTTTTGACAGTGATGAGGAGTTGTATGAATTTTATGATGAATAACACTTGAGTTCAATAACTTTATGTAATTTTTTTTTTCAAATTTTGGGCCCCAAAATTAAGGTGCTTCTTCTACATGGAACCATCTTATACATGGAGAAATGTAATTAATAAAGATGCATGTGTAAAGAAACCTATAAAGATTAGCACAAGTGAATTAAAACATTAACAATGGTTATTAATAGGTAGTATAATTCAATGCCACTTATTTGGGTTTTACATTGTCCTCCTGCGTTTTCCATATTCTCCTTATTAAGGCCATCCAGTGCTAAAAACATCTGAAAATAAGAGAAAAATTACAAACTTGTTAACAGAAATTCTATAAGATAACTCCTTCCCTTGAGTAATTGAGACTATTTATACATCCTAAGCACAGTCTTTCCCTGACTACATGGTGTGCGCTGTCAGCACAAGGAAAGAGGGCGATGGAGCCATAGAACCCACACTGAGGAGGGAGCTTCCTCAGCATGGGGAGAGCGTCAGCGTCTTCAAGTGCATGTGTTTGCATCTGTGTGAAGTCACTTCAAAGATTTTATTAGTCTTAAATCTTATTCTGTTGAATTCACTCCTTTTGAGGGATAGTTTTAATTCCAGGTGTTCTCTGGCTAAGGCAGGACTCTGGAATAGTAAGAATCTTTATTTAGATGGCAGCATGGTTGACAAGTAAACTACCCAGAATTTATATACTGATGATCGCAGTGCTAGCACTAAACATACAAGTTCAGAAGAAATGTGTTTTGCCTTCCTGTGTGATTGCTGTGTAGGGCACAAGACTGTAAGGCATACACTGAGAGACTGAGTAGATAAGAGATTAATGATTAAGTGACATTTCCTCATTGCTTCCTTCGTCAAATGTTCTCAGAGCTGAGCACCTAAATACAAAAAGTCTAGTTCCAGAAAACATACAGATACCCCATAACACACAAACTCTTTCTCTGAGTTTCTTTTCTGAACCGTGATGGTGGCAGGGGGAGATAAACAGGAGCTGATAGTTCGGAGGAGGGTCAGCTTCAAAGAGCATGTTGCCCTTATCACAGTGGAGATGGGAGGAGGTGTTGTACAGTGTAAGGTATCCACATGCTTCCTTGGCCAGGCTGAAGCCTCTCCTCTTTGTTAAGGCCAGGACACTGTCCTTCCACCAATGGACAGATCCCTGCTGAGTCCCATGTGTTCACCTAACACCCCAAGTAATTATTGCCACCTGATCCCTAATCATCGTTCCCTATCTTACTTACAGGACTTATCAACATCATCTGTCACATGCATCATCATAGAGAATTCTCATGTCCTTCGAAACGTTACTGTGTCTTGTAGTTTGTTACTTTTGGACACACCCTGAGCCTGGCTTTCCAGGCCATGCTTTCTACCTAGATGGAAAATGCTTTGTCACATGTGGGTCCCCCTTTAGCTAAGGTGGGTTACCACATGGTTAGCTGTAAGTGTGTAAGTGGAAGGGATTATTGGACAGAAGGCACACTCAAACCTTGTGCAAGTGGCACTGGTAATAGTTCTCACATATGGAAATAAACATGAGACAGATCAAATCTCTGCACCATGTAGGTGAAACAGATGTGCCTAATCTGGAACCTGGTAATTCTTCATGTGAGGTGTTGGCCCAGGCCTCATGGAGAAGCAGGTATATAGTTTCAGGGGGTCCTGGGCAGACTAATGTGTCCATATTTGGGGAGATTAAGAGTTTTCCTTGAATACAAGAAAGTTATGTTTTGGGTTCATTCTAATGTGACAGCTTCACCCCACCTTCTGAATAGTTTCACCTAAGGAGCCTTTACATTAGTGATCCTTAGGCTCTTACGGGTTCTGGCTTGACTCTCGCAGGGCTGGGAACTGGCCGTTACTGTTTGTCTGTTTCAAACTCATCCCAGATGATTCTACTGTGTAGCCGGGGTTGACAGCCACTCCTCTGTGGTCCTGCTTCTAAAAGGCTTTCCTACTCAGCCTGTGCTGAGGACAAATGGCATTGGTATTTTGTTTCCTGTGGCTGTCGTAGTAAACCAAAACAAACCTGTTGTCTGTCTTATGCTGTAACAAAACACCATGCGCTCAGTGGCTTATATACAACAAAAATATATTTTTTATTTGAGTTTGGAATATGAAGTTTGGAGGGATATTAACATTCACACAGTGTCTCAGAACAACATACATTTATTGATTTCATTATGGAAGTCAGGTCTGAAGTCAGTACCTGTGCTGAAATCACGGTATTGGCAGGCCACGCTCCTGCCAAAGGACCAGGGAGAATTGGTTTCCTTGCCTTTTCCAGCTTCTGGAGCTGCCTTCTTGTCTTGAGCCTCCTTCCCCAGCAGCATTTTGCTTCAGTGGTCAGTCACATGGCCTTCTGTTGTGGTCAGATCTCCCTGTGCTTCCTTGTACAAGTAGACTTGGAATCATACGTCCTGCACCATGACCTGTGGAAACTGAACCTGCATTTTAACAAGACCGCCTTGTGATTCACATACACACTAAAATTCGAGAAGCAGGTTTCCATGGAATCTCATCCAAAGTGCCTCTCATAATTGAGTCCCATGTCAAATGAAAACTGAAGAAGTATTTTCCTAGGGCCCTTTTCAGGTGGTAGTTGGTGATCCATGATCAATCATTTTCCCTGAACACCGTAAATTATTGCTCATAGAAATGTCAGTAGATGATAGAATTGAAGCCACAAGCTCTATCATAAGTCCCAGGATAGCAGACCCGTTGCTTGTTTCTGATGTTTGGTACAAGGCTTGCTATGTAACACACAAGAACTAAAATTTTTAATAGCTACGTAAATTATGTGAGGCTCCCCCGGCTAATATCAGTGTTCCTACCCCTGTGCAGGTGTTTTGGGGCTAGCAAATGAAGAGGCAGGGTGGGTAACTTTCTCAATGTGATCTACGTGTAGGGCATTTTTTCACTTTCTGTTGGTAGGTTAACGAAAGGGAAGGAAAAATAGTTGATTGAGCTCAGACCCTGTGCTTTACTTCCCCATAAGATACAATGATTAGGCTTTTTAAAATGTTACTTTTACAGGAGAAAATCAGAAAATAGTTAATACCAGATTCAAAGTGAAATTATAAAGGGCTTCTGGTAATAAAGGACAAATCTCTGAATAAAGACAATTTGAAGGACTAGGAAGGGATTGTCGAGTGCCCTAACAGTCCACAGGAGGGCAGCGGTGCTACGATTTACAAAGACTGCTCATTTCAGTGAAACCTTTCGTGGATGAGCCTGGAAATGATGAAAGCCTTGCAGCTTAGAAAAAAAAAGAGTCCATTCACTCAATTTTTCATGTTTTCTGGAACTCAGTACACTATGTTAAATTCTGTTCTTGAGCACAAATATGCTAAGTCTTAAAATATGCAAGATAGTTTATTCTGAGTTACAGTATTAGCTGTCAGGCAAGCATTACTACATGACAGAATAGCAGAGTTGCCAGCTTTCCTTAAACCGAGACTCTGCTTTAACAATGCAAACTCAAATTCCTCCTGTTCCAGGTCATGCTATACTTGTTTAATTTATAACTGGAAGTTTGTACCTTTTGACCTCCTCCATCTAATTTCTTCATCATCTTGACCCCTGGCTCTGGCAACTACAAATCTGATTTCTTTTTCTCTGGGTTTGGTATTTTTAGATTTGAACATGTGAAGGTACCAGTATTTGTCTTTTGTTTTATGACTCATTTCACTTAACACAGTGCACTCAATGTCTATCCATGTTGTTGTAAATGACAGGACATATATAAATAGCATTTTCTTTATCTACTGATATGTGAATGGACACAGGCTGTCTTGTGTCTTGGTTCTTGTAAATAATTCTGCAATAACCTGTGTTTCCCTACAAAGCAAGGTGAAGAGTTAGTTTCAGAGAGATACATGATTAAGTATAGAAATTCAATGCCAGAAGCCTGTTTGGAAAATGCACAATTAAAAAAAGCAACAACTATTGAGTCCCTGAATAAAAAAAAAAATGATTCTTTTAAAGTAATTTCAAATGTTAGTCTTACTCTTCTTCTATTCCTGCATTATATTTTTTATTTCCTCCAAACCAAGAAATAGAAGTTACTTGTAAAGTACTTGGTAAATGATTCCTCATTTTAATTCAGCTCCTGTGGAAAAGACTGGAGAGAAACATGTGCTTTACTCATAACACAATTTAAAATTTGGCTCTAAAGATGAAACTTTGACAAAGTTACCAATTTAAAAAGTATTGAAGCTCAGTAACATCTCATTTATTTCTATCATCAAGGAAATCATGTGTTTTGCTGAGGGAGCCCCTAAATAACTACAGTTTACATTGCCCTTTAATGGTAACAATAAGCATCTTTCTAAAATTTATCTTCGTAGTTCAGCACTGTCCAAGAAATATAGAGTGACATGGGTAATTTAAATATTCTAGAAGCCACGTCATAAAAGGAAAAGGAATGGGAAAATCCATTTCAATATATTTTACTTAACCCAGTATACATGATTTTACATTTTTATACCAACACTTTGAAATCTGGTATGTGTTCTACATTCCAGCACATCTTCTATTGAACTAGACACTTATGAAGTCCCCCGTAGGATTATTAACTATTAAACTAGAACAATTAACTATTAATAACCAACTGTTAAATTAGAAAATTCAGTGGTTGTCCACCTCAGTAAACTGGCTGTAACAGATTAACCCTAAAATTGGTCCAGCCACTTATTTCCAGTGTGCTTGTCACAGCCAACATTTCCGGAACTCTCACCCAGGGTCAGAGCTATGTGTTTCATTTGGATACTTGAATATATAGCTCTCTTTGTGGGGGCAGCACTGTGAACCACCACAGCCAAGGACTGTACTTGTACTAGAGCAACTGCCTGAGGACTAGAGTGGGAGTGACATCATGGGTAGGCTGTCACTGAATGCTCCAAACACTTATATTCTCCTGTGTTTCAAAGTCAATTCATTTGGTTTTCTGTAGTAGTAGAATATTTTTCTACAAATACATTTTTTACATGGAAATTCAATCTATAGGAGAGATAAATAAGAATTAATATAAATTTAAAGATATATTTATTTGATAAAACAATGATGCTATTTGAGGACAATGACAGTCTAAAACTGAATTTCTAATTACATTTATTTGATATTAACTTTACCATTTATTATTAACTGCAAGAATTTCAGAGTAGCTAGTGTTTGATTCTAACTTGTTTAAAGAACCTATAAATATCATATTTTGATGCACTAATGTTTCTGTTTTTTTTTTTCTTTTTCAGAGACAGAGAGAGAGTCACAGAGAGGGATAGACAGGGACAGACAGGAATGGAGAGATGAGAAGCATCGATCATTAGTTTTTTGTTGCACATTGCAACACCTTAGATGTTCATTGATTGCTTTCTCATATATGCCTTGATCATGGGCCTTCAGTGGACAGAGTAACCCCTTGCTCGAGCCAGCAACCTTGGGTCCAAGCTGGTGAGCTTTTGCTCAAACCAGACGAGCCGGCGCTCAAGCTGGCGACCTCGGGGTCTCGAACCTGGGTCATCCGCATCCCATTCAGATGCTTTATCCACTGTGCCACCACCTGGTCAGGTGATACACTGATGTTTTAAACAAAGAAAGTTGGGAACACAAAGCTATTTTGTTTTGCTTTCTTTAGAAGTTATTTCTTTGTGAACCTTTAGGAATTGTAAAAATATTCTGCCAAGGCCATTTGCTACTCAGATTGCTGTGTATATGTAATTTTAAAAATGTATTACAAATAGAGACATCAAATATACATATCATGTGTTCTACAATATAAGATTTCAGAATCAAATGGAGGACTTGTGGATATTTTAAAAAGATAACCAATAACATTATAAAAGTTTGAGTTCTTTATGAGTGAAGAATGTATTTTTATTACACAGCCCAAACCCAATGATTAATATAAAAGAACAATATATTATAAAGCCACAAATAGAAAAAGTCTTAAAAATATTTGTTTGATTTCAAAGGTATCTCCAAAAGGACAGGGAAAAACAAATCACTGAAAATCCAATATTTCAATCTTGATCTATGCTCTAGAATTTATTTTAAATCTGTATTACATTGTAAATTATTTCATTAAAATTTAAATGTGATGTCTACAAACCCTATTCTCCTTAGAAGTTATAAATTTGTACATTTTTTTATTCTAAACTCCCCCCTTTTCCATTTTTATAGATTAGCAAGGCAGATAAAATTAATGAGGTACCTTGGTAATTTACCCATTTCAGCAATTTTTAAGTTTAACCTGTCAGTTTTACTGTAATCCAGTAAATTAATAGAACATAAGAGGAAAGTCAAATAATGTTGCTTTTAATTCCCCAGTTTAACTTGTATAAATAACAACTCTAAATGAAAAGAAATCAAATTCGGTATTTAAATAAGACACCTACATAGCAGCATGCAGCTACTTATGTTATGCAGACAAATGCAAGCTTTGATCCTAAAAATTACAGTGAATAGAATTGTCAACGTCTCCAGAGTGAAGAATTTTAAACTTAGTCCTGAACACTAATGTGCTGCAGAAATAGGGAATAATATCTGGAGTAGGGAAGGGCCTGTAATGATCCATGATATTCTGCAGAGCTTAAATGTCAAACCCAACAGAAAATTTTTCTTACAGTCATAATAGCTAAAGCAACTATGCACAGATAGTTCTTGTTACAATGATAGTAAGAGTAGATGAAAATATTTTTTAGTAAGGAGATGAGATTCGGACAGCACACTCATGCAGGCACAGTTTTTAACAAGGCAGCATGCAATACAGAGTGCGAACAAAAGCTGCACAAAAGTATGTAAGAAAAGAGTATCAATACATTCAAGAAACATGTTTGATTTCCATTCTCTTGGTGATGTAAACCTGCAGACATTTGTAAACCCAGATAACAACTCATGCACACCAGAAACTACAAGAAAGAAGAAAAAATAATGATATGTAACTGAAAAATAATTACCAGGTTTCAAAATCTAGCAGAAGAAACTAATGTTGATTACATTTCAGTGGTCAGAAATGCTATTTTATTTAAGCACATATTCATTTATATTCCATCAGGACACTTCACAGTCTAAATGCCATTCCCTGGGATCTCTTAAAGAGCCTGCAGTAAGCCAGAGAAGAGTCCTTGCTTAAATTAGAATATTGCTCAAAACATATTTCAAATGCAAACTCATATGACTAATCACCTGGAAACAACATGTATTACTTAGAATTTGTTACCAATGGACATATAGAATATAAATGAATGCATAATCACCAATACAAGTTTGAATATTTTATAAAGGTCAGGTATTTCTAGACTATTTCACTTAATTTTAAGCTATAAAAACTATAGAAACTAAACAAATCATTAAACATGCACTTTTTCATATTAATATTTTTGTGTCATAATGATTTAAGTGTCATCCAAGTTTGAAACACTTACATACAGTAAAAACAATTACAATAATGAATCTTCCTTCTGGGGAAAAAATCCCAATTTGAATAATTGAGCACACGTGTGTCTCCAGAGAACAGATACTTCTTAATTTAGATCAGATCATCTATAAACTACAGCAAAGGAAAAGTTTATCAATCTAGTTTTGTGTGACTGCTAGTGCATCCAGCTCATTTTGATCACAGAATCCTTCTAATCTGATTCCAGGCTTAATAGCTAACGTGTGAAATTCTTAAATAGGAACCTCATTTGTCATAGTTTTGTGCTCAGTCAGCACATCAGGTTATAAAAATTAGAATTATTTTAAAAATTAGAAAAATTTATTATAAAAATTAGAATTCACTAAATTAGAGGAAATCATTTTAAGAATGTATTACCTCAGCCCTGGCTGATTGGCTCAGTGGTAGAGTAACGACCCAGCATGTGGAAGTCCTGAGTTCAAGTCTGGCCATGGCACATAGGAGAAGCACCCATCTGCTTTTCCCCCCATCCCCCTCTCCTTTCTTTTTATCTCTCTTTACCCCTCCAGCAGCCAAAGCTTCATTGGAGCAAAGTTGGCCTGGGTGCTGAAGATGGCTCCATAGCCTCTGCCTCAGGCACTAGAATGGCTCTGGTTGCAATGGAGCAATGCCCCAGATAGACAGAGCATCGCTCCCTGGTGGGCATGCCAGGTGGATCACGATCGGGTGCATGTCGGAGTCTGTCTGTCTGCCTCTTTGCTTCTCACTTCAGAAAAATACAAACAAACAAACATACAAAAGAATGCATTACCTCATATTACAGTTGGTTTAGTTCAGTATTCAGTCTACCATTATTATTTGTTAGTAATTTCATTCATACTGTTCCCCAAAAGTGAGTCTGTGGACTAAGTCAGAAATGAAGTTCTATTAATTGATTACATAGATGCATTTTGCAGTCTTCACAAACATTATGATCAATCCTTCCTCATGCATCCCCACCCCCAAAATAAGACACAGTCTTAGTTACCAAGAACCTTCTAAGAATGCAAATGAAACACCAGGGTACATGAATAAATTATGCATAGAAACTTAAACATGCATTTTTGACTATCCAGAGTGCAATAAATAACACTACAAATCTTAATTCTTAGAACTGTCAGTTGGTACTATCTCTGCTTCTAAGCTGCCATAATTTTTATTATATTAATTACTACAGGTCAAAGCATACAATCAATATTATGTTTCCTTCTGCTCCTTTACTTTTATGAAACATTATCAGCTGTGTATCATCTTAACATGACTTTGGATTTACTGGCACAATGACAGTTTTACCACAGTGTTCAGAGGGAAAACATAACAGGTCTAATGTACATTTTATAAAAAGATTAACCTTACTAAACTGGTCTAGTGTAAAGAAAAGTACTACATTCTTTTTTCATTTTTTTCATCAAAAATCCTCATATTTCATTTAACTTTTACAACTATGCTTTATTGTTTCCTTTAACATATATTGTGTGAACCTTTTGATCTTACAGTATGTCTGCCAACCAGATTGTCTTAGACAGAAACTAACCCTACTTATAGTACTATAAGGCTTGTGTTTTCAAGGTATAAAGAAAGTTTATAATTAACATACAGAAGTCAATAGCCTTTCTATATGCCAACAATGAAACAACTGAGAAGGAACTCAAAAGAACAATCCCCTTCACGATTGCAACAAAAAAAATAAAATACTTAGGAATAAACATAACAAAGAATGTAAAGGACTTATATAATGAAAACTATAAACCATTGTTAAGGGAAATCGAAAAAGATATAATGAGATGGAAGAATATACCTTGTTCTTGGCTAGGAAGAATAAATATAATCAAGATGGCTATATTACCCAAAGCAATATACAAATTTAATGCAATTCCCATCAAACTTCCAATGACGTTTTTTAAAGAAATAGAGCAAAAAATCATCAGATTTATATGGAACTATAAAAAACCCCGAATAGCCAAAGCAATCCTAAGGAAAAAGAATGAAGCTGGGGGCATTTCAATACCTGACTTCAAACTCTATTATAGGGCCACGACAATCAAAACAGCATGGTATTGGCAGACAAATAGACACTCAGACCAATGGAACAGAATAGAAAGTCCAGAAATAAAACCACATATATATAGTCAAATAATTTTTGATAAAGGGGCCAACAACACACAATGGAGAAAAGAAAGCCTCTTCAATAAATGGTGCTGGGAAAACTGGAAAGCCACATGCAAAAGAATGAAACTGGACTACAGTCTCTCCCCCTGTACAAAAATTAACTCAAAATGGATCAAAGATCTAAACATAAGACCTGAAACAATTAAGTACATAGAAGAAGACATAGGTACTCAACTCAGGGACCTGGGTTTTAAAGAGCATTTTATGAATTTGACTCCAATGGCAAGAGAAGTGAAGGCAAAAATTAATGAATGGGACTACATCAGACTAAGAAGTTTTTGCTCAGCAAGAGAAACTGATAACAAAATAAACAGAAAGCCAACTAAATGGGAAATGATTTTTTCAAACGACAGCTCAGATAAGGGCCTAATATCCAAAATATACAAAGAACTCATAAAACTCAACAACAAACAAACAAACAATCCAATAAAAAAATGGGAAGAGGATATGAATAGACACTTCTCCCAGGAAGAAATACAAATGGCCAACAGATATATGAAAAGATGCTCATCTTCTTTAGCTATTAGAGAAATGCAAATCAAAACGGCAATGAGATACCACCTCACACCTGTTCGATTAGCTGTTATTAGCAAGTCAGGTAACAGCAAATGTTGGAGAGGCTGTGGAGAAAAAGGAACCCTCATACACTGTTGGTGGGAATGTAAAGTAGTACAACCATTATGGAAGAAAGTATGGTGGTTCCTCAAAAAACTGAAAATAGAACTACCTTATGACCCAGCAATCCCTCTACTGGGTATATATCCCAAACACTCAGAAACATTGATACGTAAAGACACATGCAGCCCCATGTTTATTGCAGCATTGTTCACAGTGGCCAGGACATGGAAACAACCAAAAAGCCCATCAATAGATGACTGGATAAAGAAGATGTGGCACATATACACTATGGAATACTACTCAGCCATAAGAAATGATGACATCGGAACATTTACAGCAAAATGGTGGGATCTTGATAACATGATACGAAGCGAGATAAGTAAATCAGAAAAAAACAGGAACTGTATTATTCCATACGTAGGTGGGACATAATAGTGAAACTAAGAGACATTTATAAGAGTGTGGTGGTTACGGGGGGGGAGGGGGGAATGGGAGAGGGATAGGGGGTGGGGAGGGGCACAAAGAAAACAAGATAGAAGGTGACAGAGGACACTCTGACTTTGGGTGGTGGGTATGCAACATAATTGAACGACAAGATAACCTGGACTTGTTATCTTTGAATATATGTATCCTGATTTATTGATGTCACCCCATTAAAAAAAATAAAATTATATAAAAAAAAAAAAAAAAAGAAAGTTTATATACAAATTGCCAACACAAAATAACATGGAAAGCAAGTTAGGTTTTATGTATTTTATATATAAAGAAAGCAATGAAGAAAATTATCTCACACTAAGGAACTCTAATTTGAGGCACCTCTTAAAAATTGCATTATCTACATGTGTCTAGATCTACTACTGATTACTTTTTCATGGTATCAGCACTATTAAAATAAGCATAAATGTCAAAGATCATGCATTAAATCTCATGATACAGGGTTATAATTAAAATAATACCTATATATTCACTTATTTCCTCTGAGTTTTCCAATGCTACTTCACTACTGGAAGTGGAAAGTCCTAGAAAAAAGAAAGAAATGGAAATACTTTTTTTAAAAAAAGAAAATAGTAAAGCTTACAAACCCCTAAACTTATAGGTTTTGATTTTTTACCATGTACAAAATCTCCTATAATTTCATTTACCTTACATAAATTATGTTAATGTTTCTTATTGAAAGTGGTATCATAAAATATTATAAATTTACATTTTATTCATCAGCATTGTTCTTCCTCTCCAGAAGCATTTCCTGTGACAATATTCTGTGGTAAAACATGGAAATTTATCATTAGTATATTGTCAATATTAGCCCATGGGTTCAATGTGATCCTACTTACATTTAAAGATATGTAAGGGAGCTTAATAAATGATTTAGAAGTAATTCAGCAATAGAGAGAAATTTCAACATAATAAAGCTCATCAGTGAAAAACCCATCACTAACATCATGCTTGATGGTGAAACGCTGAAAGTTTTCCCCTTAAGTTCAGGAACAAGACAGAATGACTGTGTTTGCTGTTTCTATTCAACATAATATCGAAAGTTATAATTAGAGCAATGAGCATCCAAATTAGTAAGAAATAAATAAAATTATCTCTGTTCTAGATGATATAATTTTTTAAGTTGAAAACTATAAAGATTGCATACACACCTGTTGCAACTAATAAATAAATTTGGCAATGTTGCAAGCTACAAAATCAACACTAAAAATCAGTTGCATTTTTATACCCTAACAATGAACAAACCAAAAGGAAATGAAAAAATAAGAACAATTCTAGTTACAATACTACCCAAAAAGACTAAAATATTTAGGAAGAAATTTAACCAAGTTGCCAAAAGAAATAGAAGACAATATAAATAAAAGATATCCTGTGTTCATGAATTGGAAGGACTGATATGGTTAAGATGTTAATTCTATGCAAAGCAGTCTAGAGATCATATGCGACCCCCATCACCATCTTGAATATGCAGTTTGCAGAAATAGAAAATCCAACATATAATTTATATGGGATCTCAGAGACTAGGAATAGCCAAGACAATCTTGAAAAGGAAGAACAAAGTTGAGAAAACTCACATTTTCTGATTTTAAAATTTACTCAAAAGCTATAATAATCAAAACATAGTGATACAGACATAAATCCACACAGACCAATGGAATAGAATATGGAACCTACCAGTAAAGCTTTGCACATATGGTTAAATAATTGCATGCAAGGGTGTTAAGAACATTTAATTGGGAAAGACCAACCTCAACAAATGGTTCTTGGAAAACTGGTTATGTACATACAAAAGAATGAAGTTTGATCCTTACCTTATATCAATACAGAAATGAATTCAAAATGGGTAAAAAAGAAACTAAATATAATAGCTAAAACGATAAAAATCCATACAGAAACACATGAGGACAAGCTTCCTGATGATAGGTCTGACAATGATTTCTTGGGTGTGACACCAAAAGCCCAAGCGACAACAACAACAAAGACAGATAAATTGGACTTCGTCAAAATTAAAAACGTTTATCTATCTATATAGTTAAAAGGTAATTCATAGATTGGGAAGAATCACTTGTTAAGAATATATCTGATAACAGATTAATATCCAAAATACACAATGAACTCCTAAAACTTAGTAACAGAAAGAAACCCAAAACAAATGTGTGCAAAGGACATAAATAGACATTATCCTAAAGAAGATATACAAAACACCAAGAAGCACATAAAAATATAACCTAACCACTAATTATTAGGAAATGCAAATAAAAACCGCAGTGAGATACATTAGGATGGCTAATATCAAAAACAGGAAATAGCACGTGTTGGTAAACAGGTGGAGAAATTGGAACTTCATGCATCACTGGTGGAAATGTCAAATGATGCAGTTGCTATGGAGACCGTATGGCTATTCCTCAAAAAGTAAACACAGAATATCCATGTAACCCAGCAGCTCTACTCCTGGATGTGTACCCCAAATTGAAAACAGGCCTCAAACAGGTGTTCAAATGCCAATATTCAGAGAAGTATATTCAGAATAGCCAAAACTTGAAATAACTCATGTCGATCATCAGTGAACTGATAAAAAAATGTGGTATATACAAACAATGGATTATTACTCAACCATCAAAAGAAATAAAGTTCTGATACATGCTACAAGGTGATGAACCTTGAGAGTGTTACACTAAGTGAAAGGAGCCAGAACATATTTTACTAAGTGAAATAAGCCAGAAGTGACTGCAGTTCTATGAGGTTCTTAAGATAGTCAATTTACAGAAAATTGAATAGCAATTACCAGGATTAAGAAAATGGAAATGGAGAGCTGTTGTTTAATGTATATAATTTTTCATTTTTAGTTCTGGATGCATAGAGGTGATGGCTTCACAGCAGTGAGAGAATGTACTTAATGCCCCTGACATGTACTCATGAAATGGTTACATAGTCAAAATAAAATAAAATAAAATAAAATAAAAGTTGATTTGTAAAAATTAACATAAGAGTGCCTTGAAATTTTTGGAAAAGCAGTGCTCTGACAGATATTAAAACATATCGTAGCAGTACAAGGAAGCATAAAAGATGTGGTGTAGGCAAAGTTCAAGGGAAGAGAGACAAGAAGAACACCTATGAATTTAATGTATGATAAAAACTGGCACTTCAAGCAGTTGGAGAGAAGACAATAAGTGTATATACCAATGTCAGATGTAACAATGATTTAAATGCAGAGAATGCAATCAGAACATATGATTGAAACTTTAATATAGTTCCAGCATGGGGAAAAACTTCAGCTTCTATAATAAAGATTGAACACACATAACTATAGAGAGAGAAACTGAAACATCCAACTACCTATTAATGTAAAACTTCTGCACATATAAATGTCACTGATAGGAAAATAGTTAAATAAATATGGTATATAATAAAGTCATCATTAAGAAGATGGAACCAAACCTAAATATATCACCAATCTAAGATAGTAAATGTAAAATGTGAGAATTTTAAAAGAATATAAACAGCATAATTGTATTTCTGGTTAATAACAAAATAGAACATTGAAATATGTATATATAGGCATTTAAGAATATTAATGTACATAAACATATAAAAAGACAGCTAAACTATTAAGTAATTAACTTGGGCAATGAACTGGAGTGTTGCCAGCTTGGGTTTGGGATTATTGAAATGACCCCAGGGTCGCTGGCTTGAGCCCAAATGTCGTTGGCTTGAAGCCCAAGTTTTGTTGTTTGAGCCCAAGGTTACTGAATTGAACAAAAGGTCACTGGGTCAGCTTGAGCCCCTTAGTGTCAAGGCCCTTGTGAGAGGCAATCAATGAAGAACTAAGGTGACCTAGCTATGAGTTGATGCTTCTCATATCTCTCCCTTCCTGTGTTTCTCTCTCTCTCTGTTTCTCATGCATGTGGCATACACACACACACACACACACACGCGCGTGCGCGCGCGCACACACACACACACACGCGCGCGCGCACACACACACACACACACCCCACAGTTAAAATCACAGTCAATGGTGAAATACTGAAAGGTTTTCCCTTAAGATCTGGGAAAAGATAGGATGCCTACATTTGCCACTTCTGTTCAATATAATATTGGAAGTTTGGATCAGAGTAATTAGGTAAACAATAAAATAAGAAGCATCAAACTTGGTATGAAAAAAATAAAATTATCTGTCTTGACAGAAGACAGAATCTTTAATGTAGGCAACTCTAAATATTACACACACACACACACACACACACACACACACACACACACACACACACATCAACCTGATAGAACTAATCAATGAATTTGGCAAAACCATAGACTATAAAATCAACATGCAAAAATTAGTTGCACTTATTTACTTATTTCTTTCAGTGAAGAGGGGAGGCAGAAAGACAGACTCCTGTGTGCACCCCAAACTGGATCCACCTGGCAAGCCTACAAAGGGGCGATGCTCTGCCCATCTGGGTGTCATTCGATGCTCAGCAACCCAGCTATTTTTAGAGCCTGAGGCAGAGGTGATGAAGCCATTCTCAGTACCTGGGGCCAACTCGCTCAAACCAATTGAGCCATGGATGCAGGAAAGGAAGAGAAAGTAAGAGAAGGGGAGAGGGAGGGATGAATAAGCAGATAGTCTCCTGTGTGCCCTGTCTAGGAATTAAACCTGGGACTACCATGTACCAGGCCGAAGCTCTACCACTGAGCCAACTGACCAAAGCCAACAAATCATTTTTGAAATGAATTTAAATAGCAAAGTTGGTGACAAAAACAAAATAAAACAAAAGCATGCCTATTAGAAAACAAACATCACAGACTTTCCTTTCACTAACGTAATTGGAGCGCTTCTATAAATCAAATGTGAGCTTCCTTTCAGAGGTTACTATATGCCAGGAATTGTGCTAAGTGTTTTAAGTGCAAACAATTTAAGTTTTCTTAATCACCCAGTGAAGAAGATATTAAATTATTTTACATGTAAATAAGTACATTGGAAGTTTAACTTGCCCAAGTTTACATACCTGTTTATAACTGTGACTATGGCAAATAATTTTAAATCACTAAGAACAAACTAAAATGGCTGTAAATTCTTTCTCTTTTTATTACTAAAGGTGATGAATGATTGTCAATATCATGAATTTAAAGGAATTTTGTAAAACGTAAGTAGGATGTTGCTAAATTTGAATGACTTAAAATAAGGGCTTTTGTATCGCAAGAATTGACATTGAAAAATGTAATAACCTAGGACCGATCCCTTGAGCATATCACTTTTTTATTTTTATAAATTATGCCTTTCATTCTTTAGTTATTAAGGTAAAAATTGCCATTTCAATTTATCCTGGAAAATTGTTGCTATGTGATATTTATAAAGTGCTAATAACTCTATGAACACATGCAAAATCACAACAGATAAAATTGTTTATTTTCAATGACTCTGTATCATTGATATTTAATGTCAAAGAAATAGAACCTTAAAACACAAGAAGGAAAATGATAGAGTATGTACCTTCAATAAATGTTGGCATCTCAGGCTCCCAAGTATTGTTTCTACCACAGAATACTGACTTGTTCCCATTAAGGAAGAAACCTTCAAAGCAGTCAAATGCAACCAAATCTTGGTAAGAATATACGTCTTTCATTTCTGATACTGGTCTTCCATGTTTGAGTACTGGAATGTCACATTTGATTGCTAGGAAGCAGAGAAATACCCAGAATTAATAGAAAATTGCTTTAACATACAAAAAAATAACAGAAAAAATAGTGCATAATAACCATTTCCAATGGAAAGAGACAAGGAATGATAAATAAGATGCTAACTAAAGAAAATATTTTTTGTGCATTTTAATTCTAGGTAAACAGATTTAGAGAAATCTGATGACTTTTATTTTCATCTACAACAGTCATTATAGTTTTCATCATCAACAGTTATAGTTTTTTTGTTTCATGCATTTTTTTCTACTGCCAATTTTAAGAAAAATCTACCAGATACAAATTCTGGGTAAGTTCAAATGCAACTTTTGATACTTTATAGCTCTAGGGACTTTTAAAAATTTCATGCTAACACTGATTGCAATACACTGTCCTTTTAGAAAGGCAGAAGACTCTTATGGGAAGGTAATAGTTGAGCTGAAACTTAAATGTTGACAAGAAGGTGGCTATTCAAAGATATCCAAAGAAAAAGTTGCAGGTATCAACAACATATATGAACTGGGATGTTCAAGAAATAGAAAGGTCAACGGAGTTAGTGTCATGTTTTCTAGCCATTTTAGACTGCGACCCAGAGATTAAAAAAAAAACAGTTTAGGTTGTAAACCATTACAGAAGCACACAGGGCTGATATATTGTTACAAGTTAATATTTAGACTTCATATTTTGGTATTTCCCATTCTACTCTTCTTCTCAAGAAGTAAAATGCTGATCATGACCTTCAAGATTGATTTCAGAATCCAGTAATGAGTTTGGAAGAATTTGGAAAAAATAAAAAACACTGGGCAGAGCAATAAGTACAAGAGAGCTTCTTATGAGATTAAATCTGAGCAACAGACAAGGGCCCACAATGCATCGGGCTTTAAACCAGGACAGTGCTCTTCCTCCCTGCATTTGGAACTGAATTTCCATCAGGCTTCTTTCCTTTCAGCCTGAAGTACTTCCTTTTGCAATTCTTGCAGAGAAGTTTGGGTAATGACAATTCTCTTAGATTTATTTTTTACTGAAATGTTTTTATTTCACCTTCAGTTTTAAAGATTTGCCCATAACATCTATTTCTTGGTTAAGTGTTTTATTCTTCTTTCAGCATAGTAGCAATAAATAGTATTGTCTCTAGACTTCACAGTTCCCTAAGATAAATCAGCAGTCATTCTTACTTAGAGGGGTGGAGCAATGTATGGTACATCCACAGAATGGTATAAAAACACAGCAATAAAAAGAAACGAGCTCCTGAGTCATGCAGCTACAAGAATAAAACTCAAATGTACTTTGCTTAGTAAAATAAAGCCATACTTAGAAGGATATGATCCCATTCATGATATTCTGGAATAGTAATAATACAATAGAGATTTCTGTCTCACTAGGTTCTCCATGATCTGTTTAGTTCAGTGGAGTTTTTATATAAAATTTTAAAAATGTATTTATTCTGCTGGGTTTACTAAATTTCCTGGACTAGTGGGGTGGTTGTTTTAGATAAAATTTCAATATTTTTGGCCTGTATTTCTTAAAATAATTTTCTACATGTTTCTCTTTCTTTTCTCTCTGAAACTCGAATTACAAGTACGTTTAACTGCTTGCTACTCTCCCACAGTTCTATAGGATTCTCTCTTTACAACCTCTCTTTTCAAATCGTGTTAGATCTCCATTGTCATGACTTCAGGTTCACTGACCTTTTCACTGTTGTGCCAGTCTGCTGTCAATTCCACCAAATAATTTGATTTTAAATTGG
The DNA here is from genome assembly GCF_036850995.1 of Saccopteryx leptura. Taxonomy (NCBI): domain Eukaryota; kingdom Metazoa; phylum Chordata; class Mammalia; order Chiroptera; family Emballonuridae; genus Saccopteryx; species Saccopteryx leptura. The sequence goes on from NC_089504.1 coordinate 276,009,586, forward strand.
GTTTACAGGATATAATTTACATCCAGTGAAATTCACCCTTTTAATTGCACAGCTGTATTAGTTTAAATAAATACAAGTAATTGTGAAATTACCACAATAATAAAGACATGTAAAAGTTCCATTATCTCCCAACACTTCCTCATGCCACTGTGTGATCAACCTCTGGGCCAGTCTAGTCCCTGCACCAATCAGCCAACCACTGCTCTGTTCTAAATCTCATTGTGTTGCTTTCACAGAATATCAAAAATGGGAATCTTATCCCTCTGACTATGGCTTTTTTTTCACTAAGAATAAAACATTTCAGTTTCATTCCTGTGGCTGCATGATTCAGGAGCTCATTTCATTTTATTGCTGTGTATTTATATCATTGTATGTATCTACTAGAGTTGCTATCCATTCACCAGTTAATGAACATGTGGGTAGTTTCCAGCATGGTATGATTACAACTGTGCCTCCAACCCGACACACTGAAGGAATCCCCCCGACCTGGGCTACGGTTTGCCTGCTCCTGACTCGCTTCAGTTCACCTCTGGAGAGCACACCTTCCCCAAGCTCCTACCGAGGGATGTGGGCAACTGGAGCACTAGGGCCACCAAATTGATCCCCACAAAGAACCAAGAAAAAGAGGCATTCTCGGGGCGGTGGTGAGGTGTTCTGCGCATCTTGCAGGATGCTGTTATTTTTCTGGACGACAGCTGGAAACCTAAGAGACAGTGAGCATCTAAATGTGTATTTTACCATTTCAAACGCGAGTACCAGATGCAATAATCCCCAGACTCACCAAAGGTTGACAGCAAGTGGGCGTGACCTGCACCTCGAACTGGGGTGGGCGGTGCCAATCCGAGAGTAGAAAGGCGGGGCCAGGGCGGGAGTTGAAAAAGTAGCACTGAAAGGAATCTGGCTTATCCCTTGCTGGGTTCTAACCCATCAAGTTCTGTTGGCAGCTCTGGACAGGAAACTAGAGCTGGCCAAGTCTTCACGGTGCCTTTCCCCTAACCCTGGATATAAGAACAAAGCACACTGACCTGAAAACACAAGCCCAGAGACAGTGGTTCATCTAAAGGCAAATACCCCCCGGGTTCCATTTTTGTCCTGGGGCCTCCAGACTATCAGTAGTGCCAGAGCCCTTGCTCAAATTTGGCATTAATCAGGCATAATTAAGAATAATAGTTGAGATTTTTGTGGTTGAACACCTGCCACAGAATCCCATCAAAGCCTGCTAGATTTCAAAATCACCAAGATACTTTGGCCATTGCACTCCTAATCCCTAATGTAATGACTCTACCCCCAATCCCTTCAGAGGACCCCTGGGAAGGTAAATTATTAAACACTGTGCCATTAAGCATATTGGATCTCAACCTATGGGGCCCTTGCCATTTAGGAACAAAATATTTTGTTGAAAATAAAATGCATATGCTTGAGAAAGGGAAGGACAAGGGTTTACTAAGTGGAAAATTCTTAAAAGCAGTGAATGTTATTAGTGATAGGATGTTTAGGAAATGGTTAAGTGAAGTAAGTAATTTCTGTTAAGGGATCTCAAACAACGTTAAAAAAATTAAAAATGAGCAAGACTTTTTTTGGTAGAGTTATTAAAAGAAAAAAGAGTCATATGATGGTCATAAAAGAGCAAACAAAAGAAATTGACATTTTCTTCATAATAGTTGTCAAAAAATGAAAACAACAACCAATATGAGTAAACATTTGTTCAATTCTAAGGAGGCCCATGATGAGGTTCCTCAGGCTTCGGTCATGTGTGGATCAGCCAGCTTTTGGTTTATGGCTGGAGCAGGGCATATTGTCTTTCTCAGGGTCAACTTACAAGGGTTGGTAGGGTCAGTCTCTGCTGTCCACAAGGGTGTCTCTGCAAGGGCCACAGGCTTCAGTCAACTGTGGTGAACCCAGGCAGGTATACTCTCTAACTTTGGCAGCAGAGAATTACAGTGTAAGGTCCTCTTCACTTGGGATGAAAGTGAGCCGTATTCTAATCCTTGACACACAGATGGTCTCCTTTGGAAGATGTAGGCCTTCTTTTTCGAGACCTTGTAGCCATTCTTCTCTAGATGACGTAGAAGTTTGTCTATTCCTTGAGCACATCCTTGGAGAGTGTTATGACCCAGCAACAGATCATCCACATACTGACTGACATCCAATGTCCTGTGCAGGAAACCTCTGGAAGTCCTGAGTGAGGGCCTATCTAAAGATGGTGGGGGAGGTCTTGAACCCTTGTGGGAGCCTAGTCCAAGTGTTCCGCTCCTTTGTCCCTGTAGCTGGATCCTCCCATCAGAAGGCAAATCGCTCCTGGTTTTCAGGAGCCAGTCTTATACTGAAGAAGGCATCTTTTAAGTTTAAGCAAGTGAACCAAGAGACTCAGGCAGGGAGGAGGCTTAGGAGAGTGTAGGGGTCTGGTACTGTCAGGTGCAGAGTCACTGCTGCCTCATTTACGACTCATTGGTGGTGGTAAGGATTGATATACCAGCACTTGCCATTCTACCATGAGCCCTTGTTCATTTATCACTGTGTTCCACATTTCTCTCAGAGGCATCTTCACTCTGGACACTGTCTCTGAGCTCAACCTCCTGGCTAGGGGAGAGGAGCCTGGACCTGATTCTGGCAGGGTAGTGGGAGGCATCTCCGGCTCGGGCAACTTATGTTGGGACTTGATAGATCCAGCGATAATGGGCCTGAGTCAGTAGCAGTTTATGGATAGAGAGGGAGCCAGGTATAGAAAGGTAAAAAAAAAATGTTTTTATTCTTCTGGTTCACGAAGGGTTAAAATTTCTGGCACCTGCAGCATCAGTGGCTCACTGGGTCTGGTGGAACCTTCCTTATTAACACAGTGGAAGCCTCACCTCTAAGCCAGACCTAATTCAGGTTGAGCCAGCACTCACTCACCCTTTATGACAAGAAGAGTTAACATCCAGTCTAATAAATCGATCCTGGGGTTTTCTATGGAGATGCTTTCTTATTGGTTCACACTTTGCCACTAAAAAAAAAACACCTTTGCAGTGGGTGTCCCCAGCCCTCAGAGGTACAACTTATGGATTCTTCTCCCACAGCACATAGCCAGGGTCACAGCTGTATTTTATAGCTGGTCCAGACCCCAAGTGGAGTGGATCCTGTGTCTTCTTTTTCCTCGTTGAGGATTTGAGGGGCTGGGCACTCACTCTACAGAGAAAGAAGAAAATTTTTCTTATATAAACAACAGCAACAGAAAAAAAAAAGAAATTGGCATCAATGCTATAATTTCACTCTGATGGCAGTTATATGGCACAGAAGGTATCTTGTAGTCCAGTTTGGAGTAATTTTAGATCAGCAGTTGTTGATCTTTTTCTCATTTCTGCACCGAGAGTGATGCAGAGTTTTGTTCACTCCCCATTTGGTGCTTTACTTCCTCTCTTGTCTCTTCCTTTCTTAAGGAATCACCTTGTATGCTTTCAATGGGAGATTCTAACACATCCATGGGGTGGGGGCTTTGCTGACTTCTGTTTTAAGACATCAGTATTAAGACAAATGAGCATTTCCCTCCAAAGGAAATGGGCCATTTAGTGGTCCCTAATGTTATTTCTCCCTAGGACACCCCTACAGAATAAACTAATGATGGGCCAGTGTTAAAAAAAAAACAACCTTCTACATAATTTATAACCACTATACATATTTAGTAGAACTGGGAGACTAGAAACTGGAAAAGGCCCTGCTTAGGTTCATAACCTATTCCTCCAGTTCTCTGAAAAGAGGAGACAGCACTACCTTTTCTTGGTATCAGAACACTCACCCCTCTCACAGACTGGTGGGGATGGCTCCCATGTGCCTTGGGCATTACATCGTATTCCCTTGCTTCCTTTCAAAGTGAAGCCAGACAAGCAAGCAAATACCACAGTGTCATTAGACGAATATTGATCTTTCCTCCCAGACAATATTTGGGCTCTTAGGACCTGGGGACGTAGACACTGAATCCCAGAAACAGAAAGTTCGCAATGTGGGGCAGGGCCACTCCAGGTCCCGGTCTTCTGACTGTTGGTGGTACAACGGATAGTGCTTTCCCCAATCAGGGTGAAGTTCAAGCCTTCCTCTGGGCCCGGGTTACAAGTATAAGTGATTAAGCTTCTATATGGAACACTCACCTGAAGTGTTGCTTGTGTGTCTTTCATTGAGAATAGGAGGAGGTGGTAGGCACAGAATTTTTAGAGAAATGACAGAGAATGGTTGCAAAGAAGAAAACTTCAGACTTGATAGCACTCTCACCTCCTGGGCTCAAGAACCAGCATATTTGAATCTCTAATGAATCAGCCAAGTCAGAAATAGCAATATAGTTCAAAATTATTATTTATTCCAGAATATATATAATTCTGCTGATCCCTGCATTTCTTCTACTGAATATACGATTTCCTTTATGTGCATGGCCTGGCTTACAAGTTTACTTAGCTTTTAGAGAAAGAAAAGCCAAGGAACTCTGTTTTACTTAAATAAACAGAGAATGAAGATGTAACTGTAGTATACTTCAGTCATAACCCTTAAAGATGTCTAGGAGAGATATATGCTCTATAGGGTTCTGTATATTAACGACTAAATCAAAATCTTTTAATTCAAATACTTCAGTGTCCCGTTGAGCCTTTGACAGGAACTAGTTGCAAGCCAGTTGTGTAACTTAACTTCACATATTGGCATCTCGGTCCTAAAGTTCTCTGTTCAGCAATTACACACTTACTAGAAAGTTGGCCTTGTAATTGATACCTGGAGGCAGACATGGTTATTCAGAACTATCAGGCAGTTGATGATGTGGATCAATAACCTTTACTAAAGTCCAAGTCAAATTTATTTAATGTGTGTGCATTAACTCATATTAGTATTATCTCACAATCTCACCCCAGGCTGTCCATAGATCCCTCCGAGAAGCTTTACAGGCCATGCCACGTATGGATAAGCCAAATGTATTAAATCTTATAGGCCCTGCAGACGCTCACCCTTCATTACAGGTAAAGCTCACAGTTACACCAACCCGAAGGCTTGGAGGCCCCTTTATCTCCCCATTGTGAAAGGGTCCTGGAGATTCACACCGCATCTCTAAGGAAACAAGTCAAAGATGTGCAAAGCATGGCAAATAACAGAATAGCCAAATTTCTGAAAATCAATTGTCAATTTAGGGTATATTCACATTTTGGAATGGCAGCATTCCAGTTTCTTGAAGACAAGGAACAAATAGTCTTTTCTCCAAGAAACAAGTACTTCGGTTCATAACTGTACATCACAGATGATGTACAGGGATGAGGGCACCAACATTCTTTCCCATGTGATGTTCATTAGGGATCATGGGAGGTGGTAGGCAATCCAGGGGGAAATTTTTACACATACACATTAGAAAAACAGCCATCAGATGATGCATCCTTCACGGTCTAAATTTTCATGTAGTACATGTATCTAAATAAATGATATATGATATGGTAACCAGTCATCACAAATTTTCAACTAGATCTTTTAAAGATCGGACAAATGTGGTTTAATCATATACATTTTATACCATAAGTAAGTCATTATTTTCCTTTTTTAGTTATACTTTATGATTTATTCTGTTCTGTTTAAGCAACTCTCCATGTTTATACTCCATTGGTGGGTGGTCTGTATACCATGACTAATCTACATGGGGTATGAAAAGTTGGATTTAGCTCCTTAATTCAAGACACCTCCAAAGAGTCATTCCAGTTTCATAACTTCCCATAGAGTTGCCTGAGACCTTCACTGAGATTGCCCTCACTCTCAGTTTCTTCTTCTTTCCAGTTCTGATTTCTTTTTCTCTAGCTTTCCATGAATGTTGAGCCTAAGAACACTTCCACATTGTCTTACTCAATAACTTTGTCTCAACATTTTTTCCCTGACAACCTGACATATGACAGCCACAGACAGGGTGTGGAGCAGAGGGTGTTTGTCTATTTCCAGGGGCAGATGGTCCAGTGACTCATATGAATGATTCTAGGAGGATTTAGTCCATTAACTGCAGAACTTGAGGACAATTCTTCCTAAAATGCATACACTTACAAAAACTTCTTAATGTTATTGAAAATACCATTTCCTCATTTACTTTCTCTTCATAAGCTTCTGAGGATTTCTGAAATACATATAAATTAATACCTTAGATTATTTAGAGGCCAGTGGAGACACAGGGATTTCTTTGAAGAAGACTATAGTAGTGTTTACATAATATATAGTGTTTTAAATTACTCAGTCCATACTGATTTTCCTTGTTTCTAATTTAGTAGCACTTATTCTGTACTTCATAATTTGCCACTAATCTCTAGGCTTCTACTCTTTGCTGTTCTACTGTGATATCTTATGCTCACAGTAAGTTTATGCATTTTTTTCTGAAGTTAAAACTAATTTTTAAGATTGTCTGGAATTTCTCACACTAATTTCCCCCCAAAAGACAATATATAAAGACTTCAGAGTCCCCACTAACCACCATTTAAAAAATGTCCTTCCATGCTCCAACTTTCCTTTGCTTTGGCTATCAACAGCTTGTTCTCTGTATCTATGGGTCTGTTTCTGTTTGGTTTTATTTGTTCATTTTTGCTTTGTTTTGTTCACTTATATATTCCACATATAATAACATAATACCCTTTAGGTTTATTCATGTTGTCACAAATGACAAAATTTCATTATTTTTTATTGTTTTGTAATATTTCATTATATATAATTATATAATAAATATCTATAATAAATATATAATTATATAATTGATATTCCATTTTACATATATTATCTTTTTTAAGCTATTCATCTATAGGTTCACATCTAGGTTGCTTCTATAACTTAGGTTTGTATTATAAGTAATGATGCAATAAATCTAGGGGTGCATATATCTTTTTGAATTAGTGTTTTTGTTTTCTTTGGCTAAATACCAAGAAATAGTATTGCTTGGTTGTATGGTCACTCTATTTTCAATTTTTTGAGAAAGCTTTATACTGTTTTTCATATTGGCTGCACGAATTTACAATTTCTTCTACAACATATGAGGATTCCCTTTTGTCTACATCCTCACCAGCTCTTGTAATTTTTTTTTTCAGTAAGAAGAGTGGAGGCAGAGACAGACTCCACTATGTGCCCCAACTGAGATCCACTCACCAAGCCCACTATGAGCAATGCTCTGACCATCTGGGGCATTGCTCTGTTGCTCAGCAACTGAGCTCTTCTTAGTGCCTGAGGCAGAAGCCATGGAACCATCCTCAGTGCCCGGGACCAACTCACTTCGATTGAGCCATAGCTATAGGAGGGAGAGAGGGAGAGATAGAAAGAGAGAGCGAGAGAGAGAGAGAGAGAGAGAGAGAGAGAGATATTGAGAGAGAGAAGGGATGGGTGGAGAAGCATATGGGACTGCCACTCACTCTGCCAATGCTCTACTGCTGAGCCAACCGGCCAGGGCATCTATCGTTGCTGTTGTTGTTTTTTTTCCAAACTTTACCAGTTTTTTTCCTTTTCTTTTCTTTTTGCCCTAATGACCTAAAGTTTTATTTTTTAAAAAAACTTTTATTTTACCTTTTCAAGTATACTTCATCTTCATTATTAGTTTCAGGTGTATGGCATAATGGGTAATTTACAAAGTGATCCTCCTAAAATGTCTGGTACCCACCTGGCAACAAACATAGTTATTACAGCATTATTGACTATATTTCCTATGCTGTACTTCACATCCCTGTGAGTATTTTGTATACTGATTATACCTTTCAGCCTTAAACTTCATCTTTTCTTACTCCCTCTTCATTTCTAATTTTTTTACCTTCCATTTTGTTTTCTATTCCTTTTATTTATCTATTTTCCTCTATTCCAAACAGTGTTTATAGTTTCCTTCAACATCTAATGTTGAGCCTAATCTTTATTTATTTGTTTGTCTATTTATTTATTTTTAATTCTTTAGTTTTCTTTCTAACACCACTGTTCTTCCTCCTTCCACTTGTAAATGAACTCATTATTGGTCAATAAGAAGTTCCAGGCCTTGGCCGGTTGGCTCAGTGGTAGAGCGTCGACCTGGCGTGCAGGAGTCCTGGGTTTGATTCCTGGCCAGGGCACACAGGAGAAGTGCCCATCTGCTTCTCCACCCCTCCCCCTCTCCTTCCTCTCTGTCTCTCTCTTCCCCTCCTGCTGCCAAGGCTCCACTGGAGCAAAGCTGGCCCGGATGCTGAGGATGGCTCTGTGGCCTCTGCCTCAGGTGCTAGAATGGCTCTGGTTGCAACAGAGCAACGCCCTAGATGGGCAGAGCATTGCTCCCTGGTGGGCGTGCCAGGTGGATCCCAGTTGGGTGCATTCCAGTCCGGTGCATGCGGGAGTCTGTCTGACTGCCTCAGTTTCCAACTTCAGAAAAATACAAAAAAAAAAAAAAAAAAAAAGAAGTTCCTGCTGAAGAATGTGGGTAACCAGAGCACTAGGGCCACCAAAAGGATCCCATCAAAGTTACATAAAGAAAGGGGACTTTCAGCCCTGGCCGGTTGGCTCAGCGTTAGAGTGTTGGCCTGCCGTGCAGGGGACCCGGGTTCGATTCCCGGCCAGGGCACATAGGAGAAGCGCCCATTTGCTTCTCACCCCCCCCTTCCTCTCTGTCTCTCTCTTCCCCTCCCGCAGCGAAGACTCCATTGGAGCAAAGATGGCCCGGGCGCTGGGGATGGCTCCTTGGCCTCTGCCCCAGGCACTAGAGTGGCTCTGGTCGCCGCAGAGCGACGCCCGGAGGGGCAGAGCATCGCCCCCTGGTGGGCAGAGCGTCGCCCCTGGTGGGCGTGCCGGGTGGATCCCGGTCGGGCGCATGCAGGAGTCTGTCTGACTGTCCCCGTTTCCAGCTTCAGAAAAATACAAAAAAAAAAAAAAAAGAAAAAAAAGAAAGGGGACTTTCACGGTGGCGGGAAGGTGTCATTCTGATCCCACCACATGCCAACATTATCGAGGAATATCAGAGAAACTGGAGGGCTGAGGAGCAGGTACCTCACTAAGTCAAGTTCAGACACACAAACCCCAGATTCCAAAGTGCAGGTGCAGACCCGCAGGTGGGCGTGTCCTGGGCTGGGGAAAACAAGGACGGGGCTCCGCAGGGTCAATCGGCTTCTTGAAATGCAGAGCTTTGGCACAGGGGTCATATATTAGGGCTGGATGGGAAAGGGTAGGACCCTGGCTGGGTCTTTGCTTTGCACTTGCAAAGCGTAATGTAAATTATTCTTTCCCTTACTCCCTTGAGAATACTTTGGGAAGAAAAAATATTAAACAGCACTGTGCCATTAAGCATATTAAGCCTCGAGTGTACGGAGCACTTGCCCTTGCAGAACTAAACATTTCACTGAAGATGAAATATACATGCATGAAAAAGGTGAGGACCCCAGCTTATTAACTGGCACGTTCTTGGGAGTAATGAATGTCATTATAGTCAAGAAAGAGAGGGCTTGGTCTGACCTGCAATGCGCAGTGGGTAAAAGCATCAACCTGGAAGGCTGAGGTTGCCGGTTTGAAACCCCAGGCTTGCCTGGTCAAGGCACATATGGGAGTTAATGCTTTCTGCTCCTCCCCCTTTCTCTCTCTCTCTCTTTCTCTCCGTCTCCTCTCTCTAAAATGAATAAATAAAATATAAACTAATAATAATAAACATTAAAAAAAAGAAAGAGAAAACTTGGTTTGGTGAAGTAGATAATGAGAGCTTTTCTGATGAAACAATGTCTCAATGCTGGAAAATTAAGAATGAGAAAGATTTATTTGTAGGATTGTGAGTAAACCTGTATGATTAGTAAAAGAAAAATAGGGTAACATGATGGATGGTAAAGAGCAAACAAAATTTTATTCCTATTAGTTGCCAGAGAATGAAAGCATCAACCAATGTGGGTAAACAATTTGAAGGGACCAGCACCTTCAAACGTTTAATTTTAACATAACTTTTCCAAAAGTCAAATGTTCTTAAGTGCAGATGGATTCTAAACCAACAGTTCCATTTAGGGCTGATCCCAAAGTAATCATCAGAGCTCTGAGCATAGAGTATACTTTTGGAAAAAATGTAAACCTGAAGTATCTATTAATAGAAGTAAGGAATTGGTGATAGGTACCTTTGTGGGGTGAAATTTTATGCATCAAGCTGTGTAAAAAGTATCAATGTGAGAAACTATAATAAATTTTAAGTGGAAAAGCGGAATTCAATCTATATACATTTTGATATTCCTTTTATTGAGCCAAAGGCTGTATAAATATACATATGAAAATAAATTAGAAATATACTACAATTATATTTAATTTTGTGATTTTCAATTTCTTATATTGACTGACTTTATGTTACATTTAGGATCATGTAAAAAAATTTTAGCGATCTAACACATATATCAATATCTATTTTGTTCATACAGTGGTGGGGATAGAATTGTATTGCACAGGGTTAAGGAATGAGAGGATGATGAGGAAATGGAAGCTCTCAGAACAAACTTCACATGCTTTTTCTACAATTACAAAATTCACATGTACTTAAAGAATTCTGCACCTGAGATGTTTTTTATAAAACCTCACTTCCATAACTTAAGACCTTTTTGGTTCAACAAACCATGGAAATTCCTCTTCCTCTCAGACCAACATAATATTACGATTCTTGGCAAAGCATGGAAGACACTAAGCGTAGGTATGACGTGTAAAATAAATTCCTAAATTTCTTGGATTATAAAATCTTGATACTTTTTGATGACACAGATTAAAGGAGGTAGAATTAAAGAGGCAGTGAATAGGAGACTCAGTGAGGGGAAATTATATATAATTCCTGTTCACTCTTATAGTTGTGAAAGAGTGATATATTGAATGTTTAGTGGCTCTATGTTGGCACTTCTTTGTGAAAACAGAATCTATTTACTGTTCTCTATAAACATCTGTATACCATATTATATATCAAATCTATCTCAATAAAGCTGAAATCAAACCTTTCCCATCTATTTCTAGGTTTGGAAGTAACTTTAATTTTTCCTGTGAGAAAATTCTAAAGATAGGGAAAAAAATATGGTTAGTGCTTGGTTTCTGGTGATAGGTACTAGATTAGATTCAAGGACTGGAGTTCTATTGGAATTTCCTTTCAATCAGTGAAATTTCTACACCTGGTGTTTATCAAGGCATTCTTAATATAATTGCAAATTTTCACATTGATTGCTTCAACTTTGAGTTGACTCAACTAAGGAGGCTCCATTTGATATGTTTCTAGCCTTGTTCCTTATTTTTCTGGACAAGCTCCATGAGTCAAAAATAGAATTTTCTTGCTTTTTGTCCAGTGCCCAGACAGTTTTAAGACTCTATGTATAATAAATATGTGCTAAATACTGAAGGAAATAGTGAGTGTTGCTTTCAAGTGCATTTAATGTGCCTTTGCCAATTCTTTATTGCATGGATTTACTGAATGTTAAAAAGTTCTGAGAAAAAAAAAGAAAAAAAAGTTCTGAGAGATTTTGATTTTTATAGTTTTAGACACTAAAAGCAAAACTGGATTTGTCTCTAAAAGAAATGTTGTCTGCACAGGAAAACCCCTGAATCAGGCAAGCAACCATTGAGATCATTTTAGTGATTCAGTTCAAATGAGAGTATTGACAGTGAACTTCCTAAGGTCCTCACAAAAAAAGGACTTGAAAGAATGAAGGTTTTGAGTGAAGTAGGGGAGTAAAAACTAGTGGTTTCTCTAACTCCCCCTAAAGATGTCGTCAAACTGCCAAAAAAAAAAAAAAAAAAAAGAAAAATGAGAAGAGAATGGTGACTATGGATGAGGTTTTGAGTGGTGTTCTCAGATGGATTACATATTCCGTAAAAAGATTTTCAATGATAAAATTTTTTATTTCCTTTTTATTAGAATAGTCTTTAACTTACATCTAAGTGTCAAAAAGGCAAAAAACAAACCATAAAAAGAAAACACCACACACACACACACACAAGAAAACTAGCCAGATTAGCATTAGAAATAGCTTTGGAGTGTAATTGTTTCAGCTGCTGATTTTCAGTTGCAAGAATTGCTCAATAAAACAATTAGTTTAAACAATATTACGTATTTCCCCATATATCAGACACACCTTAGTTTTGGGGCCCAAAATTAAAAAAAAAAGTGTTACATAAAGTTATTGAACTCAAGTTTTATTCATCATAAAATTCATCCAACTCCTCATCACTGTCAAAACTCCCATTAGCTTGTCCTCATCTGTGTCTGATGACAAATCACTGTCTTCAACAATGAGTGCAAAAACAAGCACGAAAAAAGTGGAAATACCAAGTAAAAAAATCTACAACCACTGTATAAGATGCACCATTTTTAGACCCCAAATTTTTCAAAAAAGGGTGCATCTTATACATGGGGAAATATGGTAAGGTTGGAGGTGGAGGGAGAGGAAGTTGAGAATTACACTGTGATGTATTTATCATTCGCTGAGAAAGGTGGACAATAAAGATGATGGTAGAATAGAGCAGATGGCACAAGGTACATGAACAGGTAATTTGGAGAAACAAAAATGAAACTATGAATGAATAAAGGATGCTGAAAGACATCCCACTTCTGAGCATATATTCAAAAGAATTGAAAGCAATATCTTGAACAGATATTTGCTCAACTGTGGTCAAAGCAGTATTATTCACAAAAGTCATTAGTAGAAAACAAGAATTAGTGGATAAGCCAAATGTTGTGCAAAGGTGCAGTGAAATATTATTGAGCCTGAAAAAACAGAAAATTCTGACATGTTACAACAGGGATGAACCTTGAGGACACTATGCTAAGTGAAATAAACCTGTCAAAAAAGGCAAATGCTGTATGGTTCCACTTACATGAAGAGCCTAATGTAGTTAAATTCATAGAAAAAGAAACTACAGTGATGGTTTCCAGGGACTGGGGGAAGAAAAATGTGGAGTTGCAGTTTAATGGGAATAGCATTTAATTTTTATAACATCAAAAAGTTCTGGAGATTTGTTGCACAATGATGTAAATATACTTAACACTTCTGAATTGTACACTTAAAAAGGTTCAGATAAAAATTTTATGTTACATGCTTTTTGCCACAATTAAAAAAAAAGATGCCAGGGAGAGTAGATTTTTGATAGCCAGTGAGCAAGGTTTAATTTTCTTGATAGTTTAAATACTGCAACAAAGAAAATTGATAGCTGAATTTGGAGTGTGGTCAGAGAGGAAGAGTGTGGTGATGGCTGGGGAAAGGTGCTGGCTGGACAAATATAAAAGAAAGTCTTCGGATGAAGAATTGAATTTGTGGGTTAAGATTTGGACCCAAAAGACAAAGTAGTGGAATCTAGAACACATAAAAGTTAAACCGCACACTCTAAAAACCCTGACTGTGTCTGTATTCAAGAGTTCATTGAATTGAGAAAAAAATCATATAAAGCAAATGTTTTTTAAAGATAAAATTTATTTGAATAACTAAAGTACAAACTATTAAGTGACATTTTATAAGTAACTAGAGCTTCTGAGATAATTGCCAAGGAAACATCCAAAGCTTCAACGGTTCACAAAAAATTTATAATTAAAACCTCACTCCCATAACTTTATAAAATGTGTAAATTAGAATTACTGAGTGAATATGGAAAGGCAATATATAAACCAATAAACAATAGACTTTGCCAAAAAAGAAAATAATAACCAAAGGCAATATACTGTGAGAAAAACTCAAACCAAGTGAAAATTAAAGTGAATTGTTTAACTGTATCTGATGATTCTACTACTGAAATAAAATCAGACCTCCCAACAAAGGTATGCCCATCAACACCACAGAAAATGCTTCCTACTCTGCTTAAATAATTAAAACCACTCTATAACCAGGAGGATATGGCAACCATATGTATGCTGATTACAAAAAAAATGAGTCTATATATAAGGATAGTTTATTTTATTGTCTTCATTTAAAAGGTGACACATTCAGAGACATAGCCTGGCTCCAGGCACATTACAGGAGGCTTTGAAATGTCCTTGAAGGGCATGTGGCAGGGAAACTGAGCTCTCATCTTTGTCACGAAGCAAACTTTCTTTGTTCTGCTTCAGAATAAATGCAAATAGGAATTAGAGCTTATGCCGTCATCTCACTGATGTTGAGCCTACACAACTAGACTTGCTGATATTCAAATGGCTTTTTTCCAACCCATGTTCAGTTGGATTCCAAGCAAAAGGCACACTGGAATAGATCGTTTCTGTTTAGGAGGCAGCATGAATGGCATAGGCACAAATCAAAGTTTAAGTAATGGGAGTATTAACATTCTAGGTCTATACCGATCATAAGTGCTATAACAATTAAAGCATCAAGTCTTTTAGAAGATCTTCTATTACGAGATCCTTCTTCAGATAATATGATTACATAGAGCAATTAAATTTTATATTGATAAATATAAATAAAAGTGAGGGAGAGACCGAAGCAACAGTCTCATTCTCATTCATTCAGATATTCATTTAACAAACATTTACGTAATAGCTTTACTTTGGATCCCTATGGCTTTCAATTTAGAGATCACTCTGGCAATGCCTGACCCTGTGCTCTTCAACCCTTTTCTTCTGACTCACCAGCAGCTGGTAAGCTTTTCTTATTCCACTGCCAGAGAAGGTTCTCTGTGTCTGACTTATGGTATGTATTCTTACAGTGATATGTATGTCTCCTATTTTTTATTTTACTATAAAAGTTCCAAGAGGTCAAATGTGGTACATTTATTTCATAGATTATATAAAAGAAAGCAGTTTTAAGTCATACTTGGACCTTTTCTCTTCACTAACTTCTTTTACATCCTTAGTGATCTTATTTGATCTTCATATTATGTATGCCCACACACTGAAAAGGCCCAAATTTGTATCTCAAGCCTGGACCTATTTTGTAAATCCAGTTGTCTTCTTGACACTTCTACTTGGATGTCTATTTGATACTTCACACTTAAGATCTACAAAGTGGAACTTCTCAATCCTGCTTTCACATTCTTAGGCATCTTAATTAATGACAATTCTATCCTTCCAATTCCTCAGAAAAAATACGGTGGCATTGTCATTGACTCCTCTCTTTTTTTCATATTCTAATACAGGCTACCCTAAAAGTGTAAGCAGAACCTGACCTCTTCTCACCAGCTTGGTGGTAGCTCCTCACAGCTTCTCACCTGGATTACTGTGATAGAGTCCTCACCTATTCTCCATCTTCTGACCTTGGCTTTCTATACTCAGTTCTTAACACAGCAGTTAAAATGATCCTTTATTCTTCCACTTAACCCTTCCAATGGTTCCCATCTCAGAATAAATGCCAAGTTCATTCAGTGGTCCCCAACCTCTGGGCCATGGACTGGTACTGGTCCGTGGGCCATTTTGTACCTGTCCACAGAGAAAGAATAAATAAGTTACATTATTTCCATTTTATTTATATTTAAGTCTGAACAATGTTTTATTTTTTAAAAGTAACCAGATTCCTTGTGTTACATTTGTCTAAGACTCACTCTTGACACTTGTCTCGGTCACGTGATACATTTATCTGTCCCACCCTAAAGGCCGGTCAGTGAAAATATGTTCTGACATTAAACCGGTTCGTGGCCCAAAACAGGTTGGGGGACCACTGCTCTATATGATCGCTCATCCTCACCCTCCTTCCCTTACCTCTCTGATTTCATCTCTACCACCTTCTCACTCAGCCAGTCAGTACTAAGCTACATGGCCACAGCATGCACACACCTTCTGGTCTTTGCACTTGCTGATCTTTCTTTCTGGAATATCCTTCCCCACATGGCTGGCTCCTTACTTTAATCTTTGCTCAAATGCTATTTTGTCAGTGAGGACTTGTTTTCTACCACCTTGCCTTCTCAACCTCCCATTCCTGCTTTATTTCTTTTCATAATACTTGTCATCTTTTTATTTATAATACTCTTAACCTTTTGCTATTTATTCAAATATTTGTTGAATGAATTAAAATGAATTAATTAAAAATGAATTTAAAATAACAAATATTAATTGGGAGTGTGCTTAATTAAGGTAACAATTTCTGTTTAAAAGTATTAAAAATTATGCAATCAAACCATATTTACTCAGCATTGTGCTTATTTATAAAGAGAATTTGAAGGACACTTTGACATAGACATTAATAAAAACATTTTAATTTCATGAAATATCGGTTTGTCTTCTGATTAGCTTGCTGGGTTGTATGGATCAATCATATATACTTCTCGTGTTTCTAAGTGAAGATCTTCTGTTTTAGGGCTTTTATTTGTAAAATAATGGCTAAATGAAAGAAGAAAGAAAAAAGTAAAATTTTTACTCATGGTCATAATTTGTATAAAGATGTAACAGTTGTTTGTTTCCATAATTCCCAACAAATAGTAAGTAATTTCACGAATGATTCCATTCTTATTATCCTAAGCAGACTATTAAATAATCCCCACTTCTTGGAAAGGATCATAAAAACAAATAACTTGCAAGGCTGCTAAGTAATCAATTCAAAAGGTGACATTAGGAAGCTTTACCTCAGATCCAAGATTCTTTGTGACTAATAACTAACCCTAGTTTGCAAAAAAAAAAAAAAAAAACCAAAAAACAACAAACGAAGCCTTTTTTTAGTATATGATCATAAATTCACCTTTGTGGAACACAATCTTCCATCTAATTTAAAAGGGAATTTTTATATTTAAGGTTTAATTCAAAATCTTTACATGGTCATACAGCACTGAAAGCTTTTAATGATTTTTAAAAGAATATTTACTTTTCCTCTTAGAAAGCACATAATTTCACTTTCTTGAAATTAGTAAAGGATAATAGAATGTGATTATAGTACAATGTGGAACTCTGAAGTAAAAAATTACTGGGGAAGAAAGATTATTTCTAAGGTTACTTACAGTATGTCTCTTACTACTGTATTAAAGAGGTCAGCTTATAAGAAGAGCCATTAAGAATATTATAAAATGGTAAATTTAGATCAATATGAATTTATATTTTATTAAAATATAGATGTCTAGAAAAAATAGCATAGGTTTTCCTTCAAATGTTTAGAAGGCTTTTATAAATATTTAATTTTTTATAAGACATCCATTTTTAAGTGATCATTCATCTCACTTAAATAATATTTAAGGCTGCTCAAATGTCTATATCAGCTATCAAAAAGTAAACTCAATATGGTTAAAATGGAAATAAAACAACAGGGTGATGCTTAGGAATTTAGTTTAACATGTATGTTTGGTTCATATCAATTCAGGCACTTAAATAATAGTAAATGATGTAATCATGTTTGTATACTTAATAACGTTCAGACTGGAACATTATGAATTATTTGAGCTGGTAGACATTTCCAAAGGTTGCAGATTCTCCTACACGTGTCCTGATAGCCAACTTAGGAAGGAGCATGAAGGAAAGAGATAGAGACCACATTTTCTATTTATTTAAATTTGTAATTACTCTTGGCTAAAATGACCTTCAATTTTCTGCAAGGAAAGCCAAGCAAATGACATCTCTATTTTTTTTTTCTTCTTCTCCCTTGAATTTTCTGGAACTACTACTGTCTCTTAGATTTCCTGCTGCTTCTTGACTGTTCCTTCCTCTCCTTGCCTTTCTGTCCTGTGACCATTTCTCATCCCTATTTTTATCTTTTAAGTTTTTTTGGTCCCAAAGACTCAACTCTGATTTAAATGTCATCTCCTGAGTCCAGGCCCCTCTCCTGAGTCCCACATCACAGGTGCCACAAAGTGGCATAGTCAGAACTGAACTCATCCTCTTCCGCCAGAAACCTGCCCCTCTCCTCTTTTAGTGAAATACAAGGACCACCCAGGGACCTTTACTTGGCTCTTTCTACCTACTCTCAACAGGACACTCAGCCCTGGAAATTCTATATTCTTAATAGCGAAGACATCTCTTGCCTCTGTTCCAGCCTCTTGATCCCTGCCACAGCTGTGCTGGCTGATGGCCCGATCCTGCTCCCTTGTAACAATGCAAAATCTGGCCTAGCTCCTGACAATTTTTCTAGATTCCCCAAATGTCTATTAAATGAAATATTAGTTCCAAGGGATGTTAAAAGCATTATATGAGATTAAAAGAATTGTGCAATCAAATTAGTTTTTAAAACAGGCTTTTATAGTCTAGGATGTTAAATATTCTCATGGTGGATGTGAATCTCCATGAGAAATATAGTATGCTGTATTTTCTTTTTTTTATTTTTTTTAAAAATTCATTTTGGAGAGGAGAGAAAGAGATGGGGTGGAGAAGCAGGAAGCATCAATGCCCATACATGCCTTGCTTGACCACCGGTTGGAAGCTGGTGACCTCAACAATCTAGGTCGACGCTTTAACCACTGCACCATCACAGGCCAGGCCACAATATTTTCTAATCTTATTTAGTCATAGAATTCCCCTTTGCTTGAAGTCATTCACAACACCGTGGTTCTGTGGCACATCCTCTGGTAGATGCTACAGTGTAAAGTACATTCCAACTGTAGACCCTTGCCAGAATTGCTGTGCTCGGGCCCTCCTAGGTTTAGAACAAACTACTCAGGTTCATAGATGTCATCACTGTATAGTATCAATGTAGTCCTTTCATGTCTAATGCTTTGATTTGACACAACTGTGAACAATGTAATCAGGTGGTACTGGTGGCATGCTATATAAAGGATCCAGGTGACTTGGTATTTTAAAGAAATTTTGCTGGAGTTTGTGGGTGACATATTTGGGGTGACATGAGAATTTGAGACTTCTTTAAGACTTCACCTGATTATTCTCCCTAACAGTATTATGTATAGAGACATAGAACTTATGCACACAGAATACTGCCAGCCTGACACACGATGGTGTCATTTTGTAATAATGTATCTGTTGTACAAATTCAAATATTCTGTAATTTCCATGAGATTTCTGTGTCAGAGGGGACTTTTATGCCATTGCCTCCACCTTAACTTATGTCACCTTTACCTCCAAACATATTCAAACACACTATTTTCCAGTCACATCAAATTGCTTATGTAGTTCTCACAATATAAGGTAGAATGACAAGCCTCTGGGTCAAACTGTTCCTTATGCTCAGAATAACTTTCCCCTCCTGTGTATATTTTTTTGAATCTCACCTAAAATATCTTCTGTAACATGGAACTTTTTCTATCAAAATTTCAAGTACTGACCTTCCGTTTCATGTCCTCACCAAATATCCCATGAAATATTATGGCAACATTATTGATTCAAATTTACAAAAAAAATAATAAATTAAAATAAAATGTAAAGGTTTGTCTAATTTCTGGAAAATAACACATAATATAACACAACATAGAAACCTAACAATGTACTTAAGTTGTCATGAATACAACTGAGCAAAAGATTATGTTTTTAAAAATTTTTTAATTAATTTTAATTTACTGTGTTAACATGGATTCAAGTGTCCCACTCAATATACCTCCCTCACCCCCACCCCCTGCAAAAGATTACTTGAACAGAAGAAAGACCTAGTATGTTTCTGAACAGGAAGCATTTCATAAGAGATACCAATTCTTCACCCCCCCCAAATTCCTCACACGTTAATCTATAGACTTAAATGCAATCACAGTTTATGTGTTTTCAGAAAATGACAAATAATCTAAAAATCACCTGAAAGAACAAACAGAAGTGAATAGAAGAAAAAAAATCTCCCCCAACATTATAGCAAAGGGATTCCTTCTAAACTATATAGTATAATAGAAAGTCATACTTATTAAGCATAAAATGGTTTGATAGAATAGATAGATCAATAAAGCAGAAAAAGATGTCCAAAAACACAACAGATCCACATATATTAATAATTTGATATTTGATTAAATTAGAATATTTTTCAGAAAGTCATTTGGCAATTTTATTAAGCGCTTAAAAGATCTTACCTTTATCCCTAGTAATTCTAGAAATCTATGTTCTGGAAGTAAGCACTTGTACATGTGAAGAGGTTTATTAAAAGGCATTCCTTATATCTTTATTTATTATCAAGAGAAATGTGGAAGCAGCCTAAAATTTCCACAACAGAAATAAATATAATAGAATAATATACTATTATGTAATTAAAAAGAAAGCATGATTTAAAGACACAAAAATATGTACATGTGCAAAATGAAAAATAATAAGGCAGGAGACAATAATGCCAAATTTTCAGTTTAAAAAAAGAAAAGAAAAAAAGAATATAAGAATAAGTTTAGACAGGACTATACCAAAATATCTGCAGATGTTACTACTAGGATGTTTTCTTTATCTTTTCTAGAATTTTTATAATATGTCATCTGAATATACATCATTTATTTATTTATTTTTTTAATATATAGTTTTTTAGATTTTATTTATTCATTTTGGAGAGAGAGGAGAAAGAGACAGAGAGAAAGGAGGAGGAGCAGGAAGCATCAACTCCCATATGTGCCTTGACCAGGCAAACCCAGGGTTTCAAACCAGCGACCTCAGCATTTCCAGGTCGACGCTTTATCCACTGCGCCACCACAGGTCAGGCAATATACATCATTTAAATAAGTGCTCAATATCTTTTTAAGACCTTACAGGTAGGGCTTCCTGTATATGGCATAAAATACCATATTCCAGCTCTCACATTTTCATATTCCTTTCATGTGACTGTGCTTCTTTGTTTAGTTTCAGGCAAGAAGCTGAAACTGTTAGTGAATTTTGGTCTCACATACATTGAACTTACCGTTCTCTGTGTTTTAATAGCAGGTATAAAGTGACACCAATCAACAAGAGAAGAACTAAGACACCTACAGAAAGACCTAGAAAACAAAAGAGCAAGTTTCACAGGCCAGAAAACGTGACCTACATCGTTTTGAAGTGATCGTGGGGCCTATTCCTCATGGGGGAGAATATGGTAGGTTACTGTCATACTTATCCTTTCTGAGCCATATAAATATAGAATTCCTAAATAATTATACCTGAGCCTCAGGTTTTTCTGGCTCAACCCAGTTCACACCAAGCATTTGACTACCAGGTTCCAGTCAAGTTCTGTTGGGCTTTTCTGTTCTTTCTAGTTTTATTAGTAATATCCTAGTCATTGGTATAGAATTAGGAGCACATCAGGGTCCCATGACTTTGTATAACAATATTTAACTTTCATTTGTGAAATATGTTTTTCTACTGTAGAATAAGTCAGCCTATTCTGATACTGCCAAATCACATCAAAGACCAAGAGTTAATGTAAACTAAACTTTCAGTGTAGAATCTGCAAATAGCTGGCGTTCAAAATATGTATTCAACTCTATCTAAAAGTGACATTTTATAATGTAAAGCGCACATAAAAAATTCCTTAAAACACCAAAAATGATAATTTCTTATGAGTGAAAGAGAAAAAGATTAGTAACAATCTGGCAGGATATAAAACTTCAAATTTTATGTAAATGATTATAAAATATCATTAGAATGTTTTTAAGTATTTAAAAAGAACTTACCAGCATAAAGAGGAACAAGTGAGCCTAAGGAGAATCCAAAATCATAAACATATTAGTCTAGTTGCATAATTCAGTGTAGTCCAAAGTCCCATGGCAGTGCCCTGGGAGCTAGCACTGTCTCTAAGTTAACACTCCTGTCTCTCCAAGTCGATTTAAAAAGATGGATTGGAACCTTAATTCTACCCACCCTTACTTAATTGTTTATATAACAACTCATTGGACTTAAAAATTTTTTTTCACTTTAATGTGGTAAGTTGGGATGGTTCATCAACTAAAATACCAATATACTCAGTATGATCAGAAATTTCTCAGGTTCGAATGCAAATATTAACTGTTAAAATGGGTTTTGAGATCTCTGTTCAATTGGTAAGAATTTATAAATTAAGAGTCAGCAATGAAAAAAGTCTCAGCAGCAACTCCTTACAAAATGTAAGGTGATTAGTTTTGTACCTTTTAAGCTAGTGTTCCTCTACTTTTTTTCTTTACTTCCCTCATTCTTGGTAAGTGTTGATTTTTCTAGAATAGACTATCAACTTCAAGTTTGTCTGTTACTATTTCACTGGTTATAGCCTATATAAATTTAAAACCCAGGAATCCTTGCCTGACTAGGTAATGGAGCAGTAGATAGAGACTCAGAAAGGGTAGCAGAGGGCTCAAGTTCGAAACCCCGAGGTCACCGGCTTGAGCGCAGGCTCATCTGGCTTGAGCACAGGCTCACAAACTTCAGTGCAGGGTCGCTGGCTGGCTTCAGCCTGGAATCATAGACATGAACCCATAGTCACTAGTTTAAGCCCAAAAGTCACTAGCTTGAGCTAGGGGTCATTTGCTCTGCTGCAGCCCTCCAGTAAAGGCACATATGAGAAAACAATCAATGAACAATTAAGGAGCCTCAATGAAGAGTTGATACTTCTCATCTCTCTCCCTTCCTGTCTGCTGTTCCTCTCTCTGTCTCTCTCTTTGTCTCTGTCACACACACACAAAATAATAATAATAATAATAAACAGCCCAGGAATCCTTAACATTTAGGGATACCCATTACTCTCTTCTCTCCAGTGAGACAAGACCAGCCAAGTCCCTTACACTTACCTTGTAATTTGCAAACAGCCAGGGGAGGGTTCCACTGGTGATCCTCCTGGCACTGGCTCTGGGGACTGCCTTCCAGGGTATATCCATCTTCACACTCCAAATTAACAACTGCTCCATACTGATAATTTTTCCCAGGCACCAGCCCCTTCTGGATTCCATTCAAATACTCTGGGGAGCTGCAGTTTACCTCTGAAATCATAGGAAGCAAACTCACCAATGAAGTAGATAGTGCACTTAATGGAAAGGTTTGTAAAACCAACTTAGTTCATTCTTAGTAAGAGTAGCCTCATTGAAACACCAAAATAAAAACCTAGGAAGAGTCAATGTCAGTTTTTTTTTTTCAATGTCAGTTTTAATAACCTCCAAGTTATTTAAGCCAGGTTATTTTCTTTCTTTGTGCTTTAGTTTCTAAATTGGTAGCTGGTTAATTTTAATGACATGCTACAGAAATTGTGAGGCCTAAATGGGTAAGAAATGTGAATTACTGTTTGATCATCATCAACTCTTACTCTACAATTCTTCATACACGTGCATGCATCTTCCTTTCTTCTTTTCTCTCTTCAGTATAGGGGTCAGTACAGTGTGATTTTGTTTTGAATCCTGACTTTAGGACTTCCTAATGTGTGGTCCAGGGAAATTTATAAATCTCTTCATTCTACTGAGACTTCCTCATAATATAGAAATAATAATAGCACCAACTTCTTATGATTCTTACAAAGAATGAATAAATAATGCTGTGATGAACATGGGGGTGCATGTGTCTTTGTCCTTATGTACCACTGTTTTTGACTTTTTTGGGGGGTGAGGGAGAAAGAGACAAATATACAAAATATACAGTGATGGAAATGATTTGACTTTGGGTGATAGGTATACAGAATAGTCAGCAGTTCAAATGCTATAGAAATGTTTACCTGAAACCTATGTACTCTTATTGATCAATGTCACCCCATTAAATTTAATTTTCTAAATAAAAATTTTTAAAGAAGACAATGCAAGCATAACGCTATGCACTGTATCAGATATACAGCAGAAAGTTCTCAACAAATGTTACATATTAACTCACTTCTCATATTCCATATGGCTATTAAAAATGACACTCTGAAACATTTATAAAAATATATCCATAATCAGAAGAAATACACTGAAAAAAACAATGTGCTTTTTCATTAGTATTTTGTGATACACATACTTATTATAACTGTAATCACAGCATAATTTCAATTTACACTTTGGTTGTTTAATTTATGTAAGCATTTCAATTTTCTATATTTCAATGTCTACATAAATGATCACTCATCAGATAGACTACACCTTAAGTCACTTTTCTTATTTTTGGTATTTAGATTAATTAATCTATTAATGAAGACATTTATTTGGCAATTTTAAATTTGAAAGTAACTAAATGAACATATCTGTTTTGGGCAAATTTGATTTAAAATAAAAAAAAATAGGTAACGCACCTTTACAGTATGGTTCAGGTTGGCTCCAGGTTCCCTCAAGTGTGCAATGAAGGAGTGCGTCTCCCACCAGCAGGTAGCCTTGGTCACAGCTGTACAGGATTGATGTTCCAGGAGAAAATCGAGCTATATCACCACCAGTGTGATTCCCATTGGGGATCTTCATTGGAGTTCGACATCCTACAAAAGCTTAAATACCAATAAAAATGATCTTTAATTTACCACCGAGGAACACATAGCCAACACTATCTGCAGGTGATAGCCATACAGAAGGGAGGCAGGCAACAAGTCAACAAATTAGAACTGGTAACATCCATATCACCTAAACCAAGCAGCACTGGACAGAGATTTGCACTGCCCACATATGCTGTGTATGATTAGAAGAAAAATGTCAAAAGTAAGATAATGAAACATCAATGGTTGCAGCCTACGATTGTAGTCTCTCAGCCCAAAGTATTCTTCCTTTTCCCTTTAAATAGTAGAAAGGCTATAGTCTAAGGGTCACACACTTAAATGCTCACAGTAGCCAGGAAGTGGATCCACCACATATAGCAAAGGAGAGAAACCTGCCCTTCTGAAAATGACAGCCAAAGCCAGAAGCGGATTAAGGTCGGTTGAGGCCCCGGGTATAGAATAAAATATTGGGCCCCTTATGAAAAAGAGAGAGACAGGAAAAATAAAAATACATGTTAACCATATTTTTAATAAATAATAAATATTATGTACTATTAATGTTTAAATTACACATATGAAACCAAACTTGGTGTCATTAGAATAATATAAACTTGGACTTTTGTGGGGCCATTCAGAAGTTGGAGCCCAGGGCACCCACCCGGTGTGCCCCTCATTAAATCCATCTCTGGTCACATTCATAAGAGATTCCAGTTCCATATAGAAAATGTTCTGCCTTCACACCTGTGTGCCTGCCATTGTCAGTCATTGGTGGAGGTTGGCAGTAAATAGCTGCAGAAGAGATTCAGGAAATTCTACTTCAGCTCGTATACCAACATGGACAATCCTCATTCAGATACAAATAAAACTATGCCATAACAATAAAATTATTTAAATTTACAAACTGTCTTATGTTTTCTTTAAAACAGTTTTACTAATATTTCTGACTATTTGAATAATACATAATCACTCAAAATGTAAAAATACAGTAAATAAGAAAGAAATACCCCTGGCTGGTTAGCTCAGCGGTAGAGCGTCGGCCTGGCGTGCGGGGGACCCGGGTTCGATTCCCGGCCAGGGCACATAGGAGAAGCGCCCATTTGCTTCTCCACCCCCACCCCCTCCTTCCTCTCTGTCTCTCTCTTCCCCTCCCGCAGCCAAGGCTCCATTGGAGCAGAGATGGCCCGGGCGCTGGGGATGGCTCCTTGGCCTCTGCCCCAGGCGCTAGAGTGGCTCTGGTTGCGGCAGAGCGACGCCCCGGAGGGGCAGAGCATAGCCCCCTGGTGGGCAGAGCAACGCCCCTGGTGGGCGTGCCGGGTGGATCCCGGTCGGGCGCATGCGGGAGTCTGTCTGACTGTCTCTCCCCGTTTCCAGCTTCAGAAGAAAGAAAGAAAAAAAAATGTAAAAGAAAGAAATACAACTATAATACCATAAACTAAAAATATAAACTATATATATATTTATTAATCTTTAGCCTTAGCAGATGTATGGGAAATATTCAGTTCCTACTTGACAACTCTGATTCCCAATGACAGTGCTGACCAAACAGTGAAGATATTTCTAATCTTAGGTACATCGAGCTAGTACACATAGACTGTTGAGGTAGTTTTAGATTTGTTCCTAAGTGGCCTGCCCCCTCTAAACCCCTACAACTTAACTGATAATTTTAATTTCTATCCTACCTTTACAGAGTGGAATCTTTTGGAACCAAACCCCATTCTCAGAATCTTCACACTCGCGGTAAGTGTGCCCACTCAGCTCGTACCTAGAAAGAGATTATAATACATTTCTTCTAACCAATATCACACCTCTGAAAACTAGCCTCCTCATGCCACAAATTCAGGGGAACACTTAAGTAAGAACTTCAGTAGAGAAGAATTAAAACCCTTGACCTCCACATATAACAGCTACTTTAGATTCACAGTTGATCACAGCGAAACTATTTCCATGTCAAGAAAGAACTAAAATGTCAGAGATGCTCCTTCAACCTTGGAATTTCATATTCTCAGTGAGTGTGGCAATGAAGAACCTCTAAAGAAAGTCAGCAAGACAAGCTAGGGTAGAATTAATGCACAGAACAAAGTAGAGCCCCCCTCTAAATGGATCATCTCATACTCACCCATCCTGACACGATGTATTAAATGCAATCACTTGTGCGTCAACTGGAAGCTCTTGAACATTTTCTCTCACAGGCTGACATGGTACTTCTAGAGGAGTGAAGTTGGAATTACTTATACACGCCTGATGTCAAAGAGTAAGGCAACTCTGGAACTGAAAGTACCTTCACACCGAGGGGCAGAAGGACTCCAATTTCCTGAAGGCATACAGTGAATGGATTTGTTTCCCACAAGCAAGTAGCCAGGGTCACAGGTGTAGTCTACAGTCATCCCAGAGACAAAGAGGACCCTATTTCCACCTGTGTGCCAACTGTGGTGGAGCCCAGAGGGTGGCTGACAGCCTGAAGAGAAAACTCCCCACATAAATACCAACAAAAGAGGAATTAATACTCAAGAACTTAAGTGTACAAAATTTGACAACAGACTATCTTAAACATTTAAGCCAATGATCATAAAGCTTTTTGCATACAGTATTGAAACTGGACATTTAGCTTCCATTACCTAACTTGAGTATATTCTGGACACAGGAGGCATTTACATGAAAACATATGCAAAAAAAAAAAAAAAAAATAGTCAGTTACAGATGGAAGAAATGGGATAGTAATCTGTGCCCATTGACATTTTCCATGACTCTAGTTTAGGGTGGGGGATAAGAATAATAAGAATAATAAAGAAAATACCATATATTTTTTTCCCATTGGGTTTTTACCTTTTTCACAAACTGGTATTTCAGGATCCCAGGTGTTATTGTCTTTGCAACGAATCTGACTGCTACCTCGCAAAGTAAATCCATCATCACACTTGAATGTCACACTGTCGTTGTAGAAATATGGGGCTTCCTTGCCTAATATCTTGTATCCATTTTCAACATGCACATGTGAGCACTGAACAGCAGGGAGGGAAAGTTTGCAGAGAGGAGCAGGGCCGCTCCAGATGCCTCTCTCTTGATTGTTGTCTGTACAACGGATGGTGTGCTCCCCAATGAGGTTGAATTGTACTCCTTTCTCTGGCCCAGGGTTACATGTATAAGTGACCGTGGTTCCATATGGAACATCTTCTGAGGAACTTCCTGTGTGTGTCCCATTGTAGATAACAGGGGGTGGTGGGCAGGTGATTTCTGAAGAGGTGAGAAGTGATTACATAATTCTACTTCACTGTTAGACACCAAAGAAGAGACGTGAAGCTGGTTATGAACCTGTTGTTATCACATTTCCTGGAGGATATGGGCAAGTTTTGATGATATAAGATATATGAAAACTCATTATGTGTTTAAATAGGTTTCACAGGAAAGATTTTTGTGACAGAAATCTTTGTTAAAAGTGAACATTAGGCTCTGGCTGTAGGTTAGAGCGTCATCCTGATATGCTAAGAGTGCAGGTTTGATCCCGGCTGGAGAACATAAAAATCAGTAGTGAATGTGTAAATAAGTAAAACAACAAATTGAAAGTTTTCTCTCTTGCTCTTTTCCTATTTATCTCTCATTAAAATAAATAAAAATAAAAAACCCATAAATATGTACATCAATATCATATTGTGAGTTAGTAAAGACCAATAGTTAATTATTAACAAAATTGGGATTGGTTTTCTAATAAATAAGAAATAATAGGTGAATAAAAAGCACAGGGGCATAGAATTAAGAATTAATTGTTTTTCAGTGCTATTTCTCTGCTGAAGTTTATATGATAGTTTAGCCAAGAATATTTGTTGAGTGAGCATCTACTTTTTGACAAACAATTTTCTCATTTACAAAGTAGGTATGGTACCATTTAATGATAATAACTCTGAACTCTGCAGTCTTATGCTGACTTTACAGATGACTGGCTAGAGTTTCAGAAAAGTTACATCAATCAACCAAGATCATATGAAGCAACAGATACAGAATATGAGTTCAGATCACACATCAATTGCCTTTTTCTCCACTAAAGCACAGTGTATCCTCACTGCTTACATCATTTTATCATATATATTGCTAAATCACAAAAGAGAATCAGTAACTGAATACATATATATTTTTTCTTTTCCAACTGAGAGGAGGGGAGATACAGAGACAGACTCCTGTATGTGCCTAGACTGGGATTCACCTGGCAATCCCTGTCTGGAGCCGATGCTCTGCCCTTCGGGGGCGGCTGGAAATCAAGCTGTTTTTAGCCCCTGAGCTGGAAGGCGGCATGGAGCTATCCTCAGTACCCTAGCCAACAAGCTCAAAGCAATTGAGCCATGGTTGCTGGAGAAAGAGAGAGAGAGAGAGAGAGAGAGAGAGAGAGAGAGAGAGAAGTGGGAGGGAAAGAGGTGAAGAAGCAGATGGTCACTTCTCCTGTGTGCTCCCATCAGGAATCAAACCCAGGAAAACCACATGCTAGACCAATGCTCTACCACTGAACCAAACAGCCAGGGATACTGAATACATTTAAAATAAGTGGTTTCTATGCTTTGGAGTAGGAAGACATGACAGTAGAAAGACAGCAAAAATGTTGATGAAGTTAATAGGTTAGCATCTAATATTTTTATTCCCACTAAATAGCCTAAAATAGATCTCCCAGGACATACATAAGTCTCACATTATTTTAGGTTCTCCATTTTTGTTACTACTCATCTTTACAAAAACTAATTTCCATGAACCAAGGAATTGTGCCTTGACATTGCTGATAAACACTCCCACCTAACCGGGACCTAGAGGTAGAGTCATGTCATTTTGCAATCTAATGACCACTAACCTAAGCAAGAGCTATTGGCTCAAAGCAGACTCACTGTTTTCAGCGCAAGAAGCAATAGGAACAATAATGTAGCCAGCATCAGCTCCATCCCCCTTGCCCAAGCATAGATCCATGCATGGAAAAATTGCATGATCAACACTTCCATGAGCACGTGACAGGGTCTTTGAGGGAAACTTATAAAGAGCTTGCAGTGTGCACTGAGAAGCCAGACCTAGTTAGGCTGAGCCAGCACTCACTCACCCTTCATCACAAGAAGAGTTAACATTTGGTCTAATAAATTGGTCCTGGGGTTTTCTATAGAGATGCTTTCCTACTGGTTCACACTCTGCCACTAAAAAAGAGACTAGGGTGAGAAACCAACTCAGGGCAATCTCAAAACCACTAAATATGTGCAAGCAAAGCCTGGCACCTTTGCATTTGGGGGCAGTGGGTGTCCATACCCCTTCAAGGGTACAGCGAATCGATTCTTCTCCCACCAGCACATAGCCAGGGTCACAGCTATATTTTATAGCTGTTCCAGGCTCAAAGCTAATCCCATGTCTGTCTTCTTTTTGCCCATTGAGGATTTGAGGAGGGGCTGCGCACTCTACAGGGAAGGAAAAAATATTCTTATATAAACAACAGTAACAGGAAAAAAAAAAACTGGCATCAATGCTATAATTTCACTCTGCCGGCATTTGTGTGGTATAGAAGGTATCTTGCAGCCCAGTTTGAAGTAATTTTAGATCAGTGGATATCAATCTTTGTCTCATTTCTGCACCCAGGCTGCTGCAGATTTTTGCTCACTTCCCACTCAGTGCTTTACTTCCTCTCTTGTCTCTTCCTTTCTTAAGGAATCACCTTGTGTGCTTTCAATGGCAGATTACAACACACCCATGGGGTAGAGGCATTACTGACTTCCCTTTAAAGGCATCAGTATTAGGACACACAAGATATTTTTCTCTAAAGAAATGGGCAACTTAGTGGTCCTAAGTTATTTTCCACAAGGATACTCCTTCAGAATGAACTAAGGGTGGGGGTAGTGTTAAAAAAGCCTTCTACATAATTTATAACCACTGTACATATTCAGTAGAATTGGGAGACTAGAAACTGGAAAAGGGACTGCTTAGGTCCATAACCTATTCCTCCAGTTCTCTGAAAAGAGCAAACAGCACTACCTTTTCTTGGTATCAGAACACTCACCCCTCTCACAGACTGGTGGGGATGGCTCCCATGTGCCTTGGGCATTACATCGTATTCCCTTGTTTCCTTTCAAGGTGAAGCCAGACAAGCAAGCAAATACCACAGTGTCATTATACGAATATTGATTTTTCCTCCCAGACAATATTTGGGCTCTTAGGACCTGGGGAGGTAGACACTGAATCCCAGAAACAGAAAGTTCGCAGCGTGGGGCAGGGCCACTCCAGGTCCCGGTCTTCTGACTGTGGGTGGTACAACGGATAGTGCTTTCCCCAATCAGGGTGAAGTTCAAGCCTTCCTCTGGGCCTGGGTCACAAGTGTAAGTGACTGAGCTTCCATATGGAATGTTCACTGAAGTGTTGCCTGTATGTCTTCCTCTGAGAATAGGAGGTGGTGGTGGGCAAAGAATTTCTAGAGAAATTGCAGAGAAATGACAAGGTTGTATCTGGACTGCAAACTAAGAAAGCTTCAGACTTTATCCCACTCTCACCTCGTGGCCTCAAGGACCAGGATGTTTGAATCTCTAATGAATCAACCAAGGCAGCAATAGCAATATAGTTCAAAATTATGATTTATTCCAGAATATAAATAATTCTGCTGATACCTGCATTTCTTCTATTGAATGTATGATTTCCTTTATGTGCATTGCCTGGCTTACAAGTCTACTTATCTTTTCAAGAAAGAAAAGTGTAGGAACCCTGTTTTACTTGAATAAGCAGAGAATAAAGTGGTAAATGAAAGATGCTTCAGTTATAACCCTTAAAGATGTCTAGGAGAGATATCTTCTCTATAGGGTTCTGTATAGTAACAACTGAATCAAAAGCTTTTAGTTCAAATACTTCAGTGTCCTGTTGAGCCTTGGACAAGGAAGTAGTTGCAAACCACAGCTATGTAACCTACCTTTACACACTGGCATGTTGGTCCATAAAGCTCTCTGTCCAGCAATTATACACTTACTGGAAGGTTGGCCTTGTAACCAATACCTGGAGAGAGAACGTGGTTATTCAGAACTATCAGGCAGTTGGTGAAATGAATCAATAATCTTTACTAAAGTCTAAGACAATTTCACTACATTTGTGTGCATTGACTCTTATTAGCATTTTCTCTCACAACCTCACCCAGGCTATCCATAAATCCTCACAGAGAAGCCTTCCCAGGACACATCATGTATGGATAAGCCAAATCGATTAAAAACATAGGCCCTACAGACACTCACCCTTCATTACAGGTAAAGTTCACAGTTACACCAACCCGAAGGCTTGGAGGCACCTTTATCTCCCCGTTGTGAAATGGTCCTGGAAATTCACACCGCATCTCTAAGGAAACAAGCCAAAGATGTGCAAAGCATGGCAAATAACAGAATAGCCTAATTTATGTAAATTGATTGTCAATTTAGGGCACCTTCACATTTTGGAATGGCAGCACTCCAGTCTCCTGAAGACAAACAACGGAGGATCTTCACTCCAACAAGCAAATACCCAGGTTCACAGTCGTAAGTCACGAACAACCCAGGGACAAAGGCACTAACATTCTTTCCTGTGTGATGTCCATTGGGGATCATGGGAAGTGATGGACACTCCAGGAGGAAATCTTTACAAATACACGTTAGAAAGAATGATCATCACATGAAACATCCTTCACAATATAGATTTTCACATAGTACGTGGACCAAATAAATGACACATGACCAGTCATCATCAATTTCCAACTTGATTTTTTTTTTTTTTTTTTTTTTTTTTTTTTGCATTTCTCTGAAGCTGGAAACCGGGAGGCAGTCAGACAGACTCCCACATGTGCCTGACCGGGATCCACTCGGCATGCCCACAAGGGGGCGATGCTCTGCCCCTCTGGAGCATCGCTCTGCTGAATCCAGAGCCATCCTAGCACCTGAGGCAAAGGCCACAGAGCCATCCTCAGCGCCCGGGCCATCTTTGCTCCAATGGAGCCTTGGCTGCGGGAGGGGAAGAGAGAGACAGAGAGGAAGGAGAGGGGGAGGGGTGGAGAAGCAGATGGGTGCTTCTCCTGTGTGCCCTGGCCGAGAATCGAACCTGGGACTCCTACACACCAGGCCGACATTCTACCACTGAGCCAACCGGCCAGGGTCAACTTGATCTTTTAAAGATCAAATGAGTGGAGTTTAATCATATCTATTTTATGCCACAATTAAGGCATTATTTTCCTTTTTCAGTTATATATCATATTATGATTTTTGTAAAAAATTTAAATTACCAAAGCAGTTCATTTTCAAAGATATACTCATCCAACACTTCAGTCTATTCTCTGCTCCAAAAGAGACATATTATTAGAAAGTTATCCTGCTAGATATGAATAATATAGTTTTGTGGGACCCTGTAAATGATACATATATACATAAATATTGGGTGAGTATAGGTGTACTCACATATTATTCTATGCTTTTCTTTCTTTTCTTAATAATTTGTATATGATATCTTTTCATGTTAATACATATAGACCTACCTAAATCTTTATAAAGGTTTAATTATTTTTTATAGTCACCTCATTTTGTGACTATCTTCTGATCTTCCTTGCATCCAGTATTACATATCTCATTATAAATGCATAGATAAAGTAATATTTTCCTAAAATTTTTTTTCAACTCATTAATTGATTTAGAATTGATTAATATTGTTCTCATACAAAAAATAAAGAGTTAATTTTTTGGTAAAATGTCAAATATGCTCATGTTTGTAATTATATGATTGAAATTCAGATTTTTATTTCAGCAACAACATAAACCTTATGAAATGAAAAATACATGAAGAACTTATTGTGATCTTTACTTTTAAAATAATTTGATTAGAAACATTACATCTGAGGAGATGACTTATGGAAAGAGTGGTAACTCAGAAAGTGTTTAAAGAGGCCACATAGAACAGGACATCGCTTTTGTCACACTGTGTTAGCTGCTATTTACAGATGAGATTATAATCCAGGGTATAGTTTTGCTAATAGGCCTCACATTTCTTCTCATTTTAACATTAACTTAGACATGTAGTTTAAAACTATACAATTCACTCAGCACCAACAAACTCTGGCCCCCAATCTTGTAAGACTTATTCAATTATTAGGGATGATCAGTTGCTTTTTCCACTAATACTTTAAAATTTTTGTCTATTGATATATATTTGTTAATGTTTGTAACAAAAAAAAAAATCAAAAGTAGGACACCTTAATTTTCATCCTTTCTCATGCTTTCTCCTTCACCCCCACCATTCAAATGTTGACATAGTTCTTCCTTCAAATTGTACAAAGCATTATCTGCACAGAAATGCAGGGATCCATTCTTTCTTACTCACCGCTCTCACAGATTGGTAGTGGTGTTGGCCCCCATCTTTTATTTGCTTGGCACCAAACAGTCTTGTTTCCTTTCATGGTGAAGTTGGAATTACAGGTAAATGTCACAGAATCACCATGTCTGTATGGTGGCCTAGATCTTCTATCTCTCTGTGCTCCTGGTACTGTGGGCACAGCGCACACAGAATGTTTGTTGAAATATTCACACGTGGGGACAGCTTTATCCCAGACTCCTTTTTCTTGGTCTTTACTTATGCAAAAAAGATTTTTTTCTCCAATAAGGCGGTAGGCAGGAAAACAACTGTACCTCACCAAAGTGTTAAGAGTTATGGGGCCAGAAACATAACTATTCCGACCATTTTTGATAGGAGGAGGAGGTTCACAAGAAATCCCTGAAAATTTTAGAAAAAGAAATATGTGATGGCATTGCTT
Organism: Saccopteryx leptura; assembly: GCF_036850995.1. Lineage (NCBI taxonomy): Eukaryota > Metazoa > Chordata > Mammalia > Chiroptera > Emballonuridae > Saccopteryx > Saccopteryx leptura. The sequence goes on from NC_089504.1 coordinate 276,043,414, forward strand.
ATGACAACAAAGGGATTCAGATTTAGATTAAATGTCCAAATATAGGTTATGTCACTTTGTCAGGAAAAGACTTAGAAATTTGTATAATGTTTTCTTACTCACAGTCCCCTTGCTCCTAAATTCTTACCTTTGCCTTGATTCTCGGCAAACATATCAATATAGGATGTATAAGCACCAAAAAATGACCAAACATGACAATAAAAGAGAATTCATTAAATATTTCTGAGTCTAACCAATTTTAATAAAACAAAAGGCAAACAGCACATGAAAATAATATGCTAATAACATGCTAATCACCTGAGGAGAAGCACCATGGACTAATGCAATGAGGTCTCAGTATACCTGGTATCAAATCTTCACTGTCCTTCAATAGCCGTGTGATCTTAGGCAAGTTCTCAGCTTCTTTAAGCTTCAGTTTCCTGGACTACTGTATATAAATCAAACTACTTTATAAGGTTGTAATGGGAACCCCAACAGATAAAAGTACCTAGAAGGGCAAGTACAATACCTGGAATGCACAAATTGTTTGACACTTGTTTTGAACATCCAACTGGGACTACAAGTGGTGAAAGTTATTCTGTCCCTCCACTAAAGGTACTGCAGCCTCACTATAGTCATTTGTCATCTTCTCATGATGTACCTTTTGAAAAATCCACAGGAAGTGATTGATCAGGGGTTTGGAATAATGACCTGATATCCTTTATTTACTTGCCTTAATGTTAATTATTTATAGCTGCATTGGTATCTGCACATGTTTCCTGAGTGAGTCTCAGAACAAAGGGAAAAGTGCCAATCTCGAGAACTGCTAGTTGATATCCATTTAGCTCCAAGAGTTGCTCAACAGTAGAGGAACTAGTGTAAGAACATATGACCAAACCATTTCAGCACATCAGTGTTACTCAGTTTCAGAGGGAGTAAATTTCCGGAGGCTTTATCTCAATATAAATAGAATACTCAAAACAATATGTAGTCAAGTAAATAAATAAGTTTTGATCTGCCTTCTAGAACATACAGAAGAGTGGCATATCCTTGTTCAAAGTACACATATGGATAAGATGTTATAAAGGATAAATGCATGAGAACACATCAAAAATCAAGAGGCAAGATTCATACTTATTTTATTTTCTACTTAGGTTCACAGAAAGTAAACTTATTATTCCAGAGTACTCACATTCCTTCTGAAACACACTGACTGGAAGATTTGCCATTTAACCAGTACCTTAAACAATTAAGGGTAGCAAATGATCAGCAGAACAAACCAATTCCTAGTGGCATGCAATTAATTATGTCTCTAATGTATGTGGTAATAATCCACTCTATTTTTAAAGCAATTTAGGCTTAAGGAAAAAGGTCAAGATTGGTTGTGAATCAGTTCAGCAATGTGATGACTTCAGACCAGGTTAAAAAAAAAAAAAAAAAAAAAAAAAACACAGGAAAAAAAACCCCAATGATTACATATATATTTTTAAAAAGTCGCTCTTTTCTTTTTGGCATCTAAATGTCAAGATTCTCTTGACCAGTTAGAAGAAAAAACCCTTAGTTTTGAGTGAAGAAAATATCAAAGATCTTATTTCCTAAGCTCACCCCAAATAGCTCCTCTTACTATAAACCCTCATCATTCATTCATCCTCCATAAGAGGAGCCTTAACTTCTGACCCTAAACTATGCTTTTTGTAGTTGATAAAGGGATAATTCCCAGTTTTGTCTGGCCACACACAATACATACACTTAAAGAAAACCAACAGGATTTGGTAAATGACAGAATTCTTAGTCATAAAAGGAAAAAAATTTGGTAGAGAGGATAAAAGAGAGAAAAAAACAGTACCTTCTTTACAGATCATATTTTTCAATGCTTAGCTATGAATCATGGGTCTCAATTCAGGCCCTATCACCTCACACTCACCCCTCATCACAAACAAAAGAAACCTCTGCCCCAAGCTGGAGATTAGGAGAAGCCACCACGTGGCCCTTGAGAAGTTGGTATGGAATGGCATCACATGATTTCACTAGGAAAAAAGACAAGGCTGGCACATGAAGAGTCAGGAAACAGTTGAGCTTCCTTAGGATGCAATAGAACTTTAAGCACCTTCACATTTGGGGGCCGTATGGCTCCAGTTTCCCAAGGATGTACACTGTATAGTGTTGGCTCCAATGAGAGTGTAGCCAGGCTCACAGCTGTAGGACACTTCCTGTCCAATTGCAAAGAATTCCTTATCCATTTGGTTATAATTACCATGGTGGGCATGTGGAAGTGGTACACATCCTGAGAAAAGAACAGGGCCAGAGGCCTTTTATTTCTGAATTAAGAAATTTCTTCTCTACAAAGGAAGTCAACTTGAGGCTGGCAGGGGTGGGATGAAGGTGGTCATGTCAACTGTCTGAAATGTAAAGTAGTGACTCATCTAGTGAGATGGAATGGACTAACCTGTATTACATTTTTTAGACCATGCTACTACCATTTGCTTTCTTTCTCTTCATCTGTACCAAAAAACATTAAATTCACTTGTCATTTTCCACTTAATTTAACTAACAGGATCTTGGTTAGCCTCTCACTAACATTGTATTTAAGGTAACAACTTTGGTAATACATTTGCACTAGAAATATCTGCCTCATTTTTCCTGTTTCCCAAACCAGGTTGATGAAGATACTGAGCCTTGTAAGAGGGGCTCTAAGAAGTGTCTTGTTTTTTTAAGTTAGATATTTCTCAATGAGATGAAGGGAGAAAGAGAATGTAGGAAGAGACTCAATCTTAATTCTAGCCTAAATGTATTTTTTCAATATGAGAATGTGTAATTCTGCAGTATTTTAAATCAAATATGACATCAGCCAATTTCCCCCATTGACCTGGCCAAATGGATTAAGAATTTATTTTATTCTTATTTAAATAAAATCTAATCATACATATGTTTGGAAAAATATTTAATCATTAGCTATGGTACTATCTGGTTTTCCTTTTTTTTTTTCCTCTTCTCTTCTTATTCCTCTTTTTCTTCTTCTTCCTCTACCTCTCCCTTCCCCTCCTATTCCTTGTTCTTCCTCCTCTTCTTCTTTTTAAGCAACTCTCCATATTTATACTCCATTGCTGGGTGATCTGTATACCATGATTAATCTATATGGGGTATAAAAGTTTGGATTTATCTCCTTAATTCAGGACATCTCCAAAGAGCCATTCCAGTTTCATAACTTCCCATAGAGTTGCCTGAGACCTTCACTGAGATTGCCCTCACTCTCAACTTCTTCTTTCCAGTTCTGATTTCTTTTTCTCTTGCTTTTCATGAATGTTGAGCCTAAGAACACTTCCACAATTTTCTTACTCAATAACTTTGTCTCAGCATTTTTTCTCTGGCGACCTGACATGTGATAGCCCCCAACAAGGTGTGGAGAAGAGGGTGTTTGTCTATTACCAGCGGCAGATGGTCCAATGACTCATATGAATTATTCCAGCAAGAAATAGTCTATTAACTGCAGAACCTGAGGACAATTCTGCCTGGAATGCTTACACTGGCAGGAACTTTTTAATGTTGTTGCAAATACAATTTCCAAATTTATTTTCTCTTCATAAGCTTCTGAAGGTTATGGAAAGACATATAAATAACATCTTAGTTTATGCAGAGACCAGTGGAGACAGAGGGATTTCCTTGAAGACATCTACAGTAGCATTTACATAATATATAATGTTTTAAATTACTCAGTCTAGACTGATTTTCCTTGTTTCTAATTTAGTAGCACTTATTCTGTACTTCATAATTTGCTTCTAATCTCTAGGCTTCTACTCTTTGCTGTTCTATTGTGATGTCTTATCTTCCCAATAAGTTTATGCATTTATTTTTCTGAAGTCAAAACTAATTTTTAAGATTGTTTGGAATTTCTCCCAGGAATTCCCCCCCCAAAAGACAATATATAAAGACTTCAGAGTCCCCACTAACCATGGGGACTCTTTAAAAAAATGTTCCCCCATGCTCCCACCTCCCTCGTCTTTGGCAAACAACAGCTTGTTCTCTGTATCTATGGGTCTATTTCTGTTTGGTTTTATTTGTTCATTTTTGTTTTGTTTTGTTTTGTTCACTTATATGTTCCATATAAAGTGCAATATTATGGTATTTATTTTCTCTCTCTGACTTATTTCACTTAACATAATACCCTTTAGATTTATCTATGTTGTCACAAATGACAAGATTCCATTATTTTTTATTGTTGTGTAGTATTTCATTATGTATAATTATATAATTAATAGCTATAATATACACTACTCCTAAAAATTAGAGGATCAGGGAATGTGCAGATACTTCAGTACTTCCAGCCTTTGGATAGTGCATTTTCACCAATGAAATAAAAGTTGGTTTTGTATTTCATTTGCATAATTGAACAACTTTCTTTGACTTGTTTGCTTTTCTGATGTTCTTTTGTTTTTGTTTTTTAACAGGGACAGAAAGAGAGTCAGAGAGAGGGATAGACAGGGACAGACAGACAGGAACCGAGAGAGATGAGAAGCATCAATCATCAGTTTTTTGTTGCGAGACCTTAGTTGATCATTGATTGCTTTCTCATATGTACCTTGACCACGGGCCTTCAGCAGACCGAGTAACCCCTTGCTCGAGCCAGCGACCTTGGGTCCAAGCTGGTGAGCTTTTGCTCAAACCAGATGAGCCCGTGCTCAAGCTGGCGACCTCGGGGTCTCAAACCTGGGTCCTCTGCATCCTAGTCCAATGCTTTATCCACTGCGCTACTGCCTGGTCAGGCTCTGATGTTCTTGTTTAAAAAAAAAATCAAATACTTCTTTTTTTTTTATTGCTTCATATTCATTTTGAAATATCCCCTAATTTTTGTGAGCAGTATATAATTATATAAGCAATATTCCATTTTATATATCTACTATCTTTTTTTAGCTATACATCTATAGTTTGGCACTTATGTTGCTTCCATACCATATCTTAGCTATTTTAAGTAATGGTGCAATAAATATAGGGGTGCATATTTCTTTTTGAATTAGTGTTTTTCTTTTCCTTTGACTAAATACAAAGAAGTGGTATTGTTTGGTGGTATAGCCACTCTATTTTCAAATTTTTGAGGATTCTTTATACTGTTTTCCATTTTTGCTGCACCAATTTACAATCCCTACAACAGTATATGAGGATTCCCTTTTCTCCACATCTTCACCAGCTCTTGTTCTTTTTTCTTTTCCTTCCTTTCTTCCTTCCTTTCTTCCTTCCTTCCTATTTCCTTCCTTCTTTCCTTCCTTCCTTCCTTCCTTCCTTCCTTCCTTCCTTCCTTCCTTCCTTCCTTCCTTCCTTCCTTCCTCTTTCTTTCTTTCTTTCTTTCTTTCTTTCTTTCTTTCTTTCTTTCTTTCTTTCTTTCTTTCTTTCTTTCTTCAGTAAGAGGAGGGGAGGCAGAGACAGACTCCCACATGTGATCTGACTGGAATACCCTTAAAATCCCACTAAGGGGTGATGCTCTGCCCATCTGGAGCGTTGCTCCATTCCCCAGCAACCAAGCTCTTCTTAGAGCCTGAGGTGCAGGACATGGAGCCATTCTCAGCTTCAGGAGCCAACTCACTACACTCGATCCATGGTTGCAGGAGGGAAAGAGAGAGAGAGAAAGAGAAAGAGAGAAGGGAGGAGTAGAAAATCAGATTGGAAAGTTTCCTGTGTGTTCTGACCAGGAATCAAATATAGAAAATTCACTCACAGGGCCAATGCTCTACCACTGATCCAAATGACCAGGGCTTCTCTCATTTTTTTTACCCTAATTTTACCTGTTTCTTTCTCTTTTTTCTTTTCTTTTTTTGCCCTAATGACCTATAGTTTTTTTTTTCTTTATTTATTTTTAAAATAGAGACAGTTTTATTTTACCTTTTCAATTATACTTCACATTTATTATTATTAGTTTCTGGTGTATGACATAGTGGTTAAACATTTATATAATTTATAAAATGATTCCCCTGTAAAGTTCAGCGCCCACCTGGCAGAAAAGTTATTACAGCATTATTGGCTATATTCTCTATGCTGTACTTCACATCACTGCGAGTATTCTGTATCCTGATTTTACCTTTCAGCCTTAAACTTAATCTGTTCTTCCTCCCTCTTCATTTCTAATTTTGTTACCTTCCATTTTGTTTTCTATTCCTTTTATTCATCTATTTTCCTCTATTCCAGACAGTTTCCTTCAACATCTAATGTTGAGCCTAATCTTTGTTTGTTTTTTTAAATTTTTTAGTTTTCTTTTTACCACCACTGGTTTTCCTCCTTCCCCTCATAAATGTACTTTTTATTGCTCACCAAGAAGAAGACTGGAGTAAAGTGAACCTTGAAGGCTCTGTGAACTGGGAAAGACAGAGCCTCCCCGACCCTCAGCTTTCCCTGCCTTAGCTTTTAAGGCACCACTGAAAGGCCACTCTAAGTATGGCTCTTTTAAAAACCTCCCCCTGGAGGCAGAAAGAATGTTTTCCTGGGCTCTGAGCTCCAGAAAATATTATATTTAATTTTCTGGCACTTAATAGTTACATAAAAGTTGATGCTGATGTAAAATTCTTGGGAATTTGAAACCACAAGTGTGACAAGACACACAAGATCTCTGCATTCTGATGGAGAGAGGACAGAAAAGATAGGTATGGATGAGTGACTACAAGTTAGGGAGGATTTGAACTGGAGTGTGTGTGTGTGTTCCTGATATAGGGTGGTCAGAGAAGATCCCTGAGGGTGTAACATTACAACTGAGTTTGAAGGATAAGAAGGACCCAATGATGCAAGAGGCAGGAGGAGAATGTTCCCAGACTGAGGGACAACAAGTGCAGAAGCCCCAAAATGTCAGAGTTTAGCTTGCCTGATGAGCACAAGTCTTCCCTTCCATCAGTCACTTAGTTATGTGCTGCCAGAGAATCATGCTCCTTACTCCCAGAGCACCTGTCTTGGGTTACATCAGACTGGTATTATGGTTAGGTTACTGTCTCCAGTCCCAATACATTATAGCAAACATTTTTGATTGCCTACTGTGTGCCTACAGTGGGCAAACCATAGTCCCTGTTTGTATTCTAGTGTGTGACTTTATGTGTGTGTATTTGATGTGTATGTATGCGTTAGTGCAAAACAAACAAACAAAAAAGTAAAATAAAGACCATAAAAATAAGAGTGCTTTGTTATTGCTCACCAGTGTATCCCCAGAACCAGCACAGGACCTGGCACTTACCATGCAAATATTTATTGAATGAATTCTGCTAAGGACAGAATGCAGCCTACAAACTGTATATGTAATAGGATCTTACAAATAACTGGGGCATAGAAACACAGGTACATATAAAGACAGAAGGTAATATACTCAAGTGTTAAAAACGGGTACACATCTTTGATTGTGTACATTTCATAAATAAGCATGCCTTTTGTGGCAGATATATTTTAAAGTACATATTCCATTCAGTGAAACATGAAATAAATGTAGCGGATGGCCTTTAGCTTTAGTTTCTGCGTGGTAAGGGAAAATCATATTAACATTTCTTAGGATAGTCATTTCTCATTAAGTTTGGCTGCCAATGTTTTTTTTTTGTTGTTGTTGTTGTTGTTTTTAAGTTTTTTTGCATCTCCCCTCAGACAGGACCCAACATATTGAAGAAAAGAAACAATGCCGAAAAGCCATTTGGCAATAGAATAGAATATCTAATAGAATAGAATCTTCCTATATAGAATAGGAACACAAAGATGAGTCCATGGCGAAACAACAACAACAAAATCAGCCTGATATTGGCCAACAAGCAGCTTATTACCTTCATGTATAACAGCAGTGCGCGCCCTTCCCAAGCTCTCTAACCCCCAGGACCCAGAGCCTTCTCTCACCAAAGCGCTATGCGCACAACATGCGCTCCTCGTCCTCTGTAGGAAGCAAACAGTGAACTTCCTTCCCCACTGCTGCCCTGGACACTTCCACAAAATACAATCCAGGCAACACCCGCCCGGAATCCCTAGCGCAACCCAGTGGGGCACAACACACCACTCACCAGCGCGTCACCTCGCACAGGGAACTCAGCGCAAATCTTCCCCATGGGCGCACCACGGGCACTAGCAACATCCCCGCGCACCAGAGCAGTCAAAAGTAAGCCCTCACCTTGAGCAGAAGGTCTGCACTTCTCATTCTGATTAATTCTGCTCCAAAACACTTGCAATTTTATGCTAAGGACACAACTTAGCCCGGCAAACATCTGCCATGCCCAGCGTCCCGCGGGGCTTAGTGTGTCCACGAAGCAACCAACTTCGCGCCTTCAATACTGGGTTCTCATCTGCTCACAGAAAGACTAGGGCATATCTGGTCACGCCTCCACCCCTACTTCGCACCACGCGGGTGGATCCAGTCCCCTTCCTCCAACCGGATCCACCTAATGAAGTTGGCACGCCCTGGCCTGGGACAGCCCGCTCCCCGACCTCTCCAGTTCTCCTGGAACGCACGCCTTCTCCAAGCTCCTACCGAAGGCTGTGGGTAACCAGAGCACTAGGTCCACCAAAACGATCCCAACGAAGCTCCAAGAATAAAGGAGACTCTCGGAGCTGCGGGGAGCTGTCGCTCGGTTCCCGCCAGACGCCAACATTTTCGAGGATAACAGCGGGAAACCGGAGGGCTGAGGAGCAAGTACCTCACTGAGTCAAGTTCAGACGCGCAAACCCCAGATTCCCAAAGTACAGGTGCAACCCACAGGTGGGCGTGTCCTGGGCTGGGACGGGACACTGCAGGGCCAATCGGTCTCTTGAAAGGCGGGGCTCGGCTCAGGGGTGGTGCATTATGCCTGAATTGGAAAAGGCAGGACCCTGGCTGAGTCTGAGGTTGGCACTTGCAAGGAGTAATGTGAATTACTCTGTCCCCTACTCCCTTAAGAAGAGTCTGGGAAGAAAATATATTAAGCAACCCTGTGTCAATAAGCATATTAAGTCTCAAGTGTTTGGGGCCCTTGCCCTTGCAGATCTAAATGTTTCACTGAAGATGAAGTATACACGCATGGAAAAGATACGGACAGTGTATTAACTGGCACGTTCTTCGGAGTAATGAATGTCATAGTCAGGAAAGAGAGGACTTGGTTAGGTGAAGTATATAAGGAGAACTTTTCTGATGAAACAATGTCTCAATGCTGGAAAATTAATAATTTTCAGAAAGATTTATTTGTAGGGTTGTGAGTAAAACTGTATGATTAGTATTAAAAAAAAAAAAAAAAGGTAACATGATAGATGGTAAAGAGCAAACAAAATTTTCTTCCTGTTAGTTGCCAAAGAATGAAAGCATCAACCAATGTGGGTAAACAGTTTGAAGGGACCAGCACCTTCAAACGTTTAATTTTAACATAACTTTTCCAAAAGTGGAATGTTCTTAAATGCAGATGAATTCTAAACCACCAGTCCCATTTAGAGCTGACCCCAAAGAACTCATCAGAGCTCTGAGTATAGAGTACACTTTTGGAAAAAATGTCAACCCTAAGTATAACAATAGGAGTAAGGAATTGATGATAGGTACCTTTGTGGGGTGGAATTGTATGAAGCAAGCAATGAAAAAAGCATCAATGTGAGAAACTATAATATATTTGTAAGTGGAAAAAGCAGAATTCAATCAGTATATACATTTTGATATTCATTTATTGAAACAAAAGCTGATAAATATACACATGAAAAGAAATAAAAAATATACTACAATTATATTTAATTTTCTTTGTGATGTTCAGTTTTCTATATTGACTATGTTACATTTGGGATCAGGTAAAGAAAAAAAAAATTAGAAATCTGACACATATACTAACATCTATTTTGTTCATACAATGGTGGGAATTGAATCTGTATTGCACAGGGTTAAGGAATGAGAGGATGATGAGGAAATGGAAGCTCTCAGAACAAACCTCAAATGCTTTTTCTACAATTACAAAATTCACATGTATTTAAAGAATTCTGCACCTAAGAGTACTAAAGACTTTCTTGGTTCAACAAACCATGCAATTTCCTCTTCCTCTCAGACAAACATAATATTAGGATTCTTGGCAAACCATGGAAGACACTAAGTGTGGAGATGATGTATAAAATAAATACCTAAATTTCTTGGATTAAAAAATCTTGATACTCTTTGATGACACAGATTAAAGGAGCAAAATTAAAGAGACAGTAAATAGGAGACTCAGTGATGGGAAATGATAATCCCTGCTCACTCTTATAGTTGTGAGTTATATAACAAATGTTTAGTGGCCCTATGTTGGCACTTATTTGTGAAAGCAGAGAATCTATTGTTCTTTACAAAACTCTGTATACCATATTATATGTCAAGTCTATCTCAATAAAGCTGAGAAAAAAAAAACATTTAGTTCTAGCTTTGGAAGTTTTTATTTTTTCTGTGAGAAAATTGTAAAGATAGGGAAAAAATATGGTTAGTGTTTGATTTCCTGGTTATAGATACTAGATTAGATTCAAGGACTGGAGTTTAATTGGAATTTTCTTTCAATCAATGAAAATTTTATACCTGGTGTTTATCAAGGTATTCTTAATATAATTGAAAATTTTCACATTGATTGCTTCAACTTATGTTGATTTGACTCAACTAAGGAGGCTCCATTTGATATGTTTCTAGCCTTGCTCTCTATTTTTGCGGACAAGCTCCATGAGTCAAGAATAGAGTTTCCTTGCTTTTTCTCCAGTGCCCAGACAGTTTTAGGACTGTATGTATAATAAATATGTTCTAAACACTGAAGGAAACACTGGGTGTTGCTGTCAAGTGCACTTAACGTGCCTCTGCCAATACTTTATTGCATGGGTTGACCGAATGCTAAACAGTTCTGAGAGATTTTGATTTTTATAGTTGTAGACATTAAAAACAAAACTGGATTTGTCTTCACAGAAAACCCTTCTGAATCAGGCAAGCAGGCCTTGAGATAATTTTTGTAACTCAGTTCAAAAGAGAGTATTGACAGTGAACTTCCTAAGGTCCTCACAAGAAAAGGACTTGAAAGAATGAAGGTTTTGAGTGAATTAAGTAGGGGAGTAAAAACTAGCAGTTCCTCTAACTCCCCCTAAAGATGTTATCAAACTGCCAAAAAGAAAATGAGAAGAGAATGGTGACTATGCATGAGTACCCAGGTTTTGAGTGGTGTTTTCAGATGGATCACATATTCCATAAGTAGATTTTTCAATGATAAAATCTTTTATTTTATTCTTATTATAATAGTCTTTAACTTACATCTTACATCTAAGTGTAAAAAAAGGCAAAAAAATTAGCTAGATTAGCATTAGAAATAGCGTTGGAGAGTAACTGATTCAGTTGCTGATTTTCTCAAAAATTGAAAGAATTGCTCAAAAAAAATTAGTTTAGACAATACAGTATTTTACACATTGTTAGTATGTATGGTATTTCCCACAGATAACTGATGTTTAAAGAATATCTCATGGATTTCTAAGAATTAAAAGGTCACAGTAATCATATTTTTGTTAATTACATTGATCACCAACATACTTCATCCTGGGGGGAAAAAGAATTTAGAATGTTGTTTTTTAGGAGGGGATTTTTAAATTCTAAGCCAGGTTAATTCTTGAACAGTTCATTTCTAGTCTTTTAAAAATTAATACTTCTGAAACCCAAGAAAAAATAGAGATTTTCTAATGTTCCAACTAAGCCAAGCAGTGAGCATTTTTTTTTATGTATCTGTAGCCTGCTTACCTATTTTTTGTGGGTGTTACCTGGATAAATATATCATTTGCCTATTTGGGGAGAGGAGGAGGAGGGTTGGTCTTTGAATTAATAGCTGTCAATTAAACCGATTAGCCTTTGCTATGATATGTTGCAATTTTTTCTCCCATTTTGTCAGTTGACTTTTTGATTATACTGTTTTTCTCTCTTGCATTATTTTAAATTGAACTTCTTGTTGATGTCCAGTTTATATTTATATTTATCCACATAAATGTGGCAGAATACTCTTTAAAAGCAAGTATTAAAATAAGAATTACACAGAGGTTAGCAGTAGTCATATGCAAATCTATTCTTAAATATCCAGAAAGATTCTCATATTTTCTATAGACCATCAGCACGGTCCATTATATAAAGAATAAATTTTTATTCAATAAAGATGTGGATTTTTTAGGGACTCTGGACTATATATTGAGAATGTGTCAATAGATGTTCATTAATTTGATAAATTCTTAACAGTCATGTTTCTTAGTAGACTTAGTGTATTCTGAATCTATTCAAAAGTAAGCTGGTAACTTTTATATAAAATTATTCTTTTATTGAAATTTTAGTATAATTTAAAAATAGAACACAGTACAGAGTACTTTTGAAATGGAGCTTAGGAAATATCCTAAATATTATTTTTTCAGACATTTCTCTTGAATATTCTTGACCCATCTTTCCTATAATCACTAGATGAGCTTTGAAAAAACAGAAATTGCTTAATTTTCTTTAAGAAAGTGAAATCTGATATAGCATAAATTTTACACCAGTCTGTCTAAAAGGAGTGGATTCTTCTCTATAAACAAAAAAGAAAGCATGTAAGAAAGAAAGACATATGTATGTTTAAAAACATATACTGAGGAAGATTAGCAGGGAGTGAATTTGAATATTAACAGTGGTTATCACTGAGTAGTATAACTATATGTGACTTGTTTTTCATACTCTCCTGCATTTTTCAACTTCTCCTTAATAAGTCCATCCCATATTACAATTAAATCTTGAAAAACATGAATTTGAACTGCATGAGTCCACTTATATATAGATATTTTCAAGAAATATACAGTTGGCTCTCCATATCCTAGGATTTCATATCCAGGATTCAACAAACCACGGATCAGAGACAGCTTTTTCATTTGGGTGGTGCTGCTTGACCTTCCCACTGTTCAAGTTTCATCCATATAAACATTAAAAATAAGACAAATGACAAACTTAGAAACAGTAATTCTAGGTGACACCTCTTTCCTTTAAGAAATTGAGACTATTTATACATCCTAAGCACAGTCTTTCTCCTGACTACATGGTGTGTGCTGTCAGCACAAGGAAAGAGGGCGATGGAGCCATAGAACCCACACTGAGGAGGGAGCTTCCTCAGCACCGGGAGAGCATCAGCGTCTTCAAATGCACGTGTTTGCATCTGTGTGAAGTCACTTCAAAGATTTTTCTGAGTCTTAGATCTTATTCTGTTGAAATGAATTGGCTCCTTTCCAACGATCATTTTAATTTGAGGCATTCTCCAGCTTTATAGTATTTTGTCAAGGAAAGACACTGAAATAACAGAAATTTTTATTTAGATGACAGCATGGTGAACCACTAACTACTCAAAATTTATATGTTGATAATCATGATGCTAATTTTGATGTTACATATAAATTACAAGTTTTAAAAGAAGTGTTTATTGCTATTTTTTATGATTGCTATGTAGGGTACAAGACAGTAATGTATAAATTGAGATTCTTAGTAGATAAGAAAGAGGTTAATGAACATTCCCCATTTTTTCTTTTGTAAAAGAAAAAGTGTTCTCAGAGTTGAGCAGCTAAATACAAAGAGCCTCTTCTCAGAAATCATACAGATTCCTCATAACACACAAACTCTTTCTCTGAGTCTGTTTTCTGAACCATGGTGGTGGCAGGGAAAGTAAACAGGAGCTGATAGTTTGGAGGAGGGCAGCTTCAGGTAGCAGGTCTTCCCCTTACCAAAATCAAGATTGAGAGGAGGTGTTGTATAGTCTAAGGTATCCAAATGCTTTTTGGGCCATGCTGAAGCCTCTCTTCTTTCTTAAGGCCAGGAACACTTTCTTGTCACAAATGGACAGACTCCCAATAAAGCCCATCAGTTCACCTGACATTCCCAGTAATTACTGCCATCTGACCGCTCATCATTGTTCTCTTTCTAGCTCACAGGTGTCACCAGCATCATATGTCAACTGTATTATTGTTGAGCATTCCCATGTGCTCCAACATGTGCCCATGCCTTTGAAGAGTGCCTCTTAAACTACATCACCCCATAACCCGGTACCTGGCCTGAGTTTTCAGCTTGCTGCAGACTCTAACTCCTTCCTTGTCTACAAGATATTGCCACAAATGATTACCCTTCTCCTGTAGAATACCTATAGTCAAAATTCCAATCTTAAAAATTGGTATAAATTTAATAAGTAATTCTTACTTTTTATTAAAAGGTGGCCAACAGTCAATGAACACAATTTAAGATGCAACTTTATGTAAAAAAAAAAAATAGTTTCCAAAATGTTGAGAATAAATAAAACTTAGGTAAATTTATTCTCAAATATTTACTTAACACTCTCATTTGATTAAGTCTATATTGAAAAAAATGGTGAACTTTAAAAATATTGTTCTTTCTCATTAAGTTGATTTATCATGGAAGAGAAAACACATAAATACAATGTATGGTACATTATAAGATACTGATCAATGTTTGTAGAATCAATGAATAAACAAGTGAATAATGCAATAGAGTTAAGTAAAAAATGACAAAGGAAATGTCGAATACTGTGGAATGTATTTACAGTAAATATAATTTGTAACAATGAGAAGAATGTTTGTCATTTGATGAAACCAAAACTAGATCAATATAATCTCAAACTATAACCTTGCAAATGTATTATAATATGCAATGTAGCTTAACAATACTAACCACTGGGTGGAGGATGTTACTTTTATATTTCTCAGTATTTTTTATGTTTTCAATAAAGAGCACATATTATCTTTAAAAGAAAAAAAGAAAGGAAATTTACTAAATAATGGGGAGATTTTTTTCTGTTTTTTATAGAAGCCTAATCCTCTTCTAGAGCTTTTTGTGCATTTGTTTCTGAAAATGCCCTGAGGGTCCTATGGATAGAAAATTTTAAGACTCCTGGGCATAGCCCGACTCAAGAAGGACTGGAAGAATTGCTCTATATGATAAAGAAAAATGGAGTTTTGAATTTACAAGGAAACCAAGGCTTACAATGAGGAGTCCTGAGACTACATTAAAGATCGGGACAAATGTCGAATGTGAGAGAACCCTGGGAAATGGGTAAAAACCAAAGCTTAAAGGGGTACTTAGCCAGTGAGAAAATCCTCTTAGTGTCATATAGTTAGGCTTCAATAAAATTTAAAGTTCAGATAGTAAGTATTTTGACTTCGTGGGCCACTCAATCTCTGTCTCTATGGCATGTACAGTAGTGCCCTTTCCTCATCAACGGTTTTGCTCTCCATGCTATCAGTCGTGCACAGTCAACCTTGGTCCAAATATATTAAATGGAAACCAGAAATAAATGACCTATATGTTTTAAATTGCATACCATTCTGAGTAGCATGATAAAATCTTGTGCAGTCCACCTGGGATGTGAATCATCTTTGTCCAGTGCATCCACATCTATATGCTCACTGCCCACTAGTCACATAGTAGCCATCTGGATTGTCAGATGGACTATCATCAGAGTGCTTGTGTCCAAGTGACCTTTAGTTCACTTACTGATGGCCCCAAAGTGCAAGGTACTGCTGCTGGCTATTCAATATGCCAAAGGGAAGCTATACAGTGCTTCTTTAAATAAAAAGATGAAAGTTTTTACTTCAGAAAAAAAATCATATTCTGAGTTTGCTAAGATCTACTATAAAAACAAATCTTTTAGGCATGAAATTATAAAGAAGGTAAAAGAAATTTGTGCTACTTTTGCTGTCATATTGTAAAACTCATGGCCACAGTGAGTGATAAGTGCATAGTTAAGATGGAAATGTCTTTGAACTTGATTATAAGTATGTATGTATAGGAATAAACATAGCACATATTATGGGGTTCAGTACTACCCACACTATTAGGAATCCACACTGTGAGTCTCAGTGTTAATGTAGGTAGGTAGCTAAATATTAATTTTTAAAAAATAGAGTAAAGGAAATTAGACATTAGCATTCACAATTCTGGATACCCCAGAGAATCACCCCACTAAAGGGATTAACACCCTTTCCCTTCCCTGTGTGGAAAGAAAAATCCGGGTTTTTTTTCAGCTCCCCAGAATACAGCTGGTTCACCCCCAGACTATGGGGGGAGGTGCTTCTGTGCTTCCTCTTTGAGGCATGCACAGTGGAAATCAAGATGGCACCTATGGAGGCCTGTTACCCTAAAAGAAGGATCTGATTGGTTAGTGGGAGGAACCACTGCAAGCGAACAAAACTTGAAGAAACTGATTGATTGGTTTAAAGAACAGCTAGTCCTTTCTAGCTTGAAAATATAAACACAAGCTTAACAAAGAAAGCCCTTCTTTCTGCCTTCTCTTGCTTGGGTCACCCAGTTTGCTCCCAACTTCTCCAAGAAGCCATGCTGTGTGGTCTGGCAGTCATGTTCTCTTCCAAGTACAGACTCTGAGTGTGGACCTGGGTGCAGCAACACAGCACCTGGATGGATTAAGCTTTTATATGGACTGAACCGTGGTGTTGATTATCTGGACTTTGATCTTTATATTGAGCTTAATGAAGACAAGATTGGACCTTTTCCATGGTGGGACAGACAGAGATGAGATGTTGGAAACCTGTGGACAGCCTTCTGTTTCAACCCCAAAGAAGTCTTACTGTGAAAGCCTCATTTCCTCCACATGTGAGTCCTGTGAAATGCTTTTATAGTTGACGCCATAAAATTACACCATTTCCACCGTCCAATGTTGGAAAGCATCTCCCTCAGATGGGGACAATTACTGTAGTCAATCCTGCTGTAGTGTGAAAACGCTGCGGGCAATGTGTGTGCCACTTTGGGTTGTATGTAATTTCCCTTTGCACCCCAAACCTTTGACAAACAGCTGAACATTTACACAACAGCTTGCGGTCGGGCTACCGGACTAGGTGGACAGAAGGGATAAGCCACCGTAACCAGCCCAAGGGGAGGAGGACAGAAAGGAGAGAGCAGTCACTGGAATTCAGCTGAGGGACAGAATTCAGTGACAGTCGGAAAGCAGGGGAGAGGGGAAGTGAAAGAAAGTCTGCACTGTACACATTTAAGGGCAGCTGAAGAACTCAGGGACACACCCAAGTGGCAAATGCTTGGGTTCCACTAGGACAGGGGTCAGGAACCTATGACTCATGAGCCGGATGTGGCTCTTTTGATGACTGCATCTGGCTCTCAGACAAATCTTTAATAAAAATAATAATAATATTAAAAATATAAAACATTTTCATGTATTACAATCCATTCATTTCCTACCACTCATGTTCATGGTTGTGGGTGGCTGGAGCCAATCACAGCTGTCCTCCGGGACAACACCAAATTTTTATTAGATAATGCCTAATGTACATGGGTCATTGTATGTCTCTCACAGAATTACATTTTAAAATATGTAAATATGTGGCGTTCATGACTCTTTCAGCCAAAAAGTTTTCCGACCCCTGCACTAGGAGAAGAAAAGCTTACTACTTCTCAAAGGTTCACAGTATAAATGCACAAAAATATAGGGATGCTCTGCAGAATAGTTTCTGTGCAGAACACTGACCGAGTCCTCATAGCAAACCACTGGAAACAATTAGCAAAAAAAGAGAGCAACACTGGTGTGTCCAACTTCTAAAGTACTTTCAAACACCTTCATTATCCGTGACCTACCTGGTGCAATACCATATGCAAATCCTGTGTCCATTTTTGATATTTGAGATGTTGAACATATTTTGAATCAATTTATGTATAAGGTACCTGCTATGTTCCTGATTTGTTTGCAGACTTTGAGCATGCTCACAGATGCCTTCTCGGGGATTTAAATGGATATTCACTTCTTTAGGTTTTTCATCTGTAGTCCTGCTACTTGGCAGGGGAGAAAAAAATGAGAACAATAACTTCATTATATACATTTTAGCTTTGAAAGAAGTTACTAGCTTTCATTTTTAAATTTAGAACATAATTTGCCTCACATTTCTGATAAATTTGTAAGTTATATAAAAAGAAAAATGTAACCAACTCACACTTTTTAAGACTAACTAAAACCTGGGATTAAGAAATAATACTAAAGCCATTCTATATATTGTATCTGAACCCTAAACTGCTTATAGACTAGTGCTCATGCCTCAAAACAACACACTTCCCTATGCCCAAAGTTATACTGACTAGTAAATATTGGTACAATAAGATTGTGACATTTAAGCTGCACAGTGTAAATGGCTTTGCGCTGCACTTTTACACAAGGCTTCTTTTTTCCCTGATAGTGAAGATATATGTTCTGTATTTTGTACAATACCTAGAGTGTAGAAAGGAGCAGTTGTGATGAAGGTATATGAGAACTGACAGTAAAATAAGTATTTAATCACTTTCAAATGTCAATCATAATAGTCATATATCATATAAAAAACAATAGCTAACATTTTCTGACTTTCATCATGTTGAGGCACTGTGTTAAGGTGAGGTAAGAACAATCATTATCCCTATTTTCTAGGAAAGAACTTTAGAAAGATTAAGCATCTTGCCCAGGGTTTCAAAGCTGGTGAGGGAGTGTGAACACAGTCATTACTGTATTTGCAAAGCCCATGGTCTTATGTGATATGTTCACTGCCTCTGGGGGTTATTTAATGAGCACTTCATTTTACATAAATGAAATGGATAAATACTACCAGTTCCTTTAGATTTCCCACATGCATTGGTCTCTGGGACCTAAGAATGGAAGCACAAAAGGCAAACTCACTGTACCACTTTCCACTACTTCCTCTTTACCCGCTCTTTACCCCCTCATGGAAAATAGGCGAGGGCACCACTTGAGACAAAGAAGCAGACTGAGTCAGGAGCCACAGTTTCCAGAGGATGAGGAAGGGCAAACCTGAGATCCATGAGGAAGAAAAGGGTTGTTCATTGAGGTGGGATGGGCTTTCAGGGAGGAGTGATTACATGGTTAGAAGAGTAATAGCCTCCAAGTCGTCATGGATGATGAGTGGTACAAGGGGTGTGAGAGAATACCACCTTAGTGAGTGTATGTTGTATGTTAACTGGTTGTCCAGTTACTTAATGGTGGTTATGAGAGATTGTGTATTTTTCTACAGAAAGATATTGGCTCAATATACCTGAATAGCTAAAACAGATCCAATTACTATGTAGAGGTGGGGAGAGAAAGTATATGTGAAAAAAAGAAAAAGGAAATATTCCAGCTTTGTATTATATGCAGTTCTGGATTATCAACAGAATAGCCACATGGTTTCAAGATTCTGAGTCAGATAATTGGGACTAAAACCCTAACTCTTAACAACTTCCTCCTGGTATAATTTTAAGCAAGTCGCTGAATTTCTCTGAATCTCAGAGTCTTCCCCACTTTGGGATGACATTTCTGTATGTACTTACCTCACAGAGTTGCTTTGAGGACGAAAGAAGACAATAAATGCTAAAGCATTTTATAAACAAATATGTTAGCTGTTGCTATTCCCATTATTATGTTGACTACTGTGTAAGTAGAGGTAAAAATCATAAAATAAAAATGATTTGGAGCGCCTATAAGTGGTCCCTGCTCACAGGAGCTCACTGTCAGGTGAGGACCACTGTGGAAACCAAGAACATAAGAGATAAATCAATAGAGTGTGAGGATTTCAAAGAAAGGAGAAAAAAATGACTAGATTATTTGCAAAATGTTCTGCTGTGGTATTCTACTTTAAAAAAATTTCATTGGAGCCAGACCTATGGTGGTGCAGTGGATACAGCATCAACCTAGAATCCTGAGGTCACTGGTTTAAAATTCTGAACTTGCCTGGTCAAGGTACATATGGGAGTTGATGCTTCTTCCTCTTTCCCCTTTCTCTCTCTCTCTCTCTCCCTCCCTCCCTCCCTCCCTCCCTCCCTCCCTTCTTCCCTCCCTCCCTCTCTCCCTCTCCTCTTCTCTCTGAAATAAAATCTTAAAAAGAATTTACAATGGAATCCTTTGTGAAATGTTAAACTTAAATCTTTTAATGCTTTTGTTTAGAAAACTGTTCATCTACATTTATAAACTGTTTCTCATCAGTATAGAATTTGCTAATTTAGCTTATAGCATTGATTTCTTTGCCTTAGACTTCAATGATTTTATTATAATTAAATCCACTAACACAAAACCTGTGTATGCTCTCTTCTTAATCAAAAATGCTTCTTTATTTAGATCTTAATCTTTGCAAAGTTTTTGTAACTTTAAAAGGTAAATGGTATTTATAAAAGATTTATTTTGTTAATACCCGGTGCAGTCTCCCGTCTTCTCTGGCAGCCTGAGATATGTGTACTAGTGCAGCATGCTGTCTAGCCTCTAGTGCAGGGGTCCCCAAACTTTTTACACAGGGGGCCAGTTCACTGTCCCTCAGACCGTTGGAGGGCCAGGCTATAAAAAAAACTATGAACAAATCCCTATGCACACTGCACATATCTTATTTTAAAGTAAAAAAACAAAACGGGAACAAATACAATATTTAAAATAAAAAACAAGTAAATTTAAATCAAGAAACTGACCAGTATTTCAATGGAACTATAGGCCTGCTTTTGGCTAATGAGATGGTCAATGTGCTCCTTTCATTGACCACCAATGAAAGAGGTGCCCCTTCCGGAAGTGCAGCGGGGGCCGGATAAATGGCCTCAGGGGGCCGCATGTGGCCCGCTGGCCGTAGTTTGGGGACCCCTGCTCTAGTGCCTTATTAGGGTCTGTGTGTAAAGGTAGAAGTCAAGAATATCTCAACAAAACTGGATACCAACTACCTCATTAACATCATTAGAAAAATTTCTTTCGCCTATTGTCTCTTTTGTAAAACTTGAGTTTTTCTTAAAATTCTAAGCTTTAAAAAGAAGTGTTCTTAATATCAAATATATATTTCTTTTAGTGTGAATACTTCTCTGTGCATAATGTGCACCGAAGGCCTTCTTTATAAGGATTACTGCATTTGTTTATGTAATACTTTTCTTCTTTTGAGGTTTTTATTGACTTCTCTTTGGCTTCCAAGGCAAGGCAAGTATAGTAATAGGCATTTTCCAGGAGAATATAGCTGTACTGACCCTTTCTTGCACTTTAGAATCATCCAACAGGAAACAGTGATGATTACAATAAAAATCACACCAAAGGACGTGCCTAGGCAGTAAAATAAGATAATTGAATGCATGGAAAATATAACCTGTGCCTTTGAACTCTATCTTAACCTCTAGTCTCTCTAGAGGTTGCCAATAATTTTTTAAAATGTAACTAAATTCTGGTTTAATAAACACCGACACAGCTTACCTTTAAGATTTTCACTCTGCTTAATCTATTACATTAGTGCTCTACTACAGGGTTATATAGATAAGGAGTGAGCTGAGCAGTTTTCTAACCATTAACCCAAAAGCAACCTTTCAAGGAGTATGTGAAAACAGCACTGGGGCTCCTGGGCTCCTGGGCTCCTGGGCTCCTGGGCTCCAGCTCTCCAGGGCCCTGCTTACGTCCCTTGTATCAATATAAGACATGGGGCAAGAGTTATCCTACATGGCAGATCTGCCAATTCCTTCTGAAACAAACTATCATAACACTATTCCTCTTAAATATGCAGATGACAGAAAAGGGCTTAGAAAATTGCTCTTTGGGGCTTTCAATTTATTCAAGTGGGCACGACTGCCATCCTGAAGAATATCCTACATTGTATTCTCCAGCTAAAATAAAATAAAATGAATGACTGGTCATTTTTAATGTTTCAAAGGTAGTATAGAACCTTTGATAGAGGACACTTGCTCTGCATGCATATGAAGATAGCAGTTTTGATACAATGTGGCCAGCGTTTAGACTATTTCCCTTCTAAATGAAATTTCAGTGTAAGATATTTTGATCTCTCTTTTTACATTTTATTCATTATAAGGGGATACTTACTGTTAAAGATGCTAAAGTTTCTCAGCAAACCCTTTACAAAACTTACCAATAATTAAAGCATTAGGTGAGCCTAAAAGGAAGACAAAGGTCACAAATGCATCAGTCTAGCACTCAAACACGATTAAACAGGAGCCCTCAGCCAGTGAAAATTTATTTTAATTTTTATCATAACACAGTCCAATTTTGTTCTAATATTAAAAAAACTATGTTTTACTCAGACAATCTCATTTTATCTTATGTACTCAATGGTTCTTTTTCCTTTTAACTTACCATGTTATTATAAAATTAATAGAACTACAGCAAAAAAAATGTATAAAACAGAACAAAAGAAAAATATCATGCATTATTCTACTAGCATTAAATGCTTTGGTACATTTCCTTCTGATACATGTTGCCACGCATCTAGGTTTTTACATACTTATACTCTCCTTATCTATCTGGCCTTTGAGCAGTGGAATTAAGCATTCAGTATATCTTCATCGATCACCATTAATTACTACCACCACAACCACCACTAACGCAACTTGTATAAACGCAACTTGTATAACACTATTAACTCTTCATTATATTTTTCACAGATTTCTCATCTGTCTACTGCTTTCCTATTTACATTCCGAAATACATACCTAAACTGTAAGTAATATCTGCATACCTTTAGTGATTTTCTCTACCATATCAAAAAGTTCAAAGATTTGGCCTTCTTTCAGCAGTTTGATAAATATTCTTTTATTTTTTTACATTAGCTTTTCTATATTGCCTTTTAAAACTTTAACTCTTTATTACACCTGGTACTTTTTGTCATATAAATTTGTTTCAATGCTACCTATATTATGACCATCTCTACTTTCCCTGTGGATTGAGGATGTCGCAACTATTAGATTTCATATGTGGGATACTTTTAATTTTATTTACAATAACCTTTATTTTATTAATATGCATTTTGTTCCACTTATTTAAAAAAGTCTGTTTTGTGTTGATTTAAAGTGCCTTATGTATTATGGCTTTATATTTGTTTTAATATCTGGTCGGGTGCCCCCCCCCCAATCATGTGACTGTCTTGTCTCACAGCCACATCTCCAGAATCTTCTACAGGTATTCATTTTGTCAGATCGGCTGTGAGCTTTTTTGCTAATGTCAATATAATTTGATATTAGGAGAGTGACAAGTTTATAATTCAGAAATATTATTAGTAAATCAGATTAGCTAGCACGTTTAAAGGATCAACTATAAAAAATCTTGGATAGTCTTGGTTATGATTATAAATAAGAATCATAAGAATGGGTAAGGGAAGCCTAGAACTAACTTAGATTAAGAAAAGTTGTCCATTATTAATTTTTCTCATCAACTCCTTGATGTGTACAAGTTCAGGGTATAGGATTTCCTATCTAACATCATCCTCTTCTACAGAGCTCAATTACACAATTTCTGAATCTGCTGAATCCAGCTGTACCAGTTTGAAATCCTGTAGCTTACAGCAGCTAGGCAGACCGAACAACACATCTCAGCAACTTGGAAGGTGCTTCCTGACTCAAGCTGAGAACATTCTTGAAAGCCTGCTCTATCACTGGTGTGCACAGGACTTTTAAGGCTCCCGTGCTATAAACAAACCCTTACTGTGGGATGCATTCACCAATCAAGTGATGTAGACAAAAGAGGTTCAGAGTGGTCCCCTAGGACAGTGGTCCCCAACCTTTTTTGGGCCACGGACCAGTTTAATGTCATAAAATATTTTCACGGACCAGCCTTTAGGATGGGACAGATAAATGTGTCACATGACCGAGACAAGTGTCAAGAGTGAGTCTTAGACGGATGTAACAGAGGGAATCTGGTCATTTTTAAAAAATAAAACATTGTTCAGACTTAAATATAAATAAAATGGAAATAGCGTAAGTTATTTATTCTTTCTCTGCAGACCAGTACCAAATGGCCCACAGACCGGTACTGGTCTGTGGCCCAGGGGTTGAGGACCACTGCCCTAGAAGAAATGAATAAGTTGAGGACTCTGAGAAGAGCAAGGCTTGCCTGACTCTCATTGCTAAGGGCTTGGAGAAGAATTAGGAGCTCTTACTGCACT
The DNA here is from genome assembly GCF_036850995.1 of Saccopteryx leptura. Taxonomy (NCBI): domain Eukaryota; kingdom Metazoa; phylum Chordata; class Mammalia; order Chiroptera; family Emballonuridae; genus Saccopteryx; species Saccopteryx leptura. The sequence goes on from NC_089504.1 coordinate 276,067,234, forward strand.
TTTTAGCTCTACCACTGGCCATAAATATCACACCATATTAGAAGACAGTGTCAATGAATTAATGAACAGTAGCATGACTGGGAAGAACCTTGTCCTTACTCTTGTACTTACGTGATATACACGTGGCCAAAGGAGGATCCCAGGTGTCATCCGCCTGGCATTGGCTCCAGGGACTGCCTTTGAGAGTAAACCCATCTTTACACTCCAAGGTTACGTTATCTCTATACTGAAATTTTTTACTCATTTCCATCTCCTTCTGGATTCCATTCATAGACTCTGGGAGGCTACACTTTATCTCTGAAATTAGAAAAATCAGAAGGCAATTAATATTTTGTTGTAACTATTAGTTGTAACTGTTGTAATGGAAAGATCTATGACCCCAAACCTATTTTCCCTTTGGGGAAAGATTGGTCATGTCTTTAATCAAGAAAGATTGAATCTCCTTCCCAACATCTTATGATTTAAAATTCTCTGACTTTATATTCTTAGGTAAGTTAAGGGAATATGACATGTTATGTAATTGACTTTTAATTATGAACAACTCTGCAACCAGAAAGTTGTGGAAAGATTAGGAGTTAGGATAACCATGCCCTAGCCTGAATCCACCTGGGTCATACCATAAGGAAATAGAAATATCACATTAACTCTATCTAGGAATAAAACACTGTCTTTTACCTCTTGATTAAATGCTTATTTCTAGCTCATTTCTATATATTGGACATAGAAGTTACTAAATCATAATTCTGAATTTAAAATATCAATTTTCTACTTACTTTCCTTTATCTCATTTAGCTCAACCTTTATTTTGCTTTCTTTCGCTGCCCAACCAACACCTTTTTCAATTTAAGCAAAGCTCTCTTTTCAGTTGTAAGAATCTAATTTTCTTTTTTCTTTATAAAACCCAACCAGGTAAAGTGCTATTTCTCACAGTATGATCCTGTGGTCTTTCTACATCAGAACATTACAATAGGTTTGTTAAAGAGAGACCTGTGGACCTGACTCAAAATGTCAGAATTGAAGTTGTTGAGGATGTAGATGAGAAACTGTCTTTTTAACAGGTTCCTAGATGATTTTGTTAAGGCTAAAAATTGAGAATGAATAAGCCATGTTTGAAAAAAAACAGTTATTAAGACAAAATTATTATTACTTAAATGAAAAGAAAGCAGCTTCCAGAGTAGAATATAATTCTTTTGTTTTCAGGACAACTATCCCATACTCTTACTCTGAATAATTAATCATTGAACTATTTCCTGACTCTTCCTACTTCTGTAACTAAAGCAAGGAGAAGTGAACTTTTGGTTTCTGCAAAGCCACAAGGACTCTGTAAGTGCCATTCATTTTAGCAAATAACCAAAGCAGAATCACTTATCATCACTGTGTCTACGGGCCACTTCCACTGTGTCTAAAATTGAGGGGTAGGAGGCCAAGGAGGATTTTCTGGGACTTTTAGGTCAGGAAGGCCATAAATTCCTATAACCACTGTAACTGTAAACTTAACTAATCCTTAATATTAGAAATACTTCATGGCTTCCCTTGCATAGTATTTCAAAAGTGAAAAAAGAAGAGGCCTGACTTGTGGTGGCGCAGTGAATAAAGCATCGACCTGAAATGCTGAGGTCGCTGGTTCAAAACCCTGCACTTGTCTGGTCAAGGCACATATGGGAGTTGATGCTTCCTGCCCCCCCTTTCTCTCTCTTTCTCTCTCTCTCTCTCTCTCTCTCTCACTCTCTCCTCTCTAAAAAAAATGAATAAATAAAAAAAGAAAAGTGAAAAAAGAAGATAAACAAGCAAAGCAAAAATCACTTAACTTACAGTTGTCAAAAGTTAAAAAAAAAAAAAAAGCCGCATTAAAAAGAAATACTATAGTGAACTGTTCAAAAGCAGGGACTGGCTGGGTTCCAATCCTAGGACCACCTGAGCTGCATATCATGCACTGGATACTGGATCTCTCTACACTGCATTTCTGTCTTGGTAAGATAGCAAGAATAACAATCCCACCTCAGCAGATTTTTCTGGAGGCTAACACAAATCACTTTTGTAAAGATCTCAGTACCATGTGTAGTCATAGAATATAATCTGTAATTCCACATTTTGCAGCTTTTTAGAATATTGCCAACAACGATTTTAAAGTCATATGTCATTTTTGAAAACACGGACAGGAATAACAGAAATAATTCCTGGAACTTGTTCCAGGGAAGAGGAAATAAGCAACTTACTTTTGGTCTAGTAGATGATAGTGAGACTCCATATCCAGTAATTCTGGAATTAATTGCTCTCAATCTCATTTCTATTGTCCTCACAACAAAGTGCTTCTAGTCTCTTATTGACCACCTAAGGATATTTGTGAGCACCACTTGTGACCCTCTGAGATCCTTTACAGCTGAAATATTTTATTAGTTAAAAGCATGTAAAGCATTATAAATTATTGGTTGATGTCTATTATATGACTAAAAATTCTATCAGTTCTTCCTACTTATTTGGTAGAATTGAAGATATTTGGGCTGCCTTCCTCTCTACTATGTGTTCTGCCTTCCTCCTCCTCTATTGATATTCATTTTCCATCCTCTCAGAAAGGATGTCTTTCAGCTTTATTAGCCTCGTGCATCAGTCTTTCATAAAACCCAGCAAGAATAAGAGATACCTTTGCAATAATGTTGAAATTGGCTCCAGGTTCCCTTGTTTGTACAGAAAATGAAGGCCTTTCCCACCAACAGATAGCCTGAGTCACAAGTGTATCTGACTCTCATCCCAGGAAGATATGGAGATGCATGTCCTCCAGTATGATGGCCATTGTGCATCTTGGGCGGAGATGGGCAAACTAAAAATAGGAAAAGACAGTTAAACACTGAAGTATGAACATGCCAATACATATAATGCTGTCTCTGACTAATAGAGCCAGATGAAGACCCACACAGACAGGTCTCAATGCACTAACTGTTTGTGGATCAGTGGGAAGACAAACTCTCTGTACACAGACCTTTTAGCCTTTACACAGGATCATGTGTATTCTCTATCTGCAGACTGCACCAGATAGGAGTACCACTGGGATCTAAACATGACTAATTCAATGCTGTCTGTCCTCACTGGAGGACAGAACTTGTTTGGACAATCACAGCCATAAAGTCATTATCTGTTTGCCAGGTACTGTTATTTAAATCTAGAAATATATGTAAAGAAATGATCTACAGAGGCCAGAAGAACAATCATCCACTTTACTTCTTCAGGGGCATCTTGAGTTCCCTGTGCTAAGGAGACCTGAAGGGACAACAAAATGAAACACTTAGAAGTAACAAAAGGAGTATAAATGCCTATACCAGACTTCCTAATTATTCCTATAGCATTACCAATTCTGAAGAGAACTAGTCATCAACATGTGCGTTCTGCTCTGCACACTATCTATCTAGTATAAAAACTGGTAATAGAGATGGCATGACCATATATCAATATTTTCATTGGCCTTTGTTTTCATTGCTTTTAAAATATGCTGTATAAAATCTGGGCCTCGATAACTCTCTCCACTTTCGACTGTCTCCTCTCCTCACCATCCTACCATTCTCACCCTAGCAGGCAGGGATATCAGAGTACCACCAACTGGGGCAGAGTGCAGCACCTCTAGAATCATCTGTTATTCTCATGGCAGGCCCTTCTATGTCTGATAGTCATAACAAAGTCATGTTGCAAAACATAAAATGACTTTCATGATAATAATACTGATATTCTTGCTCAGATACACTGATCCATCTGGGGAGGTGCAGTGAGAAGGGGTTCACTGACCAGCCAGATCAGAAAGTTCACAGAGAGGGGCAGCGCTGCTCCAAATCCCATTCCCTTGACTGTCACTTGTACAGTGAATGGTGCTCTCTCCAACGAGATTGAAGATTATCCCTCTGTCTGGATGGGAGTCACATGTATAAGATATTTCTTCTCCATAGGGAAAGTCTCCCATAGAAGTTCTTGTGTGGTGTCCATTAAGGATAGCTGGAGGATTTGGACAAAAGATTTCTGGAAAGAAAACGAGAGCATTAAGTTCCATTAGAGTTTCAATCAAATGATTATACAATAATGGTGCTGTGAAACTGTGTTATGAACACATATTTTTTTTTCTATGATAATATAACTAAGGTGGATGGAATCTAAATATGTAAAACATTTTTTAGAAGAAACTGAGGAAGGTAAGAATAAAATTACAGTTTATTGCAAAAGTTAAAAAGACTCTTCAGTTAGCCAAGATTTTAATCAATTTGAAAGGTAATTAGTTTATTTCTTTTCAACAACCATGTGATTTTCTACTTTACGTGATGCATAGTAAGAGTCTTGGGCATAGTAAATGAAGGGATGGAAAGAGGAAACCAAAGATGGCAAATATAGCCATTTAGACAAAAGAGACTTCAAGCCAAAAATGATTAGAAAAAAAGAAAGTTATTATTTAATGATAAAATGGTCAATACATCAAGATGACATAACAGTCTTAAATATATAAGCATCTTACAAAAGAGTATCAAAATATGTTGAGCAAATACAAGCAAAGTGAAAGGGAAAAACAGAAAACACAAGAATAGTAGGGGACTTTAGTACCTCCACTATTAGCAATGGATAGATCATCCAGACAGAAAAATAAATGAGGAAATGCTGAAATTAAATCATACTCTAAAACAGATGGACTTAACTAATATACATATATATGTTTGTGTGTATATATATATATGTGTATATGTGTGCGTGCATGTGTTTATGTGTCTATCAGATATATATTCCATCTACCAAAAGCAGAATACACATTCTTCTAAGAGCATATGGAACATTTTTCAGGATAGAGCATTTGTTAGGGCATAAAACAATCTTAGCAAATTTAGGAATATTCAAATCATATCATTTTTTCAGACCTTATGGTATAAAATTAGATATCAAAAACTGGAAAATAAACAAAACAGTTTTGAACAACTAATGAGTCAAAGAAGAAATCAAATTGGAAAGAAAAACTATTTCAAAGGAAATAAAAATCAAAATAAACATCAAATCTTATGGGATGCAAGAAAAGCATTTCTGAGAGCAAAGTTTACAGTGGAAAACACAAGATAAGAAACTAAAAAGATTTCAAATAAACAGCCTAACTTTATTCCTCAAGAGACTAGAATAAGAACAAGTTAAGACCAAGATTAGCAGAAACAAATAAATAATAAAACTAGAGTGGGATTTACTGAAATACAAACCAGTAAAACAATAGAAAGGATCAACAAACTAAAAGCTGGTTCTTTGAAAAGACAAACAAAACTTGTAAGCTTTAGTCAGACTGAGGAAAAAAATGATTTAAATTTAAAATATTAGAAATGAAAAAAGAGACATTACAACTGATACTATAAAATATATAGGAGATTTGCCAACAAATAGGATAACCTAGAAGAAATGAATAAAGTTTTAGAAACACACAACTTACCAAGGCTTAACCAGGAAGAAAGAGTAAATATCAACAGGAAAACAACAACAAATAAAAAGATTGACTTAGTAATTCAAAACTTCCTAACATAGAAATCATCGGGACAAGACAGCTTCACTGATAAATTCTACCCAATATTCAAAGAAGAGTTAAATAAATCCTTCTCAAACTCTTCCAAAAAGTTGAACAGAAAGGAATATGTCCAAATTCATTTTACAAGGCCAGCATTGTATTACCCTGATACCACACCCAGCTAAGAGCAAAATGAGAAAACTATTGACCAATATTCCCAATAAATATAGATGCAAAAATTCTCAGCAAATTCTCCTATGTGGTACATATGTACAATGGAATACTACTCAACCATAAGAAATGATAACACATTGCCATTTACGAGAACATAAATGGACCTTGAGAAGATTATACGAAGTAAAATAAGTAAATCAGAAAAAGCTAAGAATTATATGATTTCACACATAGGTAGGATGCAAATCTGAGACTCATGGACATAGATAAAAGTGAAGTAAGTGGTTATCAGTGGGAGGGGGTTATCAAGGGTGATGGAAAATGATTTGACTTCGGTTGATAAGCACACAATTTAATCAAAAGTTAAATGTTATAGGTAATGTATACTAAAACCTATGTACTTTTATTGATTAATGTCATCCCATTAAGTTTAATTTCTAAATAAAAAGAAATTATCAGCAAAATATTTGAAAACAAAATTTAAGTACACATAAAAATAATTAAGTGAAATTTACCCATGGGATGCAAGGATCTTTCAATGTAGGCAAATTAATAAATGCAATAACTCACATTAATAAAAATAAAAATCACATAGTAATAAAAGTCACATGATTATTTTAATAAATATAGATAAAACATATAAAAAGTACATTTTTATAAGGAAAATCTTCAGCAGATTAGTGATAGAAGGAACATACCTAAACATAATATAGGACATATAACACAAAGCCACAGCTAGCATCATACACAATGGAAATAGATGGAAATCTTTCTCTCTTAGATCAGAAACAAGACAAGGATTTCCACTCTCATTACTCTTATCCAATCTTGTACTGGAAGTACTACCTAGAGTGATTAAGCAAGACAAAAAAATAAAAGGCATGCAAATTGGGAAAGAATAAGTAAAACTGTCATTATTTGCTGATGATATGGTTCTGTTTATAAAATATCCCAAAGACTCAGCCAAATAACTGTTAGAACTAACTAATCATTTCAGTAAAGTTGCAGGATACAAAATCAACAAACAGAAATCAGTTGCATTTCTATACACAAAGGACGAAACATCTGAAAAAAGCATAAAGAAAGCTATTCCATTTACAATTGTATCGAAAAATACTTAGGAAAAATTTTAACCAAGAAAATGAAAGATATTTACAATGAAAATGAAAAGACTTTGGTGAAAATAATTAAAGAAGACACAAATATTTGTAAAGACATACCATGTTCATGGATCAGGAGAAGTGATATTGTTAAAATGTCCATACTACTTAAAGCCATGTATAGATTCAATGCACTCTCCATCAAAATAGCAACAGAATTCTTCACAGAAATGGCAAAAAAAAGTCCTAAAATTTTTTTGAAGCCCCAAAAGACGCTAAGTATACAAAGTAATTCTAAGGTAAAAGAATAAAGCTGGAAGTAGCACACCTCCTGATTTCAAATTAGACTATATGGCTACAGTAATAAAAATGCTTTGAGACTGGCACAAAAACCAGACACATAAACAAGTGAAACATAATAGAGACCCCAGAATTAAATTCCTGCTTATATGATCAACAAATATTCAACAAGCTAGCCAAGAGCACCAAAGAGAGAAAGAATAGTTTCTTCAACACATGGTGCTGGAAAAACTGGAGAAACACATGCAGAACAATAAAATTGAATACCCACTGTAAACCACTCAGAAAAATTAGTTCAAAATGCATCAAAACCTTGAAATGAGACCTGATATTATAAAACTTCTAGAAGAAGTTGGATCTGACACCAAAAGCACACATATCAAAAGCAATAATTACCAAATGTGACCACACTTTTGCACAGCAAGAGAAAAAATTAACAAAGTGAAAATCTACAGAAAAGACAACCTAGAGAAAAATTTTGCAAATCATATACTGGATAAGGTAATATCCAACATATAAAAAATGTCATACAACTCAACAACAATAAAAACAATTTGATTTAAAAAAATGGGCAGGAGGCCTAAAAAAATATTTCTCAAAAAGGACATTCAATGGCCAATGGTCAACATCCCTACCCTTCAGGGAAATGCAATTTAAAACTTGTTAGAGTGGCTATTATCAGGAAGACAAATGATAACAAGTACTGGTGAGGGTGTAAATGAAAAGAAACCCTTGTGCCCTGTTGTGGGGATGTAAATTAACACAGCCACTGTGTTAATTAATACAGTATGAAGGTTGCTCAAAATTAAAAATAGAACCACCATACAATGCAGGAATTTCACTTCTGGATATTTTTGCACAGAAAATTAAAACATTAACTTGAAAGATTATGCACCCCCATGTTGACTGCAGCATTATGCACAATAGCCAAGATTTAAAAACAGCCTCAGTGTTCATTGGTGGATGAATAAAGAAAATATGACACATATACTATAATATTATTCAGCCATGAAAAAGGAGAACCTGTCATTTGTGATTACAGATGGACTTTGAGCACATTGTGGTAAGTGATATAAGTTAGATAGAGAAAGACAGGTACGATATGATATCACTTACATGTGAAATTTAAAAGAGCCAACATGTAAAAGCAGAAAATAAAATGGCCATTACCAGAGAATGGTGGATGACAGAACAGGACAGATGTTGTTTAAGTGTGTAATTTACAACTAGTTATAAAAACTGTCTGAAGAAATAATGCATAGCTCAGTGCAGATAAGCAATAATATTGAATTATTATTATCAAACTGGCAAAGAAACTAGAAATTAATTATGCCAACTACTTAAAAAAAGAATAATTTTGTAACAAGATAGAGGTACTAATTATGGCTACAATGGCAACCATATTACAATATATGAATGTTTCAAATGAGTACATTGTACACTTTAAATATATACAATATTGTATATAAAATACACTTCAAAAATATTATTGGATTGTACATTTAAAATCCCTATAATTTTATTAACAAATAACATCTCAATAAATTTAATGAGAAAAGAACATTATAAAGAGGGAAAGAAAAGATATATAAAGTGTAAGGCATGAATAATGAAATAATCACAGATTCTGGGATAATAAAATGATAAAAAACTACTATGTATTATTATAATATAATAATTATTAAGATATTGGTATAAATCACTATCTGTACATTCACATACACATATATAACCTATATTGATGTAGTTAAATATTTATTGACTTAAAAATACCATAGAAGTAGATATATTTTTTATTAGCAATAGCCTGCTACAAAAGGTTCTAGGACTAGAAAATTTTTTATAGTAAACTGTATTTTGCTAATTTAAATTTTTTCAGGTGATTAAAAATTTTGGGCAGATTATTGAGACACCTGTATAACATCTCATTCATTTCCTTGGAACTCTAACAGCTAAAGTAGCACGTGTGTGCACGCACATGTGTGTGTAAATACTTATGAATATAATGAATACATTCATTGTTGAAGTTTTATAAAATCTGGACAACCAAAAAGAATGAAATAATAATGGTCCAAAAATAAGTATTCTTAACAATTTAATGTATATTATTTCAGGTATGCATGTGTACCTTTGAATATAATTTCTAGAATACCATATTTGGTAACAGGATAATATTCAAGGCATGTACATAAATAGATAAATACAGATTGGATAAAGTATCTCAATCTCTAATTTCTCATGGTATATTTTACACCTTTATTAAAGACATGTAATGATTTTTAATAAGCCTTATCTTCTGTTGGCTAGTTGCAAATCATGATGAACATTTAAATCCTTAACATTTTCCACTACTCTAAAAATTACTGTATTAAGTGTTTTTCGACTAAAATTATAGGGAAATGTCATGTTTATTTTCTTGGGATGAATTCTGGGAAATAGAATTGTTAGATCAAAGTATATTTGCATTAAGGCATTTATATATATATCTCACTAGTCTTCCTGAAGTTTGTGACCACTTTTACTGCCACCAACTCTGCGTGTGATAATGATTTTTTCACCGTCTTAACACTTTATCAATTTGCAATTAGACAGAATTCTACATTCCTCAAAGGTTTGGTGGTTCACTTTACTCTATCCCATTGAATGGAATCAACTAATTGAGAATAAATACATCTAGGGCTTGAGACCGGAATAATTCAAAGGAAGAAGAAAGGGCAACATGACTAGAGGCTCGGGATATTTATTAAGAAATATAAGTTGTTCTTCCACTGTTAAGAGTAAGAATAATAGGAAGGAAGTAATCATTCTGCTTCCTGGGATGGTAATGTGCTAGTAAGGAGTGGCTCAGACAGGTATAATTTTCCATGATGTCACTTAAATGTACTCACTAGGAGAATGATCTTTACATTGGAAAGAATTTGCTATCAAGTAGTAGAATAGGGCAAATTTACCTGAGTTCAAGTTCATAGTTTCAGATAAACTATCTCCTAAAATTGAAAACAAAAACCACTAAACAGAAAAGCCATGTAGCATATAATTCCAATTTTCAAATATCTAAGAGACTACTCTATGAAAGGATTAGGGTTTTTCTTTATAACTACAGGGCCAAATCAAGATCAACTGGAGGGAATAACGGGAAAAAATATTTTCACTCACTCTCACAAACAGGTGCCCCCTTATCCCAAGTGACATTATTGCCTGAGATGACACAAGCAGCAGATGGTGAGCCAATGAGTCGATGTCTACAAAAAAAAAAAAAAAAAAAAAGAATGAAATATTATACCTTATACATATTTCCCACTTAAGTCATCATGAAAAAATAATAGAGGAGAATTTTACAAATTACAAGAAAATGAAAACATGAGAGCCCTCAAGAAAGAAACCCCATCTCCATCTCCAAATTAGTCCTTTATTGGTAAGAACAACCTTAAATTCTGACCTTTCTAATCCATCGTCCTTTTTAGTCCTTCACAACTCAATAAAATAGTTGTGTTAGTCATAATAGAAAATTTTTGTACTTATCCTTAAGGAACCTCACACAGAGTTGTTTTATCCATATATAAGTCATCAAGGCAATTATGAATTTCTTGAAGGGAGGAAATATGTCTTATGGAAATGTGAGCAACCTCTAGACCTAATCAAAAGACATTTAAGCTTCAGGTGCTCAAAAAATACTTGTCGATTGAAGGACTGAATGATGCCTTTACCTTGACAATTCAGTAAGTGAGATCCAGAAAAACAGTTAATCATCTTCACACTTTAAACCTGAAAGGCAGGGGTATTCAACCACCACACCACAAAATTATTCAAAGTAGGTCACAAATTTTAGAGCATTTCACATTAGTTATTTTTTGTTTACTATGTCTTATACTGTTACTGCTAGAAATATCACAAAAGATACTTGATAAGCTGGTCAAGTGATCTAATGTACAATAGGGCTAAACAGATTAAGTGAAAGGTAGGGTGTCTTGCGCAATGTCATGCAACAGAGAGGTAGTGATTGAATTGGCTAAGCACTCTGCTTCTGGATTAGGACACGTGATTAGGACAGCAACCATGTGTAGCAGAGACTATTGGCATCTCCAATGTCCACTTTCCTCTTCCTCATTAATGATAGAATTCAGTATTTGTAACTGGCCTAGGCCCACCTTCAATAAAGGCTTCATTTCTCAGCTCCCCTACCGCTGGTAGAGCCATCTGACTACTTTCTTGCTAGAGGGATGTAAGTGAAGTGTCTGAAAAGTGTTGCCAGATAAATGAGTTAGAGTCTCCCATTCTTCCTTCCCTTGGCTGGAGTTTGGACCAGGAGATGAGATGGAGTCTCAAATGGGAAAACAACAACAACAAAAAAAAAAACCAGGATTCTGTGGATTGTAGAGTCATCATTTGATGCCTACACTGCCCATAGTTCTTAACTTGAGAAAGAAATAAACTATCCTGTCTAAGCTCCTGTTTTCTTTTATTTTCTCTGTTCCAAAACAGTGACATTAAGATAAGAACCATGTAGATAGAGCAATAACAGTGAATATTTTGAAGACACATCAAGTCACTTTTATATTTAGGTAGCGACTGAATTTTACTTATTTTAAAATTGTTTTTTATTGGCTGTATTGTAAAATCTTTTCAAGTGTGCCAACAAGTATTTAATCTATGGCATTTTGACAAACAACTTGAGAACCACTAGAAGAGGGAAAGAAGACAATAATACCTTCACTATATGTGTGTTCCTTCTGCCTGTCTCTTATCCACTTAAAAGTTCCCTTAAGAGCACAGTATCATACCTGACCAGGCAGTGGTGCAGTGGATAGAGCGTCGGACCGGGACGCAGAGGACCCAGGTTAGAAACCCTGGGGTTGCCAGCTTGAGCACAGGCTCATCTGGTTTGAGCAAAGCTCACCAGCTTGGGCCCAAGCTTGCTGGCTTGAGCAAGGGGTCACTTGCTCTGCTGTAGCACTATGGTCCTGGCACATATGAAAAAGCAATCAATAAACAACTAAAGTGCTGCAACAAAAAATTGATGCTTCTCACCTCTCTTCCTTCCTTTCTGTCTGTCCCTCTTTCTGATTCATTGTCTTTGTCAAAAACAAAAACAAAAACAAACAAAAAAAACAACAACAAAGCACAGGATCATGGATGTTCCTAACTTTTACCTTTTAAAGATTGCTCTTAACCTGCTCACGGTGACTAAACTAGAGCCTTGAAGTAACAGTGTAAAGCAGGTTGCAGCCTAAGGATGGCTGTAAAAACACTGAATGCTTTGAAGGTATTGTAAAACACTCATATGCTGCAGTAGCCATAGGTTGTAAATTTTCCTGACCTTGTTTCTACCTCTCCAAAGTTCCTTTATTGGAGCCTAATTGTTACCTCCCTCAGGAATTAGAGATTAGGGTACCATGAAGTTAAAGCTTTGTCCAAGGAAAGTCATGAAATTCTGTTCCCTATAATTAATAGTATAAACACTGTAAAAAAGCATACAGTGGCAAAGGAAAAGCCCAGTAGTATCAGGGATGGGAGGATTAAAGGCTGGACTTGGGTGCCATTTCTTTATGTACTTGGAACTACTTTGCAGTAAACAAACAACTCAGTTAAAACATAGGCAACACACTTGAGTCCATGTTTCTCCAAAGAGGATATGCAAATAGCCAAAAACAGATGACATGATACTGAACATTATTAATAGGTAGAGAAATATAAATGAAATCCACTTCACACTTTCTGGGACAGCAATAATAATTTTTTTAAAAGACAGAAAATGAAAGTGTTGGTGAGGTGTGGAGAAAATGGGATTCTTGCACATTGCTGGTGAGAATGGAAAAACATGCAGCAGTGGTAGAAAACAGCTTGGAGATTTCTTAAAATGTTAAACAGAATTACCATATACTCCAGCAATTCCAATTGTAGTTGCACATCTAAAAAATTGAAAACAGAGACTCAAATACATATAGGGTCAAGTCATCAGCTGCTCTACCTATTTTTAAGTACTTCCTGATAAAGTGTATTTTTCCTACTAAGGGACACATTTCATGGGTATTTTCAATTTTGTTATGATCAAGAAGATTTCATATTTTATAAAGTATTGATTCTCTTCAATATCTGTGGTGAGTTCTTTTTCACTGATATGTATTTGTAGATTTGTTATTTTGTGAAATTACAATTGGCCAAGTTCTGTTTATTTTGATTGGCTACTTATAAAAGACTTGCATTTAGATCTACTCATCATGTCTATAGTTTCTATTTTTTTATTTACTAGTTAATTTTCTTTATTAATTCATCAAGCTGGATTTCTTTAATGGTCCGTGTGTTTAGTCATTTAAAAATTCTTTAATAACATGTTTAGTTCATTTATTTGAAATTTTTTTGTCAAATTACAGAAATATTAAATATATCTTTAGAAGAAGGTTTGGCTTCTGAAATTTTCATGAATAATATTCACATCAATATTTATAATGAATATAAATAATGTATTGTTTACCACTATAGACTATTATGCAGACCAGCAGTATTCAAGTTCTAACTTCATCCTCTGTCATGTGAATTTGGGCAAATTTGTTAATTCTTCTGTCTCAGTTTTCTCCTCTGTAAAATGGAGCCTAAATGAAATATCCATTTCTAATTGTCATTTTAAATATTCAGTTAATTCATGTAATGCTCTTGGTAGAGTGTTTGGACAACTGCACTCAATGATCATTCTTTATCGTTTTTTATGGGTAATCTGCAATGGTTGTTTTAATTTTCTCTTTGACCAAGATCCAAAATTTTGAGTTTTAGTTTATTCTTTGCTAATGAATTTCTAATGTTATTGTATTGTAATGTATACCCTCTCATATTATTGTACTGTATTCACATAGAAGAAATCAAAACACATATAGTGTGGGAAATATTCTCATTTCAGGAAGTATATCTAATTGTTATATGTTTTGGGTTTTGCTCATGTAAGATTATACTTCTGTGCTTTGGTTGAGTACAGATATTTTATGGCACAACATTTTCCCTCAAAACACTAACTTCTGCTCCTTAATGTGTGGAAGAGACAGTTGATGACAATATAATTTTTTTCTGTTTATGTTTTCTCTGGCAAGTTGTAACTTTCCCCCCCTTTTTTTCCAAGTGAGAAGAGAGGAGATAGTGAGACAGTCTCCCCCATGTGCTCCTACAGGGATCCACCTGGCAAACTGTCTTGGGCCTATGGTAGATCAACTGAGTGATCTGTGCCCAGGGCTGATTGATGCTGGAACCAATCAAACCACTGTCTGTAGGAGGAGAAGAGAGAGTGAAGGGAGAACAGGAAGGGAAGGGAAACAAGTGGTCACTATTTTTGTGTGCCCTGATTGGGAATGGAACCCAGGACATCTATACGCCAGGCTAATGCTCTATTCACTGAGCCACTGGCCAGGGCAAAAAGTTGCAAATTTTTTAATATCTAAATTTCATAAAATTTCTCCATGGAGTGTGAGAGACTCTTATTATTAATCTTGTATTTGTTCTGATTCCAACAATCTGGTCTTTTTCTTTCTGTCCTGGGAAAGCATCTTCCAGTATGTGCTATTTGATACTTCTTCTCTCTCTGCTTCTTAAAATTTCTTCTCATGTCTCAATGTGTGTGTGTGTGTGTGTGTGTGTGTGTGTGTGTGTGTGTGTGATTTCCAGTAACGGTTTTGGTTTATTCTGTAGAATTTAATCTAGTGTTTTAGTGATCACTTTGGTTTCTTTTTTTTATTCTTTCTTTATTTATTTCTTCCTCTATTTTTTCTTTTTTTTTAATTCAATGTCTGATTATTTTTGCTTTTGGGTGTTTATTTATATATAAACGTTAGTGATACCAGATCATGAAACATTACAAATGCTTCTTATTGTTTCATAGGTTCTATGTTACAAACACATATGAGATATTTCTAATATCCTGTTTTGAAGTCCCTTTTCTTATATTTTCTGGCTTCTCAGACTGGTCTGGGAAGGGATTAGAGAAGAATGTGTATGAAAAGGTGTTAAAATCTCCAGGCTCAGAGAGAGTGAGCACAGGTGAATGTTGATTTCTCTTGATTTAAAGTTGCTGGATTGTGGGTACAGTGCCTTGGGTAGGATAGGATGGGGCTGATCACCAAAGGCAGTTTTTGGAGAAAGATGTAATATACATAGATACTGTTGGGTAACCTACCAGGATTCACATGTACTACCTTCATCAGGAGCATGCTGCCCTCTCTGGTTTATAACACTGATGGAGATTCTTCCTCCATTTTTAGATTTCTTTGATTGTATGCCTCTGTTCAAATTACCACTTCTATCCAGCAGTAATATTGCTTACTCTTTGAAATACAAGGGGCAGCAGTCTAGTTTGCCTTTCTGAGACTGGGGTAAAGATTGATTGACATTGATGTGGTGTAACTCAAATTCCAGAGAGAGTGCTCCCAACTCACCCTTCATTACAAGAATAATTAACTGTTGATCCAAAGTGGGTATCTGTGTTTATATGCACCATGCCTTTGATGGGTTCTGGTGGAGTTCCACAGGATTTTCCTATGGGAAAGAAGCAGAATTTGGGACTAGGTGCTGTAGAGTTTGACCTTTGTTTATATGATCAGACTGGAGTGCAGCATACTGAACAGCCTATGTACTTCTGACTGTTCCAGAGCATTGAGCACTTCAAGGAAATTCACCCTCCAAGTTTGGAATCAAGCAGCTATAGAGCACTGCTTTTAAAAGGACTACTTTGCATTTCCCAGCAAAAGTCATTTATGGCTAAAGAATTGTTTTCCCATCCTATCAACTGAAATCAAAAGCTTCATAATTTGCGATTTTCCTTCATCTTAGCTAAGCACACTTCATTGCGACACATATAATTTTTTTCCATGTCCCTTTTTTATTCATGTCATGGTTTTAGGCATCAAAGTTAACCTCCAGTGAATGCAAAATTTCCCTCCAATTTCTTTTGCATGACCCTTTTCCATGAAATGAATATCTCGTCAAGGCACAGAAACCCAGACAATAAAAAGGTATGACCTATAAGTTCACCCTCCATTTAAATATCTTGGGCAAACTGAGATATTTCACCATCAAAATAAAAACAAATCAAATCAGACTCTTCACATGCTTTGACTTACATAAATTAGTTCCCAGTATGGGGTTACTCACTTCTACAGACATCTTCAGGACTGGACCAGACCAAATTTTCTAAGCAGGTGATAGAGAACATATTCTCAAAATATCCAGGGGAGCATCTGTAGCTCAGAGTTGTCCCAATTGGAAACTCAGACCCGTCAGTTAAGGTTGTAGGCTTGGCAAATGGAAATTGTTCTGGAGCTCTACAGTAACCTGGAGACCAAAACCACAGAAATACCAAAGTGAGCAATAAAACTTCCACTCTGCCTTCCTTTCTCTCCAATTAAGCTGCTGTATGGGATCACAGAAACAGACATTTATAATATTGACAAAGATTTTCTTCTTCTTGAAATTACCTTAAGATGGTGTTTTGCAACAACATCTACTCATCAAAAAACTTTTGTCACTTAAAGACTATTCACCTTCCTGGATTTTCTTATTTCATCAAGACAAGAAATTTAGCCAATGGTTAACCTAGAGTTAACCATCCATATCCTCATTTATTGATGTTAACGTAGTCGTGTATATCAAATCATATCTTACCATCTCTTTCCATTTATTCCTCCCTGCCCTTTTCTCAGGATTTTCATCACAAGTTGCCTCTCAGGCACTGAATAGCAGTCACCACTTTCAGCGGATTGAATGATGTTCCTCCAAAAGATACACCTGTCCAGGATCTCACAATGAGAACTCATTTGGAATTGGGGTCTTTTCAGATATAATTAAGGTAATATGTTGATACAGAATTACCCTAGATAACCAGGGTAGACTGAAATTTGATGACTGGTGGTGTCTTTACAAAAGAAAAGAAAGGATTATTGTGACACAGGGGAATAGGCTATGAGAAGACAGAGGCAGAGATAGAGTGAGGTGTCCACAAGCCAGGTGCCACTAGATACAGGAAGAGGTAAAGACAGATTCTTCCCAGAGCCGTAGGAGGGATTAGGGCCCTGCCAACATCTTGATTTCAGACTTCTAACCTCCAGCTCTGTGAGAGATTAAATTTTTATTATTTTAAGCCACTTATTTTGTGGTAATTTGTTATGGCAACCTTAGGAAACTAATAGAGAAATTTTCTCATTCCGATGCTAAACCAGACATTTAAGGACAAAGACAAAACAGAGAAAGGCATTAAGCAGCAGCATCTAAGAATCTATGTCTTCTTTATGAGAGAGTACATTGTATGCTGCATATTTTGAAATAGAGTCTGAACTTCACTGTCACTTCTGGAGGAGACTGCTTCTGTTTGTCAATTCAATGATCCTGGCTGGGGTCTAGGACTCTTTGTTTAAAGTAATCTCGTTCTGGTCATTAGAGCTCAGTTGTTCACAGCATTGTCCCGAAGCTCAGAGATTGCAGGTTCGATTCCTGGTCAGGGCACATACAGGAACAGGGTGATGTTCTTGTTTCTCTCTCTCTTTCTTTCTCCATTCTTCTCTCACTAAAATTAATAATATTTTTTATAAAGGCCCTGGCTGGTTGGTTCAGTGATAATCAACCCAGCATGTAAAATTTACGAGTTTGATCTCCATCAGGGCACACAGAAGTGATCATCTGCTTCTCTTCCCCCTTTCCCTTTTCTCTCTCTCTCTCTCTCTCTCTCTCTCTCTCTCTCTCTCTCTTCTCATCTCACAGCCTGGCTTGACTGAATCGAGCACATTGACTCCAGGTGCTGAGGATATCTCTGTGGAGCCTTTGCCTCAGGTGCTAAAAATAGCTTGGTTGCCAGCAGTCGTACGTGGGTAGTACATTGCCCCAGATGAGGATTGCCAAGTGGATCCTGTTTGGGGTGTATGAGGGATTCTGTCAGTTTATCTCCCTCCTTTCACTTAAAAAGAGAGAGAAAGAGAAAAAAAATCTTACTAGATTTTGACATATACCACCCAGTTGGACGGTGAGGGAGATCAATGAAAGTTAATAATTTTCATTGTGTGTGGTCTTTTCTCACTAGATTGCTCTTCTTTGAGGACTTCTCTGCAAAAGATGGGTTTCCAAGGCTGGGCCACACCAGTCTACTCCAGGTTCCATTCTTAGGAAGGCCTGATGTCAGGCCTCGAGTACCAGGCAATTTTCTTTAGTCTTTAGAAAGAGATAGTCTCTTCCTTTTGTACTCTTTTCCTTGAGCTGATCTTTCCTTGTTTCTCAATCCCAGAGTGGAAGGGTTCAAGAAAAAAGATTAAGATGGGGCCCAGAGACAAGCAGACAAACGGGTCTATTTTGGGTGGAAGTCTTTCGATACAAAGATAAAGTGAGTCCTTTTTGTTACTATTCAGCATAAGACTAGCTGAAGCCCTAGCTAAATAATACCCACATTGCCAGGTTTATTCATTGCATGCCCATGAACTTGTAGAGAGTGTTTATCAGTTATCCCAATATTGGTTAATGTTCATAGGCAATTGTATTCTTATCCTGTCCAATGAATACATTTTTCTTTCTGATTTACACAAAAACTGTTTATTCCCTTCTCTCCACCCTTGTCTTACTCTTCTTCCATTGCTCTCCTTACCACTCCACCAGCAAGATGGGATATCAGCATCTACCCTATTCAAACACAGCTTGGCACTACTGAACCATCTGCTTTAAATATAGCATGTGATTTTGACATTTCCACATATGACAACATTAAACTCAGAAGCAAAAATCATAATCTTATTATAGAAATATGAAGGATCTGGTACAGTTGTTTTGAAGGCATTTAGGGTCTGTGGAGGTGGGTACTGACCAAGAGGAACAGAAAGCTCACAGCGAGGGGCAGGGCCACTCCAAATCCCATTCCCTTGACTGTCACTGGTGCAGCGGATGGTGCTCTCCCCAATGAGATTGAAGGTCATCCGTCTGTCTGGGTGGGAGTCACACGTATAAGATATTTCTTTTCCATAGGGAATGTCTCTCATAGAATTTTCTGTGTGGTGCCCATTAAGGATAGCCGGAGGATTTGTACAAAAAATTTCTGGAAAGAAAATGAGCCATAAGTTATATTAAAATGTTTACACTTTGGCCCTGGCTGGTTGGCTCAGCAGTAGAGCATTGGCCTGGCTTGTGGAAGTCACAGGTTTGATTCCCGGCCAGGGCACACAAGAGAAGTGCTCATCTGCTTCTCCACCCTTCCCCCTCTCCAGTCTTTCTATCTCTCTCTTCCCTCCTGCAGCCAAGGCTCCATTGGAGCAAAGTTGGTTCGGGCATTGAGGATGGCTCCATGACCTCCGCCTCAGGTGTTAGAATGGCTCCATTGCGGGGGAGCAATGCCCCATAGGCGCTGATCATCACCCCCTGGTGAGCATGCTGGGTGGATCCCAGTTGGACACTTGAGGGAGTCAGTCTGCCTCCCCACCACTCTCACTTCAGAAAATACACCTCCAAAAAAGTTTACATTTTAATCAGCCTTGATTCTAATGTTATGGGTTGCAGAAACTGTATTGCTAATTTAAGAACAATTAACTCTTAGAGTATAAACTGAAAAATAAATATATCAGTTCTCTTTTCAGATGTAGTTAAATGAAATGACATCTAAATTAATGTTTATTACAAAATTCCAAAAGGGACTTTAGCATCTTGAACGCTTCACAGAATTAAGACTTATGGATAATAAAGAATTCACTCATTTAAAATGAACAAAAATTTTCTTAATCGGATTAACGAGAAAAAATTATCAATTAAATTTTAAAAATCATCCATTAATTCAACAAGGTTTCTGAGCACCTACTCAAGTATTACTTTAAGCACAAGATAAGCAAGATCTTTTAACACTGAGGATTTGTATCTTAGAGAATTCTTTCAAAAGATATTATAATTTACTATTTTTCTATCAGTGATATAATCTTTTCTTAATCACTTGATGCTGTTATTCTCAGAAACAAATAAATGGATACAGTAATGCTGTCACAACGAAATGAAACATCCTCCTTACTCTTGTGGGTGCTCCACAAGGCTCAGAAATATCATGGCTTTTGAGATACTTACTAGTTTTTAAAGCTTTTATTCCTCATTAAAGAAACATGTTTCTTCTTTGAGTGTAACTATTTGAAGAAACTCTTATCCCCTTATGATTTGATCTGTCTTTGAGATACTACAATTTGATAGAATCATGGATAATCTAATGACAAAGTGGAATAACTTAACCAATGTTTACACTACTAAGCAATTTTAGGTATATCTTTAGGTTTATGGGAATATTTCTTTCTTTTTTCATGCTTCTTAACTATATTTTAAAAAAATTGAGATTTTTCAATAGGTGATTTCCAAATATAAAAAATTTGATTGCCAAGTTTTATTATATATATATGTACAAAATGTCCAAATAAATTTAAAGCAAATCATTCATGTGAAAATTTCTATTATAAACATATATTTTTCAAAAGTTACGATCAGAAGATGAGCAATATTCTCTTTGATTTAGTGAAGAAGTAAACGACAGACTGGATATAATGGTAGTGCTTCTATATTTAACACAGTTTGTTTCTATAATCTTAAAAACAAACAAAAAAAATAAGTCCCTTAATTTCAGTTCTGTCTGCAGCTATAGTTCCATTTCTCTACTCCCTTTATGTTGTAGACTGCAAGTGGCAAAAAGCCTTTGTAAATTCAAGGCTTGGCAAAAGGCTGAGTTCTCCCCCCATCACTTCCATATTGGCTATGATGCTGAGTATTTGCACCCACTTCACTTGCTTGCTTAAGTTGCTGGAAGCAATTTACAATGCCCTTCCTCTCACTCTTTGTTTGATTCAGATATTGGCTGATTTCGCTTATGCATGATGGGGGGATTCCTGTTTATGCCTTGGGAGAGTTCCTGTTTTTGCCTCAGATGTGTAACTTTGTATCAAGGACTTCCTTGATTTGCATATGGCTATATAATAAAGCAGACTGGGTCTATGGGGCACTCGGATATTGCCATCAGCATTGAAGAGGCCTCCCAATTCTGTCCTTTTTAAAAAATGAGTCTATTTTCTTAATTCCACACCATTCTCACTCAAGACCCAGAATTACGAGCCACACTGGTCTGCGGCACCTTTACATTAGAAGTCCTTTAAAATGTTGTTTATGACCTTTCATTCTTCTGCTTCATTCCCTTGAACTCATTACAATCAAGCATATGCCCCCATAACTCTACTGAAACTACTTCTAACAAGGTCACTTATTACCTCCAAGTAACTAAAACCAATGACTTTGGGTGATGGGTATACAACATAATCAACAATTCAAATGCTATAGAAATGTTTACCTGAAACCTATGCATTCTTATTGATCAATGTCACTGTATTGAAGTTAATTTTCTAAATAAAATTTAAAAATAAATAAATAAATAAATAAACCCAATTCTAATTTTCTATCCTCATCTTATTTGACTTCTCTGTAGAATTTGAAATAGTTGCTTGGTCTCATCTTCTTAAAAGAATTGCTCTACTTGGTTTTCAAGACAATTTCATCCTCCTGGTTCTTCTCTTAATGTACCATTAGCCTTTTCATCTCTTTTACTGATTCCTTCTCAGGTTTCTGAGTTGTTATTGTTGGATTTACAAAGTTTAGCCCATGCATCTGTTCTCTGGCCATATTGACTTCCTAGCTGACCCCATTTATCTATTTTAATCTCTTTGTGAAAACCATCAGCAGATCCTGTTATTTCTACCTTCCGAATGTATTTGGAATTTGACCACTTCTTATCGCCTTTCCTACTGCTATTCTGGGTCAACATTTCTAATGAGTTTTCAAGTAGCTTCCCAGCTTGTTCCCTCAGATCTTGGATATACCTGTCTTTTGGCCACTCAGTACAGCCTCTGCTGTTCCTCTGCAGTGATGGTCAAAGCAGCTCCCACATCCAAGCCAACATGACTGGATCTATGGCCTCTTTGGCTACTTCTATTTCTAGGCTTAGATTGAGCACCATGCAGCAGGTCATATGAGATGTCCCCAGAGTCTGACCAGAGGGACGAGTTAAAACAATATGGAAGCCAGGGATTTAATTCCCTTGGGATAAACAGGAGACAAAAAGGATCCAACAGATTAACTACTTTTCCTTTTTTTAACAAAAAGTTCTGGTTCCACACAAGTGTCCTATATGACCAAAAAAACCACAACAGTTCTTTTTTTGTTTTGTTCTGTTTTCCTTGTGAAACTTATAGCTACCTCGGTAACATAGTATCTTTTATTTATTTGCAGTTTTTTCCTCCCTGCCTCCATTTTTTTGTTATCCTTTACTCTCGTTTCTCTGATATTGTACCCTCCAATGAGACATAACAACATAAACTTTGCCTCTGGCACTGTTTCCTAAGAAATCTCCATCTAAGATATACCCTCTTCAACTTCTCTCTAGAGTAGCCGGTGTGTAATCATTAAAAATAAGTTAGATTGTGTTACTTTTCAACTCATAATAGTCTAGTGGCCCATCTTTCTCAGAGTAAAAACCTAAGTTCTTACAGGACATAAAGTTACTTTGCTTTTATTACCTTCTCTTACTTTTGTCTTTGCTCACTTTATACCAGCCATATATAAGCTTCGGAGAAAATGGTAGAACAGACTTTCCAAAGGAAATCACAAAAATGTTTGTGCTTTGGGTCTTTGCACTTTCTGCTCTATTTGAATGGAAGATTCTTCCTCTGTGTATTAACATTGGTAGTCACTAATTGCTGTCAATGTTTAAATGTTACTTTCTCAGTGAGGACTTCCTTAATCACTTTATTTAAGATGGAAACTTTATCCTTTTTCCCACATTCCTTACTCCCTATTCTATTGCATACTTTTGGATTTTTAAAAAAATAATATTTACTATTATTGGAAATTATCTATGTGTTTCTTTGTTTACTTGTTATTTTAAAAATATTTCTTCCTGTCCAAGAATATAAACAACATAGGAACAGGGACCTAGTATATCTTGTTTACAGGTATATTCCCAATGTCTCGAAGACTCTTTGGCACATAGTAGGTGCTAAAAGAATTAATATATGAATGAATAGATGATTTAGAAAAGGAAGGAAAAGCCGAAGTGTGACTATCACTTTTGACAGGAAAAAGGGGAAAATTTGACAAAGCTTCAGGGCACAAATTTCTATCTATAAAGCATTTCTCCCAATATACCTGATAGTATGCTATTAAGTATTTTTTGCATGGTTCCCAAAACATATGATGTTCAGGTGTATTCCCCCCCAAAATTCCTTTTAACTAACCCAACAAAGAAATATTTCTATCAAAATGAAGATAAACAGAGAAGCAGACACTGGATAGTTTCATGAGGCAAAAACACAGGGAAAAAATGAAAAACAAACAAAAAAATGAACAAAAAGAAAAATGCAGACATGAACAGATATTTCTTCTACTCACGTTCACACACAGGAGCACTGTTATTCCAAAGGCTTTTTGTTTCAACAAAGACACAGTGACTAGTAGAACTTCCCTTTAATTGAAACCTAAGGGACAAAAACAGTCGTGACTGGGTGAGCACAGCATTTCTCTTTTCCCTTCGTTGATAGATTTCAGCTTCTTCCTTCATATTATAATACAATTTAATTCCTAAATTAAATCCTTGGTGAAAAAGCTCAGCTCATTTGGTTTCTCAAGATAGTGGCTCAGAAAATTTTTGAAAAATTGCAGCTTCCAGTGAGGGACAAAGCAATGACTGTCAAAGCTAAGTAAGTGACAGACCTGTACTGAAGAAGGAACAGAAAACCTGGACAGGCATTTTCTTGATTGGGTCCCAGACCTTCAGGAGGTCATCTCCTCCTGATTGATCTCTGACAGCCCTCTCTTTGTCATTAAAAGAAAGTTTTTCCTCTACTGGAAAATGTAGCATTTTCTTCTTTTAGAGGACCAGGAGGAAAATAACTCCTGACAAAGGTTGGCAAATCACAGAGCACGGGCAAAGATATCAGAGACTGTTCTTTTTGCTAATACATTTGGAATATTCCTAAATGGGACTTAGGGGATATCAAGATTATTGAATTAACTAGGAAAAAGAAGAACTGATAAGAGGATTCTTTAGAGCACAACTATCTTAAAACCTCTTGTTTACTGTCAGACCATTGGTCTAGCCCCGGGTCTTTAATTTAATGACTGTCAGAGAGTCCTTGGAATGGTTGACCCCAGTAATGATTGTACCTGTTCAAGAGGGCTTTTAATGGCTAATCAGGCTCGAATTTATAAACAGAGCCTAGCATTCGTTGCTAACCAGGGCCTTTCATTCAAGCCATGGTTCATGCTCCAGGGAGAACTGTCCGCACTGAACTGCCTGCCTCCTGCACTGAATTGTTGTCTTCACTGTGCTCTTGCTGTAAGAGCAAATTCTTATAGAAGGCTTCCTGGAATATTTCAGCTGTGATGTTTCCCAGCCATTTGGAACTGCACATCTATATCCTCATTAGCATCTCTACCAACAAAATAGAACAGCTCCATTCTGACCAATCAGGTCTACGATTTTTTGACCAATCAAACTGAAAAGATTTGGAGTCTTCATTTACATGATAATGGACAAATCAGGGTCCAGGACCAGGGCCAGGGACAGGGACATCAGTCTATTTAAGTCAGTTCTCTGCTGGACAGGAAGCTCACTTTCCCTTTTCACCAAAGCCTGCATGTTCCTGGCTGGAGCTGTAATACCAAAGCTGTCTTGTCAGACTGTATGGAAGGGCCCTGGGGCCTTTGCTCAGAGCCAGGTCACAACCATGCTATTCCACAGCTGTGGAATAATTGCACTGTAACACTATTCAGCCATCTCACAGTCATTTCTTCTACATGTAAGCTGTATCATAATTGAGCTGTTCCACAGCAGTGCTATTCCGAAGCTGTGCCATATCATGATTAAACTGTCTGCACTTGATCAAGTCTTCTTCCTCAGTGCACCCTAAATTGGTGATTTCCATTAGCATTTAATTGGTACCAATGACCACCAGTTAGACAGAACACATGCAGAACTGCTCTGTGGTACATGCTTTTTACTTATCAGTGGTATTGGAACTGAATACCAAGACCACGATCATTTAGATTCACATTAAAAGTTAGTGATGTTCCTTGAAACATGACCATCAGTCTTCATGCTCCTTTGACCAACCTAATACTAATTAGATAACATAATTAGATTAAAACTACTTCTATTTAGTATTTTATTTCTGTTCCAAATTCCACTATCAGTTTAAAATTTTCTTGAAACAATCCTTTGCATGTTACTTAAAAATAACATTTTTTTATATATCAAAATGTAACAACCTTTCTGGAATGTTTATCTCTTCACACTTACAAATTACTATTTATCCATACACTTAATGTTCCAACTAAATAGTGAAGATCTGTTTTTACAATTCTGCTGTTTAATTTATTTACCAATTTTCCTTTTTAAATATCTGTTCATGATTCTATATGGTTTTTACTATTTATCAATCTTTGTTTCAGATATTAGACTCTTTCAGTACTTTTTTCCCATTAGGCAGCCTCTTCTTGGATAAATTCCTTTTGCCCAGGTTGTCAGCATATCAGAATCCAGCACTGAGTTCCTGGTCTCTGTTCCAGGTACCACTCACCCCTCATCACAAATGAAGGACACCTTTGCCCCAACCTCAGTATTAAGTGGAAGGAGCACACGTCCATTAGGAAGTTGGTCCAGGAAGTCAGCACATGGTTTCACTGGAGAAAAAGAAAGGTAAGACTGGCATGTGAGGTACAAAGAGATTCCTCTGCAAACCAGATGAGAGAAAGTGTAGGTACCTGCACATCTGGGGGCTTCTGGGCTCCAGTCTCCCTGGGGTGTACAGTGCAGAGAGGCGGCCCCTCTGAGGTCATAGCCGGGCTCACAGCTGTAGAATACTTCCTGCCCAGGCAGAAAGTTCTCTCTGTTGCGTATGGTATGCTCACCATGAAGGATTTCTGGGGGTGGATGGCATACTGAGGAACAAACAGGTACAAAGTTCCTGTCAGTTATGGGGAAATATTTTTTTGCTAAGTCTTAACCTTTTCAGGGAGTTGGAGACTCATAATTCAAGGGGTTCAGGTATAACAAAGGAAGTCAAATGATACTCCAAGGTCCTCATTTTACTGATGTGTAAGTCAATAGAGGAAGAGATGTAGACAAGGCGCTCACAGTAACAAAGAAGTAGAGAATTAGAATTCATTTCTTCCCTGTCCAAGGTCTAAAATATATTCATTAGTCTACCAGGCACTGAACTCCTTTTTATGGCGCTGGCTATTTAGTACAAAGTTAATAGTATTAGTGGGCTTCCCCTGCACATGTTTGCTACAAAGGCAATCTAACTTAAAGTCTCATCTTTCAAGTAATGAGAAGATTTTTTGAACCTAAATCTATTCAGGAAATTTTCTTTCATCTCTGTTATTGTACTGTTACGATAAAAGTATAGTAATAATTCACACTTAATATCTCTTTATTTCCTCCCAGCTGCTTTCTCAGTGATTACACAGGCTGATATGGGCTGGTGGAAGAAGTATAAGCTCTCTCTTTGTCCCTATGTGTCAGCCACTCCTAATCTATTTACCAATCTATTCCTAGGCCAGCTATTATGGCATAAAGAGACAAGACAAGCCATCAAGAACAAATCCCTTCAATACACCAGTCTTTGTAATGAGAGGGCAAATTGCTGAGACAATATTTGAGTCAAGGTCTGGCTGCCTCCATTCTCAGCCCTTTCGGTGTGTGTTCAGACCATCAAAACATTCGAATGTCAACCTAATCCATATCTAAATAAAGCCGTATGGAAAATCTGTCTTTTAGCAAGTTGCTTTCAATTTTGACTTCAGATTTCTAGTGATAAAATCTAGGAGTAAAACAGAATAGACAAATTCTAAGGTCCTTGTGGCTATTCTGAAGGTCGGATATTGGTCTGTATAAGCAGTTTCTTTCTTTCTGTGATAGATACTGACAGAAGTGTGGAAAGAACCACAGCAATTAGACTCTATTTATTTTATTTATTGATTTTTTTTAGAGAGAGAGGACAGAGAGAGAGAGAGAGAGAGAGAGAGAAGGGGAGGAGCAGGAAGCATCAACTCCCATATGTGCCTTGACCAGGCAAGCCCAGGGTTTCGAACCGACAACCTCAGTGTTCCAGGTCGACGCTTTATCACCCTGCGCCACCACAGGTCAGGCGCAATTAGACTCTAGGGTCTGACACATATGTGTTGTATTTCTGGGTATGTCGCATAATGCCATGTAATTTGCATGATTTACTTAACCCCCGAAAAACCAGTTTAACTTTACTGTTTATATGGATATAAGAATAGCACTATTTCAAAGGAAGGTTGTAAACAGTCAATGAGATCATTCATATAAAGTACTTATTACACAGCTAATCAGAAAGTTTACATCATTTTTCAATCTAAATGAGAGTTGGTACTTTACCCTGAGAATTGCTCAATATAAGAGTCACAATATCTCCTTACTTAATTAATTACCTTGCTTCTCAGAGATAAAGGCACATACTCACACACATCCCTACTCTTAATTTCAGGCTTCATCCCCAGAAAAGATATGCACACTCCTCAACACCCACCTTTCTCCCAGAACAACATGAATCTCCTGGTCCTCCTACAGCTCAGCTCATTCACAAGACCTCCAAAGCTTCAGTCAGACTCACCCCGGGAGCAGCTGGGCAACTCAGGCTCCCATCTGTTTTGGGTCCGGCATCGCACACTGGAGAGTCCTTTCATGACAAAGCCAGGCTGACACCTAAACAT
Organism: Saccopteryx leptura; assembly: GCF_036850995.1. Classification (NCBI taxonomy): domain Eukaryota; kingdom Metazoa; phylum Chordata; class Mammalia; order Chiroptera; family Emballonuridae; genus Saccopteryx; species Saccopteryx leptura. Next base: position 276,095,071 of record NC_089504.1, read on the forward strand.
CACGATTTCATGTAAGGAGAACAAGCTTCTGTTCTCAGACACCCTGATTCCATTCTCCACGTCTGGAGGCGTGCACTTGTTGGGCACAATGCACTGAGGGGCAGGGCCGCTCCAGGTGCCCTCCTGATTGTCTCCGCTGGTGCAGTGAATGGATGCCTCGCCCACGAGCTCATACAGCTTTTCCTTTCTCTTTCCAAGATTGCAGCGATAGGTCACCACCGTTCCGTACTGAAAATGCTCTCTGTTGATGCTAAAGAAATCTCCATTGGGGATGATTGGGGGTGGCTTACAAAGTATTCCTGGGAGAGGGGAAAGCAAGCTAAACAAAATCTCCATTTCTTGAACATATTTAATAGCAATTTTTGGTAAGCAGTTTAAAAAAGTACCAAATATGAACATTTACAACACTTCTGCTCTTGTCTAATGTATTCTAATGTACAGATGTGTTTGCACAACCGTATATTCAGTAATAACAATATGATGGCTTCTGCTCTTCTTAACTAACATTAATTCAAAAAGGTGTTTATATATTATTAGAGTTCATATGCACCTCATTTTAAGTGAGTTTTGTTATGTTATTCACTATCCTTAATCCAGTTCTCCCTCTCCCTAGAAGGCGCTTGGCTTGACTATGTTGTTAGGAATATGATGTAAGCACACAGTATAGCATCTGTAACAAATAAAAACAAAAAGCTGTGGCACAACTAATAAAAAAGAAATAAAGCACAAATATTTAATATTAAAGATGACACAATAATCACAGATTAAGAAGTAATACAAATAACTGAATATATGTTCTGGTCTAATTTGGAAAATGTGAATATTCAGCATATAGATATATTTTGATAATATTAACTCAAGAAATGGTAGAATATAGAAGTGGGAAAAAGTATGAAAAATGCTACTTCTTTATTTTATTTTTTTATTTTTCTGAAGCTGGAAACGGGGAGAGACAGACTCCCGCATGCGCCCGACCGGGATCCACCCGGCACGCCCACCAGGGGGCGATGCTCTGCCCCTCCGGGGCGTCGCTCTGCCGCAACCAGAGCCACTCTAGCGCCTGGGGCAGAGGCCAAGGAGCCATCCCCAGCGCCTGGGCCATCTTTGCTCCAATGGAGCCTTGGCTGCGGGAGGGGAAGAGAGAGACAGAGAGGAAGGGGGGGGGGGTGGAGAAGCAAATGGGCACCTCTCCTATGTGCCCTGGCTGGGAATCGAACCCGGGTCCCCCGCACGCCAGGCCGATGCTCTACTGCTGAGCCAACCGGTCAGGGCCAAAAAATGCTACTTCTAAAAATATAAAAGGCACAGAAAATTTTATAGACAAATTCAATCCAATTGAGTTCCAAAGCAAACAAAATATGTCTATCATTTTTGGCAAGTGTATACTAAAGTAAAATTTTATTTATTTACTTATTTTCACGTTTGAGAAAATAGTTTAAAAGATGCATATTAATTGAATCAAATTATAAAATATAAATAAAAATTTTTTGTTATGTACTGTATCTGGAAAGAACCATTGTTAACTGTTTAATGGTTAATCTTTAATATACACACAGTCACACATACCCATCATATTTTTTCTAAAATATCTTTGTAGGCTTAATCATATTTCAGTGTAAGAATATACTATCTGATTGCATTCGGAAGAGCTGTCTGTCTTAGCTAATGCATTCTGGCATATATTAAACATTTTTTTGCAATACACATGCCTTGTTCTTTTTATTTTTTAATACATGTCCTTTTATTTAGTTGTAAATAATATGCACATACAAAGTGCTAATGTAGAAAGTGCAAAATAAACAGACATTTTAAAGCACAAAATTAAAACTAATCAGAAATTATATTATCTTCCTAGTTTCCAAAGGATCATCTCCCACCTGTTTGAAATCCTTATTTCAGAAACATTGTTTGAAATATCCTCAACATTTACGTTGTTTTGAAATTTTAATATCACATTGATGCACGTAAATATTTGTATAGCAATATCCTTACAAAAGATTATGGCAATTATTTTTTAAGAATAAATTAAAATATGTCAAATTTCTCCATTAAAGGCATGTACACAGTTGAGGATTTTGATATATATATTGCATACTGGCTTTTTGTTTTTTTGTGACAGAGACAGAGAGAGAGAGAAAGATAGGGACAGACAGACAGGAAGGGAGAGAGATGAGAAGCATCAATTCTTAGTTGCAGCTCCTTAGTTGTTCATTGATTGCTTTCTCAAATGTGCCTTGAACGGAGAGTGGGGGGGGGGCGGGGGACTACAGTAGAGCGAGTGACCCCTTGTTCAAGCCAGTGACATTGGGTTCAAGTTGGTGAGCTGTGCACAAACCAGATGAGGCCGCCCTCAAGCCTGCGACCTCAGGGTTTAGAACTTGTGTGTCCTCTGAGTGCCACTCTGACGCTATATCCACTGCGCCACTGCCTGATCAGGCTGCATACTAGCTTTTTAGAAAGTTTGTTCCCATTTATCCTGCCAGCAGTTCGGTTTGGGAAGTTGATTTCTTCATATTATCACCAAACCCAGAAGTATATTCCTTTTATATTCTTTGTTCATTTCTGCTTGCTCATTTCTCTTCCTAATCAATATATAGGAACCTCATATTCTAAGAAACTTCTGGGAAGATGACAATTCATGGTTCAGACGAAGAAGACAGAAAGAAGGGAGCTACTTCTTCAATAGAAACCTGATATTAAGCGTTGGCAGAGAGGAAGCTGGGCTACTTTCACTGTGTATTTCTTTTTACTTCACTGAAGAGAATGATCTTCAAACTGGGAAATATTCATCTAACAAAAGAGGACATTGGGGACTGTTTTAAATAAATTATACTTATATCTTAAGGTACAGAAAAACCAGAAGAAAGTAAAAGTTTGGAACACTCTGAGCACTTTTCAGGAAGACTCTTATTTTTATTTATTTATTTTTTTCAGATATTGGAAGGATACCATGGCTTAGAGGGATGAAACTGATTCTTTGTAATTCTAGGGGTGCGATAGTAAGATTAACTGGTCGAATAAATGGGAAGAGATTTAACTCACGTTCACAGAGTGGTGGGTCTGTGTCCCAAATGACAGTATCATCTATGATGATACATTTGGCAGATGATAGGCCAATACGATAATACCTAAAGGCAAAAAGTGAAAATTAATTATTCTATCCACTTCCCATCAACTTCCTCACAGCATGCTTACCTGGCTGAGTAGACAGAGTACAATGTGGGAGAAGTCTAAGGACTAGCCTAAACTCTGCTTATTTTATCTGGGTTTTCAATATTTTGTCTTGAATTTCTCACGTCAATACTTGGCTTTGCAGTTTTGGCTTCGTTGAAGATTGTACCAGATACCAAGATAAAATAATCCTTTTGTAGACCTGTTTGATAATTTCCTTCTTCAGTTCTATTTTCTTCTCATATTATTATTCCCATTTTAAAATTTGTTTGCATTTTCCTACCTTACATATATATTTAACACAGCTATCTCATTTCAATTTAGGCATTTTTTCTGTGAACTTTATTTGATACTTTTGATTCTATCTAGAAGACTTTGTCTTTTAACAGGAAGATGAAACCATTCAGATTTACTGCATTAAATGGCATATTTGATCTCTCCTTCGTCACAATTTTTTAGACTACCAGGTTCATAAGGTCCAATGATGAAGATGCAGCAATGACTAAAACAGATCTGCCTCACACATGAGAGGTTATTTCTGGCAGAACAGACAGATACATTTCTCACTATTTGTTTTCCTCTTTCTTCTTTTCTATGAACCAGACAGGTGAACCTCTTTTAAGTGTTCTTATAATTTGGAAGTTAAATATCCAATTTTTATTCCATTAGAAATTTCATTTTATGGGTGCATATTGTATATAAACACACATATTTAAACATATTTTCTCAATTTCAGTTTCAAAATATGTATAATTATCCATTCCCTGTGTAATACAAGACTAGCCTATCTTGTCTTCTTTGGTCCCATTTCCTAGTTATGGATACATTTTATAACTTTAGAGATTGTCATGAAATTATTAATTCATTGCAAAGTTTCACTTTTGAACAATTAGTTGTCATTATATTTAGTTTTATAACTGTATTAAAAATATTTAACCATGATTTTTATTTAAAAATATTTTTTCTTTTTGTTTTACTAATTTTCTACATTATGGATGTTACTTATGTACTTTATTATTTTCTTTTTTAAAAAAATTATGTCTGGGTTTCCTGGATTTATTTTTTCTCTTTCTAGACTGTGTGCTTCAGTAGTGTAATTTTATCCTTTAATATATATTTGGAGCCTGAAGTTGAGACTATTAGCTTGGCTCATTAGAAACACTATCTTGTACAATTTAGTCATGTGAAAGATCACTGTTAAGTCAATATGCATCGATTTCTTTCACAGATTTTACAATTTATTCATTTCCGTTCTGTATTCTTGAAGTTTAAAACATTCGTTTGTTTTTAAAATATATTTATTAGGGTGACATTGGCTAATAAAATTATGTAGACTTCAAGTCTACATATATTTTATAATACATCATCTTTATATGTCATTTTCTGTTTGCCACCCAAAGCCAAAATGCTATCCTTGAAATATAGATGCTTCCTGAGTGATGGCTAGCTATGGCTTATTATTTTCTCTTTTTAAATTTTTGTTATTTGTATTTTCAAAAGGTATGTTGGAATCCTAACCCCCAATCCCTATGAATGTGCCCTTATTTAGAAATTGATTCTGTGCAAATGCAATCAAGTCAAGATGAGGTTATTAGGGTGGACCTAATCCCATATAATTGATTTCCATATAAAAAGACAGGACTTTGGACATTGATCCATACAGAGAGGAGAAAGCTATTTGGAGACACAGACACAGAGGGAAACAGCCATGGGAATACAGAGGCAGAAATAGGAGTGACGCTGCCACATGCCTAGGAAGGCCTGAGGCGATCAGAGCGGGCAGAGGCAAGGTGAGATCCTCCCAGCAGGGGCTTTGGAGGGAGCATGTCATGCCAACACCTTAATTGTGGATTTCCAGCCTCCGGAACTGTCTCTGAATGATTTTCTGTTGTTCTAAGCCACCAAATTTGTCATACTTTGTTATGACAGCTCCAGCAAACTAATAATGCAATTACCTTAGATACCTTTCAGATTTGTTTTCTCATACAACTTCTCCATGGCCTCCCTTTGTTCCAGCAAAATCTACTGTCAATTAAGGCTGTTTATATACTTTAATTATGTCCTCCCTTCATTTTTCTTTCTTCTACCCAGTGAGTACCACATTTTTTTTCTATGTACTGCCTTGGTTTCCAGCAAGATTACAGATTATTTCCTGAACCCTTTTATACCTTTATTCATTTCATTAGGAATTGAATATCTATGTTCAAGCTTTTGAAGACCAAATGGTCATAGTCTAGCTCTCCTTTTCAAAATGTGACAGGAAGGTACTATTGTTATTGTGCAAATACTGAACCAAGAGATGTTACTGCCAACTCACCCTCTAATGCAAGAATAATGAATTCTGGATCCAAACTTGATGTCTGTTTCTATGTGCACCATGCCATTCTTAGGATCTGCAGGAGTTGTACATACTTTACCTATGGGAAAGAAATGGGATTTTGGAGCTAGGTGGAGTAATGGAACTTTATTTAACAAAGTGAGAGCAGGGGAGGCAGAGAGATAGGCTCACAAATGCCCCATGACTGGGATCCACCCATCAAGCCCACTATGGGGCAATGATCTGCTTATCTGGGGCACTGCTCTGTTTTTCGGCAACAGAGCAATATTTTTCACCTGAGACAGAGGTCATAGAGCCATTCACAGCGCTCAGGGCCAAATAGCTCGAGCCAATCAAGCCATGGCTGCAGGATGATGTGGAGAAAAACAGATAGAAGATGGGGGACGGGGTGGAAGGTGGAGAAGAAGATGGTCGCTTTTCTTGTGTTTCCTGACTGGTAATCGAACTGGGACATCCACACACTCACGGGCCGATGCTCTACCACTGAGCCAGCAGCTAGGGCCTCATGTGAACTTTTGTATATAGAATATCCTCACCTGACAGTTGCTTACTGAAAAGAACATGCAATTCTCATGGCTCCACAGATTTTTGCCTCACCAGACTGCTTTCAGATCAGCCACCTATTGTACTAAACATCTCTTTGAAAAAGACCTCCCGCCAGATCTGTCTTATCTCTACCTCAAATTTCTCATCAAAACTTAAAGGTTAATTGTGGCCTCATATCCTACTAGTAAAATTTTCTCTTTCTACCTAGTTATTCAAACAGTTTCTGTCTTCTTAAATCTTTTTTCCTGGTCTGGGGTCATTTATTATTTATTTTCCCATAAGGAATCGGTTTCTTATCTGAAAATATTTTTTGAAACATTACCATGAAATAAATATTTCAGCTAATAATTAGGGATGACCTACTCACCAACTCTTGTATCCATCTATATGGACACTTTTAAGAAACAAATGTTTCTCATCTCTAAAATTTAAAAAAGTTAATTGAGTACTTACTGCTAATTTGACACTAATGGGAAGCTCCAATGCAAGATTTACTCACGTTTACAGACATCTTTGGCACTTGACGACCACGCCAGGTTGTCTAGACACTTGATATAGAATGACCTCCTGTAGTACCCAGGGAGGCATTCATACTTTAAAGATGACCCAACAGGAAACTCAGATCCACTGGTTTCATTTTTCAACTTAGCAAATGGAAAATGATCTGGAATGTTACAGTAACCTAGAACCCAAGACATCAAGAATACCTGATGTAACATAAAGATACACAACGCCCTTCTTTTTCTTCTCTCTCTTGTTAGATTTGATGTCAAAACAAAACAAACAAACAAACAAAAACTCTTAGTTCTGGGAAACCATTTCCTTGTAACCTTGAGAGAAAAGTTTCATTAACACATGCCCATTAGGAAATATAATTCTCTGGAAGGGGATTCTGCTATCTGGTCACTTTGCTCATATAATTTAATGTAGAAAACATCATCAGTTCAATTTTTTACATGTTTAGAGAGTTGGAAAGCATTCTCCTGCTCAGGATTCATCATGTTTGCCTGACTTCCTTCTCCTTCAGGACATCAATATCCTAGTGGCGGTCTCACAAGCATGAATGGAAAACTCAAGGTATTTCTTATCACCAGGAAGTAGCCACCAATTTTTTAAGTCTGTTTCCTATTCAAGTCACTTCAACACAAGGAGGAAACAAACATTATTTCCTTGAAATAAGACATGCAAACAGAATTATACTTGTTATTATAAGCAAACATTGTTTCAAGTGTATATTGAATCAATTTATAATTCTAACTCCATGCCCTTATGACTACTTTGGATTCCAATAATGTGATTCCAAAAAAAGTACATATGTCTGGAAATATACAAATCATTTCCAGTTGGTTTAGACAAGACTTTCTTTTGCAGCTCTTCTTTCAACTGTCCTTCACCTCTATTTCAAATAGTATTTGTTTAAATTGTAATGGTTATGGTCTAATAATTCTGTACTGAGAGACTTTTCTGTTGGAAAGTCTGAAGATAATTCAGTAACTTTTCTCAATATGAAATTTTGACTCATTTGCAGGGTTTCCATGGGAAATTTATCCATTTATATTACCTTTTTATTTTTATCTTAAAGCTTAAATAGTACTACTAGCTTCTAGTTCGAAGAGTCCTTATTATGATTGAAATTTACCAAGTTTCAAAACACAAGTAAAGATGGCTGGCAGGTCTCCAATCTGAAAATCTAGCTGATGAAACTAGGGTTGTCTTCTTAGATATAATTCTGATAAAAAAAAAATCTTAGAACTTAAGACTGTCTTTCACTATGGACTAGGTCTCTACTTTGGTAAACAGGCCCATAAATAAGTCCATCCCAAATTGAAGCCATGGAGATGAAAGAGGCAAGTGAGGGAAAAAATAATTTCTGAGTGACTAACACGTGGTCCTTTTTTTAGAATTGTTCTTCTCTCTCAGAGTTTCCCAGTGGTCAATATGTAATGTCAGGACTAGGGTCCCTCCCTAAATTTGATTTCTCTTTCTGGTATTCACTTCCTGAAATGGATGTCTTACGGGGGTTGGGTGTCTTTGGAAACCTTCTCCAAACCTTAGATATACACACTCTCTTTGTTTCGCATTTTCCCTTGATTTCACATTCCGTTGTCTTTTCTTTCCACCAAAATGAGAAGACTTCAACAACTAAAATTACCATAGAAAAAAGAGCAAATAAGTCTTATTTTAATTGAGACCTTAGCCCAGATGGACTAACGGAACCTATATAGCTGTCTCCACTGCAGTTCAATTTTCAGAGAGCACGTGCAGGGATCTTAAGCCAAATAGATAATTAAAAGCAACTTTGCCTGGCTTTGTTTGCTATGGGCCTGTACTACCCTCCAAAACCTGTAGAAGGCCTAACTACTGTCATTTAAGGGCCAAAGGTTTTTGCTTTTAAAATTCCTATGCTTTGAAAACAATTTCTTCCAATTCTAGTTTGATTTGGAACCACCACCCAGCACCTCCCCCTCTTCTCACCAGCCCTGTAGCAGCAAAGGTCATCAGAATCTTATGCGTAGACATTCCTTAAAATCACTTATTACTGATTTGGCATTTAGTTGTGTCCAGTGCACAGATAAATATGACGTTGTATATAATTACAACTCTTCGGGTGTTCTCTTTTAGATATTCTCGCACCATGTCGTATCCAGGATAGTGTGCACTCACCTGGATGTGTACAGCGAGGGGCAGGGCCGCTCCAAACCCCATTCCCTTCCCTGTCACTGGTGCAGCGGATGGTGCTCTCCCCGAAGAGGGTGAAGGTCCTCTCTCTGTCTGGGTTGGGGTCACATGTGTAAGTTACTTCTTTTCCAAAAGGAAAGGTTTCCAGAGGTTTTCCTGAGTGTCTTCCATTAAGGATATCTGGAGGATTTGGACATAAGATTTCTGGAAAGAAGGCAAGAGCTGTGAGATTCACTGAGGAATTTCACCAGAGCTAATCTGCTGTCATAGGGTGCTATGGTGGATGCTACTTAGAAAACACTTCAGACAGTCTAGGTTGGTATAGGCCTTTGATGAGATGGGCAAAATGAAATAAAATCTTAATCTCATTTTTCTTGAAAAAGTATGAAAGAAATTTGCTTATCTTGAATCTTCCAGATTGTTAAATCTTCTGGATAATAGAAACTTAACACCGTTCAATTAAGTACTATAACTTTTTTTTTTTTAAGTTGGAAATGGGGAGGCAGTCAGACAAACTCCCGCATGCGCCCGACCGGGATCTACCTAGCATGCCCACCAGGGGGCGATGCTCTGCCCATCTGGGGTGTTGCTCTGTTGCAACCAGAGCCATTCTAGTGCCTGAGGCAGAGGCCATTGAGCCATCCTCAGCACCCAGGCCATCTTTGCTCCAATGGAGCTTCGGCTGCAGGAGGGGAAGAGAGAGACAGAGAGGAAGGAGAGGGGGAAGGGTGGAGAAGCAGATGGGTGGTTCTCCTGTGTGCCCTGTCCGGGAATCGAACCTGGGACTCCTGCACGCCAGGCCGATGCTCTATCACTGAGCCAACCGGCCAGGGCCAAGTACTATAACTCTTGAAGAAGAAAAATAACCCTTTGGAGGGTAACTCATTCAATAAGCACTTATTCTGTGTCAACCACTCATTGGAACCCTGAGGTATAGTAAGGGGCACAGAGAAAATTATCCTTCAAGATACTTCCATTTACAAGAAATATTTCCACAATATATTTTGAGTGTACTAATCACCTTAAAGATATAAAACTATTTTTTGATAATTTGATACTGAACATTAATCTTGATCATTAGTTTCTGAAACAATGAATTAAAGCATCCAAGGTCACTGTAGAAATTCTAAGCAATTCAAATTGCGTTGTTTTTTAAAATGTAAGGATCTGTTTGTGATTTAATGATCTTCTTTTCTTTCTGTCAAGCTTTGAATTGCTAATTCTTTCTAGTATCAACTTGTCTGTTTACAATAGTCCCCTTCTCACTACTAATTGGCATTTCTAACCAGGCTTGGGATTTGAAAGAAGCTACTTCAACTAGTAAGAGTCATGAAAAATAAGATTTTCACTCAATAACTGAGCTCCATTGTATGCCTCTAAGACAGACACTTATCATGTTTTATTAAGAAACACTGAGTTTGCCTGACCAGTGTAACACAGTGGATAAAGCATTGACCTTGAATGCTGAGGTCTCAGGTTCAAACACGTGAGATTCACCACTAGCTTGAACACAGGCTCATCTATTTTGAGAACAAGCTCACCAGCTTGAGCATAGGATTACTGGTTTAAGCGTGGGATCATTGACATGACCACACAGTCACTAGCTTGAGATAAAACATTGCTGGCTTGAACAAAGGGTCACAGGCTCGGCTGGAGCTCCCTGGTCAAGGTACATAGGATAAGCAGGCAATGAACAATTAAAGTGCCACAACAAGGGGCTGATGTTTCTCATATCTCTCCCTTCTTATTTCTCTCTTAAAAAATAAAAATAAAATATAAAAAGAAAGAAGAAACATTGGGTTTCATGGATAGCAGCCATTTATATGTAAGTTTTGTTTTCCTAAGTTTTACTATACAAAGCATATTTTGATGTCTGAGTAGACTTCTAGCAATGTAAACATTGTAGTTAAGTTTGATTGTTTAATATACATGTATAGTTCCAATATTTAAGATCAAAAGATCAAACAAAACCTTATCTTCCATTGAGCAAAATATTAATGTTTAATAGGCTTATAATTTCTGAATCTTTCAACATAATAAATTTAGGTACATGTTTTGAGAGTTTATGGAGTCTTAAACAGCTTACCCTGTGTAATGCTGCCCCCCCCCATTTTCCTCTCAGTCCTGCATTGCTCTAATCTTTCACTTCCATAACATTTATTGTTCATTATTTTTCCTGACCTTGACTCCAGTTGGGTATAAATAACGTGGGGACAGAGAATTAACTTATGCTGTTCACTGCTATAACACCAGCGCTTAGAAGAACATCAAGCACATAGTTAGTATGTGCCCTGTAAATAGTTGTTTGAATGAATGTATCATATTTATATAGATATATTAACAAATAAAAAAATTTAAGAACGATTGCATCCTGATGTTAAAGAAAAAATAGAATTTTCAAAAGAAGAAAGGAAAGAAAAAAGGGAAGAAGAGGTGTTGGATGGTTGGCACAGTGGGAGAGCATCAGCCTTCATGTTGATGTCCTGGGTTAGAATCCTGGTCAGGAGACACAGGAGAAGCATCCATCTGCTTCTCACTCCTCCCATTTTTTCTTCTCTCTCTCTCTCTCTCTCTCTTCCCCTGCTACACCCTGGGCTTTATTGATTTGAGTATATTGGCCCAGGCATTGAGGATTGCTCCATGGAACCTCTACCTCAGGTGCTAAAAATAGCTCAGTTGAGAGCTTGGCCTCAGATGGGCAGATCATTGGTCCCAGACAACAGCTGTCAGGTAGATCCTGGTAGGGGCACATGCAGAAGTCTATCTCTCTATCTCTTCTCCTCTTACATGGAAAAAGAGAAAAAAAGAAACAAGGAAGAAATTTGTCAAATCTTTATATTATTTAATCATTCTTGACCCAGAGGCAAACTACTGCAGGATACGTCATATAGAACACAGATTTCAAAAGGTCAGAGACAGAGCAAATGGTTCCCAAAACACATGACACCCAGCCAAGTGCATCACGAAAAATTGATCTCAAATAAATACTATTAAATCAACAATCACTCAAGAATTCAGATTAGAAAATCAAAGAACCACACAAAGGTGGCCATAGGTCAAAATCCTAAAGAGGTTAAGGGAGAAATTTGTCTAAAGTGTTACTCTTTCTACTCACGTTCGCACACAGGAACACTGCTATTCCAAAGGCTTTCCATTTCCATCAAGACGCAATGACTAGCAGAACTGCCTTTTAGCTGGAATCTAAAGAAGAAAATGGTAATGAATAGGTGAGCTGTTTCAGCCAAAATGCCATTCAGTTTGCAATCTGAGGCCCTGACAAAAACCTCAGCATCCTAAATCAACAGGTGGCAAAAGTTCGGAGTCCACATCAGTGTGGACAAATCACAGCCTCCAGTCAGAGTAGTAAAAGCACAGTTAGTTGGTCACACAATACATAGTCCCAGCCTAAACTGTAGAAGGCAGTCATAGCATAGTAGCCTTCTCGTGAATCCTGGACTCAGACACTTAGAAGTGAATCTCTAACTGTTCATCCCATGAGACACCTGAAAAATCTACTCATTGTCATTATGAGATACCTAGTCTTCCAATGCAAGAGCTTCAAAATTCTGATAGTGTAAAGCAAGTAAAACACCTTTTACTTTTGGATTGAGAAAAGAGAATAAATGGGGAGAGACCAAAGCCTTTTCTTTAGTATCTGCATCTGTGATGGCCAAGAAGAAGGCTCACAACAGCATATTGGGCTAGGAAGAGTAAGTCTGAATACTCTAGGGGAAAAGGAAAGGAGATCAGAAATTATTTTTGTATAAAATCATCCAGAATTGTCAATGTATGTGGGACCCTGATGACTCCTTAATCTTACTGGGTCTGACCCTGGGTGGCTGCCGGGATTCTTTGGAATGCTTGAGGTGTGCACACTGTGAAGGGCACCAGATTCACATGAGCAAGCTAATGACCTTACTTCAAATGCTCACTAATGGCATCATGATCCTATTTCAGAGCCCTTAGTGCATTACTCACCAGAGATATATGATCAGGCTAAAATGAGTATTTTAATACTGTTATTCTTATTACCAGTTTCACTTTTGATGGTTAAAAAAAAAGACTATAATAATTTGTAAATAATCGTAATTATTTTTGATGAGCTTTTTGTTACATAGCAAACTCTTCTTGGGAATGTTCAAATTACTATTGTTCTTTTTTGCCTAGAAAATATGAATTTTTCACTTATTGTGTCACATGTATGTTCTTAATCTGACCTATTATATGTCTTTATAATTGTCATTTAATATATGACCCAATTTCCCCTTAATATGTCATGTTATCAGTTAAACCTGTTCCTTACTCTTACTTTTCTTATACACTTCCAAATTTAATCCCCCTAAATTTTCATTTAGCCACACCAAACTTTTCCTTTTTTTTTTTTTTTTGTATTTTTCTGAAGCTAGAAACCGGGAGAGACAGTCAGACAGACTTCCGCATGCGCCCGACCGGGATCCACCCGGCACGCCCACCAGGGGGCGACGCTATTCCCACCAGGGGGCGATGCTCTGCCCCTCCGGGGCGTCGCTCTGTTGCGACCAGAGCCACTCCAGCGCCTGGGGCAGCGGCCAAGGAGCCATCCCCAGCGCCCGGGCCATCCCTGCTCCAATGGAGCCTCTGCTGCGGGAGGGGAAGAGAGAGACAGAGAGGAAGGAGAGGGGGAGGGGTGGAGAAGCAGATGGGCGCTTCTCCTGTGTGCCCTGGCCGGGAATCGAACCCTGGACTTCTGCACGCCAGGCCGACGCTCTACCACTGAGCCAACCGGCCAGGGCCACTTTTCCCTTTTTGAATTAACTTCCAATTTCAATTTCAGTGTCCAGAAGGCCAGGCAAGCTCACACTCACCCCTCATCACAAATGAAGGACACCTTTGCCCCAACCTCAGTATTAAGTGGAAGGCGCACACGGCCATTAGGAAGTTGGTCCCGGAAGTCAGCACATGGTTTCACTGGAGAAAAAGAAAAACAGAGATAACACTAGCACTTGGTGAATAAAGACCCAAGCTCAACAATCAAAGGAGAGGAGAGTGTAGGCACCTGCACATCTGGGGACATCTGGGCTCCAGTCTCCCTGGGGTGTACAGCGCAGAGAGGCGGCCCCTCTGAGGTCATAGCCGGGCTCACAGCTGTAGAGCACTTCCTGGCCAGGGAGAAAGTGGTCTTTATCCCTTAGGGTGTGTTTACCGTGCAGGATTTCTGGAGGCGGCTGACAAACTGAGGAGAGAAGCAAATGCTATTAATTGTATGAAAATCAGTTTTCCTCAGTGGTAAATTGGCCATCAGAATCAGAACTATAAGTTGATAAATTTTTTTAATATCTGGGAGACTAACACCCTCATTTCCTTTTAAGTCTTTATACTAAATTTCTAGAAAAACATCACTAATTTATATCTGTTAAGACAATAATGAATGCTTGTGCCCAAGTCTCATCTAACAGACTGGCCAATCACTGAACACATTCGGATAAAACAAACAGGACTCAGATCTCTTCTTAACCCTCTCAACTCCTCTTCGGTAGCTTCCTGACGTGGGTTCATGAAGAATTCTGAATCTCTCTGTACTATACAGCCAGGTGCTGCTTAACTATTCATTCCTTTCCACTGAACAAAATCTTCTAAAAAAGGATCCTACAGACTTCATAATGAAAGTGCTTAGCATACAGCCATTGTAACAGTCTCTGTTTCTTTAAACAGTTGAATTTAACTCAATTAAAATGCACTTGAGTCTCAAATAAATTTATAAAACTTCAGTAAAGTAAATAATCACTTCATTTTGGCTAAAAGTAGTATATATAGTTCTCCTCCCTGGACTTCAGCTTTCCCAAGTATAAAGTGGGGCATGGGAATAAAATAACTGACTGTCTTGAGGTCTTTGGAAATACTCTGAAATCCATTTTCAGGGCTCATCACTCCTCTGCTTCCCTTGATTAATAATTGCAAGATGATGTGATTTTCTTTTGTATTTTTCTGAAGTTAGAAGCGAGGAGGCAGTCAGGCAGACTCCCTCATGTGCCCGACCAGGATCTACCCTGCATGCCCACCAGGGGCTGATGCTCTGCCCATCTGGGGTGTCGCTCCGTTTCCGACAGAGTCATTATAGCTCTTGAGGTGGAGACCATGGAGCCATTCTCAGCACCCGGGCCAACTTTGCTCTAATGGAGCCCTGGCTTGTGGGAGGAGAAGAGAGAGACAGAGAAGAGGGAGAGGGGGAAGAGTGGAGAAGCAGATGGGCGCTTCTCCTATGTGCCCTGACCGGGAATGGAACCGGGACTTCCACACGCTGGACTGACGTTCGACCACTGAGCCAATCGGCAGGGCCAAGTGATGTGATATTTAATTGCTGTGTTGATTACCTTTCTGTGAACCCCCAGCCTCACATCTCTGTCTTCTCCTTTGACTGTTGAGGTTAGAGGCCTGCAAACTATAATTGCTCATGTTTCCTGATAGCTGGGTTCCGGTTAGACTCTGTCAACTGGTGTACTGCATAGCAAATTAAAAGGCAGGAAGATGATAGAAGCCATTCTTTTTCTAGAGAAGGCTCGGGAAGTAGCAGTGTTGATGGCTCTTGCTTAGCAGCTGCACCCTCACTTCTAGCGATGTCATGGCTCCAGCGATCTCAGCTACATCCTGGCCACACTGGGGGAGATGCCTGCTCAGCGACAGTTTTGGCAGTGGGTGCAGGTGTGTGTGCTCTAGTCCAGCAGGAACAGTAGCTTCCTGCTTTCTTGTGTGAATAGAAAAAAAAAAAAAAAAAAGATGGATCCCCGGACTAAACCTGCCAAGTTCAGGTGAGCCTTGCATGGTGGCCTTGCAAACTCAGAGACCTAAATAACCACTTAGGATGTTCTAAAAATAAAACTTTCTAACTAAAAGCTGTTACTGGTGGGTAGTCAAGTCATAGGGTGGTATTTTTCTCTAACAAAGGTCAATGTTTACTTTCATAGAACCTGACTGCTGTCTTTGGCATCTACAATAACATAGCTGGTAGCATGCCTTTGAAATGTAAGGGTACCCGTTTTTTGCCCTGTTCTGGGAAGACATCCTACCAGAGCAGGAAGCAGCAAACCCCTTCATTGTTCTTGGTATCATATTAATTGTTAACTGTTAACTATCATATTCTCACCTATGTAAAATAAATTTAAGTATATACATTTTTTACTTTTTATCCAATTCCAGAAATTTCCCATACTTGCTTTTCCCTGGTCCTTAATTTATCACCAATCAATTTCATGTAGGCCCTATGATTTTTTCCTTTAATTCTTATGTATAAAGTAAATGGTAAAACTGCCGTTTGCTGGAGCACTTTCTCAATCTGTTAAGACCTTGCTTCTTGGCGATTGTTGATAGTTCAGTTCAAATAAACTCATAAAAAAACTCTTACAGGTTTGGAAGTTTCTTAGTTGAAACTGGAAACAGGATTCTTCTTATTGCTTTTCTTGACCATCCAACATCCTTATATCTTATAATCTGCACTAACTCCCCCAGTCCTCAAAGCATCTAGTGTGTTTTTTCATTTCTATGGCTATGGAGTCAGGCAGACTTGGGTGTCAGTTTTGAGTCTACAAGTTAGTATTGGTTAACTCTTGAAAAGTTATCTAAGCTCTTTAAGAATCCAATGGAAACTTTACATTCTGTGCACAGATTTAGCTTTGTTTTTCAACTTGAACAACACATATGCATGCACACAGACACATACACACACACACCTTAATTTCATGCTTCTTCTCAAAATATATACTCACATTGCTCTCACCTATCTTTTCCCCGAAACAACACAAATCTCCTGGTCCTCCTACAGCTTAGCTCATCTGCAGGCCTCTCTAAAACCTTAGTCAGACTCACCCCGGGAGCAGCTGGGCAACTCAGGCTCCCATCTGTTTTGGGTCCGGCATCGCACACTGGAGGGTCCTTTCATGACAAAGCCAGGCTGACACCTAAACATCACGATTTCATGTAAGGAGAACAAGCTTCTGTTCTCAGACACCCTGATTCCATTCTCCACGTCTGGAGGCGTGCACTTGTTGGGCACAATGCACTGAGGGGCAGGGCCGCTCCAGGTGCCCTCCTGATTGTCTCCGCTGGTGCAGTGAATGGATGCCTCGCCCACGAGCTCATACAGCTTTTCCTTTCTCTTTCCAAGATTGCAGCGATAGGTCACCACCGTTCCGTACTGAAAATGCTCTCTGTTGATGCTAAAGAAATCTCCATTGGGGATGATTGGGGGTGGCTTACAAAGTATTCCTGGGAGAGGGGAAAGCAAGTTAAATAATGGTGAATTGAAATAACTAGTGAGAGCAATCCAATAAATCACTGAGCTGTTACTATTTTTACACTCATTATTTCCTTTTTTAAATATGTGTGTGTGTGTGTATACATATGTATATATGTATATATGTATATATATATTGCTTAAGGTAGAAGTGGGAGGCAGACAGACTACCGCATGCGCCAGACCTGGATCCACGCAGCATGCCCTCTAGGGCGTGATGCTCTGCCCATCTGGGGTGTTGCTCCGTTGCAACCAGAGTCATTCTAGTGCCTGAGGTGGAGGCCATGGAGCCATCCTCAGCTGCTGTGCCAACTTTGCTCCACTGGATCCTTGGTTGAGGGAGGGGAAGAAAGAGACAGAGAGAAAGGAGAAGGGAAGGGTGGAGAAGCAGATGGGCACTTCTCCTATGTGCCCTGGCCGTGAATCGAACCTGGGACGTCCATACACCAGGCCAAAGCTCTACCACTGAGCCAACCAGCCAGGGCTCATTATTTGGCTTTTAATTTTTGCTAACATTTAGATTAGGTTTTACAAATTTGTAATTTATGTGGACATAATAAAAAACATAATTGTGCTTTCTTACTTATCTTATTTCCTGTAAACAGATCCATTTATTAATACAATTTAGATTCTTTTCATTGGTAATAACTCTGATCATATTATACCATAGTTTACACAATTTTCCCCATTTTCTTTTTCCAATTGCCTTTTCAATTTTCATATTTGTTATCAATAAAAACAGTATAGTTTTTAAAAAAAATTAAAATAAAAAGACCTTTGCATATATACGAGTGGTATCTTGAGATATGAATTTAATTTGTTCTGTAACTGAGCTGTAAGTCAGTCAACTCAAATATCAAACTGCTGATACTGGACCTGTGCGCCAATGCGCCAACTAGCGGCAGCTTCCCAAATTACAACTGGTATCTCAGAATTTCACTCGGATCTCGAACAAAAATATGGACCGATTCGCAGCTTGTATCTTAAAAAAAAAATTTGTATGTTGGTCTGTTCATATCTCAAGGTACCACTGTGTGTGTATGAAAAGTGAGACGACACAGATATATAGCAGTAGAAAATAGAATTTGAATGTATTTGCATATACATGAGAGTATTTATGAAACTGTAGACTTTTGTGTGTTAAACATATTAAAAATGATATAAATGAAAATATAAATTACTAATATTCATTTAAGAAGATAGTGAAAGATACAAAGAGAAAGAAATGGGAACAGGGAGAGAGGGTGAGGAAAAGGAGAGAGAGGAAAATAAAAATTATAATTATCTAGTGGTTTTGGACAGTCACCCAGGCTAAATGGAACTAGGTTTCCCAGACTTACTTTGCCTGCCTGGCTCTAAGTTAGGGTTGTAGTTTGAGAAACTGGCCTGAAATTTTTAGAGGCGAAGCAACAGCTTTTCCCCTCAGAAGGTCATCCTTGGTTAGAGGTGATGAGGGGCCCGATGTATTGATAGAAGAGCTAAGGGTTCCAGTTTGTTCTGCCTCTCCCTCTTTTTTCATCAAGCTCTCCGAAAATGCTGGTCCCACTCACCTGTACTCATGTCTACCCACTGCCAGATGCATCCCTGTGAACTTACAGCAGGCAGCAGTCGTGAAGACACAGTCCTTTCCCAGATTTCTATACCAGCCCTTCACAGCTCTACTCCAGCCTCCTGAAAGCGCCAGCTCTGAAGCACCTGTGTAATGATGTTTCTCATCTTTTTAGAGTAGCTTCTCACACAATAAGGTCTAGTTCCATAACAAATCTCTTATTTCATAATATTGATAGTAGTTTTGCTTCCATATTTGGACCAAAATTTATCCTAGAGTAACAGAGGAATCTGGGATTGGTTCCTTAATGTACTATTTAAGAAATTAATGTTGATGCTGTCCATTGAAAAGCTCATGGAAATAAATGATGACAGGCAGGGACAAAAGATCACCTAGTTATCAGCTGTAGCCGTCTGTAAGCAGAGAAGCACGACTTTGAGTGATTAAGTGGTTGCTGCCCTAGAATATTTTAAGGAGGACATATAATGGGGTTGTTTGCTTGCTTTTAAGTGCACCAGAGAACATGACAGTGTTGAAAGGATGAGTTCAAAGCTTTAAATTCCTATTCGGCTTCCAGATCCGAAAGCTTCTATATGTTCTATATGTGCCCTAAAAGAACACTTGTATCCTATAGCCACAGGGCCAAGATTTCTAAAAATCAAATCCAACATCTAATCTTGTGGTTGAATTCTAATGCAAATTTATTTCACAACTTCACAGGGTCTCTATACTAAAGTCGGAGTACTGCTTGGGATAGGATTCTGAAAAGTGAGCTGAAGCTATATGGCCAGATTTTAATGAAGCTGAATACCTTCAACCTGGAAATTCTGTCGAGTTGTGTTTTGCTGGAAGAGGCAGTCCTTCTTTCCCTGTAGGAGAAGGTGTGCCTCCCCTTGCCTGAAGAAACCCTAATGACTCTTCTTGAGGTAGCTGTCTGATAGGGTTGCCAGAAGAAATATAGGTAGTCTAATTAAATGCAAGCTGCAGGAGAGTAATAACAATTTTCTAAGTGTATCACAGGACTTCATGGCACATATCTATACTGCAAATATATTTATTGCTTATTTGAAATTGAAATTTAACTGCGTATATTTTTATTTAATAAATTTGGCAACTCAAATGGCAACAAGTAGTGCTCTTCCTCAGGACCTACCTCGTAGGTATAACCAAGAATAAATATGCTATATCACTGATTTACTCATATAAGTCTGACTAGCTAAACTAGAGCTAAATAAGAATGTACTAAAAAAGTAAGGTCATAAAAGGATTCCTGTAAAATGTTTATGGCTCTTATAACTATGATTCAATATTACTACTCTAGTGGTCACAGTTGTATATTCTGTAACAAATCAAAAGTGTAAAATCAATCCTGTACTTTCACATCTGGCTAAGTTCTCATTGCAATTAAAAGGCCTATTCCCCTCCCGGATAAGGAACAATAATGCTGGTAATGAATCACAGACATTTGTCTGACACACATCTAGAGTTAACATCAGAACAAGAAGAATGAACCCTCAGGCCCCCTTCTCTCTCTCAGACACTTGTTATATGGAAAAACAACAACAAGAAGAAAAAAACACTCAGTGTATAAGTTCCTGGCTAGCTTCAGTGCCCGCAACAACAGAATGGACTCCAAGTTTCAGAGGTGCCGGCCCTGAGAGATGGGACCTTCATCCACTTACCTGAACAAACTGTGCTGAGTCCCCTCTGCAAAGCTCTCTCAAACTCTTTCTTTTGATTCTTTTATTCTAGTTTTGCTTATTCCCCCCTCCTTCTTTCTCCTCATAGAACCCCTGCCTGCACCAGAAGAGGATGATGGGTTTTGAGGACAGGAGTGCCCCCATCTTCTCAGGTGGCTGGCCCTTGCATAAACCTCTTTCTTTCTCATCAACACTTGTGTTGTATAATTAGTTTTCATGTTGACAGGCTGCCGGACCTGAAGGTTATTTTTCTGATTTCATAGGTAGCTAGATATTAATAAAAGAAGGGATCAAAGGCAATCAAACATTATTAAGCATTAACCAACTGGAAAGCTGAACTGAACACGGAGCCTGCTTTACTAGGCAGTTGTAGCACTCACAGGCTCCCCAGGACCTCATCCCTGAAGTGGACAAAGAGAATTGTTACCAGTGATTAGCCAGGATTACTGAGAGAAAGATAAAATGGCAGGAGAAATTCATCTGCTGGGCGCATGCCCAGTAGATGCCAAGATGGTAGAGGGGGAGGTGCTTTTACTATGAGACGTGTGCAGTAGAAGCCAAGATGGCAACCATAAAGCTCAGTCAGTCTAGCCTGGGAAATGGATTGGCTTGAATGAAGGACACAGAAGCCTGGAAGATTTAGGAAATGAATTGGTTAGGGGAAGGACACAATACAAACCTGAGAAGGATTGGGAAATTGATTGGCTAGTTTGCAAAAGTACCTGGTCCTTCCCAAGCTTAAGATAATATAACCTAAGCTTCACAAAGAGCACTCTTTCTCTTTCTCCTCCTCTCTGTCTTTCTCTCTCTCTCTCTCTCTCTCTCTCTCTCTCTCTCACACACACACACACACACACACACACACACACACACACACACACACACACAAACTCTCTCTCTCTCTTTCTGTAATACACTCTCACCAGCATGCTTATGCATTCTCTTTATATAGCAGCTGCCCGGGGCCCTCCACAGACCAAACAGGATCTGAGCACAGGCTTGGGCACAGCACCAGCTGAAGCACAGCTGAAAACTGACTAAGATAGCGAGATGGGAGTGAAAGCTCGACTGGACTAAGCTTTGGTTTGGACTGAACCAGTGGCACAGACTGTGTGGGCCCTGGCCTTTGTTCTGGGCCTGATGAAGACAAGGTTCGACTTCTTTCACAGTGGAGGAAAGCTGAACTCAGGACTGTCCTTTGATTTCGCTTTTACAATGAGTCTCCACTAAACATCACCCTCCCATATATGGCTCCCCAGAATGCTTTCCCTGTGACTGCATGAAAGAGCCCATTTTCACTGGCAACAACCCTAGCACCTCATGTAATTTCTAGTCTGTCCAGCCAGTAGCCGTGGCTCTTGCAGCCATGCATGTGCAGGTTCCCATTGAATTCAGGCAGATGGTAAAGAAACAGTGGAGCCAGAAAATGGTGGGCCATTCTTTTATTAAAGTCTCACACTGGCCAACGAGCAAATACATAGCGCTCCCAAAGCTACTGACACATTCTCTGGTTCCACAACCAAGAGAATCTTCTCCGGATTCTTACAGAATCAAAGAACCTACCATTCTCAGTGGAGCTTACAGAAGCCCCTCGCCTCTGGTTCCCCATCTGCATACCTTCTCTTTCTGCACAAATTGGCTTCGTCCTCAGCACCCTGCATTCACTCCTCTCACTCTGCAAGCATGGCTTCTCTCTCCTTCTCCTCCTCCTTCTCTCTTCAATACTTTCTGGCATGTAAACCTCTCCTCCAGCAAACATTAGCAAGACAATGGCCCTTCCCAAGTAAGAAGGTAATTTGCAGTTTCACAGATCACATACCTAGTACTCCCAGTGCCATTTTTTAACACTAGAAGTGAGCAAACTTAAAAAAATACAAATTTTACAAACACATTTGCCCAACATAGTCCTTTGACCAGATTTAACTCCTGGCATGACTTAGGTTAGAATGCTGGGAATAGAATTTATGACTTGTGAGAAGTGCATATGCAGTAAAAGAATTGAGATCCCAAATTCAGTGTGTTAGTATGAGTGTGGACTATACTAAATGAAGTTGAAATAAACAGAATTTTACTCAGAGAAAGAAATCCTATGAATATAGGAAAGAGGCATGCAAACTGCATAAGTTTACTAAAGTCAAACAAAGTTAAGTCAGAGGCCTGCTACATGCCGCCTAACACGGAACTCAGCTTTTTGGAGAGGCACGCAGACCACAGAGGGCCCTATAACCAGCAATTTTTCCAACACTACAAACAGATTCAAGCTCAACCTCTAGCGGTGGTTGCAGTCTCTTTTCTTACTCTTCTGAGGACAGTCCTCTACTGTCAATGGGGTGGCTTTTTTTGCTTGTCCTCTCTACGTAATAAAGCCTGTTTTTCTGCTTTAACCTCTTCAGTGTCTGATTTGCATCTTCCTGTACAAAGCCAAAAAAACCCTGTTGGCTCGGGGCTCAAGTCTCCATTTAGGTACTTGCCCCGCTGGCATCACTATGGCCTGGGGAACTGAGAACGTTACAGTGGATTTATTTTTTAAGACCTGTTCATCCACTCCTTAACTAAGTTCATTAAGTGGAGGGGAGGACTGGGTTGAAAGAGAGACCTTTCACCAAAGACTTTGAGAAATACATTCATACAGGAGTTTCAGCATCTTTGAAGAACTCTGTGGCTATTCTCTGTAGTGTAGACCAACTAGGAGGGACACTGGGAGCTGTTGCTGTTGAACCAGGTTTCTCAAATTCAAGGGGAATGAAAAGACCTCAGAATGGCAGAGGCCAAGTGGTGGCACTTAAGTGCCAGAGACAATGAAAACAGAAATCAGAATGATTTATCTGCAGTGATCATTGTCATTAGTTAATTGATCATGGAGTCTCAAAAAGTGAAGTTGATGAATGGTGGACTAAAGATTTAGTCAGTTTATACAAGCAGAAAAAATCTCGGCCTGGTGACCAGAAGTCTGACTTGAAACACTGTTAAAGAGACTTTGGTTATTTATTGTAGGTAGAGCACAGAGCATTTATCTAGCAGCTGTGGCTGACGCGATGCTGTGAAAATACTCTAGCTCCCGGAACCCTCCTTGGCACACCCAGGAAGGGAACTTGCCCGCTATAGCAAAATGACTCAGTGCCAGCCAGGCAGCCTCCTGACCTTTTTTGGCCATTTGCCCTACTATAACATCCTATTGGCTGAACCCATGTATATAAGCTAGTTTACTTCCTGAATAAAGTAGATCTGCATCACTGAACCTGGTCTCCAGAGCTGGGTGTTTGCATCTCCGTCGTCCTCACCCTGGCAGGCCTTGTCTACAACTGGCACCTCGAACAGGGACCCAACCAGCACTCAAAGGATGGGTGAGTGACCCTCTGCAATAGGAAAACTTCTCCCTCACTCTCGACTCCCTCAGGCTCGAGCCCTGAACGCCCTATTGCAGAGTAGGTGAGTTAAATTTTGTGAAAAGGATCTCTGTACTTCCTGGGAGATTCTCTCTGGTTTCAATCCCTGGATTGAGGATGTGCCCCTCTGGGACCCAGATACTTGGGCCCAAGCTCTCTGACGTGTTTGTTTGGCCAAGGTACATGAAGGATAAACCTTCCCTGTCGGCCTCACTCCTGCCTTATTAGCAATACATGCCTGCTTGACCTGTGCTCCTGCTGAGGACCCTCTGCTGGTCCCTAAGGTCCTACAGGCTACTCCTCTTTCAGAGGAACCCCTACCTCCGTATTCGCCTCCCCCTGTAGAGGAAGAAAAGGGTTGGGCCACCGAGTTTGATGGACTTGCAGCTGAGAGTGCAGAAACAAAACTAGATACATTAGAAACTGCACCATCAGCTCCGCAACCCAAAGAAGTGGAAGTTGCCACTTCTGCATTCCCTGCCGGGGCTCAATGCCCCACCCCAGCCTCTCAGACGCCATTTTCTACCCCAGCTTTAACTCCAACACGTGTTCTAGCTGCAGACCCATGGCCAGCCTATATGCCCCATGTGTCAGCAAAGAGATATTTCCCATGCAGCATCAGGACTAGAGGCCCCTCATCTTTTTTCCGGTCAATATTAACCCTACCGCCACACGACCGCAACCTTGGTATCCACATGACCAAAAAACAGTCGTTACTCTCAGAAAAGCTATCCAGGAAGATGGCCTTCATTCTCCCTATGGTCAGCAATTACTTGAAAATATCAGTATTGATTTAAATTGTCCCCATGATTGGAAAACATTAGCCCAAGCAGTCCTTACCATGGGAGGCTTAATTCAATGGAAAGCTTTATACAATGAGCAATGTGAAATAACAGGTAAAAGAAATCAAAGGGCTGATATTAACCTCCCCTTGGAAGCCCTCAAAGGAGAAGGGCAATTTGCCTCCCCCGCCTTACAGGCTACTGGAACCCCTCAGTATTTTGATCAAGTGCGCCCTTGTGCCACTAGAGCCTTTACCCAAACTAATGCTCATGGGAGGTCCTTAAAGCTTTCCAAATTGCTTCAGGGTCCCAATGAACCTTTTTCAGATTTTCTAGGAAGGGTCCAAGAAGCTGTAAAGTGTAAAGTTATGCACGCTGATGTGGCCGATGCTCTAACTAAAGAATTGGTGTGGGAAGGCTCCAATGGAGAGTGTAGACAGGCAATAGGGTCAATTAGAGCTGCGCCCCTAGATAATTGGGTCCTTGCCCGCCAAGATGCAGGCAGCAACTCAGCGGAGGCCCTCGCTACCGCTCTTGCAGCCCAGTTAAGCATTTCCCATCAAGGAGGCCAACAGACACAAGCGGCCTGCTTTGAATGCAAGGGCACAGGACATTTTGCACGCCAGTGCCCTAACAGGAAAGGAAAGAATGATAAAAAAAGACCACCTTCTGTGTGCCCACCAGTAAAAAGGGATTTCATTGGAAGCAAGACTGTCGCTCAACCACCACCACGCAGATGGAAAGCCTCTAGAGCCTTTAAACGGGAAGCAGGGCAGCTCTCAGCCCCGCCCATAAGAGAGCAACTCCACACAGGAGTCTATTGGACCTTACCCTTAACCCAGAATAAGGCCTTTCTAACCCTGCGAGTAGGGGGCCATCCCATCCTTGGGCTCACAGATTCTGGTGCTGATGTTTCTGTAATCAGAGCGGAAGATAAAAAGGAAGGCTGGGCCACGCAGCCCGAACCTTTAGTACAAGGAGTTAGTGGAGTACGACCGGCCCAACAAGCCATCCGGCCACTCCATTGGACAGATCCTGATGGGGTGACTGGAGTTTTCAGTCCTTTATTCATGACTGAATTGCCACATACACTTTGGGGATTGGATATGCTGTCTTTACTCCGTGTCTCTATTACCAGCCAGCCCCCCCCCCCCCAATTCTAAAGGCCACTGCTCAATTAAAAACTCCAGAACCCATCAAACTTACATGGGATATCGACCAACCAATTTAAGTTGAGCAGTGGCCATTAACAGCCTCTAAATTAAAAGAATTACACAAACTAGTTCAGCAACAATTAGAAGCCAAACATATTGAGCCTTCCGCTAGTCCTCATAATTCTCCTGTTTTTGTAATTCAGAAAAAGGCATCCGGAAAATGGAGATTCCTTCATGATTTAAGGGCTATTAACAAGCACATTGCAAAGATGGGCACTTTACAATCAGGCTTGCCACATCCCTCTGTGGTGCCACAGGCTGCCCATATTAAAATTCTAGACATCAAAGATTGTTTTTATTCTCAATCCCCCTCCATCCAGAGGACAAGCCTTATTTTGCTTTTACTGTGTCTTCTATTAATCATGCCCTTCCAGCTCAAAGGTATCAATGTGCAGTCCTGCAAGGCATGAATAATAGCTCCACCATTTGCCAGTACTATGTAAGCACGGCAACGCAACCATTACAGGAACAGTGCCTCATCTACCAATATATGGATGACATATTAATAGCTCATGTCAATCCTATGATCTTAGAAGAATGTTACCAGTAGCTCTTAACTAATCTGAATGCCATTGGGCTTTCTGTAGCACCAGAGAAAGTACAGACCTTGCCGTCTTTTACTTTCTTAGGGTACCGCATAGGGGAAGAAATAACACCTATTTCCCCTATGCTTGCAATCCCTCAACAATGCTCTTTACATGAATTACAAGAGCTATGCGGCCAAATAAACTGGATATGTGGACACCTATCTATTGATATTTCCACTGCCGAATTAGACCCCCTATTCTCCCTCCTTGAGGGCGACATAGAGCCTACTAGCATCCACCGTCTAACTACAGCAGCAAAACAGGTTATAGCGAATATCAACACTGCTATTGGCTCTGTGTCTACAGTTGGATTAGAACCTGATCAGCCAATCTCAGCTATTGTCCTAGCCACAAAAGGCACTCCTACTGGTGTCCTGTTTCAAAACAAACCCCTTTATTGGGTACATTTAGCATATAGTCAGCTACCTAAAATCATCCCCAGCAAGAGTGCAATCTGCATTCTTGGCCAGAAGCTGCGGCGAGTTTGTATCACCTTGTATGGCCAAGAGCCTGATGTACTTATTCTGACAATTCCTCTTGACCATATACAATTTCTCTTAGCCAATGATTTAGAAATGCAGACACTCTTAGCTAACTATACTGGACAAGTAGACAATCACCTCCCCAACGATTGACTCTTACAGACCCTACAAAAAATCCCCCTACAAACCACCCCTCATTCATATCCAGCATCTACCCCTCTTCCACACAGCATGCTTGCGTTTACAGATGCCAGCCGGTCCTATTGTGGAATAGTGCTCAAAGCACAAACGGAAGGCACTAAATTCCATAAATTTAGCTATGAGGGATCCATACAAATAGGTGAACTACTAGCCATTTACTATGCACTATGCCTTTGACAACTAGGTCCCCTTAACATTGTTTCAGATAGTGCTTATGCAGTATAAACAGTCAAAGGCCTTGCCCATTCCACCTTCCGGCCCAAGAAGACATTACTAGATAGGGCTCTCAGCCAGCTTAAAGAACTGTTAGAGGAGCGTCAACATCCTTGGTATATTCAGCATCTTTGCTCCCATTCTGGCTTGCCTGGCCCCCTAGTGGCAGGCAAAACACAAGTTGATTGTCTAGTTTTTTTTGTTGTTGTTTTGTTGATTTTTTTGTTTGTTTGTTTTTTACAGAGACAGAGAGAGAGAGTCAGAGAGAGGGATAGACAGGGACAGACAGACAGGAATGGAGAGATGAGAAGCATCAATCATTAGTTTTTCGTTGCGCATTGCAACACCTTAGTTGTTCATTGATTGCTTTCTCATATGTGCCTTGACCGTGGGCCTTCAGCAGACTGAAGTGTGGGCCTTCAGCAGACTGAAGCCCTTGCTCGAGCCAGTGACCTTGGGCTCAAGCTGGTGATCTTTTTGCTCAAACCAGCTGAGCCCACGCTCAAGCTGGTGACCTTGGGTCTTGAACCTGGATCTTCCGCATCCCAGTCTGACACTCTATCCACTGTGCCACTGCCTGGTCAGGCTGATCGTCTAGTTTTAACAGTCTCTCTTATTGAGCAAGCCAGACAACTTCATGCCCGGTTTCATATGTCTGCCCATTCTCTCAAATCTCTCTTTCCCCATCTCATTCACACAATCTGCAAACACCTTGTTCACATATGTAAACAGTGCAGGCCCTTACTACCCTTAGGCCCCCTACAACCAATGGGGGTCAACCCTCGAGGCTTACAGCCTAATGCTGTGTGGCAAATAGACGTCACTCATGTCCCTCAATTTGGCAAACTCTGCTACATACACGTAGCAGTAGACATCTTCTCCGGAGTCGTCTCGGCCATGGCCCTAGCAGGAGAAAAAACTACACGTGCAACTCATGCTCTTCAACAGGCCATGCTTTGCCTTAATGTACCTTGGGAAATTAAAATGGACAATGGGCCCTGTTATACCAGCAGCCAATTTAAAGCCTTTTGTTCCCAAACTGGAAAGCCACATGTAAAAGAATGAAACTGGACTACAGTCTCTCCCCCTGTACAAAAATTAACTCAAAATGGATCAAAGATCTAAACATAAGACCTGAAACAATTAAGTACATAGAAGAAGACATAGGTACTCAACTCATGGACCTGGGTTTTAAAGAGCATTTTATGAATTTGACTCCAATGGCAAGAGAAGTGAAGGCAAAAATTAATGAATGGGACTACATCAGACTAAGAAGTTTTTGCTCAGCAAGAGAAACTGATAACAAAATAAACAGAAAGCCAACTAAATGGGAAATGATATTTTCAAACAACAGCTCAGATAAGGGCCTAATATCCAAAATATACAAAGAACTCATAAAACTCAACAACAAACAAACAAACAATCCCATAAAAAAATGGGAAGAGGATATGAACAGACACTTCTCCCAGGAAGAAATACAAATGGCCAACAGATATATGAAAAGATGCTCATCTTCTTTAGCTATTAGAGAAATGCAAATCAAAACAGCAATGAGATACCACCTCACACCTGTTCGATTAGCTATTATTAGCAAGACAGGTAATAGCAAATGTTGGAGAGGCTGTGGAGAAAAAGGAACCCTCATACACTGTTGGTGGGAATGTAAAGTAGTACAACCATTATGGAAGAAAGTATGGTGGTTCCTCAAAAAACTGAAAATAGAACTACCTTATGACCCAGCAATCCCTCTACTGGGTATATACCCCCAAAACTCAGAAACATTGATACGTAAAGACACATGCAGCCCCATGTTTATTGCAGCATTGTTCACAGTGGCCAGGACATGGAAACAACCAAAAAGCCCATCAATAGATGACTGGATAAAGAAGATGTGGCACATATACACTATGGAATACTACTCAGCCATAAGAAATGATGACATCGGAACATTTACAGCAAAATGGTGGGATCTTGATAACATGATATGAAGCGAAATAAGTAAATCAGAAAAAACCAGGAACTGCATTATTCCATATGTAGGTGGGTCATAAAAGTGAAACTTAGAGACATTGATAAGAGTGTGGTGGTTACGGGGGGGAGGGGGGAATGGGAGAGGGAAAGGGGGAGGGGGAGGGGCACAAAGAAAACAAGATAGAAGGTGACAGAGGACAATCTGACTTTGGGTGATGGGTATGCATCATAATTGAACGACAAGATACCCTGGACTTGTTATCTTTGAATATATATATCCTGATTTATTGATGTCACCCCATTAAAAAAATAAAATTATTTAAAAAAAATAAATAAATAAAGCCTTTTGTTCCCAATGCCAAATCACACACCTCCTTGGCATTCCTTATAATCCCCAAGGATAAGCCATTGTAGAACGGTGACACAGAGACATCAAACTTCAAATTCAAAAAGAAAGGGGGAATATGCCCTGGTCTCACCTGGAGAAGTGCTCCTCAGTGCTGTATTCACTCTCAACTTTTAAAATATTTTTTAAAAGTTAAAAAATATTTAACTTTTGATTCTGAAGGAGTAACTTCTGCTTATAAACATTGGGGAAGCCTTTGTAGCCAACCAACCTTGTTGCTGTTAGTACGCTGGAAAGACCCAGCCACAGCTCAGTAGCAGGGACTGCACCTGGCATAATTATGCCTGTTGAAGTTAATAGCCCACAGTTTCCAGCATTATATTCCAGTAACTGCTCCCTTAGTCTCCCTTGTGACAATAGTGGCCGGGAATCCCAACAATAGAACGGCACTATATGGGGTAACCTCAGTGACCCAATGCTACTTAAGTTTACTCTGAGTAACAACACCGTCCCCTCTGAGGAGTGGGTCCTCTTTCAAAATCACACTACGGGGTACTTTGCCAAAAACGGTACTACCAACCAAGGCTCAGTACTTGGCCTAAAAGCCCTCCTCCCCCTAGCTACCAACAGCTGGGCCCGCCCTGCTAACCTTGCCTTCTCAGGGTCGCCTCTTTGCCCATTCCTGTATGTAGAACATCTAAGAACACTCCCGAGAGAAGGAATTCCCTGGAGAGACTTCTGCATTGCCTCTGGCCTGGATGCACAGACCATCAATCTCGGAGTTTGGCATCGGAAGCTGAGAGACAGAATGTAGCCACGCAGCCTGTGGCAAGCCATTCATTCTGTTTGGAAGCTGGGATTTTTGTTTTGAAGGGGGCATGCATGGACCTAGGTCCATTTCTTACAATCGAAATGGAACTGTGTTTAATGGCACCTGGAAGGTCTCTGTAACACAACGGGAGGGAAATGACATCCTGACCCCTAGGAGGAATCCCCTGTTTAAGACCCCCGTTCTATTTCCTAACTAGTCAAACATTACAGAAGCTTGCCTCATTGTTTAATCCAACTAATCTATTAGCATATACTATAATAGATATTACAGTTGTTTTAGTTCTACTAGGGTTCCATTGCATAATGCATAACAGCTACAAGCAGTCATCAAGCAAGTTCAACTGGCTTTAATTAAAAGAGAAGGGGGAGATGTAGGTAGAGTGCAGAGCATTTATCTAGCAGCTGTGGCTGACGCAATGCTGTGAGAATAGTCCAGCTCCCAGAACCCTTCTGGGCACACTTAGGAAGGGAGCTCACCTGCTATATGGCAATGACTCAGTGCCAGCCAGGCAGCCTCCTGACCTTTTTTGGCCATTTACCCTACTATAACATCCTACTGGCTGAACACATGTATATAACCTAGTTTACTTCCTGAATAAAGTAAATCTGTGTCACTGAACCTGGTCTCCGGAGTTGGGATTTTGCATCCCCATCATCCTCACCCCCGGCAGGCCTTGTCCACAATTTATTAGCCAAGTCCCAGACTTAAGAACCATTCTACAGATATAGAGGAGCTTGAAGAAATGGGAGATTAAATCTTTTTTGAGGAAGCACCCTACTATACAGACAAAATGTATATAAAACTTTTCCTCTTAGCTTTCACCAAAGAGGCTTAAAACTACTTACCAGGGTTTGGATATAAAAATGTTTATAGAATTAGAGGTAGAGATGAAAATATAGAAATAGGCATGGATATATTATCTTTTAATAAAATGAGATCTTACCTTACAAACTTTTGTCATCTGATTTTTTTTCCACATAAAATCTATATAATAAACACTTTCATTGTCAGTAAGTCTTCTCCATACTTTTCTTTTACGGCTGAAGAACATTCCAGTGTAAAGATGTATTTCTTCTAATCTTGCCTGGCTATTTTGTGTTTCTTAGGAAATCCTATATAGTCATTTTTATCATGTTCCTTTCCTTCAAATAGATTATTTCTAAGCCATGTGCATTTAGGACATGTTTAGAAACATGCAGTGTGTTTAGGTTACAGTAACAATTTTGCTATTATGAAGAATGCAACAATGAAAAGTTTATAGTGAACTCCTTGCAAAAGTCTGTGTTTATTTCCTAAGAATGAATTCTAATAAGTGAGTTAAAATATATGTTCACTTTAGATGCACATAGTACATGCTGCTTTTCGAGAAGGTTTGTGGAACCCTCTGAACATGAGAGTATTGATTCCTCCACAGCCTCATGAATCTTGAAGAGCATCATTTTATAAATCTTTATTTCTTTGTCAAGCAGAATGATTATTATACTGGGGATGGCAAAACAAACATAATTTCAAATTAATTGAAGTGAAAATAAATTTTAGTGGCTTTAATGCATTTAAGTCTCTGGATTCAGAAAAGGCATATCCCAAGGAAAAGAAGAACTTAATGAAACAGATACCAGGACACCCACAGGTACTTGGAGGACAGTATCTGAAGGAATTCAGATTTTTATATCTCCAGGTGGAAACTTAGAATCTATTGGTAAAGGTAATAGAAAACAGTATTACAACTCACTCGCACAAACACGCTCCACATTTTCCCAAACGACTCCTTTATTTGAGATGATGCATGCAGAAGAGGATTCACCAATGAGTCGGTACCTAGAGGCAACGAATAATGAATGTTATAGTCTAAACACACAATTAGCCTCCCTGCTTAGACTGCCACTTATGAGAGTTCAAACTCTTAAAGAATTCAGAAGGACCATTTCCATGTGTCAAAGTATTATCAATTTCTCAATTTTTTAGAAGACTTTTTTATGCATTTTAGAGAGGAGCAAGAGAGAGACAGAGAGAGAGAAGAGAGGAGGAGCAGGAAGCATCAACTCTTATATGTGCCTTCACTGGGCAAGCCCAGAATTTTGAACCAGTGACCTGAGCATTCTAGGTCGACAATGCTGTATCCACTGCACTGCCACAGGTCAGGCCTCAATTTTTTTAAATTAAATTTAATGGGATGACATTGATCAAGAGTCTATAGGGTTTCGGCGAACATCTCTATAACCTTTAAACTGCTGACTGTGCTTCATGCCCACCACCCAAAGAAGTGGCTGGTAGGTGAATAAAGAGGAACAAATATATATTCACATAGGTGGAATATAAAACTGAGATTCATGGACATAGATAAAAGTGAAATGGTTACCTGGGGGAGAGGGTGAAGAGAGGAGAGAAAAGAGGGACAAATATATGGTGATGGATAATTTTTCAAATTTTATGTCTGTATTTGGACTTTAAAATTTTTTTGTTTATACTTTCAAAGCTGGGTGGGATTGCTCTTCTTTATTACCTTAAGACACATTTTTATATAAATCTAAGGTAAATAAAGTTCACCAAAGTAGAACCAAAGGAAATCCAAGAAGAACAAAAGGAATTAAACATTAGTTTTATATTTTAAATGTTAAAGGAAGACATTCTCAATTAGTATGGCATATGCTGTTCAAAGTAGCCATAAAATTTGGAAAAAATAATAACATTTATATTAATATTTACTTCAACAGAGACTTTGTACAGTGATGGAAGGCTGGGCTGAAGAATTCATGAGAATTGGTATAGAGTAAGGCCAAACTTGATACTACTACAAACTGAGACAAATATGTCAAATGGCATTCAAGTGTTATTTGATATAGCTAGAACATTGCCTAATAATATAGTTTAAAAAATAATGGCAGCACAAACTTTATTAAAACAACAAAATGGCCCATTGGAGATCAAATGAAAAGTGTGACAGCAATGGATGCTGTTTAGGTCAGTAGGTAAATTCTGGCCTCCTTTAATGGGCTTTAGTTCCAATGATAACTTAGTCTTCTGAGCCTTGCAATGCCATTCTGGTCATCTTCATTCTTCTGGCTACATACAACTTCTCAGTCTATCCCTGCTGAAGCTTCATGTGAGAGTGAAGGTGCTTCGGCTGGGCTGCCTGGTGGCACTAGATGGGGAATGGAGAATGTTCAAACCTTGGGAAAGAGAATAAACTCTGTGACCTAATCTCTGGCTTCCTGGTGAGGGTGAGCTTGCTGAGTCATCTGTATTAATGATGACAAGAGAAGAAGGTATTTACCTAGGCTGTCTTTAGCTGCTGGATGGAGGGCCAGAAGGCAAGGGTCTGGGAGGATTTCTCTGTTCTCTGTTGCTGCGAGGAGGACACTAAGCCTACTTGCATTGTTGCTATGAGTGGAGAGGCCCTCTTGGTGCTCTCTTGAAGTCTGGGTCTTGTTATTCTGGCTCTGCTAGCTCTGCTAGTGCAGGCAGAACAGGGTCCACCACTGCTGGCCGGTGTGGGGCAAGAGATATTTTCAGTCCATCCAGAATCTGCTATTGACACAACTGTTGGTGGAGCGGGGTAGAGTAGAGCCTGCTGTTTCTCATGGGTGTGGGACATGGGAAGAATAGCCTCCCTCTATTCTGCTCCCTAATTTCTGCTTATGCTCCTAATGTGTGCAGATTGGACCATCATCATCAGTAAGTATGGGTCTCGCCACTATGACCCTGTGTTGGGATAACAGCTGTGTTAGGCTTGCTCACTTATGTACCAGCTGCAAGCACTTTGCTTGATTAGTGCGTGAGCACGTGGATAGTCTATATAAGATCATGGGTGCTTGCATTCAGGGCTCAGGGCAATGGATTGCAGATGGCGGATTATGCGTTGCAGTTTGCAGATTGCAGATTGCCTGCTCACCACTGGGAGGGGACATTTTTGCTGTTTTTTTTTTTTTTTTTTTTTTTGCCTAAGAAGCAGTTTTCACTGCCTGTTTGGTCATCTGCCCTTGTGAGATTCTATTAAACGATAATGGTCCAATGCTTTCTGGCTCCAGTTTTTCTACCATCTGCCTGAATCCAGTATGAACCTGCCTGGCCATGGCTACCAGCATTACAACTTGCTTGGCTTCTTTTTTCCCAGTCTCATGACCAGAGAACAGGTTCTTCTTTTTTTTCTTTATTTTAAAGATGAAAAATATTTTATTTAAACTTTTCTTCATAAACACTTTTTCAATTTAAAAACAGAACGGATAGCATAAACATGTTTGAATAGATTATATTCACAGCTTGGGAAAAATTATCCAACAAAAATGTAAAGGCTTTCAAAACAGGTATAAAAGGCAAACCTTAAATTATTGTAAGATTTTTAAATTGGCCCTAGGATTAACTTGACCAAAATGTACCTAAAGGTCAAAATAGTTTTCTAATGGACTAAATATGCCAAGAGGTATAGGCATATACAAGTTAGGTAGAAAATAACCTCTCTGATCACCTCTCTAGATCATTCCTCCAGAAAACAAACTCCTAATCCTTACTGATATGCTGGTTAATAAGGGTTTTAATGTAGTTGTTCCCAAAGATGTAAAAAGAAAATCCAAGAATTGTAAGGGGGAACAGACAAAGCTGACAGCATTCTCTCTGTGTTCCTCGTGTAATATTGAAGTTGTACCAGTACACCAAAAGGATGTGTGGTTTACCTTTTTACCATCCATGAGTTTAACTGTTTCAGTCTGTGTCTATTGAATATTTGACTTTATAATAAACTAATTTCCCAGGACTTTTGCTTTTAAAATAAATCTCTTTTTAGAAGATATTTATTCCCAAACCAGCTCTAACCCAAATGAACAAATGTATGATCCCTAAAAATGTTCAGAGTACAAAAAAAAATCAAAAGTGTATAATAGGCAAACAAAAAAAAATAGCACAAGCAGTTTTACTGCTATTTAGCCCTCAATTATATCTAATTTCACTACTATCTATGTTGTATTTTACTTCAATCTAAAACTTTAAATTATATATTCTCAATAAAACTAGTCTTTTTTGAGAGATAGCTTGTAAACTGAAATAACAATTTATATTATAAACTGAAATGTTATGACCTACAACCACATATACATATATAAAAAGTCCCACAAAATGTGTGACACGTTTATATCATGCAGCTCAAATAATTTGTTATAAAGTATTTAAAGCTTAGTTTCTTGTAATTAAGACAAAACTGTCCATTTTTACCACTCTCCCCATACAAATATGTGTCCTTTACTATGACTCAAGCAGGCTTCCCAGAATGAGGTATCCAAAGGTGCTGCTTTAGAAAGGATAAGTGAAGGGCTCAGTCAATATTTCACAAAGTATAGTAACACTTACACAGAGCAGAGTAATGAGGACACAGAGAAAGCTGTCTCAAGAAAAACTAATAATTCTATTCATCAAGCTTTGCTTTAAAAAAAATACAGTAATATTTCTTTCGATACAAAACCTTCAATGAGACAATCTTGAGTTTTATGAAAAGGTTGTAGTGCAAGAATTTTCTTTAAGCAGATTAAACTCAAAACTTAGGTCAAAGACATGAAAGAGAACAAACATTTCCAATTAAGATGACACTAATAAAGATCAGCTATTTTGGTAGTCTGGCATTTAAAATGTAAAGTGAAAATTAATAAAGATGACAAGAGTTGCACTGAATAGTTTCAAATCTTACTGAAGTTTTAAAGAACTACTATCTTGAACACATACAATGTATATAAACAAAAATGTATCCATTTTGAGTTTATTTTTGTGAATGGTGCAAGTTGGTGGTCTAGTTTCATTTTTTGCAGGTAGCTATCCAATTTTCCCAACACTATTTGTTAAAGAGACTGTCTTTACTCCATTGTATGCTCTTTGCTCTTACCTCCTTTGTCAAATATCAGTTGTCCATAAAGGTGTGGGTTTATTTCTGGGTTCTCTGTTCTGTTCCATTGATCTATATGCCTGTTCTTATGCCAATACCAAGCTGTTTTGAGTACAGTGGCCTTGTAGTATAACTTGATATCAGGAAGTGTGATACCTCCCACTTTATTCTTCTTTTTCAAGATCGCTGAGGCTATTTGTGTTCTTTTTTGGTTCCATATAAATTTTTGGAATATGTGGAGAACAGGTTCTTCTTTCTCTCTCCTTCTCTCTCTCTCTCTCTCTCTCTCTCTCTCTCTCTCTCCACCTGTTCACTTTTCTGGCTTACTGTCCTCTCCAGAATCCATTATGAGAGAAAAGAAAAAACAAGACAAAAACAAAACCAGATAACTTCACAATGGTGTCATTCTTTTAGTTCTGTGATCTCTAACCAATCCATTTTTCCCCAAATTTTATGTTCCTTTTATAGTTATATTTGAACTACTTCCAGGGTATTTAGTTATATGTACAGAGAGCAGCAGGAAAAAGTGAGTCTTCTCGTCTTGTCCTGGAACTAGAAGTTTTAACGATAACTGGTTAAAAGCTGATTACAAAGTTAATACCTAGTCATAGTAGAAAAAAATAGAAAAGGTACAGAAAATTTCAGTAATAGAAAAAACCGCTAAGTTACAGAAATTAACATAGTTAATGATATAGAGCAGTGCTTCTTAATAGTTTTATTTGTATGGAAATCACTGGGGGATCTTGTGAAACTGATTCTGATTCAGAAGATTCTGCAAGCTCCCAGGAGATGCTGACTTTGCAGGTCTGTGAAGCATTTTGGGGTGGCAAGTGCTTAGAGTAAATTCTTTTAGTCTTTTCTATAAATATATATATATATATATATATGTGTGTATATATCTATAAAGATATATACATGGATATCAACTGTCAGGTAGGTATGGTTAAAATGGAGCTGAACTGTAATTCACAGCTGTGTGAGTCCTCCTCCACCCCTACAATTTCTGGGCATCCTGGGCTTACTTCCCCACACTTCTCTGCTTCCACCTCCAGAGTCAATCCCTGCTTCCTTGGGGTTCTGCACTCCACTTTATCCAACAGCAAAGCCTGTCTTTTTATGTCTCTCTCCTAAATCCACTTACTCAAAGAACTTTCTGTTTACTTAATTTAAGGACAGTTTTAGGGAGTTGTTACACTGGGGAGAATGCGACTAGGCATTTTACTCTCTTTCTTACTTGATTTTCTATTCCTACATCTCTGAAGTAACAAGCAACTGCTTCCTCTTGCCTTGCACAGAACAGCCCCTTTGCAGTTTCAGCTTAATATGATACAGTGTCTATCCTAAGAAGAATTCTGGTTAAAGCTTTTTTCATCTTATTATGTACTTATGTATTTATGTATGTATATATCATACACACACACACACACACACACACACACAGGAATCAGGAACCTATGGCTCGCAAGTCAGATGTGGCTGTTTTGATGGCTGCATCTGGCTCGCAGACAAATCTTTAATAAAAAAATAATAATGTTAAAAATATAAAACATTCTCATGTATTACAATCCATTCATTTCCCACCACTCATGTTCATGATTGCGGGTGGCTGGAGCCAATCACAGCTATCTTCCGGGACAACATCAAATTTTTATTGGACAATGCGTAACGTACATGGGTAGTTGTATGGCTCTCACAGAATTACATTTTAAAATATGTGGCGTTCATGGCTCTCTCGGCCAAAAAGTTTCCCGACCCCTGATATATGATAATAATACTTTCAGTTGAAAATTATATTTACACATTTTTATCACACTGGAGTAACATTCATTAAAATACATATGCCATCCAATGTTGGATGTTAGGGGGAAATGTTTCTATTCCATTTATGGTATTTCCTTCTTTTGTGCTTTCAGATCAAACCAAAAATCTTGGAGTCATCCATTCTTCTCTTTTTATTTCAACTCAGTTCAGAAATTTTGTCACCTCTACTTTTGTGATCTGTCTTGAATATAATCACTTTTTACCTCTCTAACTGTAGTTCCAGGTTTCTCAACTCAATACTATTACTATTTTGGACCAATAATTCTTTGATGTGAGAAGAACATCCTGTGCCTTGTAACATAATTAGCAGCATCCCTGGCCTCTAACCACTAGGTGCCAGTAGCACTATCTCAGCTGTGATACTAGAAATGTTTCTAGAGATTACTAAAATGAGAATCACTGTTTCAGTCCTAAGCAGGGTTACCTTTCCCCTGGACAAAATAAAGCTCTTAACTGGTCTCATTGTTTCATTTGCCTTCCAACAACAGATCCTCTATATAACAGCTAAAATGAGTCTTTAAATTAACAAATCAGATCATGTCACTATTTTGCTTACAACCCTCCAGTGACCTCCTGTCAAACGTAGATTAAAGTCCAAAGTCCTTACTGTGGTCTGGATAGACCTCCTAGACCTGGCTCTGCTAGTCTTCAGACCACTTTTCCTGTCACTCTTTTCTTCACTCGTCATACTGGCTTCCTTTCTAAACCTTCACAGCTCGAATAGTATTTCTCCTTTGTCCTTGTCAGGACTGGCCTTTCCCCATATGGCTCAGCCCCTAACTTTGTACAAGTCTCCAAGTTTTACTGTCTCAGCGTTACCTTCTCTGATTTCTCCATGTACTATATAGCACCTCCATTCTTCCCCTGTGGTTTTCTATTTCCTCAGCCTATAGAGTTTTCTTCATAGCAGTTATCACTCTCACATTACAATATGTATTGGCTTGTCTGTTTCCTCCAATATAATTTAACATCATTAAAAATAAACTTTCTTTTGTTAACTGGTGTATTCCCACTAATAGAATAGTTTCTAGCATAGAGTAAGTGCTTAATAAATATTGATTACACAAGTTTACAAATATAGTCTCATAAAGTTCATGTACTATTGAATATATTTGCAAATTCAAATTTGTTGAAGTGTTCTTAGGTCTATGTATTGCATGGAGGAGGGTAAGTATTGTGGCTAACTTTAGAATTTTTAAAGGATACCATTTAAGAAGATTTCCAGGATAACTTTTAAACTATTATAAACATAGGTTATAATTTCTAAACTAACAAAGGAAATCATGAAATGTGACTATGAAAACTCATCAACACAAAATAAGCTTAAAAAGTGTGAAAAACATGAGTAAAAGTAATCCAATATAAAACACTAAATAAGATGGTAAGCTTTAATTTTAAATATTAATAGCTATATTAAAAGTAAATAAGTTGAATTCTTTAGTATAAGGCAGAGCTGGTCAGATTGGATTAAAAAATGTAAATAAATTGTTTACTGTAGACTCACCTAAAACAATGATACAGCAAGATAAAAACTAAAAAAATAAAATAAAATAAAGAATAAATATGAAAATAATAATCAAAAGAAAACACTGTGGTTATATGAAAAATATAATAAATATTTTAACTCTACATACAAAAGAGATGTACACTCAAAAAGCATTGCTAGCGAGAAATGGCAACCCTTTGTAATGATAATGTTTTAATATTTTTGAAGAAAAGTAAGTATTAAATATGTATGCACTTAATTATATAGCCTCAAATATACAGCAGTGGGCAAAAGTAGGTGTACAGTTGTCCATATCAAAAAATAACTAATAAATACTAATACATGAATAAACTGCATTTCATATACTCACAACCATAAACCTATTTGTGCCCACCTCTGCATAAACTGAGAACAGATAGAAATGCAAGATAGAAATTGAAAAGAATTACTATATAAGATTAAATAGCTCAAGTCTGTGTTGAAAATGAAACACAGGCTTTTCTTTTTTGTTCATTTTATAAGGATAAATTAGGTGTAAAGCCAGACAAGGACAGAATAAAAAGTGAAAATTATTAGGCTATCACTCGTAAGTATAAAAAAAAAGATTTGAAACAGAATATTATAATAAAAATTTAGTAATATATAGAAAATGTTTATTATACTTCTAGACCAAGGTGATTTTCTCATAAATATAATCTTTAATCTGTTAATGTAATTTATATTGTAATAGATTAAAGGAGAAAAGTTACATCATCACCTCTAAAAATGCAAAAATAAAGTTAATAAAATTCAAAATCCATTTATGTTAAAAATTAATAAATTAGAAATAGAACTGTATAAAAGGATCTTTACATTATTTTTTTTAGATTTTTTTAATTTATTCATTTTTATTAGAGAGAGGGGAGAGAGAGAGAGAGGGAGAGAGAGAACAGGGGGAGGAGCAGGAAGCATCAGCTCCCATTTGTGCCTTGACCAGGCAAGCCCAGGGTTTTGAACCGGCGACCTCAGCATTCCAGGTCGATGCTTTATCCACTGCGCCACCACAGGTCAGGCCTAATGTAGGCACTTATTACTATAAACTTCCCTTTTAGAATTGCTTTTGCTGAATTCCATAAGTTTTGATATGTTGTGTTTTCACTTTCATTTGTCTCAAAATACACTTATATCCATTTTGATATTTTATTTGACCCATTGGTTCTTCAGGATTGTGTTAAATTCTACATATTTGTAAATTTTCCAATTTTCCACTGTTACTGATTTCTAGTTTCCATACCATTATTATTAAAAAAGATACTTGATATAACTTTAATCTTTTAAAATTTGTTTAGAGGCCCTGGCCGATGGCTCAGTGGATGGAGTCTTGGCCCGCATATGGATGTCCTGGGTTCAATTCCCAGTCAGGGCATACAGAAGTGACCATTTGTTTCTCCCTCCCTTCCTTTCTTCTCTCCTCTTTCCCTCCTGCAGCCAGTGGCTGACTTGGTTAAAGCAGGGCCCTGGGCATCGAAGCATAGTTCAGTCAGCCTGACATGTTAAAAATAGCTGAGTACTGGGGAATCAGCCCCAGATGAGGTTGCTGGGTGGATCACAGTGGGGCACATGCAAGAGTCAACCTCACTAGCTCCCCTCCTCTCACCTTAAAAAATAAAAAATTAAACTTATTAAGACTTATTTTGTATTCCAACATATGGTCTGTTTTGGAGAATGTTTCATGCATGCTTGAGAAAAGAATGTATATTCTGCTGCTGTTGCAGTGCATGTTCTTAATTGTGTCTGATAGCTCCATTTGATGTGTAGTGTTATTCAAGGCTGCTGTTTCCATACTGATTTTCTGTCTGGATGATAATCATAGTTGAAAATGGAGTATTAAATTTTTATACTATTATTATACTGCTCTCTGTTTCTACTTCAGTTTTGTTAATATTTGCTTTATACAGTATGGTGTTCTATTGTTGGGTGTATAGAGTTACTGTTGTTATTCCCCTTAATGAATTGACTGTTCTGTGTTTATGTAGTAATCTTCTCTTTTCTTGTGATAGATTTTGATTGAAAGTCTATTTTGTCTGATATTAGTATAGCCACCCTGCCTGCTCTTTCAATTATTATTTTATAGAATATGTATTTTATCCCTTTACTTGTAACATATTTGTATTCTTAAAGCTAAAGTGAGTGTCTATAGGCAACATT
This sequence comes from Saccopteryx leptura, assembly GCF_036850995.1. Classification (NCBI taxonomy): domain Eukaryota; kingdom Metazoa; phylum Chordata; class Mammalia; order Chiroptera; family Emballonuridae; genus Saccopteryx; species Saccopteryx leptura. The sequence goes on from NC_089504.1 coordinate 276,136,694, forward strand.
TTGTCATATTTTGTTATTTCTTTTCAAATTTATTTGTCTATTCTGTGTCTTTTTTGTGGACTTACTATTGCTATATTGTTCATTCTTTTCTGACTGGTTTTTTTTTTTTTTCTGAAGCTAGAAATGGGGAGAGACAGTCAGACAGACTCCCGCATGCGCCCGACCGGGATCCACCCGGCACGCCCACCAGGGGCGACGCTCTGCCCACCAGGGGGCGATGCTCTGCCGCGACCAGAGCCACTCTAGCGCCTGGGGCAGAGGCCAAGGAGCCATCCCCAGCGCCCGGGCCATCTTTGCTCCAATGGAGCCTCGCTGCGGGAGGGGAAGAGAGAGACAGAGAGGAAGGAGAGGGGGAGGGTGGAGAAGTAGATGGGCGTTTCTCCTGTGTGCCCTGGCCAGGAATCGAACCCAGGACCTCTGCACGCCAGGCCGACGCTCTACCACTGAGCCAACCCGCCAGGGCCTCTGTTTTGTAGTTTGTTATTCTGTTCTTCCTCTCTTGCTGTCTTCTCTTGTGCTTTGTTAATATTTTTGCTGTATTATTCTCAGATTTCTTTCTCTTTCTCTTTTATGTATCTACTAGAAGTTTTTCTTTTGTGGTTACTGCGAGGCTTACATTAATTGTCTTATAGTTAAAACAGTCTGCTTTAAGCTGATAACTTAAATCACATACAAAAAATACATTTTTACTTCTTCCTGCTCCACTACATTTTATGCTATTGATATTACACTTTACATATTTCCTATTATGAATTTATTAACAAATTATTGTAGCTATAATTATTTTTAATACTCTCATTTTCTAACTTTTATAGCTAATTAAAAATGATTTATGCACACAGTATTAGAGCATCTGAATGTGACCTGTTTCCATTTCCATAATGCTAGGAGTAAAATTGCTAAGTAATATGCCAATTTTATGTTTAACATTTTTTTTTTGTATTTTTCTGAAGCTGGAAATGGGGAGAGACAGTCAGACAGACTCCCGCATGCGCCCGACCGGGATCCACTGGGCACGCCCACCAGAGGCGATGCTCTGCCCACCAGGGGGCAATGCTCTGCCCCTCCAGGGCGTCGCTCTGTCGCGACCAGAGCCACTCTAAGCACCTGGGGCAGAGGCCAAGGAGCCATCCCCAGCGCCCGGGCCATCTTTTGCTCCAATGGAGCCTCGACTGAGGGAGGGGAAGAGAGAGACAGAGAGGAAGGAGAGGGGGAGGGGTGGAGAAGCAGATGGGCGCTTCTCCTGTGTGCCCTGGCTGGGAATCGAACCGGGACTTCTGCACACGAGGCCGACACTCTACCACTGAGCCAATCGTCCAGGGCCTGTTTAACTTTTTAAGAAACTGCTAAACTGTTTCCTAAAGTAGCTGCATTGTTATACATTTTTGCTAACAGCATATGAGAGTTCTTATTTCTTCATATTCTCACTAACACTAATTTATTGCTGTGTTTAAGCTTATAGCCATTTTAGTAAATATAAAGTTGTATCTCACTGTGGTTTTGATTTGCAGTTCTTTAATGACAAATGATGTTGGGTATCTTCTCTGTGCTTATTGAGCATTTGTATTTTTCCTTTAGAGAAGTATTTATTCAGAAATTGACCATTATAAACATTGGTTACCTTTTCATTGTTGAGTTGTAAAAGTGCTTTATTTTTCTCAATACAAAAATTCTTTAAAATATGATTTGCAAATATTTTTTCTTTTACTTTTCTTAAAGTGTCTTGTGTGCTTTTAATTTTATTGAAGTCCAATTTGTCTGTTTTAGTCTTTGGTTCCTTGTATTTTAGGTGTCATGTTTAAGAAATGATTGCCTAATCTTAGTGTATAAAGATTTACACCTATGATTTCTTTAAAAGTTTTTATGATTTTAGTTTATAATTTAGATCTTTGATACATTTTTGAGTTAATTTTTATATGGTTAGAGGTGTGGTCCTACTTCGTCTTTGCATTTAATTATTCAGTTATCCCTGGACCAGTTGTTGAAAAGACTATATTTTCATCATTGGATAATCTTAGCACAATTGTTGAAAATAAGTTGGCCATATATGTATGGGTTCACTTATGAATTCTCAAGCTATTTCATTAAACTATATATCTATCCTTATGCTAGTACCATATTCTTGATTACTTTGGGTTTACAGTAAGTTTTGAAATTGTAAAGTATTTTTTTAATTGAGATTGTTTTGTCCAGGTGCCTGGAATTTGCATATGAATTTTAGGATCAGCTTGTTGATTTCTGCAAAGGAATGTTGGAATTTGTAGGGGTTGTGTTGAATTTGTACATCAATTAATAAACTCAATATTGTAGGTCAATATTGTTGCGATCTTAACAATATTAAGTCTTCCAATCCATGAACATGGGATGTTTTTCCATTTATTTAGGTCCTCTTTTATTTGCTTTAACAATGTTTTATAATTTCCATTGTAGAATCTTACACTTCTTTGGTTTAATTTATTGCTAAGACTTTTATTCTTTTTGATACTACTATAAGTGGAATTTATTTCATTTTCAGAATGTTCATTGAAAGTATATAAAAATGCAATTTAATTTTGTATATTCATCTTATATTTTCAAATCTTGCTTTTGTACTTATTAGCTATAATAGAGGTTTTTTGTTTTGTTTTTTGGTGTGTTTTTTTCTGCTGTATGTTTGCATTTTTTAGGATTTCTATACAAAGCATGTCATTTGTTGATAGAGATTGTTGTAATTCTTCCTTTATATATAGATGGCTTTTATTTCTTATTCTTGCCTAATTGTTCAGGCTAGACCTTCCAGTAAAATGTTGTATAAAAATTATAATAAGTTTTGGGACACTTATAATTTATACAAGTGTGTGTGTGTGTGTGTGTGTGTGTGTGTGTGAATATGCTGTAAAATATATTTTATTGTAAATAAGCTTGAAAACCATTATCCCACTAAAACTTTGGCATCTGTGTGTTAGGAGACATGTGTAAGTATATATCAGAAATACTTATAATAGCCAAAATAAAGTAAAGCAAAACAAAGTAAAAATAATCCAATATCTAACAAACAACCAAGAACAAGTAAGTCAGTTGTGGTACATACATATAAAAGAATACCAGCCAAAGTGAAAATGAATAAACACAACCACATGGGTGAGTGTCATAATAAAAAGGATTAAATAAAAAAGCAACTTGTAGAGAAGTACATATGATATCATGTTATTTATATAAAACAAAAAATACACTGATTAGGATTATGCATGGGAAAAATTAAAAATAAACACCAGAGAATGAAAAACACAAAATTGAAAATGGTGGTTGCTTTTGAAAAGATTCTGGATATAGATAAGTGTGAATTGGGAAGGGCACACAGGAGGCTTCAAAGGTACTAGTAATGCTTCTTAAGGTGAGTACTTTATATGCTGCAGTTCATTTTATTGTTACTGCTATTTTAAATTTCCCCTTATGTTATTTCGTATATGTTGTAAGCAATAAGTAATAAAAGCAAAACAAAAGTTAAGATATAAGGTCAAGCAATCTCCCTACTTCTTTCCTAATTTGGTTGTCTCCTCCAAGGATACGCCGAGCATATATCAACAGGATGATTCTTGCACTGTGAGCACTTCTGGAGAGGTATTACAACAGTTAAGATTTACCCATCCTTCACATCAGTGCCATCATCTCATACAAATCACTACTTTCCACTTCTCCCTGAATCTACCATCTCCAAATCTTGTTGTTATAAAGTAAGAATGCATTTGTGGGTCAATTAGTGTTTGTTCCATTTGCTTCTTTAAAGAGCTGGTCCTCCCCATCTAATGACTGCTTCGCTGGGTTGTATGTGCATTAATTTAACAAAAGGCACCCTCCAATTTTCTAGCATATATACAGATTTTTCCTATTTTTGAAATATTTGTTTAATCATTTTAGGTTACTTAAATGCCTGGATTCAAGCCACCACCCCCATTTAGAAATCTTATTGCTATGTTTTTAATGAATAGGTATTTTAACCCTCCTATATAATACTATAGAGGTTATAGTTCTTGAACTGCCATCCTCTAAAAAAGCTACTGCCAACTCACCCTTCATTACAAGAATAAGTAATAACTGATCCAAACTTGGTGTCTCCAGTTGTTTCCATTTTGCCATTTATGAGTTCTGGAGGAGATCCACATGATCTACCTACGGGAAAGAAGCAGAATTTGGGGACTGGGTGTAGAATATTTTGAACTTCTCTTAGCACATAAGGTAACAACCTGGCTGCAGTTTACTGGAGAACATTTTTAGTTCCAGATATTGCCACATTGGGGAATTTCACAAGACTACCTCAAAGTCAGCCAACTATTAAGCATTACTTTTAAAAAGTCTTCCCTTCCAGTTCTGTCTCATCCCTATCTGTGCCTCCCCCAAAGGTATAAATTGTATTTCTTACCAAATTCTTTACTCTGTGACTCAACCAGAATAAAGGTCTCAGAGTCTGAGCTTCTCTGTTCCTACCTACACTTTCCTTTTCTGAGTCATTCATTAGTTTCAGTAGTGAAAATGGCAGACCCTTAATGAACAGAGATGTTTTCCTCAGTCATGCCATATAATGAGTGCTTCTCATGAAATGAACTTATAATGAAGGTGTCAGAGACTCAAAGAAGTAGGAAGATATGACCTACAGGAATAACTCTCACATCTACTACTTAGGCAAACTTATTAAGACATAGGTGACTTAGTTCCAAAATTTGAACAAGTGCATCAGATCTTACGGATGTTTAATTGATATGGAGGGATTCTCAGTCCAGAGTAACTTACGCATACAGTTTGTAGGGATTGACCAGACCAAGTCCTTTAAGCAGGTGATAAGGAACTCTTTCTTGTGGTACCCGGGGCGGCATTTGTACTTCAAAGATGTTCCAATGGGAAATTCATCCTCATCAGTCAGTCTTGTAGGCATGGCAAATGGAAGCTGTTCTGGGGCTTTGCATTGACCTGAAGACCAGATCACAGTGACATCAAGGTTAGTGGAGGAGCTTGTACTCCACCCTGTCTTTTTATCCATTGTGCTTCATAGATGTGATCCAAGAAGAAAATGAACACTTTATTAAAGATTAAAGGATTGGTTGTCTTAGCGGCAACTTTGGAAATGCGCTTTTAAATCAGCATGTACCCATTTTAAAAGTCCTTGTTATTTTGAAGGTAATTAAGATATATCTATATCTATATATCTATATCATTTATGTCTATATCTACATCTATCTATATCTAATACATATCTATATCTACTTCGTGTGTGTGTGTGTGTGTGTATATATATATATATATAATCATATATAATCTATCTATTCTTTCACTGAAGGGAAAGTAATTCATAGCTTCACAATTTAGTCAATCAGGAAGTCCCTGTGCTTTGGCTTCATCTATCCCAGTGGTAGTCAACTTGGTCCTTACTGCCCACTAGTGGGCGTTCCAGCTTTCATGGTGGGCGGTAGCGAAGCAACCAAAGTATAAATAAAAAGATAGATTTAACTATAGTAAGTTGTTTTATAAAGATTTATTCTACCAAACTTAGAGAAAATTTGACATAAAGTACTTGGTAAGTAATTATTATTATATGCTTTAATTTGCTGTAACTCTGCTTTATAAATTTTATAAAGTTACTTCCCTACTTTATAAATCACCATGACTGTGGAACCAGTGGGCGGTTAGAAAATTTTACTACTAACAGAGATACAAAAGTGGGCGGTAGGTATAAAAAGGTTGACTACCCCTGATCTAGCCCATCCTCTTGTGTAATAAGAAGCACTTTAACGCAGTTCAGCATCCATCTTCACTCTCAGTAGACCAGCCCAACCTAATGAGAGTATAAGCTTCTGCTACTGAAGTAGCAGTCACAACTGTTAAAAAAATTTTGCCAAGTCAATGACTTCAGCAAAAGAAAATTCAACACGTGCTTTGTAGACATGGGCCAATAATTAAAGCTATTCTTTACTAAGGAATATATTTTATAATGCATATCTTGAAGTAAATATTATTTATTTATTTTTTCTGTATTTTTCTGAAGCTGGAAACGGGGAGAGACAGTCAGACAGACTCCCGCATGCGCCCGGCGGGATCCACCCGGCATGCCCACCAGGGGGCGACGCTCTGCCCACCAGTGGGTGATGCTCTGCCCCTCCCGGGCGTCGCTCTGTTGCGACCAGAGCCACTCTAGCGCCTGGGGCAGAGGCCGAGGAGCCATCCCCAGCGCCCGGGCCATCTTTGCTCCAGTGGAGCCTCGGCTGCGGGAAGGGAAGAGAGAGACAGAGAGGAAGAAGAGGGGGAGGGGTGGAGAAGCAGATGGGCGCTTCTCCTGTGTGCCCTGGCTGGGAATCGAACCTGGGACTTCTGCACGCCAGGCCAACGCTCTACCACTGAGCCAAACAGCCAGGGCCTTGAAGTAAATATTAGACTTAATTACTTCTCTTATAGGCCTAAAAGTTTCAAGTTAAAGTAATAAAAATACCATTTAGAGTGAAGCAATATGTAATCAAGAGGAAAATCTGTTGGAAAAACATCATTTTGCATTAGTTTAAAAAATATGTTCTCTTCTGTTCTGACTAACCTTCTATTTTTTTCCTTCATACTCAATTAATTCAAATAATATAAGGTAGATTAAGATTGATCAACCAATTGTTCAATTTTATTAGGCTTTAAATAATTAACTTTTGGATTTATGGATTTGTTCTTATCTTTATTATATTTTTACTGAAATCTCCTTGAGGTTATTTGCTGAACTTTAAAAAAAAATAAATTTCTTAAGATGGTAACTGAGATTTTTTATTTTTAGCTTTCCATAATTTTAAAGATAATCATCAGATTATTTTATTATAAACATAGATTTAGTTGTATTCCAAAAGTTTTGATATCATATTTTTAATTTTTTTTTAATTTTATTAAATTTATAGGGGTGTCATTGGTTAACAAAATTATCTTGGTTTGCAGTGTACAACTGCACATTTTCAGTTTAAAATATTTGCTAATAGTTATTCTAATTTCTTCATGGACCCATAGTTTATTTAACAATGTTTGGAATAATTTCTAAAGAGTAGAGAAAATTTTTGGCTGTAGATTTATTATCAAGTTTTAAAATTCATGAGTGCTTATTGCATGTCTCAGCATATGGTCAACTGATGTAACTGTACCATATATAGCTGTAAAAAACAGGTGTGTCTGTGGTATCGGGTATAGTGTTTTTGGTACATCAGTAAGGCCCAATCAACAATTAATCATATTTGCTCAATCTTCTAGGTTTTTACTGATTTGGGGCAGAAAGGCAGCCTGAGCTGTGGTGGTGCAGTGGGTAAAAGCATCGACCTGGAACGCTGAGGATGCCGGTTCGAAACCCCAGGCTTGCCTGGTCAAGGCACATATGGGAGTTGATGCTTCCTGCTCTTCCCTCTGTTCTTTCTATCTCTTTCCTCTCTCTGTGTCTCCTCTCTCTAAAATAATAAATAAACAAAATGTAAAAAAAAAAAAAGAAAGGCAGAATTTGCTTATTATACCAGATACCAAAGTAATTGTGTTAAAATATTCCATCTTATTGTACATTTGTCTTATTTTTTTCTAATCTGTCCATTTTAATTTTATTTTTATTATATTTTGTAATATATTACATCACAAAATTAATTTTGTTTCAAATTCTACTCTGTCTACTTTATTTATAAGACAAATAAAAAAGAGAAAATAAGATTGTAGATTTAATCCTCAATATATCAGTAATATTTTACATATAAACACACAATGATAATTTAAGGAGAAAGATTGCCATAATGCTTCATTTGTCAAATCAGCTTTCTTTTGGTTTGTTTTTGCATGATATGTTTTCCATACTTAGAGATTGATCCATTCTCTCTCTGAACATGTATATTGTTTCTTTGTCTGTACCACATAATTTTTGTTTTTTTAAAATTTTTCTATATTTTTTTAAAGATTATTATTTTATTTATTTATTTGAGAAAGGGGGGGGGAGACAAAGGAGGAGCAACTCATAGCAGTTGCTTCTGGTATGTGCCTTGACTGGGCAAGCCCAGGGTTTTGAACCAGTGACCTCAGCACTCCATGTTGATGCTTTATCCACTGAGTCACTACAGATTAGGCAATTTTTATTAATTTTTGAAGAGAGAGGAAAAGAGACTGAGAGAAATATTGACTTGTTGTTTCACTTATTCATATAAGCAATGGTTGATTCTTATATGTGCTCTAACTGGGGATTGAACCCACAACCTTGGCATGTCAAAACAATGCTCCAGCCAACTGAGGTACCCAGTCAGGGCTGTATAGTTTTTATTTTTAATCATTACAGTAGAGGTTCCCCAAGTCACTCAGCTCACAACACTATTAGGATCTCAGTAATTTTTTCATGTTATTCTTAGCCAAAAAATAAACATCAGTTCCATTTGTTAAATAATTAGGACCAAACAACTTAATAAGTCTTAGTTATACCACAATTGTATAATGGGATGTTATGTACTGCTCAAATTCTCAAACCCCGAGATCAGATTGTAAACTGTCACCTTGTTTTCCATTTCATATAATTTTCATTTGGTACTTTTTCTTTATCACAGCCACTGCTGAAAACCCAGCTTTGCAAAGATCTTACGTCATCAAGAGGGACCTACTGCAATCTCATGAATCCCAGAAGTACTCTGAGCAAGTAGTTTACACAGTATCTGAGAAATATCAAATATTGCTGTGGTTCCATTGAAAATTTAATGTATCCCACAGGTTCTCTGTGGGTTTATGGAAGCCCTCAAGGTACCTCAGCCCCCTGTTTAGGAAATGCAGCACTATGATTCTCCCTGTCTTTAAAGGGGAATTGTCTGTTTATATTTAATATAATTAATATATTGGGATTAGATATACCATTTTACTATTTGCTGTTTACTTGTCCTAGTTTTTATTCTTTTATATAAAGTTCTGTCTGTTTTTGGAATAAAACAAAATACAAATTTTTCTTACTATCAATAAACTTTATTAAATAATAAATTTCACCAATCCTATCTTCCGAATATGGTCCGAAATGGTTTGCTGAGCTGAATTAAGCCTTTCTGTGATCTCCGATGTTGTTAGAAAAGGATCTTGCTCCAACATGGTCTTAACAACATCGTCATCGATCAAAGATGGTCGTCCAGAACATGGCTTATCAGAAAGGTCGAAATCACCTGTTTCGAATTTTTCGAACCATCTTCTTTCTGCATGTCCTATCAGAAACTGTACCTTCACCAAACACTTTCAATAAATTTCTACATGCTTCTGTATCATTTCTTCCTTGTTGAAATTTGTAAAAATTACAGTGGCGTAAATGAACTTTATCAGTAGCCATGGGTACACTATCACTTCACACATAAGACTAACGTGAATCAACTTTGTTTTAGTTAATTTGCTACGTCAGTATGTATACATTAAGTGATAAAAATAGAGAGGCACACATGCGCCAAATAAACATGTGCTTACGTGTTGAAACGTGATAGAAACGAACAGAACTTTCTGGTAGACCTTATATTTTTCCTTTTTTGTCATCAATTGTACTTATTATTTTATTTTTATTAGATTATCAGTTATATATTCTTGTATTATTCCTTTAAAGAAAACATGCATCTTTACCATATTACAATGTATTTAACAATTATTTCCCCAATAAAGCAAGAATCATTGAAAATGCTAATTCCATTTACTTCCTGTCATATGCTCTATCATTAATCATGCATTTCAATTCTACACATATTTTAAACTCCCACTAGTCATATTCAGTATACACACTACAGGTTGTTTGTTGAGCTTTAACTATTTACCACTAAACTGGACCCTAATGGTAATGGACTCCCTCAGCAGGCCCAATTAACATTTTGAAATCTATGTAGAAATGTGTGATAGGCTGAATAATGAGCTCCCAAAGATATCCACACTCTAACCTGGAGCCTGTGAATGTTACATAATATGGTAATAGGGTGTTTCAAATATATAATTAAGAATCTTGAGATGGAAAATCTATCCTGGATTATCTGTGTGGGCCTTAAATATAATCATAAATGTCGTTAGAAGAGGAAGGCAAAGGATCGAAGGAGGCACACGCGCACAGAAGATTTGAAGATTCTTCATTGCTAGTTTTGAAGGTAGAAAAAGAGGCTGTGAGGCCAAAGGATGTAGGCAGACACCGGAAGACAGCAAGAGCCAGGACACCTATTCAGTCCTGGAGCTTCAGAAGGAGCACTGCCTCATACTCATTTTATATTTGACATCCTGAACTGAAAGAATAATTTTCTGTTTATTTAAGCCAGTAATTTTCAACCTTTTTCATCTGTTGGCACACATGAACTAATTACTAAAATTCTGTGACACACCAAAAAATATTTTTTGCCAATCTGACAAAAAAAAAGGCATAATTTTGATTTATTCACACTGGACAACTACTGTTGTACTGGCTGTTGTCATTATTTCTATTTGACAATCTAAGGGAAAAGTACCTTGGACGACATAGTCAGGTACATGTTTTAAAAATTCTTGCAGCACAGTGGTTGAAAATAGCTGCTTCAAGCTATTAAGTTTGTGGCAATTTGTTACAGCAATAAGAAACAAATACAGAAAGTAATGGCATATCGTGTTAAAAACTTCAAATTCATAGAAACCTGGCCTTGAACCCAGTGTCTTCTACTTACCAGCTTTGAAGTCTTTGACCTGATATTTAATCTTAGTAAGCCTCAGTTTCATCTTCAAAAAGCTGATAATATTTACCTGGTAGATTTGCTGATAGAGTCACAATACTTTTAGTAGCACCTTACATATAGCACGCTCTTGATAAATAGTAGTATAGTTATTATTTATAGAAAAGAAAAATACTAACAGGTAAATTCAAATATTCCACAAAGCGGGCATGCTCACTTCGCTTCAACAGTTTTGTTTCTGCTATGTGTGCAGAGCTAGGTTGGAATAAGCCTATGTTGTTGGGAAAGCACTGAAGGATCAGTGACCAGTGATCTCAGAAGCTCTCCTGAATGTGTCCCAGATTCAGCCTGGGATTAATCTCTACAACTCACTAATAAATTGCTTTTTCCTGCTGACTGACTTTATTAAGAAATAGGGGCTTTATTCTGTGTTCTCTACTAAGCAAAGGTTGGTAGTCCAAGAAACTCATATTTTTTACTTATTTTTCTCTAATATTAGACAGCCATATATATTTCTTCTTTTTCCAAGTAAGAGGCAGGAAGATAGAGAGACAGATACTCTGAAGTGCCCTGACCGGGATCCACCCAACAACCCCCACCTGGGGCTGATGCTCTGCCCGTCTGGGGCCAGGCTCACAACTGAGCTATTTTTAGCACCCGAAGTGGAGGCTCCATGGAGCCATGTACCTGAGGCTAATGCACTGGAACCAATCAAGCCATGGTTGTGGGAGGAAAAGAGAGAGAGATAGAGAGAAGGGAGAGGGAAAGAGGGAGAACAGGTGGTCATCTCTCATGTGTGCCCTGACCAGGAATCGAACCCAGGACTTTCACACACTGGTTTGATGCTCTACTGCTGAGCTAACTGGCCAGAGCCTAGACAACCTTATATTTATCATTTCACATTCTCTTTTTTGAACCAGCTGTGTTAAGCAACGGTGTCCTGGCTTGTGTGTCTTGCCTCATCTTGCGCCACTCTGCCCTCTGACTGAGCTATGGCCGTTTCCCCTTCCTTAAGTTTAAGACATATGTTCTTTCTCCTGCCTATGATGTAGTACATCTCTTCTGTGTGATGTACTTTTACCTTCACTCTAACTTCCACTCTTCTCCAGGTCTCTGCTAAATGCCACTGCTAGTTACTAAAGTCTTCCCTGACCCTCTTAGGGATTTCAAATCTAAACTACTTCCCTCTACCCCATAATAATTACAGATTGGACTCTTTTATTTTATATCACTTAGCACAAGTTGAGCTTTTTCAGATTTGTGTAATTTAAAAATATCTATTTCTCTCAAAATATATGACATGCATAAAGACAACACCCCATGATTTTTGTTATATCTACTCCAGGTAATTAGCACTTATTATCTATTTGTTGCAATGCACAAGTAAATGATGAATTGCCTACAAAACTTAAAAAAAAAAAAAAACAAGAATTTGCCCCACATCCTCAAAAGCTCTGATTTAGTGAGTCTTGGTTACAGCCCAGGAAACTGTATTGTTAAAAAATTTTCACAGATATAGTGGATAAATGCTGAGGTTGCAGGTTTAAAACCCTGGGCTTGCCAGGTCAAAGCATAGACAAGAAGCAATTAAAGAACAATTAAAGCAAAGTAACTATGGTCTCGCTTCCTGTATCTCTCTCTCTCCCTCTCTCCCTAAAATCAATAAATAAAAATCTTAAAAAAAAAACTTCACAGGTGATTTTTGGTAGATAATAGTACTTTGAGAACCACTGTGTTAAACAATAAAAATATACCACATAAGCCACAATTCCAGGGGTTTCAAATATCATGCATTCACCTTTTCTCTGGTTGCTATGTGAGATGAATGTAACTTTGATGTTTGTCTCATCCATGATGCTGGACAAGGGGAGAGATTCCAAATGGAGCTTCTGGTGCCAAAAGTTTTACTGAGAGTGACTGTCACTGCAAAGCTCATAAGGAGACAGGAAGAGATCTAAAGAAATGGAATAAAGTATTCTTGGAATGGCGATCTTTTTCTTTAATTACCTAAAATTCTTCCCTGAGTTGTCGGAATAGTACATGCAATAATAAAAATGCAATTTAGATAATAGCCCTAATAAAAAGGTATATATGAACTTTCACAGAGAAAGCTTCATCTATCAATAGTTTTCTTGTCTTCCTTTATTACCAATCTCTCAAGTTATGACAAGTTCCTATGATAAACTCAAGAGCCCTCATAGTTTCTTTTAAAGTTTGTACAGCTGCCTGACCTGTGGTGGTGCAGTGGATAAAGTGTCGACCTGGAACGCTGAGGTCGCCAGTTTGAAACCTGCACTTGTCTGGTCAAGGCACATATGGGAATTGATGCTTCCTGCTCCTCCCCCCTTTCTCTCTCTCTCTCTCTCTCTCCTCTCTAAAATGAATAAATAAATACAAAAAGAATTTTAAAAAGAGTTACTTTAAAGTTTGTACAGCTTTATTAAGATACATTACATACAATAATTGAAAAGTATTTAAAGTGTATAATTTGATGACTTTTGACATACATATGCACCATGAAGCCATCACCACAATCGACAACAAACATTTTCATCACAGTCTCTAGTATCCCCATGTTCCTCTTAATTCATCAATCTCTTTGCCTCCTTCTCTAGCTAACTTTTTACCTTCTCCCTCTTACTACAAATTAATTTGACTTTCTAGAATTTCAAGTTAACTGAACCATTCAGCTTGTGTTCTTTTTTTCTTCTGGTCTAGCTTTCACACAGCCTAAACATTTTGAGATTCATTCAGGTTGTTTTATATAAAAAAAAAGTTTCTTTTTTTGCTGAGTTATCTTGAGTTGTACAAATATCTTAATTTACTTTATCCATTCAACTACTGAAGGACATTGAATTTCCAATTGTTGGCTATTACAACAAAGCCGCTAGAAAAATTCATGTTCAAGTCTTTGTATGGACATATGCTTTCATTTCTCTTGAGTAAATACCTCCAAGTAGAATGCTAGTCACATAATAATGTGCTTTTTAACATTTCCAGAGATGGTCAAATTGCTTTCCTAAGTGGATATACCATTTTATCAATGAGCAGTATGTGATATTCCTGTTACTTCATCTTATTCCAAATACTTTGTGGGGTAGATTTTAAACATTTCAGCTATTCTAGCAGCTGTAAATTGTCATTGTAGTTTTTGTCTTGGATAACATAGTCCACTCTCAAATACTCCTAATCCAAACCTTCCATTCAAGGCAGGTTCATTTATTCTGTGCTATAAGCACAGCTTTGTTAACACATGAGCTGTCAACTGGGACTACACTGCTCCCCATTCTATATATTGTACTCTTTATTGCAGGATCTGCAAATGTTTTGTTTAAGCAACCATATCAGTTAAAAAAAATCATGTACTGTCAAAATTTTTATATATTTAAATATTTAAATATATATCATATATAATAAACAGATTTTATGATATATTACATTTGGTATATTGCATAATATATGTAATGTAATATGGCATATCATATAATGTATTAATTTATAATATATAATATGGTATGTAATATGTATATTATACATTAAATAGCTTAATATGATGCATTATAATATACAGTATTATATGATATACATAAACTACTGATATATATATAAACTACAACTTCATAGTATATAATTATATAGCTTAATAAAACTATTATATATTTACAGTTATATAATGTAGTTATGTTATATAAAAACATAAATATAACCTGTTATATGTTATAAATTATAACAAAATTTATGTATATAAACATTTCATATAACATAAATATAACATAACTATGTTATATGATATATTATGATATGTATATTAAATTATTAAATTTAAGGTGAGGCAAAAGTAGGTTTACAGTTATAAGCACATGAAACAGTTTATTCGTATACTATTACTTATTAATTGTTGTATTCTTTTCCATACAAACTACTGTAAACTTTTGCCCAACTCTGTATATGTAAATATTTATATTTGATAGTTGTAAATTTATAAATTATGTGTATACTTATTTTGTATATTACATGTAAATAGAAATTTAAAAATAGAATACAAATTAAATAAACATTATAAATGGTTTGCAAATTATAATTTAATATGATCATTAATTAATACCTAAGGGGACAAAAAAAGTTACAGTAAATTTCTCTGTTAATAATGGTGGATATAAAGCTATATATCAACTAGTTTCTTGATACTTTCTACATACTTGTTTTTGTCAACTTTCAATCAGTTATGATGAGATAGACAGTTTTTCTTCCCCTTATGTCTTAATGACAAAGAGTTTGTGTACGTGTCTGTGTGTCCATGTGTGTGTTTGTATGTCGGTGTGTGTGGAAGTGCTGGTCAGGTATGCCATTATTTTTGTTTGCTTGAATTGACTTTATCACAATTATTTCACTCTGTGTTTCTTTTTATTTATTTTTTCTTAAGTGAGAAACAGGGAGGCAGAGAGACAAACTCCCGTATGTACCCTGACCAGGACACATCGGACAAACCCTCTATGGGGCAATGCTCTGCCCACCTGGGGCTGTTGCTCTGTTACTCAGTAACTGAGCTATTAAACACCTGAGGCAAGGCCATAGAGCCATCCTCAGAACAAGGGCCAACTTGCTCCAACTAAACCATGGCTGTGGGAGGAGAAGAGAGAGATAAAGAGAGGGAAAGGAGAAGGGGAGGGGTGGAGAAGCAGATGGTTCCTTTTCCTGTTTGCCCTGACGGGGAAATTGAACCCAGGACATCCATATGCCAGGCCAACACTCTACCACCAGTCAACTGGTCAGAACCCCACTCTGTGTTTCTATACAAGATAATTCTGAAGTTACTTGTCCAGTTGTGAAGGTTACATCAGATAAAACTAGGTAATAGAAACCATGCAACTTCTCATCTGAGTATATGTAAATTGAAATACATCACACAACACAGAAAGCAAAGTAGAATGCCCTTTCTTTCTACTTTGTATTTTTATACAGCAGAGGACAAAAGTGAGAGCTGACCTGGGGACCAGAAGAGGGCGACAGAGACTGCTCTATATTAAACATTATTCTAGTAATGCTTCATTAGTGTGCTAATTTTTATATAAATCAAATGTCCCTGTGAATCATCCTGTACAACTGTTTTTTTGAATTCACTCCTTAAGAGTCACATAAGCCATGCTCCTTCCACTCAGCTTTCTCATCACTGGAGCTGAGATGTCTCCATTTCAGTCATCCTGTGCCCTTAGGTTGTATACACAGAGATTTCAAGTTACAAAACACTATCATATATGCTTTCTCATGTGATTTTTGTAATAGCCATCTAAGATAACAGGATGTCAATTATGTTCCTTTTATATTCATGGACACTGAAAGTTAGGGATGTTAATTGACTTGCTGAATCCAAGACCCCCATTTGGTAAATAGCAGATGATGGAAAAACAAGAACCCTGGTCTCCTAGTAATAGAGATTTCATAAACCTCCCCCTGCCCCCCCCACACACATGCACACCCTGGAGGCATCCACCTTGGAGGCATCGTTCTCTCATACTTCTTTCCAACTCCAAAGTGCTGTGACATTGTCAGCATTCCATCAGCATTTTCTTTACCTAAATTACTTTGTCAAGGAAATCACTAGTTAGTGTAGTTTAAGCTGTTCCGTATTAGAAGGTTATTGTGACAGCCTTAGTAAATTAGTTTTGCAGTTAACAGCGTCTGTGGTTGTTCTATAACAATAGCATAGGAGACACGGGCAAACTAAAACAACATTTCAGTAGGAAGGGAGCCAGATCCACGCAGGATCCACAACAATTTTTAAGCACCCACAACAGAATGTTTAACCTACTTGGGAAGCTTCTCTACTGAAAATAAAACTTTAGGTTTTATCACATTTCCTCACCTAATAGGTTACTTTCTGATGTCTAAAGAGATAATAAGTCAATACCATCTTTTATGAAAGCTTGGTTTTTTTTTTTCCTTACTCTCTTAGAGAAGAGGGTGCCACCCCATAATGAATATAAAGAATCTAGTGACAGTGAAGAGCAAACTCAGCTGCCAAAAAGAAGCTGGACAAAAATAGTCAAGATTGTCACTGCAGCTGAGATGTTGCCCATGAGAATAAGCAACTGAGAAGTCTTCTGGGAGAGCCCAAAATAAGAAGCTAGAGGTTCTCATTGAAGTTATTTACCTATTTGAAGTGAAAAGGAAGGAAAGGAGGTGTGGACTCAAAATTTCCATAATGGTTATAATAGGCTTTATTTTGTACTAAACACAGAACTAAAATAAGACTGTAGGTCAACATTTCTACAGCCCCTTCTACCTGAGGCTAGCTGCGCTGAGGGTTCTGGAGCTTCCTGAGCTCTTCTGACCTCAAGTGCGCTGCCTGGGCTATGTCTTAAAAGTAGGCTCTCAGTTAAGTTCCCTGTTCAAGATGGAGGTGGTGGTTTGATGTATGAGTGGGCTGAACATAACCTCCCAGGACTGCTTGTCCAAACACCCCCATGAACAAGGTGCAGAGATAACTGTTAGGGAACAGAAATTAAGCGACAGGCACTGTGTTAGACCCTTCGTATGCTTTGCCATTTAGGTAGCAACACCCTGAGGTAGGGTTATTAGTGTTTCCATTTCTCAGATGAGAAAACAGATGCAGGCAGGGGTGGTCATTTTCCTCACAGTTAAGAAGTTTCTAGGATTAGAACCCAGGCTGGTTGAATGTCCAGACATCGTTCTTGCACTAGGATAAGCGCCACGCCTGACACAGCCAGTCTTTGTTATTATATATAGAAAGGCAAAGAATTGCGTGCAGCACCACCGTAGTATCTGCTTTCTCCTCTGCGCGGGGGACGACGTAAGACCCTGCATAAGAGAACTCTACCTTTAACCAGGGGCAAGAAGGATCTGGGTGCACAGAGGGGATCCCAGAGCCCCCATGACCTCGCCCTCTCGCAAGCTTAACCCACTGTAAATGAAACCCCAGGATCTGCGCGTCCAGCCGCATCCTCGCCAACTGGGGCCGACCCCCACGCCCGCCCGCGTCTCACCCCAGGCTGCCGGCAGCGCGAGCAGCACCAGAACCGCCAGGAGGGCTCCTCGGGAGCAGACGAGAAAAGGCGCTGGTGGCCAGAGAGGCTCCTGGCTCCTCGGAGAAGAGGCTCCCATCTTCCCCAAGCACCTCTAGTAACCCGATGCAATCTGGAAGAAAATCCACGTCAGGAAAAGCGCAGCTCAGAGAACAGAGACCATAGTGAAGGCTGTGCGCCCAGGGTCTGGGGAGCGCAGCTGCGTTCAGGGACAAAAAACCCCTTTTAACCACAGCTTCCTCTAATTGGACGAGGTCTTCTCTACTCGCAATTTGTCCTGTTTCTAGCCAGTTTGGCTCCCAGAGATCACCTTAGGGTCCAGTGCACAGGAACAAAATCTAGTAAAGCTTCAGCTCCTTGCCTGTTAGGCGTGCCTGGATGGGCAGTTCCCAAGGCGGTGGAATCTCCTCGCTCCTTACACTCCCACTTGACTATTGCTGTTTGCAAGAATTTGCGTGGGTAGGTCAGCTCATGAAATGCCTGCTGTCTATGTTGAAGCGACAGTCGCAGACAACCTGTACAGTGTACAGGAAGATGAAGAACCGATTTCTTTATGTAAAATTGATATTCCAAGCCATTTTTTTTAAGAGAGTGACTTAGTCAGATTTGAATTGTTTTTAATATAATTCTGTCTGTAGTAAGGAGACTGGACTGGAAATAAGGCAGCAGTGGATGGAGAGACCAGCCAGGACACTGCCATCGTCCAGGTTAGATTTGATGGTGGCCTTGACTGAGAATTAAAGGAACAATTAGAAAAGGTTTTGGAGATGGAATGAACAAAATTTGCTTGTGCATTGGATAGTAATTACTTCCTTTCTTAAAGTTAGTAGTGAGAAAAATAAAATCAATGATTCATCCCAGTATTCTAAATAAACAATTTTAAATGAGATCAGAAAAGGTGAAGGGATTAGTGAAATTATATATACCTAACACGCAGATACAGATAACAAGACAGCAAATCCCAGAAGGAAAAAGGGAGGGAGTTGGGGGGGGGGGGTAAAGGGGGTGTAGTGGGGGGCATGGGGGTGGGGGGTAAAGATGTTATATTGAGTGGGACACTTGAATCCATGTTAACAAAATAAATTAAAATTATTAAAAAATTAAAAAAAACTATCAAGATCATGGGGAAAAAAATCAAACTTTTTGCACAAGCACATGAATAAATCTTGGCCTTGTCATTTAAAATAAATATGGGAAACTTCCTCTAAATGGCAAATCGCTTTTGCAAATCAATGGACAACTTTATACTGAAACAGTCAACTTAAAATCAGCTCAAAGACTAGAAATATATGCCATTATCATGGCTTTTCAGCATTTGCCATATTCCTCCTTTAACCTATATACAGACAGCAAATATTTAATTATGGTTGTTTCCACTATAAAGACTGCTGTCTTAGGGACAACTGCTGATGAACTATTTCAGCAGTTCCTCCTTCTTCGAAGACTTGTATGTCAACATAGAGCTCCATGTTTTATAGGACATACTCGAGCTCACTCCATGTTCCCTGGAACTTTAGCACAAGGGAATGCCCTTGTTGATCAAGCTACCCAAAAGAAAATTATTTGGAGCAACCATGACAGATTGAGCGATTCAGTCTCATACTATTCATCACCAGAACGCTGCAGCCCTGTGTAAACAGTTTCAACTTTCTCAGGAAGCAGCACGGCAGATTGAGAAATCCTGTCCAAGGGGTCCTATACTACAATCTGTCCCTTTATTTAGAGTTAACCCTCAAGGACTCCTACCAGGACAACTTTGGCAAATGGATGTTACTCATATACCTTCATTTGGCAAACAGTCCTATGTCCACGTTACAGTGGATACCTATTCTGGATATCCTAAACTGGTTAACTGACAATGCTCCTGCATATGTAGCAAAAGCATTTACTGTATTTTGTCAAACCTTTCGAATTATGGGTATCTCTTACAATCGTAAAAGTCAAGGTATTATTAAAGTGTACCCAGCAAATATTTTAAGGTCAATTTAAAAAAAAAATTAAAAAAGGGGAGTCATATCCTGGAACTCCTACGGGTCTACCATGTCATGCTTTTTACTTAAAAATTTTTAAATTTCTTTTTAATGCTGATGAACAGGAGACTCCAAATCTTCTCCTGCAAACTTCTACCTTCTTTTATTTGATCCAACTAATAACACTGTTTTGTCTTTTTCCAAATAGCTCCAGATATACGGAAAAGGTTTATATAGGCAGATGGGGATCCTCAAACCCCTCAGTGAGATCTTCTGAGCATGGCCTTTAAGGTACCAAGAGGCAGAAAAAGCCCAATAGAGATCAGGGGAACTACCAGCTTTTAGGATACGCCCTTAAAGGCTCCAACGCCCCAAAGAAGTTTCATAGGAATCCATCTGGGTCCTGCTTCAATAGTGAAAAGGAAGGTCATTGAGCTAAAGCCTGCCAGGCTTACATGCCTTTGCTGTGAGGAAAAAGGGATACTGGAAGGTAGGCTTCCCCCTCACTCCTCTAAGGGAGGGTTCAGTCTCTTTCAGCCTTGCTCCAGCCACCTATGACCTAACCTTGCCCAGAATGCTGGGGTTTGCCACTGAAGGTTGAAGGTGCCCAGGGCCATTGGCCCCATCTACAACACTGTGGATGAGCCTAGGGTATTTATTCCAAGAAGCAGGTAAACTGATCTCATTTGCACAAGGGCCACTTAAATATGTCTTGCCTGAATAGTTAGGTTTTTTATTCTTCCCTTGAAGATCTCTGTTGTGGGTGTTGATAGTCCTATTTTCTGCTGCTTTGTTCAATATATAGTGTTTCCTTTATTCCTCCTATCTCATTGCCCCACTCATATTTCAGGCTGGGACCTACTCCTAATTTAGAGCTCTCTCTCCCCCTTTTGCCAACTTCTATTGTGAATTTACCTTTGCCACCCAGCTTAGTGTATCCCAAGGTTCTCTTTAGCACACCACAGTTGCAGAGCTCCAGGGAAAAGCACCCTAGTCTCATCTCTCCAGGCAGAGGAGAACAGAGGCTCCATCTCCACACATGCTGCAGATGGCTTTTCCAGAATCATTACCAGCTAGAAGCACCGGACATTGGGACTTGGACGTGAGCTGCAAAGTATAGAATTGTGACAACAATTCCAGTGCCATGCGGACTTTTCCTGGATGTGGACTTTTTCTGGACTCCTGCTCCTTGTGATAGCTTCTAATGGACTGAACTGGGGTTGGGTTGCATTCGCAGGGATTTGGAATGGTGTTGGTGCCAACTTGGACTTGGTGAACATGTAAGGACACTGCTCTTTTATGGATTCTTGTTGTATTTGCCAAGAGTTTGCTTAAAGGCTTTAATCACAGTAAAAAAAAATATATATGTGTGTGTGTGTGTGTGTGTGTGTGTGTGTGTGTATGACTAGATAAAGAAGATGTGGCACATATACACTATGGTATACTACTCAGCTATAAGAAATGATGACATCAGATCGTCTACAACAAAATGGTGGGATCTTGATAACATTACACGGAGTGAAATAAGTAAATCAGAGAAAACCAGGAACTGCATGATTCCATACATTGGTGGGACATAAAAACGAGACTAAGAGATATGGACAAGAGTGTGGTGGTTATGGGGGGGGGGGAGGGAAGCAGGGAGAGGGGGAGAGGGAGGGGGAAGGGCACAAAGAAAACTAGATAGAAGGTGACGAAGTACAATCTGACTTTGGGTGATGGGTATGCAACATAATTGAATGACAAGATAACCTGGACATGTTTTCTTTGAATATATGTACCCTGATTTATTGATGTCACCCCATTAAAATTAATGAAACTTTATGTATAAAATAAATAAATAAATAAATAAATAAATATGGGGCTGGGACATATTTGCAGCATGAGATTAAGAGTTCAAGGATGAGAGAAATGGGGATTTGTGGTAGGCTGAATAATGGCTCCCCCGTTATGTTCATGTTTTAATTGCTAGAATCTGTGAATATGTTACCTTATGTAATGACAGGTTTTGCAGATGTGATTAAATTGGGTATGATGAGATGAGGAGATTACCCTGGATTATCTGGGTGGGTAATGTAATCAAGTGTCCTTGTTAGAGAAAGGCATTATTAGATCAGAGTGGGAGAAAGCAATGACTGAAGCAGAGAATGGAATGATGCTGCCATACACCAAGGAATGACAGTCCCCTCCAGAAGCTGGAAAGGCAAGTCAGGAATTCTCCCTCGGAGTTTTCAGAAGGCACCAGTCCAGCTACCACCATTTTAGCCCTGTCAGACTCTTTTTGGGCTTTTGAACAGAATTGTAAAAGGATAAATGTGTGTCATTTTAACCTACAAGGTAACATGTGCCAGCAGCAACAGGAAACTAAATTGGGAGAGAGGGGGTTGTTGAATCAAGGAAAAGTGTAAAAGATTTTTAACTGAGAAAGCCTTGGGACAGGTGGAGTTAGTTGAAGTCCAAGGGATGTGGGAATGTTCTAGGAAAAAGTTGGGAATATAGGTAGTTTGTTGATTATGAAAATGAACTTCCAGAAAGGCCAACAAGAGACCTTTTAAAAAGGAAATATTTAACATGTTTGTGTACCATGGACCTCTTTGCCTGTTTGGTCAAGCCTATGGATCCCTTCTCAGAATTATTTTTAAATGCATAAAATAAAGTACATGGGATTACCAAGGAAATGAGTTCTAGCCATGAACCTCTAGAGGTCTTTAGCCTCTGAGACAAGAACTCCTGATTTCAAAACTAGTAAGAACAAGATTCGGTGGTTTCAAAGCAAGAATTGAAACAAGTTGTGTGGAGAGTCAAAGAATTCCATACATGAAATGCAGTAGAGAGAGGGTAGAAAGAGAGTTGAGAAGATAGTGTAGCAAATATCTAGGTAAATGTATTAGCTCTTTTCTCCTCTATGCATAGCTATGACTCATGATGGAGTAAAGACACTCAAGATGGAAATCTATTTTCTACTTAGCACAACTTCACAAATAGAGACCCATAGTCCAGCAAAGCTATATAACTCAGCTTGCATAGCCTTAGCTCACATAAAGATTCCAGGAAACTATCTTACTTCATTTGTCCCTTCTACTCAAGTTTCAGCTCCAATCCTTGTTAGTTGAGAAAAAACAGTGTCCTAAATGCCAGGTATATCTCTTGTTTTCCATTAATCTCTCTTTTAAGACTCCCTTGCAAGAAATTTGTTTTTTATTCGTGTCTATTAGTCTCTCTTCCAAGGCTCTCCTGCAAGAAATTTGTTTTCCATTAGTTTCCATTAGTCTCCCTTCCAAGAGTCTCCTGCAAGAAATATCTACCTTGATTATATCACTTATTGCACCTCTTTTTAAATACCTTTCTCTCAAGAATCTGTTATCCTTTTAAGTTATTCTCAACAGAGCAGTGGAAGAATCCAATCCTTCTAGGCTGATGAAAAGAGAAAATGCAACTCCCCATCCTTACATCACATACTATCAGAATACACCATTCATTACCACTTCTTTTGCACTAATCTCGTAGCATCTGAGTTTTCCTCTCATTGTTTGAAGGTTTTTAGCTCCTAGTTCATAGCAATCTTTTCTACTCTTACTGCATTCATAATCCTCAATGATTCTAGTAATAGTAATGCTATTTTTAAATACCTAGCCTTTCAGGCCCTTGATCTTCTCCACCAATGATCTTGTTCTTCACTCTGGTCTGTCCCATAACGAGTACCTTGGGCTTATTAACATGGAGCCATCCTCAGTGCCCGGGCCAACTTTGCTCCAATGGAGCCTCGGCTGCAGAAGGGGAAGAGAGAGACAGAGAGGAAGGAGAGGGGGAGGGGTGGAGAAGCAGATGGGCGCTTCTCCTGTGTGCCCTGGCTGGGAATCAAACCTGGGACTCCTGCACGCCAGGCTGACGCTCTACTCCTGAGCCAACCAGCCAGGGCCTCACACTGTTTTCTAAGCCTAACCTCTCCATTCACCACTAGTGCAGAAGAGTTCATTGTTCTCACTTAAAAACATCACTCCAGGAATTCTATTGTCTCTTCAGCATCATTATTTTCTCCTTTCTAATGGATTTTATCATAAGCATGCAAATATGTCATTTCTTCAAATACAGAAGGCATAGTCCTTTGTTTTTAGTCTACTGTCCCTTTTGCTTGGAACACTTTCTGACCAGAGATCTACTTCCCTCATCTTGAGTTCTTCTGTTCAAATGAGACCCAATCAATGAACCCTTCATTGTCCACTATTTTTTTTTTTATTATTTTATTTTATTTTTTATTTTATTTTATTATTTTTATTTATTCATTTTAGAGAGGAGAGAGAGAGAGAGAGAGAGAGAGAGAGAGAGAGAGAGAGAGAAAGAGGAGAGAGAGACAGGGGGGAGGAGCTGGAAGCATCAACTCCCATATGTGCCTTGACCAGGCAAGCCCAGGGTTTCGAACCGGCGACCTCAGCATTTCCAGGTCGACGCTTTATCCACTACGCCACCACATGTCAGGCCATTGTCCACTATTAACAATGGCATATTCATTGAACTTTCTTCCTCTTTCACTGCTTTATATAATTTAAAAATTGTACTTATAATTTCTTACTTTATAATCTCTCCTCACTAGAAGAAAGGCTTCATGTTGACTGCCATTTTATCACTGCTGTATTCCACATCCTGAAGCATTGCTTGGCACACTAAGAGGTTTGCATAATTATTTGTTGAATAAATGAGTGAAATGATTGAGGTCACTAAGGTCAGCCACTTTTTCAGAAAATGTGGTGGTAAAGAGAAGGGAAATAGTTTAGAAGAGAAGCATGAATGGATTGGAGAGGATTTGTTTTCAGATGGAAAGAATGATGGATATTTTCTGCTTTAAGTGGGCCTACTAGTTAAGAATTGGCCCCTGATTATTTCTTCAAGAATCTCCCTCTTTCACTTAGTTCTGCATGGTTCACATAGACCATGGTTTCCCCACGGCGACACTATTGACATGTTGAACCAGCTAATTCTTTGTTGTGTGCAGAGCTGTCCTGTGCAGTGTGGGATGTTTTGCAGCATCTCTGGCCTCTATCCACTAGATGCCAAACCAATCCTCTCCTCCAGCTGTAACAACCCAAAATGTCTGCAGACATTGCCAATATCCTCTGGAAGGACTTGATCACCCCACTGGAGAACCACTGAGGTAGATCAATCTAACCACAGCTCCAAGCATGGGCAGGAAGCTCAGGCTTGTCATCTTTATTTCACTGCCCTGGCCCTAGTAAGTCATTCAGTTGGGGACAAATGACCCTTTTTTGGACAAATCACAGCTAATAAAAAGACTTTTGAAGGAGTTATTGGACACGAGAAGCTCTTTGTGCTGAAATGCTAAGCTGGAAAGGTGTGTGCATGGCATTATTGGCAAAAACTTTTCCAGTTCTTAGAGAGTGTAGACCACAGAATGAGGTCAGCAGGGAAAAGCAGAACTGGGGATTAAATAGATTCCTGAGGCTATGATTTGAATATTTAATTCCTGTACTGACTGAAGCCAGCTGCAGCCAGTATCTTTTCTGTTGTATGATATAATGAAATCACTTTTGGTCTAAACCAGTGTGTGATGGATTTCTATCACTTGCAGATGAATGGGTATTAGCTAAACCAGGTTTTCACATGGAAAGGAGACAGTGATGAAAGAGGCTGTATCTGATGCAACAATGTCTTGGGAGAAACAGAAGGTGTGGGAAAGAATGAAATAGTCTGTGGAAAGTGGTTGGTGGAAAACATGGGTAGATATACATAAGTTTGGAGGTGGAGGAAGAGGAAGTTGAGAATTACCATGTGATATAATGATGGGTGGATATAGATAAGCTTGGAGTTGGAGAGGAAGTTGAGAATTACACTGTGATGTTTTTATCATCAGCTAAGAGAAAGATGGACAATAGAGATATTGGTGGAATAGAGTAGATGGCCCAAGGTACATGAACAGGTAATTTGGAGAAATGAAAATGTGAATGAATAAAAGAGGCTGAAAAACATCCCACTTCTGGGTGTATATCCAAAAGAATTGAAAGCAATGTCTTGAAGAGATATTTGCATAACTGTGGTCAAGGCATTATTATTCACAACAGCCATGAGGTGAAAACACACCAAATATTCATTGACAAATTAATGGATAAACAAAATGTTGTGTAACGATGCAGTGAAATATTGATCCTGAAAAAATAGAAAATTCTGACACATTACAACAGGGATGAACCTTGAGAACACTATGCTAAGTGAAATAAACCTGTCACAAAAGACAAATACTGTATAGTTCCACTTACAGGAAGTGCCTCACACAGTAAAATTCATAGAAAGAGAAATGACAGTGATGATTTCCAGGGACTAGAGGGAAGGAGAATGTGGAATCACAGTTTAATGGGAATAGCATTTAATTTTTATAGCATTGAAAAGTTCTGGAGATTTGTTGCACAATGATGTAAATATACCTAACACTTCTGAATTGAACATTTAAAAAGTTTCAGATGGAAAATTTTATGTGATATGCTTTTTACCACAATTAAAAAAATGATGCCAGGGAGAGGAGATTTTTGGTAGCCAGTGAGCAAGGTTTAATTGTCTTGATAGGTCTAATACTGTAACACAGAAAATTTTTTTTTTTTTTTATAATTTTATTTTTTTAATGGGGTGACATCAATACATCAGGATACATATATTCAAAGATAACAAGTCCAGGTTATCTTGTCATTCAATTATGTTGCATACCCACCACCCAAAGTCAGATTGTCCTCTGTCACCTTCTATCTTGTTTTCTTTGTGCCCCTCCCCACCCCCTATCCCTCTCCCATTCCCCCCTCCCACCCGTAACCACCACACTCTTATCAATGTCTCTTAGTTTCACTATTATGTCCCACCTACGTATGGAATAATACAGTTCCTGTTTTTTTCTGATTTACTTATTTCGCTTCGTATCATGTTATCAAGATCCCACCATTTTGCTGTAAATGTTCCGATGTCATCATTTCTTATGGCTGAGTAGTATTCCATGGTGTATATGTGCCACATCTTCTTTATCCAGTCATCTATTGATGGGCTTTTTGGTTGTTTCCATGTCCTGGCCACTGTGAACAATGCTGCAATGAACATGGGGCTGCATGTGTCTTTACGTATCAATGTTTCTGAGTTTTGGGGATATATACCCAGTAGAGGGATTGCTGGGTCATAAGGTAGTTCTATTTTCAGTTTTTTGAGGAACCACCATACTTTCTTCCATAATGGTTGTACTACTTTACATTCCCACCAACAGTGTATGAGGGTTCCTTTTTCTCCACAGCCTCTCCAACATTTGCTGTTACCTGACTTGCTAATAACAGCTAATCGAACAGGTGTGAGGTGGTATCTCATTGCCGTTTTGATTTGCATTTCTCTAATAGCTAAAGAAGATGAGCATCTTTTCATATATCTGTTGGCCATTTGTATTTCTTCCTGGGAGAAGTGTCTATTCATATCCTCTTCCCATTTTTTTATTGGATTGTTTATTTGTTTGTTGTTGAGTTTTATGAGTTCTTTGTATATTTTGGATATTAGGCCCTTATCTGAGCTGTTGTTTGAAAATATCATTTCCCATTTAGTTGGCTTTCTGTTTATTTTGTTATCAGTTTCTCTTGCTGAGCAAAAACTTCTTAGTCTGATGTAGTCCCATTCATTAATTTTTGCCTTCACTTCTCTTGCCATTGGAGTCAAATTCATAAAATGCTCTTTAAAACCCAGGTCCCTGAGTTGAGTACCTATGTCTTCTTCTATGTACTTAATTGTTTCAGGTCTTATGTTTAGATCTTTGATCCATTTTGAGTTAATTTTTGTACAGGGGGAGAGACTGTAGTCCAGTTTCATTCTTTTGCATGTGGCTTTCCAGTTTTCCCAGCACCATTTATTGAAGAGGCTTTCTTTTCTCCATTGTGTGTTGTTGGCCCCTTTATCAAAAATTATTTGACTATATATATGTGGTTTTATTTCTGGACTTTCTATTCTGTTCCATTGGTCTGAGTGTCTATTTTTCTGCCAATACCATGCTGTTTTGATTGTCGTGGCCCTATAATAGAGTTTGAAGTCAGGTATTGAAATGCCCCCAGCTTCATTCTTTTTCTTTAGGATTGCTTTGGCTATTCGGGGTTTTTTATAGTTCCATATAAATCTGATGATTTTCTGCTCTATTTCTTTAAAAAATGTCATTAGAAGTTTGATGGGAATTGCATTAAATTTGTATATTGCTTTGGGTAATATAGCCATCTTGATTATATTTATTCTTCCTAGCCAAGAACAAGGTATATTCTTCCATCTCATTATATCTTTTTCGATTTCCCTTAACAATGGTTTATAGTTTTCATTATATAAGTCCTTTACATTCTTTGTTATGTTTATTCCTAAGTATTTTATTTTTTTTGTTGCAATCGTGAAGGGGATTATTCTTTTGAGTTCCTTCTCAGTTGTTTCATTGTTGGCATATAGAAAGGCTATTGACTTCTGTATGTTAATTTTGTATCCTGCGACCTTACTGTATTGGCTTATTGTTTCTAGTAGTCTTTTTGTGGATTCTTTGGGGTTTTCGATGTATAGTATCATATCATCTGCAAAAAGTGATACCTTTACTTCTTCTTTTCCGATATGGATGCCTTTTATTTCTTTGTCTTGTCTGATTGCTCTGCCTAGAACCTCTAGTACCACATTAAATAAGAGTGGAGAGAGTGGACAACCCTGTCTTGTTCCTGATTTAAGGGGGAAAGCCTTCAGTTTAGTGCCATTTAATATGATGTTAGCTGATGGTTTATCATATATGGCCTTTATCATGTTGAGATATTTTCCTTCTATACCCATTTTGTTGAGAGTCTTAAACATAAAATTGTGTTGTATTTTATCGAAAGCCTTTTCTGCGTCTATTGATAAGATCATGTGGTTTTTGTTCTTTGTTTTGTTGATATGGTGTATTACATTAACCGTTTTACGTATGTTGAACCATCCTTGAGATTCTGGGATGAATCCCACTTGATCATGATGTATTATTTTTTTAATATGTTGTTGTATTCGATTTGCTAGTATTTTGTTTAGTATTTTAGCATCTGTATTCATTAGAGATATTGGTCTGTAGTTTTCTTTTTTTGTGCCATCCTTGCCTGGTTTTGGTATGAGGGTTATGTTGGCCTCATAAAATGTGTTTGGAAGTATTGCTTCTTCTTCAATTTTTTGGAAGACTTTGAGTAGAATAGGAACCAAGTCTTCTTTGAATGTTTGATAAAATTCGCTGGTATAGCCGTCAGGGCCTGGACTTTTATTTTTGGAGAGGTTTTTAATGGTTTTTTCTATTTCTTCTCTACTGATAGGTCTGTTTAGGCTTTCTGCTTCTTCTTGACTCAGTCTAGGAAGGTTGTATTTTTCTAGGAATTTATCCATTTCTTCTAGGTTGTTGAATTTAGTAGCATAAAGTTTTTCATAGTATTCTACAATAATTCTTTGTATATCTACGGTGTCCATGGTGATTTCTCCTCTTTTATTTTGGATTTTGTTTATATGAGTTCTTTCTCTTTTTTCCTTGGTAAGTCTTGCCAAGGGTTTGTCAATTTTGTTGATCTTTTCAAAGAACCAGCTCCTTGTTCTATTAATTTTTTCTATAGTTTTTCTGTCCTCTAATTTATTTATTTCTGCTCTGATTTTTATTATCTCCTTTCTTCGGCTGGTTTTGGGTTGTCTTTGTTCTTCTTTTTCTAGTTCCTTAAGGTGGGAAGTTAAGCGGTTCACTTGGGCTCTCTCTTGATTGTTCATATATGCCTGAAGTGATATGAACTTCCCTCTTATCACTGCTTTTGCTGCATACCATAGATTCTGATATGTCGTATTGTCATTTTCATTAGTCTGTATATATCTTTTGATCTCTGCACTTATTTCTTCTTTGACCCATTCATTTTTTAAAAGTATGTTGTTTAGTTTCCACATTTTTGTGGGATTTTTTTCCTCTTTTTTGCAGTTGAATTCTAGTTTCAAGGCTTTATGATCAGAAAATATGCTTGGTACAACTTCAATTTTTCTGAATTTGCTGATGTTGTTTTTGTGGCCCAACATATGGTCAATTCTTGAGAATGATCCATGTACACTGGAGAAAAATGTATACTCAGTCACTTTGGGATGAAATGTAGATGTCTATCATATCCAGGTGCTCTAGTGTTTTGTTTAAGGCCACTATGTCTTTGTTGATTCTCTGTTTGGATGACCGATCTAGAGCCGTCAGCGGTGTATTGAGGTCTCCAAGTATGATTGTATTTTTGTCAGTTTTTGTTTTAAAATCAATAAGTAGCTGTCTTATATATTTTGGTGCTCCTTGGTTTGGTGCATATATATTAAGAATTGTTATGTCTTCTTGATTCAGTGTCCCCTTAGCCATTATGAAATGGCCATTTTTGTCTCTGAGTACTTTTCCTGTCTTGTAGTCAGCATTATCTGATATGAGTATTGCTACACCTGCTTTTTTTTGGATGTTATTTGCTTGGAGTATTGTTTTCCAGCCTTTCACTTTGAGTTTGTTTTTATCCTTGTTACTTAGATGAGTTTCCTGTAGGCAGCATACAGTTGGATTTTCATTTTTAATCCATTCTGCTACTCTGTGCCTTTTTATTGGTGAATTTAATCCATTTACATTTAGTGTAATTATTGACACTTGTGAGTTCCCTATTGCCATTTTATAGATTGCTTTCTGTTAGTTTTGTGTCTTGTTTGATCCTTCTCTTTTGTTTTTCTATCTTTTGTTTTTATTTGGTTGTATTCCATACATCTTTCCTCTGTTGCTATCTTTTTTATCTCATGTGCTTCTGTGGTGGTTTTTTCAATGGTAGTTACCTTTGAATAATGAAAAGGGTCCCTACCCTGTTCATTGTAGCGAACTATTTTGTGAGTACTTTTGCACTCCATCGTCCTTTGCTACTGTTAATCTCCATCTTCTCCCCCTCTTTCTTTTTGTTGTTGTCACAGTTTAAATTTGGTTTTATTGTGTTCTTCTTGGAGCTTTTACTTGTGGCTCTGTTTTTTTTTGTTCTTTGTATCTGATTGGAGAACCCCCTTTACTAATTCCTGGAGTGGGGGTTTTCTGATGATAAATTCCCTCATCTTTTCTGTATCTGTTAATGTTTTTATTTCTCCTTCATATTTGAAGGATAGCTTTGATGGGTATAGTATTCGTGGCTGAAAGTTCCTCTCTTTCAGGACTTTAAATATTGGGGTCCACTCTCTTCTAGCTTGTAGAGTTTCTGCTGAGAAATCTGATGATAATCTAATGGGCCTTCCTTTATATGTTGTATTCTTCTTTTCCCTGGCTGCCTTGAGAATTTTTTCTTTGCTGTTGGTTTGTGTCAATTTCATTATGATATGCCTTGGAGTAGGTTTGTTGGGGTTAAGAAAACTTGGAGTTCTGTTTGCTTCTTGAACTTGAGGCTTTAGTTCTTTCCACAGGTTTGGGAAGTTCTCATCTATTATTTGTTTGAGTATGTTCTCCATTCCATTTTCTCTCTCTTCTCCCTCTGATATACCTATTATTCTTATGTTATTCTTTTTGATGGAGTCAGATAATTCTTGTAGGGCTATCTCATTTTTTTAAATTTTTGAGTCTCTTTCTTCTTCTCTCTGTTGTGCCTCAAGTTGCTTGTCTTCTATTTCACTAATCCTCTCTTCTATCTGACCTGTTCTATTAGCTAAGCTTGTTACTTCGTTTTTCAGCTCGTGAATTGAGTTTTTCATCTCTGTTTGATTTGTTTTTATAGTTTCAATTTCCTTGGACATATATTCTTTGTGTTCATTGAGTTGTTTTCTGAGCTCCCTAAATTGCCTTTCTGTGTTTTCTTGTATATCTCGGAGGATTTTTAGGATTTCTATCTTGAATTCTCTGTCATTTAGCTCCAAGGTTTCCAATATATTAAATTTTTTCTCCATAGATTTTTCCTCATCTAGCTGTGTTACCTCTCTTTCTTTTGTATCCATGATATTCGATTTTGTCTTCCTTAATGGCATCTGAGGGTGGTTTTGTTGATAGTATTAATGAGATTTAATAAAGAATAAAAAGTTTAAAAAAATAATAAAAAAAATAAAAAATCGAAAAGAGTTGTTTTTTTAAAAAAAATTAATAATGAAATAAAGAAAAATAAAATAAAATTAAAATTAAAAAAAAAAAAAAAGGAAATTATTCCCTCCCTCCTTTTTTCCTCTCCTCTCCTCTCCCCTCTTTCTTGATAAAATCTTGTGGTGGACTGTGAATTATAACAAACAATGCCTGTGATGGAGGGCCTGAATTGGGCAAAAGTAATAAAGGGGAAAAAAAAAAAAAAGAAAAAAAAAAAGAAAAAAGAAAAAAAAAAGAGAGTATGGACCCACAAAAAGCAAATAAGGAAAAAATTTGGGTCAAGAATAAAATTATTTGCTTTTAGGTGTTGGTTGTCTAAGAGTTATGATGAGAGGATTAAGAGGAAAACAGAAAAATGGGGGGACAAATTAAAAAATTACTATTGTATTTAGTGGAACAAGAACTAGATAATATGGAGAGCCAGGGATGGGAGCACTGTTAGTGAGTTAAAAACGTGAAGTAAAAACCCCCCAAAATGCCACAAACATAAGTTTGAGTCCCAGATAAGATAATTTGTTTGTTATTGAGGTTTGAATGAGAGGAGATGTAAAGGAGAAAGGAAGAAACTAATATAGAGGGAGAAAAGAAAGAGAGAGAGAGAAAAAAAGAGGGAACCACTAAAAGAAGAAAAAAGAAAGGAGAGAGAGAGAGAGAGAGAGTTAAGGGTTTTGGAGTGCAACCCTCATTGAGAGAAAGGAAGAGGAGAGGAAAGATAATGGGAGCTGTAACACTTATGGGTAGTGTAGTTCAAGGAGAGGAGAGAGTAAGACCGGTAGAGAGTTAATTGGCCAAATTGGAGGAGGAAAAGAAAAGTATCAAGAATGAAGATAAGAGAAACAAACGAACAAATATAATAAAATGGGATAGGTTATAAAGTCTGCAGATTATTCTTGATTTTGAGAGGTTATCTTCTTGCTTTTTCTTTTCTCTCCCTCTTCCTGGTCGGTGACTCTGTACCCTGGGTTTTGCCCCTTTGACACGCTCAGGTGGAGGTTTGCAGTTGATAAGTCTCTATGGCAATGTCATGTATTGTGCTTTAGTCTCGTTGGCAGTCGAAGCTCATTAGCATTTATAGGCTCTGACAGTGAGAGAGTCCGTGTTCCTGGAGCCTTTCTCCTAGTCTTTCCTTCCTCAATTAGTAGCCTGATAATCCAGCTATGGGGTTGCTGCTGCCTCTGCCTGGATAGTAAGAGGCTCAAAGAGCTGGCAACTCCCCACTCTATTTCCACTCAGCACAGGGCTCTGGGTAAGGCTCAGTCAGTCAGAGCTGCTAGCATAATCAGGCGGGCTTTCCGGCCATTCAAAGACCTCTGGCTCTGCCACTCTGTCCAGTAACACAAGCGGGCGCCCACTTCCGGGGCATTTGGAGGAAACTCTCACTCACTGGCTGCGCACGCAGACCAGGATATCTGGCCAGCAGTCTCACGCTCTGAGTGAAACCCCCAACCGCAGGGAAAAGTTGCAGCGTTGGAATTGAGTCTCGCTCCGTCCCCGTGCGCGGCTTTTGCAAGGCGCTGGGGCTGCCCGAGATTCCGCTTTGGCCCACACAAAGGCCCCTGACTCTGCCCCTCTGTGCGATAACACGGGCGCGCACTGCCGAGGCACTCGGAGGAATCGCTCACTCCTTATCTGCACGCGCAAACCAGGATATGAGGCTGGCCGCGATTCCCTCTGAGTGAAACACCCTCCAGCACGGAAAATCTCCACCGTTGGAATTAGTTCTCACTCCCTCCCGTGCTTGGCTTTCCCAGGGCGCTGGGGCTGCCCAGAGACTCTGCCCTCGGCCCACAGAAAGGCCTCTGACCCTGCCTCTCCGTGGGGCAACACGGGCACCCACTTCCGGGGCTTAGGAAGAAATCTCTCGCCCACTAACTGCACACCAACCAGGAGACCGGGTAAAATGGCCACGCCGCTTGTCTTTCTTTGTTTGGGTTTGGCGCGAGTGTTAGCTTGTATTGCCCGGGTTGCCACAGGATCAGATTTTCCTCGGCTTGGATCTCCGTGCCACAGCCTGGTTCAGCCGTTTGTGTCGCGGCCTGGATGTATTCACCCCCTTTGCCCGCCTCAGTTTCTATATTCACAGTTACCAGAGAAAGCCGCCCTGTTTAGGTTAGTGAGGAAGGCGGAGCATTTCTTACTCCCTATTTCCTTCGGGGTTTGGTTATATATTTAGCCAATTTTTCACTCAATCATACCTTTGGGTGTATTGCGAAGCATCTGGAGGCTCCAAGTATAGGTTTTTCTGTTTCTGGTTGAAGATCTTGTTGAGTTTTGGGGGAGATTTATCGGTATCGCTTCCTACCCCGCCATTACTCTGACGTCATCCGAACACAGAAAATTGATAGCTGAATTTGGAGTGTGGTCAGAGAGGAAGAGTGTGGTGATGGGCTGGGGACAGGTGTTGGCTGGACAAATACATATAAAAGAAAGTCTTGAGGATGAAGAAGTGAATTTGTGGGTTAAAATTTTGGCCCAAAAGACAAGGTAGTAGGATCTGGAATGCATAGAAGTCAAACCCACACTCTAAAAACCCTGACTGTGTCTGTATTCAAGAGTTTATTGAATCAAGGGAAAAAAAATCATATAAAGCAAGTGTTTTTTAAAGATAAAATTTATTTGAATAACTGAAGTACAAACTATTAAGTGACATTTTGTAAGTAAATAGAGCTTCTGAGAAAACTGCCAAGGAAACATCTAAAGCTTCAATGGTTCACAA
Source organism: Saccopteryx leptura (assembly GCF_036850995.1). Lineage (NCBI taxonomy): Eukaryota > Metazoa > Chordata > Mammalia > Chiroptera > Emballonuridae > Saccopteryx > Saccopteryx leptura. The sequence goes on from NC_089504.1 coordinate 276,171,181, forward strand.
AAAATTTATAATTAAAACTTCATTCCCATAACTTAAAAAAAATGTGTAAATTAGAATTACTGAGTGAATATGGAAAGGCAAAAAATAAACCAATAAACAATAGACTTTTCCAAAAAAAGAAAATAATAACCAAAGGCAATATATTGTGAGAAAAACTCAAACCAAGCGGAAATGAAAGTGAAATGTTTAACTGTATCTGATGATTCTACTACTGAAATAAAATCAGATCTCCCCTCACAAAGGTATGCCCATCAACACCGCAGAAAATGCTTCCTACTCTGCTTAAATAATTAAAACCACTATATAACTGACAGAATATGGCAACCACAAGTATGCTGATTACAAAAAAAATGAGTCTACATATAAGAATAGTTTATTTTATTGTCTTCCTTAAAAAGGTGACACTTTCAGAGACATAGCCTGGCTCCAGGCACATTCCAGGTAAGGCTTTGAAATGTCCTTGAAGGACATGTGGCAGTGAAACTGGGCTCCCATCTTTGTCATCAAGCAAACTTTCTTTGTTCTGCTTCAGAATAAATGCAAATAGGAAATTAGAGCTTATGCCATCATCTTACTGATGTTGAGCCCATACAACTAGACTTGCTGATATTCAAATGGCTTTTTTCCAACACAGTTTAGTTGGATTCCAAGCAAGAAAGCACACTGGAATAGATTGTTTCTGTTTAGGAGGCAGCATGAACGGCATAGGCACAAATCAAAGTTTAAATTATGTTAACATTCTCGGTCTATACCAATTATAAGTGCTATACCCAATAAGTCATCAAGTCTTTTAGAAGATTTTCTACGAGGAGATCCTTCTTCAGATAATATGATGGCAGATAGTATGAGCAAATAGCAATTAAATTTTATATTGATAAATGTGAATAAAAGTGAGGGAGAGACTGAAGCAATAGTCTCATTCTCATTCATTCAGATATTCATTTAACAAACATTTATGTAATAGCTTTACCATGGAACCCCACAGCTTTCAATTCAGAGATCACTCTGGCAATGCCTGACCTTGTCCTCTTCAACCCTTTTCTTTGACTCACCAGCAGCAGGTAAGCTTTTATTTTTCCACTGCCAGAGAAGGTTCTCTGTTTGTGACTTATGGTATGTATTCTTACAGTGATATGTATGTCTCTTTTTTATTTTACTATAAATGTTCCAAGAGGTCAAAGGTGGTACCTTTATTTCATAGATTTTATAAAAGAAAGCAGTTTTAAGTCATATTTAGACCTTTTCTCTTTGCTAGCCTCTTTCTTACCCTTAATGATCTTATTTGATCTTCATATTATGTATGCCCACACATGGACAAGGCCTAAATTTGTATCTCTTAAGCCTGGACATATTTTGTAAACCCAGCTGCCTTCTTAAGACTTCTACTTGGATGTCTATTTGATACTTCACCCTTAACATCTTCAAAGTGGAACTCCTCAATCCTGCTTTCACATTCTTAGGCATCTTAATTAATGACAATTCTACCCTTCCAATTTCTCAGGCCAAAATATGCTGACATTGTCATTGACTCCTCTCTTTCTCTCATATTCTAATACAAACTACCCTAAAAGTGTAAGCAGAACCTGACCTCTTCTCACCTGCTTGGTGGTATCTCCTCCTAGCTTCTCGCCTGGATTACTGTGATAGAGTCCTCACCTATTCTCCATCCTCTGACCTTGGCTTTCTATACCTTGGCTTTCTATACTCTGAACTTGAAACCACAGTTAAACCGAACATTTACTTTTCCACTTAACCCTTCCAATGGTTCCCATCTCAGAATAAACACGAAGTTCATTCAGTGACCTGGCATACTCTATCTATGTGATCACTCATCCTCACCCTCCTTCTCTTACCTCTCTGATTTCATCTCTACCACTTTCTCCCTCAGCCAGTCAGTACTAAGCTACATGGTCATAGCATGCACACACCTCTGGTCTTTGCTTTTGCTGATCTTTCTTTCTGGAATGTTCTTCTCCCACATGGCTGGCTCCTTACTTTACCATAGTCTTTGATCAAATGCTATTTTCTCAGTGAGGACTTCCTTTCCAACTATCCTATCCTCTCTATCCCCTTTTCCTGCTTTATTTCTTTTCACAATACTTATCATCTTCTTATTTATAGTTTTCTTAATCTTTTGCTATTTATTCAAATGTGTGTTGAATGAATAAATGAATTAAAAATAACAAAATATTAATTGGCAATATGTTTAATTAAGTTAACAATTTTATGCAAGATTATTTAAAAATTGTGCAATATAACCATATATATTTAGCATTGCGCTTATTGATAAAGAGAATTTGAAGGACTTGACATAGAATTTAATAAAAATACTTTAATTACATGAAACACCACTTTGTCTTCCGATTAGCTTGCTGGGTTGTATGGATCAATCATATATACTTCTCGTGTTTCTAAGTGAAGATCTTCTGTTTTGGGGCTTTTATTTGTATAATAATGGCTAAATGGAAGAAGGAAGAAAAAAGTAAAATTTTTATTCATGGTCATAATTTGTATAAAGATGTAACAGTTGTTTATTTCCATAATTCCCAACAAATACTAAGTAATTTTTATGAATGATTCCATTTTTGTTGTCCTAAGAAGACTATAAATAATCACTAAAATCTCCACTTTTAGGAAAGGCTCATAAAAACAAATAACTTGCAAGGCTGCTAAGCGTCCAATTCAAAAGTTGACACTGTGAAGCATTTCCTCAGATCCAAGACTCTTTGTGACTAATAACTATGACCCCCATTTTGAAAGAAAAAAAACCAAAGCCTTTTTTAAAGATATGATCATAAATTCACCTTTATGAAATATAATCTTCCAATCTAATTTAAAAGGGAATTTTTATATTTGAGGTTTAATTCAAAATCTTTACATGGTTATACAGCACTGAAAGCTTTCAACGGTTTTTAAGAGAGTATTTAATTTTCCCCATAGAAAGTGCATAATTTCACCATGCCTCTAAAACCACTTTGCTGAAATTAGCAAAGGTTAACTAAATGTGATTATTGTACCATGTGGAACTCTGAAGTAAAAAGTTACTGGGGAAGAAAGATTACTTCTAAGGTTACTTACAACATGTCTCCCACTACCATATTTAAGAGGTCAGCTTATAAGAAGAGCCATTAATAATATTATAAAATGGTAAATTAAATCAATATTTAGATTTTTATTAAAATATCTTAGATGCCTAGAAAAAAAGAGCATAGCTTTTTCTTCAAATGTTTAGATGGGTTTTATGAATATTAATTTTTGTAAGACATCCATTTTTAAGTGATCATTCATCTCACTTAAAGAAGTATTTAAGGCAGCTCTATATCAAATATCAAAAAGTAAACTGAATTTGGTTAGAAAATGGAAATAAAACAAGAGGGTGATGCTTAGGAATTTATTTTAACATGTATGTTTGGTTCATATCAATTCAGGCACTTAAATAATAGTATGATGTAATCATGTTGATACTCTTAATAATGATCAGACTGGAACATTATGAATTATTTGAGCTGGTAGACATTTCCAAAGGTTGCAGATTCTCCTACACGTGCCATGTCCTGATAGCCAACTTAGGAAGGAGCATGAAGGAAAGAGATAGAGACCACATTTTCTATTTATTTATATCTGTAATTACTTTTGGTTAAAATTATCTTCTAACTTCCTGCGAGGAAAGCCATGCAAATGACATCCCTATTTTTTGTCCTTGAGATCTTCTTCTCCCTTGAATTCTATGGAACTACTACTGCCTCTTAGCTTTCCTGCTGCCTTTTGACTGTTCCTTCCCCTGCCTTTCTGTCTTTCTGTGACCATTTTTCATCCCTAATTTTATCTTTTATGTTTTTTTGCCAAAGACTAAACTATAATTTAAATGTCACCTCCCTGAGTCCAGGCCCCTCTCCTGAGTCCCACATCACAGGTGCCACAAAGTGGCATAGTCAGAACTGAATTCATCCTCTTTCACCAGAAACCTGCCCCTCTCCTCTTTTAGTGAAACACAAGGACCACCCAGGGACCTTTACTCGCCTCTTTCTTTGTGCCCCTTTCTCCCTACACTCAACAGGACACTCAGCCCTGGAAATCCTATATTCTTAATAGTGAAGACATCTCTTGCCTCTGTTCCAGCCTCTTGACCCCTGCCACAGCTGTGTTGGCTGATGGCCCGATCCTGCTCCCTTGTAACAATGCAAATCTGAACATATACTTTGCTTGTTTAAGTTCCTATAGGATAAACCCCAAGTCCTTGTTATGGCCTGAAGGCCATATAACGGTCTAGCTCCTGACAATCTTTCTAGATGCCCCAAATGTATATTAAATGGAACATTAGTTCCAAGGAATGTTAAAAGCACTACATGAGATTAAAAGAATTGTACAGTCAAATTAGTTTGAGAAACTCTGGTTAAAAACAGTTTTTTTAAAAACAGGCTTCTTTTGTCTAGGATGTGAAATATTCTCATGGTGGATGTGAATCTCCATGAGAAAAATATAGTATGCAGTATTTTCTAATCTTATTTGGTAATAGAAAGCTACTTCTCCTGAAGTCATTTACAACACCAGGGTTCTATAGCACATCCTCTAGTAGACACTACAGTCTAAGGTACATCCCAACTGTAGACCCTTGCCAGATTCGCTGTGCTCAGGCCCTCTCAGGTTTAGAAGAAACTATTCAGGTTCATAGATGTCATCATTGTGGTTTCAATGTAGTCCTTTCATGTCTAATGCTTTGATTTGACACAACTGTGAACAATGTAATCAGATGGTACTGGTGGCATGCTATATAAAGGAACCAGGTGACTTGGTATTTTAAAAAATTTTGCTGGAGTTTGTGAGTGACATGTTTGGGGTGACATGAGAATCTTAGACTTCTTAAGACTTCACCTGAATATCTTCCCTAACAGTATTATGTATAGAGACATAAGAACTTATGTACACCGAATACTGCCAGCCTGACACATGATGGTGTCATTTTGTAATAATGTATCTGTTGCACAAGTCCAAATATTCTGTCATTTCCATGAGATTTCTGTGTCAGAGGGGACTTTTATGCCATTGCCTCCACCTTAACTTATGTCACCTTTACCTCCAAACATATTCAAACACACTATTTTCCAGTCACATCAAATTGCTTATGTAGTTCTCACAATATAAGGTAGAATGACAAGCCTCTGGGTCAAACTGTTCCTTTTTCCCAGAATAACTTTCCCCTCCTACGTACATTCTTTTAAATGTCATCTAAAATATCTTCTTCAATGTCGAACTATTTCTGATTAAAATTTCAAGTACTGACCATTTGTTTTGTGTCCTCACCAAATACCACGTGAAACACTGTGGCAACATTATAGATTCAAATGTACAAAAAATTAATAACTTAAAAATAAAATGGAAAAGTTTGTCTATTTTCTGGATAATAACACGTAATATAGTAAAACATAGAATCCTAACAATGTACTTAAGTAGTCATGAATACAACAAATGAGCGAAAGATTATTTAAACAGAAGAAAGGCCTAGTATGTTTCTGAATGGGAAGACATTTCAGAAGAGACACCAATTTTTCACCCCCATTAAAAACTTCTGACAAATTAATCTATAGACCTAAATGCAATCACAGTACATCGGTTTTCAGAAAATAACAAATGATCTAAAAATCACCTGAAAGAACAAACAGAAGTGAATAGAAGGAAAAGGCCCTGGCTGGTTGGCTCAGCGGTAGAGCGTTGGGGGACCCGGGTTCGATTCCCGGCCAGGGCACATAGGAGAAGCGCCCATTTGCTTCTCCACCCCCCCTCCTTCCTCTCTGTCTCTCTCTTCCCCTCCCGCAGCCAAGGCTCCATTGGAGCAAAGATGGCCCGGGCGCTGGGGATGGCTCCTTGGCCTCTGCCCCAGGCGCTAGAGTGGCTCTGGTAGCGGCAGAGCGACGCCCCGGAGGGGCAGAGCATCGCCCCCTGGTGGGCAGAGCATCGCCCCTGGTGGGCGTGCCGGGTGGATCCCGGTTGGGCGCATGCGGGAGTGTCTGTCTGACTGTCTCTCCCCTTTCCAGCTTCAGAAAAATACAAAAAAAAAAAAATTCTCCCCCAAAATTATAGGGATTCCTTCTTAATCAAACAGTATAATAGTAGAAAGACATAGTTATTAAACACAAAGTGTTTTTGATAGAATTGATAGGTCAATAAAGCAGAAAAAGATGTCCAGAAACACAAAATATCCACATATATTAATAATTTGATATTTGATTAAATTAGGAAAAATTTCAATAAGTCATTTGGCAATTTTATTAAGGATGTTAAACTTCCTACCTTTATCCCTAGTAATTCTAGCAATCTATGTTCTGGAAATAAGCACTTGTACATGTGAAGAGGTTTATTAAAAGGCATTCCTTATATACTTATTTATTATCAAGAGAAATGTGGAAGCAGCCTAAAATTTCCACAATACAGAAATAAATATAATAGAACAATATACTATTATGTAATTAAAAAGAAAGCATGATTTAAGGACACAAAAATATGTATATATGCCAAATGAAAAATAATAAGGCAGGAGACAATAATGCCAAATTTTCAGTTTAAAAAATGAAAAGAAAAAAAGAATATAAGAATAAGTTTAGACAGGACTATACCAAAATATCTGCAGATGTTACTAAACTAGGATTTTTTTCTTTCTCTTTTCTAGAATTTTTATAATATGTCATCTGAATATACATCATTTAAATAAGTGCTCAATATCTTTTTAAGACCTTACAGGTAGGGCTTCCTGTATATGGCCTAAAATACCATATTCCAGCTCTCACATTTTCATATTCCTTTCATGTGACTGTGCTTCTTTGTTTAGTTTCTGGCAAGAAGCTGAAACCGTTAGTGAATTTTGGTCACGCATATGCGCATTGACTTACCGTTCTCTGTGTTTTAATAGCAGGAGTAAGGTGACACCAATCAAAAAGATAAGAACTAAGACACCTACAGAAAGACCTAGAAAACAAAAGAGCAAGTTTCACAGGCCAGAAAACGTGACCTACATCGTTTTGAAGTGATTGTGGGGCCTATTCCTCGTGGGGGAGAATATGGTAGGTTACTGTCATACTTATCCTTTCTGAGCCATATAAATATAGAATTCCTAAATAATTATACCTGAGCCTCAGGTTTTTCTGGCTCAACCGAGTTCACACCAAGCATTTGACTACCAGGTTAAGTTCTGTTTGACTTTTCTATTCTTTCTAGTTTTATTAGTAATATCTTAGTCATTGGGGTAGAATTAGGAGCACATCAGGGTCCCATGACTTTGTATAACAATATTTAACTTTCATTTGTGAAATATGTTTTTCTACTGTAGAATAAGCCAGCCTATTCTGATACTGCCAAATCACGTCAAAGACCAAGAGTTAATGTAAACTAAACTTTCAGTGTAGAATCTGCAAATAGCTGGCATTCAAATTATGTATTCAACTCTATCTAAAAGTGACAGTTTGTAATGTAAAGGGCACATAAAAAGTTCCTTAAAACACCAAAAATGATAATTTCTTATGAGTGAAAGAGAAAAAGATTAGTAACACTCAGGCAGGATATAAAACATCCAATTTTATATAAATGTTTATAAAATATTATTAAAATATTTTTAAGTATTTAAAAAGAACTTACCACCAAAAAGAGGAGCAAGTGAGCCTAAGGAGAATCCAAAATCATAAACATATTAGTCTAGTTGCATAATTCAGTATAGTTCAAAGTCCCATGGCAGTGACCTGGGAGCTAGCACTGTCTCTAAGTTAACACTTCTGTCTCTCCAAGTCTACTTAAAAAGATGGATTGGAACCTAATTCTATCTACCCTTACTTAATTATGTATATAACAACTCATTGGGCTTAAATTTTTTTTCACTTTAATGTAGTAAGTTCGGGTAGTTCACCAACTAAAAAACTAATATAATCAGTATGATCAGAAATTTCTCAGGTTCGAATGCAAATAACTGTTACAATGGGTTGTTTAAGATATTTTTTGAGGTCCCCGTCAAACTGGTAAGCATTTATAAATTAAGATTCAGCAATAAGGGAAGGCTTAGCAGCAACTCCTTACAAAATGTAAGGTGGTTAGTTTTGTACCTTTTAAGCTAGTGTTCCTCTACTTTCTTTCTTTACTTCCCTCATCCTTGGGAAGAGTTGATTTTTCTAGAATAGACAATCACTTCAAATATATCTATTACTATACCACTGGTTATATGCTATGTCAATTTAAAACCCAGGAATCCTTAACCCTGAGCGATACCCATCACTCTCTTCTCTCCAGTGAGACAAGAACCAGCAAAGCCCCTTACACTTACCTTGTGATTTGCAAACAGCCAGGGGAGGGTTCCACTGGTGATCCTCCTGGCACTGGCTCTGGGGACTGCCTTCCAGGGTATATCCGTCTTCACACTCCAAATTAACAACTGCTCCATACTGATAATTTTTCCCAGACTCCAGCCCCTTCTGGATTCCATTCAGATACTCTGGGGAGCTGCAGTTTATCTCTGAAATCATAGGAATCGAATTCACCAATGAAGTAGATACTGCTTTTAATGAAAAGGTTTATGAAACCAAATTAGTTCATTCTCAGTAAAAGTAGCCTCATTGAAATACCAAAATAAAAACCTAGGAAGAGTCAATGTCCATATCAATAACCTCCAGGTAATTTAAGACAGATTATTTTCTTTCTTTGTGCTTTAGTTTCTAAATGGATAGATTGTTAATTTTAATGGCATGCTAGAGAAATTGTGAGGCCTAAATGGGTAAGAAATGTGAATTATTGTTTCATCAGCATCGACTTTTACTCTCCAGTTCTTCATATACTACCATGCTTCCTCCTTTCTTCTTTCTTTTCTTCAGTTAGGAGTCAATACAGTGTGATTCTGGTTTTAAATACTGACTTTGCAACTTTCAAATGTGTGGCCTGGGAAAATTTACAAATCTCTTCATCCTACTGAGACTTCCTCATAATATAGAAATAATAATGGCACCAACTTCTTATGGTTCTTATAAAGAGTGAATGAATAATGCTGTGATGAACATGGGGGTGCATGTGTCTTTGTCCTTATGTACCACTGTTTTTGACTTTTTTGGGGGGGGTGAGGGAGAAAGAGACAAATATACAAAATATACAGAGATGGAAATGATTTGACTTTGGGTGATAGGTATACAGCATAGTTAGCAGTTCAAATGCTATAGAAATGTTTGCCTGAAACCTATGTACTCTTATTGATCAATGTCACCCCATTAAATTTAATTTTCTAAATAAAAATTTTTAAAGAAGACAATGCAAGCATAATGCTATGCACTGTATCAGATATACAGCAGAAAGTTCTCAACAAATATTACATATTAACTCACTTCTCATATTCCATATGGCTATTAAAAATGACACTGAAACTTTTATAAAAATATATCCATAATCAGAAGAAATACACTGAAAAAAAACAATGTGCTTTTTCATTAGTATTTTGTGATACACATACTTATTATAACTGTAATCACAGCATAATTTCAATTTACACTTTGGTTGTTTAATTTATGTAAGCATTTCAATTTTCTATATTTTAATATCTACATAAATGATCACTCATCAAATAGACTACACCTTAAGTCACTTTTCTTATTTTTGGTATTTAGATTGATTAATCTATTAATGAAGACATTTATTTGGCAATTTTAAGTTTGAAAGTAACTAAATGAACATATCTGTTTTGGGCAAATTTGATTTAAAATAAAAAAAAATAGATAACGCACCTTTACAGTATGGTTCAGGTTGGCTCCAGGTTCCCTCATGTGTGCAATGAAGGAGTGCATCTCCCACCAGCAGGTAGCCTTGGTCACAGCTGTACAGGATTGACGTTCCAGGAGAAAATCGAGCTATATCACCACCAGTGTGATTCCCATTGGGGATCTTCAATGGAGTTCGACATCCTACAAAAGCTTAATACCGATAAAAAATGACCTTTAATTTACCACCGAGGAACACATAGCCAACACAATCTGCATGGGATAGCCATACAGAAGGGAGGCAGCCAACAAGCCAACAAATTAGAACTGGTAACATCCATATCACCTAAACCAAGCAGCACTGGACAGAGATTTGCACTGCCCACATATGTTGTGTATGATTTGAAGAAAAATGTCAAAAGTAAGATAATGAAACATCAGTGGTTGCAACCCATGATTATAATCTCTTAGCCCAAAGTATTCTTCCTTTTTTTTTTTTGTATTTCTCCGAAGCCAGAAATGGGGAGGCTGTCAGACAGACTCCCGCATGTGCCAGACCGGGATCTACCCGGCACGCCCACCAGGTGGCGATGCTCTGCCCATCCGGGGCATCTCTCTGTTGCCACCAGAACAATTCTAGCATCTGATGCAGAGGCCACAGAGCCATCCTCAGCGCCCGGGCCAACTTTGCTCCAATGGAGCCTTGGCTGCGGGAGGGGAAGAGAGAGAGAGAGAGAGGAAGGAGAGAGGGAGGGGTGGAGAAGCAGATGGGCACTTCTCCTGTGTGCCTTGGCCGGGAATCAAACCTGGGACTCCTGCATGCCAGGCCGACACTCTACCACTGAGCCAACTGGCCAGGGCCTTCCTTTTCCCTTTAAATAGTAGAAAGGCTATAGTCTAAGGGTCACACACTTAAATGTTTGCAGTAGCAAGGAAGTGGATCCACCACATATAGCAAAAGAGAGAAACCTGCCCTTCTGAAAATGACAGCCAAAGCCCAATTCAAGCAACTGCTGCCATGCAGGAACTCAAAGAGAGCCCTCACAGAAGCACAGGTTCAATAGTTATTTTGGGCTGTGGACATGGGTTTCACTTAAAATGAGACTACTGTATTGGCCAAAAAGAACAGTTCTGGCTTGAATTAAGTTCTTGGGACAGTAATTGCCAGCCTCTGTTGTAGAGATCCACCCAGTCACTAACATGAATGAAACTGACAAATGATTAACATTAAAAGAAAGACAATTCAATGGGTCTGAAGGCCAGGTTCACCCCTCAGAACACCCACAGTCTCTTTCTGGCTGGTATTACATATCAGGTTATCAAGTGATATAACTGGCAACATTTGCTCCCAAGTAAGGTAGGTGCATTTTTATTATTCTAATTTAATGAAAATAATAATATTTGTAGACATCATCAATTTAGAAGTTAACCATTAGCCTTTCATGTACTTTTGCTCAACCATATAGAAAGGAAAGGGCGGGAAAAGAATCCTGTGAGAAGATAAAGCAGGTATCATGTAAAACAATATATCAATAGTTGCCTGGGCTTAGGCCGATGGCAAGTGCATATTCAGAAAGACTTTTCTTTATTCTAAGCAAAATATTTTAGTTGATTTCTGAAAATAACTTACCCTTTTTGATACAAGTTGGTACACCCGGCACCCATTTGTTATTAGTATGACACTTAATCAAGTCACTGCCATTCATTATGAAGCCAGGGTTGCAGGCAACATGTACAACATCATTGTGGGAATACGATGAACGAGTTTTATTTAGCTTGTATCCATGTCTGACTTCTGGGTTAGGGCAGTGGGTCACAGGAAGAGGTTTTAAGCACTGTGGGGGAGGTCCACTCCATGATCCATGTCCTTTGGAGTCACTTATGCATCGTATATTTTTCTCTCCCCGAAGAGTGAATCCTTGGTCACATTCATAAGAGATTTCAGTTCCATATAGAAACTGTTCTGCCATCACACCCGTGTGCCTGCCATTGTTTATCATTGGTAGAGGTTGGCAGTAAATAGCTGTAGAAGAGATTCAGGAAATTCTACTTCAGCTTTTATAACAACATGGACAATCCTCATTCAGATACAAATAAAACTATGCCATAACAGTAAAATTATTTAAATTTACAAACTGTCTTATGTTTTCTTTAAAACAGTTATACTAATATTTCTGATTGTTTGAGTAATACATAATCATTCAAAATGTAAAAATACAGTAAATAAGAAAGGAATACAACTATATGCCATAAACTAAAAATATAAACTATATATACAGTATATATTAATCTTTAGCCTTAGCAGATATATGGGAAATATTCAGTTCTTATTTGACAACTTTGATTCCCAAATGACAGTGCTGACAAACAGTGAAAGATATTTCTAATCTTAGGTACACTGAGCTAGTACAAATAGACTATTGAGGTAGTTTTAGATTTGTTCCTAAGTGGCCTTCCTCCTCTAAACCCCTACAACCTAACTGATAACTTTAATTTCTATCCTACCTTTACAGAGTGGAATCTTTTGGAACCAAACCCCATTCTCAGAAGCTTCACACTCGCGGTAAGTGTGCCCACTCAGCTCATACCTAGAAAGAGATTATAATACATTTCTTCTAACTAATATCATACCTCTGAAAACTAGCCTCCTCACGCCACAAATTCAGGGGAACACTTAAGTAAGTACTTCAGTAGAGAGGAATTAAAACCCTTGACCTCCACATATAACAGCTACTTTAGATTCACAGTTGATCACACCGAAACTATTTCCATGTCAAGAAAGAACTAAAATATCAGAGATGCTCCTTCAACTTTGGAATCTCATATTCTTGGTGAGTGTGGCAATGAAGAACCTCTAAAGAAAGTCAGCAAGACAAGCTAGGGTAGAATTAATGCACAGAACAAAGTGGAGCCCCCCTCTAAATGGATCATCTCATACTCACCCATCCTGACACGATGTATTAAATGCAATCGAATGTGCATCATCTGGAAGCTCTTGAACATTTTCTCTCACAGGCTGACATGGTACTTCTAGAGGAGTGAAGTTGGAATTACTTATACACGCCTGATATCAAAGAGGAAGGTAACTCTGGAACTGAAAGTACCTTCACACCGAGGGGCAGAAGGACTCCAATTTCCTGAAGGCATACAGTGAATGGATTTGTTTCCCACAAGCAAGTAGCCAGGATCACAGGTGTAGTCTACAGTCATCCCAGAGACAAAGAGGACCCTATTTCCACCTGTGTGCCGACCGTGGTGGAGCCCAGAGGGTGGCTGACAGCCTGAAGAGAAAACTCCCCACATAACTACCAACAAAAGAGGAATTAATACTCAAGAACATTAAGTGTACAAAATTTGACAACAGACAATCTTAAACATTTAAGCCAATGGTCATAAAGCTCTAATTCTAGACATCTAGCTTTCATTATCTAAAGAGTATATTCTGGATACAAGAGGCATTTACATAAAGAACATAAGCAACACACAAAATAGTCTGTTACAGATGGAAGAAATGGGCTAATAATCTGTGCCCACTGACATTTTCCTTGACTCTAGTTTAGGGTGGTAATAAAGATAAGAATAATAAAGTAAATACCGTATTTTTTTCCCATTGGGTTTTTACCTTTTTCACAAACTGGTATTTCAGGATCCCAGATGTTATTGTCTTTGCAACGAATCTGACTGCTGCCTCGCAAAGTAAATCCATCATCACACTTGAATGTCACACTGTCATTGTAGAAATATGGGGCTTCCTTGCTTAATATCTTGTATCCATTTTCAACATGCACATGTGAGCACTGAACAGCAGGGAGGGAAAGTTTGCAGAGAGGAGCAGGGCCGCTCCAGATGCCTCTCTCTTGATTGTTGTCTGTACAACGGATGGTGTGCTCCCCAATGAGGTTGAATTGTACTCCTTTCTCTGGCCCAGGGTTACATGTATAAGTGACTGTGGTTCCATATGGAACATCTTCTGAGGAACTCCCTGTGTGTGTCCCATTGTAGATAACAGGGGGCGGTGGGCAGGTGATTTCTGGAGAGGTGAGAAGTAATTACATAATTCTACTTCACTGTTAAACACCAAAGAAGAGACGTGAAGCTGGTTATGAACCTGTTGTTATCACATTTCCTGGAGGATATGGGTGAGTTTCGATGATATAAGATATACCAAAGCTCATTATGTGTTTAAACAGGTTTCACAGGAAAGATTTTTGTAATGCAAATTCTTTATTAAAAGTGAACATTTATTTAAACTGTGACAACAACAAAAAGAAAGAGGGGAGAGGATGGAGATTAACAGTAGCAAAGGACGATGGAGTGCAAAAGTACTCACAAAATAGTGCACTACAATGAACAGGGTAGGAACTCTTTTCATTACTTAAAGGTAACCACCATTGAAAAAACCACCACAGAAGCACATGAGATAAAAAAGATAGCAACAGAGTAGCAGAATGGATTAAAAAAGAAAAATCCAACAATATGCTGCCTACAGGAAACTCATCTAAGTAACAAGGATAAAAACAAATTCAAAGTGAAAGGCTGGAAAACAATACTCCAAGCAAATAACATCCAAAAACAAGCAGGCATAGCAATACTCATATTTGATAATGCTGACTACAAGACAGCAAAAGTACTCAGAGACAAAAATGGCCATTTCATAATGGCTAAGGGGACACTGAATCAAGAAGACATAACAATTCTTAATATATATGCACCAAACCAAGGAGCACCAAAATATATAAGACAGCTACTTATTGACCTTAAAACAAAAACTGACAAAAATACAATCATACTTGGAGACCTCAATACACCGCTGACGGCTCTAGATCAGTCATCCAAACAGAGAATCAACAAAGATATAGTGGTCTTAAACAAAACACTAGAGCACCTGGATATGATAGACATCTACATTTCATCCCAAAGTGACTGAGTATACATTTTTCTCCAGTGTACATGGATCATTCTCAAGAATTGACCATATGTTGGGCCACAAAAACAACATCAGCAAATTCAGAAAAATTGAAGTTGTACCAAGCATATTTTCTGATCATAAAGCCTTGAAACTAGCATTCAACTGCAAAAAAGAGGAAAAAATCCCACAAAAATGTGGAAATTAAACAACATACTTTTAAAAAATGAATGGGTCAAAGAAGAAATAAGTGCAGAGATCAAAAGATATATACAGACTAATGAAAATGACAATACGACATATCAGAATCTATGGGATGCAGCAAAACCCGTGATTAGAGGGAAGTTCATATCACTTCAGGCATATATGAACAAACAAGAGAGAGCCCAAGTGAACCACTTAACTTCACACCTTAAGGAACTAGAAAAAGAAGAACAAAGACAACCCAAAACCAGCCGAAGAAAGGAGATAATAAAAATCAGAGCAGAAATAAATGAAATAGAGAACAGAAAAACTATAGAAAAAATTAATAGAACAAGGAGCTGGTTCTTTGAAAAGATCAATAAAATTGACAAAACCTTGGCAAAACTTACCAAGGAAATAAGAGAAAGAAATCGTATAAACAAAATCCAAAATGAAAGAGGAGAAATCACCACAGACACCGTAGATATACAAAGAATTATTGTAGAATACTATGAAAAACTTTATGCCACTAAATTCAACACCTAGAAGAAATGGATAAATTCCTAGAACAATACAAACTTTCTAGACTGAGTCAAGAAGAAGCAGAAAGCCTAAACAGGCCTATTAGTAGAGAAGAAATAGAAAAAACCATTAAAAACCTCTCCAAAAATAAAAGTCCAGGCCCTGACGGCTATACCAGCGAATTTTATCAAACATTCAAAGAAGACTTGGTTCCTATTCTACTGAAAGTCTTCCAAAAAATTGAAGAAGAAGCAATACTTCCAAACACATTTTATGAGGCCAACATAACCCTCATACCAAAACCAGGCAAGGATGGCACAAAAAAAGAAAACTACAGACCAATATCTCTAATGAATACAGATGCTAAAATACTAAACAAAATACTAGCAAATCGAATACAACAACATATTAAAAAGATAATACATCATGATCAAGTGGGATTCATCCCAGAATCTCAAGGATGGTTCAACATACGTAAAACAGTTAATGTAATACACCATATCAACAAAACAAAGAACAAAAACCACATGATCTTATCAATAGACGCAGAAAAGGCTTTCGATAAAATACAACACAATTTTATGTTTAAGACTCTCAACAAAATGGGTATAGAAGGAAAATATCTCAACATGATAAAGGCCATATATGATAAACCATCAGCTAACATCATATTAAATGGCACTAAACTGAAGGCTTTCCCCCTTAAATCAGGAACAAGACAGGGTTGTCCACTCTCTCCACTCTTACTTAATGTGGTACTAGAGGTTCTAGGCAGAGCAATCAGACAAGACAAAGAAATAAAAGGCTTCCATATCAGAAAAGAAGAAGTAAAGGTATCACTTTTTGCAGATGATATGATCCTATACATCGAAAACCCCAAAATATCCACAAAAAGACTACTAGAAACAATAAGCCAATACAGTAAGGTCGCAGGATACAAAATTAACATACAGAAGTCAATAGCCTTTCTATATGCCAACAATGAAACATTTGAGAACGAACTCAAAAGAATAATCCCCTTCACGATTGCAACAAAAAAAATAAAATACTTAGGAATAAACATAACAAAGAATGTAAAGGACTTATATAATGAAAACTATAAACCATTGTTAAGGGAAATCAAAAAAGATATAATGAGATGGAAGAATATACCTTGTTCTTGGTTAGGAAGAATAAATATAATCAAGATGGCCATATTACCCAAAGCAATATACAAATTTAATGCAATTCCCATCAAAATTCCAATGACATTTTTTTAAAGAAATGGAGCAAAAAATCATCAGATTTATATGGAACTATAAAAAACCCCGAATAGCCAAAGCAATTCTAAAGAAAAAGAATGAAGCTGGGGGCATTACAATACCTGACTTCAAACTATATTATAGGGCCACGACAATCAAAACAGCATGGTATTGGCAGAAAAATAGACACTCAGACCAATGGAACAGAATAGAAAACCCAGAAATAAAACCACATATATATAGTCAAATAAATTTTGATAAAGGGGCCAACAACACACACTGGAGAAAAGAAAGCCTCTTCAATAAATGGTGCTGGGAAAACTGGAAAGCCACATGCAAAAGAATGAAACTGGACTACAGTCTGTCTCCCTGTACTAAAATTAACTCAAAATGAATCAAAGATCTAAACATAAGACCTGAAACAATTAAGTACATAGAAGAAGACATAGGTACTAAACTCATGGACCTGGGTTTTAAAGAGCATTTTATGAATTTGACTCCAATGGCAAGAGAAGTGAAGGCAAAAATTAATGAATGGGACTACATCAGACTAAGAAGTTTTTGCTCAGCAAGAGAAACTGATAACAAAATAAACAGACAGCCAACTAAATGGGAAATGATATTTTCAAACAACAGCTCAGATAAGGGCCTAATATCCAAAATATACAAAGAACTCATAAAACTCAACAACAAACAAACAAACAATCCAATAAAAAAATGGGAAGAGGACATGAACAGACACTTCTCCCAGGAAGAAATACAAATGGCCAACAGATATATGAAAAGATGCTCATCTTCGTTAGTTATTAGAGAAATGCAAATCAAAACTGCAATGAGATACTACCTCACACCTGTTAGCTAAGCTATTTTTAACAAGACAGGTAATAGCAAATGTTGGAGCGGCTGTGGAGAAAAAGGAACTCTCATTCACTGTTGGTGGGAATGTAAAGTAGTACAACCATTATGGAAGAAAGTATGGTGGTTCCTCAAAAAACTGAAAATATAATAGAATTACCTTATGACCCAGCAATCCCTCTACTGGGTATATACCCCAAAAACTCAGAAACATTGATACGTAAAGACACATGCAGCCCCATGTTCATTGCAGCATTGTTCACAGTGGCCAGGACATGGAAACAACCAAAAAGCCCATCAATAGATGACTGGATAAAGAAGATGTGGCACATATACACTATGGAATACTACTCAGCCATAATAAATGATGACATCGGATCATTTACAGCAAAATGGTGGGATCTTGATAACATTATACAAAGTGAAATAAGTAAATCAGAAAAAAACAGGAACTGCATTATTCCATACGTAGGTGGGACATAAAAGTGAAACTAAGAGACATTGATAAGAGTGTTGTGGTGACGGGGGGAGGGGGGAGAAGGAGAGGGAAAGGGGGAGGGGGAGGGGCACAAAGAAAACTAGATAGAAGGTGACAAAGGACAATCTGACTTTGGGTGATGGGTATGCAACATAAGTAAATGACAAGATAACCTGGAGTTGTTATCTTTGAATATATGTATCCTGATTTATTGATGTTGCCCCATTAAAAATAAAATTCTTAAAGTTGGAAATGAAAAAAAAAGTGAACATTTAGGCTCTGGCCAGTAAGCTCAGTAGGTTAGAGCGTCATCCCAATATGCTAAGAGTGCAGGTTTGATCCCAGCCGGGGCATATATAAACAGTAGTGAATGTGTAAGTAAGTAAAACAACAAATTGAAAGTTTTCTCTCTTGCTCTTTTCCCATTTTTCTCTCTTTAAAATAAATAAAAATAAAAAACCCATAAATATATACATCAATATCATATTGTGAGTCAGTAAAGACCAATAGTTAATTAGTAACACAATTGGGATTGGTTTTCTAATAAATAAAAAATAATAGGTAAATAAAAAGCACAGGGGCATAGAATTAAAAATTAATTTTTTTCAGTGCTATTTCTGTGCTGAAGTTTATATGATAGTTTAGCCAAGAATATTTATTGTTGATTGAGCATCTACTTTTTGACAGACAATTTTCTCATTTACAAAGTAGGTATGGTATCATTTAATGATAATAACTCTGAACTCTGCAGTCTTATGCTGACTTTACAGATGAGTGGCTAGAGTTTCAGAAAAGTTACATCAATCAACCAAGATCATATGAAGCAACAGATACAGAATATGAGTTCAGATCAAACATCAACTGCCTTTTTCTCCACTAAAGCACAGTGTTCCCTCACTGCTTACATCATCTTATATTGCTAAATCACAAAAGAGAATCAGTAACTGAATACATAATTTTTTTTCTTTTCCAAGTGAGAGGAGGGGAGATAGAGAGACAGATTCCTGTATGTGCCTAGACTGGGATCCACCTAGCAAATCCCGGGTGGAGCCGATGCTCTGCCCTTCTGGGGTGGCTGGCAACCAAGCTGTTTGTAGCCCCTGAGCTGGAAGGCGGCATGGAGCTATCCTCATTGCCTGGCCAACAAGCTAGAATCAATCGAGCCATGGCTGCTGGAGAAAAAGAGAAAGAGAGAGAAAGAGAGAGTGAGAGAGAGAAGTGGGAGGGGGAGGGGTGAAGAAGCAGATAGTCACTTCTCCTATGTGATCCCACTAGGAATCAAACCCAGGAAAACTACATGCCGGACCAATGCTCTACCACTGAGACAAACAGCCAGGGCTACTGAATACATTTAAATTAAGTAGTTTCTGTGCTTTGGAGTAGAGAGACATGGACATGACAGTAGAAAGACAGTAAAACTGTTGATGAAGTTAATAGATTAGCATCTAATATGTTTATTCCCACTACATAGCCTAAAATAGAAATTTCCCAGGACATACATAAGTCTCACATTATTTTAAGTTCTCCATTTTTGTTACTACTCACCTTTACAAAGACGAATTTCCATGAACCAAGGAATTGTGCCTTGACATTGCTGATAAACACTCCCACCTAACCGGGACCTAGAGGTAGAGTCATGTCATTTTGCAATCTAATGACCACTAACCTAAGCAAGAGCTATTGGCTCAAAGCAGACTCACTGCTTTCAGGGCAAGAAGCAATAGGAACAATAATGTAGCCAGCATCAGCTCCATCCCCCTTGCCTCAGCATAGTTCCATGCATGGAAAAATTGCATGATCAACACTTCCATGAGCACGTGACAGGGTAGGGTCTTTGAGGGAAACTTACAAAGAGCTTGCAGTGTGCCCTGAGAAGCCAGACCTAGTTACCCTGAGCCAGCACTCACTTACCCTTCATCACAAGAAGAGTTAACATTTGGTCTAATAAATTGGTCCTGGGGTTTTCTATAGAGATGCTTTCCTACTGGTTCACACTCTGCCACTAAAAAAGAGACAAGGATGAGAAACCAACTCAGGGCAATCTCAAAACCACTAAATATGTGCAAGCAAAGCCTGGCACCTTTGCATTTGGGGGCAGTGGGTGCCCAGACCCCTTCAGAGGTACAGCGTATCGATTCTTCTCCCACCAGCACATAGCCAGGGTCACAGCTATATTTTATAACTGTTCCAGGCTCAAAGCGAATCCCATATCTGTCTTCTTTTTGCCCATTGAGGATTTGAGGAGGGGCTGCACACTCTACATGGAAAGAAAAAAAAAATCTTATGTAAATAACAGTAACAGGAAAAACAAAGAAACTGGCATCAATGCTATAATTTCACTCTGCCAGCATTTGTGTGGTATCTTGCAGCCCAATTTGGAGTAATTTTAGATCAGTAGATATCGATCTTTGTCTCATTTCTGCACCCAGGCTGCTGCAGTTTTTTGCTCACTTCTCACTCAGTACTTTACTTCCTTTCTTGTCTTTTCTTTTCTTAAGGAATCACCTTGTGTGCTTTCAATGGCAGATTCCAACACACCCATGGGGTGAGGGCATTACTGACTTCCCTTTAGGCATCAGTATAAGGACACACAAGATGTTTTTCTCTAAAGAAATGGGCATCTTAGTGGTCCTAAAGTTATTTTCCCCAAGGACAGTCCCACAGAATGAACTAAGGGTGGGGATAGTGTTAAAAAAAAAGCCTTCTACATAATTTATAACCACTGTACATATTCAGTAGAATTGGGAGACTAGAAACTGGAAAAGGGACTGCTTAGCTCCATAACCTCATCCTCTAGTTCTCTGAAAAGAGGAGACAGCACCACCTTTTCTTGGTATCAGAACACTCACCCCTCTCACAGACTGGTGGGGACGGCTTCCATGTGCCTTGGGCATTACATCGTATTCCCTTGTTTCCTTTCAAGGTGAAGCCAGACAAGCAAGCAAATACCACAGTGTCATTATACGAATATTGATCTTTCCTCCCAGACAATATTTGGGCTCTTAGGACCTGGGGAGGTAGACACTGAATCCCAGAAACAGAAAGTTCGCAGCGTGGGGCAGGACCACTCCAGGTCCCGGTCTTCTGACTGTTGGTGGTACAACGGATAGTGCTTTCCCCAATCAGGGTGAAGTACAAGCCTTCCTCTGGGCCCGGGTCACAAGTGTAAGTGACTGAGCTTCCGTATGGAACATTCACTGAAGGGTTGCCTGTATGTCTTCCTCTGAGAATAGGAGGTGGTGGTGGGCAAAGAATTTCTAGAGAAATTGCAGAGAAATGACGAGGTTGTAGCTGGACTGCAAACTAAGAAAGCTTCAGACTTTATCCCACTCTCACCTCTTGGGCTCAAGGACCAGGATGTTTGAATCTCTAATGAATCAACCAAGGCAGCAATAGCAATATAGTTCAAGATTATGATTTATTCCAGAATATATCTAATTCTGCTGATACCTGCATTTCTTCTATTGAATGTATGATTTCCTTTATGTGCATTGCCTGGTTTACAAGTCTACTTATCTTTTTGAGAAAGAAAAACCTACAAACCCTGTTTTACTTTAATAAGCAGAGAATAAAGTGGTAACTGAAAGATGCTTCAGTTATAACCCTTAAAGATGTCTAGGAGAGATAACTTCTCTATAGGGTTCTGTATAGTAATGACTGAATCAAAAGCTTTTAGTTCAAATACTTCAATATCCTGTTGAGCCTTGGACAAGGAACTAGTTGCAAACCACAGCTGTGTAACCTACCTTTACATACTGGCATGTTGGTCCATAAAGCTCTCTGTCCAGCAATTATACACTTACTGGAAGGTTGGCCTTGTAACCAATACCTGGAGACAGAACGTGGTTATTCAGAACTATCAGGCAGTTGGTGAAATGAATGAATAATCTTTACTAAAGTCTAAGACAATTTCACTATATTTGTGTGCATTGACTCTTATTAGCCTTTTCTCTCACAACCTCACCCAGGCTGTTCATAGATCCTCACAGAGAAGCCTTCCCAGGACGCGCCACGTATGGATAAGCCAAATCTATTAAAAATATAGGCCCTGAAGACACTCACCCTTCATTACAGGTGAAGTTCACAGTTACACCAACCCGAAGGCGTGAAGGCCCCTTTATCTCCCCATTGTGAAATGGTCCTGGAGATTCACACCGCATCTCTAAGGAAACAAGTCAAAGATGTGCAAAGCATGGCAAAGAACAGAATAGCCTAATTTCTGTAAATTGATTGTCAATTTAGGGCACCTTCACATTTTGGAATGGCAGCATTCCAGTCTCCTGAAGACATACAACGGATGGTCTTTTCTCCAACAAGCAAATACCCAGGTTCACAGCTGTAAGTCACGAACAATCCAGGGACAAAGGCACCAACATTCTTTCCTGTGTGATGTCCATTGGGGATCATGGGAAGTGATGGACACTCCAGGAGGAAATCTTTACAAATACACATTAGAAAGAATGGTCATCACATGAAACATTCTTCACAATATAGATTTTCACATAGTACATGGATCCAAATAAATGACACATGACCAGTCATCATCAATTTTCAACTTGATCTTTTAAAGATCAAATGAGTTCCCGGCCAGGGCACAAAGGAGAAGTGCCCATTTGCTTCTCCACCCCTCCGCCGCGCCTTCCTCTCTGTCTCTCTCTTCCCCTCCCGCAGCCAAGGCTCCATTGGAGCAAAGATGGCCCGGGCGCTGGGGATGGCTCTGTGGCCTCTGCCTCAGGCGCTAGAGTGGCTCTGGTCGCAACATGGCAACACCCAGGATGGGCAGAGCATCGCCCCCTGGTGGGCAGAGCCTCGCCCCTGGTGGGCGTGCCGGGTGGATCCCGGTCGGGCGCATGCGGGAGTCTGTCTGACTGTCTCTCCCCGTTTCCAGCTTAAGAAAAATGAAAAAAAAAAAAAAAGATCAAATGAGTAAAGTTTAATCATATCCATTTTATACCACAAATAAGTCATTATTTTCCTTTTTAAGTTATATATTATATATTATGATTTTTGTGAAAAATTTAAATTGCCAAAGCATTTCATTTTCAAAGTTATAGTCATCCAACACTTCAGTCTATTCTCTGCTCCAAAAGAAACATATTATTAGGAGGTTATCCTGCTAGATATGAATAACATAGTTTTGTGGGACCCTGTATATGATACATATATACATAAATATTGTGTGAATATAGGTGTACTCACATATTATTCTATGCTTTTCTTTCTTAATAATTTGTCTATGATATCTTTCCATGTTAATACATATAGAACTACCTACCTAAATCTTTATAAAGGCTTAATTATTTTATATAGTCACCTCATTTTGTGACTATCTTCTGATCTTCCTTACATCCAATATTACATATCTAATTATAAATGCATAGATAAAATAATATTTTCCTAATAGTTTTTTTTCAACTCATTTATTGATTTAGAATTGATCAATATTGTTCTCACAAAAAAAATAAAGAGTTAATTTTTTGGTAAAATGTCAAATACGCTCATGCTTGTAATTATATGATTGAAATTCAGATTTTGATTTTAGCCACAACATAAACCTAATGAAATGAAAAATAAATACATGAAGAACTTATTGTGATTTTTACTTTTAAAATCATTTGATTAGAAACATTACGTCTGAAGAGATGACTTGTGGAAAGAGTGGTAACTCAGAAAGTGTTTAAAGAGGCCACATAGAATAGGACATCACTTTTGTCACACTGTGTTAGCTGCTATTTACAGATGAGATTATAATCCAGGGTATAGTTTTGCTAATAGACCTCACATTTCTTCTCATTTTAACATTAACTTAGACATGTAGTTTAAAACCATACAATTCACTCAGCACCAACAAACTCTGGCCCCCAATCTTGTAAGACTTATTCAATTATTAGGGATGATCAGTTGCTTTTTCCACTAACACTTTAAAATTCTTGTCTATCGATATATATTTTTTAATGTTTGTGACAAAAAAAAAATCAAAAGTAGGACACCTTAATTTTCATCCTTTCTCATGCTTTCTCCTTCACCCCCACCATTCAAATGTTGACATAGTTCTTCCTTCAAATTGTACAAAGCATTATCTGCACAGAAATGCAGAGACTTATTCTTTCTTACTCACCGCTCTCACAGATCGGTAGTGGTGTCGGCCCCCATCTCGTATTTGCTTGGCACCAAACAGTCTTGTTTCCTTTCATGGTGAAGTTGGAATTACAGGTAAATGTCACAGAATCACCATGTCTGTATGGTGGCCTAGATCTTCTATCTCTCTGTGCTCCTGGTACTGTGGGCACAGTGCACACAGAAGTTTTGTTGAAATATTCACACGTGGGGACAGCTTTATCCCAGACTCCTTTCTCTTGGTCTTTACTTATGCAAAAAAGATTTTTTTCTCCAATAATGCGGTAGGCAGGAAAACAACTGTACCTCACCAAAGTGTTAAGAGCTACTGGGACAGAGACATAACTATTCCGACCATTTTTGATAGGAGGAGGAGCTTCACAAGAAATTCCTGAAAAATTTAGAAAAAGAAATATGTAATGGCATTGCTTATAACAACAAAAAGACTCAGATTTAGATGAAATGTCCAAATATAGGTTATGTCACTTTGTCAGGAGAGACTTAGAAATTTGTATAGTTTTTTCTTACTCACAGTCCTTACTTATTCCCTTGCTCCTAAATTCTTACCTTTTCCTTGATCCTCAGGAAACATATCAATATAGGACTTATAAGCACCAAACAATGACAATAAAAGAGAATTCATTAAATATTTCTGAGTCTAACCGATTTTAATAAAACAAAAGGCAAACAGCACATGAAAATAATATGCTAATAACATGCTAATCACGTGAGGAGAGGCACCGTGGACTAATGCAATGAGGGCTCAGTACACCTGGTATCAAATCCTTACTGTCCTTCAATAGCCGTGTGATCTTAGGCAAGTTCTCAGCTTCTCTAAGCCTCAGTTTCCTGGACTACTGTATAAATCAAACTACTTTATAAGGTTGTAATAGAAACCCAGACAGATAAAAGTACCTAGAAGGGGCAAGTACAATACCTGGAATGCACAAATTGTTTGACACCTGTTTTGAACACCCAACCGGGGCTATAAGTGGTGAAAGTACACTAAAGGTACTTCAACCTCACTACAGTCATTTGTCTTCCTCTCATGATGTACCTTTTGAAAAATCTACATGACGTGATCAGGGATTTGTGATAGTGACCTCATATCCTTTATTTACTTGCCCTAATGTTAATTATTTATAGCTGCATTGGTATATGCACATGTTTCCTGAGTGAGTCTCAGAACAAAGGGAAAAGTGCCAATCTCGAGAACTGCTGGTTGATATCCATTTAGCTCCAAGAGTTGCTCAACAGTAGAGGAACTAGTGTAAGAACACATGACCAAACCATTTCAGCACATCAGTGCTACTCAGTTTCAGTGAGCGGTAAATTTCTGGAGGCTTTATCTCAATATAAATAGAATACTCAAAACAATATGTAGTCAAGTGAATAAATCCCATTTTGGATCTGCCTTCTAGAACATATAGAAGAGTAGCATATACTTATTCAAAGTACACATGTGGATAAGATATTATAAAGGATAAATGCATGAGAACACATCAAAAATCAAGAGGCAAGATTCGTACTTATTTTGCTTTCTACTCACGTTCACAGACAGGAAACTTATTATTCCAGAATACTCTCATTCCATCTGAGACACACTGACTAGAAGATGTGCCATTTAACCAGTACCTTAAATAATAAGGGTAGCAAATCATCATCAGAACAGACCAATTCTCAGTGGCATGAAATTAATTATGTCTCTTAAGTATGTGGCAATAATTCACTGCATTTTTAAAGCATTTTATGCTTAAGGAAAAAGGTCAAGATTAGTTGTGAATCAGTTTAGCAATGTGATGACATTGGACCAGCTAAAAGCACAGAGAGAAAAAATCCTAATGATAATATATATTTTTTTGTTTTTTTCTCTCTTTTTTACCCAAGTATTAAGATTCTCTTAACCATTCAGAAGAAAAAGAAACTTCAGTATTGAGTAAAGAAAGTTTCAAAGATCTTGTTCCTTAAACTCACCCCAAAAAGCTCCTCTTAATAAACTCCTATCATTTATTCATTCTCCGTAAGAAGAGACTTAACTTCTAACCCCAAACTTTGCTTTTTCAATTGATAAATCAATCATTCCATGGCTTGGCTGGCCACGCACAATACAAACAATTGAGGAAAACCAATAAGATTTTGTTAATGACAGAATTCTTAGTCATAAAACATAAAAAAAAGGGGAGAAAGGCTTAGAGACAGAAAAAAAAAACATTAGTGTCTTTAAAGATCATGTTTTTCAATGCTTAGCTATAAATCATGGGTCTCAGTTCAGGCCCTTTCACCTCTCACTCACCCCTCATCACAAACAAAAGAAACCTCTGCCCCAAGCTGGAGATTAGGAGGAGCCAACATGTGACCGTTGAGAAGTTGGTATGGAATGGCATCACATGATTTCGCTAGGAAAAAAGAGACAAGGCTAGCACATGAAGAGTTTGGAAACAATTGAGTTTCCTTAGGATGGAATAGAGTTTAGGCACCTTCACATTTGGGGGCCATATGGCTCCAGTTTCCCAAGGATGTACACTGTATAGTGTTGGCTCCAATGAGAGTGTAGCCAGGCTCACAGCTGTAGGACACTTCCTGTCCAATTGCAAAGAATTCCTTATCCATTTGGTTATAACTACCATTGTGGACATGTGGAGGTGGTAGACACCCTGAGAAAAGAACAGGACGAGAGGCCTTTTATTTCTGAATTAAGAACTTTCTTCTCTACAACTTAAGTCAACTTAGGGTTGGCAGGGGTGGGATGAAGATGGTCATGTCAACTCTCCTAACTGTAAAGTAGAGACTCTTTTAGGGAGATGGAATGAGCTAACCTACATTACTTTTTTTTAGACCTGAAGAACCATGTAACCATTTGCTTTCTCTTTCTTGATCTGTACCAGAAGACATTACATCTACTCTTCACTTTTTACTTATTTAACTAAAATGGCCTTGGTTATCCTCTAATATTGTAGTCAAGGAAAGAAAACTTTGGTAATACATTTTCACTACCAATATCTACCTTATATTTCCTGTTCCCCACACCAGATTGATGAAGATACTGAGCCTTGTAGGAAGGGCTCCAAAACTTCCCTGGTTTTGTAAGTCAGATATTTCTTAATGAGAGTAGGGAAGAAAGACAATGTAGGAGATACTCCATCTTAATTCTAGCATAATTTCAAAAAGGCTACATTTTTCATATGAGATGTATAATGTCTATAGTATTTTGAATCAAATCTGATAGCAGCCAATTTCCCCCATTGGCATGGCCAATAGGATTGGAAATTTATTTTATCCTCATTTAAATAAAATTTAATCATATATATGTTTTAGAAAAATCTCTAATCATTGGCTCTGGTACTATCTGCTTTTATTTATTTAGTTTTAAGTGTTTTCTAAACTCTTGTACATTAATGTAGATCTAACAATGTTCCAGGATATACTAAATTCCCTACCTCTTCAACATTTAAATGTTACTTTCAAAGTTCACTTTCAAATTCTTTAACCAGAATACTCAACCACATTGATTATATTTCTCCTCCTCTTTTCAGAGCCACCATGTGTATATTCAACCAGAACTTTCATTTTATTTTTAGATCACCAATTTTTCAGCCCAACTCACCCTTTAAGCACATTGGCAGTGGATTCCATGTACTGTTTGGTTGACACCACACCTTGGTGCTGCCTTTCATGGTAAAGCCAGGCTTACACTTAAACATCACAGTATCATTTAAGGAAAATGAACGTCTGTATCCAGATTCCATAATTCCATTTTCAACTTTTGGAATTGGGCATTTGACTAGATTTATACACTGAGGAGGAGGGCCGCTCCAGATGCCAACTTGATTGTCTTTGCTGGTGCAGTATATTGATTTCTCACCCACGAGGTCAAACAGCTTTTTCCCATTCTGTCCAACATGGCACCGATAAGTCACCACCATTCCATAGTTAAAATTCTCTCTATCGTTGCTATAAAAGTCCCCATTGGAGATGGGTGGGGGTGACTTACAAGGAATAGCTTTTGGGGGGTTAGGTAGAAAAACAAGACATTTATATGTTATAGCTTCTGGAAGACTAATGGAAATTTAGTATTCAGTATTGCAAACTGAACTCCAATTCAGCCTACAATTAACTAATTTTATTGAAATTGTATATCCTTATCTCAAACATGGCTCTAAGTAAAAAGTAGCATGGTAGAAAGATGCAGAGAACATCCCTGATGAAAACTCAAACAACAAAAAAAACTATAATCTGGTCACTAGAGCTCATCCCCAGGATACAGATAAACAGTTATAGGAGGCATCTACTATATCCTACAGTGCATAAAATAAAATTTGCAGTGTGTAACCTTGCGGCATATTTTAGATTTAAGTCCTTTTTCACAATGAAGTAGCATCATCAAAGGAGAGAAAACAAAGGAAAGTGTGGTGGGTTTAGAAGGGATTGAAAGAACATAAACAAAGCACAGCCCTGGGCCCAGAACTTTCCAAACTAAATCTAAGTTTCCTGAGTACTCATTCTCTCTGGAAGGATACAAGATGAATGACATAGGGTGCACTAAAAGGATCATTTTACTCACATTCACAAAGAGGCATGTCCTTATCCCAGATTACAGTAGTGTCTGAGATAACACATGTAGCAGATGAGTCACCAATGAGTCGATATCTAAAGACAAAGAGATGTGGGATCATCTCCCAGCTAGATGTACATTTTAATAAAGCTTAATTCTTTGTCCACTGCAAGAATACCAAAGAATGGAATATCCTGTATGACAAGTAGCACTGATAGAGTGGACTCATACAAAAGATTCAAGAATCTAATGCCAAATAACATTTGCTTTCTTGTCAGTAACACTGGAGATTTAAAATTAGAAAAAGAATAGTCCAAGCTCCTTTCTCTTCTAGGGATCCTGTTCAATGGGTAATATTTAAGGTGGTCTCAAGATCAGTGAACGTAGGTGATTCTCTTTTTGCTTATCTATTTTGAAGGGTAGGTGGCAATTACTCAGATCTCTTTTGGAATACTAATGGTTTCTGGTTGAAACAACTGTTCTAAAACCTATGTACCCTGGATATGTCTCCTGCAAACTCACCCTTCATCACAAGAATATGTAATTGTTGACCCAAACAGAAGACCCATGGGTGTGAGGACAGAGCCATGGAGGAGTTCTCTAGGACTCACACATGATTTACCTACAAGGGAAAACAAAACAAAACAGGATTTTGGACTGGAATTTGAGGGATTTTATATTAAATCCCAAGCTGACTGAACTTGCTAACTAGCTTATTTATGTTTAGTCAAAGACATATTTGACATTTACAAAACTTCTGTCTTCCAAAGGAATAGTCAACTCCAGAAGAGTATATTTCTTTAACGCACACAGTCTAAATTTCTGAGTGTGCATGCAAATATTGTTTGTCATCAACCATAATTATAATGTCTATTTCCCCTTTTTATACTCTGTCAGTTGATGGCATTATCTACCAAGTCTTGTGGCTTAAGAAAAAAGAAAACTTTCAGTCATCATTTCCTTTCTGTAACCCATTCATTATCCCCTGGCCTTCATTCAATTGGTCAACAAATTTTAGTGACTAAATTCCAAACATCTCCAAACCAACTATTTTATCACTGCTATAATTTCTCATTGGATAATTGAGTAATAAAATTTACCTTTCTACTTCTGGTCTTCATCTTCTATGCACATCTATCACAGCTCACATTATCTTTCAAAAGCACAAATGTGGTCATACTACTACCTACTTTTAAAATTTTTAAATAACTTACCATGGTTGATTGGAAAAAAAAAAAACCTTGACCTATCACATTTAGCCCCAATCCATGTAATTAACTACTAGTCTTCCCCATGTACCCATATACCTTATACTCTAACCACACAGAGCTTTTCTGTGTTTCAAAGATGTCATATTCTTTCATACCTTCATGCTTTTGTATATGCTGTTTTCTTTGCCTGTAATGCCTGGGTTTTCCTAGTTTTTCTAGATAATATTTATTATATACTACTCTATGATCTCATATAACTTTGACTTTATGAATAAAGTTATATCATAAGCCAGTCTTTATAATTAGTAGAAGAGTTCCTTTTAAAAAAGGACTAGCATACTTTCATAGTTCTCTTCAGCCCCATCATCTAGCTTAAAAGCTTCAAACCTAGCAGTTACTCAGAAATATTTCTTGAATTAAATGAGGGTAAGAATAAAGTGAAACTAATTATTCCTTGCATACTAACTTCTAAACTCTAACACAGTACAGAGAGCATAGAGCAAGGTCATGGAGATTACAGTAAATAGAACTGGACAGCTGTGATGATTTAACCTCAATACTCAATGCCTTGAGGAGTAAAAGAAAATATAGAAAACACAAGGCCCCCCTTCACTGAGATGACTTATTAATTCAATGGTCATTTATCATAAAAAGTAACAGATTAGACCATAGAGATATACTAATAGACCCAAAGATGCCTCTATTTAAATTACTCACGTTGACAGTATTGCTGAGCATCTGACCATTTGGAGGTCTGTAGGCAGGTGGCAAAAAATGACTTTTTGATATACCCAGGAAGGCATTCATATTCCCAAGATGTCCCAACAGCAAACTCAGACTGATCACTTGGAACTTTAGGCTTAGCAAAAGGGTAACTTGGCAAGGATTTACACTGACCTAGAGACAAAGACCACAGGAATATCAGAAGTAAGAGAAACTAGAACTTCTGCTTCTGTTTTGTCATCACCAACTATCATGACAACTTTAATCTTTAGAAAGTTCACCTAAAATTGAGCAATAATTTCTGGGACAAAAAAAAAAAATCTTGCTGAGAAGTTCAAAGACATCTTAAGATAGACTTTAAAGGAATAGATGGAGAAAATCATTTTTCATAAAATTCCACAGAGACCCTTGAGGTATTCCATTTTCTTACCACCTCATCAAGAAAAGCCAAAACCTTATAAATATAAAGCTTTTTCACAATAGCACAGAAAACTAAAAATATTTCAGAGACCTTATAAATTTAGCACATGTACGATTTTCTAAAATTATGTTAATGAATTAACATTACTAACCGAATCGTTAAAACTTTAGGTCTTAGCAATAAAAAAAAACATGTTTATTTTTCTTCATTATTGTATTTTACTACTCTTATGGAGTAATATGCCCTCTAAAAGAGCTTAGTAATTTCTTTCTGATAGGTACTAAAGGAACTATTCATTTCAAGACAGTTCTCTGTTAAAAAAAAATAACAATAATAAAACAAATTTTATGCTAGGATATGGATAAGAAACTGAAATACCCACATACTCAAGGATATGCCTGGAAAAGTCATTGTTCTAGGTATGAAAGCTCAAGTTTAAACTCCAGAATGGCAATATATTTGAATATCAAATTTATAAATATTTTTTCCCAACAAGTCTGAAACAGATATAGGTAAAAGTCAAAGAAAAATTATGGACTGACACAAAGGTAAACAGAGTTTCCAAGGTTTTAGCCAGATCCAGCCTTCCTGTAGCCCAACACTGCTGTTGGAGGAGTCATATAGATGGATTAAGAATATTCATCACTGTTGACACCCAGATCTCTTTGTAGGTTTCCTTTTATTTCTTTCCTGAACTCTTTAGGTTTCCTCCATTACCACCTACAGTGTCTGCAAGTACATGCCTGTGCAAAACAGCAAGACTCTGGAGGGAAAGACAGGGTTTGACCTCAGTGAAAAGACCAACTTCACAACCATGACATTACTTGTGCCAATTTACTGCAAGCAAGTGATTTAACGTGCAATTATCCATTGTGAATAAAGATCATACCAAATAACTCTCCACAGGCTGTATAACATATTTAAGTGCACAAGATAATCAAGGCAAGGACTTGGAGTGAGATGGAACCAAGATTTTAAAGGAGCAAAAGCAGAGGGCACTTTATCACATGACCTTCTGAAGTGAAAGGAGATTAGACTCACACTTTCCCAATGGAAAATAATGGGGAATTCTTATCCTCAATAAGGACACTTAGGTACTCTTTCTCCTTTTGGCAGACACTAGCTCTGATTAGTCATGCAATTGCTAAAATCCTAGGTCAAAGACAGAATGTCCAGCAATCATGTTTTATTCCATATTAGAAAAAGTTAGTCCATGAAGCATCATATAAAATAAATTTTCTTATGAGTCACTGTACCCTCTTCACATCTTCCTGAAATCCAGAATAAAAATCAGAGCAGATCATGACTGGATCTAAAATAGTAGATAATGGTATGGCATTAAACCATGTTAAAAACTAACTAGGCAAACAGTTTCTAGAGAACAGAGATACATTTAACTTTTTATTTGGACCCAAAGACTTTAACCTAGAATGGCTTAGAAATCCATTTGAAATTAATGAATAACAACTATATAGGATAATAAAAATAAAACAAAAAATTAAGTCAGAAAACAGGTAGAATTATTGAGAATTATTTAATCAAAGGCCTTAACACCAGGTTTCCGGGCTATGTGATCATTTTTTAATAATAGCTGTGTATATTAGCCAAAGTACTGTACTAAGCACAGGAGATGCATTAGTGAACATTAGAGACACGGTTCCCACCTTTATGAAATTTATATTTTAATAAAAGGGGACAGATCATAAATAAATTCCGATAAATAAATAGATGATATATAAAGAAAATAAACAGAATAATATGTGAAAATGTAATGCACCAGAAGGATGAGGGAACAAGATGGCATACTACTTCCATTACGATGCATAAGGAAGGCCTATAAAGAAGAGACACTGAGTTGTTACTGAAGGATAAGAAGGAGCCAATTAGGTAAAGTGCTGGATAAAAGCATTTTGCGCAAAGGCCTAACAGCAGGGATGGATTTGATGGGCTTTAGGGATAGACAGACAAAATGCAAGTGTGGCTGGAATGCAGTGATCAAAAGAGAGTGCATGAGATCAAGCTAGAAAGCTCAGTAAGGATGAATCATGTAGTACTCCTCAGGCCACAGTATGATGTCTGGATGTTATCCTGAATGGAAGTCATTTAAGGGTTCAAGCAGGGAAGTCACATGGCCTGATTTATTTTTTAAAGGAATAGTCTGACAATTGGCTGGAGAATGGACTGTACTTTTATTTTTAGGAGCAGGGAGTATAGTCTGGAGGCTTTTATAGTAGTTCAAACAGAAAATGGACGCTGGGACCACATGGAGATAGTGAGAAGCAGATTAATTTGGAATATATTTTTAAAATAGAATTGAAGACTTTTTGTTACATTAGATGTGGAGCTAAGGAAATGAGAGGATTTAGTAATAACTCCAAGGCTTTTGACTTGAGCTACTCAGTTGATGGTAATACCATGTAGTAAGATGGGAAAGTCTGGGAAAGAACCAGTTTTTTTGTTTGTTTGTTTTTGGGGTGTGTGTGCATGTGTTAGGATGTTGTAGGAACAGAACTGGTTCCACTTTAGACTTGGTTTATTTAACATACTTCCTGGGTCTCCAAACTAGAGATGTCAAATAAGCAGAAGTACAAATTTGCCCCTCAGGAGACAGGTCAGGACTATAGATAATAAATAAGTCATTAACATATAAAGAGTATTTAAAGCCATGAGACTGGATGAGACTTCTTAGGAAGAACATATTGAGAAAAACAGAAGAGGTACAATGTTGAGCCCCCAAACTTTCTAATATTTAGAGACAGGGTAAAAGGGACTCAGAGCAACCAGAGAGGTACAGAAAAAGTAGGTAAGTAAGCATGTCCTGTCCTGGAAAATGAGAATGGACCTATTTCAAGAGGCTGGAGTCATTTGGCTTTTGCTGAAAGACTGAGAAAGATAAGGATGAATAACTTACCATTGGATTTGCCAGCATGAAGGTCAATAATGACCTTGCTGAGAATATCTTTAGGAGAATGATGGGGAAAGAAGCCTGTCTGGAGTGGGTTA
The DNA here is from genome assembly GCF_036850995.1 of Saccopteryx leptura. Classification (NCBI taxonomy): domain Eukaryota; kingdom Metazoa; phylum Chordata; class Mammalia; order Chiroptera; family Emballonuridae; genus Saccopteryx; species Saccopteryx leptura. Next base: position 276,205,109 of record NC_089504.1, read on the forward strand.
AGGAGATTAAGACATGTGAGCAAGTTGTCAACGGGAAGTTTTTCTGAGAATGATGAGAAGAAGGGCAAGAAAATGCAGTATTTTGGGTAAGAGAAGTCCCTTTCCCAAATAAAAGATATCCTAGGTCATGTTTAACTGCTGGTGGGGATGAGCGAATAAGCAATATAAATGCAATGATGAAAGTCAGGGAACATCTGCAGAAGCAAAGTCCTTCCAAAGGCAAGAGGGGATGGAATGTGATCATGAATACAGGAAAAGGAGTTGGTTTGGTCAGCAGAAGGATACTTTTTCCATTGTAACAGGAGAAAAAGAACATTCTTATTGAACTCCTACTTATGTGCTAGGTCTAGGATTCAATGGGCAATGAGACAGATAGACATTAAGACAAGGTCTTGCTCCCCTGGAACTTGTATTCCAATGATGGAACAACCCAAAGAAGTAAATAAATAAGTCAGAGAAGAGTCAAGGTGGAGCCACGACCTGGATGCCCAGAAGGAGACAGTGAAGATGATCTGTATGAAGAGCATTTCAACAGAGGGAACACCTAGTGCAAATGCAAAACAAGTGTGAGTGTGTTCGGGAATGGAATGGAAGGAAAGTCAGTGTGGCTGGAGCAGAGCAAATGAGGGAGCAAGACACAGGATTTCAGAGAGAGGTAGAGGCCCGAAGTCAAGGATAAGGGGCATTAATGTTTTTCTAATGTGATGGGAAGCCCTTGGTGGGTTTTAAGCTGCAGAGAAAAAGGAACTGGTCTCAGAGAGAGATGATTAGAAAGCAAGAGAATTCTTATTTGAAGACTTTGGAGATGAGTAAAATTTAACAGTGAGGGAAATTTGAATCAGTTTATGTAAACAGACAAAAGAAAAGAGTAGAGAAATGCCCTACGAGGGAAACTTGCTTCCCTTGTGACTGCTCACAGCAGTCACATAGACACCTGCTTCAGAATTTTGCATAGTGCTTGTTAAACCTCAACTTCCTGGGTCACAACCCAAACTTATGTCTCTGGAGAGTGAGGTGGAACCAAGGAACCTGCATGCTGAAGGAAAGAAACTGACCAAGAGCCAAGGGACAGCCTGGAGAGGGTGCACAGTAGGACAAAAGTCAGGGTGGGGGTGTGGGCAAAGCAAGAACAAAAAACCATGGAGTGACAGTCAGGAAAGATGATAAATGGTGAACTCATGATGGGAAGAACGGGGAATCTGGAAGGGCATGGTTAGGTGAGATCCAGTTACAGAAGGCTTGAAAGACTGAAGGCATCTGATTTTTAAAAAATCCCACAGGTAGTAGAAAACCCTTTTAGAATTTTGAGCAAGGGAGTAGAATAATGAAAAATATACATATTAATAGTTTCAAAATGTTGATTTTCACTTTTGGAAAAGTTAACATTGATATCAGAATGACTTGTGAGAGAGGAGGTTGTTACACAGGTAATCTAGTATTGGTACTAGAATGATAATACAAACAACAGAAGCACATTAGCTCAAACAGCTGGCAGGTAGGTAGGCATGGTCTTTCAGGTGTCTGGAGGTAAGTGACCTAGAGGATGGTTCTGCTTTGGTATGGGGTGGAGGTACCATGGCATACTAGGAAGGAAGGTTAAGTTGGCAAGGCTGGGGAAGAATTCTTTGAAATTTGGAAACAGGAATGCAAGTCTAGAGAAGGCAGGTCAGCAGCTGTGCCACACAGGTGTTAGAGAAAGTTGTGAATGTGCATTCAAAGGGAGTTAATGTGTAGAAGAGAAAAAGAGATGAAGATAATGGTTTGGGAAAATAGTCAATTAAGGGGCAGGAGAAAGTTAAATGTCAGGAAGCAGACAAAATAAGTTGTAATAGAACCAATGACTAAATTCCCTTACAAGCTGGAGGTGGTTAAGCTTATATGCTGGCTCCATAGAAACAAGTCTGTACTGTAGCCTTATTACTGATATTTAGTAGTAACAACTAATATCACTCATGTGCCAGTTTCATCTTCTATTTTGGGCAGCTCAGAGGCTTTTATCACTAGCTTCAATTTACAGGTGAAAAAACTGAGGATCAGGAAGTTAAACCACTTGCCCAAAGTCACCCAGCTATTGAGGTCTGCATACAATAAACTTCTTAATAAACCAGGTATTCGCTGTACCTTGGAGGTATTTAAAAAGTTAGCCGTATCTTGTCTTCAGGAGATTCTCATCTTAACAAATTACAATATTTCTTTAAAAGTACGCCAATCTCAGGGACGGGGTTATAACAAACGTTAAATGAGACCCTCTGGAACCCTATTTCAGAAGGTAAATAACACGAAGACACTGTAGATTTAATTCATGTCTCAAGTTTTGTGAATAACTCGGGAGTTCATCGTTTAGGACCTCTTTACTAACTTTACAATGTTACAAGAAGTCAACAAACAAAAGTGAGAACCATGCCTTGGAACCAGACATTATCCTTACTCAGGTTAGGCAGCAGGAGGATCTGCGGTTTTTACTGGGCAGGAGCGAGGTCAGCGGATGCACAAACTCCAGCGCCTGGTGGAGCGTGCTGCGGTTTTCGCGCACATTAGTTTTTGGTTAAGCGGCCATGGTTAGCACTAGCAGACCTCCTGGCCGAGATCCAGGAGCACCTGCTGAGACTTGGGGCCAGGAGCCAGAAAGGTCAGAGAGTGCCCGCCACCGGCCTCACCAGGTAGATCATACTGTGTCCCTCTGTGGTGCAGCCTCCAATTCTTGTGGTCCAGCCCCGGGGGAGACAGGGGGCGGGGGACGAGTCAGGACCGTCAGGACCAAGAGATCACCGAGGTCCCCCCAAGCGAGAGGGAATTAAGCAAGTGCCCCGTTTTGCCCCCGTCTTCTCGCTTTTGACTAGGCTGTGCATAGCGGCACAGAAATCGTTCCTGACCCAGACAGACGCGTCCCTACCTCCGTGCTCCCCCTCCCAGCTCACCGAGGACCCCTGGCGTGACGAGAGCCAAGAAAACACAGAGGAGGTTCGTGGCGCCCATGCCACGGCGGCAGCCCCAGCGGCGGGATGCGTTCCGGGACCCGCGAGCTTCTGGCTACTCCCGGAGGGTAGGGCTGGAACAGGAGACAGCGGCAAGCAAGAAAAGGTGGGCTCTTAAATAGTGTCTGGCACCACGTGCTAGCTTTGGACGCACACCTGCAGGCTGCCTGGGGGCGGGCGCCTACGCAGGAGAGGGTGGCCCTGGCGGGCAGGGGCGGGCCGGAGGGGGCGGGCAGACGGAGGAACTCCGATACCCAGTTGTTAGCTCCACTATATCTCTCAGGGCAGTGGCTTTCCAACTTTTGACTGTGCAAGTCAATGCATCCTTTTTTGCCTCTGGAAAAATGAAATAAACGTTTCATAAAACAGTAACCACCCTTACAAATCTACAAAGATCTAGTCTTTCCTTTCCTTTCCTTTTCTTTTTCCTTTCCTTTCTTCTATTTTTTTTCCTCTCCTTTATTTCTCTCCTTTTTCCTCTCCTTTATCCTCTCCCTTTGCCTCTCCTCTCCTCTCCTCTCCTTTGCTCTCTCTCCTCTCCTCTCTTTTCCTTTTATATATATTTTTAAAATTTTGTCTTGGATCCACTAATTTATTTCAAAAACTTAATTCTAACACTTGGGTTGATACAACAGTTTACTTTGAAAGGAAACTTATGATCAACAGAAACCTCTGCTATTATGTCCTTTTGATTTTGAAACAATTTCTACAGAAAAGTGGCAAGAATAGTACAAAGAATTTATAACACTGGGGCACAAAATTTTTGTTGCATCAACAAAAACACTTGTTCTTACCTAATTCAAGTGTGCTGATCTCAAATCTGACAGTTTTTCTCTGTAGGCTGGTTTTTTTGCAATTCAAATTTTAAGTTTTCATCCTATTTTACAATAGGATGTCATAAAATTTGCAGAAAACTTATTTAAATTCTATTCAGGCAAAAATTTGCATTTGTAGCTCTTGCTTTTGTGTACTTGTTGAGGACAAACTCGTTTGATGCTCTGGCAGTAGTCTGCTCATCACTAACAGCTCCAAGAATCGGGGAAACTTATCAAGGTGATTGTTCAGGAAGTGAATCTTAATGCTCATGTTATATCCAATGTTGCAGAAAGCCAACAGCATCCTTTGAACCAGAAATTCATAGTTTTCTGCTTTTCTGTTGCCATGGAAGTTCTTTGTAACTGCCACAAAAGACTGCCATGCTGCTTTCTCCTCCTTACTCATCTTCCTGACAAATTCTTTGTCACGTATAAGGGTTCAAATTTGAGGTCCATCAAATACACCTGCTTTTTGCCTTTTTTTTTTTTTTTTTTTTGTATTTTTTCGAAGCTGGAAACAGGAGGCAGTCAGACAGACTCCCGCATGCACCCGACCGGGATCCACCTGGCATGCCCACCAGGGGGCGATGCTCTGCCCATCTTGGGGCGTCGCTCTGTCGCAATCAGAGCTATTCTAGTGCCTAAGGCAGAGGCCACAGAGCCATCCTCAGCGCCGGGGGAAACTTTGCTCCAGTGGAGCCTTGGCTGCAGGAGGGGAAGAGAGAGACAGAGAGGAAGGAGAGGGGGAGGGGTGGAGAAGCAGATGAGTGCTTCTCCTGTGTGCCCTGGCGGGGAATCGAACCTGGGACTCCTGCATGCCAGGCCAATGCTCTACCACTGAGCCAACCGGCCAGGGCCAAATACACCTGCTTTTATCTTCTCAAAAGACAAGGCAGGAAAAGCAGAAATAATATGTTGAAAGCATTCACTTTCTCTATTCAAAGCCTGAACAAACTGCTTCATTAAGCCAAATTTGATATGAAGTGGGGGGAAAATGATCCTGTCTCAGTTAACTACAGGTTCATTCACAATATTTTGCATCCCTACTTCCAGAGCTTCACATTTTGGCCACTCCTTCTGTGCACAGTGTTTCTCCCGAGCTCAGCTGTCCCACAAACACAGAAAGCAAGGATACTTCGTGAAACCTCTCTGTTGTCCTAGCAGGAAATTTACCATTTTAATATCCACACAAATGATCCAGTTATGCTCCTCATACTTCAGTAAGTTGAGGATAATTTTTATGTCATTATAGTCTTCTCGCAGATGAGTTAAATAACCAATTGTAACCACTGCATAAACATTACCATTGTGTAGGAGAACACATTTCAGACTCCGTTTAGAGCTGTCAAGAAATACAGTCCGCCATTCTGTTGGACTGTAAGTAGTAACACCTAGCTGGCTGAGAAGACTACTGATATCATCAAGGTAAACAAAGTGTTTGTCTTCGAAAAAAAAGTCCACAAAAATTTGTTCATGCTTCCTGAAATGAGATACTTTAGCTGACCAGTGAAGTACATTCTTTTCTTGAAGCCTGGAGGCTAATAATTCAGCTGCTTTCTTTGATAGGCCCAAATCTTACTAAGTCATTCAATTTGGGTTGGCTAAACTGCTGAGGGGTTCAGATTCTATAACTATTTCTTCATGCATCTTATCAAAATACACTTGATCACCATGTTCACTTTCTTCATCCTTAGAAGAAATAAAACCATTGAAAACTGGAACTGGAAGTGTCTCAGAGTGTGGGATAGGTCGTATTGCTGAAGGAATATTAGGATATGCAATCATATGCCATTTTTTCTTGCTGATGCCCTTTGTATGGATCAGACAGAAATAACAGTCACTGATGTGGTCCTTAGGTTCACGCCAAACCATAGGAATATCAAAAGGCATTCCTTTGCATTTTCCTTTTGTCCAGTCACGAAGCATTTTCTTACAATTATGACACACAATATGAGGAGCCCAATTCTTGTCTTGATCACCAAGGGGAACTTGAAAATAGGCAATATATGCATGTGTCACAAATGATGAAATATTGCATCTTTGACGTTGAAGTATGTAATGGCCACATATATAACAGAAGGTGTCAGGACTATTCTTACATTTATGCCTACTTGAAGAAGCCATGATTCAATCTTAAAACAAAATAAGAGGGTGTTCTTATCAGATAATAATTTTTTACATTTAAAAACAACTACAATTATGTAAAAGTGATGTTTGTAAAACATTAATTGCCTTGTGGTTATGTTCAATCCAAGAGTCATTGCCCTTTAACTCCAATTTAAAAACCAATGCATGCCATTAACTATAACAAAAAGAAATTAAAAGTGCATAAAAACTAGAGCATGCACCAAAATACAGATTTCATGTTTGGAATCAGCGATGCAGAAATATATAGAAACAGTTCTAAAATCTCATGCAACAGAAAATGAAAAAAAATTGTTCCCCAGTGTAATCTAATGTTTATACTATAAAATATGTAATGTGTATATATAAAGTTATATATTATATATATATAAAATTCTCCAAATGACATTTTACTGTTTTCTTTATCATTCTCTGTTTCTCTGCCTCACTTTGAATGTATTGATTGATTAAATAGATAGATATATAGCTAGATAATAGAATAATAGATATAAATATATATAGTGTTATTTATATATAGTGATATTATATATACAGAGAGAGAGACAGATGCATATATAGTTATGTAATTACATGGTTGTTACTTTGGAACTATTTAAGATAAGGTACAGGCATGACACTCCTCTTCTAAATACATTAGTGTATATTTCCTAAAAGCAAGCATATTCTTGTACACAACGATAATGCAACGAGCAAAACCATAAATGCATATTGATATAATACTATTATCTAAGCGACAGACTGTACTCAAATTTCTCCAATCATCTCACTGATGTTTATTATAGCAAATACACACACACACTTTATTCTAGCCTAGGATCATTCTACAATCACAAATTGCATTTGACTGTTTTTGCCCCTCTCATTTAACCTGAAAAAGATCTTCAGTTTTTTTGTTTTGGTTTGGTTTTGGTTTTGTTGTGTCTTTCATGACCTTGACATTTTTGAAGAGTACACATCAAATATTTTGGTAGGATGACTTTTAAATTAGTTATCTATTGTGTAGTAACAAATTACCCTAAACTTATTGATTTAAAACAAGAATAAACATTTATTATCTTACACAGTTTCTGTGTGTCAAGAATTTGAGTGCAGCTTAGCTAGGGGGCTCTAGCTTGGGATTTCTCATGAGGTTGCAGTCAGGACATCAGCCAGAACTGCAGTCATCTAAAAGCTTGACAGGAGCTGGAAGATTCTCATCTAAGATGGCTCACTCACGTGGCTTTTGGCTGGAGATTTTAGATCCTCACCATGTGAAGCTCATCATAGAACTAGTTGAGTATTCTTGTGACCTGGTAGCTAGTTCTGTTTTTTTCTTCCCAAATAATAGAGTAAGACAGAAACCACAATGTCTTTTATAATCTATCCTCAGAAGTCATACTATGTTATTTCTACAGTGTCCTATTGGATACCATGATGATTAATTTTATGTGCTCAGATATATGGTCAAATGTTATTCTGAGTCTTTCTGTAAGATTGCTTTTGGTTGAGATTAACATTTTTTATAGTGATAACTTTCCATTTTTTTCAATTTTATTGAGACATAATTGACACATAATATTGTATTAATTTAAGGTGTATAACATAATGATTTGACATATGTATATATTGTGAAATAAATACCACAATAAAGTTAGTTAACTTCCATCCCTTACATAGTTACACTTATTTTCTTATGATGAGAACTTTTGAGATTTATTATCTTAGTAAATTAAAAAAAAATACAATACAGTATTGTTAACTATAGTCACCATGCTGTACATCACATCCCCAGAACTTGTTTATGTTCTAATAAGAATTTTCTGCCTTTTGACCATCGTGATCCATTTTGCCCACTCCTTGCCCCAACCTCTGGCAACCACCAACCTGCTCTCTGGTTTTATGAGTTCAGTTTTATTAGACCCCACATATATGTGGGACCATATAGTATTTGTCTTTCCCCATGTGCTTTGTTTCACTTAGCATAATACCCTCAAGGTCCATCTGTGTTGTCACAATGGCAATATTTCATTCTTCTTAATGGCCAAATAATATTCTTCTGTGTGTTTGTGACATGTTCTTTATACTTTTATCCATCTATTTTGAGATAGTGATTTCTTTTCCTTTGAACATATAACAAAAAGGGAGTTGCTGGGTCATATGGTAGTTCTATTTTTAATTTTTAAGGAATTGCCATACTGTTTACCTAGTGGCTGCACCCATATACATTCCCACCAAAAGACTATAGGGTTTCTTTTTATCCACATCTCCTCCAACGCTTGTTATCTCTTGTCTTTTTGGTAATAGCCATTCTAAGAGGTACAAGGTGAGATCTCATTTTAGTTTTGATTTACATTTCCCTGATGATTAGTGATGTTGAGCACCTTTTCATGTTTGCTGTGTAGAAGCTTTTTAACTTGATGTAATCAAACTTGTCTATTTTTGCTTATGTTGCATTTGTTATCAAATAATAATAAAAAAAAATTATTGCCAAGACCAATGCCAAGGAACTTAATATCTATGTTTTTTTCTAGAAGTTTTATGGTTTTAGAAATTAAGTTCGAGTCTTTAATCCACTTTGAGTTGTTTTTTGTTTATGACATAAGTTAGGAGACCAGTTTCATTCTATGGCATATGGTTGTCAAGTGTCACCACCACCATTTATTGAAGTGCCTATTCTTCCCTTATTTTGTATTGTCTTCTTTGTCATAAATTAATTAACCAGACATGTATGGGTATCTTTCTGTGAGCTCTATTCCATCCCACTGATCTATGTTTCTTTTTTATGCAAATACCATACTGTTTTTGTTGTTACTGCTTTTTAATATAGTTTGAAATTAGGATGTGTGATGTCTTTAGCTTTGTTCTTCTTTCTCAAGATTGTTTTGGCTACTCTGAGTCTTTTCTGGTTCCAAAGAAAAAGATATTTTGTGTGCACTTGAGAAAATTATGTTTTTTGCTACTGTTAGATAGACATTTCTTTAAACATGATTTATCCACCACCATTACAACATTAGTGTATTTTAAATTTAACTGTATATTTATCTTTACCAGTGAGATTAAACTCTCACATATTTTACTGTATTAATTTGCACCCTTTTATTTCAGCTTGAAGAAATATCTTTAACATTTCTTAGAAGACTTGTTTTGTAGTGATGAATTACTTCAGCTTTTACTTGTCCAGAAAACATCTCTCTCCTTCAATTGTCAAGGACAACTTTTCTGTGTAGAGTAGACTTCGTTGGCTTTTCTTTGAAAGACTTTTTCTTTCATTACTTGAATATATCATGCCTTTCTCTTCCAGCCAGAAATCTCGCTAAAAAAAATCTGCTAATTGTCTTACGAGTTTTCCCTTATATGTAACACATTGTTTTCCTCTTAATGCTTTTAAGAGTCTCTCCTTGTCTTTAACTTTTGACATTTTAATTATAGTGTATCTTGGTATGGGTCTCTTTGAATTAATTTTATTGGAACTCTCTGGAGTTCTTGGATATGATGTCTGTTACTTTCCCCAGGTTAGAGAACTTCTCAGCTATTATGATTTTTTGAATAAACATTCTGTCCCTTTCTCTTTTTCCTTTCTTTCTATAATAATCTCTTCTAATGTAACTATTGATCCGATGATGTTCTATAAGTCCCTTAAGTTGTCTTTACAATTTTTTATTTTTTTATTTTTGCTACTTTTATTGGATAAATTTCACTGTCTTATTTTCCGGTTTGTTAATTGTTTCTTCTATTTAATTTAGTTTGACATTGATGCGTTCTTTTCAATTTTTTAATTATTTCATTCTTCAGCTCTATTTCTTAATTCTTTCTTTATTTTTTGTTAAAATTCTCACTTTGTTCACACATTGTTCTCCTGATCTCAGTAAGCATTTTTATGACCGTTATTTTTAACTCTTTATTGGGTAAATTACTTATTTTTATTTTGTTAAAGCCTATTTCTGGAATTTTATCTCATTCTTTTACATGTAACATATTCCTGTTTCTTCATTTGCCTTGACTTGCTCTTTTGGTGCATTAGGTAAAAGATTTATCTCTTCCAGTCTTGAAAGAGTCTTGTGTAGGAGATGAACCATACTGTTCATGTTAGCTCTGTCTCTTGGTTTTCTCTCAAATCTTCATGATTACCTAAGCCACCTCTTTTGTTCTCTGGCTCACAGTGGTTAAGGGTGTGCCAGCATCTTTCAGAGCTCCAAAGGGGAGGTTCTCAGTTAACATTTAGATGCAGGCTGATTGGAAGCTGAACCCTCTGAAAGCAACCTTTAAATTTTGCACTAACCTCTTTCAAAGAAAGGTAGAGCAGGCATTTCTGTCTGTTCCCTCTGCTCTGAGCCCTGGGGAGACAGCTAGTTAAGAACTGTTTTTTTGTTTGCTACAGTCCTTTGAGACCTGGAACTCAAGCAGAACTGATCACCAGAGCCAAGTGATCAAGGGGTGTGTCCAAGGGGCAGCATTCACAAAAACCAGGATGTCAGATATGTACACCAGCTCTTTCCAGGGTGACACAATTGACCTGAAGCTGGCCAGAGGAAGAATGTGGATATGGCAGCCATAGGTCTTCCCAGTCTCTTCGAAGATTTTAGTCCACATTTGGCTGTGTCCTAAATAAAAGCTTGATCTTCTGACTACAACATATTTTTTAATAAAAATTTTTTTATTAATTTTAATGGGGTGACATCAATAAATCAGGGTACATATATTCAAAGAAAACATGTCCAGGTTATCTTGTCATTCAATTATGTTGCATACACATCACCCAAAGTCAGATTGACCTTCATCACCTTCTATCTAGTTTTCTTTGTGCCCCTCCCCCTCCCCCTCTTCCTCCTTCCCTCCCTACGCCCCGTAACCACCACACTCTTGTCCATGTCTCTTAGTCTCGTTTTTATGTCCCACCAATGTATGGAATAATGCAGTTCTTGTTTTTTTCTGATTTATTTATTTCACTCCATATAATGTTATCAAGATCCCACCATTTTGTTGTAAATGATCCGATGTCATCATTTCTTATGGCTGAGTAGTATACCATAGTATATATGTGCCACATCTTCTTTATCCAGTCTTCTATTTTTTTTTACAGTGATTAAAGCCTTTAAGCAAACTCTTGGCCAATACAACAAGAATCCATAAAAGAGTAGTGTCCTTAACATGTTCACCAAGTCCAAGTTGGCACCAACACCATTCCAAATCCCTGCAAATGCAACCCAACCCCAGTTCAGTCCGTTAGGAGCTGTCACAAGGAGCAGGAGTCCAGGAAAAGTCCGCATGGCACTGGAATTGTTGTCACAATTCTATACTTTGCAGCTCATATCCAAGTCCCAATGTCCGCCGATTCTAGCTGGTAATGATTCAGTTAGACTGGAAAAGCCATCCGCAGCATGTGTGGAAATGGAGCTTCTGTCTCCTCTGCCTGGAGAGATGAGACCAGGGTGCTTTTCCCTGAAGCTTTGCTACTGTGGCATGGTAAAGGGAACCTTGGGATACACTAAACTGGGTGGCAAGGTAAATTCATAATAGAAGTTGGCAAAAGGGGGAAAGCGAGCTCTAAATTAGGAGTAGGTCCCAGTCTGAAATATGAGTGGGGCATTGAAGTAGGAGGAATAAAGTAAGCACTATATATTAAACAAAGCAGCAGAAGATAGGACTATCCCAGAGATCTTCAAGGGAAGAATAAAAAACCTGACTATTCAGGCAAAACATAGTTAAGTGGCCCTTGTGCAAATGAGATCAGTTTACCTGCTTCTTGGAAGAGATACTCTAGGCTCGTCCACGGTGTCGTAGATGGGGCCAATGGCTCTGGGCACCTTCAGCCTTCAGTGGCAAACCCCAGCATTCTGGGCAAGGTTAGGTCATAGGTGGCTGGAGCAGGGCTGAAAGAGACTGAACCCTCCCTTAAAAGAGTGAGGGGGAAGCCTACCTTCCAGTGTCCCTTTTTCCTCACAGCAAAGGCATGTAAGCCTGGCAGGCTTTAGCTCAATGACCTTCCTTTTCACTATTGAAGCAGGACACAAATGGCATCCTACGAGACCTCTTTAAGGCATTGGAGCCTTTAAGGGCGTATCCTAAAAGCTGGTAGTTCACCTGATCTCTATTGGGCTTTTTCTGCCTCTTGGTACCTTAAAAGCCATGCTCAGAAGATCTTGCTGAGGGGTTTGAGGATCCCTATCTGCCTATATAAACCTTTTTTTGTATATCTGGAGCTATTTGGAAAAAGAGAAAACAGTGTTATTAGCTGGATTAAATAAAAGAAGGTAGAAGTTTGCAGGAGAAAAAGATTTGGCATCTCCTGTTCATCAACATTCAAAAGAAATTTAAAAATTTTTAAGTAAAAACCATGATATGGTAGACCCATAGGAGTTCCAGGATATGACTCCCCCCTTTTAAATTTTTTTAAAATTGACCTTAAAGTATTTGCTGGGTACACTTTAATAATACCTTGACTTTAAAGATTGTAAGAGATACCCATAATTCGAAAGGTTTGACAAAATACAGTAAATGCTTTTGCTACATTGTCAGTTTTAACCAGTTTAAGAAGTCCAATCATAGAAAAATGCATACAGACAATGATCTATAACATGCTTGGCAGCCTCTCCTGTTCTAGCAGAGGTTACTATAAATCCAGAATAAGTATCCACTGTAATGTGGACATACGACTGTTTGCCAAATGAAGGTATATGAGTAACATCCATTTGCCAAAGTTGTCCTGGTAGGAGTCTTTGAGGGTTAACTCTAAATGAAGGGACAGATTGTAGTATAGGACACCTTGGACAGGATTTACCAAACTGCTGTGCTGCTTCCCGAGAAAGTTGAAACTGTTTACACAGGGCTGCAGTGTTCTGGTGATGAATAGTATGAGACTGAATTGCTCGATCTGTCTTGGTTGCTCCAAATAATTTTCTTTTGGGTAGCTTGATCAACAAGGGCATTCCCTTGTGCTAAAGCTCCAGGGAGCATGGAGTGAGCTCGAGTATGTCCTATAAAACATGGAGCCCTATGTTGACATACAAGTCTTTGAAGAAGGAGGAACTGCTAAAATAGTTCATCAGCAGTTGTCCCTAAGACAGCAGTCTTTATAGTGGAAACAACCATAAGTAAATATTTGTTGTCTGTATATAGGTTAAAGGAGGAATATGGCAAATGCTGAAAAGCCATGATAATGGCATATAATTCTAGACTTTGAGCTGATTTTAAGTTGACTGTTTCAGCATAAAGTTGTCCATTGATTTGCAAAAGCAATTTGCCATTTAGTGGAAGTTTCCCAGAGCCATTGTTGTTGATCCTTTGAAAAAAGAAACAACAATAATTTTGAGGCTCAAAACTATCAGCTGTAAGGGTTGCCTATGCCCCTTGATGATCAAGGAGGCAACAAGATCAAACTATGCAAGTGTATTTATTAGATGGTTCAATGTGCCCAAGCTGTAGCTGCTCTTGTACCAATTGAGCAGCTGCCCTAAGCTGCCCTACTGAGAAAGGGGCCATTGGTCTACCCATAGAGGATTATCTGATTTCCAAGTAATTGGGTCTGCACAATGCATTAATGGGATAGCAGGAGCTACCAAGGCCCCTATGCTAAATTTTGATACCCTAATCCACGCCTCCTGGTATTGGGTGCCACTTCTATGAGGGTGAGAATTCCTTGCTGTTCTTTCCCTAGTCCCTTAGTGGGCAAAAATCCCCGATCAAGCATCTGAGTACTGACTAAACCATTAGGACTGACAAGCAATGCTCCCATATTTTTCAAAACATCTCTACCCCACAAATTAGCTGGCCATCCAGGGAGCACATAAGGCTTAAAAAAATCCAGAATGACCTTCTTAATCTTCCCAATGTAGATAACTAGAACTTTGTTGAGGGGGTTTACTCTGCCCTATACCTTGTAATTCTGTGGCTGCTGCATGAGTGGGCCAGGAAGAGGCAAATGTAGCTTAGCAATAACAGATACATCAGCTCCAGTATTTAAAAGTTCTTTAAGTTTATACCCTTGTATTGTTAGTTCCATTTCAGGGCGTTCCTGAACTATTTTTTTTTTAAATCCAACTGGCAAAATTAGAGGAGCCAAATCACCAATTTTCTTGGGGGCCCTTTTGCAGGATGTGGCCTGAGAAGCAGAATTAGCATCCTTATACTATTCTTCTAACTGCCTGAATTAGCCGTGAGACAAATTCTTTTTTTTAAAATTAATTTTAATGGGGTGACATTGATAAATCAGGGTATATATGTTCAGAGAAAACATCTCTAGGTTATTTTGACATGATTATGCTGCATTCCCATCACCCAAAGTCAAATTGTCTTCCATCACCTTCTAACTGGTTTTCTTTGTGCCCTTCCCCTCCCCCAACCCCCTACCTCTTCTCCCCCCGACCCCGTAACCACCACACTCTTGTCCATGTCTCTGAGACTCATTTTTATGTCCCACTTATGAATGGAATTATATAGTTCTTAGTTTTTTCTGATTTACTTATTTTGCTCAGTATAATGTTATCAAGGTCCATCCATGTTGTTGTAAATGATCCGATGTCATCATTTCTTATGGCTGAGTAGTATCCCATAGTATATATGCACCAAAGCTTTTTAATCCACTTGTCCACTGACGAACACTTGGGCTGTTTCCAGATCTTTGCTATTGTGAACAATGCTGCTATAAACATGGGGATGCATTTCTTCTTTTCAAACACGCTATGGTGTTCTTGAGGTATATTCCTAACAGTGGTATAGCTGGGTAAAAAGGCAGTTCGATTTTTAATTTCTTGAGGAATCTCCATACTGTTTTCCACAGTGGCTGCACCAGTCTGCATTCCCACCAGCAGTGCAGGAGGGTTCCCTTTTCTCCACATCCTCGCCAGCACTTATTCTGTGTTGTTTTGTTGATGAGTGCCATTCTGACCAGTGTGAGGTGATATCTCATTGTGGTTTTAATTTGCATTTCTCTAATGATTAGTGATGTTGAGCATTTTTTCATATGCCTTCTGGCCATCTGCTTGTCATCTTTGGAGAAGTGTCTATTCATTTCTTTTGCCCATTTTTTGGATTGGATTGTTTGTCTTCCTGGTATTAAGTTTTACATGTTCTTTATAAATTTTGGTTATTAACCCCTTCTCAGGCGCATTGTCAAATATATTCTCCCATTGTGTAGTTTGTCTTTTTATTCTGTTCTTATTGTCTTTAGCTGTGCAGAAGCTTTTTAGTTTGATGTAGTCCCATTTGTTTATCCTGTCTTTTATTTCACTTGCCTGTGGAGACAAATCAGCAAATATATTGTTGCGAGAGATGTCAGAGAGCTTGCTGCCTATGTTTTCTTCTAAGGTGCTTATAGTTTTACGGCTTGCATTTAAGTCTCTTATCCATTTTTAATTTATTTTTGTGAATGGTGTAAGTTGGTGGTCTAGTTTCATTTTTTTGCAGGTAACTGTCCAATTTTCCCAACACCATTTGTTGAAGAAGCTGTCTTTACTCCAATGTATGCTCTTACCTCCTTTGTCAAATATCAGCTGTTCATAAAAGTGTGGGTTTATTTCTGGGTTCTCAGTTCTGTTCCATTGATCTATATGCCTGTTCTTATGCCAGTACCAGGCTGTTTTGAGTACAATGGCTTTATAGCTTAACTTGATATCTGAATGTGTGATACCTCCCACTTTATTCTTCCTTTTCAAGATTGCTGGGGCTGTTCGTGTTCTCTTTTGGTTCCATATAAATTTTTGGAATATGTGTTCTATATCTTTGAAGTAAGTCATTGATATTTTAATTGGTATTGCATTGAATTTATAGACTACTTTGGGTAATATAGACATTTTAATGATGTTTATTATTCCTAACCATGAGCATGGTATATGCTTCCACTTCTTTGTATCTTCCCTGATTTCTTTTATCAACATTTTATAATTTTTCAAGTACAAGTCTTTAATCTCCCTGGTTAAATTTATTCCGAGGTACTTTATTTTTTTTGGTTGCAGTGGTAAAGGGGATTGCTTCCTTAATTTCTTTTTCTGACATTTCATTGTTAGTGTATAAAAATGCCTCTGATTTCTGAGTATTAATTTTATATCCTGTCACCTTACTGAATTCATTTATCAGGTCTAGTAGTTTTTTCACTGTGACTTTAGGGTTTTCTATATACAATATCATATCATCTGCAAATAATGATAATTTTACTTCTTCTTTTCCAATTTGGATGCCTTTTATTTCTTCTTCTTTTCTGATTGCTGTGGCTAGAACTTCCAGAACTATGTTGAATAAGAGTGGTGAAAAGAGGCACCCCTGCCTTGCTGCTTATCTTAAGGGGATTGCTTTTAATTTTTGCCCATTGAGTTTGATGTTGGCTGTGGGTTTGTCATAAATGGCCTTTATCATGTTGAGGTATGTTCCCTGTATTCCCACTTTGCTGAGAGTTTTGATCATGAATGGGTGCTGGATTTTATCAAATGCTTTTTCTGCATCTATTAAAATTATCATGTGGTTTTTCTGTTTCCTTTTGTTTATGTGATTAATCACATTGATTGATTTGTGAATATTGTACCAGCCTTGCCTCCCCAGAATAAATCCCACTTGATCATGGTGTATAATTTTTTTCATATATTGCTGGATCAAGTTTGCTAATATTTTGTTGAGGATTTTAGCATCTATATTCATCAGGGATATTGGCCTATAATTTTCTTTCTTTGTGTTGTCTTTGCCTAGTTTTGGAATCAGAATTATGCTTGCCTCATAAAAGGAGCTTGGAAGTCTTCCTTCCTCTTGAATTTTTTGAAATAGCTTGAGAAGGATAGGAGTTAGTTCTTCTTTGAATATTTGGTAGACTTCACTTGTGAAGCCATCAGGGCAAGGACTTTTTTTGGGGGGGATTTAATAACTGTTTCAATCTCATTTGTTATAATTGGTCTGTTTAGATTTTCTGATTCTTCCAGATTCATTTTTGGAAGATTATATGTTTCAAGGAATTTGTCCATTTCTTCTAGGTTGTCTAGTTTTTTGGCTTACAGTTCTTCATAGTATTTTCTTAAATTATTTTTTATTTCTGTTGTGTCAGTTGTTATTTCTCCACTCTCATTTCTAATTTTATTTATTTGAGTCCTCTCTCTTTTCTTCTTGGTGAGTCTGGTTAAAGGTTCATCGATCTTGTTTACCTTTTCAAAGAACCAGCTCCTGGTTTCATTGATCCTCTGTATTGTTTTTTAGCCTCTATGTCATTTATTTCTGCTCTGATCTTTATTATTTCTTTCCTTCTACTAGCTCTGGGCTTTACTTGCTGTTCTTTTTCTAGTTCTTTTAGATGTAGGGTCAAGTTGTTTATTTGAGCTTTTTCTAGCTTTCTATTAAAGTTGTTTATTTGAGCTTTTTCTAGCTTTCTATTATAGTTGTTTATTTGAGCTTTTTCTAGCTTCTTGAGGTATGCCTGTAATGCTATGAACTTCCCTCTCAGGACTGCTTTTGCTATGTCCCATAAATTATGAGTTGATGTATACTCATTATCATTCATTTCTAGGAATTTTTAAATTTCATCTTTGATCTCATTGTTTAACCATTTGTTATTTAATAACATGCTATTTAGTTTCAAAGTGTTTGAATATTTTTCAGTTTTTCTGTTGTGGTTGATTTCCAGTTCCATGCCATTGTGATCAGAGAAAGTGTTCGATATGATTTCAATCTTCTTAAACTTGTTGAGACTGCTTTTGTGCCCTAACATGTGGTCTATTCTAGAGAAAGCACCATGAGCACTTGAAAAGAATGTATATTCTGTTGCTTTAGGGTGAAAGGTTCTGAAGATATCTATTAAATCGAGTTGATCTGGTATGTTCTTTAAGTCTGCTGTTTCTTTGTTAATTTTTTTTCTTGAGGATCTATCTAGTGATGTTAGTGGGGTATTGAAATCCCCTACTACTATAGTATTGCTGTTGATCTTGCCCTTTAAATCCATCAAAGTCTGCTTTATATATTTTGGAGCTCCTATATTAGGTGCGTAGATATTTATAATGGTATATCTTCCTGTTGGATTGCTCCCTTTATCATTATGTAGTGACCTTCTTTATCTCTTACTATAGTCTTTGTTTTAAAGTCCATTTTGTCTGAAATAAGTATTGCTACCCTAGCTTTTTTTTCATTTCTATTTGTATGAAATATTTTTTTTCCATCCTTTGATCTTCAGTCTATGTGTATCTTTTGTTTTAATGTGTGTCTCTTGTAGACAGTATATGTATGGGTCCTGTTTTTTTATCCACGCAGCTACCCTATGTCTTTTGATCAGATCATTTAATCCATTTACATTTAAAGTTATTATTGATATGTAATTGTTTTTTGCCATTTTATTCTTTAAAACTGTATTCCTCTTTTGCTATATTTTTTTTCTTCTTTGATCTGTTTACAACAGACCACTTAGTATTTCTTGCAGCCTTGGTTTGGTTGTAGTGAATTCCTTGAGGTTTTTTTTGTCTAGAAAGCTTTTTATTTCTCCTTCAATTTTAAATGATAGCCTTGCTGGATAAAGTAGTCTTGGTTGTAGGCTCTTGTTCTGCATTACTTTGAATATTTCTTGCCATTCCCTTCTGGCCTCAAGTGTTTCTGTTGAGAAGTCAGAAGTCATCCTTATGGGGGCTCCTTTGTAGGTGATAGTCTTTTTTTCTCTAGCAGCTTTTAATATTTTCTCTTTATCACTTAGCTTTGGTATTTTAATTATGATGTGTCTTGGTGTTGATTTCTTTGGGTTTCTCTTTAATGGAGTTCTCTGTGCTTCTTGAACATGTGAGATGTTTTCCTGCCTTAATTGAGGGAAGTTTTCAGCTATGATATGTTTGAACAAAGTCTCTATCCTTTGTTCTTTCTCTTCTTCAGGAACCCCTATTATGCGGATGTTATTTCTCTTCATGTTGTCACAGAGCTCTCTTAGAGTTTCCTCAGACTTTCTGAGTCTCTTTTCTTTTTTCTGCTCTGCTTCCGTGCCTTTATTTATCATGTCCTCTAACTCGCTGATTCGATTCTCCACCTCATCCATCCTGTTTTTAATTCCTTCCATTGTGTTCTTAATTTCTGATATTGTATTTGTCATTTCTGACTGATTCTTTTTTATTATTTCAATGTCTTTTTTTATATTTGCTATCTCTTTATTTAGGTGTTTGTAATGACCATCTATTGTTGTTCTAATATCTTTGAGCAAACTAACAATCATTATTTTAAACTCTGCATCTGGTAATTTGGTTATATCTGATTCATTCAGGTCCTTTTCTGGGGATTTCTCTTGATTCATTTGTGTTGCATTTCTCTGCCTTCTCATTTTCTCTGTGTAAAAGAAGGTTTTGGCCACTGGAGTCAAACTGGGTGTGGCCTCTGTTCCCTAGGTATGGTCTGTCTGCTGGCTCGCCTCCCCCTCTGCTGTTGCTGCCTAGGGCGTTTGGGTATGGGGGTTGCCAGTGCCTGCCCACTGGGGCTGTTGCTGTGGTTTCTGCCTCTTCTTCACTAGAGTGGCTGTGATCACGTGCTCAGATATACAAGCCTTGGTGGCCTTGGCCTTTGCCCCGCCCCTGTGAGTGGTGTTATGCTCAGCCCTGAGGGCAGTGGCAAGCACCTTTGCTCAGTTGTGGGTCTCCGCGTGTTTCCAGGCTTTTGCCCAGCCCTTGCAGGAGCAGTCTGTTCGTGGGACGGCTGCAAGCCTTGGCTCCACAGGCCAGGCGGGACTCTGCTTGTTCTGGGGTTTTGGCTCCACCCCCATGGGAGGAGCCGGCTCCCAAGTCAGGCCACCAGCCTCAGTTCCCCGGGCAGGGCGAGGCTGTGCTCCTGCGCCATTGCTCAAGGGTGGGTCTCCACCCATTCCGGGGTTCCCGCCCTTCCCCTGCAGGCTGGATTGCAGGCGCCCGCAGTTGGGTTTGACTACTTTTGAACTTCCCCTCCTCCCCAGCCAGGCAAGACTGAGCTCACACTTGAGCCCACTGGTGGCCAGCCGGCTTCCGCCCTTGCCGACAGAACTGCGCTTTTGCATCCCACCGCTGCCCGCCCTCCAGTGAGCCCTCAGTCATGTGGGTGGGGGCGCTGCAGCTCAGACCCTAAGACTCACTACTGTAGTCCTGAAAGCTCTCTCTTTCTAAGCTACTCTGCTCTGAGTGCCACGGGAGAGCTTGTTTGGCTGGTGTCCTGCTTCCCTTTGCTAGTATTGCTGTTTCC
The DNA here is from genome assembly GCF_036850995.1 of Saccopteryx leptura. Taxonomy (NCBI): domain Eukaryota; kingdom Metazoa; phylum Chordata; class Mammalia; order Chiroptera; family Emballonuridae; genus Saccopteryx; species Saccopteryx leptura. The sequence goes on from NC_089504.1 coordinate 276,225,168, forward strand.
AGGGAAAAATATTCACTTCAGATTTAGGGAGTGACTCATCCCAGGGGTTAGGGTGGCTGTCTCCCAAAATGTTTCTTCCTGTGCCTCCTAGATTACACTCTCTTCCTGCTACTCCAGTCCTCTCCTCTCTCCCCATCCCCCAGAGCCCCGGGTGAGTGGTTGTGAGAGAGGTGTTCTGCGCGGTCCCTTTAAGAAGAATCCTGGGTCTGAGAAATCAGTCTCTTTCTCACAAACAGTATCCTGTCTTTTCTCCAGCTAAATACTCTCCATACTCCTCTTCTAGGCTGTGGGGCTGCAGGCTGGGGCTTTGCTTCTGGGATTCAGGACCCTCCCCTCTCTGCTAAACTCACTTCCTGCCACGCGAGTTTCTCCTGGCTGCCATTCACTCCAGGGAGCTGGGTAGCCCTCTCTGTGTTTCCACTTTTTCTACCAGTCTCGGTGTGGCTTCTTCAGTGTTCCTTGGTTGAAGAGTCCTCTTAGTTTAGTCCAAAGTTGGTTTTTCCAGATGATAGTTCTTAAAATTAGTTTGTATTCCACTTTGTTTCTGGGAGGTGAAAGTTGGTACGTCCGCCTACTCCATCGCCATCTTGTCTTCCCCCCGGCTACAACTTTTAAGATATAAATGGGTCTCTTTCACTGAAAGAGAGGGAGGTGGACATTTCTGTCTGCCTCTTGGCTAAACGCTAGGAGGATACCACAGTGAATTCATGTGAGCATTTTAAGAAATGTCTTTTAGTTCTCTATAACCTGGTAGGTCTCATGGACAGAAACCCTGTATTTTTTTTCTAGGGTATTATAAGTGCCCAATAAAGTACTTTCTTTTTTTCATTCATTTTAAGATTTTACTTATTTATTTTAGATAGAGAAGAGAGAGAAATGGGGCAGAGAACCAGGAAGCATCAACTTGTCATAGTTGCTTCTTGTATGTGCCTCAACCAAGTAAGCCCAGGTTTCAAATATCAGCATTCCAGGTGAACCAATTTTTTATCCACTGTGCCACCAAAGGTCAGGCAACCTTGTTGGGCTTTAAAGCTAGGTATTATGGGGGCCCTCAGGTAAATTCTTAAAAGGTGGAGTGCTAGGTATTGGGTCCAAACCCTTCACTTTTCAGGGAGAAGTTGGGAATTGAGTTTCCTCCCAATTGTATGTCACTGAACTGACAGGGGAGAAGGGAAGAGAAGGTATGGCAAGATTATATCTTAGCCCTTTTTACTCATTTTATTGAAAGCTATTTTCTATTTTCAAGTGTGTGGGAGTCATTCAACTGGTTTCTAGATTTCTTTCAGAGGGAATTGTTCCATGTGTAGCTTATGGCCTGTCTATAGAGGAGGTGAGTTCAGGAGCCTCCTGTGCCACCATTTTAGAGCAGAACTCCTGAGATTAACATTTAAATCAGTAGACTGGGTAAAGCAGTTTGCCCTGCTTAATGTGAGTGGGACTTTTCTAATCAGTTGAAGGCCTGAATAGAAGAAAAGGCTGACCCTTCCTTGAGTAAGCTAGAATTCTTCCTGCCTGACAACCCTTAAATTGGGTTATTAACTTTTTTCTCACGTCCATACTTGAACGGAGATGTCAGCACTTCCTGGGTCTCAAGCTTGTTGGCTTTCAGAAATGAGCTATACATTGGCTCTCCTGAGTCTACAGTTTGCCAAACTTACCTTACAGATCTTGGGACTGGTCAGGCTCCATAATTGCATGTGTCAACTCCTTATAATAAAAATCTCTCTTTCTTACTGGTTATTTCTCTGGAGACCCTTGATGCACAGATTGACCCTTTTCAGTGTGAGAGTTCACTCTACATGACTGGGAATATCAGAAGGTGGAGAGCACTTGGGGCCTCAGGAGGTTGGGTACCACAAGTCTCAATCTAATTTTAGCTGATGTTTCTTGATGATCAGATCCAGGTCATGCCTTTTTGGCAGGAACATTATAAAACGGTTGTTGTATCCTTTTCATTGTGTTATATCAGGAGGCAGATATTGTCTATTTATCCTGTTGCTGATGGTGTTAATTTTGGTCACTTTAAGGTGATGTCTGCTAGGTTTCTCTAGTATAATGTCATTATGTTTCCTTCGTAATTAATAAGCATTTTGTGAAGAGATAGTTTAAAACTATGTAAATATTTTATTTCTTTAATTAAATTTTTACCCATTAATTTTACTATTTAGTATTTTAGATAGTTCTTGCCTGAATCAACGCTTACTATGGTGGTTGCTAAATGGTATGTTTTTCTCATTCAATTATTATTTCTGTATTATTAATTAGCAGACTACTATAAAAGAAAGCTTTCCCTTCTCTCTAATTTATGTTTGTATGTTTGTGTATCAACATGGGTTTAATAGATAAATGTCAATATAGACTATTCAATGGGTCATAACTTATTACTATCATTTATTTTGGTGTTCAGGGGGCTGCTGTTTTGGCCAATAAGAGTCCTCAAATTAGCATCAGTGTCATATTGACCAGTATTCCTCAATCCTTAAGCTCCTCCTTTATGGCAAAACAATATGTTTCAAACTCACCTTGTGCTTTTCCTGAACCAGAACTGGAACTTGCCATTTCTCCAAAGAATACAGGTTCTTTTTGGCAGAAAAGGTATTTGAAAACCAAGATCTGGATGCTAACTGTATTCATTTGTATTGGAGCATCATTGCTTCTACACACTCTGAGATGGCAGTGATAGGAAATACAGTGGTATCTGGAGATACGGGTTTAATTTGTTCTGTAACCAAACTCATAAGTCAGTCAACTCCTATATCAAACAAATTTCTCCCATTTAAAATAACTGAAATATATTTAATCCATTTCAGCCCTGTGAAACATCCCCAAACTATCCTAAATTACAAAAAAAAGACATGTTTTTAATTAAGAAACACACATGTATACTTTACCAATGCATAACAAAATACAGTGGTACCTTGAGATACGAACAGACCAACATACAAATTTTTAAGATATGAGCTGCGACTCAGTCCATATTTTTATTAGAGATTCGAGTGAAATTCTGAGATATGAGTTGTGATTTGGGAAGCTGCCGCTAGTTGGTGCTTTGGTGCATGGGTCCAGTATTGGCAGTTTGATATACGAGTTGACTGACTTAGGAGCTCAGTTACAGAACGAATTAAATTTGTATCTCAAGGTACCACTGTATATGAAATAAAAGAAAAAAGTGTTATTTAGTACTGTAGTCTTACCTTGGAGACAGACAAGTGCGGCTAACGGAGGTGAATGGCCGAGGAGGAGGAAGGGAGGAAGGGATGCAGGCACTGTAGACATGTAAACTAAAACTGCACTTTCTTACACTAAATGTAAACTAAAACTGCATTTTCTTTACTTTAAACAAAATTAAAACTACACTTTCTTTACTTAAAAAAACCCACAAAAACTTAATTGTAAAAAAATGCACTTTCTTAACTTTAAACTTAACTTAAGCTTAATATTAGGTATTTTTCATTTAATCATCATCTCTTTTTTTGCCTTTTTGGCTGCACTTTCAGCACTTTCACTTGCAGGACTTTTGAATAAAAAGTTATCCAAAGAGGTTTGCTTTTGCCTGCCTTTTAAAATGTTACGGAAATGTGACAAACAAGTGTCATTAAAAAGTGCTGAAGCATGACCAGTTGAATCCTTTTCTGGGTGTTTCTTTTCAATGAAACTTGAAAGCTTCTTGCACATTGCCAGCATGTCTTTAATTTCACTTGTAGAAATCACTTCCTCCGACTCTACCTCCTCCTCACTACTAATCTCTTGCAGAAGCTCTGTATGTTGCATCATCTGTAGCTCCTTCAACTCCTCAGTTGAGAGTTCCTCCTCATGTTCCTCGAGGAGCTTGTTTACGTCACCCTCATCTACCTCCAGACCCATCGACTTTCCAAGGGACACAATCTCCTCCAACACTTCTACCTCAGTCTCAGTCTCTGGTTCAAATCCTTCAAAGTCCCTCTCTGCAACAACATCAGGCCATAACTTTTTCTATGCCGAGTTCCAGGTTCTTGTAACTTCTTGCCATGCCTAGTCAGTAATGTGTAAACATATCACGATGTTGTAGTGATCTTTCCAAAACTCTCGAAGGGTTAGATTTGTATTCTCAGTCACCTCAGAGCAGTGGCAGAACAAGTGCTTTGTGTAAAGCTTTTTAAAGTTGGAAATGGCCTGCTGATCCATAGGTTGCAAGATTCAAGTCATGTTGGGTGGGAGGTAGTGGACTTCCACAAATTTGAACTCATCGAGAATGTCATCTTCAAGACCAGGTGGGTGGGCTGGAGCATTTTCAAGGATTAGTAATGCTTTCATTGGGAGTTTATTTTCTTGAAGATATTTCTTCACTGCAGGACCAAAGATGAGACTTACCCATTCAATAAAATACTGCTGCGTAACCCATGCCCTAGCATTGGCGCTCCACATAACCTGCAGTTTTTCCTTAAGAATCTTGGAGTCTTAAAGCCTCGAGGATTTTTGGAATAATATACTAGCAATGGTTTTACTTTACAGTCACCACTAGCATTTGCACACAATGCAAGGGTCATACGGTCCTTCATGGGTTTATGGCCTGGCAGCTTCTTCTCCTCTGCAGTGATGAAAGTCCTCTAGGGCATTTTTTTTCCCAAAACAATCCTGTTTCATCACAGTTGAACACGTTGGGGGATGTAGCCTTCCTTTGCGATAAGCGCAGCAAAATGTGCAATGTACTCCTCAGCTGCCTTAATGTCAGCACTCGCAGCTTCACCATGCCTCACCACTGAGTGGATGCCAGATCTCTTCTTGAAATTTTCAAACCAGCCGTGACTTGCCTTAAACATATCTTCTGCTGCCTCTTTTGAGATTGATGGTTCTTTCTTCTTCAAGTCGCCGTAAATAATACGTGCCTTTTCACATATTACTGTCACTGTATCTTCTGCCAGCTCTTTCTCTTTCACCCACACCAGCAGAAACTTCTCCATTTCTTCATGGATATTTGTCCTTAATTGGACAATCTCATTTGATGCTCCAGCAGCCTTACATATTATTGTTTTGATTTTCCAGTCCCTGCTAACCACCAATTTACCTGTTGTTTTTGTGAAATTAGCCTTTCTGTTCCTTTGTTTTAGAATCCACATACAAGTCATATCGTACAGTATTTGTCTTTCTTTGTCTGGCTTATTTCACTTAATGTAATTTTATCTATGTTGTCACAAAGGCAGAATTTCAATATTTTTTCTCATGGCCAAATAATTGTGTATATATGCATATAACAGGTTCTTTGTCAATTTATATGTTAACATTTCTATTATTTCTATATCATAGCTAGTGTGAATAATGCTTCAGTAAATATGGAAGTTCAAATATCTCTTCAAGATCCAGTGTGCTATTTGTAAATGCATAGACAAATTAATACAAAAATCTATCTATCTATCTATCATCTATCTATCTATCTATCTATCCATCTAAGTATCGTATATATATCTACATATTCATATAAGTATTTATAGTCAAATATGTAAATGAAATTATCATGGGAAAATAAAAGAGAAAGAGGGAAGCCAGTTGGGCATTTTGTAGGGTGTGGGAGAATTTGAGTTTTTATTCTGAAAGACCTTTGGGCCACTGGGAACAGAAATTAAGGCTTGCTAGAATAGCTAGAATGAAAAAATCAGATAATAAAAAATGTATCAATAATATGAAAAAAATTGAGACCCAAGAGAAGTGACACATATGTCCACACTAAATATTGTACATGCCTGTTTATATCAACACCGTACTTAATAGCCAAAAAGTGTAATTGGCAATCAACTGATGAATGGGTAAACAACACTGGGGAACAAAATTTTTGTTGCATCCAAAAAACATTTGTTCTTACCTAATTCGAGTGTACTGATCTCAAATCTGACATTAGTTTTTCTCTGTAAGCTACAGTTTTTTTGCAATTCAAGATTTTAAGTTTTCATCTTATTGTAAAATTTTCAACATTTAGTTTAACATAATGAAGTAAAATGTCTTCATGGGCATCATCTTTGTGAAAATATAATAATTTATATAATGCAGTAAATACACTAATACACTAAAAGATATGACTGTATCAGAATTTATCTACAATTTCAAAATAGAACATATTAAAATACTTATTTATTCATAAAATTTGCGCAAAACTTATTTAAATTCTATTCAGGCAAAATTTTGCATTTGTCGCTCTTGCGTTGGTGTACATGTTGAGGACAATCTCTTTTGATGCTCTAGCAGTAGTCTGCCATCATTTAGAGCTGTCAAGAATAGCCACCATTCTGTTGGACTGTAAGTGGTAACACCTAGCTGGCTGAGAAGACTACTGATATCATACAGTAAACAAAGTGTTTGTCTTCAAAAAAAAAGTCCACAAAAATTTGTTCATGCTTCCTGAAATGGGATACTTTAGCTGACTGGTGAAGTACATTATTTTCTTGAAGCCTGGAGGCTAAAAACTCAGCTGCTTTCTTTGATAGGCCCAAATCTCTTACTAAGTCATTCAATTCAGGTTGGCTAAACTGCTGAGGGGTTAATGACTGCTTGGCATCAGAAGACCCTTCAGATTCTACAACCATTTCCTCATGCATCATGCATCTTATCAAAATATACTAGATCACCATGTTCACTTTCTTCATCCTTAGAAGAAATAAAACCATTGAAAACTGGAACCGGAAGTGTCTCAGAATGTGGAATAGGTCGTATTGCTGAAGGAATATTAGGATATGCAATCATATGCCATTTTTTCTTGCTGATACCCTTTGTATGGATCAGACAGAAATAACAGTCACTGCTGTGGTCCTTAGGTTCACGACAAACCATGGGAATATCAAAAGGCATTCCTTTGCATTTTCCTTTTGTCCAGTCACGAAGCATTTCCTTACAATTACGACACACAATATGAGGAGCCCAATTCTTGTCTTGATCACCAAGGGGAACTTGAAAATAGACAATATATGCACGTGTCACAAATGATGAAATATTGCATCTTTGACGTTGAAGTGTGTAATGGCCACATATATAACAGAAGATGTCAGGACTAGTCTTACATTTATGCCTACTCGAAGCCATGATTCAATCTTAAAACAAAATAAGAGGGTGTTCTTATCAGATAATAATTTTTTACATTTAAAAACAACTACAATTATGTAAAAGTGATGTTTGTAAAACATTAATTGCCTTGTGGTTATGTTCAATCCAAGAGTTGTTGCCCTTTAACTTCAATTTAAAAACCAATGCATGCCATTAACTGTAACAAAAAGAAATTAAAAGTGCATAAAAACTAGAGCATGCACCAAAATACGGATTTCAGATTTCAAATCAGTGATGCATAAATATATAGAAAAAGTTCTAAAAACTCATGCAACAGCAAATGAAAAAAAAATTTGTTCCCCAGTGCAATCCATACAATGAACTATTATTCTGCCATTAGAAGGAATGAAGTACTGATAAATTTTACCAACTTTACAAGTTGGGTAAACCTGCAAACATGCTAAGTGAAAGAAGCCAGTCACAAATTCCATTTGTATGAAAGTCCATATTAAGGAAATCTATAACAACAAAGTAGATTAGACAAAGGTTACTTATTGATGAAGAAGATAGGGGGAAAATAGAGTGATAACTAAAAGGTATAGGATTTCTTCTTGAAGTGATGAGAATGTTCTAAAATCAACTGTGATGATCATTGCACATATTTGTGAATATACTAAAAGTCATTTAATTGTACACTTTACATGTATGTAAACTATTATTAGCTCAATAAAGCAGTTTGCAAAAAATTAAGGTTATAGAAACTTAAAAATCAGTAATAAAAAATATAACATGCAAACCAGTAAAATAAATATACTATAGCTATATTAATTATTGACAAAATAGAATTTAAGGCAGCAAAGATTACTAAAAATAAAGAGGGTCACTTAATAATGATAAAAGAATAATTCACTTAGATGATTTAATAATTATAAATTGGTCTGTATATCATAACATAGCCTCAAAGTATGTAACCGTTTGACAGAAGTATATGAAAAAATAGACAAATTCACAATTTAAATTTACAGATAAATTTTAATTTATCTGTCAATAATTGATAGATTAAGCTGACAGAAAATAAGTAAATATATTGATAATTCATATAATGTTATTAACACATATGACATAATGAGAGGGCTTATAGGACACTGAGCCCAACAAATGCTAAATATACCTTTTTGTTAAGTACATAGGGACAGTTTGCAAAATTGACCACAGACTGGATAATAAAGCAAATCTCAAAATACTCAAAGACTGAAATCATGCAATATGTTCTCTGACTTGAATACCATTAAGCTAGAAATCAATAATTAAAAAATAAATAATTTTAAAAACTATATATTTGAAAATTAAGATAGACACTTCTAAATAACACATGCACCAGGGAAGAAAAAATTGTAATAGAAATTAATATATACTAGTATGTATTCAAAGTGAATCATGAAAAATATCACATTAAAATGTGTGGGATTCAGTGAATGTAGGTTCTAGGGAAAAATGCAATGTCTTACATGGATATATTGAAAAGTCTCAACAAAAAAGTAAAAAAGCCTGACCTTTGGTAGTGCAGTGGATAAAGCATCGATCTGGAATTTTGAGGTCACTGAGCTTATCTGGTCAAGACACATATGGGAGTTGATGCTTCCTGCTCCTCCTCCTTCCCTTTCTCTCTCTCTCTCTCTCTCTCTCCTCTCTAAAAAATGAATAAAGTTAAAAAAAAGAAAGTCTGAAAAGCACCTATTTTGAGTAGTTAGAAAAACAATGCTAAAAAAAAATAGTAGGAAAGCTTCTTAAAAGTAAGAGTAAATAAAAACCAAATAAGAACCAAGTTGGGTTTTTTCAAAAGTTTAAATAATTGGACATGGAGATGTACACCTGAAACCTGTGTCTTCTTATGAACTAATGTTACCTCATTAAATTTAATTTCTAATACATAAATGGACAAATAACTAGTGATAGTTTTCAAGAAGAGAAAAGAAAAGTAAAGGCAATGGTGAATATGAAAAATGTACAAGGAGTTGTTAAAGTAGACGGATCAAGAAGACATGCCAAATTTGTTGAATGAACCAATTCATAAGTCCCTAGTAAAGTGCTTACCAATCTGTTATTTACCAAAGATACTTTCTACAACCATTGATCAGTTTTGGAACTTCCAGCTTCTGATGAATTATAAAAGAAATTGATAACAGGTCATCCTAAACTATCTCTTTATAGTCTCCTTTTCTTACAACAAAATTGTATTTATGCTAGGTTATCCTTAGACCATAGGTTATGAATGGGATTCTCACGCTAGCACATTGTACAAATGGGGCTAACACATCTGCAAATTGTGGTTTTCAGTGGTGATAGGGATTGGGATCTGAACTTGCTGGCATATTGCCATGAACACATATATATATATTGAGTGTCTATACATGGTAGAGAGCCCCCTGAAAGCTACCAGAAAAGAAAATCATTCTCCATGAGACTTAATTTTTCCCAACTCAGTGTTTTAGAAACCTTCCATGACACTAATCTTAATTAATTAATTCATGTGGAGTTAAAAAACAGCTTCAATGTTGTACCATCTAATTAAATTAACATTACTTAAAATGTGGGTTTCTTGAATACGACAAAATGTCATGATTTTTTAAAAAAGGAAAAACAATTTCTAGGGATATCCTGGTTAGTCTATTTGAAAAGCAGAAGAGGAACAGCTTTCTTTGGGGGGTTTCCACATTGGCTTTGGGTGTGGAATATTGCATCCTCAGTAGTGAAAGAAGTTTATTCAGCAGCCACATAAAGAGTGATGTTCTTTCCCTTTTGGAAAAGAGAATTGATGTAATATCAACCGAGCAGAATCAGTGTCTAGATCCTGGCTAGGACAATTTGTTCCCCTTCTAAATCACTTGATTATTTCAATGAGTGGCCAGTTTAAAACTAGCACTCTGTTTTGTAAATTACCTCAACATAACTCTATCACATAATGTTAATGAATGAACTGTCCATGAAAATGGTCAAGCATTGGGTTTGCTGACCCTTGAGATCAGGTGGTCGTGTTAGTGGTGAAATGGTCAGGAGACTAAGTGATGGGGACATTTACTGGGGCTTTCCAGGCTACCTAACTCTTTATAGACATTTCATCACTATTTATATTTTTATTCCTTTGTAGTCAAGGCAGAAGAGATTTTGCTACCATTTGGATCTACCTTCCCGCAAAAATTCATGGATTTGTATTTCATATTTTGCTGCATTTAACCTATTTCTTCAGATGCTGTGTTTGTGGAGTACCGAAGCAAAGACTTGACCACTTGCTGTTTTCCAAGGTGCAGAATACTCGAAATTCCCTTTGACCACCATTGGGAATTGTGACTGATAGCTACCATCTGTGGGATCCCATCTTTGCCTCCTGAGGTATCCCGATTAAGAAGAGCAGCAGGGGCCAGTAAGTAGTGGAAGAGGGTGTCCTGTCACTCTCCTTCCAGACATTTCCATCCTTTCTTAATGGCTCCTTTGTTTCTTTCTTGGGCTTTATCCAGATTTTAAACAAAGATCTCTGGTTACAAGAAGATAAAGATTAGTCATGGCTTACTGTCTTTATTCCTGTTTCTCCTTGACATGTGAAGAAGTCCTTTAGCTCATCTTCCTTGCCTAGAATTCACTTTTAAAAGAACAGACTAATTTACTAATGACATTAAATTAAATTACAAACACTCAAGACATAATTTTACTTATAAAAAAAGCACTTTCCCTAATTTACTCAGCAATCAAGTATTTTTTAAAAGTTTTTCCCTGAAGATTTGATGAGTGAGGAAAGACAGTGCCAAGTTATGTAACTTATTAGTAGTTAATTGACATATAATATATATATGCTTACAAAGAAGAACAAAGTAGGATTTTAATAAGGCATTTTTTGAAGCCCAAGAACATTTGATATTCTTTTTTTACTGCTTCATTAATTTTTTTATTTATTTTTAATATTTTCTCCTTTTTAAGTTTTATTGAATTTATTGGGGTGACATTGGTTAATAAAATTATATAGGTTTTAAGTGTATAACTGTAACACATCATCTGTATATTTCATCATGTATTCACGACCCAAAGTCAAGTCTCCTTCCATCAGTAACTATCCCCAGAAGTAAATTTTCACAAGTTGAAGTTCAGTTTGTGCATTAAGAGGAATTTAAAAGTATTATTCTCAACACTGGAAACAAGATAAACAATAATCAAGTGAAGTAGTTTTGAATTTCATTAAAATCTATAAGTTGTAAAATTAGTAATTCATATGGCAAATAATATAACCCAGTGAAAAATTTAATTTGTTCATTATAAGAATAATTATATATATATATATATATATATCTGAAGTTGATAAACTTATTTAAGCAATTTTAACACATCTATAAAAGCTCTAAATCAGTTTGCTCACTTGAGGTCATAGGATTTAAAGCTAAAAATAAAAGCAATTTCTCTAAATTCAAAAACAATTAAAAAGAATAGCAGCAATAAAGATGATAAAACCTTCATTTTATAAACATTTCCCAGATCACTGGGCAACACAGAACAATTTGAGATTAGGCTATCTTTATAGATACTTGGTATAAGTAGATCAATGATAACTGATATCTGCAAATATAGCAAGTGTCTGAAAAGGGCAAAGTTCACCAAGGGTCTACAACTTGCAAATCACAAGACAACAAACAGTCAACATGTAAAGCACATACGTATATGCAATCTCACTTCTGATTTCAATTAATAGGGAACAGTGACACCAGACAGGAAACTTAGACAATCTATTATCTCCCAAACTGTAACTCTCCCAGAAAGTCTACAAATTCTTGCCAAGTAAGATTTAATTTTAAGTGATATTTATTAAGTGATAATTAATAACCATTTCCAGCTCCACTGTAACATACAGAAAGTAAAAGAAAATCAAATCTTCCTTTCTTCAGAAGTGTTAGAAAACAGTTTGTGCATCAAAGTTAAATAATGCATGAAAATATTAATGAACCACTGCATCTAAACACATTTCTATTCCTATAATAACCATTTATCTTTTAACATCTTAGCTGTTTTCAGCCACCACAAATGACAGGTAAGAACTCCACAGTATATTTACTGCAAGTCATACATCGAAAATTTTACTTCTCTAAAACACATTGTATAAGAAGTAGAATAACTAAAAACATGTAAACTTGCTCAAAGTAATCAGACATGCAGTTTTCTTCTAGGGATCTTTTGTTTTATAAGCTATTGCTGCTTCTATGGCTGGTGACTTTGCATGCTTAACAGCAGTCATGGAGATTTCTTGATATACTTTGTACCATTAGCAATAACCTATAGAACAGGGTCAGGCAGAAAGAGCCCGGTTTCTGAGGAGCGTGACTTGACCTGGACTTCGGTCTCTACCTCACCTCAGTTCTGGGCAGAGCAAACTGCATAATCAAACACACAGGCTTTGTTTCAGGCCTCACAGGGTTTTGTTGTTCTTGTTTATTTATCCCTTCTATTGCTTTATTTCTGAATTGCTCCCACATGACATCACTTTCTTCTTGTGCCTTTAACATTAATTTATTCAATTGTCATAAATTTTGTCATGATTCTCCCATTTTTCTTCACTTAAGTCTGTTTGGAAAATAAAGACATTTCTGCTGAAGCAGAAGTCAGTTTTCCATGTTCAACATGTGATAAATAACACAGTTTCTTCCTTGCATAACATCTTTTTCAATGGTTACTTATTTTCAGTTATTTTCCTTGTTTCATTACTCTGTGTCTGTCTTTACTACTTTATAAACTATTTCTGCAAGTATTAACATATTACAGAAGAGAAAGTCTTAAAGAATTTTGAGTAATTACCAAGGAGCGTAATATTTTTGTTGTAATATTGATAAAATGCGTAGGTTAACAATGCTGTCTGTAGCACTGACCTCTCCAGGGGGTATTGTGTGGAATAAAGCTGCCAGTAAATTATCTAAAAATATAGTGAGTACTGCTTCTCAATCACAAGCCTTCCTAAAGTGAGTTCTTGTTGGTCAAATAAGTTTGTAAATGTGATATATATGTTTGCTCGCTTGTGACTTATATTGGGTGTGGGGGACAGGCTATAAGCAGGCCAGGTTGTTGTAGCCTGGGGTTTGGTTTTGGGACTAAGCTTTTCCCCACACCCTTGAATGATTGTATTATCTGGGTGGTGCACTCTCATGAGGAATCCAATTATGCCTTGGATGGGTGACTTTGTATCGGAGACTTCCTTGTTTGTATATTGGATTAAGGGATTTTGGTTTTCTACACTATAAAGTGGGACAGACCAGGAGCTTGGACACACAGTTCCTGCTATCACAATTGCAGGGGCTTCCCTGATCCCTTGCCCTTCATGGGAAGAGCTGGTTTTCTGCTTTTCCCTTGTCTTCTTTTGTGGTTTGCCTGTCTTGGTGAGACACCAATAAATAGGATGGCCCCCCGTCCTCTGACTCCGCCATTTCTTTATCGTCTGCCCGAATCCAATGGGAACCTGCATGTGAATGGCCACGATGGCGGCTCCTGGCCTTACAGTTCTTTTTTAAAAAAGTCTACCCAGAAACTTCGCATTCATAGTAAGTGCAATTCAGTGTATGCAAATATGTTTATATTTGGTGTTTTGATAGTTGACCGGGCTGTAAGTACTCAGAAGTTTTAAAAGCTATTCTCCAAGAGAGCTGATCCACTCTGTTATCATATGCTATTTATTCCTTTCTGTTGCCATTTAAGAGCCATATCACCATGGGTTCTTACATGGAAATAGGAGCTATTTTTGGAAAAATCACAGGCAAGAACAATGATATCTCTACAGATGATTATCAAAGCAATTATTTCTTTTGTCATTTATTCATTCAACTTACTGAACAAATGGTGTGGACCAGACATTATTCTAATTGCTTGGCAAAACAGGCAAAAAGCTCATTCTAGTCTAATTAAGGGATCCCAAAGTGTAGCTTTCTATACCTGTGAATAATAAAATAATTCCATACATGTTTTGCACCAAAAGATTTCAATATCACTGAAACTTCTTCTCCTTTCTTGGAGTCACCATATGTTGTGGAAAGCGAGAGTGCATATCTCCTTCATTTATCTTGTCATAATGAAACACATTTATCTATAGATAAATTGTGGGGCTTGTAAAAACAATAAAAAGTCAATCTCCTTTACTGATGAGGTAGAAGAATACTATTCTTTAAATAATTTCCATTGTTTCATCCACGCCTCTTCTTTCCCGAAGCGTTTCATTGTATATACATTTTTCTATTTTCTGCTTTCATGTGACAACATATTTTCAAGTATTCCTCCTCTAAGTCGATGCCATTTATAGTACTTCATAATCAAATGGGTATTTAGTTCTATGTTTCCATTAATAAGCATTTTTAAATATTTTTCTCTTGAAGAATATTATAAATCTTTCTATGCCAGTGAGGAAATTCCTTGATTCATGTTTCTTAGCAAAGGAAATCTGCATAGATAATAAGTGTATAAAGAGATGCTGAATCTCACTAGTAACCAAGGTATTACAAATTAAAACCAGTATTATCACACACTCATAAGAATGGCAAAAATTTTAAAGTTGGTATTGGCAAAAATACCAAAGCACTGATGAGGATGTGACACCGAGGGCACTTCCACACCCTGCTGGTAGGAAGGCGAATTAGAACTTCTGTGCAGAATTATTGGGCCACATCTCGTATATATCTCCAACAGTTCCATTTCTAGTGTGTACCCCAGGGAAACTCTAGCATGGAAGTTGCATTTATGCAAATTTATATAATATATACATCAGTGAAAATGGTTGAATTGAAGTTGTATGTATCAACATGGATTATTCTAAAAAACATGCTCTTGAGAAAGGTTGAAAATTGAAGGCTACATGGAGAATGATTCCACTTATATAAAAATTACAAATATTCAAAACAATATTACTTTTTGTCCACATAAAAATGCATCCATTTTTTGGTAAAAAAAAAAAAAGATAAAAAGGGCATAGAAATACTGAATGCCACTTTAGAGATAGTGGTTACCTTTAAGCAGAGAAGGAACAAAACTGAATAGGACAAGAGTATATAAGAGACTTGAATTCATAACTGCAATTTTAAAAATAATCTGAAGCAAGTATACAAAATGGTAAAATTTGACAAAGTTTGGTTTGGGGTTCACAGTTTTTCATTATTCTATTTTTTCTGTGTGTTTAACATATTTTTTTTTCTTTTTTTATAGAGAGGGGAGAGAGAGAGAGAGAGAGAAGGGGGGAGGAGCAGAAAGCATCAACTCCCATATGTGCCTTGACCAGACAAGCCCAGGGTTTTGAACCGGCAACCTCAGCATTTCCAGGTTGACACTTTATCCACTGTGCCACCACAGGTCAGGCTGTTTAACATATTTTAAAATGAAAAGAAACTATAAGTCAATGGGACAGAGATGGTTTGTAGCAGAAGCTAGAAAGCCTGGGGTCAGAGACAAGAGAGTTTGCAATGTGTATCCTGTCCTGTCCAGTGAAGCAAACACTGGATGTGGAGGGCTGTGAACATCTATTCAGCAGAGAAATTGTTTCATCAGGTTATGCAAAGGTCTAGATCAGTGGCTGTATGTCAGAGTCATGTGAGAGGTCTACAAAAATAAGTTGGGGTTCACTCCCAGAAATTCTGATTTAATTGATCAAGGGGGCACATCAGTAATTTTAAAAACCTCCCTGAGTGATTCTAATGTAGTCAGGATTGAGAACCACAGCTTGGGTGAAATATTCCTCAATATACTTTCCTTGTCTCTTTTCTCTGATTCCAACTTCATAAGTGACTTTCTGAGGTCTAGGTTTGGATAGAGAAAAGGAAGGAGAGGCTCCACTGGTCACTAGAAAATTTATACGATTTATGAAAACAGTTTCATGGAAGTTCTGTTAGTGAGACCACCATAGATCAATCCATACTTTTGCTGATGAAAATCAATTTTTGAAACTGTCAAGGATTAGTCATTAGAATGTGAGGACACAAATATTAACCTTGAGAAAACGTGCCCAGGTGGCCAGCCAGCCTGATTTTATCACCTTCTCACCCTTTCCTTCTACATGGTCACATTGTTTCATTTAAAATTCTTTTGGTTTATCATTATCCTCAAGTAAAGCCCAAATATCTTAAAGGGACCTGTAATACTTACAGCCAAGATGTTCTAGCCTTGTGCTCTTATTTCCCCCTCCCATAACTTAATCACTTGTGTTACCACCAAGGCTAACCTTACCAAGTCTGTGAGATTTCATGCTTGAACAAGCTGTTTCTTTCCTTCTTTCTCCAACTCCTTACCCATGGCAGCTACAACCACTCCTCTTGAACAACTCCTTCTAATCTCTCAGATTTTAAATTTAGGGCTTATAACCCCCAGTGATCCTTCTATTTTACTAATTAACTGTTCTAAATGTTATTGGAGCTAGAAGGAAGTGCACAGTGGATAGAAAAAAATGTATTTTTAAGGTTGCAGGCACATTTCTATCTATTGGAATAGTTCTCTTTTATCATCAGTATTATTCATTTCAGATGGAGATTCACCCTCTTATCCATACAATGTTATTATCATTTGCCCAAAAGCAAAGTAATTTCTCTCAAAACATTGAATCTCCTACATACGTACATATATATATACATATACATGTCTGAAATGTTTTATTCCTCATTCACATATTTGGCACACATTAATTGGGAATTTAGGAAATTTATTCTGTGCTGAGTCTTGGGAAAACAAGGATCATTAACTTTTACTCATCATTTGGGTCTCAATTTAGGCCTTAATTCTCCCAAGAAGCATTTCTGACTCCTCATGTCCAGGTTTTTACCCTCTTCTTCTTCCATAGCATGCTGGAATGCCCATATCCCAGGGCTTTTCACACTCAGAAATCACCTGTTCATTTGCGTGTATTTCTGTATTTGTAACAGAGTGAAATGCTCCTGCTCTCTGACTCCATCTTGGTTCTAGCCTGCATTTTCCCCCAAGATATAGAAAAAATAAAAAGTGGCCCTGGCCGGTTGGCTCAGCAGTAGAGCGTCGGCCCGGCATGCAGGAGTTCCGGGTTTGATTCCCTGCCAGGGCACACAGGAGAGGCGCCCATTTGCTTCTCCACCCCTCCCCCTCTCCTTCCTCTCTGTCTCTCTCTTCCCCTCACGCAGCGAGGCTCCATTGGAGCAAAGATGGCCCGGGAGCTGGGGATGGCTCTGGGGCCTCTGCCTCAGGCGCTAGAATGGCTCTTGACGCAACAGAGCAACGCCCCAGAGGGGCAAAGCATCGCCCCCTGGTGGGCATGCCGGGTGGATCCCGGTCGGGCGCATGTGGGAGTCTGTCTGACTGCCTCCCCGTTTCTAGCTTCAGAAAAATTAAAAAAAAAAAAAAAGTCAAAAAAAAAAAAAAAAAAAGAAAAAATAAAAAGTGATCCTTTGCGCAAGGGCATTTTTCTCACTATGGAAGAATGTTAGACCCACAAAGGGCAAGTCAGAACTGTTGGAGAGTCATGCTTCCACAGGCAGTTCTCAACCAAAGACAAATGGGGACCTGATGAAAAATTACTCCTCTGTTGGGATAAATCTGAGGAGAGTTCTTTGCTGTCTCTCTGAGTTTCTCACTAGGTCTGAGTGTGATAATGCATACTTTATTGGTTTTCTTCTGTTCTCTGTCTCACTTTCCCATGCTCCTCTAGTATTTCCTGGAAATGCCACCTTTGCAGATTACTAGCACTCAAACTTGCTTCTGGGGCAACCCAAATCAAGACAGTGGCCAATGAATAAAAAAAGTGAATAGTCGTTCCATCTCAATAACCTGAATTTAGCCTCCAGTTCTTCTCTTTTGCTCTTGAATCATCACTGTTATTGATTCTCTCACCATAGTCATCCTACATATATACTTTCAATGTGCAGAGCAAATATGATTGTCATTTTCAGCAAATAGTAAACCAAGTGTTAATCATGTCTCCCATCACCACTGCCTACCTCCATTTATACGGGGCTAATTTTACTACAAGTGGTGTCTGAGGTAGATTATCCTGGGTGTTCTTCTCTTACATGCCTGAGACTAGAGTTTCAGAGAGTAGTCTTAGGTCCATCATTGTCTAAGGGAAAGATTTCAGTCAAGCCACATTTCTTCTCTAGACCTTTGAACTTTATACTCTCTAAGAGTTACATCAGTTCTCATGTTTTATAATTTTTAAGTCTCTTCATTAGCACTTTCGAGACTGATCTATTGAAAACAGGCCTTTGGCCTTATCTATAACAATATAACAACTCTGCCTTTATCACAGTTCTATCAGTTCAGCTATCTTTGCTCTGTGGAGACAAATTATTGTCTGGGGTCCCAATGCAATATGATAGAGTATAACATGGTGGAACCAGAACCCAGAAATAGATAACAGATACCACAGAAACAATTCCTGAGAGTTACAGGCTTATGTTCATGCTGATTAAAAGACATTGTGCTTTGTGAAACTTTTAACCATAGCAGTTTCTTTTAAATATGGCGTTTTACGTTTTTTTTTTCTAATGAGCTGTAATTAGACAATATAGTTGGCTGTTTGGACAAAAGATCCATTGCTCCCTTTGGAAAATCCCAGTGTCAGACTAGGAAAAACCGGTGCTTTCTGCAGGATAGCAAAGGAGTATTATATTTGACCCCAGGACAGCTATAGTATTATACAAACATCAATGTTCTCAATTGATCTAGTAGAATAACTAGGCAGCAGCAAACTGGTATTTGTTCTTTGTTTTCTAATTCTAAATCCTCTTTCAGGTCATATTTTAAGGATATTATAAGTTAATTAATGATAAATTAATTAGTATACATTAAGTCTTCACTGAACATTTCATTAGGCCATCTAGCCAATAACATCATCTTTTGTTAGTATTTGGGATTATAACATTTAGAGTTGGAATAGCCTTTTAGAAATAAAATGATTCAGTACTTTCCCCACATTGCTGATCGTCATGATCACCTGAGAGCAGGTTAAAGATACAGGCAGCTGTGCTACAACCCAAGTAAGTCCAAAAAACTTAAAAGCTCCAGGTGAAGGATCGAGAACTTTTGTTTTTAATGATCTCCCAGATTATTATTTTGATGTTGTAAGCTTGGCACCAACATTTGAACAACTTTTAAAGTCACTTAACATTTCATTTCTCTGTCTGAAGCATGACTCTGTGTTAATATTATCCCCAGAGAGACTTACTAGTTCCCTCTTGGTTTGAAAATTGTAAAGCCATTTTCTCCTTGCCCGTTTTGACATGGAGACAAAATTTGTCCATCAGCCATTGGCCTTACTGAATTCTGCCATTTGGAACTACACAGAATGATCTAATGCTTCTTCACATATTTAACACCAGCTGTATCTTTCTCTTCTATAAGCCAAGTATTTTACTTCTTTAAATAATTATGTGGTGTATTCAAATTGTAGCATTGTTTTTACTGCTGTATATGACACAGTTTGCTTATGTGTCTTCTAAAATATGATGGGCAAAGCTGACCTCAACATGATAAAGTATTCAGTGAGGATGAAAATGAGATTATTGCCTAACTTGGTGGTGGCATAGTGGATAGAGTATCAGCCTGGGATACAGCAGACCCAGGTTTGAAACCCCAAGGTCACCAGTTTGAGCACTGGCTCATCCAGCTTAAGCGTGGGCTCACTAGCTTGAGCGTGGGGTTGCTGGCTTGAGCATGAGATTATAGACATGTCCCCGTGGTCGCTGGCTTGAGCAAGGGGTCACTGGCTTAGCTGGAGCCCCTCAGTCAAGGCATATATGAGAAAGCAATATCGATGAACAACTAAGGTGCTGCAACAAAAAATTGATACTTATCTCTCTCCCTTCCTGTCTGTCTGTCCCTCTCTTTGTCTCTTTCACTAAAAAATAAAAAAGAATGAGATTATCATTTCCCTTTTCCTAAACACTATACTGGTGATGTTAATGTTTTCCAAGATAACAGTAGTGATTTAGATTGTTCTATCATTTTTTTAATTAAATGTATTGGGGTGACACTAGTTAACCAAATTATACAGGTTTCAGGTGTATGAGATTCAACAACACATCATCTGTACACTGTATTATGTGTTCACCACCCCAAGTCAAGTCTTCCTCCATCACCATTTATCTCCCCTTTTCCCTCTTCCACATTCCCTCACTCCTCTTTCTTTTTGTAATCACCATACTGTCATCTGTGTCTGTGAGGTTTTTGTTTGTTTGTTTTGCTTTTTTTATTGTTCCTTAGTTTCTTCACCTTTCTACTCAGGTAATCTCTCACATTACTGGTTAATATTGAATTAATGAAATACTGAATTTTTTTTCACATGTTCTTCTCTTAAGCCATGTTAAGTCCCATACTGATCTTAATGCATTTGAACATTTGAAGATTTTTAAAATAATTAAGTAGTGTTTATAGTTAAATTTCTAATTATTTCTTTATATTAGATTTGACCTAAAATTTTCCTGTGTCAATATTATTTTGGATCCTTCTCTTCTTCACCAGCTCTGGCTATTCATTTCTACTTCATATCAATTAAAAAATGTATACACCTGACATCAATAATTAATTGTTCCAAGTCACTGAAAGGGCCAAAGTCAGGCTTCTACTTAAAGTGAATTATCAATTTAAGGAATAATTAATTTGTAAGGGTTGAAATAAAAATAAAATGAGATCAACTTAAGCACTAACTTGCAGGTCATGCATTTGCTTCACAGTAGTTCTTCATAGTCACTGAGCTGTATTTCAAAGCAGGTGAACTTGTCTCTACCTGGAGTTGGTGAGTCTTGTTACTATTTTTTTCTAGCTATTCTGCGGTGACTTGACTTACATAATTAAATTCATTTCCGCAGTCCCCTCACAGGTTTTAATCTTAAACTTGTAAGAGTTCCCATGGGAAATAGGAACCAAGGTACATTGCACTTGCTTTTCGATTCTTCTTTTTTCTGGTTCTTTTTAGGTTAAAGAGTGTTTGTGACAATAGCAACTGAAAGTTGGTTTTAAGTCTCTGTTTTTTGATTAGAAAATACTACTATTAAGAATAATTATATAATTTGAAGTCAGTTTTTAAACCAAAATTTAAAAAAATATATACTTTCTTTTTTTGTATCACTTAAAGATACAGCTTGTACAAAGTGAGTTTTAGAATTCTTGTAGAAATCTGAAGAACCCACCCCTAATCCCAAGTTGTTGCTCTTCCATAAATCACTTTGACTTTTTTCTCTTCTTTGTATTCCATTTGCTGTTTTTATAGTTTTCCTCATCTTGAATGAGTCTTCTACTATAACTTTCCAAGTTATTTCTTTTGTTTAGTCTTTAAAAATCAGATGTAGAGTAGAATATAAGAAAAAGACATTTTGAAATTAATATCACAAATATACCATTTTATAGAAAAGTCTATTGTACAGTTATTATATAACATTGCAATGAAATTATCATTGGAGTATTACACATAATAAATTGTGAAATAGCCCCTATACCCTCTCTTTTAAAAGACAATGAGAAGTTAAAATAATGGAATATCTTAATACTATATTTTAAAATTATTCAAAATCCATAAGATAGATTCATGAAATTTGAATTTTGACTCCATTTGACTTCTATTGCTTCCTTTTGGATATTTAACTCCAAAACTTTGCATTGAAGAGTTGAGAAGTCAGATGAATACTTCCCCATATTCAGGCCAGTCGTTGTCATCCCTGGTGGATTGTCATAATTACTTGAATTACTTGAAAAGCTTTTTTTTTTATTGTACTATTTCCCACACTCTCTTCCCCACACCATCCCCAAGAACTATTTAATCTACTGGTTAACTGTGGGCAAGCTGAGAATTTATAAATTTAAAAACTCCCCAGGTGATTCTGATGATCAGCCAAGGTTGTAGAACTGGTAAGTGGGTAAAAGAAATTTGAATGCCATTGAAAGGAAGTATGCACCCTAACTATAAAATTTTACAGTTGCTACCAGTTTAAAATATGTAAATAAAGTTTCTGAGAATGGATTCACAGACTGAAAATGAACATTTATCCCTAGTGGATTTATGTTTTTTAGTAATATAAACAGATAAAATAACTGTGAACATATTATCTTTAAGAGCAAGGTTAAAATTTAGCATAGTTTCAATAGATATTTTAAACAAACTACTTCCTTGGTAACACTCTAGACCTTGTTTTGTCATAATACTTCACCACTACCAAAATCACTAATTGTTCTCTGTCTATAATCTCCTCTACATTCAACCTACTTATTCAGCTATTCAGTCTTGACCTTTGTTTGACCGTATTAAAAACTTCTACTCTCTCTTTAAAAAAAAATGCAGGTCTCAGGTGCACAATTCCACACCACATCATCTGTATACCTTATTCTATTTTCACCTCCCCAATTCAAATTTCCTCCTATCACCAACCCCAATAAATTCAATAAAAAGGAAAAACAATAAAAAAATCTTTTAAAGAAAATAAACTTCTTCCCACTTTTGACTCTTTTTTTGAACAAATTAAGACCCTATGTAGCCTCAACCCTTTACTCTTTCTTCAGTTCCTTAATCACTCTAGAGACTATAAACCACAAATTTAGTAGCACTTCTGCCAATAACATGGGCCTCCTTTGCCTTTGTGTTTTCTTATTACAGGTGTTTAAAAAACCCCGAACCTGTATCAGTCCTATTCTCTGCGTTCTCTGCACCTTCTTCTTCAATTGCAGGTTGCACTGGTAGATAAATTTAGTAACCAATTTCAAATGGGCATTCCACCTTACAAGGCAACCTTATCATTTTTTTTCTTCTCAGTAATTCACTTTCTCAGTAATTACTTCAAACCTTCTTTGTATTCCCTATCCTTCCAAGCATATTGCCCTTTTCCTGCCATCTCACCTCATTCTTTATTTTATTGTCTTAAAAATGTTTAAATTATATTTCAGTTATAGTAGGTATTCAATGTTATATCAGTTGAAGGTATATACAGCATAGTGATGAAACATTTATTTAATTTATGAAGGAATTCCCTGCCCCACAATAAGTCTAGTACACGCCTAACACCTTGGATGGGCCTGGAGATTATTATATTAAGTGAAATAAATCAAACAGAGAAAGACAAATACCATATGATTTCACTTATATATGGAATCTAAAAAACAAAGTAAATGAACAAAAAAAACAGAAATAAATTCACAGATACAAAGAACAAACTGATGGGAAAGATTTGGGAGGAGCTGGGTGAAAATGTAAAGAAGTATAAATTGGCAGTTACAAAATAGTCACAGGAATGTCAAGTACAGCATAAGAAACATAGTCAATAATATTGTCACCTAATTCTTAGGAGATGAGCTTGTCCCTTTCCTTCATCAGAGATACATTTTCTGAATTTTCTGCTACCAATTCTATGAACCTCTATCTGACCCTGTCTTTTCCTTCTTCCTTCCTGTATCTACTCCTATTTAAGGTTAATCTTTTCACCAAGGTCTTAGATTCTACTCTTTTGCAATTTTTCAAAAACATTAAACTTATCAAATAGTTTCTATATTTTTTGCATATTTAAATACTTCCTAATATTGGATTATTTCCAGTGACATTTAAACAGGCCAAAAAATAATGTAAAGCCAGTTATAGAAGCAACCTAGGAGTTCATTGATAGAAGATGTAAATATATACAATGAAATATTACTCAGCTATAAAAAAATAAATAAATGAAACCTTATTTGCAACAACATGGTGGACTTAGAGGGTACTATGCTAAGTGAAACAAATCAGACAAAGAAAGACAAATACTGTATGATTTCACTTATATGTGAAATTTAAAAAAACAAAATAAATGAAACAGAAACAACCTCATAGATACAAGACTAAACTAATGGTTGCCAGATAGGAGGAGGTTGGAAGGAATGGGCAAAAAAAGATGAAAGGGATTAAGAAGTACAAATTGGCAGTTATAAAAATAGTCACAGGGATATAAAGTACAACACAGAACATATAGTCAATAATATTGTAATAACTGTGTATGGTGACATATGGTACTAGACTTATTTAGGAGATAGGTTTGTAAAATATATAAAAGTCTAATAATCACTATGTTGTACAACTCAAACTAATATAATATTGTATGTCAACTATAACTAAGAATAAATATTTAAATAACAAAAAATATTTTTAATAGATTTTTAAAAATTTAAATGATAAAGACAAATAAATTTTAAGGGTTTTTTCCAACCCATTATATTCAGACTCACTTCTAGCTATTACCTCAATTTCCACCTTTCTCCTTACTTTCAGAGTCAAACAGTTTAATTTTTTAAAAGTTATAAATACCTTATTCTTTGCAACAGCTTTTATTAACATCCAATCTACTTTAAGTTGACCTCTACTTCTCTCACTTAGATTAACAATCACCTCCATATTGCCATACCCAATGGACATTTTCATTTTTGGTAGAATTATACATTATTAACCATCTATTCCTCCTTGAAACAGTTTGTTCTGCTGGCTATCATGAATATTATTACCTACTGGCTTTCTACCTAGCTCTCTGGCCAATCTTTCTTTCTATAATTAAAAACATTTTTGCCATCTTTACTTATTAATTAAATGGTGGAGGTTCTCAAGCTTGATCTGTCTCTTTACATTCTATTATATCTCTACAGTTATATATTTACTACTGTAAATATATAACAGTCAAGTATATGTACATGACTATAAAAATTTTTAAATCTACTTCACACTTCTCTTTTAAGCCTAGACCCTATATATCTTATTTCACATCTTCAAGTGGTTGCTTTAGTTACAATATGTCAGAGGTTCTCAAGCTTGATCTGTCTCTTTACATTCTATTATATCTCTACAGTTATATATTTACTACAAGTATATGTACATGACTTTAAAAATTTTTAAATCTACTTCACACCTCTCTTTTAAGCCTAGACCTATATATCTTATTTCACATCTTCAAGTGGTTGCTTTAGTTACAATATGTCAGATACCAACCTCCTTCTAAAATTCATTCTCTCCAATGTTTTTAACTCACTAAATAGAAACAACAATGTATCTAGTTGCATAATTTAAAAGTCTCAGATGTAATACTTGTTTCACAATCCAACACTTAATCCAGTGGTAGTCAACCTGGTCCCTACTGCCCACTAGTGGGCATTCCAGCTTTCATGGTGGGCGGTAGTGTAGCAACCAAAATATAAATAAAAAGATTTCACTGTGGAAAACAGTATGGATATTCCTCAAAAAATTAAAAATCGAACTGCTTTTTGACCCAACTATACCACTTTTAGGAATATACCCCAAGAACACCATAGCACTGTTTGAAAAGAAGAAATGCACCCCCATGTTTATGGCAGCATTGTTCAAAATAGCGAAGATCTGGAAACAGCCCAAGTGTCCATCAGTGGATGAGTAGATTAAAAAGCTTTGGTACATATATACCATGGAATACTACTCAGCCATAAGAAATGATGACATCGGATCATTTACAACAACATGGATGGACCTTGATAACATTATACTGAGTGAAATAAGTAAGTCAGAAAAAAACTAAAAACTATATGATTCCATCCATAGGTGGAACATAAAAATGAGACTCAGAGACATGGACAAGAGTGTGAGGGTTACAGGGGGGGGGGGGCGGGAGGAGAGGGAGGGATTTGAGGGAGAGGAGGGGCACAAAGAAAACCAGTTAGAAGTGACGGAAGACAATTGGACTTTGGGTGAGAGGAATGCAGCATAATCAAATGTCAAAATAACCTAGAGATGTTTTCTCTGAACATATGTACCCTGATTTATCAATGTCACCTCATTAAAATTAATTTTTTAAAAAAGATAGATTTAACTATAGTAAGTTGTCTTATAAAGATTTATTCTGCCAAACAGTGAAAATCTGACATAAAGTACTTGGTAAGTAATTATTATTATATGCTTTAACTTGCTGTAACTCTGCTTTATAAATTTTATAAAGTAAAGTTACTTCCCTACTTTATAAATCACCATTACTATGGAACCAGTAGACAGTTAGAAAATTTTACTACTAACAGAGATACAAAAGTAGGTGATAGGTATAAAAAGGTTGACTACCCCTGACTTAATCTGTCATCGAAATCCATTTAGTCTTTATTCTAAATATCTCTTCTATCCATACACACAGTCCATATTTTCTGCCACCATATTCTAAGCTACCTTCTCTAAGTAAAATAACATTTTCATCTTTTAATTAATTTCCCTTCAATTCTTGTGCCTTTACTCATTCTAGCTCATTTTTTTTTTACAACATACTAAGTAATCTCTTTCAAAATGTAATTCTTATTTTTTTTCTTCTCAATGAGAATAAGTTCCTTGGTGCTATTTAAATGATAATAATTTTAAAAGAACATTTATATCTCTCTCATTTTTACCAATCCTTTGAGCTTAAAATCTTCAAAGACTTTTCATTACCTTTAAGCTAAAGAACAAAATCTAACATCCTTGAAATCTTTGGTCTACAGGAAACTGAATTGTCTGGTCCTTGCTGGTCATTTTAGCCTTTCTTTCTACTACTATTCTTCTGGCTTTCTCTTTCTTCCTAAGTCATGCCACGGGGCTATAATCTAGAATTGATATATGGCTGAAATCCAGACAGACTAGATTTGGACAGAAGAATGGAGAGTTGATGTAACAAATAAATAGAACAAGAAAGGTATATTGATGATCTTATCAGGTGAAAGCAAACTACTTCTGATGGTTTTTCCTAACAGGTAAAGAGAAGAATATTTTCTGGATCAATAGCTGTATGGCAGATAAGAAAGGGATTTATTCAATCCCTCCATGTTCTGTCATCTAGTCCCTCAATACCCCTCCCTCCTGACAGCTGTCAGTCTGTGCTGTGTATCCATGTCTCTGCTTCTATTTTTTTCATCAGTTTAAGTTGTTCATTAGATTCCACATATAAGTGAGATCTTATGGATGATAGAAGGTGGAGGGACTGAGCAAAACAAAACAAAAAATATACATAAAACACATGGACACAGACAACAGTGTAGTGATAGAGGGAAAGGGGTGAGGGAAGGTAGAGGTGGGTGAAGTGAGGAAAATAGGAATAAAAAAGACTATGCTTGAGGTGATGGGTACATAATACAGTGTGCAGATGATGTTTTATTGAGTTGCACACCTGAACCTGTACCTTTCTCTTCTGCATAGGCCAAACAGGTACGTTAAATGAAGATACTGTAGAAATCATAGGTTCATGGGTTCTGGATCCTTCAGGTCTGTAAATGATTGCACTAATCTCTATAACTTTTCAGGAAAGTGAGATTGCTTTTGGTTTATTCTTTTAATAAATAGTATCAGTTCTTTTTTTTAGATTTTTTAAAAGTTTATTGATTTTAGAGAGGAGAGAGAGAGAGAAAGGCAGGGAGAGGGAGGAATAGGAAGTACCAACTCACAGTTGCTTGTATGTGCCTTAACTGGGCAAGCCAGGGGTCTCGAACCGGCAACTTCAGCATTCCAGGTCATCGCCTTATCCACTGCATCATCACAGGTCAGGCAAATAGTATCAGTTCTAAGGGCTTCCACTAGCCAGTTACTCTGGCTTTCATACCGGAATACCATCCAACACACAAATTAGGGAAACAATACTTGGATTCTGCCAGTTGTTGAATATGTGTATTCTATCTATTCAGTCAAGAATTAGAAACTATCTATGAAATGTGTTCAGGGACCACATGAACTCACTTTGATATGGACCCGAGGCAAAAATCTATTCATTATTTATCTGTATCAGTCAAAGAAAAGCCTTATTCAATAAGACAACGTCAAAAATATCTGTGTGTCAACCATTCTTTTAGTGCTTTGGCATTGATATTAATTACCATAACCATCTAGTTTCTGTTGAATAAGTGCTATCATTTGGCCCTTAGCACTTCAAATACCAATTATCCCCACTGAATTCAAAGAGATCTTTTCAATGGCAGAATTTGCCACTGTCATTTCTGGCCTGCAAAGAAAATCTAATAAAGAGGACTCAAAGAATCCTGGGATCTCTTTCATCAAGGTGTTTCTCAAAATCTTGAAAAGATAGTATCTTCTGATTTCTCCCATGAGACATAATTATAAAGCAGATGAATAGCTTGTACATAAGCCATTCCAGAGTTCCAATATCCCTCAGTGTTTGAATAATAAGGATTATATGTTTACCCACATAGTTACCATTTCTAGTGCTTTTCAGTCCTCTGTATAGGTCAATATACCCATTTTTTTCTGCCTAAGGAATATTCTTTAATATTTCTTGTAGTGTAAGTCAGCTGGTGATGAATTCTTTCAGCTTTTCTGTGTCTGAAAAAGTCTTTGTTTTGCCTTTATTTTTGAAATATATTTCATTGCACGTAGAATTCTAGAATGACAGATTTTCTCTCAGTATTTTAAAGATGTTACTTGCTTGCATTGTGTCTAATCTGCTGTCATCTTCACCATGATTACTCTGTTCATAAATGTGACTGCTTTTAAGATTTTCTTTTTAAAATTGATTTCAAATGATTTTATCATGATATGCCTTGGAATTGGGGTTGTTTTTTTTCATATTTCTTGTGCTTGTGATTCAATAAACTTCTCTGACGTGCAAAATTGATTTTAGGGCATTATTATTCAAATATTCTGGTTCATTATTTACTCAAATTTTTGGGCCATTTTTTATTTAAATATTGTTTTTTGTACTTCTTTCTTTTCCTCTCTGAAGTATCAAATAATTGTATGTATATTATGTCACTTAAAGTTATCTCCCAGCTCAAAGATGCTCTGCCCTTTTTCCTTTATGTTATATTTGGGTAGTTTTTATTGTTATCTCTTCATGTTTACAAATCTTTTCTTCTGTAATGTCAAATATACTTATCCACACTGTTTTTCATTTTATATATTGTAGTTTTTACTTCCAGAAATTCAGCTTATGCCTTTTCTACTTGCCATGCTTTTAATTATTTTTAGAATTAAATTCTAGTTGAATTTAAGTAAGATTAGTTTGGCTTTTGGTCTTGTTTGCATTGTTAAAAGATTTTTAGTCATAGAAAAGGTTTTGTCTTTGAGTTTTCTGGAAACATAACCATAAATTTCACCTAGAACCCCTGACAAGAACATTTTGAAAACCATGCATGTAACTAAATGTGCAGACCTTAATAAGAAAAGTACATTAATTGGTTTACACTATAATAGTGCTGTGTAACTATCCTAAAATTCATTGTCATATTAACCAATATTTTTTCTCATGCTCATGCTTCTATAAGCTGATGGCATTTGTCTGATTTAAGATTAATTCAACTGGGTGACTCTGCTTAGAAAGAGTAAGCTGGGCTTGGTGCTAGGTTATAGATTAGATTCAAATCTACTTCCCATGTTTTTTTCAGGGCCCAGTCGAAAGGTCAGTGTCTACACAAGGCGCACTTTCTTCATGGAAAATTATCAAGGGGCAGTAGGATAAACCCAAATGCAGAAGTATATTTAAGTTTCTGCTTATGTCAAATGTGCTCAAGTTTCACTGGTCAAAGTGAGTCAGTTTGCCAAGACTAACATGAATGGTAGGAGGGGTAGAGTATGTGGATGTATACTTATCTCCTGTGGAAAGGTCATGAATATTTGCTAAATTATTACATATCAGATAATTTTCCTTTAGGAATCTATCCTAGAGAAATGCAGAAGTGCATGCAAAGTCACTAATCCCTGCATTTGTAGTAAAATTAAAACAAACCAATCAAACATGTAAATATTCAACAGCAAGGATAGTTAAGTAAAGTAGGAAATATATAGAAATCTACAAAAGATAAGGAAAATATGGAGAAGTAAAAAAGCAGTATAAAGGAGAAATAAAAGATTGTCAGTTTTAAAGTTAAATTTCCCAGTGACTGCTTCAGCATTTTAGAAGAATGATAAAGTTCTTCTCAAGGAAAAAACTGCTCTTTTGTTTATGAAAGGTCAATGAAGTGGGCTCTCTGGATCTGAAAAGAAAGGCCACAGTCCGGTCCAGATAGGGAGAGATTTAGAAAAATCAGGAGCCAAATTTCTCATCATAATGATGTAACAAGCTCTCAGTTTTTGCATTGCTAGCCTAAGAACAAGAAAAGAAGCAAAAAGAAGATCAACAATATTGCACTAGTCCAGGGACTAAGGAAATTTTGTAATGAAAATAAACTTCTAATTGCATAAGAATACTTGATCATAATTTTTACATTTTCATCATTTATGTATTTTATTACATGGTGTTTTTAATTAGAAGAAAGAACATGATAAATGCTTAAAATCAGTTAACACTTGAATAAAAATATAATTCTTTCTCTATCCATCAGTTGCAGAACTGAAGCCCATTTGAGTTCACTGTTTAGCTGGATTTATACATTGTACCTGCAGGTTAGTGAATTTGAGCAACAGCGACATCTGCTATTTGTTCTTAATTTATTCTCCTGTTTTGTTTTTACAATAACATCCCTCTGCTATTGCTAAACCTTTAGAAAATGTTTGGTTTTGGTTTTGCTTTGTTTTAACAAATGTGGGTTTGGTGTTTTGGAGAATTTAGGCATGGGAGCTAGGTGATGAGACAAAGTGGTAGCAGGTGCAAGGGAGGAATCGGATGAATGTAGGTGAGCCAGAGCAGTGCCATCCAATGGAACATTCTGCAGTGACAGGATGTTCTGCATCTGCGCTGTTTAATATGATAGCCACTGGACACATGTGCCAGTTGAATACTTTCAGTGTGACTAGTGTGACTGGGAAACTGAATTTCAATTTCATTTAAATATAACTCATTTAAATTTAAATAGCCACAAGTGGTTAGTGGTGATCGTATTGGACAGCACAGAGCATCTAGATAAAATCAGAAACAGTGGGCAAAAAATAATCAAAATAATGTAAGTAGGTTTTCTGTCATTCAGAAATCTCAGAACTAGTAGAAAGGGCACCAGATTTCTGGAAATCACATGAAATAGAAGCTTAATATATTTTATTGTGTTATTTTTTAAGATAAGGAAACTAAAATGTTGAAAGGTAACATGTATAAACTTAAAGATGAGAAGTACATGTCTGTGCTCAGAAAAAAAGGCTGGAAAATATATATTCAAAATGTTAACTTTAAGTGGTGTGATTATATAAAAAAAATTTTTTCTTTATATTTACTGCATTTTTCAAATTTTCTCCATGAGCATGTATAAGTTTTTACTTTTGTTTTAAATCTTATTGTTTCTTTGGATAACATTTTGGAGTATTAATTATGTCTCCTCCCCTCCCCCCGGCAAATTTCTCCATTTCCTTCCCCCATTCAATTGATCAGGTAACTTACTGTGACCCTGGGCTTCATTGTTTCTGGGAAAGTACGTGGTTGTCAAAAAGCAGAAGTTAGTTGCAGGACTTCCGGTTTTATGTTTGAGGATGTAAAGATTTGCAAGATTGTTAAGAGAAATTGGGGGTGGGGGGGAGAAAAGGGTATGAAGCTTGCCCCCAGAGATGAAAGTTATTTTAAGGATTGAGAGAGGAGTCTGCGTATTTCAAAATACAGGGACCACGATGAGCTTTCTGGTAGTGCTGGGGTCTTCCATGACCTCCGAGGGAATCGGCTAGAAGTGACATGTGGGGAAAAGAGCTTATAGACTCTTAGGTTCCCGGCCTTACAGAAATGTCCCTTGTTTCAACAAGGGCATGGAAGCACCAGAAAGCTGCCAGCCCTGAAGGTGTAAAACAGTAGCAAAGAACATTTCAGCAATAATCTGTGTGGAGCAATGGGCCCAACACTTCTTGCATTTAAATACAGCCCTGGGGTGGGTGTGAGAAGCACAGAAGGAATGATGAGAAATTTCCTACCAGCTAGGCAGGAAGGATTTGAAAATTAAAATTAAATTGACTTAAGTAGTTTGAAAAAAGAACATGAAGAAAATGGAGCCCTTGTGCATTGACGATGGGACTGTAAAAAGGAGCAGCCACTGTGGAAAAGTTTGGCAGTTTCTCAAAACGTTAAACACAGAATTATATAATCTAGCAATTCCATTTCTAGGTATAGACCCCAAAAATTGAAAACAGGGACTCAAAAAGATACTTGCACACCAATGTCCATTGCAACATTATTCATAACAGCCAAAATGTGGAAGCAACCCAAATGTCTATCAACATGGTAGCCATGGAAATGGCACTAGATGTTACTGTTAACTGACCCTCTGTATTTGAGTTCAGCAAAGAAAAATTTAGAGCCAAGGAACTCAAGTTGAAAAAGAAAGTTTATTTTAAAAGTCACAGAGGTAAAAAGGAGTCAGCTGGGCTGCATGGGTTCAGGAAACAAGTTACAGAGGCAAAAGATGGTCCTTTGAAGCTTAGAGAATGAAAAGCAAAAGTAGTACACCCCAGACAAGGGGGGCGTGTGGGTGCACTCCAGAGAGAGGGAGAGAGAGAGAAAGAGAAAGAGAGAGAATGTGGTACTAAGTCTTTTGTCATAAGGCCATAAGGCCTTTAACCTGAACGTCTCAGGGGAGGATCTCAATAGAATATTCATCAGCTTTTCAGGTGTCTCCTTTCAGGGTCATGGTCTTTAATGATTGGTTGGCACCAGGGCAGGGGGTTGTTAATCATTGTAGCTAGTCCTAATGTCCACCATGGTATCACCCTACCTGTCCTTGCTGCTTTTCTGGCCTGAAGCTGAAACACAACTGAGGCCTACATATTATCTCTAGGGCTTAATGCTTAATGGAGTGGTCATGCAAGGGCATATATAGGAATCAGATGAGGCTGCTCTCCAGCCCCCTTGTTGCGCCACAAAGGAGCAAGGTGCTACTGCATGACTAGTGACATGCCAGGGAGAGAAGATCAGGGGAAGGTCCAATCAGCATGACCAGAGATATAAAAGGTCAGGGGGTCTACACCTCATGATCAATGATATGCTAGGGGAGGAAAAGGTCACCACGGGGGTGAAGTGCCACCCTACAATTATCCCACTGCCCTGTGTGTCCTTCTGTACATGCCCTATCCTGCCTGCTCTGTTCATGCTTAACTGCCTACTATATCAAACAGAAAATAATATTTTTAAATGATATATACATATAATAGTATACTATTCAACCTTAAAAAGGAATGGGATTCTGATACTTGCTACCACTTGGATGAACCTGGAGGACATTATGCTAAGTGAATTAAGAACAGATGTTGCATGATTCCACTTATAGGAGGTCCCTAGAACAGGCAACTTCATAGAGACAGAAAGTAGAATAGAGGTTACCAAGGGCTAGAGGGAGGGGCGAATGGGGAGCTATTGTTTAATAGGTACAGAATTTCAGTTTGAGATGATGAGAAAATTCTGAAAATGGATAGTGGTGATGGTTGCACAATACATTTAATGTACTTACTGCCACTGAACCATACACTTAAAAGTGGTTGAAATGATGTTCATTTTATGTTACATGTATTATACCATAGTAAAAAAAAAATTCTAAAAAGAAGCATTCAATTTGTTGTTTTCTCCCCCTGTTCTTAAGTTTTATTAAGTGGTTTCAAAATGGTCTTTAGAGTTAAATTAATTTCAGTGGTAAAAGGCAGTCCCCTTTTACACATGCTGAGATCTTTGTACTCTTGCCCATGTGAGTATAAATTATTCTGCATCTTGTTAAGAGCTTCAAGAATTTCTGCCTCTGTTTTTCTGGTGCTTGTTTCTCTGGCCTCAGGTCATTTCGTTTTGCATGTGTTGCGAGTACTCAGCCACATACTTGAGAGCTCCCCTCTATAAATCTCCATGTAATTCCTCTTCTCTCCAATACTCAGCCCTGCAAACTGTAGCCTCCTGGCCCACACTACAAACTCCAGACAGCCTGTCCATGCAGCCAGACTGCTGGCTCCCTGTCCTGCAGCCTGGAAACTGTTTCCAAGCAGCAAGCTCTGCCTTCCTTACAGCTCACCTTGTCTGTTTTCCTTCTCTCCAGGAGCACAGTCCTGTTCCTTGAAGGCGATCCTTAGGAAGCTTTCTGGAGCTCTGTTTGTATCTCTCTCTACTCTGGTACTTTCCCCAGAGGGCTTCTGCCACTTCACACTTCCTGACCTCCATCTCTTAGTCTTTGAGCCCACTGTGCTCTGTTCGGGTGTTCCCATCTCTTTTGTGATCCCAAACCTGCCTCCACCAGAAGCCAGAGCAAATGTAGGAGTCACCTAATTTGTTTCCCTTCTCTCAAGAATCCTAGTCTTGCTCCGGCTGTTATTTAATGTCTGAAAACAACTGTTCTGTATATTTGACCCAGTTTATTTATGTTTTATTGTAACAGGCACGCCTGTTACACTGTTGTACTGGTTATGCTGTCTGGCTAGATATGGAAGTGTAAATTATATATTTCAATTTTTAAGATTTGCTTAGTTCTTTTTTAAACATATCTAGTCTTTTTCATTATATGTTGTTCTTACATTACTATTTCCACTCCTTAGTTCTTTTTAAACATTGTCAATATCCTTAACTGATGGGATGTTCATATTTCTCTATTATCTGTATTTCTATAGATGTCATTTTTCTAGTTCATTGTACTTAATCTCTCCATGTCTCCCCTAGTTCTCTATCTCCTCTTGAGGGTTATATATTTTTACTAGGAACTCTTCTTCAGAGGAAGTTGTTTCCACAGGAATTAAGTGGGCTGGTTTGTAGAGGTTCCCCAGTGAGATAGAAGCACATTTGACTCTACCAAGGCCCTAAGGGCTTTTCAGTTTTATCAATTTCTGGGTTTTTTTGTATGTGTAAATGCAAATTCATAAAACACACTGCGCAAGGTGTGAGGTGGGCTACCTATGTCTTTTTTTTCTGCCTCCCTGTCCTAGAGGGCAGGATATTCTAGTTTCCATTTTATGGAATGGCTCTCAGATTTATGAAAGGGCCCATCTTTAGGGACCAATGTTGCCTGAGATTCTGAGCTCAAGTCCTAAACTCTTCTTGTGTTAACCACTGTCCCCATAGGGGACTCCTCTATAGGTCACTGGGTTTAGCTCTTGCTCACTACATTGATTTAAAATATTTTATTCATTTCTTCTACCTGGGGAATTCCATTATTAATTTCAAGCTCAGTTATGTATTTAAAAATATATTTGGTGAGGAATGGAAAGCACTGCCTTAATGTATAGGTAGTAATAAGAAATGCATCATACTGCTTCTCAAGTCACACGTTTTCCTGAATCACAGACAGTCTTTAACTTTTAATTACTGTATTAATTATCACATGCTTTATCCCAGAAAAGACTTTCAGATGCTAGTGTATGAACTTATTATCTCCTTATTTTATTATAAGGTACTTAAATGGCATGGAGCATATTATCTTAATTTGTACACTCCAAGACTCCTAATGCAACACCAGCTGAGTACAGTATTGACTAATTATCTGTTGAAAAGAACACAAGGGAGCTTTCTAAAATGTTACTAAGAACATGTATATATTAAGTTCAAATTCTTTAAAAGAAAACTTAAGGCCCTGGCCGGTTGGCTCAGCGGTAGAGCGTCGGCCTGGCGTGCGGGGGACCCGGGTTCGATTCCTGGCCAGGGCACATAGGAGAAGCACCCATTTGCTTCTCCACACCCCCCCTCCTTCCTCTCTGTCTCTCTCTTCCCCTCCCGCAGCCCAAGGCTCCATTGGTGCAAAGATGGGCCGGGCGCTGGGGATGGCTCCTTGGCCTCTGCCCCAGGCGCTAGAGTGGCTCTGGTCGTGGCAGAGCGACGCCCTGGAGGGGCAGAGCATCGCCCCCTGGTGGGCGTGCCGGGTGGATCCCGGTCGGGCGCATGCGGGAGTCTGTCTGACTGTCTCTCCCCGTTTCCAGCTTCAGAAAAATACAAAAAAAAAAAAAAGAAAGAAAACTTAAGACAAAATTTTACTGTTTTTATTTGATTCAAGATAACTGTTAAATATTTAAATATGCAAATAATTGCTCAACTAGTAGCTACTTTTTAAAAACTTTCTCTATTAACCTGATAAGAAAATATGACATTAGAAAAAACTCAGTAAGAAATATTACTTTTTTAAAGAAGCAATGCTTTGACTAGCTCAAGTGGAAAGTGACAAAATAGATCCAAACCTTTAAATTTTTTTGATTATCATTAATTCAGGTAATCAAAAATGTATAGAGAAAGCTATAATAAGCTTCTAGAAAACAGCATAAGAAACAAAACTTAACAAGTGGGAATAGGGGATCAGGAAGGAGTGAGTGGTGGCAATCTTGGGAGTCTGTTATTGGACCACCCAGGGGCAGCCTCGGGCTCTAGAGCCGGAGCAGAGTGGCATACAGAAGCAGGGAACCCTTCTGTAAGGAGGAGGTGACAGCTGTGGAGTTCTGAAACCTCTTCACGCTTGTTGACTGTAGCTCCACAAAGAGTAGTGTCTCCCAGAGGGCTAGTATGGTCAGGACCGAAAGGAACTCCAGTTATCCTTTCAGCCGGACACTTCAGGCAGAATTGAAAGCACCCTATTCTTCCCTGCTTTAAGAAAATATCTAGAGAGCCTGACCAGGTGGTGGCGCAGTGGATAGAGCATCAGACTGGGATGTGGAGGACGTAGGTTTGAAACCCCGAGGTCATCAGCTTGAGCACGGGCTCATCTGGTTTGAGCAAGGCTCAACAGCTTGAGTCCAAGGTTGCTGGCTTGAGCAAGGGGTCACTTGGTCTGCTGTAGCCCCCCCACCCCCATCAAGGCACATATGAGAAGAAATCAATGAACAACTAAGGTGCCACAATGAAGAATTGATGCAACTCATCTCTCTCCCTTCCTGTCTGTCTGTCCCTATCTGTCCCTCTCTGTCTCTGTCACAAAAATAAATAAATAAATAAATAAAATAAAAATAAAAAAATCTAGAGAACCTTAGTTGGACATTTATGCAACTGGATTGCCTCAGATTTCCCTAAAGGAAGAGGAACTTCTTGTTGCTTTCTACAAAGGAATGAATCCTTTGGACAACTTGAGACTCTAGGTAGTCTTTGAGAGGATTCTTCTAAGGAGGAGGCACAGAGAGAAGAAGAGAGATATGACACTAATTTGAGAAACTTGAGGAGCACAGCAGGGAAATCATTTTTTTGGGGGGGTCTAATTTCTAAATGAAAATCTTAGGGAACTTCTCTCCAGAAAGTACCAGGATCACTGGAGGGACAAATAAGAAGGGGTGAAGGCAGGCTTTAGAAGTGAAGCAGTCTCAGCAGTGAGCATAACAAACAGACTTGGTGGGCCTGTTGCCACATTGAGGACAGAGGCAATGTTCCGTCCCATGGGCAATTCCTCCTTCAGAGAGGGAGTCAAGAAGAACCTGTGTAAAGACTCAAATGGTATCTTTAAAAGCTTTAAAAAAAACACACAAAAACTCAAGTATCTGTGCTTTGCATGAAATTTTAAAATTCTGAGCAGAATTTACTAAGAGGAAAAGCAGCAATGATAACTGATTCTCCAGAGACAGATAAAGTTGAGCCTATCCTTTGAGCACGTGTAAAACAGATTAGCTATGTTGACAAGCAAAATGTTAAACCGGTAAAGAAGGAGGGATCCTTTCTTGAAGAAACATACCAAGTTTGCTTCAGTTATTTTTACAGCAGATTTTCTGCAAGGATTGCTCATAGAATCAACTCATTCTAGTACCAGGGACTTTTGAAGTAAAGGTCAGGAATTCATTTCTAGCTCTTGACTGAATTGTAGAACCAGCAATGCTGGAAGAAACCTTTGAGATTTTTTACTTTTAACGCATTCAATTCATGGGAGAGGACATAAGGTCCTGAAAGGTAAGTGATCATAAAAATCAGTGACAGCTGAGGCTGGAATCTGATTTCCTGACCCTCAACCTCATGTCCGTGCAAGATCTATCTCAAAATTTCTGGGCAGAACATGTTCCGAGTGAAGGACTAATAAGATAATATTGTCATAGTATGGGAAGTCATTTGTTCAGACATAATAGAACCTTTCCAGGGGCAGCAGAAGAGATCAACTAGCCTATACTTATTTATTTCTCAAGATAGGAAGAAAGTCTGGGTATACAAAATCTTTAGGCCTTGTATTTGTACTAAAATAAAAATCTATGATTAGCTTTCAGTGTGCCTTGTTACAGATGCATGTAATTTCATTCCCTTCTGTTTTTAGTAATAGTCGACGACAAAGATTGGATTTGAGATTAGAGTTTTGGGTTTTACATCTTATTATTTTAAATGGAGTGCGTGGGGTGATAATGGTGGAGGGCAGGAGGCAGAAATTAAGAGAAATTGAGGTTGTGATTCAGTAACTCTTCCACATAGACTATGTGCCCAGGATCTGTTTTTCCACAAAAACATACAGAACATTCCTCTGGTAAAACTAAGAATTAGGGAACCTCCCAGTGCATGCACTCGGAGTCTTCTTATTCAGATGTTACAGAACTTTGACAGAAACAGAAAAAATGTGACACCTTTTATGTCTGTCCTCCATTCCTGTTGTCTCCTGATTTAATACAAATCACAACCTTTTTGGTGGAAATAAAGTGAGTACAAAATTGAAATGTAGGAAGATAAAAAAAAAAAACTTTTTAAGAAAAAAGAACCTGATCTTACTCTTCTGTAGAGTTGGTGTCTACCTCTCACAGGCACACTTCTTACACACAGTGTCTTATGTGTATAGTCAACAATACAGACACTTAGCCTTTTTCTTTCTTTCTTTTTTTTCTATTGTAGATAAATGTTTGTCAAACTATATATAGGCAGTCCCTAGGTTACAAATGGGATAGTTTCCATAGGTTTGAACTCAAGTTGAATTTTATGTAAGTTGGAACAGGTACATTTAACTATTAAATGCAACTTAGGTAAACATCTTAACATACAGGAAAACATCATTGTTATCCTTATTATGTAATTTTATAATAACCTTTATTCCTATTGGATGTGAGCATTTCTACAAATATTAAATCACTTATTCGTTATAATTGAAAATGGAACAGTCTTATAAAAAGCACTGAATCAAAAATCTGGGATAAATTTTAATTTTAATTTCTGCCATGTACCTGGATATTGAGGTTGAGTAAATTATCTTTTTGCACCATATTTCTTCACCGTAAGACAGAGACATAAAGCTTTTATTCTCTCACAAAGTTGTGGGAAAGGTTCAGTGAGACCATGTGTATAAATGCAGGAAATTTAGGTCTAGACAGAGCTGATAAAATGACCATATAACTAATTGATTCCATCACATAGGTAAGAACCAGAAGCACCTTTTTTTTTTTTTTTTTTTTTTTTTTTTTTTTTTTTTTTTTTTTTTTTTTTTTTTCATTTTTCTGAAGCTGGAAACAGGGAGAGACAGTCAGACAGACTCCCACATGCGCCCGACCAGGATCCACCTGGCACGCCCACCAGGGGCGACGCTCTGCCCACCAGGGGGCGATGCTCTGCCCATCCTGGGCGTCGCCATGTTGCGACCAGAGCCACTCTAGCGCCTGAGGCAGAGGCCACAGAGCCATCCCCAGCGCCCGGGCCATCTTTGCTCCAATGGAGCCTTGGCTGCGGGAGGGGAAGAGAGAAACAGAGAGGAAATCGCGGCGGAGGGGTGGAGAAGCAAATGGGCGCTTCTCCTGTGTGCCCTGGCCGGGAATCGAACCCGGGTCCTCCGCACGCTAGGCCGACGCTCTACCGCTGAGCCAACCGGCCAGGGCCCAGAAGCACCTTTAAGATATGTTTTTAAATTAGAATTTTAGTTTTTATATTAAAATATCTTCTTGTTAATATTCAAAAACTTGATGCTACTAATTTGAATAAAGTAAAATTTAAATAAAGTTATCGTGTAGCATAAAATATTATTTTCTTCTTGTGTAACAACAAAATAAATTGTGGAGACCCTGATGACATGTGCCCAAGAACAACCACAGTAATTCTTATTTATACAGCACTTCAGATGATTCAGTGTGATGATGACTTTATTTATTATGCAAATACTTGAAATAATATATTTCTACCACTAGATGGAGAAATAACCATAACTGATCAAAACTTACTTGCCTGTTTAAAACAAGGGAAAAACAAGCACTTCACCTTCCAATAATTGCATATGAAAAGTATAATTACATTAGCAATACAAAATAATAAACCCCTTTGATATTTTAATATCACATACTCATTTAAGTTTTTAATATTTTATTAATATGGAAGATTGACATGTGAAGGTTCCAGGTAATTTATAATACCATATTAGTACTTCAAGTACTAACTGGACAACAGAAGGTGGTCAGTTATAAAAACAAAATAAAGTATGACACTAGAATCTATGTAAACACAATAAATAAAAATAAATAAAATAAAAACAAAATAAAGTAAAACTGCATGGGGAAAGTTATTAGAACAATGTCTGGAATCTAGTTTTCTCTCTGTTTAAGAATGGTAAAAGATCCAATAAAAACTATCACATAGCATTACTTTCCTTCTTGGAATTTAGAGGTTTTTGTCAGATTAACCCTAGGTAGATGCATTTACTTTCTCGATTCTGCCTGAAATTCTGTGACTCTTTGCACTGTAGATTCAAGACTATCTTCAAACTAAAGACATTTTCTTTTATTATTTCTGTGGTTATTGTCTACAATAAAAATGATTTTGTTTGTTATTATGTGTTTATATATGTATGTATATGTGCTTTTATAAATTGAAATACATGTATTTCTTTATAGGAATATAGAAAATTTCTAGGCTAAACATTTATTTATTTATTTATTTATTTATTTATTTATTTATTTATTTATTTCTGTCTGTTTGATGAATGACTTATTTTTTTGTCTGTAACTCAAGAAAATTCTTTGGCAAAGAAGTCATTACCAATTTTTGATAGAATGTCATCAAAACTCCATATACACATGAAAATTCTTGCAAATGGCCTTTCAATTTCAGTTTGAGGGATAGAGTACAAAGTGAGGCATAGAGTTCAAAGCCCACAGTATTTTTCTTCATTTCACAAACATTTACTGAGCACTTACTAGTTGCTAAAAAGAATTGCCGGTAGTGAGAATACAGAGATTGTTTTGTAAATAAAAACATTCTCATATTAATGTATAAAGCAGCCCAAAGGCTTTTGAATAATCTTCAAACATCAAAGACAACAATCATCTCTATTAGAAACAGACCCTTTGGGCCTGACCTGTGGTGGCGCAGTGGGATAAAGCGTTGACCTGGAACACTGAGGTCACCGGTTCGAAACCTTGGGCTTGCCTGGTCAAGGCACATATGGGAGTTGATGCTTCCTGCTCCTCCCCCTTCTCTCTCCCTCTCTCTCTCTCTCTCTCCTCTCTCTCTAAAAATCAATAAAGAAAATATTTTAAAAAATAAAAAAAAAGAAACAGACCCTTTGATTTTGTAGAGCTGTTTTATCAGCTTAGCATGTCACCAAATAAAGTAGCACATTTTACCTTTAATTCCAAAGTGGTTGTGCCAACATCCTTCCTCTGGTTTTCATAATTTTGGTCACTGTTTGTAAATGTATAAAAGGTTTTGTCTAAGGAACTGAATAAAGACATAAAGAGAATATTATCATATACTGTCAGATTCCTTTCTAATTGTTGAAATTGACTTTACTATCACCAATGCATAAGTTTGCTCTAACAAAATCTGTTCAACACTGAATGTTTAAAATTTCGCCAATCTAATAAATCAAAATTAACACGATTTCTATTTGCATGTCTTTGAATATTGTGAGTTTGAACTTTTTTTCATATCTTTATTGGCTGTATGCAACTTTTTCTCTTTAATTGCATTTGTATGGTATAAGACCAGGGGCTGCTGCCGCCATCATGGCCATTCACATGCAGGTTCTCATTAAATTCAGGCAGACGGTAAAGAAACAGCAGTGTCGGAGGATGGTGGGCCATTCTGTTTATTGGTGTCTCATCAAGACAGGCAAGCCACAAGAAAAGCCATGGAGGGCAAGGGATCAGGGAGGAGAGAAAAAAGAAATCCTCCTGCACCCCTCGGTGATGGGGGCAGAATCTCCCTTCTAGTAGACATTAGCAAGACAAAGTCCACTGGGAAGGCAACCTGCAACCTCACAGACCACTATATCTGGCGTTGCCCAGCCCCCAATGCAAACTATAAGTGAAGAAACATACATCATATATACAAACTTATTTGACCAACATATGGTTTATCCAAGTTTTTACACCTATTTTATTTTTTTTTTATTTTTTATGTTTTTAATTTTTAATTTATTGTGTTGACATGGTTTCAAGTGTCTTACTCCATATAACACCCTCTACCCACCACATCATACCCCCATGCCCTATACAGAATCTCTTTCCACCCTTATTTCACCCCCTTTACCCTCTCTCCCCCTACCTCTATCTCCCCTTTCCCTCTGGGAATTGCTACCCTGTTTTCTGTATCTGTGTGTTATGAATATATAATTTGGCTAATCCCTTCGCTTTCTTTGATCCTGTCTCCTCTTTCCCCTTCCCTCTGACAGCTCACCATCTGTTCCTTATGACCCTGACTCTGTCTGTATTTTGTTCCTAAGTTTATTATGTTCATTAGATTACACATATAAATGAGATCATAAGGTATTTTTCTTTCTCTGCTTGGCATATTTCACTCAGCATGATAATCTCCACTCATGCTGGCGCAAAAGGTAAGAGTTCCTTCTTTTTCATAACCACATAATATTCCATTGTGTAAATGTACAGTAGCTTTATTATTTACTAGT
The DNA here is from genome assembly GCF_036850995.1 of Saccopteryx leptura. Classification (NCBI taxonomy): domain Eukaryota; kingdom Metazoa; phylum Chordata; class Mammalia; order Chiroptera; family Emballonuridae; genus Saccopteryx; species Saccopteryx leptura. The sequence goes on from NC_089504.1 coordinate 276,267,768, forward strand.
CCACTGATGGACAGTTGGACTGTTTCTAGATCTTGGCTATTGTAAACAATGCTGCAATTAACATGGGGATGCATATCTTCTTTTGAATCAATAATTTGGGATTCTTAGGATATATTAACAAAATAAAAAGACAACCCACTCAATGGGAGAACATATGCACTGATACATCTGATAAAGGGTTAATAACCAAAATTTATAAAGAACTTACAGAACTCAACACCAGGAAGATAAACATTTCGATTAAAAAATGGGCAAAGGACCTAAATAGACACTTCTCCAAAGAGGACATACAGATGGCCCAAAAATGCTCAATGTCACTGATCATTAGAGAAATGCAAATTAAAACCACAATGAGATCTCACTTTATTCTGCCAGAAAGTCTTTCATTAACAAATCAACTAACAAATGCTGGCCAGGGTGTTGAGAAAAGGGAACCCTCCTGCACAGCTGGTGGGAATGCAGACTGGTGCAGCCACGGTAGAAAACAGTATGGAGATTCCTCAAAAAATTAGAAATGGAACTGCCTTATGACCCAGCTATCCTACTTCTAGGACTATATCCTAAGAATCTAATTTCTTTTTTTCTTATTTAATTAATTGTGTTTATATAAATTCTACGGTCACCCCGAATGCATCCCTCCTTCCCCATATTTCCCTCAAAATCTCCCTTACCCCCTTCTCTACTGCGCCCTCCCCACTTCCCTTCAGGTTTATCCCATCCTATCATCCCCTTTGCCTCTGTTCTCTTTTCCTCCTTTTGATCCCTCCTCTGTCTCAATTCCATTCCTCAGTTCTCATTATTCCTTGGATTCCTCAAATGAGTGAGGTCATATGATATTTTTCTTTCTCTGCCTGGCTTATTTCACTCAATAATAGTTTCCAAGTCCCTCCATATTGTTGCAAAAGGAAATATTTCCTTCTTTTTCATAGCCCCATAGTATTCCATTGTATATATGTACCACTGCTTTTTAATCCACTGATGGACACTTGGGCTGTTTCCAGATCTTCGCTATTGTGAACAATGCTACCATAAACATGGGGGTACATTTCTTTTTTTCAGTCGGTGATATGGTGTCCTTGGGATATATTCCTATAAGTGGGATGGCTGGGTCAAAGGGCAGTTCCATTTCTAATTTTTTGAGGAATCTCTATACTGTTTTCCACAGTGGCTGCACCAGTCTGCATTCCCACCAGCTGTGCAGGAGGGTTCCCTTTTCTCCACATCCTCGCCAGCACCTATTCTGTGTTGTTTTGTTGATGAGTGCCATTCTGACTGGTGTCAAGTTGTATTGCACTGTGGTTTTAATTTGCATTTCTCTAATGATTAGTGATGTTGAACATTTTTTTATCTGTCTATTGACCATCGGTATGTCCTCTTTGGAGAAGTGTCTATTCATTTCTTGGGCCCATTTTTTTTATTGTATTGTTTGTCTTCCTGGTGTTGAGTTTTACAAGCTCTTTATAAACTTTGGTTATTAACCCCTTATCAGATGTATTATCAAATATGCTCTCCTATTGTGGCTTTGTCTTTTTATTTGGTTCATACTGTCTTTAGCAGTGCAAAAGCTTTTTAGTTTGAGATAGTCTCATTTGTTTATCCTGTCTTTTATTTCATTTGCCTGTGGAGATAAATCAGCAAATACATTGCTGCGATAGATGTCGGTGAGCTTACTGCCTATGTTTTCTTCCAGGATGCTTACGGTGTCACGATTTACATTTAAGTCTTTTATCCATTTTGAGTTTATTTTTGTGCATGGTGTTTAGTTTCATTTTTTTGCAGGTAGCTGTCCAGTTTTCCCAACACTATTTGTTAAAGAGACTGTCTTTACTCCACTGTATGCTCTTACCTCCTTTGTCAAATATCAATTGTCCATAAATATGTGGGTTTATTTCTGGGTTCTCTGTTCTGTTCCATTGATCTATATGCCTGTTCTTATGCCAGTACCAAGCTGTTTTGAGTACAATGGCCTTGTAGTATAACTTGATATCAGGAAGTGTGATACCTCCCACTTTATTCTTCTTTTTCAAGATTGCTGAGGCTATTTGTGTTCTTTTTTGGTTCCATATAAATTTTTGGAATATGTGTTCTATATCTTTGAAGTATGTCATTAGTATTTTAATTAGTATTGCACTGAATTTATAAACTGCTTTCAGTAATATAGACATTTTAATGATGTTTATTTTTCCCAACCATGAGCACGGTATATGCTTCCACTTGTTTGTGTCTTCCTTGATTTCCTTTATCAATGTTTTATAATTTTCTGAGTACAAATCTTTAAGCTCCTTGGTTAAATTTACACCTAGGTAGTTTATTTTTTGTTGCAATAGTGGAAGGGACTGTTTCCTTAATTTCTCTTTCTGAGAGTTCATTGTTCGTGTATAAAAATGCCTCTGATTTCTGTGTATTAATTTTATATCCTGCCACCTTGCTAAATTCATTTATTAGGTCCAGTAGTTTTTTGACTGAGACTTTAGGGTTTTCTACTTTAGGGTTTACAGTATCATATCATCTGCAAATAATGATAGTTTTACTTCTTTCCCAGTTGGATGCCTTTTATTTCTTCTTCTTGTCTGATTGCTGTAGCTAAGACTTCTAGTACTATGTTGAATAAGAGTGGTGAAAAGGGGCAGCCCTGCCTTGTTGCTGATCTTAAGGGGATTGCTTTTAATTTTTTCCCATTGAGTATGATGTTGGCTGTGGGTTTGTCATAGATGGCCTTTATTATGTTGAGGTATGTTCCCTGTATTCCCATTTTGCTAAGAGTTTTGATCATAAATGGGTGCTGGATTTTATCAAATGCTTTTTCTGCATCTATTGAAATTATCATGTGGTTTTTTTTCCTTCCTTTTGTTTATATGGTGAATCACATTAATTGATTTACGAATGTCGTACCATCCTTGCCTCCCCAGAATAAATCCCACTTGATCATGATGTATGATTTTTTCATGTATTGCTGGACCCGGTTTGCTAATATTTTGTTGAGGATTTTAGCATCTAAATTCATCAGGGATATTGGCCTATAATCTTCTCTCTTTGTGTTGTCTTTGCCTGGTTTTGGAATCAGAATTATGCTCGCCTCATAAAAGGAACTTGGAAGTGTTCCTTCCTCTTGAATTTTTTGAAATAGCTTGAGAAGGATAGGAGTTAGTTCTTTGAATATTTGGTAGAATTCACCAGTGAAGCCATCAGATCCAGGAGTTTTGTTTTCTGGGAGCTTTTTGATAACTGTTTCGATCTCTTTTGTTGTAATCAGTCTGTTTAAGTTTTCTGATTCTTCCAGATTGATTTTTGGAAGGTTATGTTTCAAAGAATTTGTCCATTTCACCTAGGTTGTTTAATTTTTTGGCATACAGTTCTTCATAGTATTTTCTTACAATATTTTGTATTTCTGTTGTGTCAGTTGTTATTTCTCCACTCTCATTTCTAATTTTATTTATTTGAGTCCTCTCTCTTTTTTTCTTGGGGTGTCTTGTTAAAAGTTCATTGATTTTGTTTACCTTTTCAAAGAACCAGCTCCTGGTTTCCTTGATCCTCTGTATTGTTCCTTTATCCTCTATGTCATTTATTTCCTCTCTGATCTTTATTATTTCCTTCCTTCTATTACCTCTGGGCCTTACTTGCTGTTCTTTTTCTAGTTCTTTTAGATGAAGGGTTAGGTTGTTTATTTGAGTTTTTTCAACCTTTTTAAGGAATGCCTGTAGTGCTATGAATTTCCCTCTCAGGACTGCTTTTGCTGTGTCCCATAAATTTTGAGTAGTTCTTTGTTCATTATCATTCGTTTCTAGGAATTTTTTATTTTTTATTTCATTGTTAACCCATTAATTATTTAATAACATGCTCTTTAGTTTCCATGTGTTTGAGTATTTTTCAGTTTTTCTGTTGTGGTTGATTTCTAGTTTCATGCTATTGTGATCAGAGAAAATACTTGATATGATTTCAATCTTCTTAAATTTGTTGAGGCCTCTTTTGTGCCCTCACATGTGGTCTATCCTAGATAATGTACCATGAGCACTTGAAAAGAATGTATATTCTGCTGCCTTAGAGTGACAGGTTCTAAAGATATCTATTAAATCGAGTTGATCTAGTGTGTCCTTTATGTCTGCTGTTTCTTTGTTAATTTTCTTTCTTGAGGATCTATCTAATGATGTTAGTAGGGTATTGAAATCTCCTACTATTATAGTATTGCTGTTGATCTCACCCTTTATAGCCATGAAAGTCTGCTTTATATATTTAGTTGCTCCTATATTAGGTACGTAGATATATATGATGGTTATATCTTCCTGTTGGATTGCTCCCTTTATCATTATGTAGTGACCTTCTTTATCTCTCACTATAGCCTTTGTTTTAAAGTCCATTTAGTCTGATATAAGTATTGCTGGCCCAGCTTTTTTTCACTTCCATTTGCATGAAATATTTTTCCTGTTTTCTTAACCATGCAGCTACCCTATGTCTTTTGATTGGATCATTTAATCTATTTACATCAAAGGTTATTATTGATATGTATTTGTTTATTACCATTTTATTCTTTAAAACTCTATTCCTCGTTTGCTATATTCTTTTCCCACTTTGATCTGTTTACAACAGGCCCCTGAACATTTCCTGCAGCATTGGTTTGGTTGTAATGAATTCCTTGAGTATTTTTTTTTTTGTCTGGGAAGCTTTTTATTTCTCCTTCAATTTTAAATGATAGCCTTGCTGGATAAAGTAGTCTTGGTTGTAGGCTCTTGTTCTGCATTACTTTGAATATTTCTTGCCATTTCCTTCTGGCCTCAAGTGTTTCTGTTGAGAAATCGGATATCATCCTTATGGGGGCTCCTTTGTAGGTGATAGCCTTTTTTCTCTAGCAGCTTTTAATATTTTCTCTTTATTGCTTAGCTTAGCTTTGGTATTTTAATTATGATGTGTCTTGGTGTAGGTTTCTTTGGGTTTCTTTTTAATGGAGTTCTTTATGCTTCTTGAACTTGTGAGACCCTTCCTTGCATCAATTTAGGGAAGTTTTCAGCTATGATTTGATTGAATAAAGTTTCTATCCCTTGTTCTTTCTCTTCTTCTTCAGGAACCCCTATTATGCGGATGTTATTTCTCTTCATGTTGTCACAGAGCTCTCTTAGAGCTTCCTCAGACTTTTTGAGTCTCTTTTCATTTTTCTACTCTGCTTCCATGCCTTCATTTATCTTATCCGCCAACTCGCTGGTTCAATCCTCAGCTTCTTCCATCCTACTTTTAAAAATTATTTATTTATTTATTCATTTTAGAGAGGGGAGAGAAAGAGCAATAGAAGTGGGGAGGAGCAGGAAGCATCAACTCCCATACGTGCCTTGACCAGGCAAGCCCAGGGTTTCAAACCAGCAACCTCAGTGTTCCAGGTCAACACTTTATCCACTGCGCCACCACAGGTCAGGCCTTCCATCCTACTTTTAATTTCTTCCACTGTGGTCTTCATTTCTGATATTGTATTCGTCACCTCCGACTGATTTTTTAAAATATTTCAATGTCCTTTTTTATACTTGCTATCTCTTTATTTAGGTGATTTTAATGACTATCCATTGTTGTTATAAGATTCCTAAGCATCCTAACAACCATTATTTTAAACTCTGCATCCGGAAGTTTGGTTAATTCCATATCACTCAGTTCCTTTTCTGGAGGTTCTCTTGTGGTTTCATTTGGATTGCACTTCTCTGTCTTCTCATCATGTCTGTGTGTTTGGATGTGTTGTTTGTAGGGCTGGTTGAGTCTAGGCTTGGTGTTGTCTGCCTCCAATTTTCAGTTGTGTTATTTCTAGGTCTTCTTGTGTTGGCATCAGCTGTTGTTTGTAATCCACTGTTGGATTTGGCTTTTCTAATAGAGCTGCTTTGAAGTCTTGATTTGTTTGTTTTCTTCTCAGTTATCTTATCTCAGTGGTAATCTTATTTACTGATTTCAACAGAGGGCTTATTTGAAACTGTATCCAGGAATGTAGTGGGTGTAACCTCAGACTCTGAAGGCCTGATCTGCCAGTTACTCTCTCTGGGGGCGGGATGCTTTCTCTGCTTCAGTAGGGGGAGGTGTATCTTAGATCTTCATGGAGACCTGAGTTACTGCCCCTCCTCCCCACTTTTTGTTTTCAGCTGTGTCTTGTTGTGTTGATTGAAGCTGGAGAGATATCTTGAGATGAGTGACCTGGAACCACTTTAGTCTTGTGTTATGTGGAAGGATCAACCCCTCCCCCAGCTATGGCAGCCTATAGCACTGGATGAGTCAGCTTCTCAGATCTTTCCATATGTTCCTCTGCCTGTCACAGTCTGTCTCTCCCCACCCCTTTCTTTTTGGAAGATAAACCAGCCCTTTCAACACACCTTATTCCCCGGTCCCCAGGCAAGAGGCTGTGAGCAATATTTTCTACTCTTTCCCCCTCCCCCTTTGTTTCTGTAAGCAGGGGAGACCCACTGCTCCTCAGCATTCCCAACCAGGCTTGGTGTGGTGTAAAGCCAGAAGCCAAGGCCAGGGCCACCATCACAGCCGCCCGGCCCATGCAGGTTCGCATTGGATTCGGACAGTCGGTAAAGAAACAGCGGAGCCAAAAGCTGATGGGCCATAGCCTTTAATCCTACCTTGCACCCGGCGGGCAAGTAAAAACATACACTGGGCTCCAAAACCCAGTCACACTCAGTGCTCACAAAGCCACTGACTTATCCGAGTTTCCTAGAATCAAAGGTTTCTAGCTCACCAGACTTATTCTCCTCAGTTCCCCATCTCCTTCCTTCTCCCAGATACAAACTCTACACAAACTGGCATCTCACTCAGCACTCCGCCATCTTGGCTGCTTTTCCTGGCCTACTCCACGTGGCCTCCTTTAGCTGCTGGCTCTACTCTCTCTGCTCTCTCATGCTAACCTCAGGAACCAAGGGCCGAGTCCCGTTCTGCCTCCCTTTTATAGTGTAGAAATCCAAACCCTTAATCCAATATACATAATAAGGAAGTCTCTAATACAAAGTCACTTCTCTGAGGCATGATAGGATTGTACCGCCCTACAGCAAAAAGGGTGGGAAAGGCTTAATCCCAAAACCAAGCCCCAGGCTAAAGGATTCTGCCTGCCTTTAGCCCACCCCAACACACATTAATATCACCTGAGCGACGGCCTCCTCCTGTTATCTTTAACAAAGTGAGCATAATACATTTTATCTGCCCAACATGTGGCTTCTTCTTTGCTCCTTGGTTTTTGAGAGCTGTTCTTGTAGTCCAGAGTTGGTTTTTCATGATGATTGTTCCTAGATTAATTTATAATCCAGTTTGGTGGTATGAGCTGGGAGTCTGTGCATCTGCCTACCAAGAATCTAATTTTTTATTTGATTTATTTACCCTTTTATTTTCAATGTGTAAAATTTATTTTATATTAGATATTAACTTGTTCATTATTGTATTGTAAATATTTTCTCTCTGGTTTACATTTACAGTGACTTTTGCTATCTATATATTTTTAATGTGACTTTTTAGTTTTTGGGCTTCTGGTATTTAGTCAATTGTTATTCTCAATTTTTATTATACTATTGCACTACATAAAATAATACTTTATATGTAAATTTTAGATATTTAGTTTTCCTAGATTTTACTTATGTAAATGGTGTGATGGGGCAATCTGGGTGTTTTTTTCCAGGACAATATACATTTATACTGGCCTCGTTTTTAAAATATATTATTCTACTGAAATGAAATGTCAAATTCATTCAAAATTAAGTTTGCATTTAGTGTTGGGTCTGTGTCTGTATTTATACATTTTACTCTATTGGTTTCTATATTATAAAATGTATATTAGTACTTTTATGATAATTTAATTTTATAATATGACAAATTTTATTTTAAATAATTAGATAAAATATATATAAAACAATGGCTACTGTGAAAATTACAGTAACTCTCAAATTTAGCATAAGTCCTGCAATTCTGATGAAGATAAACAATTTCACTTGTTCCTCTTTTTGAAGAATTATAAATTTTAAATCTAGAGAATTTCTAATTTTCCTGACATTCAAACACAACACAGTGCTTTTTGTTTTAATAATTTTTCTACAATGAATAGTTCTGTTGTCTTGATTAAATTTTCCTTTCCTACAGTAAGTAGTTCTATTTTCTTAGGAGTTAGGTGGCATACAGCCCTATTATAAATTACCTAAGGTTAGTGAAAGACCATTGTCTCTAAGTGGGACTTTCAGTAGGGGAAAGCCTGTTTTGGCTGCTTAACTATCTGCTGACCTGGTTATCATGTATTCTTGCCATCTTCCCTACAAAGCCTCTCAGAACCATATTATGTAAAAGTCATCCTATGGTTTGTAATATAGTCCCTGAAAGTATGAGCTTCTGATTGGCTGACATAATAATGTGAGCCCCCGTTACAGTATTTAATTTCACGCATCCGTTTTATCAAAGATATAAATATTTGTGTGTCTTATTTTTAAGGAAGAGCTTTGAAATTTTCTTTTTTTCAATTATTCAAAAGGTAAAGTAAAACCCATAGCTTCATTTAATTCCTTATTCAAACAGAGAATTAAGAGTCCTTGACTCTTTTAAATGAACAACTGGATATTGTTGATTCAAATGAGGTTGGGGTGTTAGCTGACACACGGGAAGATTAATCTCTGTCTGCAGCTCCGAGGGAGGGCTGCTGCTGTCTGCTGTGACTGAGGATCGACCCATAGGATCCAGATTTTTATTTTTTTAAATGACATGAGGAAGTCTGCAAGCCTTCAAACTTATGGAAACATGACTAAATTCCTAAGCTATGGGTTTCTGCTTTGATAATTCTCCTGGTTAGTATCCCAGTCTGATTGAAGGCAACCACAGATGTTTTTTCCTTTGGGTGAAGTGAGGGCCCAGCAGAGGGAGGTTTCGTTTTGCAATGTGAGCTGAGCAGTGGTGTAGCTCTGGACACAAACCTCTGACCTACCCTGATTCTTTCCTCAGTAATACTGCACTGCCACACCTGCTGGAAAAAAACTGTGTCGTTCTGCTTCCGGAAAGCTCAGCAGGGCAGTGATAAGCACTTCTGGGCAGAACAGTTTCTGCACAGCCAAGGACTCTATCTGGCCTGGTTCAGAATAACCTATCTCTTTTCTTTCTTTTCTTTGGAAAAACAAAAAACAAAGATGACTGTAATCTTTACTTTGGACCAAACATTTGATAAAATTCTACCACTGAAGATGATCAGTTTGTCCTCCCCGAATGAAAGCCCATGAATTAAAAGATGGGGAATGAGAAGTCCAAGTGAAATCCACAAGTCTTAAATAGTGGCTCTAGCCTTCTAGAAGCATTTTGGTTTCGGGATCTCAGAGTTTCTTGAGAAACGAAATGGGCATTGAATATAACCCAGACATATTCTAAACATAACCCAGTTTCCATGAAGGGAAATTTGATCAAGATGACTTTATGTACCTAACACTTTAATAGAAAGGCAATAGTGTCTCTATTGTGCAATGGAATTTCCACAGTATCAATATAAAAAGACCACTAAATGCATGTATACAACTTGGAAGAGTCTAGAAGACTCCAAAAAGTTAAAAAATCAAGATACCATTCCAATATTTTAAATGTGCTATCTCTGAAAGAAAAACAATAAAGCAACAATTATAAAAAACCTCCCTAGAGTCATAGAACTGGAAGTACATATCTTGCAGTCATGTTTGCAAAGAAAACCGTTATTTACATAGGCTAAAAAAGTGAATATTCAGAGGACCAAGTCTGAACATGTTTCTCTATTTTAAAGTATTACTTTCCAAATAAAAATACTGATTTATTAAATTGTATTATTACATCATTGGCTAAAAATAATAGTGTACTTTGATGAGACAAAAAAAAATACATGCATATAGCTATATAGAAAAATCCAGATTATCAATGAAAGTGTTTTTCTGTCCTAATCTAAACACTTTCTATGATTTAAGAAGTTTTTGATGAGGAAAAGGGAAATCTATGGTTTAAAGACCTCAGCATCCCTGTTGAATTACAACATAGAGAAAAATAATATATTAATTAACAGTTCAATAATTAATAGTCATGAGAAGACCCAAAGAGAGAGAGAGAGAGAGAGAAAAGGCATTTGGTCTGAATTGTTTTTTGTAGCAAAAAGATAACATTAAAACATAAATGCAGATAAGTAACTTTGAAAATGTGCTTTATTTTTGTCTAATTTAATAAACACATGGTGTACTATGTGCTAAGCACTATTCTTAGCATTCTACAAATATTGACAGGTTTAATTGTCATAAAAATTCTATGGCATTCTACTGTAATATTTATAGATGATGAGACTAGAAGGTTAAATATCTTGCACAAAATCACACTGTTAAAGATCTCAACATACTTTTTAGTTTTAAATTAATATACAAAGTGTACCTTTAAAGTATAAAGTGAACTTATCAATTATTCTATAAATTAACAATATAAATAGTGAATATTATATTTAGCCATTGTATTAGCTCAAATTGCCATAACAAAATACTCTAGACTGGGTGGCTTGAACAGCAGATATCAGAAGCCCAAATTAGAGTGCTGGTATGGCCAGCTTCAGGTGAGACCTCCCTTCCTGGCTTGTAGATGGCTGCCTTCTCACTGTATTTTCACATGGTGGAGGGGAAGGGGGAGGGAGTTATGTTCATATCTTTTCTAATAAGGGCACAAATTCCATCATGAGGGCCTCATACTTGTGACCTCATCTAACCTTAATTACGTCCCACAGGTGCCATTTCTAAATACCATCACATTGGAGGTTGGGGAATCAAAATTCAGTCCATAACCATCTTACAAGTGATCATTTGACACTTTGCAATGAAATGATCATTGAAACTCGACTATACTCTGCAACTCCACCTGAATCAGTAAAAATTCAATTATTTTTGGTAGTTTTTATGTAACTATTTCTTTTTATTATACTGCATTGAAGAAAATAAACTTGTGTTGTTTTTGGATTAGATTTACTAGAGATTATTTATATGGTTTCAGTTTAGGGTTGTGGGTTACCAACCACCACTAACCCTGAGGTTGGTAAATGTGGGTGGGTTCTTGTGACATCTCTTGCCTAATTGTTGCAAGTGCATTTGTTCCAAAGGTGCCACTATGGACCCTTTTGACTATGACACTTGAAGATGGTGAGAGTGGTAGCAGATGTTTTTTTATCCTCTGTGCTCCTCTTGGTGACAACCAGAACAGTTACCCACTCTCTCCTCTGGCCTGTGCATAAAGCAACTCTAACTCCCCCTCAGAACTTTCCAGACAAGGTGAAGGGATCCATCCTCCCAATGCTTTCTCTTGCCTCAAACCCATGCAGAGATGTCATGTTGTTCTTGGTTAGTCAAAGACCATGCTAGATGGGCATGCTTTGTAGAAATGTCTGCTTTTTCTCACTCCACTCCAGGACCTCTTGTCTGTCCTCCATTCTGGTGGCAGTATGTGGCAGTCAGAAATGCAGTTCATGTTGAAAGAGTTCCCATTTTAAGACTGTAGCAATTATAGCCTGAAGAATCTAAGACTAATACCATAAATTGCAGATGGTAAACATAATGTAACTGTATAATGAATTATTATTCACATTTTTCCCACCTGAAGAATACTTGCATGTGTGGTCTTCATTAATGAATAGTGAGAGTCCTTGAAATCCAGCAGATTATCCATAGGTGGCACAATGGATAATCAATTTAATGAGCAATAAGATAATTAACAATGAACAAATGGCATTAGAGAAACACAGGAGCGAGAAGGTCTATATCAATATAAACAGATTTTAACAAGACATGATATTGTGGATATGAACAAAATTTTCATCTTTGCGCCTTAGAGATACAAAATTATTCAGGAGTAGCACAATGGGCACCTTTTTTTTTTACAGTTTTTACAAAAATGTGATGAATCTATAACATATAAACAGATAGAGATGGCTCCTGGACAGTATAAAAAATCTTCCATATGTTACAGAGAACAACCTTATGAGGTGAGCATGATCATCCCCATTTTACAGGTGAGAAAATTCAGGCATGGGATATATAAGTAACTTGACAAAGTGGTAGAAATAGTATTCAAACGTAATAACTGTCATTCTAGAAAGCACTCTGATGAAAAAGCCAATATCAAACGGTTAAAACTGTATGACTCTACCATACAATACTCTTGAAATGATAAAATTATAGATTGAAAAACAGATTATGGTTGCCAGGGGTTGGGAATGAGGGACAGTGAGTGATGTCAGGAGGGAAGCAGATGTGGTTATAAAGGGCACCAGGAGGGATTACTGTGGTGATGAAACTCCTGTATTTTGACTGTGGTGTTGGAGGACCGAACCTACCCATGTGATAAAGTGACATAGAACTAAATAAACATACACACATGAGTACAAGTAAAACAGGGGTACCTGAATACAATGTGTCTACTGTATGTCAATATCCTGGTTGTAATATTTGTACAATGTATTATTTATTATTTTTTAAATACAATTTATGTTTTACAATATATTTTACAATGTACAATTTACAGTTTTACAATACACAACTATAGTACAGTCATACAATAGTTTTGCAAGACGAGACCATTGGAGGGAAATGGGTAAGGGGAACATGGAATCTCTCTGGGTTATTTCTTAGAAGAACTTGTAAATGTACAACTCTCACAAAATAAAAATTTTAATTTAAAAAAAGGTATTTGTAAAAGATGTGCATGGTGAAACCTGTCAAATTTAGTATTTTTCTAAAAGAACATTAGATGTGCTGTAATGTTTCTATTTATCTAGCAATTTTTATAAATGTATTTCAAAGTTTTATACATTATGAATGTCAATTAAAATATGAAAAAAGTAACTGTGTTTTAGCTTTCAAAAACTTGCTCAGAAATTTAGGGAAAGATTTAGGAAATTTATGTAACTGTATTTCTTTTTATTATAAGATAGAACAGACAGGTTATCTAAAAATAAATACAAATTACAAGTACAAAATATGTAAAAAACAATGTAATGTTACAAGAGACAGCTAATAATAATCAACATTTGGACAGGAATTTACTATGGATTAAATTCTTTTTAACAAAAAATTATGATCAAGATGTTAAGTATGTTTAGGAAAGTAATGATGAATAAACATATTAATAACTAAACAAAAACAGGTAAAAATCACAAACATATATAAAGTTACTAGAAATCTTGGAAATTGACAATGTAATCATTTAAAATTGCAATCTCAATTAAGAATATTACCTCTATAGTGGACACAGTTTAAGAGAAATTGGTAGTTTGGAAGGCAATACTTCATGACAAGAGTAAGAAACACATTAAAATAAAAACTAAGAACATTGGACTAGACACATTTCAGTGAGGAAAATAAAAATACCTCTGTGTTTCTTTAAAGGAAAAAGCGAGGAAGGCTAGAAGTCAGAGGATTATTTTTTTAAAACTATTCACTACAACAAGGCCATTTCATGGAAATCATGGTCTTGAGGTCAGGAAGCAGCTGCTGTGACCACTACTGTATCTTCCACAACAGATTTTTATTCCTGTGAAGATAAAGGAAGGTAAAAAATGGCCACCAAAAACATTTACATATTTCTGTTCTTAGTTTTCTAGAAGTAGAAGCAACAGGAAACTGGCCTTTGCTTTAATTCTGAGCTCCAGATATTATAATACTGCTATGACAAAGTAGATACAATTTTTCTCCAGACGTTCCGCTTTAATGGAGTCTGAGAAATATAGGCTTAAGTTGTCAGACATAGTTTTACAACTGACAATTGTGAAGAGGGTTAAAAACAAAATTTACATTTCTATATAAATTTCAATCAGTTTCTTAAAATTTCTACTGCTATTATAAGTTAATGTGTGAAGAATTAATATTAACAATATTGAATCTTCCAATTCATGAAAATGATATATCATTTATTTAGGTCTGTAATTTCTCTCAGCAAGGTTTTGTAGTTTTCTTTGTAGAGGTATTCTAAATGTTTTATGAAATGTATCTACTTATTTCATGTTTGGGTGTTACTGAAAAAATTGTTTTTAATATTTTATTTGCTAATTGTTCATTGCTGGTACATAAAATTGTATACAATTACACCTGTTATCTGTATATTAACATTGCATTCTGTGACCTTACTAAATTTTCTTAGTTCTAGTGGATTCTTTTCTGTGTACATGATCATGTCATCTGCCAATAAAAACAACTTTACTTCTGCCCTTGCAATTTATTGAAGAAATTATTTATTTTTCTTGCCTTGTTGCATTGACTAAAACCTCCAGTAAAATGTAGACTGGAAGTGACAGAGTAGATATTTATGTTTCTTTTTCCCCTTAGGTGGAAAGCATTGAATATTTTACTGTGTTGAGTACAATAAAAGTTGGAGGTTTATTGATGATGTCCTTAATTAGATTAAGAAATTTCCCTCTATTCTTCATTGCTAAGTGATTTTATCATGAATTGATATTGGACTTTACCAAATGCTTTTTCTGCATCTATTACAGTGATTATATGTTTTTCTTCATTCTAGGAATATGGGAAATTACATGGATTGATTATTGGATGTTAAGGCAACCATTTACTCCTTGGATAAACCTCATTTGATCATGACGTACCATATTTTATATATATATTTTTTACCTTGTTTTGCTAAAGTTTTGTTAAGGATATTTGTCTCTGTTCATGAGGGATATTGGTTTGAAGTTCTCTTTTCTTGTGATGTCTTTGACCTCATAAAATGAATTTGGGAATATTTTCTATTTTCTAAGAGTTTGTGTAAGATTGATATTATTTCTTCTCCTTAAATGTTTGCATCTGGGCATGAAATTTTCTATTTGGAAATATTTTTAATTAAAAATTCAATTTCTTGAATTAATATAGGGCTAGTCAATTTTTTATTTTATTCAGTTTATTGACTTTATTGGTAAAAAGTTAAATTTATTGGTATAAAATAGATATTTTCTTATTTTTATTTTAATGGCCAGCCTCTATATTGAGTGATATATTCTATTGCTTTACTGACACTGATGAGTTTTGTCTTCTGTCTTTATTCTTCATCAGTTTAAATGGAAGGCTTTCAATTTTATTGATTTTTTCTAAGGACCTAACTCTTGGATTCATTGATTTTCTTCATTATTTTTCTGTTTTTTATTTAATGATTTTTGAACTTATATTTCTTATATTCCCTTTCTTCTACTTGATATTTGTGACCTTATCTCTTTAGAAGAGTCTAAACCAGGTATTTTGTAGAATGTCCCTTACTACTTTTTTCTATGATACTTCATTACATTTTGATCCAGGTTAAGCATTTTGGACAGGAATACTATAGAAATGATGTTATTTCTCAATGTGTTTTATCAGGAGGAATTTCCTGTATTTGTCCCATTATTGATGATGTAAATTTTGATCATTTGGTTAAAGTAGTGCCTGTCAAGTTTCTCTACCATAAAGTTACTATTTGTAAGTAATAAGTATCATGGGGGGAAAGTAGAGACTATAAAATTATTCTATTTCTCATTATACTTCCACTCATTAATTTTAGAATCTATTGATGATTCTTGTCTAAAATAATTATTACTATGAAAGGTGTCAAACACTGATTTTTCTAATTGTATCATTCCTTCTCCATGTATTAGTTGAAATTCTGCTATAAAGAAGGAACTTTTCTTCTTATTTATTCATTTACTCCAGTATTCTTATTATTCCTTTGTTATAATCTATTGCCATCATCATTTTTTTCTCTAATTATTGGTGGGAGCTTGTTCATGCTGTCTTCTGAGGCTATCATTTTTTGAGTGCTTAGTTTTCAGAATCCTTCATTTCAGATCTTCCAGGCTTGCTGCACATATTTACCAGGCTTGGATGTAAAGCTGATGTCCTATTTTTTACATCATTACTACTTGGAGACCAATCTTTTTTCTTCCTTACCACAAAATCCTTTCTTTTGAATCTCATGCCATGAGAATATACCACCCATTACCTTCTCTTTTACAGTCCCCTTAGATATCCAGGCCACTCCAATCTTACTGGCCACAGTCTAAATTCATAAGTACACATATTAAATGGGCCCTTAACACCACCCAATGATTTTGCTAAATTTCTCTAGTCCTTTCCTTCTCCCCATCTCTTCAAACATATAACTACTTCTCATGAATATCATTCTTGTGATGACCTTCCTTTATACCTCACTGATAAATAGAAATGAATTTGAAGAAAATTGCCCCAAACTGCCATCATAGCATTCTCTGCCCACTTGCAATTGTGCTCTTACACACTACCTGGCTCCCTGTTAGCTATGGGTGATCTGTCTTTTATGCTACTAAAGTCAATCTTTCTACTTGTGCACTAAAAATAACTAAAACTTGCTAAGGACTTTTTATGTGGCTAGACTTATTCTAAGTACTTTATGTTTATTAATTCTCATAAAAAATCTTTTGTATCCTGACTTTACAAATGGAATGCCACTTTCTAGATAGATAACTAAGATACATAAAAAAGAAAGTTTCTTTGAGTCACACAGCTATTAAATGGCAGGACTCCGATTTGACACCTGGTAGTCTGTCTCCAGAATCCATGCTCTTAACCACCAGCTATACTGCATCTTAGGAATGAAGTCAATCACCTTTCACTCTCTCATGGACTTTAGAAAATGTCCCCTCTCTCTTCTGCCTCATATCCATCAGCTAATGTATTTTAAAATAAAACCTTTCTTGATCCCACATTGCCTGTCTGCAAATATCCTGTTTCTCTGCCCCATATTTCTTCAAAACTTTTCAAAAAAGTTGTCTATAGTCACCAATATTAGCTATCTGCAATTTTTGTCCTCCCAGTCTCTGTATTAAGATCAGTGTAGGCTTTCCTCCACAATCACCTTACTGAAAGAGCTTTGGTCAAGGCCACCAATGACCTCCATATTACAAACCCTAATGCTGAAACTTAGTCTTAATCTTGCTTTCTTCAATTGGGTTCCTTGACATGTTCTCCTATTGATCAGTGGTCCTCAACCTTTTTTGGGCCACAGACTGGTTTAATGTCAGAAAATATTTTCACGGACCGGCCTTTAGGGTGGGATGGATAAACGTATCACATGACCGAGACAACCGGCAAGAATGAGTCTTAGACGGATGTAATAGAGGGAATCTGGTCATTTTTAAAAAATAAAACATCGTTCAGACTTAAATATAAATAAAACGGAAATAATGTAAGTTATTTATTCTTTCTCTGTGGACCGGTACCAAATGGCCCACAGACTGGTACTGGTCCGCGGTCCGGGGGTTGGGATCCACTGCTATTGATGACTCCCAAATATTATCTAAAGCCAGGACACTTCCTCAGAGCTCCAGACTTGAATTTTTGACTACTTATACAAATTTTTTATTACCTTTAGACACTTGGATGTCTAAAAGGCATCTCAAACTTACCATGTCTTAAAACAAACTCCAGATCTTACTGTTACAAAAGTCTTCTTCAGCTCAGTAAATGGCAACCTCCCTCTTTCTGTTGCCCAGGCTAAAAATTTTGGTGTCATCCTTAACTCGTCTTTATTTTATTTATTTAATATTTTTTTTGTATTTTTCTGAAGTTGGAAACAGAGAGGCAGTCAGACAGACTCCCGCATGCGCCCGACCGGGATCCACCCGGCATGCCCACCAGGGGGTGATGTTCTGCCCATCTGGGCATCGCTCTGTTGCAACCAGAGCCATTCTAGACCCTGAGGCAGAGGCCATAGAGCCATCCTCAGCGCCCGGGCCAACTTTGCTCCAATAGAGCCTTGGCCGCAGGAGGGGAAGAGAGAGACAGAGAGGAAGGAGAGGGGGAGGGGTGGAGAAGCAGATGGGCGCTTCTTCTGTGTGCCCTGGCCGGGAATAGAACCCGGGACTCCTGCACACCAGGCCGACGCTCTACCACTGAGCCAACCGGCCAGGGCCAACTCATCTTTATTTTTAACTGCACATTTAATCCTTTAACCCCAACTTCAAAACATAACTATAACACTACACTTTCTATCACTCACTTCTAGGTCCTTATCTCCCTACCATAGAAACTGTCAGGATGCCTGGAGTGAAGACGTTGAAGCTATTAGCAATATCAGTCTTCTTTGTTGTTCACAGAAAATTTTCTCTCTTCCTAGTTCTGCTTTTATCTCCCTCCCCACAGCTCAGTCCATGATAAGAGTTTAGGATTTCAGAGAAAAAAAATGCAAAGAACAGAATTATTTTAATCAGTTCTACTTCCATCCTCTTGTGATGTTCTTTTGTGGTGAAAAAGACCAAAATGTCATACCTGTTTAGAATTAGGAAAGGGAAAACTATACAGAAAACATTTAACATTTTATAAATTACTTTACCAGAGGAAAAAAACAGTTGCTCTTTTCAAGTTATTATATATATGGGAGACTTGAGATAGAAGTAGTGGCAAGAGGAAGCAAGGACAATGCCACCGGCACATCTTAACATGGAAGCATATGACGTATGAAAATAAACCAGCCACCACTGGAGTAGGCTACAAAGGATGTATTGATTTCAGGGAAGAGGTTGTTTTTAATTAAGGGAAAGGGGGTGAAGGGAACACTCAAGGTGAGTTGGTAAAGCATTTCTTCTTAGGGCATGAACCAAAAATAGAGAGCTAAGGTTTAATAAGACAGAAATTATTAATGTTCAAGTGCTCCAAGAATTTCTTTTTTTAACTCATCAAACAGGATGAGCCCTGCGCTCAAGCTGGCAACCTCGGGGTCTCAAACCCGGGTCCTCTGCGTCCCAGTGCAATGCTCTATCCACTGCGCCACCTCCTAGTCAGGCTTGCTCTAAGAATTTTAATAGTGAATTAGTGGGTTAAATAATACAAAACAGAAATTTCTGTGGTAAGCAAGTATAACATTTTACAACAAATAAGTATCAGTCTCAAGAGTAAAGGGAATATAATCTTTGTAACCAAAGTACAATCAATTTTATAGGAGAACTTACCTTGAGAAAAATAAAATTATTCAACTTTATAACAGTATACAAAATAATCATCTATCCTACAAGAAAACCCCATTATCCTCAACATGCCCTACTGTTTATATTATATATTATATTAAGAAAATTATTAAAATATTTTTCAGCTTTTATCCTTATCTAAGTAATAATAAATTACAAAGTTCAATGCAATGTACTGTATTGTCAAAGTTCAGTATTTCCTAATATCTAAAACTGTGTTATAAATCTCTGTCCATTGATTCCAACTTTTAATTTAATCAAGGTGCAATAAAATATTTAGAATTTGTCATTTTTACTCCTACACTAAACAAATAACATGCTGTAATTCTCTCTCCATGCCTTTTCTACTTTGAGCATGTGACACTCTTTGCAGCGCCCAGTCCTGCCATGTGAACCTCATCCATTTGTCCTTCCTTAGTTTACATCTGGTATTGAACACCTCCCTGCTCACCGTTCATCCACTTAGCAAAGACAGCTCAGGCATCCTTTATATTCTGTAGAGGTGACTAGTATAATACTTTTAACTCTACAATCTTCCTCTCAATGAGTATATAATTTTGGTCTTTCTGTGGTAGACTACAAGCAACTTGAGGGCAGACACTATCTTGTTATCATCTTGGTAATCTCAGTACATAGCACATGGTAACCTGTACATAGTGAGCTCTTGAGTATTTTTCTGAATAACTGACTCAGTGTTATCCTTGTTACTACCCCAGGAAGCATCAGATTATCACAAAGTAAGCAGAGCAGGACTTTTTACTTAACAAATGAATTAGTAGGTAGAGATGTACCTATTCACAGAACTTTTAGGAGAGTTAAAAGAATTTTTTAATATTAAAAACTATTAGGAAATTTTTGTTAATCTTGTTAGTTGTGATGATTGTGCTTAGGTAGAAAAATAGCTTTAATGTCAGAAATACATATTGACATATTTATAGTGAAATTGCCATTATTATTAGATACAACAAAGTAGAAAATATGACAAATAATTATTGTTAAATTTAGTCATGTGTATATTCTAGACTATTCCAACACTTGAAATATAACGGGCAAGATGACAAGAATATATTGAAAACCTAGAAATTGCTGTAATGAACTTTAGGTAAATCAGTAACAATTAATGTATTGCTCTGATATGAGATGATATATAGGACAAGCCTCAGAAAGTACAATCTAGTATAAAAGTAACCCAAACTGTTTCACATTAGGAACCAAAAATATATCATTCTAAACTACTTATGGGAAGCAGAAAGGGAATCTCTTATTTAGAAATAAATTATTTCTATGTAAGAAAGTAAATTTCAAATACATGAGACAAAAAAATGTGATCAATTATTTATTTCACATTTAGGGAAGATAAATTTTTCTTTACATGGCTTCTTGAACTTCTCCTGCTATACACGTAAAACCAATGTGTTCACTGATGTAAATTAATATAAATAATTTTAACATTACAAAAAAATAAGATTTACAATTTAGGGTCACTTCAGAAATATAGAACCTTTCCTTATGTTAATCTCGTAGTATCTCTGGATACTTTTAAAGACATTAAGTTAATAAAAAGATATCTTCTATCTTTTCACCCTTTCACAGGATTCTTTTACAAAAAGAAAGATTGTTCTAAGAACAAAATTAAAATTGTTACTGATCCATCTTACAAGTAAGGGGCTAAATTCTTAATTATTTGTATTTATGTGACAAAGAATTATTCCTTCATTTTATATTTCTCCTTTGCTACCAACTAACCCAAGAAACTTAACACTCTGGGTCATTCACATGTTTTTTATTTAAAATATTTTGCCAACCCATTCTGATTTACTTTAATGGAATAAGAAAAGATTAAAATGCCTTAGAGGGAAGGATTATTTTATAATGTGGTTCATCTCTCTTCGGCAATTTTGCTCAGAAGGGATTGGGCAATATCTTTTTTGTTTGTTTTCAATATCCAATTGTTTTCAATTTTTAATTTCTTTTGTAAATAAAAATAACATTACATATCTAATGGGAAATAAATCACATATTTCTTTTTCTTCATGCTCACCTTGTAAGCATGAACAGAGCTCTACACTTCCTACACTTTTAGGAAAGTAGTCGCTCTCAGTCTTGTGAGTTGTTTAATTTTCAATAGGCTTAGAAATGTTGAGAATGTGATACAGGACAGATTCATTTCTTCTTGCTTCATTGATATTCCTGTGCACCTTAAAGATATGGTGCAAAATGAAGATCGCTACTGCATATATTGTGTCCACACCTCCAGACACTTATAAGAAACTAGAAATGTTCTGTGTACTTGAGTGCACTTTCTTCTGATCTCTTCTTTGGCTAAGTCAGCTAGCCAATGGCTACTAACATCATAAGCAAAACTGTCAGTGTTATAAATGTGTGTCCTGAAAGTTAAAAAAAAAAAAAGTTAAAGTCAAAATACCTTTTTTTTTTACTGGTGATAGACATAAAATTTTTAGTTAATATGTGATAAGAAGAAGAATTAATTGGTTAATTTAGGATGTCAAACAAATGCAAAATTAGTAGTAAGTTTATAGACAAACTTGGTGGGTGTAGTTAGAGGTTAGTAACTATAGCAACACCAATTAAAATATGACACTTATGTTTTTAGTTCTTGAGATTAAGAGGTCAAGGTAAAATCAATTAAAATGCTTTTTAAAATATTTCATTTAAAAAATTAAGTTTAATAGGGTGACATTGCTCAATAAGAGTACATAGGTTTCAGGTAAACATTTCTATAAAATACTTTTGAATTAAAAGTCAATGAGATCCCTTTGACTACTACATGTGAAATAGAGAAAAGTTTTGTCAAAAAAGAAGACACCTAGAAAGTTTCAGAGATACATTTGCATAAAGTTACTTTTGTGTAATAATTTTGTGTGACAACATAAGAGATATCATATAAGATCTATAAACAGAACTCATAAGATACCTTAAATCAAACTTTATATTCCCTAAACACTGGAAATTCTAAAAGCCATCAAGCAAAAAAGGAGAAACAATATAAGCCAATCATCTCATGATGCAAGTAATCATACTGAAAGCCATAATGAAAGCATTCTTATTTGTAAGCCCTAATGTATCAACCTCTGGTTGTTTTTTCAAAATATTTATGGCATTCTTAGCATCTAATCATCATGATAAACTGAATGCAAAACACAGGATGAGATGATCAGCATATTGCTGAAGAGTCGAGAATTGACAACATGCCGTACTAATGAGAGATTCAGTATGTTAGTCATTCATTAAAAAAAAAAAAAGAACAGTTCTGATAATAATAGAGGATTAAGCCTCTATTATTCTTGGATAGTCCCAGATAAATCCTGCACCAACAGTATGGATGGACATTTTGCAAGATATAGAAATGTGATTTTATAGAACCATATACCTTTTATAATTTACCAAAAGGTCATACTTCTGAGGCACCACCAGTCCCAGCTAAATTATCAAATACAACATTGAGTGCTTTGTTGTTCTCATGAGTGTAGTAAGAGCTGAACAGTAGAGAAGAAAAACACTAATTGAATTACATAATTTTAATTTGAATCAAAAAGCAATACCAACAGTTGCTTACACTTACATCCTTTTTATAAACTAAAATATATCATACAAACCCAAAAACTTCTAAAAGAAGTAAATAAATCCTTTGATAGGCAAACACAAAGGATCACCAAGTGAAGGTACATTATCAACTTTGTATTCATTCTTTTCCTTGTCCTCATTAAGATAAAAATTTTAATTAAATTGATATGAAGTCAGGAGAATAAGCAAGAATGCATAAAGTTAGCTCTTACTCTCAACAACTTTTACTTCTCAAATAAGGCGAGTGGAGTGTTTTTTGTTCGGTTTGGTTTTGTTTGCAAGTGGAATATTTCAAAGGGCACATAAAAAAGACATTCTTTCTGAGGGGCTTTTGCCTGAATTCCTGCTTATTCAGAAATAGAGGATTTAGGTTTGCTGTAAAACACCAATAGAACACAAAAAATATATTTTTCTCTTTCTATGTTTCAATAATCATGACTAATTATTTTACCAAAGTGTGTAAAGAAACTGATGACAGCCAAGAACTAGGACCCTGTAAACTCATCACTTTTCACCCCTCTCTCCTACTAAGCCCCCAAACACTGGCTTTGGAAGGTAAATTGATAGCGCTCTAACCCAACAGGAGAGCTGGAACAAATGCAAGGAGGAACCTAAGGTAGGTGTTTTACTTTTTTTCCAGAATAGTTTTGCTGAGGCATCTGTAGCAATTCATTTTACATGTCTTAGATCTCTGTTTATTTTTGCTGGGCTATAAATCCCATTCTTTAAAGCTTTCTGAAAAATCTGAAGACAAAATTATATTTTACTACATAGCCTCTGCTATTTTTAAAAATCCATGACCTAATGGTCAAATATTTTTACTAAAATACTAAATCACTTAGTAATTTAAAGAATATTCACATATTTGAGCTTATAATCGGCTTCAATAATATTGTTAATTTAAAGAGAAGGAAAGAGTTATATAGGGCAAAAGTAGATAGTTCACCTCACCCAAAGAATTAAAAGAGGCAATTTAGTAAGAGCATTAAAATATAGTTGTTCTTTTTTTTTTTTTTGCTTTAAGTATTTATTAATGTCATAATTATTTTAAAATTATAATTTAAAGAAAAAGATCTAACTACAACACTAAAATTTTCTGCACTTTACTACTAAGAGAAAAAGGCAATATATGATAAAACTAGTTGGTCCTTACTCAAAACTTAAGATAAATGCATACATACAAAAATACATAATGTTTATGTATTTACCAGGTATTTTGTTTTGCTTTGTTTTTTCTTCTTTCATATTGGTTTTATTGAGGTGAAAATATAGGCATTAGGGAAGTATAGAAATAACTCGAGTTTATATCAATTCCACAATTAGTTTTCTGAACAATAAAATCTACAAGCTAACAGAAGAGGGTCAATTGACATAATCCTCTGTCTATAGAAGGCGTCAGAGCCAAATATGACAATATATTTAATATATAAATATTCAACACAGATCAGATGTTTCAAATAATACTAATTTTTCCTATATGTTACTATTTTACCATCTGAAGGCTTATGACATGCCAAGCAATGTTCTAACTTCTTTACAGGAAACTCACTTGATTCTTACTACAATCTCATAGATAGGTTCTATATTTTCCCCACTTTACAAATGAGAAAACTAAGGCATAGGGAGGTTAAGTTCTCGCAGTGACATTGGGCATGAACACAGAATGGAACCAAGCAGTCAGATTCCAGAGCTGTCCTCATAACCTCTTAGCCACTGGGCTGTTCTGGGCTACACTGGCATGTATCAACAAATACAAGTCAGAAAAAAACCTAATTATAGGCAATTTAACAATATATTAGAGGTTGGCTCTTCTTAGATTTCTTTGCTTTTGTACAATACATATATGCCACCATAAATTGTACTAAGGAAAAGATAAATTGATTAATAGTTGGCAAAGAGAGACTTTGGCTTTCAAATCATTTACCTTTGAAATGTTGTTAATGTCCTTTAATATATTGAGAAATTTAAAAAAAAAAGTCTTGTTCATCCAGAGTAGTAATTATAGACAAAAGGAAGAGATAGCAAGTCAAAAATACAATTAAGAAAATTATATATTTGTGGTAAAGTATCAAGTTTTATTGGAAAAAAAGCTAAGAATAAATGTTTTAAGTCATCAGAATTTCTGCTCACCCTCTTCTTCCACAGTCCCAGAAAGTTTTGAATAGAATTAGGGTAACAATTACTATAGTACCAGCAACAAGTCCTTGAGGGGGAAAAAATTTGGTAACACAGTTAATAGAAACATGAATCATTACATATACAGTGTAATTTCACAATGACAAACATACTGGTTATGAGGCAAGTTAAAGAAAATATAAAAGACAGAAATTATATTTTGGATATGGTTTCCTTATGTGACAAGTTTGAAAATAAAAATTGTATATTATTTATCTTTTATCCTATTTTCTTTAAAAAATGAAATAAAATATTAAAAATAAAGCATAATAGTGATCAAATAAAATTTGTTTGACAAGTTTGAGAAGATTATAAAGTGCTTTAACCCTACCAAGCTAAATTTTAAATACTTTGATCATTGATCTTTTATGTATGTATTTCCTACACATTCCACCCTCAATGTTTTGATCTGTTTTACAAAAGAAATTAGAGATGATACTAGAAAAGCAAACTGAAGTAAATGTGTCTAATAAGTGTAGTTGGTTCTATATCAACAATAGATATCACACAATTGCACTACCATGTGGATACATGATTTTAAAAACAGCTATTTCCACCAGATAAGTTTTTACAAGACTTTAACCAACCAATTTCTTTAACTTATGCTCTAGTTCCATATCATTAGTGTGGAACAACTATATTCACAAAATAAATTCTGGCTCCTAAACATTTTTGAGGTTTTTTCCCCTTCATCACATCCTATTAATCCTACCATTTTCAAATGTTTCCAAAATGTTCCATTTTTAATTTGAATGATAAACAAAGATAAAAATTTAAAAGTGATCCAAAACAGGAGGAAGACAGAAGTAAAAGCGTATTTCTAGAACATCAATCAGTACATACATGTTATTCTTGAAACATTTGTGTGAAGGTTGATGGTTTAACAGAAAACCAGAGCTAAATATACAAATCTGAGAAACAAATCTGCATAAATGCTTGCTTCATAAATTAATATAGTATTATCTCAAAAAACAGAAAGAAGAAAAAAACTTTAAAGTATAAAGGTAATAGTTTAGGATGCCAAGAACAACTTGGTATTTATAGAAAACTATCCCAAAGATGAATCAGTATCAATTTAATATTTTTACAACTTGGGATACATGAAACTATAGATTATGAATAAATTTATGATTGTGATTCCAA
Source organism: Saccopteryx leptura (assembly GCF_036850995.1). Classification (NCBI taxonomy): domain Eukaryota; kingdom Metazoa; phylum Chordata; class Mammalia; order Chiroptera; family Emballonuridae; genus Saccopteryx; species Saccopteryx leptura. The sequence continues at coordinate 276,293,605 of NC_089504.1, forward strand.
TGTTTCTATCATTAATTGAGGAGTTCTGAGGTAGGAAAATTACATTATTTTAAAAGTGATTTGTCTCCAAGAATAAAAAGTATTTTAGTAATGTTTCCTGATGTAGAACTATTTTTCCATAACTGTTTTTACAAATGTTGCAAAGCAGTTTGCCACCTATAATCTCATTTGATCACTTCCAATAATTAGCATAGTGCTTGGAAAATAGTAAAAAGTGTTTAGTAAATATTTATTAAATTGCGTCAAATGGTACTCTTTTTGCAGATATGAAAACTGACACATATATATATATAGATATATATAGTTATCAATATATAGAGTATCACCTTCCTTTTTAAAAAACCCAAGTCAGAAATTCAACCACAAGATCTGGTATTGAATAAATGATGGTTGTCTCCTTTTCTGAATAAGTATGAGCTCACCAAGTCACTTCAAAAGATCTCATTTATATCTAATAAAGTAGAAAAGTATTCCATGTGCTTCAAAATATAAGAAAGCTGTAGATTGGATTTGTTCTTTCTTATACTCCTATGTAACAGAATAAAGTGACTGAGGCCTGTGAACAAATAAAGTCACATGGGAAAGAGACTTTTGCAGAAGAGAGAAGAATGTGTTTGAGTAAACTTTAAATTTTCAGATTTACAAGTAAGGATTCAGCACCACTTCCTCAACAACATCTGCAGTATCCTTTAAGTGTCTGGCTATTTTCATGGATTTTCTATGCTTCTGTATTTCTTCAAAATTTTTAAGTAAGATAGATAATTGAAGTCACTTTATAATGGGATTTAAGTTTGTAATGTTAAGACACAGTGAATACCCTGTATCAACATCTTATGCACTCTTAATCACCACTGTTGATTCAAGATCCTTGAAAACGCTCTTCAACTTGAGCTAGTTTGTAATACATGCTATATTCACGTAGATATATAAAACATAGAAAATATACATGTAATATTTAAAGGATACAAAAGTATTTTAGGTATTTTACTAAGTATTTCCTAATTTTTTCTTTACTATTACTTCAGTTGGCCTATTAATTCTCATAAGGAACTTATGAATGTCACAATACATGAATTAAGCAATGGGTTGGGCGGGGTATTACTTGTAAACAATCACAAATACGTTAATTGTTAAATCTGAATTGTGCAATTCTTTTTCTGCCACTAGGACCAAAATCTTTTTACCCTTTCCAGCACCTAGTACTAGAAGAACTAGTCATTGGCCTTTATTTAAGCACTTAGTAGCTGTGTGACCTTGGGCAAGTTATAAATCTTACAAAACCACAGTTCTCTCAGCTAAACAAAATGGGACATAGCTACATTATAAAACTGATAAATGTCCCTGGCCAGTTGGCTCAGTGGTAGAGCATCGGCCTGGCGTGCAGAAGTCCTGGGTTCAATTCCTGGCCAGGGCACACAAGAGAAGCGCCCATCTGCTTCTCCACCCCTCCACCTCTCCTTCCTCTCTGTCTCTCTCTTCCCCTCCCGCAGCTGAGGCTCCATTGGAGCAAAAGATGGCCTGGGCGCTGGGGATGGCTCCATGGCCTCTGCCCCAGGCGCTAGAGTGGCTCTGGTTGCAACAGAGCTACGCCCCGGATGGGCAGAGCATCGCCCCCTGGTGGGCGTGCCGGGTGGATCCCAGTCAGGCGCATGCGGGAGTCTGTCTGACTGTCTCCCCGTTTCCAGCTTCAGAAAAATTAAAAATAAATAAATAAATAAATAAATAAAACTGATAAATTTCTAAAATGTTTAAAAGGTTACTTGTGGGAAATAAGGGGGAAAAAATGAGAAACACTGATATAGAACCAGCAGAAGGATATCTTTAAAATTCACTACAGAGGCTTCATTTACATGGCAAATAAGGAAATCTTGAGAGGACTAGTCAAATATGTTCAAAGTTGTAATAGTACTTATATTATGGTATAATCAACAAAATCAATTTCACTGCAGTAGTGTTTGGTTATATTTAAAACGAGAAAAGTGACCTGATTCACAGAATAAATTTAAGAAATGAAAGCTTCTGGTCAAGATTGTGGTATAAGTAAACATGGTACTCGAATCCTCCCACAACTACATCAAAACTGCAACTAACATAATTGAACGACAAGATAACCTAGACATGTTATCTTTGAATATATGTATCCTGATTTATTGATGTCGCCCCATTAAAAAAATAAAATTATTAAAAACAAACAAACAAAAAACTGCAACTAAACTACACGACAACCATCATTCAGAACCACATGAAACCTAGCTGAATGGAAATCTTGCAAGTAGGGATTTAAATAAGCAGCTGCATTGAGACTGGTAGAAGGGCAGAGACTCGAAAGGGACTGATCTCACACCCGTGTGTGGCAGTTAAAAATAAGGAGATATATCTCAGCTGAAGAGCAAGGGGTCCCTGACCCACACCAGGCACCCCAGCCCAGGATTCAAGTGCTAGTAAGAGAAGTCCCCATAATGTCTGGCTGTGAACACCAGCTGGAATTGTTGCTTAGTGAGACAGAAGGCTGCTGGAGTCTTAGGTATACCTCCAAAAGAGCCAGTGCAGTACTTGGACTCATTCTGCTTAGAGCTCTAGGACTGGGCAGCAGCTCAAAAAGTACCAGGGACACACAAGGAAGAATCGAATTATCTGGTATCAGAATGAGAACTGGAGGGGCAGCTTTCTCCCAAACAGAAGTGCTGGCAGAGACCATTGTTGCTTTTCTGAGCTCACCCCCTGCAGAAAGCAGGCGAATGCCATATCTCAGTCACCATCAACCAGATTCACATTGTAGGCCCTGCCCTGGTGATTCCCTGAGACCCTGCCCCACCCAACTTCAGGCTCATGCAAGCCCTTTTTAGTGGCTTTTCCAAAGAAGTGGCCAACTTTGCTCGTACTTCAGACTCCTAAAAGTCTCTCAAAGGAACAGCACTTGGTCTCAGCATGCCCTGTACCTCTTGCTAAGTGGCCTCAGGCCTGACATTAGCAGCAGCCTGCTTTGTGCAAGTGAGAAAAAGTTCATCTAATAAACTCATCACTGTTGTCAATATTAAATCATTAAATCATGATGTTTTCAATTATAATACATTTATTTTTATTTAAAATATAAAATAAACAAATTGAATTTCAACTGTTTGAATCTTTCAAGATAAATGTTTTAGCTTAGGAGAGATTTATTCAAAATATAAAAGTATTATAATAAATAATTTCTTAAAAATAATTTTAAAATGTCTGTTTTCAGCTTTATAGTTCTTTGGCTAATTCATATATGTATAAGGCAGGAGATTCCAGATTATACGGACATAATTTTAAAATATACAATTTTTTATGAGTATATTTTTCTAGTGGATGTTACCTATCAATATGAAAATTTAACTATTGTTTCTTAAACATTTCTCTTACCATCTTCTTTAAAAGTTTATTAATCTTCTTGTTAATGTATAACATCAAATAATATATTTATGAACAGAAAAAGTAATAGACCAAATGTAAAAAGAAATTGCAATACATATATATATATATATGTTTTAGGTTTCATGCCTAAAGCAACAGAATACTTTTGAAAAATAACTTTGCTTCAATCGCAGACAGTGAAGAGGGGAAACAAGAACATGTAATCAAGGTATCTCTCTTTGTTTTATTTGGGAGTAGGACAGAAATCTAGAAATAGTCAAGAATTAGTTTCTGATTAATTATAAGATACTTGATAGAAATTATTAATAATTGTCTCTTTCTTGTAATAATTCAGAATGATGCACTAAAAAATAGGCATGCAATAGTACTTGATTGATTGGCTTAATGATTTGAACTTATCTTAAAATTACCTTATAACAAGAACACCATCGGGAATACTTAGAAACATACCAAGTACTTAATGGTCTCCACAAAACATTCCGATAAAAAACATTTATCTGTTTTCTCTTTGGTACCCATAAACACTGCCTTTTAATAGTATTCCTAAGACAGTTAAAAGATAATATTCTCTTCCGGAAACATGGATTGTACATACTACAGTGATGGCAATTTCTTTTAGCTTCCAAAGAGTAAAACTTACCAGATGCAATGGTGCTAACCCCTAAAGAAGAAAAAGAAAAAAGAATACAAAAATAAAATAATTAAAGTAATTGATTTACAATCAATTATATATATATATATATATATATACTGTTCAAAAGTAACTCAGACTGCCTGACCAGGCAGTGGCACAGTAGATAAAGCGTCAGACTGGTTTGAAACCCTGAAGTCCCTGGCTTGAGTGAGGGCTCACCAACTTGAGCATGAGGTCACTGGCTTGAGTGTGGGATCATAGACATAACCCCATGGGCACTGGCTTAAGCCTAAAGGTCACTGGCTTGAAGCCCAAGGTCATTGGCTTGAGCCCAAGGGCTGGCTTGAGCAAGGGGTCACTCGTTCTGCTGTAGGCCCCAGGTCAGGTCACATATGAGAAAGCAATCATTGAACAACTAAGATGCCAAAACAAAGAATTGATGCTTCTCATCTTCCTTCCTGTCTGTCCGTATCTGACCCTCTCTCTGACTCTCTCTCTCTGTCTCTGTCAAGAAAAAAAGTAACTCAGACCATACTTAAAAGAAATAATTGTAAATAGATTTATGAAAACAATTACATATTATAAACAAATAACACACAGCAGTGCCTATATCTATTCAACAATTTAACATAAACATAAAACATGATAAAGTTATTGAATACTGAAACAAACCCTATGTAAATTTGGTTATATGACCTGATGACAAGAAACAAAGGTTTTAATAGTAAGTAACAACTAAACCAATCTTATGATGCAGAAAGTATCAGAAACTCAAATCTCTTTTGGCAGACTATATATCAAAACTTAAATTACCATATCACTTTATTTCAATGACTATGAGTGGGGCATTGCAAAATTACTTTCAGATAAAAATATATTTTTAATAATAAATATATTACTCTCTTAAAGATGAACAAGTTTACTCAAAATACCATTGAGAACAGGCAATACTATATAGCAGAAAAAGAATAATTTGGAGCCAGCAATGTGTTTAAACCCTAATTTTCTATTAATTATGCATCATATATGAACCATATAAGTTAATCTCTAAACTTCTAATTCATCATCTATGAAATGGAACTAAGAAATACTTATTTTACAAGGTTGTTGCAAGGAATAGTGTCAACAAAAGGAAGGTGTATGGTACATGCCACTGAAGTACATACTCAATGAGTAGTAGCTACTATTTTTATTTTATTTTATTTTTTTCTGAAGTGAGAAGTTGGGAGGCAGAGAGACAGACTCCCGCATGCACCCAACCAGGGTGTTGCTCCATTGCAACCAGAGCCATTCTAGCACCTGAGATGAGGCCATGGAGCTGTCCTCAGCACCCAGGCCAACGTGCTCCAATGGAGCCTTGGCTGCGGGAGGAAAAAAGAAAGATAAAGAGAAAGGAGAAGGGGGAGGGTGGAAAAGCAGATGGGTGCTTCTTCTGTATACCCTGACTGGGACTCGAACCAGGGACTTCCACATGCTGGGCCAATGCTTTACCATTGAACCAACTGGCCAGGGTGGTAGCTACTATTTTTAGAACTAAGATCAAGAAATTGTATAATATTTAAAGAATAAATTAATTGTACATAAGAAATTTGATCCCAACATAGATATAAATAATAAAATGGCAATAACAACATACCTATCAAAAATCACTTTGGATGTACATGGATTAAATGCTCCAATCAAAAGACATAGGTAGTTGAATGGGTAAGAAATCAAGACTCATGTATATGCTGTCTACAAGAGATCAGCAAAAGATGTACACAAACTGAAACTAAAGGAATAGAGAAAGATATTTTGTGTATATAGAAATTTTAAAAATGCTGAGGAGGGAATACTTAGATAAATAGTCTTTAAAACAAAGAGTTTAATGAGACAAAGAAGGACATTACATAATGATAACGAGACTAATCCATATCATACAAGAGGATATAACCTTTGTGAATATTTATACACCCAAAAAAGGAGCATCTAATAATATAAAGCAATTACTGATGGATGTAAAGGAAGAGATCAAAAGTAATAACAGTCATAGTAGAGGATTTAACACCCCATTAAAACAATGGATAGATCACCCTGATAGAAAATCAATAAGGACACAGTAGTCCTAAATAACACATAGATAAATGGATTTAATTAATATTTTTAGAACATTTCACCCCCAAAACCACATAATATACATTCCTTTCAAGTGTACATAGCACATTTTCCAGGAAAGATCACATATTAGGCCACAAAACAAGTCTCAACAAATTTAAGAATATTGAAATCATATCAAGCATCTTCTTTGATCATAATGGTATGAAACAAGAAATCAATTACAAAAAAAATTAAAAACTGAAAACACACAAAGACATGGAGGCTAAATAACATTTACTAAACAATGAATGGGTTAATAATTAAAGCAAGGAAGAAATCAAGAGATAACTTGAGGCAAATGAAAATGAACACACAACAATCCAAATATCTATGTGAACCAGTGAATGCAGAACTAAGAGGGAAATTTACAGCATCACAAGTCTACCTCAAAAAAAAAAAAAAACAAGAAAAATCTCAGAAACAAAAATCTAACTTTAGAATTAAAGAAAATAGAGAAAGAAAAAAAAAAAAACAAAGCACAAAGTGAGTAGAAAGAAGGAAATAATAAAAATCAGAGCAAAAATATACAAAATAGATTCTAAATAAACTACCTGAAAAAAATTCAACAAAACTAAGACCTGGTTCTTTTAAAAAATAAACAAAATTGGCCCTGGCCGGTTGGCTCAGTGGTAGAGCGTCGGCCCGACGTGCAGGAGTCCTGGGTTTGATTCTCGGCCAGGGCACACAGGAGAAGTGCCCATCTGCTCCTCCACCCCTCCCCCTCTCCTTCCTCTCTGTCTCTCTCTTCCCTTCCCGCAGCCAAGGCTCCACTGGAGCAAAGTTGGCCCGGGTGCTGAGGATGGCTCTATGGCCTCTGCCTCAGGTACTAAAATGGCTCTGGCTGCAACAGAGCAACACCCCAGATGGGCAGAGCATCGCTCCCTGGTGGGCATGCTGGGTGGATTCTGGTCGGGCGCATGCGGGAGTCTGTCTGACTGCCTCCTCATTTCCAACTTCAGAAAATACAAAAAAAAAAAAAAAATTGGTAAACCATTAACCAGACTTAACAAGAATAAAAGAAAACAAAATAAATAAAATCAGAAATTAAAGAGGAGAAATGACAACTGACACCACAGAAATACAACAAATTATAAAAAAAAAGTACTGGAAATAATTATATGCCAACAAATTAAATGGAACACTTGAAACCATGTCAACACAATGAATTAGCAATAAAATATTTTTAATAACATAATAAAAATACAGTTTTTCAAAACTGAATGAAAAAGTAGAAAATCTGAATAGACTGATTACAACAAACAAAATCAAAGCAATAATCAAGAAACTCCCAACAAACAAGTCTTGGATGGAATAGCTTCACAAGTGAATTTTACAAGCATTCATAAAAAATTAACACCTATTCTTCTTAAACTATTCCAAGAAATTCAAGAGAAGGAAAGAATCCTTCTATCATTTTATGAAGCCAGCATTATCTTAATTCAAAACTAAAAAAAAAAAAAAAAAAAAAATAGAGCGTCGGCCTGGCATGCGTGGGACCCAGGTTCGATTCCCGGCCAGGGCACATAGGAGAAGTGCCTATTTGCTTCTCCACCCCCCCCTTCCTCTCTGTCTCTCTCTTCCCCTCCCGCAGCCGAGGCTCCATTGGAGCAAAGATGGCCCGGGCGCTGGGGATGGCTCCTTGGCCTCTGCCCCAGGTGCTAGAGTGGCTCTGGTCGCGGCAGAGTGACCCCTCGGAGGGGCAGAGCATTGCCCCCTGGTGGGCAGAGCGTCACCCCTGGTGGGCGTGCCAGGTGGATCCCGGTCGGGCGCATGCGGGAGTCTGTCTGACTGTCTCTCCCCGTTTCCAGCTTCAGAAAAATCCAAAAAAAAAATAAAAAACCTAAAAAAAAAATAAAAATAAGAAGGATAGAAAATGATAGGCCAAGATCCCTAATGAAACATATACAAAATCCTAGACAAAATATTAACCAACATCAGCACCACATTAAAAAGATAACACACCATGATCAAGTGAAATTTATTCTGAGGATGCCAGGTTGGTACAATATCTGCACATCAATTAACATGATACACCACATAAATAAAATGAAGTATAAAAATCATAGGATCACATTAATAAATATAGAAAAAGCATTTGACAAAATACAGAAACCAATTAATGATGGGAAAAAAACCTCTGAAAAGTGGGAAGAGAGGCATTATACCTCAACAATATCACAGTCATATATATGACAAATCAACAGATAACACACTCAATGGAGAAAAACTATAAGTGTTTTCCTTAAGATCAGGAACAAGACAGGGATGTACACTTTCACCACTCTTATTCAGCATAGTACTGGAAGTCTTACCTGCAGCAGTCAGACAGGAAGAAAATTTAAAAGGCATCCAAATTGAAAAGAAAGAAGTAAAACTGTCATTATTTGAAAATGACATGACGCTGCCGTATATATAGAAAAACTCTAAAAGTTTTGCCAAAAAAATGAGTCCAATTGATAAATGAATTCAGTAAAGTAGCAGCATACAAAATAAATATTCAAAAATTGGTTGCATTTTTTATACACCAATAATGAACTACCAGAAAGAGAACTGTCTTGTGTTTGATTCCCAGAGCACACAGAAGAAGCAACCATATATGCTTTTCCTCCCCTCCCTCTGCCCCTTCTCTCTTTCTCTCTTTTTCTTTCCAACAGCTATGGCTCAATTAGTTGGAAAGTGTCACCCAAGTGCTGAGGATGACTCTGTGAAAAGCATTGGCCCCAGATGGGGGTTACCAGGTGAATCCCAGTCAGAATGCATGCATAAGTCTGTCTCACTATCTCTTTTCCTCTCACTTAAAATAAATAAATAAATATAGATAAATAAACAACTAAGTAAATAAGAAACTAGAAAAACAATCCAATGTACAAGTGCACCAAAATAATAAAAAGAATATATCTGGGAGTAAATTTAACCTTGGAGATAAAAGACCTAAACTCAGAAAATTATATAACATTGAAGAAAGAAATTAAAGAAAATACAAATAAATGGAAGTATATACGCTATTCACAGACAGAGAATATTAATAGTTAAATGTTTATACTAGCCAAAGCAATCTATAGGTTCAGTTTAATCCCTATAAAAATACTAATGCCATTTTTTTACAGAACTAGAACTAGAATAAATAATCCAAAATATTTATATGGAACAACAAAAGACCCTGAGCATAACAATATTGAAAGAAAGAAAAGAGTTTGTGAGATCACCCTACATGATATCAAACTATACTACAAGGCTATAGCAATCAAAACAGCATGGTATAGAATAAAAGCATACACATAGATCAATGAAATAGAATAGAGGGCCTAGAAATAAACACACACCTATATGGTCATGTAATATATGACAAAGAAGACAAGAATACACAATGGGGTACAGACAATCTATTCAATAAATAATGTTGAGAAAACGGGACGGATACATGAAAAAAGAAAGAAAACTAGATCATATTTTTTACCATACAAAAGAATAAACTCGGCCCTGGCCGGTTGGCTCAGCGGTAGAGCGTCGGCCTGGCGTGCGGGGGACCAGGGTTCGATTCCCGGCCAGGGCACACAGGAGAAGCGCCCATTTGCTTCTCCACCCCCCCCCCCTCCTTCCTCTCTGTCTCTCTCTTCCCCTCCCGCAGCCAAGGCTCCATTGGAGCAAAGATGGCCTGGGCGCTGGGGATGGCTCCTTGGCCTCTGCCCCAGGCGCTAGAGTGGCTCTGGTCGCAGCAGAGCGACGCCCCAGAGGGGCAGAGCATCGCCCCCTGGTGGTCAGGGCGTCGCCCCTGGTGGGCGTGCCGGGTGGATCCCGGTCGGGCGCATGCGGGAGTCTGTCTGACTGTCTCTCCCCATTTCCAGCTTCAGAAAAATACAAAAAAAAAAAAAAAAGAATAAACTCAAAAAGATCAAAGACTTAATATAAGACTTGAAACCATAAAGTTCTTGATAGTAAATATAGGTAGTAAGTCCTGACATTTTTCTCAGCAATATTTTGTTTCTGATATATCTTCTAAAGCAAGGTTAACAAACCAACAAAAGATAAACAAATGAGATTACATCCAACTAAAAAGCTTTTGCACAGCAAATGAAACCATCAACAAAATGAAAATGAAACCCACTGAATAAGAGAAGATACCTGCCAATGATATATATGACAAGTGGTTAATATCCAAAATTTGTAAAGAACTAATACAAATCAACCTAAAAAAATCAGACAATTCAATTTAAAAATGGGTAGAGGACATGAATAGGCAATCCTCCAAAGACAAAGATAGTCAATAGATGAAAAGATGTTTATCACCATCAATCACCAAAGAAATGCAAATTAAAACCACAGTGATATATCACCTCACACCTGTCAGAAAGGCTATCACCAATAATTAACAAACAAGAAGTGCTGGCAAGGATATGGATAAAAAGGAACTCTGATGCACTATAGATGAAAACACAAATTGATGCAGCCACTAGGGAAAACAGCATGGAGGTTCCTCAAAAAATTAAAAATGGAACTATTTTATGATTCAGTGATTCCACTTTTGGGTACATATCTAAAAAAGCACATAACACTGCATAGAAAAAATGCATGCACCTACATGTTTATTGCAGTGTTATTTATAATAGCCAAAATATGAAAGCAACCCAAGTGCATAAAAAAGGCAATGGTACTGTGTAAAGCGGAATATTATCAGCCATAAAAGGAAAGGAATTTTTACCGTTTGTGACAGCACAGATGGACCTAGAGGCTATTATACTAAGTGAAATAAGTCAGTCAAAGAAAGACAAATACCATATGATTTCACTTACATGTGGAATGTAAAATAAACAAACAAACAAAACAAAACAGAAATAGATACAGAGAACAAACTGATGGTTGCCAGAGAGGCGGGAGATTTGGAAACTGAGTAAAAAAGGTGAAAAAAATAAGAAGTAAAAATTGGTGATCAAGCCCTGGCTGGTTGGCTCAGTGGTAGAGCGTTGGCCCTGGTGTGGAAGCCCCAGGTTGGATTCCTGGCCAGGGCACACAGGAGAAGCTTCTCTACCCCTCCACCTCTTGCTTCCCTCTCTCTTTCCTTCATTTTCTCTTCTTCTCTCCTCTGTAGCCAGGACTCCATAAGAGTTGGCCCCGGGCACTGAGGATGGCTCCATGGCCTCCACCTCAGGCACTAAAAAAAAAAAAAAGGCTCCAGTTGCAACGGAGCAAGGCCCCAGATGAGCAAAGCATCGCCTCCTAGTGGGAATGCCAGGTGGATCCTGAGCAGGGTGCATGCAGGAGTCTGTCTCTGCCTCCCTTCCTCTTACTAAAAAAAAAAAAAAAAAAAAAAAGGTGATTATAAATTATTCATGGGGATGTAAAGTACAGCAAAGAGAAAAAGAGAATATAGTCAACGATAGTGTAATAATAAGTATGATGCCAAGTGAGGGCCTGAAAGATCAGGATCACTTTCTAAATTATATGATTGTCTAACCATAGTGCTATACTACAGAAACTATTTAATATAGAATAATATTAAATGTCAACTGTAATTGAAAAATAAAATTTAACAGCACAAAATAAAGTTTGCTCTCAAAAACAGCTGTATTTTAACTTAATTGACAGGTTTAATTTAAATTTGTTAAATTATCTTGAAAAATTTTTTAAGATTTTACTTATTGCTTTTACAGAGAGAGGAGAGAGAGAGGTGGAGGGGAGTGAGAAGTATCAACTCATAGTTGCTTCACTTTAGTTGTTCAGTGGTTGTTGTATATGCTTTCACCAGGCAAGCCCCGGGTTTTGAACCAGCAACCTCAGCATTCCAGGTTGACGCTCTACTGTGCACCACAGGCCAGACATCTTAAATTTTTGCAGAAAAATATTTCAACAAAATTAGCTCTAAGACAAATTTATATAAAGTGAAATTATTCTCCTTATCTTGCCCTATTAAAAAGTGGGGGTCCTGGCTGGGTGACTTAGTGGATAAAGCGTAAACCCCGTGCACCAGAGGTCAGGGCACATACAAGAAGCAATCAGGACACATCTAAATGGAACTAAGCAAAACAATAAGTTGATGCTTCTCTCTCACTTTCTCTCCCTCCTTCCCCTTTCTCAAATCAAATAAAACATTTTTAAAAATGAGCATATTCACCCTAAAACTTTAGGCTTAGAGATATCATAAAAATTTAAGAAGTCAGTAAGCACATGCAAGTGTTAAAATTAACTAAATCTAAATATACCAAAGAATATAAGACACAAAACTAATTTTGAGTGCAAAAAGTCTCATTAGATAATGTAAATATGACAAACTGTTTATGTAAGTTATAAAATGTACACAAAACAATATTATGTACTTCTTGTGGACACATACATATAACATAAGAATAAAAAAACAGAAAGGTTGCATACCAATCTCAGGCTTAATTGCCTTAGGTGTGAAATGTTCAAAGGAACTTTAACAATGATGTCTGTAATGGTCAAGTACTTAAAAAATATCTGGATAATGGCAAACAGGCTTCAAGATAACAATTATGATATAGAGAAAATCATGAAATCATGGTCATTATGTGTAAAACTATTTTTTATAAATGCAATTAGCTGATGCCACTGAAGACTGACCAAATTCAGTTAGGAATTGAAGATTCCCCTATTAAAGAATGGAACTAAATGGAGTGAGATTTTGAGTATTTGTGTGTATTCGGATTTTTACCTAGCAGAATAAAGAAATATACAAAGGAAATTTCAACAACAGTATCTAATGTTTTAAATTTTCAAAAATTATTTGGATAATGGCAAAATAGACTTTAACATAGCAATTACAAAACATTGAAAACAAACAATAACTATGATTTGAAGGCCCTAGACTAGAGAAATAACTAATTAGCCCAGGCAGAAACTGATCAAAGCCAAGAGAGAAAACTGCGTGCAGTGAGATTTGCATACATGCAGCTGAAGGAAATCCCTAGGCTGAGTGGTTTGGGCAGCAGAAACCCACAGTCCTACTGGCTTGAGAAGTGAGAGGATGGTCAGAGCATCCGGGAAGTGAGGGGCAAATCTGAGGGGCTGCTGCTGTTCTATATCTTTTTTTTTTTTTTTTTTTTTTTTGTATTTTTCTGAAGCTGGAAACGGGGAGAGACAGTCAGACAGACTCCCGCATGTGCCCGACCAGGATCCACCCGGCACGCCCACCAGGGGCAACGCTCCGCCCACCAGGGGGCGATGCTCTGCCCCTCCGGGAAGTCGTTCTGCCGCAACCAGAGCCACTCTAGCGCCTGGGGCAGAGGCCAAGGAGCCATCCCCAGCGCCCGGGCCATCTTTGCTCCAATGGAGCCTTGGCTGCGGGAGGGGAAGAGAGAGACAGAGAGGAAGTGGGGGGGGGGGAGAAGCAAATGGGCGCTTCTCCTATGTGCCCTGGCCGGGAATCGAACCCGGGGCTGACGCTCTACCGCTGAGCCAACCGGCCAGGGCCTGTTCTATATCTTGACATTTGTGGTGGTTACGCAAATATTTGCTTTAGAAAATTTACTGAGCCACACATGTAGATTTTATGCAGTTATCTATGTGTGCATTGACTTCAATGAAAATGTTAAAATAAAATTTTAAAAGTTATCAAAAAGGCTTAGTTCAATTGAGATTTCCCAAGCAAGAATAGAATAGAATAGAATAGAATAGAATAGAATAGAATAGAATAGAATAGAATAGAATAGAATAGAATAGAATAGAATAGAATGAGATAAAATAAAATAGGTGTGTTTATTGAAAAACAAGAATGCCTATAAAATGACTATCCATTTAGGCAAGTGGTAAGACAAGACCTCCTGGTGGTCTGAATCAGCATTAATTTGTAAGAGGGGTTTTATTTCTTCACTCAGTAGGTATTTCTGAAGTCTACAGCATATTTTATTCCACTTTTATGAAAAGGGCCTTTATTTAAAGAGCCCTGTATTATTATGAACTACTATTTCAAAGAACACCGTGTTTTCAGTTACGGAGCAGAAACTGCTGAGATACTTCACCAAACTAGCAACGCTAGGGAATCTGGAGTGATCCTTTAGCATGCTTGCGGGATGGGTCTCCATCAGTGAACCAGACCCAGAAATCAACCTTACAGATGGCGTATATTTCATCCTTTAAAGAGTTCTGAGGAATTCAATGACTCCCTAAAGCTAATACAAAAAACAGAATTTCTTTATCAAGCTTAACTTAGCATTGTTTTTAAGGGGCCACACCTTTTTCTATATTATTGCGAAATGTTTTCTATTCTAAAGATTTACTCTGGCACAATTCAAGTCTGCCTCTGAAGAAAGTCCAGGACATTAGTATGAAAAAAACTCAGGCTACAGCAAATCCCAGACTATTTAATATAATCCTGATCCAGGAGAAATTTCCACCATAACACATTAGATCCATAGGAACCTGAAGTATGTCAACTCACCTGAAGAAGTGTTTCCTCCTCCTTTAGGTGTGCTTCTTTTATGAAAAGGTGTTATTGCCATGGGAACATGTGGACTCTGTGTTTCTGTAATATGAGCAGAGGTCAATCTTTGTGTTGTATGGAAACCTTTAGTCACTGGGGCATGTACAGCAATGAACTTTTGTGTAACTGGACGACTCTGTATAAGGGAAGTTTTTGCTGTTGTGGATCTTGGGGTTTTTGGTGTGGCTTGTGTAGAAAAATTTGATATGATGGGAGTCTGGGCTGCTGGTAGGGTCTCTGTAGATAGAGAGACTGATTCAGAGGAATCATTTGCTATGATAGGTTTCTGAGGAATTGGTGGAGTTTCCATAGCTGGAAAATTTAAGGTAGGTTTCTGAGGAATTAGTGGGACCTTGGTTGCTGAAAAATTTATTGTAGTGGAATGCTGAGGAGTTGATATAGCTTCAGTAGCTGGGATGTCTACTGTGGAGGGTTTCTGAAGTGTTGATAGGACTCCTGTAGCTGGACTGTGTGCTGTCTTAGGTTTCTGAGGAGTTGATGGGGCTTTGGTACCGTAAACATCCACTGTGGTGGGTGTCTGAGGAATTGATGGGGCTCTTGTAGCTGGAATGTTTACTGTCTTAGGTAGCTGAGGAGTTGATGAGGCTTTGGTACCGGGAACATCCACTGTGGTGGGTGTCTGAGGAATTGATGGGGCTCTTGTAGCTGGAATGTTTACTGTCTTAGGTTTCTGAGGAGTTGACGGGGCTTTGGTACCAGGAACATCCACTGTGGTGGGTCTCTGAGGAATTGACGGGGCTCTTGTAGCTGGAATGTTCACTGTCTTAGGTTTCTGAGGAGTTGATGAGGCTGTGGTACCGGGAACATCCACTGCGGTGGGTGTCTGAGGAATTGATGGGGCTCTTGTAGCTGGAATGTTCACTGTCTTAGGTTTCTGAGGAGTTGATGGGGCTTTGGTACCAGGAACATCCACTGTGGTGGGTGTCTGAGGAGTTGATGGGGTTTTGGTACCTGGAACATCCACTGTGGTAGGTCTCTGAGGAGTTGATGGGGCTCTTGTAGCTGAAATGTTTACTGTCTTAGGTTTCTGAGGAGTTGATGGGGCTCCTGTAACTAGAATGTGTACTGTGGTGGGTTTCTGAGTTGATGGGGCTCTTGTAACTGGACTGTGTACTGTTTTGGGTTTCTGAGGAGTTGATGGAGCTTTGGTACCTGGAGCATTCACTGTGGTGGGTCTCTGAGAAGTTGATGGGGCTTTGGTACCTGGAACATTCACTGTGGTGGGTCTCTGAGAAGTTGGTGTGACCTTGGAAATTGGAGGACTTTCTGTGAAAGAGAAATGTTTTGAAAAATTAGCTAAATAATGCTGTTAAGTTTTAGGAACCAGTTGCTTACTCAATGACTCTTCTCTTTCTCCATAAACACTTAAATGACATTTAAGAAACCAAATCTTGTGCATTTCCCAAGAAACTAAAATGCTAAACTGTTTTTGTTTTAATATAAATTGTACCTACAAGCAACTAAATATACTAAAGTAGTATTGAGATACTTAAACTGTTTTCTTTGTGAAGAAAGAAAGCCAATGTCAAGAGTCAGCAATGATCTAATTCTCATAAATTGCCTCCTTTGCTCATGCTAAGACCAAAGAACAGCAGGATGCAAACACTGGACCAACAGTAATCATCACAACAGTATCACAGAGTCACTTTTTCTGCAGCTTTCAGTATATGTTAGTGACCTTGGAAACTTCACTTGTTTCACCTGCTTTTTAAAGTAATAAATCAATAAAATAACTCCCCTTTTCTCCTCTTGTGCTGGTTACCAACTTTACATATGTCAATTCCTCTCTGGATTTTAGGTGAGCTAACAAGTAAGTATCTGAAGTGCAGCTTCAGTTAAGATCTTATTCTGAGAATCACATATATCAACACAGTAAAATTGTAGGTCTTCAGGCCTGCGTGCCTTTGGACTGCTTATGCAGACTCTTCCAAGGCAGTACCGAGCAGGGCTAGGCCTGCTTCACCACATCCTAGAGACCAAGTTCTCTAATTCCTCTGAACTTCAGTTTTCTCTCCTATACCACAGAGCAGATTTTTTTAATGCTATTGCACGTTTGGATTCTACCTAGAATTCAAACTCCAATAAGATGTTGCAGTCCTTTGCAAAGTCGGTATCCATTTACCCCCGCGGCTGCTCTCTACTTCCTCTGGCGTGTTCATGTTTTACCTGGGATGATCTTTGTTCCACTTGAAGGATTTCCTTTAGCTTTTCATTCTGTGCAGGTCTCCTCTTCTTGTGAAAAGTTCCTTTGGTTTTCATATGAGAACATCTTTATTTTACATTTAGTTTTAAAGGACATGTACACTGGGTATAGAATCCTAGGTTAGCAGTAATTTTCTTACAGCATTTTAAACATTTCTTCTTATTGTCTTGGCTTCCATAATTTTTGTTGTGAGTCAATGACAAGATGTTTTTTTTTTCTTGTTTTTTTTTTTTTTTTTTTTTGGAAAAACCACAATAAAATAAAGACAGAGACTTTATTTAGGTAAACGGTTTGCTTACTAGCAAGACACAAGTTCCAGTAAACAAGTGAAAGTGTGCATCACCTGAGACAAAGGGGAGGTTGTTCTTTATTTCCTTCATTCTCATGCTTTATTTTTTTAAATTAAATTTTATTGGGGTGACTCTGGTTAACCTACTATACAGGTTTCAGAAGCCCAATTCTTCAACACATCTATTGTACACCATATTATGTGTTCACCCCTTCCAAGTAAAGTTTCTGTAACATAGCCATTTATCCCCCCTTACACCCTCTTGTATCTCCCCCAGTCAAAACCCCGGCAATCTCCACATTGTTGTCCATATCCGTGAGGGTTGTTTTGTTTTTTGGTGTTGGTTTTTCTTTTTTCACACAAAACCCCCTCCACCCAAGAACTGTCAGCCTGCTCTCTATGTATAAGTCAGTCTCTATTTTGTTTGTTACTTCATTTTGTTCATGAGATTCCACTCATATGGCACTTGTTTTTCTCTAACTGGCTTATTTCACTTAGCATAATGCTCTCCAGGGCTATCCATGCTGTCGCAAAAGGTAAGATTTCCTTTATTTTTATGATCATGTAGTATTTCATTGTGTAAATATACCATGGCTTTTTTATCTCCTCATCTACTGATGGACACGTGGGCTGGTCAGTGACCAGTTTTATTGTTGCTCCTTTGAAGATGAGAATGTGTGTTTTTGTGTCTTGGTGTTTTTCTTATTTCTTGGGGTTTCCAAACTTTTGCTATGGGGTACCTGTAAATAGTTTTATTTTTTTCTTCTAAGAGACCTGAGAGTTTTTGGAATTTATTGGTTGATGTATATAATTAATATTGAAAAATTCACAGTATCTTTAGATATTTCTCTTGCTCTTGCTTTTATTTCTCTTTTTTTCTCTCCTCTGTTTCTAACACATCTTGGAGTAGTTTAACATGTTTAAAATATCTCAAACTCTTATCTATATTTTACAATTTCTTTCTCTTTGTGCAGCAGTTTGGGCATTTTTAATTGATCTCTCTTCCAATTCCTCATACTGTCTCCTGCTATGTTCAAATTACTGTTAAACTTATCTGCTACATTTTCAATTTCAGATATTATATTTTCCAGTTATAGAATTCTTATTTTACTTCATTTCCATAGATACAAATTCTGTTTATCTTTTCTTTTAATATCTTACACACATTAATCACTACTAACTCATTATCTGGATCTTCTTGATATGGTTTTATTTTCTCCTCCTTTGGTTATATTTTTTTGCTTCTTTTCATGTCTAATAATTTGTTATTGTGTGTCATATATTGCATATAAAAATTCAGATGATAAGATCTTCCAAAAACAGGGCCCTCTCTTGTAATTGATCTGAGGTGATCACATCCTCAGCTCATGAGAGAAGCTGGGTTACAATGTGAGTGAGACTCCCTCTTGCCTCTGCTCCTTGAAAGTGGCCCTTCTGGGCTTCTATTAACAGCTTGGTAGATATTTGGTTCCTCAACCCAGGGACATTGTGGAAGATACAGGTCTATCCTTCACAGATACCCTAGCCCAGCTGTCTGGCCTCCTTCCCCATATAGCTTCAAAGTGGACACAATGTCTTAATGAGGAGAGACTGCTTGTATCTTTAATACATGCCTGTACCTCTGATGGGTATTTGTTGTCCAAATACCATAAGGTTCAGAGAGATTTAATTTTGTACTTTGGAAGCTTTGGGTCTAGCTCCCCAGTCTCACGTGCAGCCCCAGAATCAGCAAAAGGCCCTTGGAAAAAACTGGGTCTGTATTTGAAGAACCCAATTTCAACAACCATTAAAAGCTTTGCTAGTTTCTGTCTTCCCTGGCAGTGGTCTTTTATTTGGATCCAGATGAATCTTTAGCTCAGGGCCTCTCAGAATGATATGTCTTTACTCCCCACCCCCAGGAATTTTAGTTTACTCAGTCCTAGTTCTTCCCATGGCTATATCTTATGTCTTTAAAAATAGGATTTTTTTTATTTTGTGTTTTTTTTAGTTTATTTATTTATTTATTTATTTATTTTAATCTATTCCAGTTTTGTAGTTACTATAATGGGAACATTTCCATAATCTACTTAGCCACTAGTACAGAGAAGTAAGCTCTAAATAACTGGTGATTTAAAAAAAGATGGGAAAATAAATATAAAGTTGACCAAATTTTAAACACCATATAAAAACCCATAATTAAATAAATTTAAATAAAACAACATTTTCACTACTTATATTGTCACATCTCCATATCATAAAGACTATTATCATTAACTGTGCAGTGAATCAGCACGATGATGGCAATATTGGTGAGAGAAGAAATTAGTAGTTTCTTTGGAAACAATGTTTGTAACATTTATCAAAAGTTTAAATGCATATACTTTTGCTACAGTAATTATACTACAAGGACTTCATTGATAAAATGTACTTACACATGTGCAATGAACAGATATACAATAATATTTGTTGCAGGATCTTCTGTAATAATAGTTGTGTGTTTTTTTAAATCGAAACCCCAAAGCTAAATTCCCTTCAGAAGTAGACTGGTAAAATAAATGATATATTTATTAACTGAATACAATTCAAAAAGAAATATGTATATGTGCATTTACTTTCTAGGGTAAAATACAAAAATTTGAAAACAATGGTCACTTCTGATAGAAGGATAAGGATAGGTTTTATTTCTCACTTTACATTCATTTTCATGGTTTTATTATTATTTCACTATATTTATGTATACTATTTATATAACAATTATTTTAACAAGCAATCCTATTTAAAATTCATGCTGATAGAATTTCAAGTATAAAATATGACACTATTTAAACAGATGCTACTGATTAGTACTGTGCAGGTTTATAATATAACTTCACTGATATTTTAAGTATCTCTTCAAAAATATATTTTAAAAGCATTTCTAGGCCTTGGCCAATTGGTTCATTTGGTTAGAGCGTCAGCCCCAAACACCAAGGCTGAGGGTTTGATTCCTGGCCAAGACACATACAGGAAAGGACCAATGAATGCTCAACTAAGTATAACAACAAATGAAGGCTGCTCTCACTCTCTCTCTCTTCCTTCCTCTCTCTGTGTTTCTAAAATCAATCAATAATAAAATAAGATAAAACAAAGCATTTCTAAAGATTCTGAGAGTATAGAAAAGGCAGTAAGGAAAAAAGTCTAGAGGATGAAGAAAAGAGAATAGTCAAATCCTGGGAACAGAATATGAATAAATGTAATTTAATGAAGCAAACAAAGAAAAGTATGATCACTGTCTAGATCTCTTAGTTCAATCTAAGAATCCCCTCAATTGTATAAAACAAACTGCTTTTATATACTTTGTGTAAACTAAGAGATATCTGTATTAACTTAATGAAAATAAAAGGATAAGAAACAGCAAATCTATAAAGCCAGTCCTATCCTGATACTAAAAGCAGACAAAGAAATTTAAAATAAAATTACAAGACAATATCTTCTTTTTTTTGAGTGCACACACAAGAGAGAGAGAAAAAGAAAGAAAGAGAGGGGCAGAGACAGATAGGCTAGAAAGGAGAGAGATGAGAAGTATCAATTCTTCATTGTAGCATCTTAGTTGTTCATTGATTGCTTTCTCATATGTGTCTTGACCGAGGGGCTTCGGCAGAGCACCTTAGGGGTCATGTCTGTGATTCCATGCTCAAGCTAGCAATCCCGCACTCAGGCTAGTGAGCCCAAGCTTAAGCCAGATGAGCCCATGCTCAAGCCGGCAACCTCAGGGTTTCAAACCTGGGGCCTCAGCATCCCAGGCTGATGCTCTATCTATTCACTGTGCCAACTCCTGGTCAGGCCATGCCAATATCCTTGATGAACATAAATGCAAGAATTTTCAACAAAATATTAGTAATATGAATTCAACAATACATCAAAGGAATTAGACACCATCATCAAGTAGGATCTATCCCTGGATGCAATTATGGCCAACATCCATGACTCAATCAATATGATACATCATATTAACAAAATAAAGACTAAAAACCACATGATTATATCAATATATTCAGAAAACACATTTGACAAAATTTATCATTATTTTTTAAATTTTATTTATTGATTTTAGAGAGAGGAAGAGGAAGAGAGAAGGAAAGAGACAGAAACATTGATCTGTTCCTGTATATGTCCCGACAGGGATCAAATCTGAAACCTTCATACTTTGGGATGATGCTCTATCAGGCCATGGCATTCATCATTATTTTTATGATAAACATTTTCAACAAAGTGGGTATGGGTAGAACACACCACATAATAAAACTTATATATGACAAACGCACAGCTAATATCATTCAATGGTGAAAAGCTGAAAGATTTTGGAACAACACAGGGATGTCCACTATCACCATTTCTATTCACCAAAACTTTGGAAATTCTAGCCACAGCATTCAGATAAGAAAAAAAATAAAAGACATCCAAATTGGAAAGTAAAACTCTTACTATTTGGAGATGACACAATACTGTATATAGAAAACAAAAAAGACTCCACCTAAAAAACTACTAAAACAAATAAATAAATTCAGGAAAGCTGCAGGGTACAATATCAATAAACAGAAATCAGCTGTATTTCTATAGGAAGTTCATAGACTCTCTGAAGTATATATATATAATCTCCCCAAGGGTAAACATATAATAAGTATGTAAACTGCTTAGCTTTGCATTCAGGCCACTCCATTCCCCTTGGTCATATTTTACTTTACAGTACAATAAATTCTCTCCAATTAGGGTAAAGCCCTTAATACATTTTGTATTATAGCCTGTCTATATACATAACAAACAATCAGAAGGAGAATTAAAGAAAATAATCCCATTTATAACTGCATCAAAGCGTAAAATACCTGTAGTTAGGAATAAATTTAATCAAAAGGTGAAAGACTTATACTCTAAAAACTGTAAGACACGGAAGAAAGAAACTGAAGAAGATACAAAATAAATAGAAGAATATACCTTGCTCAAAGATTGGAAGGATTGATAATGTTAAAATGTCCTTATTACCTAAAGCAATATAAAGGTGATCTCTCTTACAATACCAATGACATCTTTTTCACAATTAAAACAACTAGGCTTAAAATTTATATGGAACCACAAAAGACCCCTCAAAACCAAAGAAATTTTGAGAAGTAACAAATTGGGAGGTATCACACTCCCTGATATCAAACTGTACTAAAAATCTACAGTAATCAGACAGTATGTTACTGGCCTAAAAACTGATATACAGATCAAGGAAATAAAATGGAGAGCCCAAAAGTAAATCCTTGCTTATATAGTCAACTAACTTATGAAAAGAATGCAAGGATATACAATGCAGTACAAATCGTATGTTCAATAGTGGTGTTTTGGGAAACCTGAACAGATACTTGCAAAAAAAAGTAAAATTGTACCATTTTCTTACATCATATTCAAAAATAAACTAAAAATGTATTATAGACTTAAACATAAGACCTGACACCATAAAACTCTTAAAAGGAAACATAAGCAGTTAACTCCTTGAAATTATTCTTAACAATATATTTTTGGATATATGTCCTCAGACAAGGAAAACAAAAGAAAAAATAAGCAAATATGACTATATCAAACTAAAAAGTTTTTGCACAGCAAAGGAAACCATCAACAAAATGAAAGAAAAACGACTGAATGGGAGAATACCAGCAATTGATAGATCCGATAAGGAGTTAATATTCAAAATATCATATATAAGGAACTCATACAACCAACACCCTCAAAAAATAATCCAATTAAAAAATGGGCAAAGAACCTCAATAAAAACTATTCCAAAGAGGACATACAGATGGACAACAGACATGAGAAATGATGTTCAATGTCACTAATCACCAGGGAAATGTAAATTAAAACCACAATGAGATATCTCCTCACACCTGTAAGAATGACTATA
Source organism: Saccopteryx leptura (assembly GCF_036850995.1). NCBI lineage: Eukaryota > Metazoa > Chordata > Mammalia > Chiroptera > Emballonuridae > Saccopteryx > Saccopteryx leptura. Next base: position 276,316,617 of record NC_089504.1, read on the forward strand.
ACTAATAAAGCAACAAAGAACAAGTCCTAGTGAGGAAGTGGAGAAAAGGGAACCAACCCTTGTACACTGTTGGTGGGTTTGTAAATTAGTGCAGACGCTGTGGTAAACAATATGGAGATTCTTCAAAAAATTAAAATAGATCTGTCATATGATTCAGCAATTCCACTTCTGGGAATTTATTTGAAGAAAATAAAATATTAATGCAGAAAGATACATGCACCTCTGTGTTCACTGCAGCATTAATAGTAATAGCCTAGATATGGAAATGTGGAAGCAACCTAGGTGTCCATTGATAGATAAATGGATAGAAAAGTGTGTGTGTATACAATGGAATATTCTTCAGCCATAAAAAGAATAAAATCTAGCCACTTGTAACAGCATGGATAAATTTAGACGGTATTGTGCTAAATAAAATAAGAGAGAAAGATAAATGTCATATGATTTTATTTATATGTACAATCTGAAAAACAAAATAAATGAATAAACAAAACAAAACAGAAATAGACTAATAGATGTGGAGAAAAAAATGTTGGTTGCCAAAAGGAAAGAGGGTAGAGAGGGGAATAATTTTTAAATATTTTAAAATAAGAGAGAAATAAAAATAGAAACAGCAAATTTAAGCTAATTCACTAAAAACATGAGGCAGATGTATGTATGCGTGTGCATCTATGTGTGTATATACTTTCATATATGTCATGCATGTATTTATTTTTTATTTGTATGTAGCCACATGTTCTCCACATCTGTGGTTCTTTCTTTTTAGGAAGTCATAGATCCCTTTGAAAATCTGATGAAAAATTGAACCCCTCCCCCCGAAAAATGTAAATACACTATGCACAACATTTTACATTCATTTCTCAGGGAGTTCATAGCCTCTCTGAAGTGTGTGTGTATATATATATATATCTCCAAGGGTAAACATATAATAAGTATGTAAACTGCTCAGCTTTGCATTCAGGCCACTCCATTCCCCTTGGGGTCATATTTTACTTTATAGTACAATAAATTCTCTCCAATTAGGGTAAAGCCCTTAATACATTTTGTATTATAGCCTGTCTATATACATAAGAGTTCTTTTGCCCTTGAATTATTCCATTGTTGATTTCTGGTGACTCTGGACAAAAAATTTCTTTAAAATAATTTCAACATATTTTAAATTAATGAAACTGTCAAGGTATTTTAACAGGTAAATAAGACTAAAATTTGTTAAATATTTTACTTTAAAAAAACAAAATTACCATTTTTTATAAATTCAGCATTATCAATGGGATGCTTATAAGTACCTATAAAGTCATGGATAGTATATTTGGAGGTTTGGATACAAATGCAAAACAAGAATGTTAACTTTAAGAACAATTTATAGAAATACAGTCGTATATAGCTTAACAAAGGGGTATGATCTGAGGAATGCATTAAGCAATTCCATCATTGATCAAAGATCATAGAGCATACTTACACAAACCTAGATGCTTTAGCCTATTCCATACCTAGTCTCTGTTATACTCCTCTGAACCACTGTCATATATGCAGTCAAAATGTCATTATGTAGCACATGACTGCAATAAGACTTACAATATTCGTGTTAAATAAAAATTACATTTAAGTTTGCACATGGTGTACAAATATCAAACTGGTGTTAGAAAAATAAAGGAGTTCAGGGGTAAAAACAGGGCTGAGACTTTAGGGACTAAATAAACTTGAGTTTAAACCTAAGATATACACTTACTTCTTCTAAGACAGAGCAGAGAAGAGGGCATTACTGTTCATTCCCTAGGGCAGTGTTTTTCAACCAGTATGCCGTGAGACATAGTCAGGTGTGAGTATAAATACATTTAGAAACTATATTATTAACTATATGTATAATATGTACTGTGTTAGAGTGTCATTTTGTGTCATTTTGGTAGGTGGTGTGCCCCAGGATTTTCTAAATGTAAAAAATGTGCCACGGCTCAAAAAAGGTTAAAAATCACTGCCCTAGGAAAATAATGCCAAATGAAAGACAGTGGAAATTCAAATGGCATACTTGGGAAATAAGAATGGATCATCTGGATATAGAGCAAATAGTCTTAAATGTCAGAATTAGATTTTGAGTTTTAGGATAAAAATTTTTAGGCATGTATTGATTCATAGCCTCTTATTTAAAGCGAATCTTATTAGGCAGTTGAATTTGTAAAATATGTAAGCAGAGTTACTCTAATTATAGTATAAAAAGAGGCCTCCCCTTGCCAGTACCCTGATAAATATTTCAGTTATTCCACATTCTGTAGAGCCATGAAGTTGTTCTTCTCTTCTTTGTTTTTAAGTAAAAAAGTAATGTGATCACATATGCACATCAATGAACTTAAGTACTCAGAGAAAACTAGCAAATTTAACAATTACTTTTAGGCCATTAATCAAAGCAAGTAGCAAATCAAAAGCAATCTGGTGCACACCAGACTAGGTGTGTGATGACTACACGCATTACCCTCAGTTCAGTTTACGTTTTCTGAGCACCTAATACAGCAGACATGGTGCTATACATGGAAATGCAAAATGGAGTAAAGTATCGCTCCTATGTCTTCAAATATAGTGGGAAAAGAAATGTAAAGAGATAATTTCAATACAGAATAGTGAGCGTTATCACAGAAGCATGCACAGTGGTGTAGAAAGGACAGTAAACTGGCCTAGGAGGTGAGAGAAAGTTTTTAGAAGGACTACCAGAGCAGATCCTTAACTAAGAAAGAAAAACACCCATTAGTCAAGCAAAAAGGGACTGGAAAACATTTTAGGCAGAGTCAGCAGTATAAGGCATGATATGGGTAGATGGAAAACTACAGTACTTTGCATGGGTAGAGCATAAAGTATGAAGGCCAGACATGTGTGTGGAAAAGTAGCTGGACCATGACTAGCCTTGTATATTATACCAAGGAGTTTGGGCTTTGTAAGTGATGAGGAGATACTAATAAGCTTTAAGAAAGAAAGACAAGTCATGTCTGTGTTTCAGATGGATCACTCTGGGTAGAGTATCAATGAAACATTAATGGAATACAATAATGAAGGCTGGAGGCCATTGCAATCAGTATCATCTTTGAACTCAGCAAGTAGGACTCCTGCCCTAAAAAGCCACATTCTAAAAGGCAGTGCTCTGGCCCTCCTCTAGCTGTGCCTCTCTATACTAGATTGGGTATTTGCCAGGGTGAAGAGCTCTGCTCATTGAGATCTCCTTCCCCACCCCATTCTAAATTATGCTTCAGACACTGGCACTCACACTTTCCTGTGCCAACATCCTTTTCAGGTCCTGAGAGGGTCCTTTCTCCTCATTCATATTCTTTCTTTTTTTCTTTCTTTCTTTTTTTTTTTCTTTCTTTCTTTTTTTTTTTTTTTTTTTTTTATGGCATGCTTCACAAGTTTGTGTGTCATCTTCATTCAGGAGCCATACTTATCTTCTCTAAATCACTCCAATTTTAGTATATGTGCTGTTCAAGACACATGATCCATATTCTTGAGGATGGTCTATACCAGTGGTCCCCAACCCCGGGGCCACGGACCGGTACTGGTCCGTAGGTCGTTTGGTACCGGTCCGCAGAGAAAGAATAAATAACGTACATTATTTCCATTTTATTTATATTTAAGTCTGAATGATGTTTTATTTTTAAAAAATGACCAGATTCCCTCTGTTACATCTGTCTAAGACTCACTCTTGATGCTTGTCTTGTAAGTTCGACAATTATATTTAAAAATACCACAGTTTTTACGCTGGTTGCATAATTTTATTTTGTGCATTTATCCATCCCACCCTAAAGGCTGGATATTATTTTCTGACATTAAACCGGTCCATGGCCCAAAAAAGGTTGGGGACCACTGGTTTATACTGCTGATTGGGCATACCTCTCCCCCAAAGTTCAGTGGAGTTAGGATAAGAGTCACAAGAAACTTGGGTGTATGGACCTAGTTGTCCATTTACATGCATCAGAGGCCCCTTACAGTGCAAGAAGGGGACACCTATTTGAGAAAGGCTGGGTTTTAGGACAGAGACTTCCATATCTTATCTACTTTACCTGACTGTTAGAAGAAAAGACAAAATAATAAATGAACAAACACAATACCAACTTTAGTTTGTTTTTAATCCATTATCTCCGAAGCTAATAAATTAAGGAGCATTATGAATAAAAGTCATTAAACTAAAACACACGTTAGAAGGAAAGGGTACTACAAATATATATGGTGAATAATTCTTAATGCACAGAAAGTAATGTGTCATTAATTATTGAGCCCCACATCATGAGTACTTAGACTCTTTCAGTCTTACCTTTGCACTGTGGCAAGGGATCGCTCCAATCAACATTCTCTCCTACAAGAACACAGTAACTAAAAGGTGCACCAACTAATTCGTACCTAAACAATGAGGGAAGAAAAAAGAAATTGGGCTCTCTTAAATTCTCCAAAATATTTTCTATATCAATAGATGGGAGACAAAATAATACTTGATAAAAGTTCTCATGGCTTAAAGAAAAAGAAACAATTAAATTTAAAAAGGAGACATCTAAAAGATAAAGTATAAAACATGAAAAATATGTCTTATTTGGGTGGGGCACATATTAGAAATATTAAAGTGTTTGAAAACATTTTAAAATGAGATAGATGTTTAAATATTTTATATTTCTGAACTGTAAAAGATCGATATAGGCTTCATAGAGTAATAGAATGTACCTATATTTAAAGGGCTCAAAGCACTCCCAGATTTGATATTAATGATCCAAACATTTGTCTAGTACAGGAGATAAGAGATGCTGATAGTTTTATTTTATAAAAAAATGGCCACACATACAGAGAGTAAAATGTGATAATCAATTTGTAGATATTAAATGAGAAAATTAATATAAAGTTCTCAGCAATGTCTGAGACACTGATAATACTCAGTGAGTGATTGCTTATTTTCTACATAAAGAACATATAAAAAACTTTATGTTAGATGATATTTTCACAAGAGGAATAAATGTTTTTAACCTATGATATTTTGCATATATAAGAAGCATGCAAATTGATTATTTAGGTAAATTAAAGATTGGTTTTATTTAACATTTGCTTTAATTTCTGCAAGTATTATCAATATAGGGGTGTTTTTACTAATCACATTTAAAATTTTATAATTATTCACATATGTACTGAAATCTAAGAATTTAGAGAATTTAGAGGTATTAGAAATCTTCCTTTTTAAGCTTATTTTACTAAATTTAACTGTGATAAGCTCATGAGAAGAATCTTTGAAGAGAGGGGTGGTTTTATTGCTGTTAACTTGTAAACACTGGCCACAAATCCATCTTCCATCCCATTTTTTTTTCATTTGTTAAATATAGAGAGTTTAGTATGTGAAAACTTACCCTGCATCACATTTGAAGGTGATTAATGCACCAAATAATATGTCAGTTGTTATATTGACATGACCATTTATTATTCCTCCAGGTTGGGGACATGATTTTTCTAGAAGACAATACAGATGGTTACTTTCATTAAATTATCAGGCGCATCTACACAAATTCATCATATGAACCATTGGTAATCTCATTTCCTTAACCTATTCAAACCCTAGTCATTTTATAAGTTTCAAATAAGCAACATATTTAGAATACATATTTAAGTTAACCTTAAACAAATTAAATGTGAAATCTGGGAATAAATTAATATTTCTATTTCACAAGTATTTAGTTTCTCTAATTTAAAATAAAATGACTGTAATGTTTCCTTTAAGAATATGTCTAAATAATAATATGTATACATAGACTTTCAGCATGAATAAAAGATAAAATACTACTTCACCAAATATCATAGTATTAAAAATACTCTTTAAAATTATACTCACTTTTACAAAATTCATCTGCTTTGGACCATGTAAAATTCTGAAGGCAAGTTATATTTTCTGATAGGGAATGTTCCCTATTGAAGCCTCTACGACACTCATATTCCACAACAGAACCAAGTGGGAAATAATTCTGTTTCTTATAAGCACTTTTGAGAGATGCAAAACTTAGCCTGGTTGGAACATCACAGCTACCTAAAAGTATTAACAAAAGCAACAAAGAGTAATATCACTTTATTTTATATTCTATATTTCATTATTTGGAATAATTTGGTTCTTATATCACCCCTTTTCTATACTTATTTGTACATATTTGGTATTTAACTATATTAATATCAATATGGCATTTTTAATGCATAAAGCATATTCAAATATATGCTTGTATTTTCTAATTACTAGAGGCCTGTAAAGTAGATTTGGTACATAAATGTTACTATGCCCACAATTCAAAAAAGATAACCCATTTATGTTGCTACCACAAGTCTGGCACTGATTCAGTAAATGCCAATTCTCTTACCCTGCCTCATGTAGCACCGAGGGAGATGAGAACTGTTACTCCCAGACCCCTGGATTAATGTCCGGGACAACAACAATAGTAACAATAATAATTATGATATACTTCTAAATATTTTACACATCTAAATTCACCTAATCCCACAACAACCTATTGGGACAAGGATCAGATGAGCCAATATGTACATAAAACTATCAACAAACTTTAAACAACTGGGAAAATATGAATTTATAGAGGCATGGAATAGTGGATGGGGTGCTGAGACTCGAGTTTGAACCCTGGCTCTTCTGCAGAAGAGCTGCCGATCTCAAGGGAGATAGGAAACTTCTGAAGGATTGTATCCTCAACTGTAAAATGAGGGTGAGTTCCTACTGACCTCCTGGAGCTGTCTAGAGAATTAGGTGAAGCAATATATGTAGTGGAGTTATAAACTGTCACATGACACATATGCAAAGATTATGCACTTCAACCTACTGCCTTCTATCACAGATAGGTTAAAAAAAATCTTAAAGCCCATTTCACAGATGGTTTCAAAAATTACTGAGGTGGCAGTTTCTATGTTTATGGAAGTTCCATTACTCCAACTTGTTTAAAGGCAGGAATGTAGTCTTATCTTTATACCTACTTGTATATGGCAAAGCTAATATAAAGCCAAGCACAGATTTTGACATAAATATAGATAGAGACATTTTCAACTGCCATCACAGAGTTGTATTTGGCAAGTCCTACCTTAGAAAAATCAAATTTAAGAAAACAGAGAACCTATGTTATGTGCCTCAGTGTAATTTGCCAAACATGTTCATTTTATCCTAAATGTATTATTCCCTAAACAAGAGCAGAATCTTTTGGTTATTTTCTCTGTTAGTCGTACCAGGAGGTACAGTGTGTGGGGGTGGAGGGGGATCTTAATGGAGAAGCAGGACCTGTTTCCGAATGCCATCAATTAGCTGGAGTGTGAAGTGCCAACAGGCGTACCCTGGGGTTTAATAATGCTAGAAAACTATCAATTACCAGTCATTCTAAAGATGGATAAATGTAAACTTAACAAGATACATTCCATTTCCATAACTTTCCTAAAAAAGAAATGAACTTACGATTACAAAATTCTTCTATCGTTGACCATTTGTTCACAAGACAAATCACTGAGTCTGGCATGCCAGGAACTTTTACAAAGCCTTTTTCGCATTTGTATGTTACTATGCTTTGGTCAGAAAAACTTGTCTGACCTTCCAAACCTGGTTTAGCATTAGGTATATCCGGAGGAGGCTTGCAGTCACCTAGAGAGGAAAAAATGGGACTGAAGGCAATACCACTTTTCAATTTGTAGCAACATTCCTTTCCCAAGGCAATAAGGGAAGCAGCAGTGGCTGTTGATGCACATGTAACATTGCCATCCAGTGCCGAACTGACTGACACACCAAGAATTTGCCAGTCTTCCTGTCTTGTCATTTAATTCAAGGCTAAAAGAAGTCGAAAATAAATCCCTCCCCTTCATTATTTTCATTTTTTAAAAAGGGGTTGAGTATTTATGTCCACTTAGATACTGTTGCTAGGCACACAGTAAGACAGACTCCCCCCTGAAACGTTAACTTGGAGATGTGCACATTTGTAGCTTCACGTGCTGCACCCGACTGGACTCTGTTTAGGAGCGATAGCGGTCAGCTTACTCGGCTTCCTTCCCTGAAAGAGAGGCTGGGGGTTTGACCAGTCACTCTATTGGGGCCCCGCCCGTGGCTTCCCGGTGTTTGGCCGCTCAGCAAACAGCCAGCGCTTTCTCCGCGCTCTCCGCCTCACTCCTAAAGCCGTGCCAGCTGGGGTCCGGCACAGCAAGACCCCTAATTGCGGGTTAGCAGCGGAATCCTCCCTGTCCCCAAGGGATAGGGACAGTAGGAGCGCTGAGCCTTAAAGGCAGAAGCTTAAGGGATCAATTCCGACGCCTAAATCGCTCACCTCCGCTAGTCCCCAGACTTCTCGGCTTTTACGGAGACAGACCCAGCCCCTCCCACACAGCCTAGGGGTTCACCAGTGGGGCTGGGTCCCCGGACCCCACTCACCCCGCGCAGCAAGTGGACACAGCAGCAGCAACAGCAGGAACAGGGTCAGCCCCCCGAGGCGTCGCACCACTGCGGGGGCGCAGGGCCAGGCAGGACTCATGGCGCGGCGACAGCGACCCGGTGCAGGCACTCCGCTTCCCCAGCAGCGCAAAATCAAGTAAGATTTAACAGACGGCTGTGTAGCAGCACAGCGTACTTGTTCTGCAAATCAAGTTAAATTAGCGCCTTGACTGGTTCCAGGACTCTGAATCACCAAAGGGTGGGGTGATGGGACGCTTGGAGAAGGGGATTTGCTCGCACCAGGTGCTGGGCGGGGCAAGGGCGGGGGTTCTGGCTAGCGTCACTGGCACCTAGGGACCTTTGACGGGGAGCTGGGAGTCCTGGGCATGGAGAGGAGGAGCTCTCTGGCGCCGGACGCTAAGACCTTGTCTTTCTCTTGTTGGGTAGTGTCTGCAATGAAGCCACCGGGAAATGATTTCTGCTTTCTACGTAAACAAAAAAATTGGGGTGGGGAGGCAGAGGAGAGGGGAGTGTTCCACGTGGCCCGGCTTGGCTCCCCAGGAATCTGAATTAGTTAAAGACAAACTTAAGCGCCCTTGGTGGAAAGCTGAGCGGCAGGTTCGGTGGATTCCTGGACTGTTGTGTCTTCAACTGGAAGGCCTGCCAAAAGCCAGCAAGAGAACGGGGAAGCAACTGCGCAGTGTGTGGTCTCCTAAAATGTTCAGTAATTAGAAAACAGCCAAATGCGGAAAGACCCAAGAAGCAGGTGGAGCAACACAGCAGGGAGTGATTGTTGTTCATACAGCATTGGGCGGGAATCACTTTCTTGCCAGGGTTCTTCTCATTTCAAGGGGATCTCATAAATCCCACTTTGGGACAATTCTAGTCTGACTGCAAAGAGACAGTCACCATATGTTGGGGGGAGGGATGGGGAGAAAGATGACAAAACAAAAACCAAGTGCCAGAAAGCTAAATGAGAGGGTGGTAGATTTTAAGAGGAAGGTGGGCTGGAAGGTTTTTCCAGGGGCTTGCATGGCTGCCCACACATTAGAATCACATGAGAAGCTTTTAAAAAAATCCAAATGCTCCAGCTAACCCTCAGACAAGTTAAATTCGAATTTCTGGGGATGGAACAAGGGCATCAGGATTATTTAAAGTGCTTCAGGGAAGTAATTGCACTGTGCAGCCAGGTGGACAGCCACAGATTTTTATGGTGCTGGTCAGAGTAAAGATGCCCTCCACCCAGCACTGGGCCTGCCAAAAACACTAAAGGACATAAATGGAAAAGCCAGATACTCACATTTATGGAGAGTAACCCCAAGAAATTGTCTTCCTTTAGTAATTTACCTGAATCGGGTTAGAGTCCTAGCCTTGCTTGTTTGCATCTATCCCTCAACCACCTTACCTGGTAAAGTGAAATCCCTGACTTGGAACTATGCCTTAGTCCATGGACCAGCCGTGGGGCTAACTGTTGCATCAAAATGCTTTTTGATTTTCTTTATGGGTTTGTATGAGCTTTATAAAGAGGAAAACAACAGTTTGCAACAATAACTTTTTCTCTAGCTCATGCTTACTATACTGAACACAACCATGTGCCACTCAATACTGAACTAATTCTATAGGGACTCCAGGAAAGGAATTCCTATAATCTTTCCTAAAAACCTATCAGTATTAAAACATTTTTAAGTATAGAAGTTTGACTTTTTAAATCATCTAGTTTTTCATCTCATATTTTCTATTAAACCATGTTACTTTTGCTCTCATATTTGATATAAAAATACAAAGTTTATCAGAACCTAGCAGTATCTTAGAAATGATGCCAGCTCTTCATTTATTCTCTGTAAGAGCCTCCCCACTACAGTTTCTGCCACGCCATTATGGGATGGTAGTTTATATTTCTGCTTGAGCTCATAGAATTGGTGTGAAAGGCAAGGTAGCATCATGAAAAAGAGCTGGAGATCAAGATCAATTATGGAGCTATCAGATGACAACTTTGATGCCTATTAGAGGTAACTGTTTATTAAGTGAATGTAATAACTTCTTTTGTCCAGAAAAACAATGAGCTCTGCAAAGTGTCAAAAAAATTATCTCTGTCAGCCAGCTTAGCTACACTGAATGCTCTAAGCATTCACCTTCCAAAATACATAGTTCTTGATAATACATTTTTTTAAAAAACGGAGCTTTTTACAAGAAATAACCGGGTGAACTCTTTAGTAACATTTGTGGCCACCCCCAAAATTTCAACATTCTGAGGCAAAGGGAAAAAGAACACTATTCATTTACACAATTTAGTTAAAGCTTCTATAATTAAAACAATGTGTGCATTATTTTAAGAAATATTAAATATGTAAATTTATAACATATGAAAGATTATTTTAAATAATGAACCTCAAATTATATTTCAATCACTTCATATGTATTAGACCATTTCACCAACACAACTTCATGAAGTGCAGATAATTGTCCACATTTTATAGATGAGGAAACAAACTGAGAAGTTAAGTAATTAACCAAACACACACACTTCTGATGCCATCCACAAGGCAGTCAGTCATCAAAGATATTTTCTATCTACAGAACACCTAATTAGGCATTTGGCGAAGTTGATTTGGGAACCAAGTTCCTTCTGGTGTCAACAGTAAACTTAAGTTTTCATTCTTGATCTACCAAAAACCAGCTTCATGTTCTCAGCCCAGTCACTCTAACCCTCAGGGCCTCATTTTCTCATTGGTTAAGAGTTTAGGACTAAAATCTTTTCTATAAAGCTTTTCAATTCCAAAATGATAAGTTTAGGGGAAAATAATATAGATAGATGATAGATAGATAGATACATAAATACATAGATAGATAGATACACAGATGATAGATTAAGTAGATATAAATATAGATATAAACAGATGTAGATATAGATAGATATAGATGTAGATGTAGATATAGGTGATATAGATGTAGAATATATATAAAGTATATATGTAAATATGATAAGTGCTATAAGAATGTCACACTTTATATATATATGATATATATATAAATGTGATAAGTGCTATGAGAATGCCACAACTTTATATATTATATATATATAAAGTAATAGAAAATAGGTCAATGATTTTGGAAGAAATTAGGAACCATACAATGACAACATCAAAGGCTTTTAATAAACTAGGGATCATCTAGTACTCAGAAGCACATTAAAAAAGGGCAAATGCTTGCATTTAAGAATCTCTGATTGTGATATTAAGAATCTCTGATTGTGAAATTGTGATTTATAAGAAATGCACATTGGGTCATTTAGACAATCTAAATATATTTCTCATGTATATTTGGTCTTTGTCCACAACTCCTGGCTCAATCTCTGAGACACACTTGGAATTTCCTAAGTGTTGAGAGTGAGAAAGGTATCTTTCGTTATGATAAACGAGATGACTTTTGGACCCCACAGAGAAAGGAGGGCAGGTTGCCAAAGGAACCAACCATATGATTACAGAGTTGGAACTTAAAGTCCCACCCTGACTTCCAGGGGAAAAGAGAGGGTAAAGGTTAAATTAAGCACCAATGGCCAATGATTTATTTAATCAATCATAACTGTAATGAAGCCAACATAAAGAGTCAAGAAAATAAGGTTCAGGAACTTTCAAGGTTGGAAAATACCTGGAGGCACAGGTAGAGTATTGCACCTGGCTAGGACAAGGAACTTCTAACCTCTCCCCCATACCTTGCCCTATGCATCTCTTCCATATGGCTGCTCCTGAGTTATATCTTCTTACAATGGACTGGTGATCTAATAAGTAACATGTCTTCCGAGTTCTGCAACCTGTTCTAATAAATTAATCAAACCCACGAAAAGCGTGGCCTCTGGTTTATACTCAGTTGGTCAGAAGCACAGGTAATAACCTGGACTTGTGGTTGGCATTCTGAAATATGTAGCCAGTTGGTCAGAAGCACAGAAAGCCTGAGCTTGCGGCTGGCCACTGAAGTGTTTGTGTGTTTGGAGGGAAGGGCAGTCCTGTAGGACTGAATCCTTCACCGATGGACTTTGCTGCTATGTCTGTTTTAAGTTAAATAGTGTCAAAATTGCAGTGACATTTTAAACACCTTGCTAGTGTGCAAAAATCATTGGAATGTTGAGGGGATGCACACTGGTAGGACGAAACCTTTTACTTGTTGGATTTGATGAAATCTCTGGGTAAATAGTGTCAGAGTTCTGAGAATTATTAGTTGGTGTTGGGGAAACAATCCCTCCCTCCGAGTTGGGATTGGGTAGGGAAATCCAATTCAATAATCTAGCAGGAAGGTTAAATGTGATAAATGCTATGAGGATGCCACAACCAGTGTAGTGTGGGTTCAGAAAAGAGGAGGAAACCTGGAAAGTAGGATGGAAGACAGTAACGGCCTAGTGATCCAGCTAATTAATGACAAATATGTCAATACAATAAGAAAAAATGAAATCAAAATGGTTCGACAAAGGTTTGGAGTCAAGAAAATGTCCATTGATTCAAAGAATGGTAAGGAATTATTTTGGTGAGCATGAGAGATATAATATAAGCAACGGAAGAAGAGGCTGAGAGATAGACTGGCAAGATATTGGAGAGAACCTTAATCACGATGCATTCTACACTGTGTAGAAGCATTAAGGACTGTTGGAGATTTTAGCAGGAAGTACGAGGCTATTTGGGGAGTTGTGTGCAAGATACTGCAATAAGAGTGGCCCTGCAAGGCAAAAACACAATTTAGCTAACTATACGGTAGTCCTGTCATTTCAGACTAGGGAACATAAATGTCCTTAATTTTAGTTTTAAAATTAATAAATCTATATTAAAGAAACAGTCTTGTTACTCTAAAAGCTCCCAACACCATTATTATAGCCATTTGTGTTTCCATGTCTGTTCTTACCAAAGAAGTTTCATTGGAAGAACCTGCAGAATTTGGTAACTGATTAGATAAGGAAAAAAAAAGTGGTAAAGATGACTCAGAGGTTTAATGTGTGTGAGACTAGGGGCCCTATTTTAAAATGTAGGGAAGAAATAAGAAATTTGGCTGCACAGTTGTTGGTTTAAAATGCCTCAGCCGGGTGTCTTGTGTGGAGATGCCCAACCTGAGATGGAAATTCAGGAGACAATGAGCTGGGGCATGGATGAGACATGGCTGAGGTGAACTAACCAAAAGAGAGGATTCAACAGATACTCTAAGAGGCCCAAGGGGTGAGCCTTGGGGACCCCCACAGCAAAGCACAGCAATAAAGGGCAAGCAGAAGGTAGTACAAAGGGAAGAGGAAAGTGTAATTTCCTGTAAGGTCTCAGATACATAACTATGATCCATTAGTGCCTCTAGACCCTTACTCAACGTTAAAAAGGAAAAATTAGTGATACACACTGCACAGGCAAATCTCAAAACCATGCTGAGCAAAAGAAGCTAGACACATAAGAGTTCATGCTCTATTCTTTTATTTATATGACATCCTAGAACATAGAAAACCAGTTTACAATGATAGAAATCAAATTGGTGACTGTCAAAGGTGTGGAGTCCAAAGAGTAGGAGGACCGACTGCAAAAGGGGAAAAGGAACCCGTGGGGGCAAAATAAGTGTTCTGCATATTGATGGGGGGGGTTACATGGAGTATGTTTGTGAAAACCCATCACACTAAAATAAATAATAATGTAAAAAAACACCAGACTGACTACTTAAAACATTTCCATGTGTTTTATATAAACTACACCCTAATAAAGTTGATTAGAAACCATAAAATGAGATGAAAGATTTCCATTCTGGAGTCCGTGGTGGGCTTTAGCAACAGAAGACCAAACAGGTCACTATGTCAAGGATAACACAATCAAATATACCTTTTCTCTTACTGACCCCCAATTTAGTAATCAGTTCTAAGTAGAGTTAACTTGGCTTATGAAATTATCTTAACCTATGTGAAACAACATTAGTGGACTTAGCTAACTTCCAAAAACTAAGTTGTTATGTAGGTGGGAAAATTCACAACATGACAAAAACAATTATAAAAATATGTCAGGTTGACCTTTTAATTTGGATAGTATAACCCTGTTGTTTGCCCTATTAGGAAAGACGCAGCATCAAATCAGAGTATTTGCTATTACCAGGACATTCATGGGAAGAAACTTCCAGTGCCACTTCCACCAAATGAGTACCAAGGAGATTCCAATGTCCACACAGTTTTGATCCCAGCCTGCTCTTACTGCTCCATTTGAGGAGCTGGTGATATGGTCTCAAAGCTAGTGAGGAAAGTTTATGGCTCTCCTGCCGTGACCTCTCCCCTGCTTTTGAATCCCCATAAATTTTGTGCCAGGATAATGTGAAGGACAGAAGTGATGACAGCAACAATTTAGATGTATGTGGGACTTCATTGCTCTGGTGTTTCTCACTGATATCGCAGGTAATCCTCAGATTCACACTGTGAGGTATGTGTTATGAATTTTAAGGATTACCTTACTAGTCCCAAATCATACTTCTGGTAATGATCAGGGTAAAACTTAAACCTGAATCATGTGATTACAAATTTTTTGCTTGGTTCATGACACACTCACACTTCACAATATACTGCAAAATCAACAGTCAACTCATATAGGTACCATGTTTTTTTGTTTTGTTTTGTTTTTTTACAGAGACAGAGAGGGATAGATAGGGACAGACAGGAATGGAGAGAAATGAGAAGCATCAATTCTTCATTACATCGCCTTAGTTGTTCATTGATTGCTTTCTCAAATGGGCCTTCAGCAGACCAAGTAACCCCTTGCTCAAGCCAGCGACCTTGGATCCAAGCTGGTGAGCTTTGCTCAAACCAGATGAGCCTGCGCTCAAGCTGGCAACCTCGGGGTCTAGAACTTGAGTCCTCCACATCCCAGTCCGATGCTCTATCCGCTGCGCCACTGCCTGGTTAAGCTACCGGTACCATGTTTTAAAGGTGCTGTGTATCTGATCTGCTCACTTCAAGCGCCAGAATTTTCACTGTGTCAGTGAGTGTTAACTGACAATCAGATATCTCCTTTTAATAATAACGTTTTAATAATAAACTGCTCAGATATCTTTTTAATAATGTATACTATTTCCATTAATTCAGAAATTTAAAATAATATGATGAAAGAAAAGCACAATTATACCTATACTTCAAAATGTGCTATGTCCATTTTCCCAGTTAACTTAAAGGGAAATACATATAAATAAATTTGAATGCAATATAATAACACAAATATAGATATAACTATACTGTGCTTTTAATTACCAAAACTTATTTGTACCTTCTTAGATGGTTTATTGTCTATGGTTATTTTCCAGTGTGATTATAAAATGGTCCCTTTTTTTTGGCTTCATGAAGATTTTAGAGTTAAACTGTTTTAGCCCCACTTAAAAAGAAGTTATGTTTAACCGTTTGAGTAGTACAAATGTTCATGTATGTCCTCGTGCCTCCTGACCACCCAGAGTATGATTGTACATGAGGAAGGCAACATTAAAAAAAGGAAAATGTTCTGTGAGCAGCAGAAACAGGCCTGGAGTGGGGGTGTCCTGTGTGAGTGGACAGAGGAGACCATGGTTTCCAGTACGACACTGGAAAAAAAAAAGGCAAATGTATGTTCTTGTTTCCATAAATTGGTTATCAAACAAACATGATTTTAAGTTAATAAAACTGTAACTGGAACTAATTTCATTTTTTTAAAAAAAACTCACTCCCAAGGGTCAGCAAGCATGAAAAAACTCACTACTCAAAGGGTTAAATTAACTATTTATTTCATATTATGTTGTTTTTCTTAAAGATTTTTATCTGGAAAAATGACCTAAGGAAATAATCCACAATATAGAAAAGGGATTTAAACAAAAAAAAATCACATTAATATAAAAAATTTTAGAATGTTTTTAAATATCTAATTATATTTGGTTAAATACCTTTTAGTATATATACTCATATTACTACAGGCTATATAATTATTAAAAGTTATATACAAAAATTATAATGAAATATGAAGTGTTTTATTAAAATATTGATAATTAAGCAAGATGAAAATTTTAAATTTTATACATAAGATGTTAATCAATCTATGTATTAACATGTAAACAGAGTTATACTTGAAAGATTGGAAATATAAACCAAAATGCTAACTAAATTTGGGGTGCGGTGACGTAAGCTTACTAATTTTTATCATCTTTCTGTTTTTTATTCAGTCTCCATATAGAGCATATATTGCTATTCTAGAAATATTTATTTCACTTTAAAAGAAAGCCTATCAACTGATTTAAGATCATAATTGCTAAATATTTTATTACTCTGGGTTATAATTTGTTTAAATCTAGTGATTTAAACTTGATTTTTTAAAAAGCAGATACTTGGACTTCTTTCAATTTGATTCCATTTTAATCACATCTGTTTCATGATTTCTAATTTGAAAATCTTTCTTCTTGGTAGAGAGATAAACTCCAACATTTTTTTTTTGGGGGGGGGATGAGTTTTAGTGATTCTTCCCACCCCAGAACCCAGCCCTTTCTTTCCACTCTCACTAACCCTAGTCCAGATCTTGGTAACTCTCATCTGGACTGTCACAGTAAACTGTTACCTGTTCTTCCCACCTCTTCTTTTCCTGTCAACTGATTACACGTACAATGTCCAGATTAAGCTCCTACATGCTCAACAATTACTGTTTCCACAGTATAAACCAGTCTTTTTTACTCTGCCATCAAGGCCCTTTATAATTTAATATTAGATCTTTCCCGCCTTGCTCCCACTGCTTATTTGTGGATGAACAAAACTTGCTATGCCTGGGTCAACTTACCTTCCTTGCTGACCTCTGGCATATGGTTTACCACCTCCACATCTTGACTCATTCTAAAGGAATCCCCTCCCTATCTAGTATGGTTCAAGTTCAGTAGTCCTCCTTTATATGAGATTTCACTTTCCACAGTTTCAGTTACCCAGGGTCAGCAGTGATCCAAAAATATTAAATGGAAATTTCTAGAAATAAACAATTCATAAGTTTTAAATTGCCCACCATTCTGAGTAGCATGATGAAATCTCATGCTATCCCACTTCATCCCGCCCAGGATGTGAATTATCCCTTTGTCCAGTGTATCCACACTGTATACGCTACTCACCGGTTAGTTACTTAGTAGCCATCTTAGACACTGAAGTGTTCAAGCAACCCTTAAAGTAACCTAACACTACATCATAATGCCTATGTCAGTCACCTCACCTTATCTCATCACATAGGCATTGTGTCATCTTGTATTATCACAAGTGAGATGTTTTGAAAGAGACCACATTATATACTTTTTATTACAGTATATTGTCATAATTATTCTATTGCATTATTAGTTGTTTTTCTCTTACTGTGCTTGACTAATTTTTAATTGAATGCATTGGGGTGACACTGGTTAACATAATTATACAGGTTTCAGGTGCCCAATTTTATAGCACATCTCTGTACGCCATGTCCTGTGTTCATCACCCCCACTCAAGTCTTAGTCTATCACCATATATCCCCACCATACCCTTCTCCACCTTTCCCCCACAGCAATCACCACTCTGTTGTCCATTTCCATGATGTTTTTCTTTTTATTTGTCCTTTTTGCTCAAACCTTCCATCTCCCTCACCCAGTTGCCTGACATCTCGAAAGTTTTCAGCCTGCTCTTTTATGTATGAGTCTGTCTCGATTTTCCTTGTTAGTTCATTTTGTTCATTAGAGTCCACATATGCGTAAAATCATATGCTACTTGTCTTTCTCTGGCTGGCATATTTCACTTAGCATAATGCTCTTTAGATCCATCTGCGCTGTTGCAAAAGGTAAGATTTCCTTCTTCTTTGTGACCACAGAATATTCCACTGTGTAAATGTACCACAGCTTTTTTTATCGACTCATCTACTGATGGGCACTTGGGCTGCTTCCAAATCTTAGCTATTGTAAACAACACTGCAATAAACATAATAGGGGTGCATATATTCTTTCAAATTAGTGTTTTGAGTTTCTTTGGATAAATTCCCAGAAGTGGAATTGCTGGGTCATAAGGCAATTCCATTTTTAATTTTTTTGAGATAATCCATACTGCTTTAAATCAAACTTTATCATAGATATGTTTCGATAGGAAAAAATACAATTATATAGGGTTTGGTATTATTTGTGGTTTTGGCATCCACTGGGGATTTTAAAATGTATCCCCAGTGGATAAGGAGGGACTGTAAATCCTTTGACCATCAACCTGAAAGGGTATCACTCTCTTCTGAGCTCCTATAGTAATACACTTATTTTCCCTAAAATATGCTTGCAATGGTTTGGGGCATCTCTTCTAATACTATGTTGAACTCTTTCTTAAATCTTATAAGGTTATTTATGTCTGCTTGTCCTTCCCCTCAACTGGATTATAAAGCAGTTTCTCACAGTACAACAGCACTGACTTCCAGGCCTTCTGCTTAGGTCTGACTTGTGGCCCCATCTATTATTAGCTCCATGACCTGGACAAGTTATTTAATCTTGTTGGGCCTTGGTTCCCTCACGTATAAAACAGAAAATAATAGTATCTATCTGGCTCATAGACTTAAGTGAGATGAGATAACACAGCTAAAGTACTAGAAGCAATGGTTGGTGTGCATTTTACTGCCAATTAAATATTAGCTATCATGATGTTATTAAAAGTTACTTTAGTATAAGAATTATGTTTCATATTTTTATATCTTCCACAACACTTAGTGAAAAATGTTTTACTAAAGAATGATAAGTAAAAGTTGATATATATTTGCTGATTGTTTTGTTAATGAAACTACCTTCATATCACAAGCTAATAAATCTTGGGAATTTATCAATATTCTGTGGCATAGCAAAACTATGGTGTATCAACACTATATTGTGTGCTGTACATACATTATTTATTGTGTGCTGTACACACAAATATTTATTGTGAATTTTTAGCTTTACGTGTGGTTTTTAAAATTGAATTATAGGATATATATATATATATAAAATATAAAAATATATAAATATTTATTTATTTATTTAAAAGCCAAAGAGTACTTGAAGGACATGAAGCCAGCATTCCACACTAAAAGTGAGCAATTTTCAACCTTTGTAATTGTATCTTCTGGTGTATACCTCCATATCTCTGTTCTTTATGTCTTACTATTTCTTTATCCATTTCAGGTTTCAGCTGTTGACTTCTTACTATGACAGATTAAAATTTAACTTTCTTATCCTCCCACCTCCCTCATGCTCTCAATATAATTCTATTATAATTTTTATTTAAATTAAGTGTTTATATATTAGTACTATATCAATATTGTTAACAGATTTGCATGTACTGCATTATTCTGAATTTTTCTTTGTTGTACTAGTCTATTTATATTTCTTTCCATTGATAATTTTACCATTTTTCTATGTACTTTCACTAACTTGACACAGAGCCATATTATTCTTTAAAATATCAACCGACATTAAATAAACTATAAGTTCCATTTTATTTCTTCTCCTTGGAGTGCACACCTTCTACAGTCCTTCCTTCTCTTTTACCAGTCTGTACTTCTGTCTTTTGGGAGCCTTCTTTTACCGTGATTCTGAGAATTTATCTTTGCCTCTCTTGTTATTATAGTTACAGGATTTCCTGTTTCCTAGACCCTGTCTTCCTTTGTCTTGTGTTTTTCCTCATTTTGATGATCTGTGTTCTCTAATAGCTTCCTGGGAAAAATTCTTCATTCTACCTACAAACATGATTGAAAGTTGGTCTAGATTTTTAAAATCTAACTTGAAATGCTTTTCCTTAGGATGAAGAAGGCATTTCTCTACTGTCATCTACAGTGTGTCCGTAAAGTCATGGTGCACTTTTGACTGGTCACAGGAAAGCAACAAAAGACGATAGAAATGTGAAATCTGCACCAAATAAAAGGAGAACCCTCCCAGTTTCTGCAGGATGATGTGGCAGCGTGTGCGCATGCACAGATGATGACGTAACACCGTGTATACAGCGGAGCAGCCCATGGCCATGCCAGTCGAGATGTGGACGGTACAGAGGAAAGTTCAGTGTGTTCTGTGGCTCGCTAAACTCAAATCCGTGACCAAAGTGCAACGTGAATATTGGCGCGTTTATAACGACACGCCACCACATAGGAATAACATTACTCGGTGGGATAAGCCGTTGAAAGAAACCAGCAGTTTGGTGGAGAAACCCTGTTCTGGTAGGCCATCAGTCAGTGACGAGTCTGTAGAGGCTATACAGAATAGCTACCTAAGGAGCCCAAAAAAATCTGTGCATGAGCCCACATCAAACTGCACTGAATAGGCATGGAACTGGGTGAGTTTTCCTTTTATTTGGTGCAGATTTCACATTTCTATCGTCTTTTGTTGCTTTCCTGTGACCGGTCAAAAGTGCACCATGACTTTACGGACACACTGTATTTTCAGAATTACTGTCTTCCAAACTTTGGTTGTCATTTTGACTCAGAATTTTTTGTTTGATTCCAATTTTATTCTCTAGACAGTTATGGAACTCTAAAATTTTAATACAATATGCCTTACTTTAGTCTTATGTCATTTTCTGTGCTGGACAAGTCAATCTAGAAATTCACATCCTCCAGTTTAGGGAAGTATTTGCATATTTTTCTTTTGATAATTTTTTCTTTATTGTCTTTCTCTATCTCCTATTAGTTGGAGTATTGGTCCTGAAATTCCTATTAGTTCTTTAAACTTTTTATTTTTTTTCATTTTTTATTTTTTCAGGGACAGAGAAAGAGTCAGAGAGAGGGATAGACAGGGACAGACAGACAGGAACAGAGAGAGATGAGAAGCATCAATCATCAGTTTTTTGTTGGGAGACCTTAGTTGTTCATCAATTGCTTTCTCACATGTGCCTTGACCACGGGCCTTCAGCAGACCAAGTAACCCCTTGCTCGAGCCGGCGACCTTGGGTCCAAGCTGGTGAGTTTTTTGCTCAAGCCAGATGAGCCTGCATTCAAGCTGGTGACCTCGGGGTCTCGAACCTGGGTCCTCCATGTCCCAGTCTGATGCTCTTTCCACTGTGCCACCACCTGGTCAGGCAGTTCTTTAAACTTTTTATATTTTCTTTTTTATTTTCACCTCTGTCTTTTTTAAATATTTCCCCAACTTGATCATCAAATCCATATAATGACCTTTTATATTATATCTATGATCCTTTTAATTATCATCAGCTCTTAGTCTCTGAACAGTCTTTTCACCAACATCATTTTGTCATTTCATAAGTAAATGTCTTTCTCTATATTTGATGATATTAATTACACAAGTTTTGTTTTGTTTTTTCATGTTGGGGAATTTTTTTTTAACTATTTACGTTGTCTGTATGTCTTCTGAGTTTTGTTTTTGGAGTTTTCTTTGGTCTCTATTTGATAGTTTATTTTGGCCTTTGTTTTTCATGTTAGAGGCTTTCTTCAACTGTCTATGATCTATGACTTTCCTTTAACATTTAAGAGTAAGTCTCCAAAAGCTGATCACAAAGCACTGTGTAGATGTGGTTCAGGCAGGATTTCTGGTTGGATTTACTGTAGGGTTACTGGGTTGGGAACTTGACTGTGTAGGATAGGGGTCGGGAACCTATGGCTCGCGAGCCAGATGCAGCTCTTTGGATGGCTGCATCTGGCTCGCAGACAAATCTTTAATAAAAAAAAAATAACGTTAAAAATATAAAACATTCTCATGTATTACAATCCATTCATTTCCTACCGCTCATGTTCATGGTTGCGGGTGGCTGGAGCCCATCACAGCTGTCCTCCAGGGCAACACCAGATTTTTATTGGATAATGTGTAATATACACGGATCGTTGTATGGCTCTCACAAAATTACATTTTAAAATATGTGGCATTCATGGCTCCCTCAGCCAAAAAATTTCCCGACCCCTGGTGTAGGAAGTAGCCTCATGTGTTATCTGAAAATATATTTTCTGAGATCCATTTGTTTCTCTAGGAAGAAATCTTCCAATCTTTCCTAGGACAGAACAGAGAGGTATAAGCATGGCTACCAACATCAAGGCATCACCCTGGAGAAGGGGGGCCTAGAATCTCACCATTCAATATTTTTCTTCCCTACCCCTTGTCTTTCACTCTCTGGCACCTAGAGTTGAGAATTACTTTGGCTTGATTTGTCCACTTATTAGCCCCTGCCTCCTGCTAGGGTAGTAACTTTGATGCTCTGGATATGAGAAGAGTCCTTGAAGTCTTTCTACTTATGTAGATTTTCAATCTTCTTCCTTTCTTCAGTCCAAACTCTCATCCACCCATCTTAAGAGGTTTTGGTGTCTCCAGTGTGTCAGCTTTCTGAGGTTCTTCAGCATACACCGACTGGCTTCTCCCTCTGCGGGAAGTTAGGGTTTAGCTTTCTACTTCCTGCTAAATCAGTAAGCATTCAGACCCCTGTCTGCATCTCCTTACCTACGTCATTCTCTTGAACTTTTAAAAGATATCTATTCTTTTTTTTTAGAGAGAGAGATAAGAGAAAGAGGGAGGAGAGGAGTGGGAAGCATCAGCTCCTTGTAGTTGCTTCTTTTATGTGCCTTGACCTGGCAAGCCCAGAGTTTCAAACTGGCAACCTCAACATTCCAGGTCAATGCTTTATCCACTGTGCCACCACAGGTCAGGCAAAAGATATTTTTACTGTCACTTTATTGTCATTCGAAGAACAAGCAGAATTAAACATAAATATTCCTTTTTTTATCATTTTTAACCATAGCTCACTGTATGCATATATATACTTATTATACATATATATGCCTATAATAATTTTAATACATAATATATATACACATACATGTGTGAATACACATACACATATATTTACTGCTTAACTATTTTATGTGATGCTATTACCACTTTAATCAGCCAATATTTATATAGTATCTGGGAAGAAATTTTGAAAAAATATGAATATGTCAATGAAAAATAAAGTACACAGGCTTAAGATGAAAACTATCTTTAGCCCTAAAAACTACTTTTTAAATAGCTTTAAAAGTGGACTATTCTTATTCAAAATATTACCTAAAACCCAATAAAGTATATCAATACTTGTTCCTTGAAAAGTCAATTAACTCTTGAGTTATAAGAGAAAATTTCATAGTTCTACTCAGATTTCCTAATTCAAAGTCCAGGGTCTAATGAAGGTAACAATGCTTCAAAGAGTAGGCAGATACAGTTTTACTCATTAATTTAGCAACTGCTTATCATGCCCCTACTTTGTGCCGAAACGAGGACTGTTGGCCACTTGGTAGCAGTACTTGCCGCTGATACAGTAGTAGTGCAGAGCTGTCCTCTAGAGCAGCCAATCCGGAAGGGAGATCAGGTGACCAGGGATCCCATGTGCTCCATCTTCTGAGCAAAGGCACTGCTTTTCCTTCTGGTTGAAGTGCTATTACCAAAGAAAGTTTTCACTATTTCAAATATATAATAAGTCTAACTTTCCAAAAGGAACTCTCAAATTAGGAAATTTTTCTGTGATGACATCAGCATGTACTGAGAAAAATCAATTTCTTTGAGAGATGTCAGTAGTTTCAATCTATAGTAGTAGCTAAAATAATGTGGCTATCTATTCCTAGTGGACTAATGCCAAATTTTTAAAAAGAAATGTAAGCAGGTGTAGAGTGGATGATACAATTTGAAAACAATGTGGGGTTTCTCTTTATTTCTTCCTTCCAAACAAAATCCAATGGACCTTTTTTCCAATACACATTTGCCTCTAAGTCCCACTGATTATGGGTCAGCAGCTTTTGTTTGGCAATGTTTACATTGAGGAAAATCTGAATATTGGTAGTGTTTCCAAAGGAAGTCTTTTATGTTGTTAAAAACCTGTCCAATGTATCTCCATGATGAACAGGTAAATTGCATAGAGGTTGCAAACTGGCAGCCTGTGTGCCGGACCCAGAACTTTCTGTGCATCCTTTGTCAAGACTCCCAGCTCCCCCTTGGGCCATGGGTCCCTACCACTTCTCCTGCTCTAGGACCTCCTTCCAACAATTGTCCCTGCTCTCTCTTGCATTATCAGTTTTTTGTTTTCGTTTTTTGTCTCAGATATTTTCTGCAAACCTACACACCTACAATAATTTCTCTGGTCTTCAAAATAAATACCAAAAGTCCTCTCTTGCCCCACTTCTCCCTTCAACCACTGTCCCATTCATTTTTTACTTCTGTTAGAACTTAGGAAAACATTCATGCATGCTTAATACATCTAATTTTTCTCCTCATTCTTGCACCTATCCAGTTAGGCTCTGGCCATCCCATCACTCCACTAAAACTGTTCTTACCAAGATCACTAGTGATCCTCATATTGCTAAATGGTCATTTCTTGGTACTGGCAACAGCATATGCCCCAGGACCACTTCCTTCCTCTAAAGCACTTTCTTCTTTTGGATGTCATATTCCCCTGGTTTTTCCATTTCATCGATTGTGTCGTCTCTGTTGTTTTTGCTGGCTCCTCTTCTTCTCCCCAGATTCTCAGTACAGCGCTTTAGTCCTCAGTCCTCTAACCTGTTCTCTTCTCTATCAACTCTCACTTCCCTGATAACATCCAGTCTAACTGATATGACTGTGCAAATTATATGTCTAGCCTGGATCACTCTTCTGAATTCTAAGCATATATACTGCTCACAAAAATTAAGGGATATTTCAAAATGAATATGAAGCGATAAAATATCTCCTAATTGACAACAAATATCCAATTGCCTTATTGACAACTCAACTTGTACATCTGATAGACATTTCAAATTTTATTTATTTATTTATTTATTTTTGTATTTTTCTGAAGCTGGAAACGGGGAGAGACAGTCAGACAGACTCCTCCATGCGCCCGACCGGGATCCACCCGGCACGCCCACCAGGGGGCATTGCTCTGCCCCTCCGGGGCGTCACTCTGTTGCGACCAGAGCCACTCTAGCACCTGGGGCAGAGGCCAAGGAGCCATCCCCAGCGCCGGGCCATCTTTGCTCCAATGGAGCCTCGCTGCGGGAGGGGAAGAGAGAGACAGAGAGGAAGGAGAGGGGGAGGGGTGAAGAAGCTGATGGACGCTTCTCCTGTGTGCCCTGGCCGGGAATCGAACCCGGGACTTCTGCACGCCAGGCCGATGCTCTACCACTGAGCCAACCGGCCAGGGCCTAGACATTTCAAATTTAACAGATAAAAATGTGAGCTCCTATTTTTTTACCCTATCCCAAGATCCCGGTTTTTCTTTCTTAGTTAATGACAACCTATCCTCAAAGTCACGCCAAAATCCTGGAAGTCTTATTTGATATCTCAATTCTCTCATACCCCACATTGAATCTATCAGCACATTCTCTTTTCTCTACCTCCAAAATACATCCCAAATCTGACCTTGTCTCCCTACAACCATCTCTACCCATCTAGTCTAAGTAACTATTATTTCTAATTTGGGTTACTATAGTAGCTTCCACTCAGGTCTCCTGTTTCCTGTCCTTACTCTGGAGAAGTATACTCAACATACTTTGGCTCTTATCTCACCCAGGACATGGTAGACCATCAGCATGGCCACAGACCCTGTAGGATTCTGATCTCCCTACTTCTCTGACTTCATCTCCCAAGATACCCCAGATCTTACACTAGTGCCTGGCACATAGTAGGTACTAAAAACTTATTTGTGGAATAAATAATTTTATGTACAGGGTTTTTAAAATCTGAAATTTTTCCATAAAACACCATGTTTGTGGTACCTTTTGATGTTTCAGAAGATTAGGCAACACTGGGACTGTGTGTTCCCAGGGTAACAGTCACTGGGGTGGTGCTGGGCTGTGTCCTCAGGAAGGCGCATGCTCTCCACCACTCCACTGCCTCTCCCTCAGTGATGCTTGTATGTCACTCAACCCTAGAGCAGCATCCACTTCTATCCCACTTGTGTTGGTTGGGAAACAATACTTTCTGTTTTCGCTTTCTTTTGACAAAGATAATTTTCAAAGTAACAGGAAAGAAGATAAAGGAAAAAAAATTATTTCATTTGTGTTTGCTTCATGGATGCTCTGAAGTTGATCTCTGCTTTATGGCCTTGGGGAAAACCTAGACACCAACTTCCGAGTTAGACTTTCAGCCTGAAATCTCTACTGAGTTCCAGACTCACTTAGCCATACCTTAACAGAGACCCCAGCTGAAGGTTCTCAGAGGCATCTCAATTCCATCCTGTAAGAGTGATTTTCATCTCCCTTCCTAACCAGCGGTATAACCTCTTCTTTATCCTCCAACCAAGTACATTTGGGGCAGATCCTTGCAGTCATTCTAGAATCTCTCTACTTTTGTTTCATTTCCGACATACATTTCATTCATCAAGTCCAGTGAATTCTACCTTCTAAACTTCTCCTATTTCCTGATATTTATTTATTTATTTGTTTGTTTGTTTGTTGAGAGGCAAAGCGAGAGAGACAGGAACATCTAGCTGTTATTGTATGTGTCTTGACTGGAGAATCGAACTTGCGACCTTTGTGCCAGGGGAATGCTCTAAACAACCAATCTCTCTTCTCTCTGGCCAGGGTTTTCCTTCCTTCCTTCCTCCCTCCCTCCCTCCCTCCCTCCCTCCCTCCCTCCCTCCCTCCCTCCCTCCCTCCCTCCCTCCCTCCCTCCCTCCCTTCTTTCTTTCTTTCTTTCTTTCTTTCTTTCTTTCTTTCTTTCTTTCTTTCTTTCTTTCTTTCTTTCTTTCTTTCTCTCTTTCTGTTTTTTAGAGAGACAGATTGACTAAGGGAGAGGGGAGGGGTAAAGGAAACATTAATTTGTTGTTCCACTGAGTCATGTATTCATTGGCTGCTTCTCATATGTGCCCTGCTCAGGGACTGAACCTGCAACCTGTTATTTTGGTACAATGCTCTTAACCGACTGAGCTAATTTGCCAAGGCCACATCTCCTATTGTCTTTTTCTCTTTTTTTTTCTTTATGACAATGGTTTCTTTTTTCTTTTATAATAATTTTTTAAGTGATCTTCTATCTTTGAGTTTCCCTTACCTTCTCCCTACTCTATTCTCAATCCATGTTGCCATCTAAAAACATTTATTTTCAATCTTCTATAGCCTTGATTTTCTATAGATTAGAATCCAAACATCTTAGCATGACATTCAAGGCCCTTGAGGATCTGCTTCCTCTACACTTTCCCATTGATATCTCTTGCTTCTTTTATCCATACATTCTATGTTAAAGCCTAGCTTCACTATTTATTTTTTCCTATATGCTGTGCTCTTTTTCACTTTAAGTGCTAAAACTTTTACTAAGATTGTCTTTCTCGTAATGCAGGTTAACTTTTGTTAGCTTCATGAAGTTTTCTGTAGCCTCCCCACTTAAACATTCATAATGCTTTGCACAGTGTTCACTTATAACCCTTAACAAAGGTCTGTAGGTATTTGTTTATGTCACTAGACCATGGGCTTTCAAGGACAGAGATGAGGAGTCAGTCACCTTTACGTCTCTAGTAATTAACATTGTGTCTATCTAGCAGTGCATGACATATAAGATATATTCAGTGAACATGAGTAAATGGATAAATAAGTAAAGCTGTCAAGGGCAGAGACTTGGTCAACTCTTTAACTATCCCTGTTTTAGGGGTTACACATATAGTAACTATCATTTTATAGGCTAGTCATAATAAAATATCAGATTACTTAGCTGTAAATGAATGATTAAATGTCTCTCAATCTTCCCCAGAAATTGTGAGTCACAAGTATCTGGGTGTGCTTCATTATATGCTCCATCATAATATATTACAGAGCTGTATAAACAGGTAAACCATCCTACCAGGCATAGAGCAGAATAATGGAGAGCCTAAAACGGATCAACTCAAGGGACAGAAAACGTAATTTAAAGAAAATATACAAGTAAGAGAACAAACTATATCACAGCTGCAAGATGTTAATTCATTTTCTATTTAAAACTTTCTAAAAGAAAATTTTTTAAAAAATACTAACCCAACCTCACTGATTTTGTGGTTTCTGTTAGTAAATGGTATGTTTGTTCCACACTGTTAATTTCAGATTATTTCTCTTCCACCTTCTTTAGAAGAGTTTCCCTGCCCCTGTGGAGATAACTCTATTTAGCAATGTTCTTCCACGCCTTATGGTGGTTGTCGAGTGCTGACCTGTCTTCCCCATTGCTGTTGACTCATCAGAGATTTGGCACCCTCATTTCTTTTCCATCTGCCCATTTTTTTAGTATGACAATATGAATATATTTTACATTCTGGACATTTATTTTCTTGACATATTTATTTTCAGTGATTTCTCTATTTCAGCCACCCATGTTCATAGACACACCCTGGAACTTGTCATTATCTGGAATTGCTCCAGCTCTGAAAATATTTTCACAGACTCTGAACATAACCTTTAATTTATTACTTGTAATCTACTCTTCTGTGTCCTTCTGGAGCCCTCTAATTTACAGATTTCTCTACTTTCTATCCTTCTCTTAGCTCCTATTTGTCTTCATTCCTTCCTTTCTTTATTGATATTTTCTGGTCCATCATCCCCTCTCCCCCTCCCCTGTTTTTTTTGTCCCTAAAGCCTTTCTCTTTCTTATCTTGTTGTTCTTTCATAATACCCTCTGGGCTAAATACCAAAGCTGGATGAACTTCATTGTTGCTCATCTCTAAATCTTCAGATGACCTACTGGAAAAAATAAGACAACACAATGGACACTAACCCATCTGGACTGAACTTTCAATATAGCTTATTTTCCTCATCAACTTTCTGCCATTCTCTCTTACTTATTTCACTCTTTTTCCACTGTCGTCAAATATCTAGCCCTTCCCCCCAACACATCTTTCCCTAACTCTCTGTAGAGAATTTTCCCTTCTAATTAGCAAATATAAGGCAAGCATTGCTTCCCCCCACAAACACTCTTCAAGCTTCACTTCACCAGTATTTTAAGAGGAAGGCTTTGTCTCTCAAGTCCTGGAAACTATTTCACTGAATGCCTACTTCTCCTCACCTCTCCCCACTCCACCCAGGCGAAACCTTTCTTAGCTGCCAGCCTCTGTCGGGAACACATGGACACAGCCTCCTCAAAGTCATGCTGGCTTTCAAGCATTGGGGTGAATGTGAGGAAGGCCATATTTTCTCTTCTTTTTTAAGTGCTCCATCCATTTATTTCTCGCAACACTATCATGTAAAGTTATCCTGATACATCAACTTTTTACTGAAAAATTGGTGATAAAGATCCTATTGTGACCTGACTAGGCAGTGACACAGTGGATAGAGCATCAGACTGGGACACGGAGGACCCACATTCAAAACCCCAAGGTCGCTGGTTTGAGCGCAGGCTCTACGGGTTTGAACAAGGCTCACCAGCTTGAGCCCAAGGTCGCTGGCTTGAGCTAAAGATCACTCAGTCAAGGCACATGTGAGAAAGCAATCAATGAACAACTAAGGTGCCATAAGGAAGAATTGATGCTTCTCATCTCTCTTTCTTCCTATCTGTCCCTATCTGTCCCTCTCTTTTTCTCCTCTCTGTCTCTGTCACACACACCAAAAAAGAAATCCTATTGTGTAAGGAGAAACTAAAAATATAGACAAAAACAAACAATTCTTGGCTATACTTCAATTTAAGAAATACCCTTGAGATTTGGTCTGGCTGTGGGATCCAGCCCCCGACTTCCAGGCAATGCATGTGTGGAAATGACTAGGAGCAAGTATCAGGTCCAGGAGGGAATGGCATGTCTGTCTACTCTCTAACATTAAAGACCTATCATGTAACTTGACAGATGGCAAGATTTCAATAAATATTGGAAGAAAACGTACACAAACACCATATTGATATTGACTATCTATATTGGGCATATTTGTATTTTCTTCTGATAAACACAAGCAAGTTTTGACTTCATTTCTTTTTCCATGGCCTCTCATCTAGTCCTTTTGGAATTCAAGGGTACCATCTGTAATGCCCATTTGCTCTTTGTCCGGAAGTGTCTTGGTCTACTAATGACTAGCAGAATAAATGTGGATTATGTCATGTATTCATCACTGCAGAGTGCTGTGTTTTCCTGACATTTCCCCATAAGCCTATACATAATAGCAAGTTAATACATTTTAGCAATAGGAACCAAGTGAGTGTTAGCATCTTCATAATTTATTTGGGCTACTTCCTTCCTATTATCATACACAAATATATCCTCATTAAGGAAACTTAAAATTTTTAAAGGCAGCAATTCTTACCCATTTCTTACCAATAGGTAAGCTAGCAGGAAGAGAACAGAAGTTGGTACCAGAGTTACAAATGATGATAGCACCCTAAGGTGGTTTATTTTCAGACTTATGTTTTTATTTTTAAATTAGGGAACAGAACCCATCTATGGGAAACTATATAAACCATAACTATACAATCCAAAAAATTATTTTTACTCCTACTGCTTGCTTTGCCCGTAAGACCAGAAGCTCCCACTGTGGC
The DNA here is from genome assembly GCF_036850995.1 of Saccopteryx leptura. Taxonomy (NCBI): domain Eukaryota; kingdom Metazoa; phylum Chordata; class Mammalia; order Chiroptera; family Emballonuridae; genus Saccopteryx; species Saccopteryx leptura. Next base: position 276,347,392 of record NC_089504.1, read on the forward strand.
CTCCTAAAACCTGTGCAAAAATAAACAACAGCTTTTTAACTCAGAGGAATCAGCTCAGCTCAGCTCAGCTCCATAAGAGACAGAGACCCAGAGAACCATCCTCTTGCAGAAGGATATACCTTCAGCACTTTGGATTTTTCACTATCTCTATTTTCTGATTGTTGATTTTAATGTTTCATGCCTCGGTTTGTGTTTTGGCCTCAGTTCCACATATGGCCCCATGTGTGGTTGTTACATGTTATAATAATTAATGAAATACTTTAAATTTATTTTTGTTTAACTAATAGCATCCATGTACATTTATAATATCACTTTCAGCAAGCACAAAGTTTCACTGGCACTCTTAAAATATCTGTAACCTACAACTGGACTCACTTTTCATTCCTACCAAGCTTCTCCTCCTCTTCCTTCGGGCTTCATTTACCTGAGATCTTACCAGCACCCTTTATCCCAAGGGAGGAACTACGTTCTCCCTCAGTTGGCTTAATTGTTCTTCGATACTTTTACCCTCCAAAAAACTTCTCATGTCATTTTCCTGTATATTCTTTTAAATTTAATGATTTCAGGTTTAATAAACTTTATTGATAACCTATTATGTACCAAGTACTATGCTAGGCACATCAGGCATAATTACATTCAATCTTCACAATAAATCTTCACAATAAGACTTTGAGGATGTTACGTAGGAAGAAACTGATGAGCTACAATTTTTAATTATAAGAACCTATATCCTACAAGCATCTTCAAAGCCTCTTAGTTTTTCCACTGTATAATATTTGTTACGATATGTCATGTTGCTCTTAACCTTTATGTGGATCGTGTAGCATTTCTTCTGTACCTTCTACTCTAAGTGCAGGACAGTAAGAACAATTTACACACACCAAGGTGCTTATAATCTGATGAGTATAATAAAGTAGTAGCTTTTTTATTTTATTTATTTATTTTTAGTAGTAGCTTTTTTAAAAATGACAACTCAACATCCTCAAAAGCAATTATTTACCTTTAATGCAAATGTAATTTATCTATTTTGAAAAAGTTAGTCAAGTATATTTTTCCTTAATTATGTAATAGAATTTATTATTATGCATCCTTGTCGACACATTCATTAAATTAAAACGGTTTGAACCAAGTAACGGAGATGCTATACTTATTTTAAATTCAGTGCCTGTTAAACCTTGCTGGGAATATGTTGGCCTCCGCGGTAGTCTTTGTAACCAGGCAAACATGACATTGTTATAGTATTGTCTCTTGGAACAAAATTATGTCCCATGGTCTTTGGGGAGCTGAGGCCACCTTGGACTTCAGATGAAACTGGAGTCTAAAGAAGTCAACCATAAAGTAAACCAGAAGCATAGTGTATGTTTATGTAAACACTGAGACACCCGCAAATAGAAACACTTGGTTTCTACTGTTAGCAGCCTAAGTATGTAATTGGCTGTTCTGCTAGGATGTCTGTTTTGTCTTTTGACAGAAGAGTAGAACTTTATTTGTTCTGGAAACCAAGATTGACTTATTTTAGTGGAGTAGTAGAGTAAACGACTAAAGAAACAAAGAAGTAAGAGGAGAGGTGGAAAGCTTTGTTTGTTTTGGCGTGGAGGAAAGCTTGAGGGTGGAGGAGACTGAGACCTGAATAAACATCAGTCAGGTCATAGGAACTGAGTGTAATTACAACAGAGTGAATGTACTTTGATGTCTAAAGATGGAAATTGTTATTCAGGCATGAGTACACTTAAACACACATTGCCAGGACCATTGTATTAAGATTTTAAGCCCATGTGAAAACGATGCCAGTAGAAAAGGAGGAAACATGTTTCTGCATAGCTGGGATTTTTTTCCTTTTTCTTTTCTTTTCTTCTTTCTTTTTTTTTTTTTTCTTTGTATTTTTCTGAAGCTGGAAACGGAGAGAGACAGTCAGACAGACTCCCGCATGCACCCGACCGGGATCCACCCGGCACACCCACCAGGGGCAACGCTCTGCCCACCAGGGAGCGATGCTCTGCCCATCCTGGGCGTCGCCATGTTGTGACCAGAGCCACTCTAGCGCCTGAGGCAGAGGCCACAGAGCCATCCCCAGCGCCCGGGCCATCTTTGCTCCAATGGAGCCTTGGCTGTGGGAGGGGAAGAGAGAGACAGAGAGGAAGGAGGGGAGGGGGGTGGAGAAGCAAATGGGTGCCTCTCCTATGTGCCCTGGCCGGGAATCGAACCCGGGTCCCCTGCACGCCAGGCCGACGCTCTACCGCTAAGCCAACCGGCCAGGGCCTCTTTCTTTTTTTTTTCTTTTTCTTTTTTTTTTTTTTAAGGAAGGCTTTCCTACTTCCAGGCACTTCTGGCCTAGGCACAATGTCTTGGGCTGAGAAACAAGAAATGTGAGTTCTAGCATTAAATCTCATAGTAACGAGTAAGTTTACTTCAGGAAAGTTAAAGAATAATAGAATTGCAGCCTTGAAGGGAACTTCAGCATTTTCTTAATCCTTCACTTTGTTTTATAGCAGCTGAAATGGACTGGAGACCTGTCTGAGCTTTGTTTTTTTCATTCTGTCAAATGCATTCAGCACTTCCCCTGCCCTCCATAACAGAATCATAGTGAAGGTCAAATAAAATGGGAGGTTTGAAAATAGCATACCCCGGTGATCTTTCTTTCCTAGATTCCTACACTATTCCTATTATTTCATTTTTTTAATTGCCTAAGGTTGTTTATTACATTGCATTGTCTACCTTTGATTTTGAAGGTAAGACTTTTTGGTTAAGTATATAGTATATTTTGAGTAAATAAAGATCTGAAAACATATTACTGTTGAGTATACAGCAATAACTGAAATTCATTATGTGGTTACTGTGCACCTGGCACTGGGCTACTGTATACAACAATCCCAAGAAGTGGGTAGCATTAATCCTCTTTTTCTCTCTAGGGAGATTGAGAAATAGAGAAGTTAAACTGCTACCCCCAAACTCACAATTTAGAAATAGACTAAAATTTCTCTGTCTTCAAAGCCCTTATTCTTTCCCTACAAGCAGGCTTGGTTGAGTTAAAAGTGAATTTGAAATGTTAAACATAATTATGACCCCATTGCACTTCCCCCAGGGACCTAGGAGATAAATGTAGAAAAAGTTAGGAAGAAGCATATAAAGAATAATCCTTTTGATGTTACTGAAACCAACTGTGAGAGAATTTGGGCAACCATTTATAGAGCTCATACCTCCAAGAATACTGCCCAGGAAATTTCTTTTTTTAATTTTTAAATTGATTTTCAAGAGAGGGTCAGAGAGGGAGGCAGAGAGAAAATGAGAGAGAGAGAAACACCAATTTGTTGTTCTTATTTATACGTTTATTGGTTGATTTTTCTATGTGCCCTCCCATAACCTTGGCATAAAGGAACAACACTTGGACCAACTGAACTACCTAGCCAGGGCCCAGGTACAGGAAAGTTCATGCAACCTTACCTTCTACCTCTCTCCTCGGCCTAGCTACTGGCCTACAATATGTTTTCTGCCTCTTCTCTTCATGCTCAAATGAGGCATGAATTTTAAGAAATATTAAGATTCCTTAAATTTAATCACTGTCCAAGTGTCTTCCATTTTATACTCATCAGATCCTCTTACCTCTGCTCTCTCTCTCTCTGGCAGGACCATGCATTAGGCTCAGACAGGGGACCAGCTCTCCAGGCTTGACTCCATAATGAGTGGAAAGCTACAAGCTGTGCCCTCGGGAATGCTTGAACCCTGGGCTCTGCAGCTTCTATGCTTTCATGAGGCTCTGGCCACCAAGGAGAGCTGGCATTAAAAACAGCTGCAGATTTAAATGGTAAGTCCTCCAGGAAAAAACTATGTTTACACCGTTCTCGGATTATTCTACAACTTTAACTTGTTTTTTAGCGGCTACCGTTTAATGACATCTTGTTGGAGAAAAGCAGATTTCACCTGAAGAAAACTGTAAAGAACAAATAGTCTAAGGAGGTGAAATATGAACCCCCCCCCTCCCGTAGGCTTTTTAATTCACTCAGGGCTTATTGATTGTCTACTCTGCAAAGCTTTGCCTAGTGAACTTTGAGTTGATGGGAATTCGAATTCCCAGATTGCCAGAGCTACATCACTTGCACAATGACATCAGGATTTTCCCAAATGTTCTCTTCTCCTACTTGCTATTTTCTTTTCCTTCTCTTCTATGTCTTCTACAAATGCTGACCACTCTTCTGATTATTGGATAGAAAGCAATCAAAGTTTTGTCATAAAAGGCTTGAATAGGCAAGACTGGAACAAAAGTCTTTGCATTATGATATAAATATACCTTTAACCCATTTTTTATATTTATTTTTTAACTTTAGTTTTCCTGAGAAGGCTAATGTTTATTCTTTTAAAAAATTCATTTTTAAAATAAATATATATAGCGATTTACATTTAAAATATATATAATTACATCTTTGTGTTGATATTTTTAGCACTCTTAGTTTGGTACTTACCACTGACCAGTTCTCACTTATCCAGTCACAAAAATCTTGAGCATTTAAACTATTGTTTAAAATCAAGATCTGGATTAAGACTTGCTAAACCATCTACTTCTCACATTTCACAAAACAGAAACAACCAGCCAAACAAAACATGTAATCTAATAGTGTTTGACTTTCTAGAAGTTTGACTATTCCTCTGAGTCACTATTGGTCAGAATTACCTCTAAAGAAAGAAAATAGTGTCAAATCACACATTACATAATAATATACATAGATTGTATATTATTGACATTAAGTAAGGGGATGGGAAAGTAATAATCAATGTGTGCAGATTTTCAGTTATACAAGATGAATAAGTTCTAAAGATCTGCCTGATCAGGCAGTGGCACAGTGGATAAAGCGTCGGACTGGATGCGGAAGGACCCAGGTTCGAGACCCCGAGGTCACCAGCTTGAGCGCAGGCTCATCTGGCTTGAGCAAAGCTCACCAGCTTGGACCCAAGGTCGCTGGCTCTAGCAAGGGGTTACTCGGTTTGCTATAGCCCCATGGTCAAGGCACATATGAGAAAGCAATCAATGAACAACTAAGGTGTCACAACGAAAAACTGATGATTGATGCTTCTCATCTCTTTCCGTTCCTGTCTGTCCCTATCTATCCCTCTCTCTATGACTCTCTCTTTATCCCTGTAAAAAAAACAAAAACGTTCTAAAGTTTTAAAGATCTGCTGCACAGCATAGTGCCTTTAATTAACTGTATTATATACTTAAAAATGTGTTTTGATAGATCTTATGTTGTGTGATCTCATCTCATACAGACACACACACACACACAAAAATAGTACATAAAAAGAATGGAAGAAATCTTTTAGAGGAAATAGATGTGTTTAAGCTACTGATTATGATAACTGTTTTATAGTTACATACTATTTCCAAACTCATCAAGTTGTATAATTAAATATGTACAGCTTTTTTTGTGTCAATCATTGCTCAATAAAGTGATCAAAATATTATTTTATTAGAATAAAATCTCAAATACAAAATGATTACATCAAAGCCTTTTTTTTTTTTTTTTTTTTTTGCATTTTTCTGAAGCTGGAAACAGGGAGAGACAGTCAGACAGACTCCCACATGCGCCCGACCGGGATCCACCCAGCACGTCCACCATGGGGCAGCGCTCTGCCCACCAGGGGGCGATGCTCTGCCCATCCTGGGCGTCGCCATGTTGCGACCAGAGCCACTCCAGCGCTTGAGGCAAAGGCCACAGAGCCATCCCCAGCACCCGGGCCATCTTTGCTCCAATGGAGCCTCGGCTGCGGGAGGGGAAGAGAGAGACAGAGAGGAAGGCACGGCGGAGGGGTGGAGAAGCAAATGGGCGCTTCTCTTGTGTGCCCTGGCCGGGAATCGAACCCGGGTCCTCCGCACGCTAGGCCCACGCTCTACCGCTGAGCCAACTGGCCAGGGCCACATCAAAGCCTTTTGATAGAAATTTTCATATTGACTTTCAAAGGAATTGTATTAGCATGCAATTTTTTTAATTTTTATTTATTTATTTTTTACAGAGACAGAGAGTGAGTCAAAGAGAGGGACAGACAGACAGGAACGGAGAGAGATGAGAAGCATCAATCATTAGTTTTTCATTGCGTGTTGCAACACCTTAGTTGTTCATTGATTGCTTTCTCATATGTGCCTTGACCGCGGGCCTTCAGCAGACCGAGTAACCCCTTGCTGGAGCCAGTGACCTTGGGTTCAAGCTGATGGGCTTTTCCTCAAACTAGATGAGCCTGCACTCAAGCTGGCAAGCTCGGGGTCTTGAACCCGGGTCCTCTGCATCCCAGTCCGATGCTCTATCCACTGCACCACCACCTGGTCAGGCTAGCATGAAATTTTTAAAGAAAAAAAAATAGTTTAACATACTCTCAAAGGTAAGTTCAATTATGATATCTGCTTTACTGATCAATGTGGCCGGTAGCTGGAAGGCGCTCCTGAGTTCCCATGGCTCTCTGATAGTAGCCTTTCTGTCAGAGTTATGAATTTACCTTGTTGGTCCTGGCTAGTGGCTCAGTGGATAGAGTGTTACCTGGTATATGGACGTCTTGGGTTCGATTCTCAGTCAGGGCACACAGGAGCAGTGACCATCTGCTTCTCCCTTCCTCCCTCTCCTTCATCTCTCCCTCTTCCCCTCCCACAGTCAGTGGCTCAGTTGGTTAGAGTGTGGCCCTGGTGCTGAGCATAGCTCCTTTGGAGTGCATCAGCCTCAGGTGCTAAAAAGAGCTGGGTACTTGAGCATTGGCCTTAAGTGGGATTGCTGGATGGATCCTGGTTAGAGTGCATGCAGGAGTCTGCCTCATTTTCTCCCCTCCTCTGAACGAAGAAGAAGAAGAAGAAGAAGAAGAAGAAGAGGAGGAGGAAGAGGAAGAGGAGGAGGAGGAGGAGGGAGGAAGAGGAGGAAGGAGAAGAAGAAGGAGGAGGAGGAGGAGGAGGAAGAGGAGGAGGAGGAGGAGGAGGAGAAGGAGAAAATTTACCTTATTCCATTTCATTTCATGTTTCAGGGACTTAATTTTTTTTTTTTTTTTTTGTATTTTTCTGAAGTTGGAAATGGGGAGGCAGTCAGACAGACTCCCGCATGTGCCCGACCAGGATCCACCCAGCACGCCCACCAGGGGGTGATGCTCTGCCCATCTGGGATGTCGCTCTGTTGCAACCAGAGCCATTCTAGTGCCTGAGGCAGAAGCCACAGAGCCATCCTCAGTGCCCGAGCCAACTTTGCTCCAATGGAGCCTTGGCTGCAGGAGGGGAAGAGAGAGACAGAGAGGAAAGAGAGGGGGAAGGGTGGAGAAGCAGATGGGTGCCTCTCCTGTGTGCCCTGGCCGGGAATCAAACCCGGGACTCCTGCACGCCAGGCCGACACTCTACCACTAAGCCAACCGGCCAGGGCCTTAATTTTTATAGTATGTGAGTAATCTACACAAAACTTTCTAAATTAACTAGCAACCATTTTCTAAGTACATACTATGTACCAAAATCTGTGTTTGGTGCTATGAAAAATACAATCCTTGGCCTCAAACTACTTATTCTCCCTTAGGATAGGTAAGATCATTATATCTGTCTTCTGTGGCATCCACTTCTTTCTGTTATGATAGCCACTAGCCACAGGTAGCTCTTTAAATTTATTTTAATTAATAATAATTAAATAAAATTTAAAACTTTGTTCCTCAGTTACACTAGTTACATTTCAACTTTTCAATAGTTTGTGTGGCTAGTGGCTACTGCCAAACATAAAAATAAAGTCAACTGGGCCTTGCATCACCAAAAATGATTTATTCAGGGGGAAAAAAGAGATTGCAGTCCAGTCCATGCAGACATGAGTCACATGCACAAACTAGAGCCGAGAAGAAACAGGAAACCCCTTTTACAGAGGGGAAGAGGAGCTGTTACCCCATAGAGCTCTGTTGAAACCATAGAAAGTTCTTTCTTTAGGGCTTTCATGGCCAGCATATATTGGTGTGACAGCTCATCCCACAGGCCCTCCTGATTTCTGTCTCAGTTAAGGTCTCTGTTACAAATTTTAACACTGCTATACTAGATAGCACACATATAAAACATTTCATTGCTGCAGAAAATTCTACTAGACAATCTGATCTAGTGCTGCGCAGTTCTGTAGGCTTATGGTCTGCAAAAAATTCATCATTTTCCTCACCTCGTGCTCACACTTCTGACACCAGATGCATGCATTTCCACACCAAGCAATTCTAACACTAACTGCCTGGAGTTAGTGTAGACTCCACAGGCTGAGAGCTCCATCACAAAAGACCTTCTCTCAGATGTCAATTGCAATTAGTGGTTCCCCAGTTTCCCACAACTTCTAACTGACATAGCTATAAATCTGAGGTTCCTACCAACCTCTTCCTGGGATTTATAATTTGCTGGATAATTTACAGAACCCTGGAAATAGTTTACTTACTATTGCTGATTTATTTCAAGAAGATATTTTAAAAGGTATAAGTGAACAGCTATTTAAAGGATACATAAGGCTAGGTCTGTCAATTTCCCAGGCACAGGAGCTCTGTCCCCATGGAGTTGGGGTATACCACCCTCCCAGCACATGGATGTGTTTACCAAACCGGAAAATCCCTGTACCCCATATGTTAGGACTTTTTATAGAGACTTCATCATGTAGGCATGATTGATTATTAATTCAATTTTCACCCTTCTCTGTAGAGAATAGAAGGTGGGACTAGAAGTTTTAAGCTTCTAATCATGGCTTGGTCTTTCAGAAGCTCACTTAGAATCACCTTATCAGAATAAAGATGCTTCTGTAACCCAGGAGATTGCAAGGAATTTAGGAGCTCTATGTCAAATGCTTTTATCACTCAGGGAATTACAGGGGTTTTACATCAGAAATGAGAGTTCAAGACCAATATTAACAGAAACCAGGGGCAGAGAACAATATAGATATTGCTTATTACTTCACACTCCTGAATACTGGCTATGCAGTTGGCCACTATTTAGAGACTTTTAAATTAGAGAAGAGGGACCCAGTTTGCTTAGAATGAGAGAAGGAGACATAGTTCTCTTGTTTTGCAAGGTATATCTCACATTCTTTGAACATCAACTACTTTCAGAACATTTTCTATAAAATGTGATCTAGAATAAAGGCAAAGAAAAGAGAAACCCTGAACATTAAGATTTCTGAATCTGTGAAAATTTGGTTATAGATGGAAGGATTAGATGTCCCAATTTGCCTGGGTAGTCCCAGGTTGACCCTGTTCTCTCAATGCTTAGTTATTATGAGTAACTCTCAAAGTGACCCAACTGAGATGACAAATTGGTCACCCTGCTTATAGTCCTATTTCTTCCTTCCTCACTGAAACTTTGTTGATGGGCAAAAATAAAAGCCCTGTCAACACTGATTTTCTGAAACTGGCTTTGTCCAAGTCATATTCAGGTTCATGTTCTTACAGACAGGGAAACTGCCGCCCACATATTTACTCACTTACTGTAAGTATTTTCTTTCCACTTCAACTTGTAACAAAGTTCCACATGTGATTCTTGGGACTTAAGGTATTTTCTTAGTTAAGGATGAATAATTCTAAAGAACACTGTTTAACCAGAATGTGGAAATATATTAATGACTGGAGACATAAACTCCATCATACATTTGCATATATTTATTTCCTGTATCAACAGATTTCAATGAGCGTGATGAGAAAAGAGGCTTGACATTGAAAATAAATGCAAAAATGGAAACATTTAGTGGAAGGAGAACTGAGTTAGGAAGTAGAATTCATGAATTTCTTGCTAGTTTAAGTTTATATATAAACTTGGGTTATCTTTCTTTGTATCTTGTCCCCTGGAGATTTCAGTTTTCTAGAGAGACAAGTATGATGGAAATTTGAAACATTCTTTATTTTACCCAGTCTGAAATTCTCAACTTCTTTTAGCTTCTTAAATATACCAGTCTCTCTCACTTCCTGGCCTTTTGATATGTTATCCTTCATTCTTTAAGTCTCAGTATGAGTGTCACTCCTCATGGAAGTCTTCTCTGATTCCCTGAATCAAGTAAAGTGATCTCATGGTCTCTGTAGCACATCAAAGCACAGAGCTTTAGTTTTCTATTCACTTGTCAAAATTCCCTTTGAGACTTTAAACTCTATGAGTATAAAAGCCATGTTTATTTTATTTACTTTATATCCCAGTCCTAGAACAGATTCCATGTAGCTGGTGCTCGGTTATATTATGGAATAAAAATAAATAAATGAGCAAACCTGTGTGTAAGACTTTGTACCCAAGGATATAGAGCCAAGTAAAACGTAGTTCCCATCCCAAAGGAGCACACAGTTAAGGCTAAACTAGAATAACTATAATCAAGGCAAAATAAGTATAATAGAAGTGGTACAAAGAAGTCTGTAGGAATTCAAAGGAAAATGACAAAACATCAGAGATCAGAAAACACCTTTTGAAAGTGGGAGTGTTTGAGATACACCTTTAAGCAAAACTAGAACTTCAGTAAGCAGAGATAATATGTAGTTAGCATTCAAATAATTGTGAACATATTATGTATAGAAAGGTATTGTCTAAGGCACAAGTTAGTAAGAAGACAAATGAGACATGGGTCCTGCCTTAAAGGGGCCAGTGATCTAATTGGGAAGCATACAGACATACTAAAAGCTATGGTACAAGGAAAAATGTATTCCATGCTAAAGCTAACCCTGTAAACAGAATGCTGTAGGAACTCAGATAGGTCTGATGCAAGGAAGGCATAGATAAAGAAGAGGGATCATTCTGTCTGGGTGTGTCTCCTCCACTAGGGTGGAGAGCAGTCAAGCAAAGTCCTGCAGCTGTGGGTTTTAATGAACTTCTTGGAACTTGCCTTTGTTTCTCTCATTGCTTGGCAACTCTCATTCTGGCTCATGAGATGGTCACCACTGGGAACAATTTTTTTTTTAAGGCTTAACTGTAAATTCCCCATTTACGTACAGACCACACTTGTGAAACTTTCCTCCAGATCATTGCCTGTTTGGCCAATGGCCTTTGGCTGTGTTATGAGCATTTCATACAAATTTTACCTCCCCTCTATGTTTGTCTATTCTCGTGAGATAATTGCTGGACTCTTAAATTCAGTAACTCCCAGGGATATTTTGAGCTGGTTTCTTCCAAAGAAAGCTCTGATTGGTTAGAATGTATTTCAGTGAGGTCTATTTATTTCTTCTTTCCCTCTTGGACTCTCACTTTGGGAATTATAGGCTGTGCTGCTCTGCAGAGTCCCCATGGTGTGTGTGGCAAATGGCATGCCTAACCCAGCTGGGCACCTCTGCCCTTGGGGAGCTCTAAGGTTGCTCAGCAGCAGCCTGGGGGAGAGAAGAGAAGCAGTTTTTTTGTCTTCCATTAATCTAAAGCTGATACACAGATTTTAACTTCTGCCATAGACTCGAATGTACCTCATCTGTGAGTGTCCAGGAGATTGGAGAATCATGTCAAGTGTAATTGCTGGCATCACAAATTTGAGGCCCCCCTGAGTCATCAGCATCATGGCATATAATTAATGACCTCTATTACAGATTGCTAAAAGATGTAAGATATAAAGGTGCCATCATTAGCTAACAGTTTCTAAAAAGTCCTTGGGCACATCTAATAGCTCTTTGGATGCATTGAGGCCTATAAGCTGTTCTGTGGTTTACAGAATCACTCCCCCCAAATACTTCTGGAAAAATGGGAAAATTGACAGTGAACTTATTTTGGGAGGGTGGTGTATTCTAGGGGGAAGGAACACTATTAAATTATTAGTTGATTTAGGACTAAAGAATGCTGTAATATAATGATATAATCTCTAAATGCCCTTATAAGCAGAGAAATGCAATTTACACAAACATCGGGTGACAGCAATTTATTCATGCTATCAGCACCAAATGGCTTTGGAACCCCATTCCACAACTGTGTGCTATGCAAATAAATTTTATTCCACAATCTGGAAGCATTATTATATTAGGGCTGGAACAAAACTATGGATACTAAAGACACTAAAACATTCATTTTCTTGTTAATTTAAGCATAGCTAATGTAGAGCCAAGATACAAAATATTTCAGAGTAGAAATAGGATTTCCCATATCTGGAATCCCTGAATGTGACCAGCCCACTCAAAGACATTTATGCTGAGCAAGTCCATTGTCATTTGTAAACCAGATGTAAAGCTGTGGGAAAGACATCTTTCCCATGGGAAAAAAAACCAAACCACACATACACACACAAATTAGAAATAAAAAATATCTGTGACTTTTAATGCTAATTAATGCAAAGGGCTTGTTTTTTTTTATTTATAGTCTTTTTACAACAGATGTACCAATATCCAAAAAGAGGATGAGTAAAGAGAAATAAGGACTCTGTTGGAGGGAATTTAGAGAAAGAGACACACTCGCATTGTGTCTGTGTAAATGCTTTATGAAGCAATTTGGAGTTAGTGATCTTGCTGCCAGAAGGTGAAAGCAAAGAATCTGGTCACTATTGACTTTGAGCCACAAAAAAACTATGGACCAAGTGCCACATCCCTCCAGTTCACTGATTCAGTTAACGTTTTTTTCTCTACTGGTAACATCTTACTGTGTGTGTGTGTCTGAGAAATCCCTTACCACAACAGTTAGTGTGCAAAGCTCTGGGAAGGGCAGATTCTAGTTAGAAACAGCCATGCCCCTTTAAAACAGGCATCTCATAGTCTATGCTAAACCTGATGGGTTCTGGGAACACTCATGTCTCTGGGGCCTGCCAGAGTACTCTTACAGGAAAGAAATATGATTTGCTGATAAAAGTGGGCAGACACATCCATTATCTGTTGCTTAAGCCAAAGTGCTTATCAAGTGTACTATGCTGGATGTGTATTATACTCATTAGGATAACTCAGACCTGAGTTATTCCCTAAGGTCGGGAGGTATTTTTATTTATCAGAGCAAAGAAAAAATAATAGAAGGTAAAAAACATGAGCACAGGTAAGAGCTAAGAAACCACTGAGACCATGGCCTACAATCACTGTTTTAGGAGGAAGAGATAATTCCCTTGGTAGGTATTCCCTACCAGACAAGTCAGCATTCTCTTTCTTCAAATTCTCTTACTGCTCTACATCTTTAGGGTTCCTGTATCCTGTGCCCAGTATATTTTGAAATCTCTTGTAGTTAATATGTAACTCCTCTGCATATTTCTTTCCAACATCTGAAGAACATAGCTTTGGCAGCTTCACACAGGGATAGATTCCTGTTAAGAATGGAGAGGAGCACGCTCACACTCCCAGGAGCACGCCTGTGCCTTTCCCTTCCTCCTCTTCTTCCCCCACAGGCATGCATCTCCTAAACTCTAAGGGTCCCCATGAGACTTGCAACCCGGGAGCAATGGGCAGCATTGGCTCATCCTGGCTTACCCCTGAAGCTGTTTCCAAGGCCCCCTTTTCTCTAACTTCTCAGAGAGCGAAGGCAGCCCCACATGGCTCCCTTCTTTCCTGTAACATTTCTAGAGAGCTAGAGCAGCCCCGCCTATACTCCCCCCCCGCCCCGCGCCATTGCTTCTTCTACCCTAACCCCTTCCTTGTTTCACTGTCCCCAGCTTTAATAAACATACTCTCAAAATAAAAAGTAAAAAGAATGGAGAGAAATGTCTAATTTTAATTCCCAGCTTTGAAAAAAAGACATGGGTTCTTAACGTGCCGTTGGCCTAGCTCCGGAAAGAGCTGGAAGCAGCAGAGACAGAAAACGTCCAGCTGTATGTAATTACGTACATTCTCAGAATCATAAAGACAGGCTCTGGCTTTGTTTTAAATCTTCCCCAGAAGAAAAACATTTTTCTCCTGAGGTTTGAGCATCCACAGAACTTAGTAAATGTAAAAGAATCTCACGTCAGAAATTCTGTTAATAGGATTGTCAGTTATAGGTCAATAGGAATGCTGACTCTTCCCCCAGTGTCATTGACTCACACAACTATTCTGTTCCTTCCTTAATGAAACTTCTGTTCCATCCTTCATTAAACTTGCAAATTTAATGGGTCTTGCAAATTACAGAATTTAAAATTCTTAGGCATGCTCAGTGGAAAGAGGCAATTAGTAAGCATAAAGTTGATGACCAAAATTTCACCTTCTTCACAAAGCTTTCCAGCTAAAATGGTCTCTCTTAGCCTGAATTCCTATACATGGCACTGACATTTAACCAAAACAGCTCCGACCTCCCACTTAGTCATTCTACTTCTGACGTCTTGTCTCCCCAAGTGGTTTTGGGTTGTTAGAGGGAGGGGGCCTTGTTTAGCTTTTCCTTTATTTCCTAGTAACACCTGCTTCAATAAGCCTATAGTAAGACCTCATTAAATGCTTGCTTAATTAATGAACAGTTCTTCCTCCCTTCTTCTCGTCTATCAGTCCCATCAGACTAAACTGATTCCCTCAACACTGGACACTCTAGAGTCCAACTAGTCAACTGTTTTTGTGTTTCTGGCTACGAGCCTTCACAAGTCTGACTACAGTGAAATCTAAGAGACACCACCTGGGAGCAGCAAGCCAGTGGTATTCTTAACATGAGCCATTCCGTCTGCATTTCCACCCTTACCCTTCACCCGGGCAACAGCCTTCAGAAGGAAGGAGGGAACGGAGCTGATTTTCCAATTATAGTGTCCTTGAAAACAAATTAAAACAGTAATACGAAATTACCTAAATTATGATTAAAGTTGGAACTAAAAGCTTTGTTAAATAATAATGTTTCTATGTCATTTGATTGCAATTGTTAAGGTCATTCCCAGTTACAAACTAAAAAGAAATATGCTGTGAAAAACTACGACCAATTCCAAGCAGACCAAACATAGGTGAAGCTGGTCCTGAGTGTGCCTCGTGACTGCCTGTTCCACACCCCACCCTCAATTCCACGGCTTTCTCTACCACAACCTGACCGGTTCTCCATCATTCCTGACTTCAAAATAAAATCTGTTATAAACAAATAGAGCTTGGTTACTTTTCTTCTGTGAACAACAACAACAAAATCCTTTTAAGAAGATGCAGAAATAAGGAATGTTAGTTAATTCAAATACATCATTAATGACAGAAATTCAAGCATTAGCCCAATCCAGATGAACACACAAAATTTGCATTTTTTATTTAAGGAAAGCAACTGCTGGTTGAGTTTTCATGAGTCCAACTCTAACTGTAATAAATGTCTGTTGCAGAAATAAGTTGTCAAATATTGTTGCACAAGGCATTTACTGTTGTTTTATCTTAAAGGAGGAGATCCTCTCCCCCAGCTACTTGGTGATGTAGTATCCCGAAATGAAAGCAGCTAAAGGTCAGCAGTGAGTCATCCTGCAACTGTGACATTTTCACTTTAGAGGGCAAGGTTTGCCTGGAAGGGATCCAGCTCAATCCATCAGTCAAAGGAAATGCAGCAATTCTACGCTTTCATTTTGTAAGAGTATCTGCAGTTGAACCCAACATGTAGCCACGTGGCTCTGCTTCTCCCA
This sequence comes from Saccopteryx leptura, assembly GCF_036850995.1. NCBI lineage: Eukaryota > Metazoa > Chordata > Mammalia > Chiroptera > Emballonuridae > Saccopteryx > Saccopteryx leptura. Next base: position 276,362,811 of record NC_089504.1, read on the forward strand.
AGCCACCTGGTCCGGGTTGTCACATGTTGGTTGTTTTTTGCCATCCTATATATAGTGACTCCTAACTGAACTTTCTACCCTTTCATTTTGGCCAAAATATGGACACACACTCAGTTCTTTGTTTTCCTCCTTAGCATGGCTAAGACAGGTTAGAATTTTCACAAAAGCTTTTCTAAATATCGACTAATACAAAAAGAGAAAAGGACCATAAAGTGTGGAAGTACATGAAAACTCTGTGTCGTATAAAATGCAATTTTCCAACTTTATATATGCTGGTATGTACCCAACGCTTATGGAACTTGTCTTGTTTTATACCCTACCCAAGATGGTTTTACTTAACCCTAAATGGCTGGCACAAACTCTACCTATAGGGGAGGAAAAAGGTTTTCTGGTCCTCTTAGAGTCCCTGGCTGGATCTAATAAATAAAAATAAACTGATAAAGACAGATTAACAGAAGAAAAGCATGCAAATTTGATTAAATTTTAACATATACATGGAAACCTTCACAAGAGAATGCAGACCCAAAGAAGTGACCAAAGCAGAGAAAAGCTTTTATACCTTTAGGACAAAGAAACAATAAATTTGTGAAGAATTGACAAGACAAAGGAGTTTGGGTTGTAGTAAAATGGTGAAGTAACAAAGCTTGTTTATACAGCCTTCTCAACCTCAAGTCCCCTGTCTCTGGTGATAAGGATGGAAGAGGGAGGGTACCTTTCACGTGGGAGATCTATCTCCCACATTCAGGGCAAAAATGTGAGGTTAGGGATCAGAGGAACCTTCCTGATTCTGATTCTACCGTTTTCTCAAAGTCCATTAGGTTAAGATAAATGCTAAGGTGCCATATTTTAGGGTAGCCCATCCTAAGCCCCATCATAACCTATGTCTTGACTTCTGAAGCTTTTGCTCAGCATCCTGTGGACATCCTGATCTCCTTCTAGACATCTTGGTTACATTGTAGTCAAGATTAAGACAGAGAGATTTTCACTCAACCACCAGAGTTCCCCCTCCACCTCCCAACCAGCACCAACAGGGCTTCCTTCTCTCTTCTGTCCAATCAGAAAAAACACATATTTTAGTCAAGTGATTGGTGCCATGAACAACCTCACTCTCTGAGTGAAATTTCCCCAGAAGATGGCTTTGTAGTTTAGAGGTTTGATCATATAAAATACATAAATAATGAATTAACATACCACACCCATGTCCATGCAATGAGAATGGATGAGGATATAGGGATAGTTCCAGAAAATCAGAATAAACTATCGCCACCCCCAAATTAACACTGGAAATAACCAAGTTTTTCCTGACCTAGTAGCTTATCAGTAGCATTATGTCATTAGAGCAAAGAGGCTTGATGACTTTTCCACCACTCTACTTTTTATATAAAATGACTACTGATCTATTTGTATAAGGTTTCCATCACTAAAATCTTTCCTTTTCTCTGTTCTTATAAGATCAGCTTGCCCAAACCTACACAGAATCTTGAGTTTATTTGATAAGGTTGGGTGATCCTTTGCAAGAAGACATGGAGTCAAGAGAAACTGGACTTGTAACAGGCCACCTCAAGTTTCCCAAATAGAGAATTTGACCTTTGGTCATTATAAAGAGGGCGTATGTATTTGTCATTCTAAATTCAGTCACTCTAACAGAATGACAAATGTTAGGAAGCAAATGAGTAGGAAAAGGAAGCTGCTGAATTATGGCAAAAACTTCCTCTTCTTTAAAAACAGAGGTGAGTGAGCTGGAATAAAAGGCTGCACTTCTCACATCTGGCCTCTGAAGCCTGAGAAAAGCCAGATATTGGCTTCCGACCTCTTGATCCCCATGGAGTTCATAACATGAATTCAGATAAAAACAGTGTTTTTTAGTTATTGGAAAAGGAAACAGCTCTTTTGAATACCTAGTCAAATTCATTAGTGTTTATTTGGAGTACACTATGCTTATATGAATAAGTCTATCATCTCAGGACCTTCCTGCCATCCACCTCAAACTCCTCAATCAATAGAATTTGCTCCAGCTTGTTCTTCCCTGCCCTAGGACCAAATTTTGTGTTCAGCTTCCTACCTATGTCTTCAGTTTCTTTCATCCCTCATATTTACAAACAAACAGAACAAACTGAACCATCACCCTTGCTTCCCCTTCAAAATAATATCCGTGACTCCAACCCTGCTGTCCATCATCAGACTTTTCTACTAGGTCCATCGCATACTACGCCTGGCCTGTTGAACAGGTTCACCTTCATTTCCTCTTCCCTTAACAGAAACCCCGTTATCTTGATGAGACATGCCCAACTGCCTTTCCTTGTGAAATCCCCACTTTCTACTCCCACTTGTTTATGATGGAAAATTTTTTTCTATCCTGTTATTCCTGTTAGCTCATCAATCTGTTTTTATTAAGTATTTCCAAATCTTTTTTTTTTTTTAAGTGAAAGGAAAAGAGATAAACAGACTCCTGTATGCACCTTGACTGGGATCCACCTGGCAACCCCTTCTGAGGCTGATGCTCAAATCAACTGACCTATCCTCAGCACCAAGGCTGACGCTCGAACCAATCAAACCAGTGGCTGTGGGAGAAGAGAGAGAGAAGGGGCAGAGGGAGGGGGAGAGAAGCAGATGGCCAGTCACTTCTCATGTGTGCCCTGACCTGGGATCAAACCCAGAATGTCTGCACACCAGGTGGACGCTCTATCCACTGAGTAAACCAGCCAGGGCCCAAGTCTTTCCAATTCTTAATTGTCACATTAACTTACCTCTAGAATGTAAATGCACTGTACATATGCCTTTTATTGATGACATTTGCTCTCTTATTTTTCTTCTCCATCCAGATTCCTGCTATTAGCATTCATTTCAGACTAACCCTTTTGAAACGTCTCCTATAAGTCAGGTTTGTTTGTATTCACTGTGTTGATGTCTTTGACACCTTTATATCCCAATTCCTATTTCTCTAGCTCAGCTGATCCTCCTCAATTCTGCACTTCCTGCTGGCACGTCCACACTCTGACTCATCTCAAAACTCCTGAACTCCATCTTCATATTCCACTATTGAACCATTCCCTGGCTTCTTTCTGTCTTTACTCACACACGTTCTATTTTCCCATAACCAATGAACCAACTCTTAACTTTCATTTGAATCTCTAGTATCTTCCTTTCTTTTTCCCCCACTCAGTGTTTATAGTTACATAATTTCTATTTTAACTCTAAATCTAGGTATTTTATTATTAGTTCCCTCTAATCCACCCATTCATTTATTCTTACAAAAATATATATTCGGAGCACTTGCTAGGCACAAAATGCTGAGCTATGACTAAAGGAGAAACGCAACATGATGTCTGACTCATGGAATTTGTAGTCCAATAGAAGATTCACATTAAACAAGTAAATATACAAATAAATGTAAAAACTACAAAATAACAATTTGCTACTTAAGATCTGTGAAGGGTACAGAGAGAGAATAACAAGAGGCCCAATCTAGATTGGGAGGTCCTGGAAATACTCTCTGAAGGAGTGGCATTTAAGCTAAGGTATGAGAGACAAGAAACAACATGTATGTAAGGCCTGAGATAAGAAAGTGTTGGGTGCAAAAAAAAAGAAAAGAAAAAAAAAAAAAAGAAAGCGTTAGATGTATTTGAGGGAAGGCCAGTGTGACAAGAGCAAGCAAGAAAGTGACTCCAAATGAAACTGGAGAGTTAAAAAGGATTCTGATCACTCAAGGTTTTGTAAACCATATTATAGTATTTGGAATTTGTTCTAGGAGTCAGGGAATGCTATTAGAGGTTTTAAGCAGCAGATTTTGAGCTCATCTCTGTGAGATCCAAGACAACAATCTGCACAAGTATCCTAAGGTGCTGGTGGGCAACAAATGTGATGACAGACTGCTGGACCAGATCATAAGGGATGGCTCTGCCTATGCATTGGAATGGAATTGTGCCTTTATGGAAAACTCCTCCAAGACAGATGTTAATGTGCAAGAGCTGTTTCACATGCAGCTGAACCACGAGAGGAAGCCTACCACCTGCCTTCAGCCACCCCAGAAGGAACCCCAGATGCTCAAGGTTACTTGAAAAGTAAGTGTGTTGTCATGCTGATAGGGGAAACTCAAGAGTTAAAATTTTAGCTTGGGTAATGGTGGCTTTGGTTATGGTTAGTGGACATAATGGTTAATGCAAGTAAAAGCTTTATTCCAGGAACTGGGATACTTAAACAGGCCTACATGACTTAGCAAAATCTGTGAGTGATCCACCTTTGATAGGCTGACATGACTTAATGAGATCTATGAGCAATCCATCTTTGTGCCCCAGGAGACTATATGTAATATACTTTAGTGCCTCAGGGACTGCAAGCTCACTATGATCCAATTAAATTTGACTATGATCTGATTAACTCTCCTTTGAACTACACTTTTTTTCTCCTTATAAAAAGGTTAGCTGGGGATAAGAGGTTGAGAAGATTTGGAAATATAACCCTATTTTCGTAGATTGCTAGCCATCTAAATAAAGTAACCATAAAAGATTCAATCCCTGTCTCTGCTTATTTGGCTGAATTGGTGACAGGTAGCACAAACTCTGATACTGTGGTTTCTTTTTTTTTTTTTTTTTTAAAGAGACACAGAGAGAGTCAGAGAGAGGGATAGACAGGGACAGATAGACAGGAACGGAGAGATGAGAAGCATCAATCATTAGTTTTTCGTTGTGTACTACGACACCTTTGTTGTTCATTGATTACTTTCTCATATGTGCCTTGACCGCGGGCCTTCAGCAGACCAAGTAACCCCGTGCTCAAGCCAGTGACCTTGGGTCCAAGCTGGTGAGCTTTTGCTCAAACCAGGTGAGCCCACGCTCAAGCTGGCAACCTCAGGGTCTCGAACCTGGGTCCTCCGCATCCCAGTCCGATGCTCTATCCACTGCGCCACCACCTGGTCAGGCTGATATTCTGGTTTCAATGTGAGCCCTGGGCTTAGGAGCTTGACCTTCTCCTACATTATGGGGAAAACATACACCAACAACCCCAATGGAATGTGTCATTTCTATTACTGATTTTTGTGCTGTGGTTTGGGTTGTAACACTTAGACATCTATTAATGTCCCTTGTAAATTAATAACTTCTTTCTTTTTCCCAGGTGAGATAATTCAAGTTATTACATTGACATTAAAGACGGAGGGAAAAGAAGGCACAACACATTTAAAGAATAAGGACGACAGACTTCAGATTTAATGCTTGAAAAAGAGAATGAAATAACAAAATAAATTGAAAGATGCCACCACCTTTCTTGTAATTCTATTATCATATCTTGTTTTGAAACATTTCAAGTCCTATAAATGTTTAATCAGATATTTCCATTGTGTATTTAATTGATTTTTGCAACAAACTCTTTGGAAGATGACTGTGACACAGATATACTAAACAAGATAAATAAATGTTTTATAGCGAAGCACTGAGGGCTTGGGCAGAGAAAATTACAAAAGTGAAACTTGTTTATTAAACATGTGCCGGTTTCCTAAGGCATTTAATAATGTCTGGGTGTTCTACATAGATGTTTTCAAAAAAAGACAGTTTCTCCTTCATGAAAAAAAAAAAAAGAAGATATTTGAATGTAAAAAGAATTTCCTGGTATTTTCAGTAGAAAGTAAATAAAAGAGGACAAAAGTAGAAACACAGAGAACAATTAAGAGTCTTCTGTAGTTAGTTAATCTAAATCAGAGATAGGGAAATGGCGCCGTGAGCAGCGCGTCCAACAGATCTCCCCAAAATCACAACAAATTTATCAACTAGAAACAGAAAAATTTATCCTCGGAGCATTCCGGAGTTCCACACAAACTGAAAGCGAAAGGACTGTTATCACTTGAATCTGAGAGACGAGGTGTGGAGGAAGCTAACTACCGCAGGGATGTTCATTCAAGCCGCGGAGGGAGTGCGCCTGTGGTGAGTCAGCCCACACTCGGGAGCGGCGAGCAGCCGCCGGCGCGCGCCCGGTCCGGTTGCAGAGTGAGCACCGCTAACGTTCCCAGCGGCCCGCGCACTGTGAGTGAGAGTCCCCAGCCACCGGTGCCTGGAGCACCCCATTCGCACGTGTGCCCTACTGGCCCGCACACCCAGGGTGCCCCATTATCCTGTGCCCGGTGCGCCCTACTGGCCCGCACACCCAGGGTGCCCCATTATCCTGCGCATGGTGCGCCCCAGCCGCCAGCGGCGGGGCGAACAGGAGAGGCACCAGGGCGGTCTTCCCTACTTGGGAGATTCTCTCCGTGGGCGGGGCACCTCACCCAGCAATTCAAGCTAACAATCAAGCGTTGGGGGAGGGGCGCGCAGGCAGCCTGAATACCTTCGGGAGCACAGCTGCGGACCCAATCACTGAAATTAGCTTAACCCATGAAATCTGTGCACCCACGGGCTCTAATTGATAAGATCTCTCTCAGTTCAGCGATCCAAGACAAGAGGCGTGATATTTCTTAGTACCTCTCGCTAAAGGGGCGGGGGCAACTTCTGATTGATAGAGCCTCCATATTCAGGGATAAACGCTAACAAGAGGGACTTGGCAGATAATAAGATCTTTACTACACTAGTCGCAAGCAGAGACTAGTGCCTCTTCTTCCCAGCCAAAACAGGCTACAAAATGTGGAAAGCCTGGGTTGAGTGGTCCAACTGAATGCTAGGCGCTGAACAGTCACCTTGACAACAATTGACTCCCACCCCCGCCTGATTACACTGGAGGCTCTGACTGCCAGAACCTTTCCCAAAGCCTTGCACTGAGTGGGGATAGAGTGGGGATTTCCTAGCTCTTTGAGCCTCTTACTCCCCAGGCAGAAGCAGTAGCAGCCTTATAGCTGGATCACCAGGCTGCTAATTCAGGAAGGGTGGACTAGGAGAGAGACTCCAGGAAAGCAAACTCTCTCATCGTTGGACCCTGCAAACGCCAACAAGCCTTGACTACCAGCAAGACTAAAGCCAATTATATGACATTGCCATAGAATCCCATCAACTGCAAATCCCTACCTAAGTGTGACACAGGGGCAGAGCCTGGGGTACAGAGTCACCGACCAGGAAGAGGGAGAGAAAAGAAAAAGGAAGAAGTTAACCTCGCAAAATCAAGAAAAATCCACAGACTTTACAACTTGATCCACTAATTTTTTTTTTTGCTGTTGTTTGTTTCTTCTATCTTATTGCCTTTATTATTATTATTTCTATTTCCTCCACCTCGGTCCTTCTATTCTCTGCCCATCTTATGCTTTCCTTTTCTTGAACTACACTACCCATGAGTGTTACATTTTATTTCTTATCTTCATCCTAACCCTCCTTTAAGGTTATACTCCAAAACACTTAACTCTCACTCTCTCCTCTTTTGTTTTTTTTTGTTTTGCTTTATTTTGTTTTTTTCTCTTCCTTTTTTTTCTTCCTTCATTTTTCTCTTTTTCTTATTTTTTCCTTTCTATTCATTTTCTCTTTTCTCGTTTTACTTTTCCTCCCATTTAATCCTCAATCACGAACAAATTAGTTAATTTGGGACTCAAGGGTTTTTTTTTGGTTTTATTTTTCTTTTTCGCTTTTGTTTTTGTTTTTTGTTTGTTTGTTTGTTTGTTTTTGTGGCATTTTGGGTACTTTTTACGTTGCTTTTTAACTCACTAGCATTCCTCCTAACTCAAGGTCTCCATTGTATTTAGTCTTCGCTCCACTTAATACAACAGATTTTTACTTATTATTTTTATTTTATTTTTTATTATTCTTTTTTTTTTTCTCCTTTTTTTCTGGTTCCCTCTTATCCCTCTCATTATATCTCTTAGTCGACCATCACTTACAAGCAAATCATCTTATGCTTGTCTAAGATTTCCTTCCTTTGTTTTGTTTTTGTTTTTGTTTTTGTTTTTGCATTTAGTAGGTCCCTACTCCCTTTTTTTGCCCCTTGAACTCTTCACCCTAAATCAGGCCCTCCATTATAGGCAGTTTTTGTTCCATTTAGCATAATATAATTCACAGGTCATCACAATATTTCCCTGAGGAGAGGAAAGGAGGGAAAGAGAAGAAAGAAAAAAGGGGGAAATAATAAATTATTACTGTTTTTTTGTGTGGGGTGTTTTACCTTTTTTTTTTTTTTTACTCTTTATTAATTCTAATTAGTGCTATAAACAAGACCACCCTCAGATGCCAATAAGAAAGAGGAAATCGAATATTATGGATACAAAAGAAAGAGAGGTAACAAAAATAGATGTGGAAAAATCGATGGAGAAAAGACTTAACATATTGGAAGCCTTGGTGCTAAATGACAGAGAATTTAAAATAGAAATCTTAAAAATACTCAGAGATATACAAGAAAACACAGAAAGGCAATTTAGGGAGATCAGAAAACAACTCAATGATCACAAAGAATATATTATCAAGGAAATTGAAACTATAAAAACAAATCAAACAGAAATGAAAAACTCAATTCACGAGCTGAAAAACGAGGTAACAAGCTTAGCTAACAGAACAGCCCAGATAGAATATAGGATTAGTGAAATAGAAGACAAACAACTTGAGGCACAACATAGAGAAGAAGAAAGAGACTCAAAAATAATAAAAAATGAGAAAGCCCTACAGGAATTGTCTGACTCCATCAGAAAGAATAACATAAGAATAGTAGGTATATCAGAGGGAGAAGAGAAAGAAAATGGAATGGAGAATATACTCAAACAAATAATAGATGAGAACTTCCCAAGCCTGTGGAAAGAACTAAAGCCTCAAATTCAAGAAGCAAACAGAACACCAAGTTTTCTTAACCCCAACAAACCCACTCCAAGGCACATCATAATAAAGATGACAAAAACCAATGACAAAGAAAAAATTCTCAAGGCAGCCAGGGAAAAGAAGAGTACAACATATAAAGGAAGGCCTATTAGATTATCATCAGATTTCTCAGCAGAAACTCTACAAGCTAGAAGAGAGTGGACCACAATATTTAAAGCCCTGAAAGAGAGGAACTTTCAGCCAAGAATACTATACCCATCAAAGCTATCCTTCAAGTACGAAGGAGATATAAAAACATTCACAAATACAGAAAAGGTGAGAGAATTTATCAGCAGAAAGCCCCCACTCCAGGAAATACTAAAGGGGGTTTTCCAACCAGATTCAAAGAACAAAAGAAAACAACACCACAAGTAACAGCTCCACCAAGAACACAATAAAACCAAACTTAAACTGTGACAACAAAGGAAAAAAAGGGGGGAGAGGATGGAGATTAACAGTAGCAAAGGACGATGAAGTGCAGAAATACTCATAAGATTAGGGTACTACAATGAATATGGTAGGTACCCTTTTCATTACTTAATGGTAACCACCCTTGAAAAAACCACCACAAAAACACTTGACTTAAAAAAGGAAGCAACTGAGGAAAGAAGTATGGAACACAAACAAACAAAAACAAATGATAGAAAAACAAAAGAGAAGAATCAAACAAGATACAAAACTAACAGAAAGCAATTTATAAAATGGCAGTAGGGAACCCACAAGTGTCAATAATTACACTAAATGTAAATGGATTAAACTTACCAATAAAAAGACACAGAGTAGCAGAATGGATTAAAAAAGAAAATCCAACTATATGCTGCCTACAAGAAACACATCTAAGCAACAAAGATAAAAACAAATTCAAAGTGAAAGGCTGGAAAACAATACTCCAAGCAAACAACACCCAAAAAAAAGCAGGTGTAGCAATACTCATATCTAACAATGCTGACTACAAGACAGAAAAAGTAGTCAGAGACAAAAATGGTCATTTCATAATGATTAAGGGGAAGTTGAATCAAGAAGACATAACAATCCTTAATATATATGCACCAAACCAAGGAGCACCAAAATATATAAGACAGCTACTTATTGACCTTAAAACAAAAACTGACAAAAATAAAATCATACTTGGAGACCTCAATACACCGCTGACGGCTCTAGATCGGTCATCCAAACAGAGAATCAATAAAGATATAGTGGCCTTAAACGAAATACTAGAACACCTGGATATGATAGACATCTACAGGACACTTCATCCCAAAGCGACAGAGTATACATTTTTCTCTAGTGTACATGGAACATTCTCAAGAATTGACCATATGTTGGGCCACAAAGACAATATCAGCAAATTTAGAAAAATTGAAATTGTACCAAGCATATTTTCTGATCATAAAGCCTTGAAACTAGAATTCAACTGCAAAAAAAGGGGGAAAAACCCACAAAAATGTGGAAACTAAACAACATATTTCTAAAAAATGAATGGGTCAAAGAAGAAATAAGCGCAGAGATCAAAAGATATATACAGACAAATGAAAATGACAATACGATATATCAGAATCTCTGGGATGCAGCAAAAGCAGTAATAAGAGGAAAGTTCATATCACTTCAGGCCTATATGAACAAACAAGAGAGAGCCCAAGTGAACCACTTAACTTCACACCTTAAGGAACTAGAAAAAGAAGAACAAAGACAACCCAAAACCAGCCGAAGAAAGGAGATAATAAAAATCAGAGCAGAAATAAATGAAATAGAGAACAGAAAATCTATAGAAAAAAATCAATAAAACAAGGAGCTGGTTCTTTGAAAAGATCAACAAAATTGACAAACCCTTGGCAAGACTCACCAAGGAAAAAAGGCACAGGACTCAAATAAATAAAATCCAAAATGAAAGAGGAGAGATCACCACAGACATCATATATATACAAAGAATTATTGTAGAATACTATAAAAAATTATATGCCACCAAATACAACAATCTAGAAGAAATAGATAAATTCCTAGAACAATACAACCTTCCTAGACTGAGTCATGAAGAAGCGGAAAGCCTAAACAGACCAATCAGCAGGGAGGAAATAGAAAAAACTATTAAAAACCTCCCCAAAAATAAAAGTCCAGGCCCAGACGGTTATACTAGTGAATTCTATCAAACATTCAAAGAAGACTTGGTTCCTATTCTACTCAAAGTCTTCCAAAAAATTGAAGAAGAAGCAATACTTCCAAACACATTTTATGAGGCCAACATAACCCTCATACCAAAACCTGGCAAGGATGGCACAAAAAAAGAAAACTACAGACCAATATCTCTAATGAATACAGATGCTAAAATACTAAACAAAATACTGGCAAATCGAATACAACAACATATTAAAAAAATAATACATCATGATCAAGTGGGATTCATCCCAGAATCTCAAGGATGGTTCAACATACGCAAAACGGTTAACGTAATACACCATATCAACAAAACAAAGAAGAAAAACCACATGATCTTATCAATAGATGCAGAAAAGGCTTTTGATAAAATACAACACAATTTTATGTTTAAGACTCTCAACAAAATGGGTATAGAAGGAAAATATCTCAACATGATAAAGGCCATATATGATAAACCATCAGCCAACATCATATTAAACGGCATAAAACTGAGGACTTCCTACCTTAAATCAGGAACAAGACAGGGTTGTCCACTCTCTCCACTCTTATTTAACGTGGTGCTAGAAGTTCTGGCCAGAGCAATCAGACAAGACAAAGAAATAAAAGGCATCCATATCGGAAAAGAAGAAGTAAAGGTATCACTTTTTGCTGATGATATGATCCTATACATCGAAAACCCGAAGGACTCCACAAAAAGATTATTAGAAACAATAAACCAATACAATAAGGTCGCAGGATACAAAATTAACATACAAAAGTCCATAGCCTTTCTATATGCCAACAATGAAACAATTGAGAACGAACTCAAAAGAATAATCCCCTTCACGATTGCAACAAAAAAAATAAAATACCTAGGAATAAACATAACAAAGAATGTAAAGGACCTATATAACGAAAACTACAAGGCATTATTAAGAGAAATAGAAAAAGACACAATGAGATGGAAAAATATTCCTTGTTCTTGGATAGGAAGAATAAATATAATTAAAATGGCTATATTACCCAAAGCAATATATAAATTTAATGCAATTCCCATCAAAATTCCTATGAGATTTTTTAAAGAAATGGAACAAAAAATCATCAGATTTATATGGAACTATAAAAAACCCTGAATAGCCAAAACAATCCTAAGGAAAAAGAATGAAGCTGGGGGCATTACAATACCTGACTTTAAACTATATTATAGGGCCACGATAATCAAAACAGCATGGTATTGGCAGAAAAATAGACACTCAGACCAATGGAACAGAATAGAAAGCCCAGAAATAAAACCACATATATATGGTCAAATAATCTTTGATAAAGGGGCCAACAACACACAATGGAGAAAAGAAAGCCTCTTCAACAAATGGTGTTGGGAAAACTGGAAAGCCACATGCAAAAGAATGAAACTCGACTACAGCCTGTCCCCGTGTACTAAAATTAATTCAAAATGGATCAAAGACCTAAATATAAGACCTGAAACAATAAAGTACATAGAAGAAGACATAGGTACTAAACTCATGGACCTGGGTTTTAAAGAACATTTTATGAACTTGACTCCAATGGCAAGAGAAGTGAAGGCAAAGATAAATGAATGGGACTACATCAGAATAAAAAGTTTTTGCTCAGCAAGAGAAACTGATGTCAAAATAAACAGACAGCCAACTAAATGGGAACTGATATTTTCAAACAACAGCTCAGATAAGGGCCTAATATCCAAAATATACAAAGAACTCATAAAACTCAACAACAAACAAACAAACAATCCAATAAAAAAATGGGAAGAGGACATGAACAGACACTTCTCCCAGGAAGAAATACAAATGGCCAAAAGATATGTGAAAAGATGCTCAGCTTCATTAGTTATTAGAGAAATGCAAATCAAAACTACAATGAGATACCACCTCAACCCTGTTAGATTAGCTATTATCAACAAGACGGGTAATAGCAAATGTTGGAGAGGCTGCGGAGAAAAGGGAACTCTCATCCACTGTTGGTGGGACTGTAAAGTAGTACAACCATTATGGAGGAAAGTATGGTGGTTCCTCAAAAAACTGCAAATAGAACTACTTTATGACCCAGAAATCCCTCTACTGGGTATATACCCCAAAACCTCAGAAACATTGATACATAAAGACACATGTAGCCCCATGTTCATTGCAGCACTGTTCACAGTGGCCAAGACATGGAAACAACCAAAAAGCCCTTCAATAGAAGACTGGATAAAGAAGATGTGGCACATATACACTATGGAATACTACTCAGCCATAAGAAATGATGACATCAGATCATTTACAGCAAAACGGTGGGATCTTGATAACATTATACGGAGTGAAATAAGTAAATCAGAAAAAACCAAGAACTACATGATTCCATACATTGGTGGAACATAAAAACGAGACTAAGAGACATGGACAAGAGTGTGGTGGTTACCAGGGGTGGGGGGAGGGAGGACGAAGAAGGGAGGGAGGGAGAGAGTTAGGGGGAGGGGGAGGGGCACAGAGAACTAGATAGAGGGAGGCGGAGGACAATCTGACTTTGGGCGAGGGGTATGCAACATAATTTAATGACAAAATAACCTAGACATGTTTTCTTTGAATATATGTACCCTGATTTTTTAATGTCATCCCATTATCATTAATAAAAATTTATTAAAATAAATAAATCAGAGATAACGGTGGATTGGACTAGAGAAATGGCAAAAAGTGATGTAAGAAATATTTGATACATATTTTAGAAGTCAAATCAACAGCATATGAGCCTAGATTAAACTGAGAATCTGAACGAGAGAAAGGAATTATGGGTGATCCCTAAAACTCTCACGTGAGCCCTTGGCCCTGAGAGGCTGATGGTGTTATATACTAACACGGTCATGAAGGGGAGAGGAAAGAGCTGGTAGCTATGGGCTGGACATAGCAGATGAGGTAAGTAAAGGGCATCTTTTAAAAGGGACACATTAATTTTGACAAACCTTAGAACTAACATTTCCAAGTGATGATGTCAAGTAGGCAGTTTTGGCTACTCTCTCCCATATCTGCCCTGCCATTTGCAACCAGGTCACTCCTAGTATCATCTATGTACATCTACGTCTAGTATCATCTACACTGGGTCTGGGCTACACTACTAAAGAGGAATGATCCAGAACCATGAAAATCTGACTCACCTGACATGTGGTGAAAATGGCTGACTGCTGTCAAAGCTTTCTAATCCCCTGTCTTTAAAAACTGTTTTAGCTGTGAAGTAGCAGCTCCACTTTAAAGACAAAGGAAGGTGAGCCTTTTTAGCTATGCCACTTGCAAGGAGAAGTGGTTAAGAGAAAAAGGTATACTTTCTTTACAGCTTCTCTTTCCCCTCTGACAGTTTGGTATAAATAAATATGGTGACTTTGGAAGTCAAATGTTGAAAATGATAGAGCTCTGGCCAGTTGGCTTAGGGATAGAGCATCAGCCTGGTGTGTGAATGTCCTGGATCCAATTCCTGGTCAGGGCACACAGGACAGGTGCCCATCTGCTTGTCCACCTCGCCCCCTCTCCCTTCTCTATCTCCTTCTCTCTCTTCCTCTCCCACAGTCATGGCTCAATTGGTTTGAGCAAGTTGACCTCAGGTGCTGAGGATGGCTCCATGGCCTCCATCTCAGGCGCTAAAAAAAGCCTCCTTGCTCAGCCCCAGATAAGCAGAACAATGCCCCCGAGTGGGCTTTCCAGGTGGATCCCAGTCGGGGCACATGCGGGAGTCTCTCTGCCTCCCCTCTTGTCACAAAAAAAAAAAAGAAAAGAAAAAAAGGGAAAATGATGGAGACACAGAGCAGGAGTCTAAGTCCCCAAATCACACCTGAAGGAAAGACACCTAGGTGTAGCGAACCATTTTGGACTTTACAAAAGGAGGAAAGAAACTTGTATTAAAACACTACAATTTAAGGGCTTATTTGTTATAGCAGTTAGCAAACCTTACATATCAATTAGCATCTCATTTCCATTGGACTTCACTTGTTACTTAATTATCTTTTGTATTAGGCATTGTAATGGGATCTGATTTATATATTTTTATGGGAACTTGGAGACATTTTATCCGCCTGTAGTAATAGATGGAAACTGAGAGTAAGGTTCTCAGAAGCCTAGGTTTAAAAGCTACACAAAAAGATGAAGGCTTCCATTAACATTGCTCACAAGCATGAGGAAAACTCAAGCTATATCACAGGAGGGTATGACACAAATATCCCTCATTCAAACTCATTCTCCAGAAGAATTTTATCATAGACAAAAGGGGCTAGAGCTTTTTAAAAAACAAGGGATTAAAAGAGATAGGATTGATTAGAGGTTACATCATCTAAGTTAGACTAAAATATGTGACACGTCATGGGGAAATGTTTATCGCCATTGGATGAGTGGAGAGAATTATAGATCTTATTGATAAGCAGCTGTATGTAGGAACCTCTAGCAGGATTGGAACTGGGGGAGCTGCAACTACATCAGCAGTGTTGTAGAATGAACAAAATCAGCAGTGACAGCTCAGGAGAGAATTCAAAACTGGCATTGGTATGTTGTGTTTATTGTCTAGCAATAGTAAAGTCAGGCCAAAAAAAACAGCAACACAGGGAAAGGAATCCAGAACCCCCGAAGTATACTCTCCTTTCTCCTGACTGCTATCACAAACCCCTTTCAAGGACCATAGAGTCCCCTACAGAGACCATAGAGCATCTTACAAGAGACATTTGGAAATAATGGGAGAGAAAGCAGGACGTGATAAGAGAAAAACAACTTTTATAGAATAATAAAAATTAAAATATTTGTCCTAAATTTTTCTGGAATTCTAATATAAATCCACTGTTTGTTTTTTGTTTTTCTGTAGCTGCAAGAACAGAAGTAATTAAATCAATCATTTTGAACTCACTGTGGTCATGTTTTGCATATGCACAAGGAAGAGAGTTCATGAGTTTACTTACTTGGTTTTTCCTCTTCAGGTTTTGAGTGACCAAATAAACATGTCTTGTACTTTTTTTGGTCTTTTTAAGAATGTATTGAAGTCTTCCAGAAAGATCTAAGTAATAGAGTAAAAAAAAATAAAATGAAGTCACTCTAGTCAAGTGGCTGTTAACAGTCCAAAGCCCATGTGCCCGGCACTTCAAAAGGCCAAACTTAAAACATCAGAGTTTGGAGTAAAGAAGGGTTTATTGATCAAGGATGTACCAACCAAAAAAATGGGAGTTCTGCCTGCCTGTGGTGGTGCAGTGGATAACGCATCGACCTGGAATGCTGAGGTCGCCTGTTTGAAACCCAGGCTTGCCTGGTCAAGGCACATATGGGAATTAATGCTTCCAGCTCCTCCCCCTGTTCTCTCTCTCTCTCTCTCTCTCTCTCTCTCCTCTCTCTCTCCTCTCTCTCTCCTCTCTGTCTAATAAATAAATGAATAAATAAAATCTAAAAAAAAAAAAAAAGAGGGAGTCCTACTGGTATCTCAAATACATCTCAAGGAAGTACAGAGTCCAGGCTTCTTTTATGTCAAGGGAAGGGGAAATGGAAGTTGCAAGAGGTGAGTGACCATGTCAGACATCAGGGCACTTGCAGGGTTCCCACGAAGATTTTGCTAGTTGATTGAGTTGGTCACAAGGTTTCTGAAAATCTATAATAAAACAACACACACTTCCCTTATCTCCTCAAGCTGCAAAGAGAATCTCTCTAATGAGAGCAGAAGCTATTACCCTGAAGGCCATGGGAACAAAGCAGGTTTGACTAAGCAATTCATTCTACTACACTGCTAAATTCATAAAATGAAACAGGTTTGAGATAGGAAAAGATTTTATTTTTTTAACTGGCCTGGGAACTTAAACTACTTAAACTTTTAAACCTTCCAGTCCTGTGTCATCGCCTGAACATACACTCAGTTGTTTTGTGTCAATACCAGACCTCCAAATAACCTTCTGATTACCTCCTAAAGGACTCATGTATTCAACCCACCAGACATCTGTTCTCCAGACCAGGGATGTGCATGCTACCCATCCTCTACCAGGGGTCGGGAACCTATGGTTTGCGAGCCAGATGTGGCTCTTTTGATGGCTGCATCTGGCTCGCAGACAAATCTTTTTTTTTTTGTATTTTTTCTGAAGCTGGAAACGGGGAGAGACAGTCAGACAGACTCCCACATGCACCCGACCAGGATCCACCCGGCATGCCCACCAGGGGGCGATGCTCTGCCCACCAGGGGGCGATGCTCTGCCCCTCCGGGGTGTCGCTCTGCCGCGACCAGAGCCACTCTAGCGCCTGGGGCAGAGGCCAAGGAGCCATCCCCAGCACCCGGGCCATCCCTGCTCCAATGGAGCCTTGGCTGCGGGAGGGGAAGAGAGAGACAGAGAGGAAGGAGGGGGGGCGTGGAGAAGCAAATGGGTGCCTCTCCTATGTGCCCTGGCCGGGAATTGAACCCGGGTCCCCCGCACACCAGGCCGACGCCCTACCGCTGAGCCAACCGGCCAGGGCCGCAGACAAATCTTTAATAAAAAAATAATGTTAAAAATATAAAACATTTTCACGTACTAGAATCCATTCATTTCCTACAGCTCATGGTCATGATTGCGGGTGGCTGGACCCTCTGCCTGTGTTTCCGTATCATGTTTGTTAAAATATGCTTAGTTTCCTGTGTAAACCTGAGAAACTGCCCTTAACTGGCATTCACAAGACCCCCATTATCACTCTCACCCTGGACCACGATTCTCCCAGGGCACTGCATGGTACATGTAAAATTCCTCTTGTTTCCTGCTTTCTAGCTTAGCCTAAGTTGTTAGGAGCATGAAAAAAAAATGTGTAAGGTCACTTGTGTCCTTCTATCACACCCATTACAGAGAGAATGAAGCTTCATGGTATGAGGCTCTGTGGCAGCATTAGGGAGAACAAGCCTTTCATCACACTTCCTTTCCATCCACACTCAGGTCCTAGTCAGGGTTTACCATGTGTCTAGAAAGAATGCATTGGGCACGTACCCAACTCAGTCTCTTCCTTCCAAGGTCCCTGTCATTTTTTGCTGGAGTAATCTACCACAAAGACCACATCAGCCGCCACACAAAATAACAAAAAGTAAGTTATTTCATGTGCCAAAGCCTAGCTCAGTTCTTTGTAAGTTGAATCTGCCCCACACATAATAAGCTCAGCAAGATGCCCAGGGTTGATAACCTGACATAACTGCCAAGTTGGTAACTGCCACCCCTCTCCACTTAGCCTAACAAACTGCAGGCAAACTACAAGGGTATCTGGATTGTTTTTGCTGAAAAACAATCCTAAAATTTGGTTTCCTAACTGATTATATATCAACAAGGATTCTCCTGGGCATTTCTTTTGGTATTGCTCAGGCTCAGTTCTTCTCAGTTATGTGCC
This sequence comes from Saccopteryx leptura, assembly GCF_036850995.1. NCBI lineage: Eukaryota > Metazoa > Chordata > Mammalia > Chiroptera > Emballonuridae > Saccopteryx > Saccopteryx leptura. Next base: position 276,381,058 of record NC_089504.1, read on the forward strand.
AGTTGGTGAGCTGGCTGAGGATTGGCAGGTCCCAATGGAACACTCACTTATCTGGCAATTGGCTGGCTATCAGCTTGGACAAAGGAGCACCTATCTTTTATCACTCAACAGGTTAGCCTAGACTTATTCACATAGTGGTGGACACAGAGTTCCAAGAACAAGTCCTAAAGCAAGTCCTAATACCCAAAAAGATTTGCAAGGCTCTGCTTATATTATATTTGCTATTTTGTCCTATGGCCAAAGCAAATCACAGGGCAGCTCAAACTCAAAGAATGAAGAAAAGACTCTACCTTTAATGATTGGTGTGATTAAGTATGTGACACATCTGCAGAAGAATCTATGGCCATTTCTTGCCATCTCCCATAAGGGGGCAGTCTTCAACCCAGGCCTCAGGCTTCCTCTGAATAGCTATCAAATTATATGTGGTGAAACCACTCAGTTACTCATCCCAGTTCCTCCAGCACCCTTCAGAGGCCTGAGTCACCCCTGCATCACCACTTTGGCACTGGTGTCTATACTACTAAACAGCTGTCTGAATGGCTTTGGGTAAAAGTCTATCACTTTTGTACACAATTGCAGGAATGGCTTCAAATCAGAAACTAAAGATTTAAATTTTTGGTTACTCATTTCCATGGGCATTTTCAAGAGCTGGAGAAGTGAGAGAACTGAGTTATTTTAATTTGTTACTGCTTCACTTGAAGAACTGACATTCCTGTGATATCTCATCTCCTCCTCATAAATAAATATCCTCCCATCTTACATTCTTGGCACATTTCTTCTTCTGGCTTTATGGCTCTAAGGCATATTTAAAAAGGTCAAATATACCCTCCAATTTATGAAAACATAAATGCATATTATTTTCATATTTGTTAACATTTGCATTGTAGTAGATCTAGAATTGCATTATAGAACATGGTAGCCATTAGCCATATGTGGTTATTGAGCACTTGAAATGTGGCCAGTTAAAATTTATGTGCTGTAAATAATAAAATACATACTAGATTTTAAGATTTGATACAAAAAAAACTTAAGGATTGTATTAACTTTTATATTGATTACATGTGGTTTTTTTGTTTGTTTGTTTTTGTTTTTTCAGAGAGAGTCAGAGAGAGAGAGAGATAGGGACAGACAGGAATGGAAAGAGAGTTGAGAAGCATTAATCATTACTTTTTCGTTGCGACACCTTAGTTGTTCATTGATTGCTTTCTCACATGTGCCCTGACTGCAGGCCTTCAGCAGACTGAGTAACTCCTTGCTCGAGCCAGCAACCCAAGCTGGTGAGCTTTTGCTCAAACCAGATGAGCCCGCACTCAAGCTGGCGAACTCAGGATCTCGAACTTGTCTACTTGTCCTATTAGTTATTGGGAGAAGGGTATCAAAATTTCCTACTAAAATTGTGGGATTTATCTTCTTTGGGTTTTCGTATCCCAGTCCAATGCTCTCTCCACTGCGCCACCGCCTGGTCAGGCTGATTACATGTTGACATAAGAATACTTTATAAACTTGGGTTAAATAAACTATATTACTAAAATTTATTTCATTTGTTTATTTTTACTTTTATTAATGTAACTATTAGAAAATTATATAGTGTGGTTCATTTTTTGGCTCTCAGAATTTAATCTAGCCTGACCTGTGGTGGCACAGTGAATAAAGTATTGACCTGGAATGCTGAAGTTCCCAGTTCGAAACCCCAGGCTTGCCTGGTCAAGGCACATATGGGAGTTGATGCTTCCTGCTCCTCCCCCCCTGCTTTCTCTATCTCTCTTTCTTCTCTCTCTCTCTCTCTTTCTCTCTTCAATAAAAATGAATATATAAAATCTAAAAAAATGCCTGACCTGTGGTGGTACAGTGGATAAAGCGTCGACCTGGAAACACTGAGGTTGCCGGTTCAAAACCCTGGGCTTGCCTGGTTAAGGCACATATGGGAGTTGATGCTTCCTGCTCCTCCCTCCCCCTTCTCTCTCTCTCTCTCTCTCTCTCTCTCTCTCTCTCACTCTTTCTCCTCTCTAAAATTTAATTTAAAAAATCTAAAAAAATAAAATTAATAAAAAATTTAATCTAGCAATTTATGCAAAAATAAAGGTAAAGAGGTTATATAAATATTAGACAAATTATATTTTAGCATATATGAGAACAAAGAACATTTTCAAAGGTAAAGAAGGTTATTACATAATGATAAAAAGGTCAATTTAAAGGGGCATATCATCAATAAGACATATTTATTCCCCTAATAACAGAACTTCAAATTACATGAAGCAAAACCTGAAAGCTGAAAGAAGATAAATCCCACAATTTTAGTAGGAAATTTTGATACCCTTCTCCCAATAACTGATAGGACAAGTAGACAGAAAACCAGTAAGTTTAAAGAATACAGGAACAATACTAACAACCAACGTGACCTAAGTGACATTTATAAGAAATGCAACTCAGCAGCAGCAAAATATACAATCTTCTATAATTCAAATGGAATATTTAGCAAGATGCCTTATTGTCAGCTATAAAACAGGTATCAATAAATTTATGAAAAATTCAAATTATACACAGTATGTTGTCTGTTCACATTGGTATTAAATTAGACATTTATAATAGAAGGTTGCTTGGAAAATCCTCCAATTACTTGGAAATTAAATAATACACTCTAAATAACCATGACTATAAGAAGATATTGAAAAGAAAATTAGAAAGTATTTTGTACTAAATGAAATTGTAGCACCACATGTTAAAATTTGTGAATGCCACAATAGCAGTTCTGAGAAATTTACAGTACTAAAATAAATATTTATATTGGAAAACAAAGATTTAAGTCAATGACCTTAGTTTCCACCTTAAGAAACTAGAAACAGAAGACCCATTTGAACCCAAAGTGAGCAAAAGAAATAATAATCAAAGCAGAAAACAAGGAAATGGCAAAGAGAAACACAATAGAGTTAAACAATGAAACTGAAAGCTGGTTCTTTGACAAGATCAACAAAATCGATAAACTTCTAGCCAGAGTGGTCAGAAAGAAAAGGAGAAAAGATATGAATTATAAACATCGAAAGAGCATCCCTACAGATTCTACAGCTATTAAAGGAAAATAAGAAAGCCCCAATTGTAAATATTGGTAAGGTAAATAATATTGTATTTTATGTGCATGTGGAGAGAAAAACAATCAATGAACAACTAAGGTGTCGCAATGAAAAACTAATGATTGATGCTTCTCATCTCTCTCCATTCCTGTCTGTCTGTCCTTATCTCTCTCTCTCTCTCTCTCTCTCTCTCTCTCTGTAAAAAAAAAAAAAAAGGAAAAAATGTCAGAAAGAACAACTGACATGTCAGTTCAGGTGACCAACCAGAAATGAGCAAAAGCTAGGGTCACTACATCTGGCAATAAGACTCTCCTGCTCATAGGTCTGGACTGCCCAGTTATAAAGAAGATGCCATAAACTTTGTTATCACTGCACACTCATCACAATACTTCAAGGTGGAAAGAACTAGTAAACACCTTGTTAGTTGTAAAGCCATTAGCCACAGCCACCACCACAGCCGCCTGGCTGGTGCAAGTTTGAATTTGATTTGGACAAACGGTAATGAAATAATGGAGCCAAGAACTCGTGGGTCATTATATTTAATACTAGCTTGCACCTGGTGGGCAAGAAATACACACAGTGAGAAAACACTTCCCTTTCCATTCAGGGCTCCTAAAGCCACTGATTTATCCAAATATTCCTAGAATCAAAGGTTTCTACCTCACCAGCCCTATTCACTTCTGTTCCCCATCTCCTTCTTTCTGCACAAACTCTGCATAGACTGACTTCTCCTTCAGGACTTCACCATCTTGGCTGCCTCTCCTTGCAATGCTAATTTCAGGAACTGAGAGAGCCCCTGGTCTGCCCCATTTTATAGTGTAGAAATAAAAACCTTTAAGCCAATATACAAATAAAGAAGTCTCTGATACAAAGCCACTTATCTGAGGCATAAATGGGATTCCTCATAAGTCTGTACCACCTCACATCATGCAACAGGCAAGGGTGTAGAGAAAAGCTTAGTTTTGAAAAGATCTTGGTATTAAAAGAGCAGGAAAGGCTTAGTCTTAAAACTAAGCCTTAGGCTATAATGACTTTGCTGGCTTATAGCCTGTCTCCCACACCCAATGATATATATGTTTGTTCACTTATTGTTTGCATTGGGTGTGGGGGACAGGCTATAAGCAAGCAGGATCCTTAGTTTTAAGACTAAGCTTTCCCACCCTTTTAATACTAAGATCTTTTCAAAACTATGCTTCTCCCCACACCCTTGACTATTGCATGATGTGGGGTGGTGCACTCTTAAGAGGAATTCCATTTATGCCTCAGATAAGTGGCTTTGTATCAGAGACTTCCTTATTTGTATATTGGCTTAAAGGCTTTCATTTCTACACTATAAAATGAGGCAGACTGGGGGCACTCTAGCTCAGATCCTGCCAGCAGCATTGCAGAGGAGAGACCAGTTTGTACAGAGAGAATGAGATGGGAAAGAGAGGTGAATATGGCTGGTGGGGCCTTTGATTCTAGGAATACTTGGATGAGTCAGTAGCTTTGGGAGCCCTGAATTGAAAGGGAAGTGTTTTCCCACTGTGTGTATTTCTTGCACGCTGGATAAGAGCTAGGATTAAAGGTAATGGTCCAACAGTTCTTGGCTGCCCCATCTCCTTCCTTCTCCCTGCACAAACTCTGCACAAACTGGCTTCTCACTCAACACTGCCATCTTGGCTGCTTCTCCTGGCCTACTTCACATGGCCTCTTTCTGCTCTCCTCTCTGCTCCCTCCTCTAATATTAATCTCAGGAACCAAGAGCGCAAGCTCCCGTCCTGCCCCCATTTTATAGTGTAGAAATCAAAACCTTTAATCCAATATACAAAATAGGGAAGTCTCTAATACAAAGTCACTTACCTGGGGCATGATAGGATTGTACCACCCCACATCAAAAAGGGTGGGAAAGGCTTAGTCCCAAAACCATGCCCCAGGCTACAAAGATCCTGCCTGCCCACAGAGACACACATTAATATCACCTGGGCAACAGCCTCCACATGGGCAGCGCCATCTTTAACAAAGTAAGCATAATATATTTTATCTGCCCAACAGTTGGCCATTCTGTTTATTGGTGTCTCACCAAGACAGGCAAACCACAAGAGAAGACAAAGGAAAAGAAGAAAACCAGTTTTTCCCATGAAGGGCAAGGGATCAGGGAGGCCCCTGCAATGGTGATAGCAGGAACTGAGAGAGAGCAAGCTCCCTGTCTGCCCCACTTTATAGTATAGAAATTAAAACCTTTAATCCAATATACAAACAAGGAAGTCTCTGATACAAAGTCACTTATCTGAAGCATAATTGGATTCCTCATGAGAATACATCACCTCACATTATGCAATCAATCAAGGGTGTGGGGAATAGCTTAGTCTTAAAAGTAAGCCTTAGGCTATAACCACCATGCCTGCTTACAGCCTGTCCCCCCTACCCAATGCAAACTATAAGCAAGCAAACATATATATCTTATTTAAAAACTTATTTGACCAACATTTACTGACTGTCTGAATTTAATGAGAACCTGCATGGGCCAGGCAGCTGTGATAGTGGCCATGGATACTGGCTTTACACACAGATTCCGCAAAGGACCATACCTCACTTCAGCGGGTTTGCATAGAAACACCAAGTCCAGATGAATTTTGAAAGGTTTTACTAAAGGAAGAGATTTATTAAATATGCTGGCCGCATATGGCTGACACAGGGCATTTGCAGATGCCCAAATCGTGTGTACCAAGTATATTTCAGAGGCTGGTTATATACCCTTTGACTACATACAGGTTGAGGGGGCATGACAACACAATCATTAACAAGATTAACATTTGTCTAGGGGATTTACAAAGAACTTTAAAACTTTCAAGGTAATACAATCAAAGACATTTACAAATCCTTTTAGTATCTATCTCTCTTCCTTTGCCTAGAGGTACATGATAATCTCATATTTCAGGAAGGGGACCTAGGCCACGAGGCTTGTACACCCAAGAACATAATCAAAGCTCCTCCAGTGAAGGAGAGGTAGAAACCACAGCAACAGCCCCAGGGGGCTAACACCATCAACGCCCATACCTGAATGCCCTAGGCAGCAGCAACAGATGGGGTGGCAGGCCTGCAGACAGACCACACCTAAGGAACACAGAGGCCACACCCAGTGGACTCTAGTGGCCAAAATCTTCTTTTACACAGACAAAATGAGAAGGCAGAGAAACACAACACAAATGAATCAAGAGAAATCCCCAGAAAAGGACCTGAATAAGTCAGATATAACCAAATTACCAGATGCAGAGTTTAAAATAACAATTGTTAGGATGCTCAAAGATCTTAGAACAACAATAGATGGTCATTACAAACACCTAAATAAAGACATAGCAAATACAAAAAAGGACATTGAAATAATAAAAAAGAATCAGTCAGAAATGACAAATACAATATCAGAAATGAAGAACACAATGGAAGAAATTAAAAGCAGGATAGATGAAGCTGAGAATCAAATCAGTGAGTTAGAGGAAAAGATAAATGAAGGCATGGAAGCAAAGCAGAAAAAAGAAAAGAGACTCAAAAAGTCTGAGGAAACTTTTAGAGAGCTCTGTGACAACATGAAGAGAAATAACATCCACATCATAGGGGATCCTAAAGAAGAAGAGAAAGAACAAGGGATAGAGACTTTGTTTAAACATATCATAGCTGAAAACTTCCCTAAACTAAAGCAGGAAAATGTCTTAAAAGTTCAAGAAGCACAGAGAACTCCATTAAAAAAAACTCAAAGAAATCCACACCAAGACACATTATAATTAAAATACCAAAGCTAAGTGACAAAGAGAAATATTAAAAGCTGCTAGAGAAAAAAAAACTATCACCTAGAAAGGAGCCACCATAACGATGACTTCCAATTTCTCAACCGAAACACTTGAGGCCAGAAGGGAATGGCAAGAAATATTCAAAGTAATGCAGTATAAGAACCTACAACCAAGACTACTTGATCCAGCAAGGCTATCATTTAAACTTGAAGGAGAAATAAAAAGCTTTCCAGAAAAAAAAAAAAAAACTCAAGAAATTCACGACAACCAATCCAATACGGCAAGCAATCCTAAGGGGCCTGTTGTAAACAGATCAAAGTAGGAAAAGAATATAGCAAAAGAAGAATACAATTTTAAAGAATAAAATGATAATGAACAAATACATATCAATAATAACCTTAAATGTGACCTGTGGTGGCGCAGTGGATAAAGCGTCAACCTGGAAATGCTGAGGTCCCCGGTTCAAAACCTTGGGCTTGCCTGGTCAAGGAACATATGGGAGTTGATGCTTCCAGCTCCTCCCCCCGTCTCTCTCTCCTCTCTCTCTCTCTCTCCTCTCTCTCTCTCTCTGTCTCTCTCTCTCTCCCTCTCTCTCTCCTCTCTAAAATGAATAAATAAATAAATAAATAATAACCTTAAATGTGTATGGATTAAATGATCTGATCAAAAGACATAGGGTAGCTGCATGGATAAAAAACCAGGACCCATACATATGCTGCCTTATGTCAAGAGACACACCTTAAAACAAAAGATGCACATAGACTGAAGATAAAAGGATGGAAAAAATATTTCACCCAAATGGAAATGAAAAAAAAGCTGGGGTAGCAATATTTATATCAGAAAAAATGGACTTTAAAATAAAGGCTATAATAAGAAATAAAGAAGATCACTATATAATTATAAAGGGAGCAATCCAACAGGAAGATATGACCATTATAAATATCTACACACCTAATACAGGAGCACCTAAATATATAAAGCAGGCTTCGATGGATTTAAAGAGCAAGATCAACAGCAATACTATAATAGTAGGAGATTTCAATACCCCACTAACATCAATGGATAGATCCTCAAGAAAGAAAATTAACAAAGAAACAGCAGACTTAAAGACACACTAGATCAACTGGATTAAATAGGTATCTTCAGAACCTGTTACCCTAAAGCAGCAGAATATACATTCTTTTCAAGTGCTCATGGTACATTCTCTAGGATAGACCACATGTTAGGGCACAAAAGAGGCCTCAACAAATTTAAGAAGATTGAAATCATATTGAGCAGTTTCTCTGATCACAATGGCATGAAACTAGAAATCAACCACAACAGAAAAACCGAAAAATACTCAAACACTTGGAAACTAAATAGCATGATATTAAATAACTAATGGGTTAACAATGAGATCAAAGAAAAAATTAAAAAATTCCTAGAAATGAACGATAACAAGCATACATCAACTCAAAATTTATGGGACACAGCAAAAGCAGTCCTGACAAGGAAGTCCATAGCATTACAGGCATAACTTAAGAAGCTAGAAAAAGCTCAAATAAACAACTTGACCCTGCATCTAAAAGAACTAGAAAAAGAACAGCAAGTAAAGCCCAGAGGTAGTAGAAGGATGGAAATAATAAAGATCAGAGCAGAAATAAATGACATAGAGGCTAAAGAAACAATACAGTGGGTCAATGAAACCAGGAGCTGGTTCTTTGAAAAAGTAAACAAGATCGATGAACCTTTAACCAGACTTACCAAGTAAAAAGAGAGAGGACTCAAATAAATAAAATTAGAAATGAGAGTGGAGAAATAACAACTGACACAACAGAAATACAAAATATTGTAAGAAAATACTATGAAGAACTGTACGCCAAAAAAACTAGACAACTTAGGTGAAATGGACAAATTCCTTGAAACATATAATCTTCCAAAAATTAATCAGGAAGAATCAGAAAACCTAAACAAACCGATTACACCAAATGAGAATGAAACAGTTATCAAAAATCTCCCAAAAAAGAAAAGTCCTGGGCCTGATGGCTTCACAAGTGAATTCTATTAAATATTCAAAGAACTAACTCCTATCCTTCTCAAGCTATTTCAAAAAATTTAAGAGGAAGAAAGACTTTCACGCTCCTTTTATGAGGCAAGCATAATTCTGATTCCAAAACCAGGCAAAGACAACACAAAGAAAGAAAATTATAGGTCAATATCCCTGATGAATTTAGATGCTAAAACCCACAACAAAATATTAGCAAACCAGATCCAGCAATATATAAAAAAAATCATACACCATGATCAAGTAGGATTTATTCTTGGGAGGCAAGGCTGGTACAATATTTGCCAATCAATCAATGTGATTCATCACATAAACAAAAGGAAGGAGAAAAACCACATGATAATTTCAATAGATGCAGAAAAAGCATTTGATAAAATCCAGCACCTATTCGTGATCAAAACTCTCAACAGAGTGGGAATACAGGGAACATATGTCAACATGATAAAGGCCATCTATGACAAACCCACAGCCAACATCATACGCAATGGGCAAAAATTAAAAGCAATCCCCTTAAGATCAGGAACAAGGCAGGGGTTTCCCCTTTCACTGCTCTTATTCAACATAGTTTTAGAAGTCCTAGCCATAGCAATCAGACAAGAAAAAGAAATAAAAGGTATCCAAATTGGAAAAGAAGAAGTAAAACTATCATTATTGGCAGATGATATAGTATTGTATATAGAAAATCCTAAAGTCTCAGTCAAAAAATACTGGACCTGATAAATGAATTCAGCAAGGTGGCAGGATATAAAATAAATACTCAAAAATCAGAAGCATTTTTATACATTAACAATGAACTGTCAGAAAGAGAAATTAAAGAAACAATCCCCTTCACCATTGCAACCAAAAAAATAAAGTACCTAGAAATAACTTTAACCAGGGAGATTAAAGACTTATACTCAGAAAATCATAAAACATTGATAAAAGAAATCAGGGAAGATACAAACAAGTGGAAGCATATACCATGCTCATGGTTAGGAAGAATAAACATCATTAAAATGTCTATATTACCCAAAGCAATCTATAAATTCAATGCAATACCAATTAAAATATCAATGACTTACTTCAAAGATATAGAACACATATTCCAAAAATTTATATGGAACCAAAAGAGAACACGAATAGCCTCATCAATCTTGAAAAGGAAGAATAAAGTGGGAGGAATCACACTTTCGGATACCAAGTTATAGTACAAGGCCATTGTATTCAAAACAGCCTGGTACTGGCATAAGAACAGGCATATAGTTCAATGGGTCAGAACAGAGAACCCAGAAATAAACCCACACTTTTATGGACAACTGATATTTGATAAAGGAGGTAAGAACATACAATGGAGTAAAGACAGCCTCTTTAATAAATGGTGTTGGGAAAATTGGACAGCTACCTGGAAAAAAATGAATCTAGACCACCAACTTACACCATTCACAAAAATAAACTCAAAATGGATAAAAGACTTAAATGTAAGCCATAAAACCATAAGCATCATAGAAGAAAACATAGGCAGTAAGCTCTCTGACATCTCTCGCAGCAATATATTTGCCAATTTATCTCCACGGGCAAGTGAAATAAAAGGATAAACAAATGGGACTATATCAAACTAAAAAGCTTTTGCACAGTTAAAGACAATAAGAACAGAATAAAAAGACAAACTACACAATGGGAGAACATATTTGACAATACATCTGATAAGGGGTTAATAACCAAAATTTATAAAGAACTTGTAAAACTCAATACCAGGAAGACATCAATGCAATTAAAAAATGGGAGAAGGAAAAGAATAGACACTTCTCCAAAGAGGACATACAGATGGCCAATAGGCATATGAAAAAATGCTCAACATCACTAATCATTAGAGAAATGCAAATTAAAACCACAATGAGATATCACCTCACACCAGTCAGAATGATGCTCATCAACATAACAACACAGAATAAGTGTTGGCAAGGATGTGGAGAAAAGGGAACCCTCCTGCACTGCTGGTGGAATGCAGACTGGTGCAGCCTCTGTGGAAAACAGTATGGAGATTCCTCAAAAAATTAAAAATCGAACTGCCTTTTGACTCAGCTATCCCACTTTTAGGAATATATCCCAAGAACACCATAGCACTGTTTCAAAAGAAGAAATGCACTCCCATGTTTATGGCAGCATTGTTAACAACAGCAAAGATCTGGAAACAGCCCAAGTGTCCGTCAGTGGACGAGTGGATTAAAAAGCTTTGGTCCATATATACTATGGAATACTACTCAGCCATAAGAAATGATGACATTGGATCATTTACAACAACATAGATGGACATTGATAACATTATACTGAGCGAAATAAGTAAATCAGAAAAAACTAAGAACTATATGATTCCATCCATAGGTGGGACATAAAAATGAGTCTCAGAGACATGGACAAGAGTGTGGTAGTTACGGGGTGGTGGGGAGGAGAGGGAGGGGTTGAGGGAAGAGAGGGGCACAAAGAAAACCAATTAGAAGGTGATGGAAGACAATTTGACTTTGGGTGATGGAAATGCAGCATAATCAAATGTCAAAATAACCTGAAGATGTTTTCTCTGAACATATGTACCCTGATTTATCAATGTCACCCCATTAAAATTAATAAAAAAATAAAGATTCCAGGAAGGGAGGTAGAGCTAAAATCAGTGTAGGTTGATATATAAATTTTGCCTCTTATTGAAAGGGAAAGGGAGTTCTTCAGATTACCTTAATCCTTTCAGAGAACTTAAAACCAAATAACCCTAGTTGTTCTTGTAAGTCAGGAGACTTCTATATTCTTTTTCCTCCATTTTCCAAAGAAAGGATAAGACAGAAAGCCTGACTTTTCCTTTTAAAATGGCGTTGCCAATATTAAGTTTTACAGTTCTCTGGCACCTTACCACATAAGTCCTTTCTTTGTTTCACTGTCTCCAGCTTTAATTAACATACTCTCAAAATCACCTGGGCTTGTGTTGTGAAATCTTTCCTGAACAATGTCAAGAACCCACACACTACAGGCTAGCCCCAGGCAGACCCATTCTGCACCTGGTCCTATCCAGGGACATAACAGTGTTCTCTTCTCTGTCTCACTGTTTGGCAGTTGTATATATAATGATGTGTTGGGCAAACAAGTGTACCACAAGTGTGTTAGGCTTGCAAACTTGTATTTTGCCTGAATCATGCAGGTGCTTGCCTCAGGAGGCCGATTATAGATTGCAGATTTTCTGCCTGTTTGGGAGGAGCCATTGTTTGCTATTGTTTGCTGGAAAAGGGGAACCCCTCCCAGCCTGTTTCACTTGGGAATCTGGAGAGAGATAGGAAGAAGTTTTCCCTACCTGTTTGCTCATCCACCATTACAAGACTGTAATAAACAGAATGCCTCAGCATTTTATGGCTCCACCATTCCTTTACTATCTGTTGTAAAGTACCATACCCCCAAATGTTGTAAAGTACAGTATCTCACTTCCACGGGTTTATGTAGAGACACCAAGTCCAGATGAATTTTGAAGGAGTTTTTTTTGTGTGTGTTTGTTTGTTTGTTTGTACAGGGACAGAGAGAGAGTCAGAGAGAGGAATAGATAGGGACAGACAGACAGGAACGAAGAGAGATGAGAAGCATCAATCATCAGTTTTTCGTTGCGACACCTTAGTTGTTCATTGATTGCTTTCTCATATGTGCCTTGACCACGGGCCTTCAGCAGACTGAGTAACCCCTTGCTGGAGCCAGTGACCTTGGGTCTAAGCTGGTGAGATTTTGCTCAAACCAAATGAGCCTGTGCTCAAGCTGGCAACCTCAGGGTCTCAAACCTGGGTCCTCGGCATCCCAGTCCAATGCTCTATCCACTGTCCCACTGCCTGATCAGGTAGTCAGGCTTCTTTTTCATTCTCTTAAAAATTCCTCTATTTATGAAATTATGTCTTTAACTCTGTTTGTTGTTGAAAACTTATTTTAACTCTTATCTTTTACTTTTTCCCCATATGCTTTTCTGGTCAAATTAGTCTACTAACTGTAAGGCCAGTAGCCGCAGCCACCATTATAGCCGCCTGGCCAGTGCAGGTTCGCATTGGTTTCGGACAGATGGTAATGAAACAATGGAGCCATTAACTGGTGGGCCATTAGCTTCCTAGCTTGCATCCGGTAGGCAAGTAAAAACACACACTGGGCTCCAAAACCCACTCATTCAGTGCCCACAAAGCTACTGACTTATCCAGTTTCCTAGAATCAAAAATTTCTAGCTCACTAGCCTTATTCATCTCTGTTCCCCATCTCCTTCTCTCTGCACAAACTTTACAAAAACTGGCTTCTCTTTCAGCATTCTGCCATGTTGGCTGTTTCTTCTGGCCTTCTCCACGTGGCCTTTCTCTGCTCTCCCACAGCATGAGCTCCTTCTAGAACATAATCACTCTTCTCCCAGAACAACGTTGTTGGGCAGATAAAATATATTATGCTCACATTGTTAAAGATGGCGCTGTTGCTTGACCTGTGGTGGCGCAGTGGATAAAGCATCGATCTGGAAATGCTGAGGTCGCCGGTTCGAAACCCTGGGCTTGCCTGGTCAAGGCACATATGGGAGTTGATGCTTCCAGCTCCTCCCCCCCTTCTCTCTCTCTGTCTCTCCTCTCTCTCTCTCTGTCCCTCCCTCTCCTCTCTAAAAAAATGAATAAAATAAAAAATAATTAAAAAAAAAAAGATATTAAAAAAAAAAAAAAAAAAGATGGCGCTGTCTACATGGAAGCCCGTCGCCCAGGTGATATTAATGTGTGTTGGGGGCGGGCTGTGGGCAGGTAGGACCTTGTAGCCTGGGGCTTGGTTTTAGGACTAAGCCTTTCCCATCCTTTTTGATGTGGGGTGGTGCAAGCCCATCATGTCTCAGATAAGTGACTTTATATTAGAGACTTCCCTATTTTGTATATTGGATTAAAGGTTTTGATTTTTGCACTATAAAGTGGGGGTAGAGTGGGAGCTTGCTCTCGCAGTTTCTGAGATTAGCATTAGAGAGGAGAACAGAGAAAGGCCACGTGGAAGAGGCCAGGAGAAGCAGCCAAGATGGTGGAGTGCTGAGTGAGAAGCCAGTTTGTGCAGAGTTTGTGCAGGGAGAAGGAAAAAGATGGGGAACAGAGGTGAATAAGTCTGGTGAGCTAGAAACCTTTGATTCTAGGAAAACTCAGATAAGTCAATAGCTTTGTGAGCACAGAATGAGTAGGTTTTGGAGCCCAGTGTGTGTTTTTACTTGCCCGTCGAGTGCAAGCTAGGATTAAAGATGATGGCCCACCAGTTTTTGGCTCTGTTGTTTCATTACCATCTGTTGGAATCCAGTGTGAACCTGCATTGGCCAGGTGGCTGTGATGGTGGCCGTGGCAACTGGCTTTACAAACGTGATCTTTCTTCCTTTTAAAACCTTTTCGTGGCCCTGACAGGTTGGCTCAGCGGTAGAGCGTCGGCCTGGCGTGCGGGGAACCTGGGTTTGATTCCCGGCCAGGGCACATAGGAGAAGCACCCATTTGCTTCTCCACCCCCCCCTCCTTCCTCTCTGTCTCTCTCTACCCCTCCCGCAGCCAAGGCTCCATTGGAGCAAAGATGGCCCGGGCGCTGGGGATGGCTCCTTGGCCTCTGCCCCAGGCGCTAGAGTGGCTCTGGTCGCGGCAGAGCGATGCCCCGGAGGGGCAGAGCATCGCCCCCTGGTGGACAGAGCGTCGCCCCCTGGTGGGCGTGCTGGGTGGATCCTGGTCGGGCACATGTGGGAGTCTGTCTGACTGTCTCTCCCCGTTTCCAGCTTCAGAAAAAAAAAATACAAAAAAAAACCCACAAACCTTTTCGTGTGAAAATCCTCCCCCAACACATATTAACATAATCACGCCAATGCCAAATAATCACCTGGGTAACAGGCTTCCACGTGGGCAGTGCCATCTTTAACAAAGTGAGCATAATATATTTTATCTGCTCAACACTAACTATGAATGTTTTATCCATTTTATCCCTCTCATTTTTTTAAATATCATTCTTCCTAAATGTAGAATGCCTTCCACCAAAGTAGCTACTTATTCGATTCCAATTCCTGTTTCAGGAGGCATTTTTCTGACATATAACTCATGGTATTCTTTCTCTTCCTGTAGTATACATTTTCTGCTATCTTTTGATATTAGTATAATGCTCAGGAAAGGGCATATTTGAGCCCTAGAATTTCTGTATAAACACAATATTACCTTCACCCAAACATGTATTTTGGAGCTAGTCTTTTCAGAGGAACATGCTAAATACCTGTGGCATTGAAGATGTATGAAATGTGCTTTGTGATCTCTATGTACAAAAGTTAGAATAAAGATCTGTTCATCTATTATCTCTCCATATCCATCCATAGGGGTAGATTCACACATTCATCGTGTAAGGCCAGTGGCTGTGGCCATGCAGGTCCCCATTGGATTCGGGTGGATGTGTGGTAAGGTGCCAGAGAACTGTAAAACTTAGTATTGACAATGCCATTTTAAAAGGAAAAGCAGGCTTTCTGTCCTGTCCTTTCTTTGGAAAATGGAGGGAGAAGGATATGAAAATCTCCTGACTTACAAGGACAACTGGGTCATTTGGTTTTAGTTCTTTGAAAGAATTAAGGTTATCTGAAGAGCTTACTTTCCCTTTCAAGAAGACAAAATTTACATACCACCCTACACTGATTTTAGCTCTCCCTCCCTTCCTGGAATTCTGAGATTACTGTGTACCTCTAAGAAAGGAAAAGAGATAGATACTAAAAGGCTTTGTGAATGTCTTTGATTGAAAGTTTTAAACTTTTTTTAAATCCCCTAGACAAATGTTATAATTTTGTTAATGATTATGCCATGCTGTCATGCTCCCCCCAACCTGTATGTGGTCAAAGGGTATATAACCAACTTCTGAAATACATTTGGGGCTGCACAATTTGGGTCTGCTATGACCTGTGTCAGTCACATGAGGCCAGCATATTAATAAATCTCCTCCTTTTAATAAAACCCTTCAAAATTTGCCTGGCAAAGCGGTGGCGCAGTGGATAGAGCGTTAGACTGGGATGCAGAAGGACACAGGTTCGAGACCCTGAGGTTGCCAGCTTGAGCGCAGGCTCATCTGGCTTGAGCAAAAAGCTCACCAACTTGGTCCCAAGGTCACTGGCTCAAGCAAGGAGTTCCTCGGTCTGCTGAAGGCCTGCAATAAAAAACTAATGATTGATGCTTCTTATCTCTCCATTTCTGTCTGTCTGTCCCTGTCTATCCCTCTCTCTAACTCCCTCTCTGTCTCTGTAAAAATAAATAAATAAATAAATAAATACAAACATTTAAAAAAAAAAAGCCTGACCTGTGGTGGCACAGTGGATAAAGTGTCGACCTGGATTGCTGAGGTCACTGGTTTAAAACCCTGAGCTTGCTTAGTCAAGGCATATACGAGAATAAAAAAGAAGTTTATACAAAAAAATGATTGAAAGAATCACAAGACTTGTTGACCAATGGTATATGGCCTTCATTGATTTAATCAACATGGAAGAGGTAATTCAGACAAACATGAAGGATTGGTAGAATAAACACCCCACACACACACACACATACACACATGTACACATACACAAAAAGAAGATAGAGACTGAGTACTGACTAAATATGGTCACATATCATCAAGTCCAATTTCCAACCAAGCACTTAAAGAAATTCATAATCTTACATTGATTCTTTTGCCTAACTTTCAGCTTTATCTTAATTCTTTTTATCTTTTTGCAGAATACATTTTCAAAAGAAAGATGCTTTTATAGCCCCTTTAAAAAAAAACTGCCCCAATGTCACCATAGGATTAGTGTTCCAAAAAGTCTAAAAATGTATAGTTGGACTTAAACTCCTTTAGAGCCATAGTAATTGATAGGGTTGCAGGTGGGGGTTATGACCCTCTCCTCCCTTAAGTGGACAAAGGGACACTGACAAACTGGATGTTCCAGGACACGGCCCTCTGGGCATCCGGGTGACTAACCTGGGTTTGGAAGGTCCCCTAGCTTATTTACAGTTAATCTTACATAGGTCACTGAAAGCTACATTTTTCCTTAATGACTACCAGCCCCATCCTCGAATCCTCTATTTAACCCTACCTGTTAGAAAACCGGGGCCTGCTCTCCCTTACCAGATGAGACAGCCCAGCAGGTCCTCTCTCAATAAAGCCTGTTACACTGGTCTTTTGGACTCCGATTGCTTCTATCAGTAATCAATCAGCACATCTTCCCTCAAACTTCAACATTTTCTATTTTCATTTCTTAAGAGCTGGTGTGGGAATTTCTGAATAAATATTTTAAAATTAAGGTTCTGAAATTAACTAAAAAATTATATAAGAAAAATGGAAGAACTTATAACTTAAAAGAGACTGAAGAGATCTGTCAACCAATTCCACTGTCAACCAATTCCAATGTTTAGACCTTATTTGGGTTTTAATTTGAACAAATAAATCATTATAAAATCATTTATGAGATAATTGGGAAAACTTGAACACTAGATAGTTGATATTATAAAATTATTACTCAATTTTAGATATGATAGTTGTTCATGATAATGTTTTTAGAAAAGAATGCTTCTCTTTTAGAGATACATACTGAAATACTTGGAAGTGAAATAATATATCTAAGAGTCTCTTCTAAATAACATAGAGTAGGCAAAATCAGTTATTGATGTGGATAAAATAAAATTGGCCATGAGTTAATAATTGTTTTGTGTATGTTTTATATTATCCCAAGAAAAAATCATATTACCAAATATTCACCTGTGATGCATATTCATTTATATAAAACATAATTATAAGGTATTTTCTCCTCTGAGGAAGAAGGAAGGGTATAGCTACAAAGTGTGGAATAGCAAAAGCTTTATTTAGTAGAGCACTTCCCGGATGATGTTCTCTGGTCTGCCAGACGTGGGCCAGAGAAGTCACGTGGGGGGATCTGCATGGGGGTAATTTATAGGGTTGGGAGGGTGAAGGCGAGTTGACATGACATGGTGAAGTTTCATTGGACAACAGATGGTTGCTCTTTTTCAAAGTACTCCTGGGAAGTTTCTTTTGGCACGCATCAGTATAGGTGGTTCCAGCCAAAGTTCCTGGGTCTGGTTCCTCACGTGACCTTCCCCCATTGCCAACCGACCTCACATTCGACCTTTTATGTTAGATAGGGATGCTGCTGTTCATCTGGCTACTTCCTGCTGGTTAGGGGCATCGTGGGGAGGGGAGGTCGAAAGGTGGTGGCTTTGAGGGGAGTCACATATATCGGTGTAGGAGCATCTGTTTGATTGTGACTTGAGGAACCTCACAGATGTGGTCCTGTAAGAATTTTTTTTTTTTTTTTTTTGTATTTTTCTGAAGCTGGAAACGGGGAGAGACAGTCAGACAGACTCCTGCATGCGCCTGACCGGGATCCACCCGGCACGCCCACCAGGGGCGACGCTCTGCCCACCAGGGGGCGATGCTCTGCCCCTCCGGGGCGTCGCTCCGCCGTGACCAGAGCCACTATAGCACCTGGGGCAGAGGCCAAGGAGCCATCCCCAGCGCCCGGGCCATCTTTGCTCCAATGGAGCTTTGGCTGCGGGAGGGGAAGAGAGAGACAGAGAGGAAGGACGGGGGGGGGGGGGAGCAAATGGGCGCTTCTCCTATGTGCCCTAGCCGGGAATCGAACCCGGGTCCCCTGCATGCCAGGCCGACGCTCTACTGCTGAGCCAACTGGCCAGGGAAGTCCTGTAAGAATTTTTAAAAGAGGAACAAATATGAGTAATATGCTGATAATTAGAAGAGGATTTAGGATAGGGGCAACCCACGTGAGGATGAGTGACTGCAATCAGGAGTTAAGCGGGTTGTAGGAGGAGAGATTCCTGCACAGTTTCTTTTGCAGACGGTTGGGGACATTGATGTTTTCTTCCATCAGGCCAGTCTCATTGAACAGCACTGCTCCCTGCTTTAGCTCACTCTGGTTGCAGGTTCCCGGTGGGAGGGACAGGAGCCACAAGGGGATCTACAGGGCCCAACCTTTTAGTGAGCCAGAGACGAGTAGGGCCCACTGGTTCCGACTGCCAGCAGTCCTGCATGGGGGCAAGCTTGAGGTGAGAGACATGGTTAGAAATGAGGGTAGTATTGATTATGAGGGAGCCCTTGGTAGTGAGGAATGGTAGGAGTAAGTGGAAAGATGTTGTCAACTGGATAGTGGTTTCAAGACTTTGTAGAATGTCTTGACCTAGAAGGGGTACAGGGCATGAGGGCATAACTAAGAACGAGTGCAAAAAGGGGATTCCGTCCAAACTGCATGTCAGGGGTGGCATGTGAAGGGGAAAAAAAGGGGTCCCATCCACTCCCATAACCAAGACCTGTGAGGGAACTAGAGGTCCAGAGTGTGATGGCAAAACAGAGAAGGTAGCCCCCATGTCCACAAGAAATGAAATGGACTTACCCACTACCTGCAGTATTACCCTGGGCTCGACGAGGGTGATGGGGGTCTCCAAGTCTGGGCCACATCAGTCATCCATGAGGTCTAGGAGTTAGAGTGGTGGGCCTGCCTGGCTGGCTTGGCCTCCCTTTGGGTGGCTTGTCCTCCACATAGAGGTGCTGAGGACAAGCCTGTTGCCCAAAAGAGGCAATCGGGCTGCTTGCAGTCAGGGCAGGGCTCAGTGGGCAGCCACGGGCAGGGGCACTGCTGGGACCAGTGACCCTCTTTACAGTCCAGACTTGGGTTGGGCACCTCCTGTGCCTTGCCCTTGTTGCTCTGCCGGCCTCAGGGCTGCCACAAGAGCCTGGGTTCGGAGAGTCACCTTCTGCTGCATGCAGGCCTGGCGAGCAGCCTTGGCCTTTTCCTACTAGCGGTGGCCATTAAAAACTTTAAATACCATGTTCACAGGTCTTGGATAGGGGTTTGGGGGTGAGAATAAGAGGAGAGGGGCTCCTGGGGAGCCTGGCACCCAGATCCGCTGGAAACACCAGAGCCAGAGGTAGGACAAGACCAGGCTTTCCTGCAAGAAGACCAGGGTTGGGCCATGGGGTCAGGAAATCCATGTGAGGGCCAATGGCCAGTGGAGGAGGGCCTGATGGGGGAGGGGCTTAGGAACACAACGGAGAAAGGAGGGGCCCCTGGCCAGGAGGGGAAGGGAAAGAGGGACTGGTATTTGCAAGTGAATAAGAAACAGGATCCCTCGAAGGGAGGGGAGGAACCTGATAGGATGGAGGGAGCTGTGAAAGAGGGAAAGAGAGTTGGGGGTTGGCAGAGGAGGAAAGATCAGGAGTGGAGGGTTTAGCTAAGGTTTCTCTGGCCAAAAAGGGCCTGTGCCGTAGAACAGGCAGCACAGAGATTAGGACGGTTGTGCAAATACTAGAAGCCCTGAACCATTTCCCAGTTCCTTGGCAATAATTAAATTGGTGAGGGTGTAAAAATTGAAAGTCTCTTCAGGAGGCCACGTGGTCTGGTTATCCAGTTGGTTCTGTGGCCTGGCCACTGTGGAGAAGAAGACCAGTTTCTTCTTCTTTAGGAAGGGAGAGATTTCAGATAAGGCACTACAGGAGTATTTTTGGATCACATTCAGATCCCCATGACTCTATGGCCACCCTCAGTCCTCGGAGTGGTCAGAGATGAGAATTGGCGTCCCTCAACTCAAGCTCTTGCCACTGGATGGTTAGGTAGTGTAAAGCCAGTAGCCACAGCCACCATCACAGCTGCCTGGCCCATGCAGGTTCGCATTAGATTCAGACAGTCGGTAATGAAACAACAGAGCCAAGAACTGGTGGGCCATTAACTTTAATCCTAGCTTGCACCTGGCAGGCAAGTAAAAACACACACTGGGCTCCAAAACCCACCCATTCAGTGCTCACAAAGCTACTGACTTATCCGAGTTTCCTAGAATCAAAGGTTTCTAGCTCCCCATTCACCTCTGTTCCCCATCTCCTTCTCTGTACAAACTCTGCACAAACTGGTTTCTCCTTCAGCATTCTGCTATCTTGGCTGCCTCTCCTCTCTTCCATGTGGCCTTTCTCTGCTCTCCTCTAGCATGAGATCCTCTTAGAATGTAATCACTCTTCCCCTGGAACAACGTGATCTCTCTTCCTTTTAAAACCTTTTGGTGTGAAAGCCCTCCCCTAGCACATATTAACATAATCACGCCCATCCCAAGCAAGAAGGGTAATTAATATTATCACCTGGGTGATGGGCTTCCACGTGGGCAGCACCATCTTTAACAAAGTGAGCATAATATATTTTTTCTGCCCAACAGGTAGAGTGAATGTGTCTGGGACGTCTCCATGGGCACACACGCACCTGGAACAGATAAGAGGTCCCTGACGCAGCTGCGATGATGTACAGGAAGTCTTGGTGAAAAGAACTGAGGGGAGACTAGAGGCAGGGGACTTACCGCACCGTATGCCGAAGTGGGTTGAAAGTCAGAGATCCTGGTTCTTCCTAGGAAGGGAAGGGGAGAGGAGCGGCCTTGGCAGGCTTCTAACTCCTCTAGGGTTTTGGCACCAAATGTAAGATATTTTCCCTGCTGAGGAAGAAGGAAGGACATAGCCACAAAGTGTGGAATAGCAAAAGCTTTATTTAGTAGTGTTATAAGGTACCAAAAGTTACAGAATTAATATTAATATTTTAGGAAGCTTAAAGAACATTTTATTAATTTGGGCTAGGTGAGAAGAGAGATTTTGTAAATGATCTTTGTACTTGTGTGATTAGCATCAAAACCAGGATGGCTGATAGCATTGTATTGTAAATGCAGAGGGGAAGGAGATTTGGATTCTCTGACCTCCCCCCACACCTATAAGGAAGCGAGTGAATAGCTAGCCAGGTGCAGGAAGAGAAAGATTAAATTAAACCTTTTCTTATATTGATGGGCCATTAACAGGCATTTGTCCCCATGGAAACTACCTCTCCCCTCCTGAAAGCATGTAGTTAATATATATATTATATATATATATATGAACAAAGGAATGGCAGGAGAACACTAGAAAGGATAGGAATATCTTTTAATATGTAGAGTGACATTTTTACTATTGTGTTACCTTATGAGTTTTAATGTGTAGAAACGTCTTTTTATGAATCCTATAGATGAATGTTATAAACTTGCTAATGAATTGTGTCTCATCCCCCCCTTCATCCTTATCCCAAACCTGTATAGGTGAAAACAAAGGTTATAAGCTTATGCCATGATGTCAGGCTTTTTTCCTTGCCCATGTATAATTAAGGGTATATAACCAGCCCCTAGAATATTATAGGTGCACACGATTTGGGACTGCTGCCCCATGTAAGCTATATGCAGCCAGCATATTTAATAAATTTCCTCCTTTAATAAAACTCTTCAAAACTCATCTGGACTTGGTGTCTCTACAAAAACCTGTGAAATTGTGGATTGGGTACTTTACAATAGTACAACAGTAGAGCACTTCCCAGACAATGTTCTCTGGTCCACGAGACGGGGGCCAGAGAAGTTGTGTGGGGCAATCTGCGTGAGGATAATTTATAGGGTTGGGAGGGTGAAGGCGAGTTGATATGATGTGGTGAAATTTCATTGGCTGACAGATGGTCGCTCTTCTTCAAAGGACTCCTGGGGAGTTTCTTTTGGGGTGCATGGGTGTAGGTAGTTCCAACCAAAGTTCTCGGGTCTGGTTCCTCACGTGACCTTCCCCTATTGCCAACTGACCTCACAATAATGAAAAGATCCAGTCACAACACTTCCCTATTGAGTCCTACAGGTACCATCAAGCCTTTTTAATATTGATTAATTTACAAAAATTACTTAAAGGGCAAAAAATAAAACTTTATGTTAAAAAATGTGTTTTACAAAGAACTTTTATACACATAACTCATAAGTGTAGACTTCAGTTAGTTTTCTCAGAATTACTGATATCAATTACAATTTCACTTAAGCTTTACAAATAGTAAAATTATAATAACCAATTAGAAACAAAAATATTGCTGGGGATACTAAACTTCCTAATATGAAATAAATACATTTGCAATTGATTAATCTAAACTACCTTCTCGTCATTAACTGAGCATTTCTCTCTTGCTTTCCTGGGACCCTGAGCACCAGCAACTACCTTACATGTGGGCTGGCTGGCCATAGAAGCCGGGTCAGAGCCCTAAGAAGGCATTGAACTGGAGAGCTGCTTCCTAACTCAGGCCTTATGATACCTGTTGAATTAGCAGAAGCACTAGCCAAACTGGAGTTACAGCAAATTCCTAGGGGAAAAGTCCAGGTCAAGGTTGAGCTCTGAGGAAGAAACTGAGCAGCAAAGGGCAGAATTAGAGCTTCTTGAATCAAGAAGCATTTGAAACCTCAATTATAGCATCAAGGTCTGATGCCAGGAGCAAGTAGCTTCTGATGGTATTTAGAAGTGTAACCCCAATGTTTTCTTTTCATTGTAAGAATGGGAAATTGCTATCTGGAAATGTAAATAATTCATTTCTGAGTAACAAGACAAAGGATGGAAAAAATAACACTTTGGTCTAGAGAGGGTAGGTTCACCAACCCTTAAAGCCAAACTTGAGTACAATAGAGCTGTGTTAATTCCAGTGGAGTTTGGAAATTGGTGTGAAAGAAAGTCTTTTCTGAGAAGCACTTCCTATTAAGGAACAGTTGTTACCAGTTAGAAGTTTGAACTGCCAACAGCAGGATGAAATTAAAACATAAACAAAACAAAAAAATGATGACTAAAGTTAAATTTTTTCCCTGATGTTCAAAAGCCTAGAGAGGAGAGAGATATGAAAAGACTCAGTAGTACAGACAGACCTGAAAAAATGGCTCTGACAATATTTGAGTGGGGCATGCCTTTGGACATTCTTGATTTACTTAAGACACTTAATAAATTATGCCTTGGTGCCATTTTAGTACATTAGGAGGGGGAACAGTAGTGCCTGTAGCTCTGAAAAAGCATGTGCCAGACACTGAAATGGTTGGCAGTAGGGAACTATGAAGAGAGGAAGGTTCATAACACCTTAAAAATATTTGGAATGTGTTAGATCAGCCGAATGACACAACCCATCGGTATGTCTCTGACAAAAGCAGCAAAAGGTAAGTATTTACATGCATACTTGAAGTAATACTTGAAGATATGTTGAAGTTGATTAAAAGAAGATAATGAGTTTAAGAAATGCCTGAAAATGAACTTCCTGCTGAGTTTAGATTCAAAGGCTGTTATAAGAGTTCAGACTCCAAAGTGCTTAGCTCTCACCAGAGGTAACTGGGTCAATTGTAAGGCAATGTTGATTAGAGCACAATTCAATTTCTACCTTCCTGGAAAGGAAAGCAAATAAATCCACCATAAATTTGTGTTAATTTATGAAGAGAATCTAAGACATTGCTGAATATTAGAAAAAACAAGAAATTTTAAACATTCACTAAAATACTATTTTGAATTGTCCCTTTTATTAAGCACTTTCCGCAAATGGTTCCATTTAATCTTACAACAATCCTATAATTTTGTTTTATCCCCTTCTCAAAAATGGTTAAGTAACACTTGCCAAAAAAAATTACAAATAATAAGCAGCTGAGCCAGGATCTGAACCAGACATGTGCTTTCCACTATGAACCCAGTTCTTTTAAAATAATGTGTATAATTGTCCAAGAAAAATAGGAAACTAGACAGAGAAACAAGGAAGGTAAGGAAATGGGGTTATGAGCTAGAAAGCAGAAACACAATCTCCTTCAAATCGTGAAAGGACATACTCAAGAGCTACTGAATGAATGGATTTTTTTGCTTGTTTTTTTTTTTTGTATTTTTCTGAAGTTGGAAACGGGGAGGCAGTCAGACAGACTCCTGCATGCGTCCAACCAAGATCCACTTGGCATGCCCACCAGGGGAAGATGCTCTGCCCATCTGGGGCATTGCTCTGTTGCAACCAGGGCCATTCTAGCACCTGAGGCAGAGGCCATGGAGCCATCCTCAGCGCCTGGGCCAACTTTGCTCCAATGGAGCCTTGGCTGCGGGAGGGGAAGAGAGAAACAGAGAGGAAGGAGAGGGGGAGGGGTGGAGAAGCAGATGGGCGCTTCTCCTGTGTGCCCTGGCCAGGAATTGAACCCAGGACTCCTGCACACCAGGCCGACACTCTACCACTGAGCCAACTGGCCAGGGTCAATGAATGGATATTGACATTGACTTTAATCAACTCCTTAGACTCATGTGTGAATATATTCGATTCTATACAGTTTTATCACACATGTAGGTTTGTGATCCACCACCACTGTGAAGATACAGAATAGTTCATAAGCAGAAAGATCCCTCATGTTGCCTTTTTATAACAACACCCACCTCCCTCCTGGCTATCTTCCCATCCCTAACCCCTGGCAACCACTAATCCAGTTTCCATTTCTAAAATTATGTTATTTAAAAGTGTTATATAAATAGAATAATACAGTATGTAATCTTTTGGGATTAGGTTTTTTTTTTTTTTCATTTGGCGTAATTCCTTTAACACCCATTTAAGTTTCTGTGTCAAGAGTCTGTTCCTTTTAACTGCCAAGTCGTTTTCCACGGTATGAATATACTAGTGTGTTTCACAATTCACCTACTGAGAAACATCTGGACTATTTCTAGTTTTTCACTAGTAGGAATAAAGGTGATAAAAAACATTCATGTACAGGTTTTGTGTGAATATAATTCTTCATCTCTCTGGGAGTGAATCATATGGTAGTTGCATGTTTATATTTTTAGAAAACTGTCAGACTGTTTCGAGAGAGGCTGATCATTGAACAATACTGACAACAATGTATGAATGACTCAGTTTCTCCACATTCTAGCCAGCATTTGCTATCAGCATTTTTTACTTTAGCTATTCTAATAGTTGTATAGTGTTATCTGTGATCTTAATTTGCATTTCCCTAATGGCTAATGATGTTAAACATCTTTTCACGTGCTTATTTTCCAATGACATATACTCTTCAGTGAAATATCCATTAGTGCTTTTTGCCTGATTCCTAATTGGATTGTTTGTTTCACTGATGGGTTTTGAGAGTTCTTTATCTATTTTAGATATTAGTCTTTAGTCAGATATATGGTTTTAAAATATTTTCTTCCAGATGGCAGCTTGTCTTTCAACCTCTTCACACGGTATTTTGCAGAGCAAAAGTTTTTTGTTTTAATAATGTCTAATTTATCAATCTTTCCTTTATAAATTATGCTTTTGGGTTCAAGTCTAAAAATTCTTTGTCTAGCCCTGTATCCCAAGATTTTTCTCCTATTTTTTAAATGCACTATATAGTTTAATACTTTACATTCAAATTTTAGATCCCATAACATTCTTCTGTGTGCTTTTTTTCTAAAAGTTTTTGAACTTTATGTTTTACATTTAAGTTCAGGATTCATTTTGAGTTAATTTTTAGGTAAGGTATGAGGTTTAAATTAAGATTTACTTTTTTGCTTGTAATGTCCAATTACTCTAGCACTGTTTGTCAGAAAGGCTCACTTTTCTCCATTGATTTGCTTTTGCTTTGGTCAAAAGTCAACATGTAGAACTGGGCCAATGTTGCAACGCAATGCTCAGAAGGAAACATCTGAGTTCCCAGGAAGTCCAATGAGGGTCTTTATTTGGATAAAATCACCTCAGCAGTGCACTCACTGTGATGATTTTGAAATCTGGAAACTTGACCTCTGCCTAACCTGGAAAGTGTGACTGATCTCTCTGCTCTTTGTCCAGACCTTGATAACTTCCTTCTGTATTTCTGTATCCTTTATATAAACAAATGATTTGATTTACCCAAATATCTGATCTCATCAATCTAAGCTTTCTCTTGACATTTGCCAGCATTGTAAATACTATCACTGAGCAGATTAGTGGTCACAATGGGGTTGATGGAAAGTCCCCACACCCATTATGTCTAAATATCTGTGAGAAAATAATTGGGACAATTCATGGCAGAGGTATGATATTGCCAAGCCCAGGTTATCTTACCAGCCATAGTATGGGATACTCAAGGCCTTGAGATGTATAATGGGAGGTAGAACTTACCAGTGGGACATAAAAACTACACCCTTAATTCCCAAAGATCTGATCTAGTGGAATGACTTGGAGAGCAACACCAAGAAAAGCTATTACCCTGGCTATTGTTAATGCACTGGTGAAAATCAGTGAGCCGACAGAGGGAGCCAAAACAACACGGATGAAATTTCTGAATACTAGGATTTAGTGTCCCACAAAACTGGTGGCATAGTAAACTTAGAAATATCAGGTATAGATGTAAAAGAGGGAAAATACGGTAGCCAGTGAAAACATTGAAAGGATGAGCTCTACTGTGAGGAAAATGGCAGTTTCTCCTGTATCTGAATGCTTTATTTGTAAGGATATTCTAAGTAAATGGAAAGACCTGCTATTACCTCCCAGATCACTAGAGTATGGAGGATCCACCCTCCCTGTTTCCAATGTTTTATTTAATTTTTTAATTTTATTCTACTACAGTTTGCATTGAACACTGTTTTGTACTAGTTTAAGATAGACAGTACAGCAGATAGACATTCATATAGGTAATAAAATATTCCTTCTGATAATTCAAGTGCCCACCTGGCACCATAAATAGTTATTATAGTATTGATAACTATATTCCCTATCCTTTTCCTTACGTCCACTTGTTTCACTTAATTTTTATTGAGGCCCTGGCTGGTTGGTTCAGTGGTAGAATGTCAACCTGCATGTGGATGTCCGGGTTTAATTCCCGGTCAGGGCACACAAGAGAAGCAAACATCTGCTTCTCCACTCCTCTCACTTCTCTTTCTCTCTTTCCCTCCCACAGCCATGGCTCAATTCATTCAGCGAGATGGCCTTAGGCGCTGAGGATGCCTCCTCAGGTGCTAAAAAAAATTGGCTTCATTGCTGAGCAACAAACAGAGCAATGGCCCCAGATGGGCAGAGCATCATCCCCAGTGGGCTTGCTGGATGGATCTCAGTCCGGGGCACATATGGGAGTCTGCCTCTCTGCCTCCTCTCCTCTCACAAAAAATAAATAAAAAATAAAAATAAGAAAAAAATAAAAATATTTATTGAAGTAGTTTATACACACAAAAAAGCATATCTTAAGTATAGAGCTAGTTTACTTTTCACAACTAAATCTCACCTGTGAAACACCGCTCAGATGAAGAAACAAAGCATTGCTTGAATCTTCACAGTCCTCTTGCCCCCTTTTTAAGAGATTGCTATACTGACTTTGACCACTACAGATTACTTTTGCCTGTTTTTGTACATTACATAAATTAAATAAAGCAGTAGGTACTAGTCTGTGTCTGGCATCTTTTATTAAACATTTTAGGTTTTGAAATTAATTTCATTGTTGTGGTATATTTCATCATGTGACATATCTTAGTTAATTTATCCGCTCTACCACACATGAACATTTGGGTAGTTTCCAGTTTGGGGTCATTGCAGATAGGGATGCTACAAACATTATACTACAGGTCCATTGTTGGACAGGTGTGTGTATTTCCGGGGTATAATACCTACGGGTGAAATAGCCAGATCATAAAGTAAACACATATTCAGCTTTAGTAGTTACTACTAGAGAATTTTCCAAGGCAGATGGATGAATTTACACTTTCATCAATAATTTTTGAGAGTTATGATTGCAATATATTTTTGTTAACACTTGCTATTTTATCATTTTAGCAATTGTTTTGGATATGTAGTAAAACAGCACTGTGCCTTGTTTTCTAGTATAGTTGCTCTTTTTTTGCTGCTAGCTACAAGTCCAGTTTACCTTCTCAGTATGTAACAACTGTAACTACACTTGAAATTCCTTATGAAGAGACAGCCTGATCCCTCCTGTATGTGTGAGTGGTCTTTGTGTGTATATGTTTCCTTGACCTACCTTAACTCTTAGGGAAATCAATAACCATTTAAGACATGCAACCATATTTTTCCCTTCACCTCTCTTCTCTTAAAAAGCAAAATTCACTTGAAGTTGCTTTACTTCTCCAAAGTTCTACTACACATAAAGTTCACAATTAAAGGAGCAAATGTATTTCTAAAAAGAGTTCACTTATGTTCTGTAATTTTTCTGCAATATAGTACACTAACATATTGTTCTTCAGCTGTGTCAGTTTAGATTAAACCCTTTCACATATAGGACTCTTTACTTTTTTTAATATAATTTTTAAAAAATCACTCAATTTATTTAAACTAATAAAAAACAAAAACAGTTCACTCATTTCTCTCACTTTCCACTTAGCATAATGTCCTTGAGGTCCATGCATGTTTTTGTCCAGCCAAGTACTGTGGTTTTAATTTTAATTTCCTGATGACTAATGAAGTTAATATCTTTTATATGTATATAGTCCAGTTGAAAATTCTTTTTCTGAATACTCTTCAGGATTTTTGTCCATTCTTTTGGTGGATTGATAATATTTTTCTCATTGATTTGTAAGTCCTTAATTAGGTGTAGATATTACAAATATCACTTCCTAGCTGCAGTTTGCTCTCTCAACCTTTTATTGGTATCTGTATTAGCTTACTAAAATTCCCATAACAAAATTACAGATTAAGTGGCTTAAACAACAGAGATTTATTTTATCATAGTTATGGAGACTGAAAGTCTGAGAGCAAAGTGTTAAGGTTTAGATTTTAATGAGGGCTAGCAGTCTGTCCCAAGTCTCTCCTTGTCTTACCAATGTCCATATTTTTTTTTTTGCTGTATCTTTACATGGTCATCCATTTGCATGCACTGTTGCCTGATATTTCTGTGTGTGTCCATATTGGATTAGGGCCCACCTAAAGACCTGATTTTAACTTAATCACCATTTTAAAGAACTTATCTTCAAATATACTTAAATTCTGAGATACTAGAGTACTTCAGATTTGAACATATGAATTTGGGGGGTGAAATTAAGTGGCTTTCTTATTTTGAGATAAAATTGATATACCACAAAATTTACCACTTTAAAGTGTACAGTTCATAAGATTGTGCAACCATTACCACTGTCTAATTCCAGGTCCTTTTTATCACCCCATACTTTTTTTTTTTTTTTTAGAGAGAGAGAGAGAGAGAGGGATAGACAGGGACAGACAGACAGGAACGGAGAGAGATGAGAAGCATCAATCATTAGTTTTTCACTGCACGTTGCAACACCTTAGTTGTTCATTGATTGCTTTCTCATATGTGCCTTGACCGCAGGCCTTCAGCAGACCGAGTAACCCCTTGCTGGAGCCAGCAACCTTGGGTTCAAGCTGGTGGGCTTTTTGCTCAAACCAGATGAGCCTGCGCTCAATCTGGCAACCTCGGGGTCTCAAACCTGGGTCCTCTGCATCCCAGTCCAATGCTCTATCCACTGTGCCACCACCTGGTCAGGCTCACCCCATACTTTTTAGCAATCTCTCCTCATTCCCTCTCTACATCTACTTTCTGTGTCTATAGATTTGCCTATTCTGAAAATTCTATATAAATTAAGTCAGACAATATGTGGTTTTTAGGGCTGGTTTCTTTTGCAGAATAATGTTTTTGAAGTTCATCCAGGTTGTAGCATGTGTCAGTACTTCATTACTTCTCAAGGCTAAATAATCGAACATTGTATGGATACACCATACTTGTTCATTTATTTATCAGTTGGATTGTTTCTACTTTTTGGATATTATAAATAATGTTGCCTGTGAAGATTTTATTCATGTGTTTATATGAAGATAGGCTTTCAACACTTGTGGATACAGCATTAGGAATAAACTGCTAGGTCACATGCTAACTAATATTTTGAGGAACTGATGAACTTTTTCACAGCAACTAAAGATTTTACACTTCTATCAGGAATGTTGAGTGTTTCAGTTTCTTCACATCTTCTCCAACACATGTGATTTTCCTTTTCAAAAATATGTAGTCATCCAGTTGGGTGGGAAGTGGTACATCACTGTGGTTTTAATTTTTATTTCCCTAACGACCAATGATACCGAGTATCTTTTTGTGTGCTTATTGGTTATTTGTACTTCTCTCTAGAAGCCTTAATGAAATCTTTAAGTAAATAGAAGTGCTTATTTTAATATTAGACAATTTACAACATTTTTTCATAAAAATAAAAATTTTTCATTCTCCATATTGTTGTATATACTAAATATTTGCTTACTTCAGAATCATAAAGCAGACTTCTGGTCAAGATGGCAGTTTTAGTCAGTGCAGCACTCAAATCTTTCCACAATCACATCAAAATTACAAGCGAACTACAGAACAACTATCATTCAGAACTGCCTGCCTGAAATATAGCTGAATGGAAGTCATACAAGTAGGGATTTAAAGAAGAAGCCATATCAATACTGGTAGAAGGGGTGGAGATGCAGAACAGGCTGGTACCACACTTGTGTGGCAGATAAAAATTGATAGATCTTCTCTAAAGACTGGGGGGTCCCAGCCCCACACCTGGTTGCACAACCCAGAATTCCAGCATTAGAAAGAGAAGTTCCCATAACTTCTGGTTTTAAAAACCAGCAGGGATTGTGGCTAAGTGAGATGGAAGCCTGCTGGAGTCCCAGACAGTTTCTCTTAAAGGACTCACAAATGGACTAACTCAGATTCACTCACTGTGTGCTTCAGCATTGGAGCAGCAGATTAAAAGAAACTGCAATACTAAATACCAGAAAAACTGAATTATCTGGCACCAGGACTGTAATGGAGGGGGGAGGGCAACTTTCTGCTAGACAGAAGTTCTGGCAGAGGCCACTGTTCCTTTTCTGAGAAATGCCCTCCTCTCCACAGAGCCTGCAGGTGTATGCCACATCTGAGTCTCCATCAACCTAGCAGTGTAGTGATTGCCAGGAAGTGGAGAGTTGGAAGAGGGTATAAGAAGGATAAGTGGTGATGAGCAAACACTTGACTTGGGGAAGTGGAAAACGCACAGTATGGTAAACAGAGATGTGTTTTAGAAGTGGGCACCTGAAACCTGTATAATTATGTTAACCACTGTGACCTTAATAAATTCAATGAAAAAAGAAAAAGAAATTACAAAAATCTTTTTTAACTTGGTGGAGGAAATACACATTTAAGTCCAGGAAGCACAGAGACTCCCAAACAAGATAAATCCAAAGAGGCCCATACCAAGACACACCAAAATTAAAATGTAAAGGTCAAAGGCAAAGAATCTTTGAAAGCAGCAAGAGAAAAACAGTTAGTTACCTACAAGGGAGCTCCCATAAGACTGTCAGCTGATTTCTCAACAGAAACTTTGCAGGCCAGAAGGGATTGACAAGAAATATTCTAAGTGATGAAAAGTAAGGCTCTACAATCAAGATTAGTCTACACAGCAAAGCTATTATTTAGAATCAAATGACAGATAAAGAGCTTCCCAGATAAGAAGTAGCTAAAAGAGTTAATCACCACAAAACCAGTATTACATGAAATGTTTAAGTCTTTTTTAAAAAGAAAAACGAAGAAAAAAGATTTAAAAATATGAACAATCAAATGGCAATATATACAGATATATCAACAATTGAATCTAAAAAACAAAATAAACAAGCAGAACAGAAACAGACTCATAGATAGCTAAAAATCAGGAAAATCTTCCCAAAAGTAGAACACAAAGAACAAAATACAGAATGTAGGACAGAAATAAAAGTTATAACAAATTTTTACTAACAGGAGTTCCAGTGGGTGAATCAAAACAAAATTGAAACAAAAAAGTTCTAAAAATTTTCCCTGATTGGAAGTACATGAGTTTTCATATCCAAACATTCCAAAAAGAACCCAGGTCAATGCAGGAAAAATGTTTTAAAGTAAGGACTCTGGGATAAAGAGAAGATACTGAAATGTCTCTGAAAGAGGAGAGAAAAAAAGGGATGAACAACATTGTATCAAGGATCAGAATATCATAGATTGATCAGAATATCATAGATTATTTCATAACAGCACTGGATGGGACATAACAATGAAGAAATACCATCAAAATTCTGAGAGAACCCAAACTTCTACATATAAACAATCTATCAATTAACTGATAGAAAAACAGATATTTCAAGATATTTAGGGACTCAAAATTATTTCCCAGGCACCTTTTCTTAGGCACCTTCTGAAGGATCTGTTTCAGAAAAAAATTAGGAAATAAACTAAAACAGATAAAGACTTGGAATCAAAGTAATAAAGAGATCATTAAGGGAGAGACCTAAGATTTAAAAGTAAACAGCTCATTTTCGAATCACTGAATAGTGGGCCTGGGAAGGAAGTCTTCTATAGAGATGGTGGGAGGAGCATGGAATTGAAGCAGTATCTGACATCTCTGAGAGCTAAGAAATATATGACTCTACTCTGACCTAGTTATTGGAGCATGTAGCAGGAATCAGCAATAGGGACATAGAATAGTAAACCAAAAGAATGAGATAAATTATCAGTGCCATAAAAATTAAAGAGTTGTCTTATAAGGAAATATATTCACAAATCACTGCTTGGTTTACCTTGGCTTAGCAAAGATAAAAATTGGCTTAGTCATAATAATGTAAACACTAAATATTAATTTAACCAAGGAGTGGAATGTAACGACACTGTGGGCAAAAATGCCAAAGACCTAAACTCTATTCTCTCTTAACGGTAAGTCAATACATATGTTTAAAAAGAATAAATACATAGAGAATGAAATTATATAGAAATATGTAGATATATATCATAAGAAAGAACTAAAGGAGTTGAAGTGAATATTTGGGAGAAATAAAACCAAAGGATGAGATTAAGTGGGTCAAAATACTAGAGTTTTCATTATAAATCTTCTTAGATTATTTGATTTTTAATCATTTGCTTGTGTTACTTTAATAAAATAATAAATTATTAAAAGACAAAGTTGCATAAATAATAAAGGTTTAATACATAATTTAAAGCCATAAAGATAAGTAATCAATAAAAAAATTAAATGAGATCAAGCAATAGAGAAGAGAGAGGGAAAATAGGAGCTAGACTGATCATTTTGTAGCAGGAAATCAAAATATAATATATGGCCTAAGCCTGACCTGTGGTGGTGCAGTGGATAAAACGTCGACCTGGAACGTTCAGGTTACTGGTTCGAAATCCTAGGCTTGCCTGGTAAAGGCACATATAGGAGTTGGTGCTTCCTGCTTCTCCTCCTTTCTCTCTCTCTCTCTCTCTCTCTCTCTCTCTCTCTCCTCTTTCTCTCTCTCTCTAAAGTGAATCAATTAAGTAAAAAAAATTTTAAATATAATATACGCTTTAGAGATAAAAAGTCAAATGATATAGTTTATATATCCTCTTCAGAGTGATTAAGTTAATCAGCAAAAAACCTCAAAACAGTAGGATTGAGGCACAAAAGGAGAAGCATTTTACTTTTATTTTTTATCAATCCATTTGTAAGGTTTTAATTCTTGTTTCCAGATGCCTGTATTACTTCTATAATTATAATTGTGTAATTAATTTGAAATTAACAAAACATTGCTACTTAATTTACATCAGGGAGGAAATATAGAAAGACTCATATTTCAGAGATTCCTCTAAATCATCTCTACAGTGTGGTGCCCAAACCTAATGTGTGGTCCTTTGTTTATCTGAGTACATTCATACGTTCCTGGATATAAAGCTCTGAGACTAAGGAAAGATAGAGATCTAAAATGCTTTCTGTAACAAAGAGAAATGGGTTTCGGGGTAGTTGGAGCACGAGTAGATAACGTGTGTCAAGGAGAGACTTGAGGCAGGAAAGTGGCCGACCACACAACCCAGATGCCGACAGGGTCATGGAGACAACGTCAACCAGAAAATACTTCTGGTGGCAGTGGAAGGCAATGGTCTTTTACCATCACAGTTATGTAACATCCAATGTGAAAGTCCAGTCTTGTTATGGCCAACCATATACCCCTCTGTTGACTCTAAAACTTCAGTAAAAGTCAGCAAGACAGCTTTCCTGAATGACTGCTATTTTGCAGTAATCAAGGAAAAAAGGTGATGTTCTCTAGTATTGATCAAGATGCGGTGGAGAACCAGAGGCCAGCCACACAGTAGGCAAGGATGAGTCAAGAATGCGATTTTAGAGGAGGCACAAAATTGGAAGAAATAAAGACTGTCAGACGTACAAGGCTCCCAAGAATGTCCAGATATAAGAGGGACTCATGACATAAGCTCTGCTCAGTCCTCGCATCCCTTTTACCATTTCTGCGCACTCCTCTGCTGGCTTCTCTGTGCTTCGGTTTCTAATGGTCACACCTTCTACTCTCTTGGCAGCATTGCCCCTCAGGCTGCTAGACAGCTTTGACCCCACACAGAGAGAGTTGGATGTCCTGGGGGTTTCTGTGTCCCCAAAGTGCTCCTTTACCAATAACTGACTGGTATAGTGGAATGAAAGCCCAGCTCCTTTGTCTGAAATTGGAACAAAATGTAAGCAGATTCATAGACCAGCGTTCCCTTTGGGACAAGGCTAAGCCACCCTCTGTAGGACTTTGCCTGACTGCCCTGCTACTCTCCTTCCTGTTCTGTCCTGCCCATCCTTCCCCCTTTCTCACTTCTTAATAAACTACTTGTATGCGAATCCTTCTTTCAGTGTCTGCTTATGGGAAATCTAATTTAAAAGAGACACTAAAGCAATTTTAATTAAAATATTTAAAAAGGGATTAGATTGAATTGGAGGACTTGTGCATGCCCAAGAGGAATGTTTGGGTTACTCATAGATCAGGTTTTCAAAGACTTTCAAGCCGGTTATTATATATAATAAATATACAACAAATTTATATTCAATATAAAGAGGAAGTATGAATTTGTTCCAGAAAAATAATGGTGGTAAAATAGAGAAAGAAAAGAGAACTTGGAGGAAGAGGTGATATTTAACCATTGAGGAATGAGCAGGAAGTGAAGATGTAGGTAAAGACACCTCAGACAAGGCATGACTATATATTTTCAAGGACCACATATA
This sequence comes from Saccopteryx leptura, assembly GCF_036850995.1. NCBI lineage: Eukaryota > Metazoa > Chordata > Mammalia > Chiroptera > Emballonuridae > Saccopteryx > Saccopteryx leptura. The sequence continues at coordinate 276,416,721 of NC_089504.1, forward strand.
CCCTGAAATATGAGAGAATAGAAAAGGACAGTAATCAGAGAAACATTAGGAAATGATTCATAGAGAATCCTAATTTTCTATTACACAGGAATCAAACTGGAAACAAAGACACTGGATTTTTGACAGGTGATTATTTATTTCTGCTATTCCACCAAATCCAGGAAAGCAAAAGCGTAATCTAAGTTAAAATATAAATTATCAACAGTTCCACATTATGAGTGTCACCAAGAGTGCCCTAAATCAAGTGTGGTGTTTTTTTTTTTTCCAGTAAATACTAGTATTTAAGGAACAGTAAAGTTGTGAATAAGAGAAATGTACCTAATACTTTAATGAGTGGAAGTGAATGTGCTGATTTCTAACTGGTGTTCTCCTTTGAGGCTTACTCTTCTTGCTTAAGTCGTTTAATCTCCAGAGACAGTTTATACACTTCCAGGGCCCTTTTCACGTCCTCTGGGTTTGGGAGACACTGCAAGAGTTGACTGCCTGCTAGCACTTGTTCACAACCATTGTGGACTTCCTGAAAGACATAAAAGGATGGATTTTGAGAGACTTCTCTTCAAATTGAGAAATTAGAAGATTCCTTCATGATGCCTCACTGATGATAGCAAAATTGAAGTATCAAGACCTTCCTCAGGACTGACATAAGAAATCCAAGATACTAGGGTCCAGACAAATGGAGCAGGGAAGGAATGGTGCTACTGAAGACACTCGGGGGAGCCTCTTCAGGCACAACTGAAGGAATGGTTTTGATGGTCATGCAAAAGCATAGCATTTGTGGTAGAAAAATACAAGGCTGGGCCAGGTTACCTGATTCTTTGGAACTTTCTCCTCCTATTTAGAGGCGTTGTTCTTCTTGCTATTAAATACAAGAATTAGAACTTGCCTTAATGAGCTCAACAAGTGCTTTGAAGGTGAAATTACTGATATCAAAAATGATTTAAACAGCTCAGACCTGAGTCCCGACAAAAGTCAGATTTCATCAGTGTTGGATGGGACAGTGCTCTGAAGCAGGTTGCCACTTGTAGAACGTGATGCAATGCCCTGGAATGTGTGCCACTTACCCACTCACACTTGGGCACTTCTGGATACCAGGTTCTGTTTTCTGAGCAGGTGATACTTTGAGAGCTCACCATGCTATATCCAGGGTCACACTGGATGGTGACATTTTCAGGCTCAACATATAAAGCCTTATCCATAGACAGTTTTCCATTTTCTAACTTTGGTTTCAGACACAGAGCTGTTATGGAAACACAATTTTGATCAGCTGGTGATTGTCAGAATAAGTTATTAAAATAGTAGAGAATAGTAAAGGCTGAAAAACACTAATAATAAGTTATATCTGCATGATGAAAGTTGCTCTTCATCTCTATTTATTTACTGTATTATTATAATAATAAAACTAATAATTTGCATGCTACTGTCAACATAAAACACTAGTATTTTTATCTCCATTTTACTAGAGAGCAAAATTAGGTACAGGTCATTTATGTGACTTGTCTATAGTTGTACAGCTTTTGGGTGGCAAGACTATGATATAAACCAAAATACTATGGTCCTAGAGTCTTGGTTTTCAAAGCTACTATACCTCAAAACCTTACTCTTTGAGTAACTCTAAGTATGTAATTTTAAATCGCATACCCTTAATATCTTCCTGCATTAAATGGAGACAGTAGAAAGAAATTAGTCCCTTGAGTTGCTGTTTACAGTGTGATTTTTTTTTTTTTTAAAAAGGCACACCTAATCTTGGTGGTCAACCAGAAATCTCTTAGAGGTCAATGTCACTATGAGAAGATTGTAGCAGAAACAGAAGCATACATACTGGACACTTGAATTATGACAAAGGTAGCATTGCAGAGCAGTGTGGAAACTATAGTCCATTTAATAAGTGGTGCAAGGTTTATTGATTATTTCTGGGGCAAAAACAAATTTTGAATTATACTTTCTACCATAAACCCATAGATATTTCAAGTGGATTAGGCGTATCAATGTGAAAAATAAAACAATAAAGGACTGTATGATAACATAAGAGAATATATTTTTGTGACCCTGTTGTAGGTAAATATTTCTTAAACAGGACACAAAAGGCTTCAACATCAAGAAAAAGATTAATAAATTGAGCTAAACTGGGATGTAGAATTCTTGTTTATCAAAACTAGAATACTCATACACTGCTGGTGGAAATGTCAATTGTTGCAAACATTTTTGAACAAAATTTAGTATCATCTACTAAAAACGAGCATGTGCATACTCTATGAAACAGTAATTCTACTTTAAGTTTATTCCCAACAGAAATGTTGGCACATTTGTACCAAAAGACATACACGAGAATGTTCATAAGATCATTATTCATAGTAGCCTACAACATAAAAAGTCAGACTTTTATAAGATATATAAAATGTGGTATGTATTTATACAAAGGAATATTATACAGCAATGAAAATCAATAAACTATCATTAAATGTAAGAATATAAATGGTTTCCTAAAACATAATGTTGAGGAAAGAAACCAGGTACAATAAAGTAAATGCATGATTTTTCTTACATAGCGTTAAAAGTTGGCAAAATTAATCTGTGGTGTTAGATTCCACCTTTGGGGAATAAATGGGTGAACACATGTGGAACACTTCTGTGGTTTTGGTAATACTAGTGCTTCTTGACCTGAGTGATAGTTTCATGGGTCATTTTACTTTATGAATATCATTGACCTGTGCACCTAAAATTTGTGCATAGTTCTGTAGTACATTACATTTAAATTAAAACTTTTATTAAAATAAAGCAAAAAGTGAGCCTCTAGATTACCTCTGAAAACATACACATTGGTAACAGTGGGATTAACTGGGTGATGGTTCACACTTTTAAAATATTATATCATACACATGTATTAATATTAACTACATGAAATGAATAAACACATAAAATATAAATTTCTAAGTGCTGCCTCTGGCTGGGAGGAGATTCTACTATAACTTTCGTGGTGGCTCTACCTTCCTAGCAAGAGCATCAGTAAAACTGAAGTTACCTTTACAATGAGGGGCTGGGGATGACCACTGTGAATTTTTGCAGGTGATTTTGGACTCTCCAACCAGAACATATCCTTCATCACATTCATATTGCACCACAGTTGTGAAGGAGAAAAATGAACTCACATCATGATGGAATCCATGGTCAATGCTAGGAAACCTACGGCAATCTCAAATGGTGGAAAAGAAGGATAGAAAAGAATGAGCTAGAGTTTAATTTACTTAACAATTTAAATTGAGGGACTCCTCTCAGTAGAACTAAGTCATTAAATTTACTGATGAGGTATATTTCATTTCCTTGACAAAATCACTAGAAAAGATTTGTTGAATTTTTCACCACGGTGTTAATCATTTTATATGTTATACCATTTAATACTCACACTAACTCTTTTTTTTTTCACACTAACTCTTTAAAGTAGTATTATCATCATGCCCATTCTAGCAAAAAGAAAACACAAAAAAGGTGAAATAGTCTATATAAGTACAAGTGATGTGAATAAAACTTAAGAATTAGAACAATATTCTTCTTGTTACATGCAATGTCAAGTAATACCCCCAAAGTGAAGAAGTAGGTGACTCATAACCAGTTAAAATTAAAATTTTAAAATAATAATATTTGAGAAAGTATTTTTATAACACTTCTGATATCCTGTGACCACTGCCCCTGGCCCCAGATGAGGCAGATGCGTGTTTCTCCTTCACATTAAGAGAAGAGTTGTGAAAGAACCTGATATGTATCCTTTCATTTTGGAGGGAACACTTGCAGGATGTCAAGTGGCTCTGATGGTGAGAGCAAGGGACAGATTCCTACTGCTTTGAGATTTGCCTGTATTCCTCACATTATTCATAACAAAGGATAAGTAAGTATTTCCCGTGGATTAGAACTAGGCTATATTGAGAAAGACAGCCATGGTGGAGTTGTCTTCAGGCCTGTCCAAATGTGCAACCTGAGGTAGGAGGAAGGCTTCAGTTAAAACAAACAAACAAACAAAAAAAGATCTAGGAGTCACCAGTTATCTAGGAGTTAGGAATTAGTAAGATTAGTAAGTGATCAACCAGAACCAGAGGTGGTTTGAGGATACCCTAGGAATTGCAGTTGGCAGGTCCTCAGTGATGATGCAGTACCCACAAAAATAAACAAACAGACTGATGAGAGAGAGAGAGAGAGAGAGAGAGAGCAAGCTTTAGCCACCCCTGAGGCTAAGAATCAGCTCAGATCAAGGCCTGTTTCCCTTACCTTGTTCCTCCCAAAGCTTCAACTCTGGGCACTTCAGAAACACAGTAACAGTAATTCAGAGGTAAATTTTGTTTAATTCATCTATGTATAAGTCAACAGGTTTCATGTAGCCTTTTCTAAACTTCAGAATAAGTACCTCCACATAAAAAGAAAAATAGCTCTTAGTTTTTATTAGTAGACATATATATAGAGATCTATATTAGGTTTTTCAGACAATATTAACAGCCACACTTGCAATGTGTTTAGAAAGATAATAGTGACACCACAAAACCAGTCACACAAGTGCCAGAAGAGTAGGATAGGAAATGAGTTCTAAAGGAGAAGGAATTGCCCTGGCTTGTTAGCTCAGTGGTAGAGCATAGGCCTGAAGTATAAAAGTCCTGGGTTCAATCCACGGTCAGGGCACACAGGAGAAGTGACCATCTGCCTTCTCTCTCTCTCTCTCTCTCTATTTCTTTCTCTCTCTATTCCCCTCCTGCAGCCATGGCTCGAGTAACTCCAGTGAGTTGTCCTCGAGAGCTAAGGATGGCTCCATGGCCTCTGCCTCAGGTGCTAAAAAATGGCTTCATGTTGCAATAGAGCAATGCCCCAGATGGGCAGAGTGTCTCCCCCTAGTGGGCTTGCCTGGTGGATTCCAGTCTGGGCACATGCGGGAGTTTGTTTCTCTGCCTCCCCTCCTCTCACTGAAATAAAAAATAAAATAAAATAAAAAATAAATAAAAGAGAAGGTGTTGACAGAATTGAGGACTGGAGTATTATGGGAAAGTACCCAAGAATAAGTTGGAGATCATCTTGAAAGATGGGTGGAAGTTGAGTAGCTGATAAGATAGTAGAAGCAGCCTGACCAGTGGTGCAGTGGTGCAGTGGACAGAATGTTGACCTGGAACATGGAGGTCCCTGGTCCAAAACGCCAAGGTCACCAGTTTGAATGTCAGCTCATGGCTTAAGTGTGGGATCACCAACTTGAACACAGGATCATTGACATGATCCCAAGGCCACTGACTTGAGCCCAAAGGTTGCTGGCTTAAAGCCCAAAGTTGCTGGCTTAAACAAGGGGTCACTAGCTCTGCTTGAGCCTCCTGGTCAAGGAGCAATAAACAACTAAAGTGAAGCAACTATGAATTGATGCTTATCATCTTTCTTTAAAAGATCAATAAAAGAGAGAGAGAGAGCTAGTAGAAGCAGACAGTGAGCAGAGTTTCTGGCATCAGAAGGGGAAGCAGAGTCAAAAAAGGAGATTCAAGTCAAAGTTGACAGGCATTAAATGCCATTTCAGAGGGTTAAGGTCATAGACAATGGGAAGATTTGAGGGAACAGAAAAAAAAGAGACCAGGAAACAGAAATATGAAGACATAATTGAAAGATGTTAACAAATTTGATAAGGCCTCTTCTGCTACCTCAAACTCGAAGAGAGGAGAACTCAGAGACAATGTTGGGGGCCTGAAAATCCCCTGAGCAGAAAGTTCTTTATGCTGTACTGACTCTGTAATGTAATTAGTGCTATTCTTTAATAGTGTTCATGCATGTAAGGTGAAAAATCACCCTTTGCTTAACCTGTGGTTGCCCAGTGGATAAAGCTTCGACTTGGAATGCTGAGGTTGCCAATTCAAAACCCCAGACTTACCCAGTCAACGCACATACTCAAGAAGCAATTTCTGTGAGTTGATGCTTCTAGTTCCTTTCCCTCAAAATCAATAAATAAAATATTTAAATAAATTTTCTAAAAATCACCTTCAATTATAAATTATTCCTTGATAAACCCCTGCTTTCCCCCTCACCACTCTCAGTAATAGAGAAAGCATGGCTTCCACACTTTTAAATCAATCTGCTAGCTCACATAAAAGCATTCAACTATTATTGTAGAGTCAGGATTTTTTCTCTAAGCTATTCCAAATCCTACATTTTTATGCCACAAGAGCTGTTTCCAGGGATTGTGCATATAAATATCTTTATTATGAAAATTAATCCTCTCAGGTAAAAAAATTAGGCCCTGGCCAGTTGGCTCAGTGGTAGAGCGTTGGCCTGGCGTGCAGGAGTCCCAGGTTCGATTCCCAGCCAGGGCACACAGGAGAAGCGCCCATCTGCTTCTCCACTCCTTCCTGTCTCTCTCTTCCCCTCCTGCAGCAGAGGCTCCATTGGAGCAAAGTTGGCCCGGGCGCTGAGGATGGCTCCATGGCCTCTGCCTCAGGCGCTAGAATGGCTCTGGTCGCAACAGAGCAACGCCCCAGATGGGCAGAGCATCACCCCCTGGTGGGCGTGCCGGGTGGATCCCGGTTGGGCGCATGCGGGAGTCTGTCTGACTGCCTCCCCATTTCCAACTTCAGAAAAATACAAAATAATAATAATAATAATAATATTAACTAGCACAAGAGGAAAAGATTTTGCTTAAAGGGCATTTCCATTTAAATAATAACATTTTCCATGAAAAAAATAACAAGTTAATTTCTATAGCAATAGACTTTAGTTCTGGGAGATTCTCTCAAACCCTTTTATTTTTCCTTTATTTAAATTTTTTTTTCTACATTTCAGTAACAACGCCTTACATTTATATAATGTTTTGCAGTTTTTGAAGTGTCCTATATTTTACTCTAGAAAATTTAGTGTTTGTGATAACACACAATATTTTTGCTTTACTAATGGAGTGTTTTTCCAATCAATCACTAAGATTGTAGTAAATGTGTTTTAAGTGGTTTGGAGCATTTAAATATAAGAAATTGATTTGAAAATTAAAGATTATTTCCTGCTAAAGTAGCCTCCCAAGAATTTTAATATAGCAACACAATTATTCTAGACAATTTCTATCTTGAAAATTTTCTTTTATATTTTTTAAATTCTTCATTTTTATTAATAACCTAGTTCCTGGTACTCTTTTTTAAAGGTTATAAATTACCGGCATTTGACTACATTTAATGAACTGTGGTCTGGTATTTTTCTCCATATCTTAGAGAAACTACTGCCTTTCCCCCCATAACCACTGTACTCACCACACAGGGCAGAAGGGCACAGCAGTAAGGTCAAGAGCCCAAGGCAGTACAGGGCTGGGAGAATGCTCTGCAACTTGGGGGGCATGGTGCAGAGTCTCAGAGGCGCCACAATGGGGCTCAGCATTCCCAGACGCATTGAATCAAGATGAAGAAAAGTTCTGTAAAGAACTGTTGAAATGGTGCCTAAGACAAGGAACTCAGCCTTGGCAAAGTCCCAGCACTATATCACTAAGGGGAAGAGGCCATGGGAGTGACAGACCAGATGCTGAGCACAGATTGGCTGTCAGGGCAAGCCCATTGGTTTTCCTTCTTGAGAAGAGTCTGGTGCTTGATGGAGGAGCTCTTTGCAGTATTGTACATATTTACTCTTGGAAAAGAATTTGCTGCTGTTTAGATGGCACATGTAGTAAGTTTCCTTCTGGATATACACGATCCCTGTCTGAGTAAAGAAAGGTAAAAGGTACCAGGATTGCAGGTCCTGATATACAAGGTATGCGGTGGGCTCTACAAGAGTTACAAGTCATAGCATAAAAAGAAAATAAAACATCTGAGAAACAGTACTTGTCCAAGAAAGTGGTTTTTTTTCGATTGGTGGTATGAATTGCTCAGAGAATAAATTTTTTTAAGTGTAGAAAGTTAAATTTCTTTCTAGTTAGCCTATGGTCTAGTCAGAACAGACTAATATAAGTCTATAAGTGTAAAAATATTCAAGAATCTAGTCAAGACCAGGCGGTGGCGCAGTAGATAGAGCGTCGGACTGGGATGTAGAAGGACCCAGGTTTGAGACCCCGAGGTCACCAGTTTGAGCGCAGGCTCATCTGGGTGGGCTCATCTGGTTTGAGCAAAGCTCACCAGCATGGACCCAAGGTCGCTGGCTTGAGCAAGGGGTTACTCGGTCTGCTAAAGGCCCACAGTCACATATGAGAAAGCAATCAATGAACAACTAAGGTGTCGCAACGAAAAACTGATGATTGATGCTTCTCACCTCTCTCCATTCCTGTCGGTCTGTCCCTATCTATCCCTCTCTCTGACTCTCTCTGTCTCTGTAAAATAAATAAATAAATAAATAAAAACAGAGACACCAGATCTTTCTCTTTAAAAAATAAAAGAATCTAGTCTAAACAAAAAATATTCTTATAGTACTTCAGTGAGACTTCTTTATTTCTTGAGTCTGCTGATGTACATAACACACGAAATGATCCACTTTATGAAACTAGTTTAGTATGGGAATTCTTCTAGTGTGTGTTTGCACAGAAAAAGGATGCACTGGAAGTTAAATGCTTGGGGATGATGAGCTAAGAAGGAAGGAAGATTTAGTAAGATTTTTTTCCTTTTTTTTTCTTTTCCAAGTGAGAGGAAGGGAGGCAGAGAGACAGATTCCTGCATGCACCCCAACTGGGGTTCACCCGGCAACCCCTATCTAGGGCTGATGCTCACCCATCTGAGGCCATGATCGAAACCTAGTTATGTTTAGCGCCTGAGGCTGAGGTTTCATGGAGCCATCCTCAGTGCCCAGGGCCAATGTATTTGAACCATTTGAGCCATGGCTTCAGGAAAGGAAGAAAGAGAGAGAGAGAGAGAGAGAGAGAAAGGGAGGGGGAGTGATGGAGAAGCAAAGGTGGTTTCTCCTGTATGTGCTGACCAGGAATCAAACCCAAGACATCCACACACTGGGCCAACACTCTCCTATTGAGCCAACCGTCAGGGCCTAGTATGAGTTTTCAAAGAGCTAGATGATGTTGGATCCAGAAGCCCAGACTTTGCCTCTAAGCACTAAGAGACAAATAAATGGAAGGCATACTTGTTATTCTTTATGAATTGTTAACCCTAAGTTTCCCTTGACCATCTGATACTGCTTGGCTTTTCATCAAGGTCATTTCCTAAACTGTCTCCTAAGTGGGAGAGATGAAAATACCAACCTGAATTCTACATCTTGCCTACCAACTATGGATATCTGTGTTTATATATATAGTTGTCTAAAGCTAAAGAGTAAGCTCTAGAAATTGTCCTGAAGTGATCTTCATGACTCAGCTGACCTGCAATGACTGCTATATACCAATAATAACCAAAATGCTTACCTCTCAAAAATAAATGAGTAGAATTGCCAAATATTACCAAGCAAAATTCTTTGGAATATTGAAGAAAGCATAATTAAATTTCTACTTCCTAGAGAGAAGGAAAAACAAATCGATCCACCAAATGGTTACTTCCTTTAGAAAGAAAAACTGCAATAAAGAGAAGTAATTTAAATGATTAACCAGAAAATTGCTTTTAATCTTTCAGCCTACAGTGTTCAAGAAATTTAAATAAATTAGCCCTGGCTGGTTGGCTCAGTGGTAGACTGTCAGCCTGCATGTGGATGTCCTAGGTTTGATGCACTGTCAGGGTATACAGGAGAAGTATAAACATCTGCTTCTCTACCCCTCACCCTCCTTTCTCTCTTTTTCTCTCTGTCTTCTTCTCCCACAGCCATGACTCAATTGGTCTTAGTGAGTTGGCCCTGGGAGCTGGGGATGGCTCCATCATCTCACCTCAGGCACTAAAAATAGCTTGGTTGCCAAGCAACATAACAATGTCCCCAGCTGGCCAGAGCATCACCCCATAGGGGGCTTGCCAGGCAGATCCCAGTCTGAGTATATGCAGGAGTCTGTCTCTCTGCCTCCCCTCCTCTCACAGAATTAAAAAAAAAGAACTTTACATAAATAATCATAATTAATATTCAAAAAGCCTATGGCCTAGCTCTTACCTTCCTCACTGAATAGAGGAAACAGGTTCAGACACATTAAGGAAACTGCCCTCAAACTTCTCAGATAATTAGTGGCTAAGCCAAATTCTGAACCCAAGACTGGTTTTAAAACACTAGCTATTTTAATACCGAAAATATTTCCACTTTCTGGCCAATATTGGCTTCCTGTTGGGACACTGAGCCAGCCATTTGGGAGTAAATCAACACAGTTGGGCCTTATCCAATAGCATGTCCACCTACAAACACTGCTAGTACTGCAGTTAACATACACCTGGGCCTTCTCCAGAGAATGTGCTGAAATGACCGGAGTATCCTCATCCTAATGCACCTAGAAAGTTATACCATGCTCCACAGGACCAACCAATGCCTAACTAATATTGGGATACAAAAGCTCTGATTCCTTGCCTCAAGTCTAGACAATTCAGTGGTGCGATTTACACTCAGGTGTTCACTATGGATCAAGTGAAGGTTACACAAGCTGAGAATACATCCTTGCTCAGCTCTTTTCATTCCTACCATGTTGCTTTATATCCTTAGAGGTTTTTTCTCCCCTAAACAGCACACCATCAAAAATTTACATACATCTGAATTCCTTCTGGAAAAACTGACTGAAGACAGTTTGTACCACAAGTATATCTAGAAAGCAAACTCTAAGAATGGGATTCTAGAATTGGATCACCCACCAGCCAACCAGCAATCATGACTTCAACACTGGTGATAGGTGACATACTGATAGCCTAGGCTTGCCACAGCACTGCAATCATGAACATTTTCACGTGGTAAGCTTTCATAAGACATAGATGGAAGAAGCACTGGCTTGTGCAATATCTCTGACATTTGAGAAGGGCAGTGCAAATAGCAATAATGGTTGTGAAATTGGGTAACTGAGTACCACTAATACAGGCTTAGTGCCCCTTAGCTTTAAGTGAAAGATCAAGGCAACTAACCACAATTTGAATCCAAGTGTGAAAGCCAGAGGTCTCCTTGTCAGTATTTAAAGAAACTTGTGTCTCAGATAGCCAGGAGGCTAATAATCATGCTAAAGGCCAGGCTCAGGATATAATCATAAAAGAATAACAGAACTTCAATAAAGTATGAATTCTTAGCCCTAGCAAGTCTTCTACTAAAAGACAGGGCCCTTATAGCAGGGGTGGTGCCTTTAGACTTGGCATGAAAATATCTGAGTAGATGCACTACAGAAATTTGAACCCCAGATTCTCCTATACCCAAAAAGCCTATGTAATTGGCCAACTCCCCTTTGTTATAAGATAGTGCCCCTATTATTTGAAGACCATGCAAAAGGATCAAGTATGTTATATATCTTATAAGGTTAAAATTGCTCACCTCAAGATCTGCTCACACCTCCCCTCCAGGCATCGGACCAACAGCTGGTATTAAAACTCAGCATGAATGAACTAAGAATGTGCTGGACCTGCTGTGGGTGGATAGGACTCATGTGCAGGATCTGTGGGACCTGCCTAGTATGTGTTAGCTGTTGGAAGAGAATGCCTAGGAAGAGATCTTAAAGGCAGATAATAGAAACTTTGTCAAGTTGGCACCCTTTCCCATAACACAGGATTTAATACCCTGGCAAGTGATCTGGAGTCAGGTTTGATATGTTTCTGTGATGCTTCTGGAAACTTAATAAAAATTACAAGTAATGTTAAATGGTGTAGGATGGCAGACTAAGGAAGTGATCCAAGGCTCAGAGAAGTAGACAGTGTAGACATTTGATTTTAGTGAAGTTTTTTGTTTTTTTTTTTGTTTTTTTTTTTTTTGTATTTTTCTGAAGTTGGAAATGGGGAGGCAGTCAGGGACTGCTGCACACCAGGCTGACACTCTACTACTGAGCCAACCAGCCAGGGCCCAGTGTGTTCCATTTTATAAAACCAGAAGACCCACCAGCTATTTTCTTCATGAGAACCCTGAGGATGCACCATCTACCAAGGCAATAAAAACTGCACTAGTGCCCTGGCCGGTTGGCTCAGTGGTAGAGTGTCGGCCTGGCGTGTGGGGGACCTGGGTTCGATTCCTGGCCAGGGCACATAGGAGAAGCGCCCATTTGCTTCTCCACCCCTCACCCCCTCCTCCTTCCTCTCTGTCTCTCTCTTCCCCTCCCACAGCCAAGGCTCCATTGGAGCAAAGATGGCCTGGGCGCTGGGGATGGCTCCTTGGCCTCTGCCCCAGGCGCTAGAGTGGCTCTGGTCGCGGCAGAGCGACGCCCCGGAGGGGTAGAGCATCGCCCCCTGGTGGGCATGCCGGGTGGATCCCGGTCAGGCGCATGCAGGAGTCTGTCTGACTGTCTCTCCTCGTTTCCAGCTTCAGAAAAATACAAAAAAATACAAAAAAAAAAAAACTTCACTAGTGACAGGCACCAATATTACAGGGGAAACTCAACTGTGACTGGGGAGATGTCATTATCGAATGTGGTTGCCTGGTAGCAGTGAAGCTTATAGAATCCCGGGAGAGCAGAGCTAAGTGGTAGCATTTAACCTTCAGAATTATTGCAGAGCCAGAGCTAGGGTGATGCAAGAGATATACTTAGGAGGCAAAATGAAAGAAGGCACTCATTCTCAGGGTTGTGCAAGTGCTGAGCCTGAGAGCAAGTGCCTCCTTAAGAGTGAGGCATGTAGGGCAGCAAGTTTAGGATGCATCCGTGGGAGAGGACATCCTGACCTGTAGGAACATATGAAGAGGGTTAATAAGCTATGATGTTTCTTATAGTAAGGGTCAGCTACCATGGGTATTGCTATAATCAAAAGAGATCTAAAATACACTATCCAAAGGCTGAAGTCAGCCACTCCAATTGGAAAGTCATGATCTCTTTGCCCAATAGTTTTTTTCTTGATAATTTTTTCACAAGTTTTCAGGCTGAAAGTGAGGACAGATCCTTATGATGTGTCCTGTAATCCTTAGAGACTTGTTATTTGAGCCCCAGGAACATAAAGTGTCATTGTGATCCCAGTTAAAACAGGAGCTACAGGAGACAGGCGATCATGTTTATCTCCCATGATCCACGGGTTTTATGGACCCAGTAAATGGTCATTTCTGTGGTATTCATGTATATAGCAGTTTGTAGGACTCTCATATTAGTTCTCTGATCTTTGGAATGAGAGCTATCAAAGTAAGAAGACAAATATATATACAAAATATCTACAAATAATAGCACTGAATGATGCTCTTTATTCAGCAATATACATTAATACTAGAAGTCCCAATTAGTGAAATAAGGCAAGAAAAATAAGTAAAAGGTATATAGTTTGGAAAGGAAGAAACCAAACTTTGTTTATTAGCACACAACGTAATTGTTTATTCAGTAAAATCCAAAGAATTTATAGAAAACTTGCTAGAACTCATAAATTTAATAAGATCACAATGTAAAATATCAACATATTAAAATTAACTGCATTGCTAAATTCTAGCAATAAAAAATAGAAATTAAAATTTTGTTTTATTTTTAAATTTTTAATTTATGTTTTTTTAATGAGATATACACAGACACACACAGAGACAGGAAGGGAGAGAGATGAGAACATCAACTCATGGTTGCCACACCTTTTTGTTCATTGATTGCTTTCTCATATATGCCTTGGCCCAGGGGCTCTAGCAGAGCAAGTGACCCCTTGCTCCAGCCAGCGACCTTGGGCTCAAACCAGTGACCATGGGGCCATATCTATGATCCCATGCTCAAGCCAGGGACCCCGTGCTCAAGCTGGTGAGCCCACACTCAAGCTGGATGAGCCCATGCTCAAGCTGGCAACCTTGGGGTTTTGAACCTGGGTTCTCAGCTTCCTAGGCTGATGCTCTATCCACTGTGCCACTGCCTGGTCAGGCAAATTTTAAAAGTCCTACTATCTAAAGGGCAATATGCTGGTTTACAAAAGCCATTTTTAAAGACCACAATTTTTAAGATTATTTTTGTAAAACATTTTAAAAATGGCAAAAGGATAGAAATGAGGACCAGGTCACCAGTTACCAGTGTTAGGGATGTGGGCCAGGGGAGAGGAAAAAGTGTGAGTACAAAGGGGATACTTCACCAGGGATCTTTGTAGTGATGAACTGATTCTGTATCTTTGATTGCTATAGTTTTACACAAATCTACACTGTGATGATAAAAAAAAAATAAAGCATAGAATATCAATTTTCTGATATTATTGATATTATCATAGTTCTCTAAAATATAACCACTGGGAGAAACTGGATGAAGGGTGCATGAGACTTCGCTGTACTATCATTGTGGCTTTCTATGCCTCTAAAATTATTTCAAAATAAAAGTTTTTAATATGACACAAACTCTATATGGTGCATGATAGCTGAAAACTCCAAAGCATGGCTGAAAGAAAACAAGACAAAATTTTTAGAAACTTAAATAAATGGAGTGATATACTATGTTCATATATTAAAAGGCTCAATGTTATTAAGATATTAATTCTTTTCAAATTGATCTAGAGATTCAAAGCATTCCCAAACAAACCTTAGCAAGGGCTTTGTAAAACTTGATGAGCTTTTTCTAAAATGTAGTATGTGGATAAGGCAAAGAATAAGGAGAACCAAAACAATTTTCAAAAGACTGAAAAGTTGAAAGACTCATAGTTCTTTTTTTTTTACAGAGACAGAGAGAGAGTCAGAGAGAGGGATAGATAGGGACAGACAGACAGGAATGCAGAGAGATGAGAAGCATCAATCATCGGTTTTTTGTTGCGACACCTTAGTTGTTCATTGATTGCCTTCTCATATGCACCTTGAGCATGGGCCTTCAGCAGACCAAGTAACCCCTTGCTTGAGCCAGCGACCTTGGGTCCAAGCTGGTGAGCTTTTTGCTCAAGCCAGATAAGCCCATGCTCAAGCTGGCGACCTCAGGGTCTCGAACCTGGTTCCTTCCGCATCTCAGTCCAATGATCTATCTACTGCGCCATCGCCTGGTCAGGCTGAAAGACTCATAATTCTATTTCAAGACTTACTATAAAGGTACAATGAGTAACACATTATGGTTATGACACAAAATTGGACTTACAATTTATGGAAAAAATAAGTCCAGAAATACAATAACTAATTATACATGATTAATTAATTGTAGACAAAGGAACCAAGGTAATTCAGTGGAGAAAAGTGAAGTCTTATCAATAAAATGTACCAGAACATTGAATATCCATATGCAAGAAAGAAAAAGAAATGTGCTTTGCCTCTAACATTTTACCTTATTAATTTTTAATTAGAACCAAATTTTTATCTCATGTAACTTTATACACTCTGTATTCATAATATAATTGTTCAGTACATACAGAAAGCAAACCTCTGAGGGAAATACAAAGATGAATTTGTCATAAAGAAGGAAAGCATTCCACTTAAAACAAAAAGATAAGTGTACATGCTCTACTTTCTAGGGATGGGTGCAATCATTTCAAGAAAGAAAGCGAGTGCTCTCAATGCTGACAGTGCGAAGCAATGTTGCAGTGGAAATAGGCAGAAGGGTTTCCGGAGAAGCAGAGACGCAGTAATCTCCTCATTTTGCATGGTAGAAATTCAAGTTACTAAAGAAGCAGGCAGGAACTGGAGGATTCATCTCAGAAGAAACTGGTCAGCAACAGAGAGGACACCAATAAGCACTGATATTTGGGGATTTCTCTGAATTTGTTACTGTATAAGCTAAGCTGTGGAAACAAAAGCAGAAGTTTATCTCCCATTCAACAGTTCAGAGGCAGAGGCATATTCAGATTGGTCAGCATCTCTGTCCAATGAGGTCATCCAGGGGTCAGGTCTCTTTCTCTTCCTTGTTCCAACATCCCCCAGTGTATTGTCCTCATCAGCGTGGTGGAAGCTGATGAGCCACCACCCAGTCAGCATTCTAGTTTTTATGTGGCAAAACAGGAAGTGGAAGGTTAGCAGCTTCCTTTTTAAGAATGTGGCTAAGATTCTGCACAAAGGGAGGCTCTAGTTAATATTTAAAAGAGTAAAAGTAGGTCTACTACTTAAAACAGCTGGGGAAAAATGGATATTGAGCAACAATTAGCAGCATCAGATACAACTCCAAAAGCATAACTCACTTTTCAATCTCCCCATGTACACGGAACTTAAGTCATTTTACATAGGCCTCACCCTTTAAAATCAATGTATAACCTAGAATCAGCAGCAGAGGAAGTTTACAGAAAGCAGAATAGAACTTACAAAGAAACTAGTATTAACATTCCCTGAGATAAGTGAATAGGCATTATATCCTTAAAAATGAAACCCTTTTTTTAAAAAAATGAAGGGAACATTTTTTATAATTAATAAAATGATTAAAATAAAAAATCAAGGAAATAGCCCCAAATAACGTGGGGGAGAGGGGAAGTAGAGGTGATGATATAGGACATTAAAAGAAAATTATAGGATTGACAAAGTGTAATATTTGACCAATAGGATATTTAAAAAGAAAGAAAAGGAAAGAATGAGCGGTAGTAAGAGGGAGAGGGGGAGACATCCTCAAGAGGGAAGTATCACAGAGGGAGGTGTTGTTGCTGAGAGGAGCTCCACTCCTCTGACTGCCTTCTGCAGGTGCGTGGAACACAACTATGATTTGTCCTCCTGATGATGAAGACGAAGGGGTAGTGGGAGAGGTGGAAGGGGGAAAGGAGTAAAGAGGGACAAATATATGCTGACGGAAAATGATTTGATTTTGAGTTATGTGTACACAACATAATCAACAGTTCAAATGCTGTAGAAATGTCTATTTGAAACCTATGTACTCTTATTGATCAATATCCCCCTTTTAAATTTAACTTTCTAAATAAAATTTTTAAAAAGAATAGAAATAAAGAAAAATACTATACTATCAATAATAAAAATGGCTCTGACTTCTCAACTGGAATATTGAAATCTATCAGGGAAAAAAGATATTATTTAAAAGTTCTAAAAGATAATTACTTTTAACCCTGTTTTCTACTCCCAGCCAAATTATCAATCAAGTATTTGGAAAAGATTGTTTCAAATATGTAGGAGCTCAATATTTTATTTCCTGTGCATCAATTCCTAGGCAGCAACTTGAGGATATGCTGCAATAAAATGAGGAAATAAATCAAGAAAGAGAACATGATTTCAAAAACCAAAAGCAGATGGTCAGGAAAGCAAATATACAGACAAGAGAACCTCCACTGCATGTCAAAGTGTAGCACTGTCAAATTCCTTTCAGTTTACTGGGTCTCTACCACTTTGGCACATGCTGGCACACATGTTCCTCAGTGTCTGCTTTCTTTGCAAACCTCCATATTCCTACCCTGGAAGTTACTTCAAACAGTCCTATAAGTGCCACCAGCCGGCCTGCAGTATGGGTCTGGTGTGCTGCAAGCAAGCTTCCCCAGTGAGGGGAGGGAATTAGCAAATAAAGACTGAGGTCTTCATCATCAGGAGAATAAATCATAGCTGTGTCCACACACCTTCAGAGGGCAGTCAGCATAATTGAGCTCCTCTCAGCAACAATGACAACAATCCCCTCAGTAATGCTCCCTCTTGAGGCTGTCCCCCCTTCTCCATCTTACTTCCCACTCACAGTGCTTTCTGGAGCCACTTCTCAAGGACACTTAGAACCTACAAATCCTAGCCTCAAGAGAAACTCAAAATAAACATGAAACTAAAGGATGTCCTAGTAGCAGGAGAAGTTATGGCATTTAAGACCATGGATAACAATTCAAGCCCCTTGGTGATATCTGTAATTCAGTGAAAGCCTGCTATATACCATTGCCTTTTTAGAATATGTTTGGGGAAATTAAAAGAGGTCAATGTCCACCGTCAGGTTCTAGGTACTAGGGAAAGGCAAGAAAGCCAGTGGAGCTGAAATAGGAGTAGAAAAGAGATTTCAGAGAAAGCAAAGTTGGAGGAAATGGTGAGTGGAAGGACTAAAACTTTTGAAATACCTCAATATGAAAACAATTTTTATGGGGTTTCTCCTCGTGTGTGGGATAATTGCTCAAGGATATTATTTTCTATTAAAGAAAATGAGGACCAGATCAGATGGAGGACTTGGAAATACACGGGCAGGTGGTTGTCATGCAGGCTTCATATTCATCAGTCTTTCAGAGTTTGTTCTCAAAGGGTGGACTAAATGGGTCAGATACAATCAAAATACATTTTATGTAAGGCAAAAGTCAAGAGGTAGGCTTAGTGAGGCAGAGACCAAGTGCGTGGGGGCTTAAAAGAGGACATAACTTCCTTCAAATGGGGGAGAATACACAAGGTCTTTGGGGTAAGTTAACATTTAATTTAATTTTTTTTATGTGATAGGGGCAGAGATAGAGAGACTCCAGGTGACACCCATCTGTGGCCGATGTTCTGCCCATCTGGGGCTCATGCTCGCAAGGGGAGCTATGTTTAGCACCTGAGGCAACACCATGGAGCCATCCTCAGCCCCTGGGGCCAATACACTCAAATCAATTGATCCATGGATGTGGGAGGGGAAGAAAGAAAGAGAGAAAAAAAAGGGGGAGGGAGAAGGGAGAAGAAGCAAATGGTCGCTTTTCCTGTGTGCCCTGACTGGGAATCGAACTTGGGACTTACACACACTAGGTTGATGCTCTACCACTGAGCCTACCAGACAGGGCCTAATGTAAAATTTTTTTTTTCATTTTAGAGAGGAGAGGGAGAGACAGAGAGAGAGAAGGGGGGGAGGAGCTGGAAGCATCAACTCCCAGATGTGCCTTGACCAGGTCGCCGGTTTCGAACCGGTGACCTCAGCATTTCCAGGTCGACGCTTTATCCACTGCAACACCACAGGTCAGGCTAAATTTTTAATGTCATGAATGATCAAGACATGTTGAACTCTGAAGTAAAAGCATTCAAAGACTTTTGGTGTGAATGCAATACATACCTTCAAAGTCTATGCAGTAAAAGAAAAAAGACAAATATCATATGATCTCACTTATATGTAGAATCTAATGAACAAAGTGAATTGAAGAATGGAACAGAGGCAGAGGCGCAGTCCCAGGGAGCAGAGGGACAGCTGTCAGAGGAAAGGGGGATGAAGGGATGGGATCAGAGAGGGTGAAGGGATTAGTGAAACTATGTATACACAACACATAGATACAGATAACAGGACAGCAAATCCCAGAGGGAAGAGGGAGGGAGTCAGTGGGAAGGGGGCAAAGGGGATGTAAAGGGGAACATGGGGGTGGAGGGTGAGGAAGTTATATTGAGTGGGACACTTGAATTCATGTTAACACAATAAATTAAAATTAATAAAAAAAATTTTTTTTAACTATTAACTATGAGTTAGCTTAAGACCTTCTCTTGATGACATCCTAAATGACCATGACCATAAATAGTTTTGACATATGCATGTTTATTAGGATGAATGTGGGGACCAAAAGGATGGTAGAGTTGCTAAAGTAAAGTGACCCACATTGAATGGAAGGCAGCAAGACACCTTGCTCTCCCTCTTCTGGGAAAAATTACAGTGACTCTTCCAGAGTGGATTTCCTCTCCTTGTCTCTCTGTAGTTCCAAGACTTCAATTTCCAAAGACAATTTATACAACTCCAGGGCCATTTTCACATCCTCCGGTCTTGGGAGACACTGCATGAGTTTTTTGCCTGCTAGAACCTGCTCACAGCCTTGAGGGGTCTCCTAAAAGAGATACAGGTGATGAGTATGGCTGACAGGTTTCTAGAACTCCAGATCATGACAATGACAGGACTACAGGGTCAGGTCCAAGACCAAGCCCAAGATTGATAGCTGAGCAGAAAAGCCAGAAAACACCTCAGGCTCCATCAGAATCTCCCCCAGGGAGATATGGACCTGCTCCGGACAGCTTCCCAGAGGCCTCTGTGGGGACCAGAGGCTAATTTGGCTAACCATTCAGAAGTAGAACAGAGTGTATCATATAGTCTAGAAAAGAAAAGTTAGGAGTTAGTCCTCCCAGGTCTCTGAGAACCTCCTCTTTTAAAAGGGCTCAGTATTTCCTGTTCTCAAGTGAGAGCAAGAAAATTTGCCACATTAACTGACCAGAGTGGTTCAAGGGAAAACATGAGAGTTCTTTTGAGTGACTCAGAAATGAGTCTTGGCAAGTCAAATCTTGCCTTTCCTGGCTGGGACAGTGCTGCGGGTGCACCATTTTGAGGGTTTGATATCACAGGAACTTCTTTGAAGTGTTCCACTTACCCACTCACACTTGGGCACCTCTGGGTGCCAGCCACTGTTCTCTAAGCAGGTGATATTTTGGGAACCGACCACACCATAGCCAGAGTCACACTGGATGGTGACAGTATCAGATTCAACAAACTGATTCTTATCCACCAGTAACTTTCCATGTTCTATCTCTGGTTTTGGACACAGAGCTACAAAAGAAAGTATAGATAAGCAATCTGTAAATCTAAAAAAAAAAAAATGTGATAACAGGCTAGGATTATTAAATTAAACTACATATAGGTTTTCCAATTGTTCTTTCTTTCATGGTGATAGCAATATTAGTTAACATTTTTATTGAGCATTGGCTCATATAAAAATTAAGGGCTAAGTATTTGATGTAATTATCTCCTTTAAATCTCACTCCACTTTATGAAGTGAACACTGTTATTATTTCCATTTTATCAAGGAGAAAATGAAACACAGAGAGGTTAAGAAACTTGTTCCAGTACATAACCTCTTTAAATAACATGACAAGGTATAAAAAATGCACATGACCCCAGATTCTCAGCAACTATCCCTCATATTGTGATCCTCATAAGACACTAGGGATAAATTTTTTTGTCTTTCCTATTGTTGTCCTGTGTGCAATGGAGACAATGGTGGCAAATAATCCCTGGAGTTGTTGATGGCAAAGTGATATTAAACCTGTCTGAATGCAAAAACCAGACCTGATCTTGACTCCTCCTGTCCCCATGACAGGTTGGCAAACTGGGAGTCCCCCCAGCATGCCTGCACCATGGGCAGACGGTGCCCTGCATGTGGTCTGATGGAAATGCCTGTTACTTCCTGGTGATTGGAATTAGCTCACGAGATCCTATCTTCATGCCAGAGCATCTTCCCATGAAAATTTCACCACAGGCCACAGCCACACTCAGAGAAAATGCACCACCTGTAGACTGTTACCCAAATACATGAGGATGTGGGAAGAGGGGCTACCTCAAGGAGGCTGAATTTTTTAGCTTGGAGAAAGAAGTAAGAGAGATTAATGTTCCTGTGTGCCCCTTGTACTTTTTGCTTTGGGTACCATTTGAATATAGTAATTATTTAAAATAAATCAAGTCAAAACAAATGTTTTTGTCCTGCCTCTGGCTGGAAAGAAACCTTATTCTCAATCCCTTTATGACAGTTCCACCCACTTAGCCATGAGCTGGAGTTACCTTTACACTGAGGGGCTGGGGCTGACCAGCGCGAATTACTGCAGGAGAGAGTGGCCCTTCCGATCAGGGTATAGCCTCTGTCACACTCATATTTAATTTCTACATCTTGGAAAATGCTTGAAATTTTTTTATAACGTCCATGGGCAATGATCGGAGGATAACTGCAACCTTGGTGGTAAGACATAAAGCGAGAGAGCTTGAGTTTACAGAATATAAACAACACAGCCCAGAATCAGTGTGGTTTGTAGGAGGCTCTGTCCTGTCCGGCCATCTTCTCTGCTCATGGGATCACTTAGCCAAACCCTGGTACCTGCACTGCCCTCCTGTAAGCCTCATGCTGAACAACCACCATGGCACCCTCTTAGACCACATGGTGGTCCTTTCCATTATCTTCAAAAGTATAATCTGAATAAACAAAATTGGTATTTGGTCCAATCTCCATATTGGGTCACTGGCCTATGGGTTAAGAGCAATCATATCCTGGAAGGCCACTGATCTGATCCAGACCCCTCCCTGTTGAAGCAAAGAAATGAAATTTAATACATATATCATATTAACCAATGTCACTCCAATAAATTTAATTTAAAATACATACATATATATGTACTGGGTAAGGGAGAAATTAACGCCAATCTTAAAGAATGAAATGCAGAAGTAATCATCCTCTTTGTATCTCCACTTAGTTCTCTAGTCTGTCTACCAAAAAATTAGGATTCTAAACAATTACAACAGACTTGAAAATTCAACAACACTTTCACCCCTATTGCAGCCACTGTAACAAATGTGTTCTTTTTACTCAAGCAGATTAATATGTATTCAGATAAATGAGGTCACTGATTTAGCAAAGGTCTTCTTTATCATCCTTATCAGAAAAGAAGATCAGAAACCATTTGCATACACATGAATAGTCAAGATCATACATTTGCAGTTTTAGCCCTGAGTTATAATGATGCACCTGCCTCTCTTATGATAGAGTCTGAACTTTTCATGAGTGTCTGGACATCCAAAGACTATCACCTTGATCCAGTGTACCAGTGGCATCATGTCAATTCTATCTAAGCAAGAAGTAGGTAGCATGATGATGCTTTTGCGTATAGGAAGGAAGGCAGGAAGGAAGAAAGGAAGGAAGGAAGGAAGGAAGGAAGGAAGGAAGGAAGGAAGGAAGGAAGGAAGGAAGGAAGGAAGGAAGGAAGGAAGGAAGGAAGGGAGGGAGGGAAGAAGAAAGAAAGGAAAGAGGGAAGGAAGGTAGTTTAGAAAAGCAGGTTCATAATAGGTCTGGGTAAGTCTTATTTTCCACATTAAGACATATGGACCTGAAGGAAGGGAAGAAAAGAGAATACCAAGAAACAGAATGCAATAATTTAAAAGCTAGTTCATCTGCTATATGTTTCCTATTTTCACTGATTCAAAAAAATAGGAATGAATACACAGGGGGGGGGGTGTTGAAATGGAGGTAGTGCTTTTGAATAAATTGATCTACTCCAAGAATCATGCAGAATGTACAAATTCTTTTTACCTAATTTCAAACCTTCCCTTAATAATCTCCTAAACTTCTAAAACAATATTAAACAGCTCTTACTCTCATCACATGCTGGTGTTCCAGGACTCCATGTGCCATCTCCTTGGCAGGTGGCTTCAGAGTTAAAATATCTTCCATGACATGAATATGTAATCAAGTCTCCATAGAAATAGGCACAGTCATTGGTGAAACGCCTTTTATGTTTAATGATTTCGCCATTCTTCAGCTCAGGTACTGGGCAACATACCTCTGAAAAATACAAAGTGAGCCTAATGGTTAGTAAAATCACCATGAAGAGGCTCCTATGGCTAATAATCTCATTTCCACCTCTGGAAGAGCTCACCACAGAAGAGCAATCGGGGAAACAGACAAGGGTACATGAGACACTTTGAGTCCTGGCTTCCTGTCCCTGATTTGCAAAAGTAGTTCAATCCAGCCATTTCCCTCCAATTAAATACTTTCATTGGAGCCTCCAAAATGAGAATTTGGATTGAACCTGTATGGAAATGTCAATTTTCAAAAATTTTCAAAAGCAATGATGAATAACATTTATCTATCTTTGGCTTCAATGGGGCTGAAAGCAAGTAATGATAGTTTTAGAATTTATATTTCTAGAAATAAAAAGTTTTAAAACATTTACCAACCCATGTTTATTTAGAAGACCCCCTCCTGACCTTTATCATGGATCCTTTAATTTTTACTATCACTACTTTCATATGAACCTTTTTCTGTAGGGTAATTAACCCCTCTAACCAAATATGCCACCCACATTCCCACATCTGTACCTGTGCTTATATTCTATAATCCTACTTAGAATGATACTTTTTTTGTCTGCTAGCAATTCAAGTCCCATTTGTTCTGTGAATGCTTCTCTTAGTGCCCCAGCAAATAGTCACCATTTATTTCTCAGCTCCTAAAGCAATTAGTAGGCAGAGATTATTTATTTTATCCAACTGTTTATTGAGATTTTACTATAATCTAGACACTATGTATACATTAACTTTGTATACTATTACACTATGTGCTCAATTCATAGTATATGTATACCATTTATACTATAGATACTATGCATACATAATCTAGACATTTCCTGTATTACCTCATCCAATCATCACAACACCCCTGAGAGGTACACATTCTCATCTTCTCCACCTTTTATAACAGAAAACAGACTCTTGGAGAGCTTAAGTGTCTTGTTCCAAGTAAGGCAGCTGCTGAGTGGCAGAGACAGAACTGAGATCTATCTTACTCAAAAGTCCATGTTCTCTATGGCTTCAGTCTACACTTTAGTAATTATTTAACAGCTTATTTATACTACCCATATGTATAATTTTTCCCCTTTTGAGTGCAGGCAATGTGTGTCAAGTAACTTTGTGCCTTCACTCTTGACATTGTAGGTTCAAAATAAATGATCCCCAGTGTACAAGTCTAGAGTTCACAAATGAAATTTTCTAAGCCTCAGATCAACACTTCATTAGAATGTGCCTTTTTATGAGTTAATCCAACAAATATTTATGTAAATTGGTCCCTGTAAGTCTGTCCAGCAGATACTAAGCAATATTTTTGCAATATAATAAGGAAAATAAGTCATAACCACATGAGTATCAAAACCACAATATCAATCACTTTATAATGTGTCTAAAGACAAGAAATGCCAACAAGATAGATATTTTTTAAAAAAAGAGAGAAAAGAAAACTAAAAAAAAAAGGATAAAATAGTATTCCCTAGAGTGACCTGGAAGTGTATCTTAAGGTTTCAATAAAAATTGCTTTGATATATGAGATCTAGACAGGCATTTTGTCTTGGAGTGACAATTTGAGAAAAGACTTAAAGGCAGCAGAAAGTTGTTAATGCAGCATGAAAGAGAGGTGAGCTCAGAAACTAGAGTGAGACAGATTTGGATTTGGGCATTCCTTATACTGACCATGGTCCAGAGATAGGGTAGGATTTTGAGTGAATGGAAAAAGAGGGAATAGATACAAAGGAGGCTGACAGAATCATGACAAGTCTCTGTGACTTGTTGAATGTCATCTACCTTCACTACCTGATAAAGAAAGAAGAAGCTGAGAAGGTCAAGGTGATGGTACTCAGGGAAGAGAATGAGAGTGCTTGAGTAAGGTAGAGAGAGCTTTGGAAGCATAATAGATTTAGCCATTGCAATTTCCAGGAGAGGAGAATCACCCAGCATATATCAGTTCTTTTATCTTACCTTAAATTTTCCTTTAAAATATCCATTATTATGACATAAAAAATTCCAAAATAAAATAGTTTGTAATTCCCTTTGAAAAACAACTCTAAAGTCACTCTGTGATATTAAGAAAATTTATAAAGCTTGAACAGCATGGAGTCATTCTGAGGCCCTACACATTAATCTTGACATAGAATGGAAAAGTGACATTTGGGGACTCCACATTTCTTCTGCTTGGCATGCAATCATCAAAATTACTAAAATAACCAATATCAATTGATTAAAACATAGTATCCATTGAAATAAGCACAGCTATTGGTAAAATTTTTTGAGTGACTTTATCACTCTGTCTCAAATGCTCTACATTTATTTTTCTGATAGATAGTATAAAGGACATGTATGTAAATACATTAAAATATTCTTAGATATTATTTCTGTTAAGGAAGAAATATATTTATAGATGAATAAGAAATGTTATTTTGTTGGTATATTTTCCATTTATAAATGAAAACAATTACTCATATCTGCATTTACAATCAGCATTACTAGTGCTCATTGGTTATGGACAATTATTCCCTAGTTTTAAATACAATACCTCACACTTCTATAATGTTTTTAGTTTATACAGTACTTTGTAATTTCACTGTAATGAATTCACTCATTATTTGTAATAATATAAAATTTTACTTTCTGAATTGTAAAACTTTTCCACTTATTTATTCTTTAATAATTTAGAAATATTATTTTAAATAGGATGCATTAATAAAAAATTAAAAAGTTTTGGGGGCTAGATCAGCTCTTCAAACATTTGTAATATTTTGCTTTCCAAGTAATTATATCCTGTACTAAAAGTACTACAATTATTTAAGTATATTCTTAATAAAATATTCTTTGTATTTCTCCAAAATCATACTAAATTATTGCCATTTGATTATAATTAACTAATTTTTAATCAATAATTTTTCCTCAAACCTTGGTTTACACACACCTGTCTTCCCTATTACATCTATACTCACCACACAGGACAAACAGGCTTTGCAACAGAGCCAGGACTCCAAGAAGGCACAGTGCGGGGAAAATTCTGTGCAACTTGGGAGACATGGTGAAAAGTCTCAGAGATGCAGCACTGGGTCTCAGTGTTCCAGATGTTCTGATCAAGATGAAGTGGAGATTCTAAGTCAATGGTAATATAAGGCCTGAATCAAGGAACTAAGACTTGGCAGTGCCACAGCTTTGAGTCACTAAAAGAGAGGAGAGGAACTGAGTAGATAAGGTAGTGAATGGGATCTGACCAGGGCAGTGCAATAAAGCGCCAAGTCTTGGGGACAATGATATATAAGCTTGACATGTGAGTTCTCTGGGATTATGTGGGTATTTACAGTCATAACCCCAAGATTTCTTACTGCTTTGGGGAATACTTACTGGCTGGTTGTCTACACATAGGCACCATTTATCTTTGAGTAATCAAGAAGAACTAGAAACACAGTGTGAGTAGTAGTTTCTCCAGAGATCGGGATGAAGTGCTGAGATTCATTCTAGGCCCTCTCCTAGGAGTCAGGTCTTCATTCACTAGTGCGAATTCTCAATAGGAAGGAAGTATAAAAAAGATCTAGCGTTCAATTTTCTTCCTCAAGAATTCACAACCTAATTGGAATAAAAAAGCATGCAAGTCTATAATTGTGAAAAGAAAAAATATATAGTCCAAACAACAATTATTTCATCAATATGTAACTTTTCTTGAGTATTTATGACACCAAATTAATCAACTTTTGGATTACAGTAGTTGGGGAGTAAAGGGAAATTTCTCAAGTGGTATTTTGAGCCCAGATAAAGCATGCATGGAAAATTAAACTGTAGAGGATTAAGCATTACGGAAGAACAAAGGATCTTGACAACGTCAAGTTTCTCAATGGCACTGAATCAGAGTGAAGAACCTTCCAGCCCAGTATTATATCTCTGACAAAAGCACTAAATGATAAGTGGAAGAAGGCATATTTTTAAACCCATATTATTAACTCTCTGAATGAAGGCTGGTCCATTAATAAATCTGAGGTTTTTATTCATTATTTCTTTTAGTCTCTGCAAAGTGCACAGGTGAAGTTACCAACCTGGATTTTATGTTTTCCCCTTTGCACAAGTTCTGGATAGCTGTTGCTTGAAGATACATAGTTATTCATCCATAGAGGATGGTAAACATTGAAAATGTCTGAAAATGACTCACCGCCCTGTTGATTTGTAATGAGTACATTGTGCGGCCTATAACAGCCAAATTGCTGAGCTCTCAGAAATAAAGAGGAACGTTCCTCAGAAAGAAATAAGTGGACTCTTCTGTAATATTGATGACAGCACAATTAAATTTCAACCTTGCTAGGGGAAAAAAAGCAAGTAAACCCAACATGTAGTTGCTTCAATTTTGAGACAAATTAAAATAAAATCAGAGTATATCAGATTAAAAAGATAATTTAAATAATTTTTATTGAATTTTTGAGATCTCCAGTGTATACCTCAATAACATGTCCATATGACACTGTGTACTCATTACCCAAAGGAAAGTCTCTTTCCATCCCCACTTATCCCCCTTTGCCCACTTCCCCCCCACCCCCCCTCTGTTTATCATCATACCTTAGTTCGTGTCTATGTGTCATATATATATATAATATATATTTTATATATATATATAAATTGTTTTTACTTACTTTGTTTACCCTTTTTCACCCAGCATGCCAACCTTACTCCCTTCTAATAGCTGTCAGTCTGTTCAATGTATCTACACTTCTCTTTCTATTTTGTTTATTAAATTATTTTGTTCATTAGATTCTACAATATAAGTGAGATCATATGGTATTTATCTTTCTCTGGTTGGCTTGTTTTACTTATCATAATAATCTACAGGTCCACTTATGTTGTTGCAAAAGGTAAGATGTCCTTCTTTTTTTATGGCTGAGTAATAATCCATTGTATAATATACCACAGCTTTTTTATCCACTCATCTGCTGATGGACACTAAGGCTGCTTCCAAATCTCAACTATTATAAATAATGCTGCAATGAACATAGGGGTGCATGTATTCCTTCAAATTAATGTTTCAGGTTTCTTTAGATATAGCCCCAAAGTGGAGTCATTGGATCAAAAGATAGTTCCACTTTTAATTTTTTGAGGACCCATGATAGTGTTTTCCACAGTGGCTGCACCAGTCTGCACTTCTACCATCAGTGCACAAGTGTTCCCTTTTCTCCACAGCACTTATTTGTTGATTTATTGGTGACAGACATTCTGACAGGTGTGAGGTGATATCTCATTGTGGTTTTAACTTGTATCTCTCTGATGATTAATAATGTTCAGCATTTTTTCATATGTCTGTTGTCCACCTGAATGTCCTCTTTGGGGAATTATCTATTCAGATTCTTTGACCGTTATTTAATTGGGTTGTTTGTCTTCTTAGTGTTGAGTGTCAGACTTCTTTATATATAAAATATTTTAGAAATTAACCCCTTATCAGATGTATCATTGGCAAGTATGTTCTCCCATTCAGTGGGTTCCTTTTCATTTTGTTGATAGTTTGTTGTTGTTTTTTACTGTGCAAAAAGCTTTTTAGTTTGATATTAGTCCCATTTGTCAGTTTTTTCCTTTGTGTTCTTGCCCCAAAATATATATATATTAACAAAAATATAGCTATGAGAGATGTCTGAGATTTTCTCACCTGTTTTTTCTTCTAGAAATTTTATGATTTTGTGACTTACTTTTAACTCTTTTATCCATTCTGAGTTTATTCTTGTGTGTGGTGGGAATTGTTGGTCTAGATTTATTTATTTTTTTATTAATAATTTTATTTTTTTAATGGGGTGACATCAATAAATCAGGATACATATATTCAAAGATAACAAGTCCAGGTTATCTTGTCTTTCAATTATGTTGCATACCCACCACCCAAAGTCAGATTGTCCTCTGTCACCTTCTATCTAGTTTTCTTTGTGCCCCTCCCCCTCCCCCTCCCCCTTTCCCTCTCCCTTTGCCCCCTCCCCCCCGTAACCACCACACTCTTATCAATGTCTCTTAGTTTCACTTTTATGTCCCACCTACATATGGAATAATGCAGTTCCTGGTTTTTTCTGATTTACTTATTTCGCTTCGTATCATATTATCAAGATCCCACCATTTTGCTGTAAATGATCCGATGTCATCATTTCTTATGGCTGAGTAGTATTCCATAGTGTATATGTGCCACATCTTCTATATCCAGTCATCTGTTGACGGGCTTTTTGGTTGTTTCCATGTCCTGGCCACTGTGAACAATGCTGCAATAAACATGGGGCTGCATGTGTCTTTACGTATCAATGTTTCTGAGTTTTGGGGGTATATACCCAGTAGAGGGATTGCTGGGTCATAAGGTAGTTCTATTTGCAGTTTTTTGAGGAACCACCATACTTTCTTCCATAATGGTTGTACTACTTTACATTCCCACCAACAGTGTATGAGGGTTCCTTTTTCTCCACAGCCTCTCCAACATTTGCTATTGCCTGTCTTGCTGATAATAGCTAATCGAACAGGTGTGAGGTGATATCTCATTGCAGTTTTGATTTGCATTTCTCTAATAGCTAAAGAAGATGAGCATCTTTTCATATATCTGTTGGCCATTTGTATTTCTTCCTGGGAGAAGTGTCTGTTCATATCCTCTTCCCATTTTTTTATTAGATTGTTTGTTTGTTTGTTGTTGAGTTTTATGAGTTCTTTGTATATTTTGGATATTAGGCCCTTATCTGAGCTGTTGTTTGAAAATATCATTTCCCATTTAGTTGGCTTTCTGTTTATTTTGTTATCAGTTTCTCTTGCTGAGCAAAAACTTTTTAGTCTGATGTAGTCCCATTCATTAATTTTTGCCTTCACTTCTCTTGCCCGTGGAGTCAAATTCATAAAATGCTCTTTAAAACCCAGGTCCATGAGTTGAGTACCTATGTCTTCTTCTATGTACTTAATTGTTTCAGGTCTTATGTTTAGATCTTTGATCCATTTTGAGTTAATTTTTGT
The DNA here is from genome assembly GCF_036850995.1 of Saccopteryx leptura. Taxonomy (NCBI): domain Eukaryota; kingdom Metazoa; phylum Chordata; class Mammalia; order Chiroptera; family Emballonuridae; genus Saccopteryx; species Saccopteryx leptura. The sequence continues at coordinate 276,446,752 of NC_089504.1, forward strand.
ACAGGGGGAGAGACTGTAGTCCAGTTTCATTCTTTTGCATGTGGCTTTCCAGTTTTCCCAGCACCATTTATTGAAGAGGCTTTCTTTTCTCCATTGTGTGTTGTTGGCCCCTTTATCAAAAATTATTTGACTATATATATGTGGTTTTATTTCTGGACTTTCTATTCTGTTCCATTGGTCTGAGTGTCTATTTTTCTGCCAATACCATGCTGTTTTGATTGTCGTGGCCCTATAATATAGTTTGAAGTCAGGTATTGTAATGCCCCCAGCTTCATTCTTTTTCTTTAGGATTGATTTTGCTATTCAGGGCTTTTTATAGTTCCATATAAATCTGATGATTTCTTGCTCTATTTCTTTAAAAAACGTCATTAGAAGTTTGATGGGAATTGCATTAAATTTGTATATTGCTTTGGGTAATATAGCCATCTTGATTATATTTATTCTTCCTAGCCAAGAACAAGGTATATTCTTCCATCTCATTATATCTTTTTCGATTTCCCTTAACAATGGTTTATAGTTTTCATTACAAAAGTCCTTTACATTCTTTGTTATGTTTATTACTAAGTATTTTATTTTTTTTGTTGCAATCGTGAAGGGGATTATTCTTTTGAGTTCGTTCTCAATTGTTTCATTGTTGGCATATAGAAAGGTTATTGACTTCTGTATGTTAATTTTGTATCCTGCGACCTTACTGTATTGGCTTATTGTTTCTAGTAGTCTTTTTGTGGATTCTTTGGGGTTTTCGATGTATAGGATCATATCATCTGCAAAAAGTGATACTTTACTTCTTCTTTTCCGATATGGATGCCTTTTATTTCTTTGTCTTGTCTGATTGCTCTGGCTAGAACCTCTAGTACCACATTAAATAAGAGTGGAGAGAGTGGACAACCCTGTCTTGTTCCTGATTTAAGGGGGAAAACCTTCAGTTTAGTGCCATTTAATATGATGTTAGCTGATGGTTTATCATATATGGCCTTTACCATGTTGAGATATTTTCCTTCTATACCCATTTTGTTGAGAGTCTTAAACATAAAATTGTGTTGTATTTTATCGAAAGCCTTTTCTGCGTCTGTTGATAAGATCATGTGGTTTTTGTTCTTTGTTTTGTTGATATGGTGTATTACGTTAACCGTTTTGCGTATGTTGAACCATCCTTGAGATTCTGGGATGAATCCCACTTGATCATGATGTATTATTTTTTTAATATGTTGTTGTATTCAATTTGCTAGTATTTTGTTTAGTATTTTAGCATCTGTATTCATTAGAGATATTGGTCTGTAGTTTTCTTTTTTTGTGCCATCCTTGCCAGGTTTTGGTATGAGGGTTATGTTGGCCTCATAAAATGTGTTTGGAAGTATTGCTTCTTCTTCAATTTTTTGGAAGACTTTGAGTAGAATAGGAACCAAGTCTTCTTTGAATGTTTGGTAAAATTCGCTGGTATAGCCGTCAGGGCCTGGACTTTTATTTTTGGGGAGGTTTTTAATGGTTTTTTCTATTTCTTCTCTACTGATAGGTCTGTTTAAGCTTTCTGCTTCTTCTTGACTCAGTCTAGGAAGGTTGTATTGTTCTAGGAATTTATCCATTTCTTCTAGGTTGTTGAATTTAGTGGCATAAAGTTTTTCATAGTATTCTACAATAATTCTTTGTATATCTATGGTGTCCGTGGTGATTTCTCCTCTTTCATTTTGGATTTTGTTTATATGAGTTCTTTCTCTTTTTTCCTTGGTAAGTCTTGCCAAGGGTTTGTCAATTTTGTTGATCTTTTCAAAGAACCAGCTCCTTGTTCTATTAATTTTTTCTATAGTTTTTCTGTTCTCTATTTCATTTATTTCTGCTCTGATTTTTATTATCTCCTCTCTTCGGCTGGTTTTGGGTTGTATTTGTTCTTCTTTTTCTAGTTCCTTCAGGTGTGAAGTTAAGTGGTTCACTTGGGCTCTCTCTTCTTTGATCATATATGCCTGAAGTGATATGAACTTCCCTCTTATCACTGCTTTTGCTGCATCCCATAGATTCTGATATGTGGTATTGTCATTTTCATTAGTCTGTATATATCTTTTGATCTCTGCACTTATTTCTTCTTTGGCCCATTCATTTTTTAAAAGTATGTTGTTTAGTTTCCACATTTTTGTGGGATTTTTTTCCTCTTTTTTGCAGTTGAATTCTAGTTTCAAGGCTTTATGATCAGAAAATATGCTTGGTACAACTTCGATTTTTCTGAATTTGCTGATGTTGTTTTTGTGGCCCAACATATGGTCAATTCTTGAGAATGATCGATGTACACTGGAGAAAAATGTATACTCAGTCACTTTGGGATGAAATGTCCTGTAGATGTCTATCATATCCAGGTGCTCTAGTGTTTTGTTTAAGGCCATTATGTCTTTGTTGATTCTCTGTTTGGATGACCGATCTAGAGCCGTCAGCGGTGTATTGAGGTCTCCAAGTATGATTGTATTTTTGTCAGTTTTTGTTTTAAGATCAATAAGTACCTGTCTTTTATATTTTGGTGCTCCTTGGTTTGTTGCATATATATTAAGAATTGTTATGTCTTCTTGATTCAGTGTCCCCTTGACCATTATGAAATGGCCATTTTTGTCTCTGAGTACTTTTCCGTCTTGTAGTCAGCATTATCCGAAATCAGTATTGCTACACCTGCTTTTTTTTGGATGTTATTTGCTTGGAGTATTGTTTTCCAGCCTTTCACTTTGAATTTGTTTTTATCCTTGTTACTTAGATGAGTTTCCTGTAGGCAGCATACAGTTGGATTTTCTTTTTTAATCCATTCTGCTACTCTGTGCCTTTTTTTTGGTGAGTTTAATCCATTTACATTTAGTGTAATTATTGATACTTGTGAGTTCCCTATTGCCATTTTATATCTTGCTTTCTGTTAGTTTTGTGTCTTGTTCGATCCTTCTCTTTCATTTTTCTATCTTTTGTTTTTATTTGGTTGTATTCCATACATCTTTCCTCTGTTGCTATCTTTTTTATCTCATGTGCTTCTGTGGTGGTTTTTTCAATGGTGGTTACCTTTGAGTAATGAAAAGGGTCCCTATTCTGTTCATTGTAGTTAACTATTTTGTGAGTACTTTTGCACTCCATCGTTCTTTGCTACTGTTAATCTCCATCTTCTCCCCCTCTTTCTTTTTGTTGTCACAGTTTAAATTTGGTTTTATTGTGTTCTTCTTGGAGCTTTTACTTGTGGCTCTGTTTTTTTTTTGTTCTTTGTATCTGATTGGAGAACCCCCTTTAGTACTTCCTGGAATGGGGGTTTTCTGATGATAAATTCCCTCATCTTTTCTGTATCTGTGAATGTTTTTATTTCTCCTTCATATTTGAAGGATAGCTTTGATGGGTATAGTATTCGTGGCTGAAAGTTCCTCTCTTTCAGGACTTTAAATATTGGGGTCCACTCTCCTCTAGCTTGTAGAGTTTCTGCTGAGAAATCTGATGATAATCTAATGGGCCTTCCTTTATATGTTGTATTCTTCTTTTCCCTGGCTGCCTTGAGAATTTTTTCTTTGCTGTTGGTTTGTGTCAATTTCATTATGATATGCCTTGGAGTAGGTTTGTTGGGGTTAAGAAAACTCGGAGTTCTGTTTGCTTCTTGAACTTGAGGCTTTAGTTCTTTCCACAGGCTTGGGAAGTTCTCATCTATTATTTGTTTGAGTATGTTCTCCATTCCATTTTCTCTCTCTTCTCCCTCTGATATACCTATTATTCTTATGTTATTCTTTTTGATGGAGTCAGATAATTCTTGTAGGGCTATCTCATTTTTTTTAATTTTTGAGTCTCTTTCTTCTTCTCTCTGTTGTGCCTCAAATTGCTTGTCTTCTATTTCACTAATCCTCTCTTCTATCTGACCTGTTCTATTAGCTAAGCTTGTTACTTCGTTTTTCAGCTCGTGAATTGAGTTTTTCATCTCTGTTTTTATTTGTTTTTATAGTTTCAATTTCCTTGGACATATATTCTTTGTGTTCATTGAGTTGTTTTCTGAGCTCCCTAAATTGCCTTTCTGTGTTTTCTTGTATATCTCGGAGGATTTTTAGGATTTCTATCTTGAATTCTCTGTTATTTAGCTCCAAGGTTTCCAATATATTAAATTTTTTCTCCATAGATTTTTCCTCATCTAGCTGTGTTACCTCTCTTCCTTTTGTATCCATGATATTCGATTTTCTCTTCCTTAATGGCATCTGAGGGTGGTTTTGTTGATAGTATTAATGAGATTTAATAAAGAATAAAAAGTTAAAAAAAATAAATAAAAAAGATAATAAAAAAATAAAAAATAAAAAAGAGTTGTTTTTTTTAAAAAAAATTAATAATGAAATAAAGAAAAATAAAATAAAATAAAAATTTTAAAAAAAGGAAATTATTCCCCCTTCCTTTTTTCCTCTCCTCTCCTCTCCCCTCTTTCTTGAGAAAATCTTGTGGTGAACTGTGAATTATAACAAACAATGCCTGTGATGGAGGGCCTGAATTGGGGAAAAGTAAAAAAGGGGCAAAAAAAAAAAAGAAAAAAAAAGAAAAAAGGAAAAAAAAGAGGGTATGGACCCACAAAAAGCAAATAAGGAAAAAATTTGGGTCAAGAATAAAATGATTTGCTTTTAGGTGTTGGTTGTCTAAGAGTTATGATGAGAGGAATAAGAGGAAAACAGAAAAAATGGGGGGACAAATTAAAAAATTACTATTGTATTTAGTGGAACAAGAACTAGATAAAATGGAGAGCCAGGGATGGGAGCACTGCTAGTGAGTTAAAAAAGTGAAGTAAAAAACCCCCAAAATGCCACAAACATAAGTTTGAGTCCCAGATAAGATACTTTGTTTGTTATTGAGGTTTGAATGAGAGGAGATGTAAAGGAGAAAGGAAGAAACTAATATAGAGGGAGAAAAGAAAGAGAGAGAGAGAAAAAAAGAGGGGACCACTAATAGAAGAAAAAAGAAAGGAGAGAGAGAGAGAGAGAGAGTTAAGGGTTTTGGAGTGCAACCCTCATAGAGAGAAAGGAAGAGGAGAGAAAAGATAATGGGAGATGTAACACTTATGGGTAGTGTAGTTCAAGGAGAGGAGACAGTAAGACCGGCAGAGAGTTAATCGGCCAAATTGGAGGAGGAAAAAAAGTATCAAGAATGAAGATAAGAGAAACAAATGAACAAATATAATAAAATGGGATAGGTTATAAAGTCTGCAGATTATTCTTGATTTTGAGAGGTTATCTTCTTGCTTTTTCTTTTCTCTCCCTCTTCCTGGTCGGTGACTCTGTACCCCGGGTTCTGCCCCTTTGGCACGCTCAGGTAGAGGTTTGCAGTTGATAAGTCTCTATGGCAATGTCATGTATTGTGCTTTAGTCTCGTTGGTAGTCGAGGCTCATTAGCATTTATAGGCTCCGACAGTGAAAGAGTTCATGTTCCTGGAGCCTTTCTCCTAGTCTTTCCTTCCTCAATTAGTAGCCTGATAATCCAGCTATGGGGTGCTGCTGCCTCTGCCTGGATAGTAAGAGGCTCAAAGAGCTGGCAACTCCCCACTCTATTTCCACTCAGCACAGGGCTCTGGGTAAGGCTCAGTCAGTCAGAGCTGCTAGCATAATCAGGTGGGCTTTCTGCCCACTCAAAGACCTCTGGCTCTGCCACTCTGTCTGGTAACACAGGCGGGTGCCCACTTCTGGGGCGCTTGGAGGAAATGCTCATTCACTATCTGCGTGCGCAGACCAGGATATCCGGCCAGCAGTCTCACGCTCTGAGTAAAACCCCCAACCGCATGGAAAAGTTGCAGCATTGGAATTGAGTCTCGCTCCGTCCCCGTGCGTGGCTTTTGCAAGGCGCTGGGGTGGCCCGAAATTCCGCTTTGGCCCACACAAAGGCCCCTGACTCTGCCCCTCTGTGCTATAGCACGGGCGCGCACTGCCGAGGCACTCGGAGGAATCTCTCATTCACTATCTGCGTGCGCAGACCAGGATATGAGGCCGGCCGCGTTTCCCTCTGAGTGAAACCCCCACCAGCACGGAAAATTTCCACCGTTGGAATTAGTTCTCGCTCCCTCCCGTGTGCGGCTTTCCCAGGGCGCTGGGGCTGCCCAGAGATTCTGCTTTCGGCCCACAGAAAGGCCTCTGACTCTGCCTCTCTGTGGGGTAACACGGGCACCCACTTCCGGGGCTTAGGAAGAAATCTCTCGCCCACTAACTGCGCACCGACCAGGAGACCGGGTAAAATGGCTGCCCCGCTTGTCTTTCTTTGTTTGGGTTTGGCACGAGTGTTAGCTTGTATTGCCCGGGTTGCCACAGGATCAGTTTTTCCTCGGCTTGGATCTCCGTGCCACAGCCTGGTTCGGCCGTTTGTGCCGCGGCCTGGATCTATTCACCCCCTTTGCCCACCTCAGTTTCTATATTCACAGTTACCAGAGAAAGCCGCCCTGTTTAGGTTAGTGAGGAAGGCGGAGCATTTCTTACTCTCTATTTCCTTCGGGGTTTGGTTATATATTTAGCCAATTTTTCACTCGACCATACCTTTGAGTGTATTGCGAAGCATCTGGAGGCTCCAAGTATAGGTTTTTCTGTTTCTGGTTGAAGATCTTGTTGAGTTTTGGGGGAGATTTATCGGTATCGCTTCCTATCCCGCCATTACTCTGACGTCATCTCCTAGATTTAGTTTTTTGCATATACCTGTCCAATTTTTACTAACATCATTTATTGAAGACATTGTCTTTACTCCATTATTTGTTCTTACTTTCTTTGTCAAATATTAATTAACCATAAAGGCATAAGTTTATTTCTGTGCTCTGTGTTCTCTTCCATTGATCTATATGCCTCTTCTTAGGCCAGTATCAAGCTGTTTTAATTACTATGGCCTTGTAGTAGTGGATACCTCCAACTTTGTTCTTATGTCTCAAGATTGCTGAGGTTATTCAGCATCTTTTGTGGTTTCATATAAATTTTTTGAATATTTGATCTAGATCTGTGAAATATGCTATTAGTATTTTAATACGAATTGTGTTGAATCTATAGATTGCTTTAGGTAGTAGTATGGACATTTTAATAAAGTTAATTCTTTCAATGCATGAATACAGTATATGCTTTCACTTGCTTGTATCTGTCTCAATTTCTTTTTTTAGTATCCTATAATTTTCTTAGTACAGGTCTTTTACTCCATTGGTTAAATTTATTTTTAGGTATATTATTACAGTGGTACCTTGAGATATGAATTTAATTCGTTCTGTAACCGAGCTTATAAATCAGTCTACTTGTATATAAAACAAATTTCTCCCATTTAAAATAACTGAAATAGATTTAATCCATTCCAGCCCTGTGAAACATCCTCAAACCATCCTAAATTATGAAAAAAGACATGTTTTTAGTTAAGAAACACACGTGTATACTTTACCAATGCATAACAAAATACAGTGGTACCTTGAGATACAAACAGACCAACATATGAATTTTTTTAAGATACAAGCTGCAACTCGGTCTGTATTTTTGTTTGAGATCCAAGCAAAATTCTGAGATACGAGTCGTGATTTGGAAAACTGCTGCTAGTTGGCACGTTGGTGCACGGGTCCAGTATCGGCAGTTTCATATACAAGTTGACTGACTTACGAGCTCAGTTACTGAACGAATTAAATTCGTATCTCAAGGTACTACTGTATATGAAATAAAAGAAAAGTGTTATTTAGTACTGTATTCTCACCTTGGAGACAGATGAGTGCAGCTAATGGCGGTGAATGGCGGAGGAGGAGGAGGGAGGGAGGAAGGAATGCAGACACTGTAGACACGTAAACTAAAACTGCACTTTCTTAACACTAAATGTAAATTAAAACTGCGTTTTCTTTACTTTAAACAAAACTAAAACTGTACTTTCTTTACCTAAAATGAAACCACAAAAACTTAATTGTAAAAAATGCAGGACTCGTATCTCAGAATTTCACTCAGATCTCAAACAAAAATACAGACCGAATTGCAGCTCGTATCTTTAAAAATTTGTATGTTGGTCTGTTCGTATCTCAAGGTACTACTGTATTTTAAATAATGACCTCACATTTTTATGTTTTAATCACTTCATATAGGTTATATCATTTTACCAACACAATTACATGAACTACAGATGATTGTCCACATTTTATAGATGAGGAAATGTCAACATAAGAAACATTCAAACCTGTAAGAATTATTATGAGTTTATTTGTGCCAGACTATCAACAATTTCTGGGAAGCAAAATCTCAATGAATTGAAAAAATACTCCAGAAAATGGTGGTTTTACCACTTATTTTATACATCAGAATCACAGGGGAAGACTTAAGGGGGTTACACAAAATGCATTGGTGATAGATTAAGAAGGCGGGGGAAAGCAAAGCAGGAAATCTTTGGGATTAGGTAAAAAAGTGAAAATGTGTATACTCAAACTTTGTTTACATAGGCAATATGAAATAGTGAGCAGTTAACAATTACCTCTGCAGGGAATGTCAGAGAAAGCTTACACTGAAAAAGGACCTGACAATTAGGGGAATTTAAATCACAACAGTTGTTTATAAAAGCCTAGCCACAGAATTTACTATGAAAAGTTAAGGCCTATAAATTAATTAAAAACTAAGTTCACCAATTTTAAATCTTTACTTTGTATCTTAAGAAACAGGGAGTGTTTTTGCTGATAATTCCCAGAGTCAGATGGTCCCAGAGGCACCAGGTCCTGGCTGCTCCTGGGAGACACCTGACCCTGGCTGTCTTGAAGATTTACCAAGGATGCCAGATAGGACCATGCTGATTAAGCCTATGATACATTAGAAGAACTGGCAGAGGAGATGTTTCTGTAGCTGAACTCCTACCCTCTGAACATTGTTATATGACTAACTGCATGGTGGCAACCTGGACTTGCAATTGGCAATCTAAAATCCATAGCCAGTTGGTAGAAGCACAGAAAGCTTGGCATTCCTGCTGGCAACTAAAATGTGTGTGTGTTTGGAGAGAAGGACAGTCCTGTAGGACTGAACCCTTCACCTGTGAACTTTGGTGTTATGTTCGTCTCTAGGTAGATAGTGTCAGAATTGACTTCTTGGACACCCTGCTGGTGTACAAAAATTGGTTTTGCCCTGGCCGGTTGGCTCAGTGGTAGAGTGTCAGCCTGGAGTGCAGGAGTCCCGGGTTCGATTCCCGGCCAGGGCACATAGGAGAAGCGCCCATCTGCTTCTCCACCCCCCCTCCTTCCTCTCTGTCTCTCTCTTCCCCTCCCACAGCCAAAGCTCCATTGGAGCAAAGTTGGCCCGGGCGCTGAGGATGGCTCTATGGCCTCAGGCTCAAGAATGGCTCTCGTTGCAACAGAGCAATGCCCCAGATGGGCAGAGCATTGCCCCATGGTGAGCATGCTGGGTGGATCCCAGTCGGGGCATGCGGGAGTCTGTCTGACTGCCTCCCTGTTTCCAACTTCAGAAAAATACAAAAAAAAAAAAAAAAGAAAGAAAAAAATTGTTGGTTTTTTTTGGGGGGTGTGCACTCTTGTAGGCCTGATCCCTTTACTTGTGAGATATGATGCAATCTCTGGGTAAATAGTATCAGAGTCATGAGAACTATTTATTGTTATTAGGGAACACTTTCCTGCCCTTGGAATTCAGTCAGGGAATCCAATTTACTAATCTAGCAAGGAGGTTTAATGTGATAAGTGCTATGAGAATGCCACAACCAATGTAGTGTGGGTTTAGAAAAGAGAAAAAAACCTAGAAAGTAGGGTGGAAGAGGGTAATGGCCTAGTGATCCAGCTAAATAATGACAATTATGTCAATACAATAAAAAAATTATGAAAAGGAATTAGACTAGTACGTTTGAGGTTAGGAAAATGTGAGTTGACTCTAAAAATTTTGAGGAATTATGTTAAGCTGAGCATGGGGGTTTAATATAAGCAATAGAAGAAGAGGCTGAGAGATAGGCTGGCAAGATATTGCAGAGAGGCCCTGGCTGGTTGGCTCAGCAGTAGAGCGTTGGCCTGGCGTGCGGGGGACCCGGGTTCAATTCCCGGCCAGGGCACATAGGAGAAGCGCCCATTTGCTTCTCCACCCTCCCTCCTTCCTCTCTGTCTCTCTCTTCCCCTCCCGCAGCCAAGGCTCCATTGGAGCAAAGATGGCCTGGGCGCTGGGGATGGCTCCTTGGCTTCTGCCTCAGGCGCTAGAGTGGCTCTGGTCGTGGCAGAGCGACGCCCCAGAGGGGCAGAGCATCGCCCCCTGGTGGGCTGAGCGTCGCCCCTGGTGGGTGTGCTGGGTGGATCCCAGTCGGGCGCATGCGGAAGTCTGTCTGACTGTCTCTCCCTGTTTCCAGCTTCAGAAAAAAAAAAAAAAAAAAGATATTGCAGAGAGCCTTAAACACAATGCATTCTACACTGTGTGGAAGCATTAAGGACTGTTGAAGATTTTAGCAGAAACTACAAGGCTATTTTGGGAGTTATGTGCAAGGAGCTGCAATAAGAGTGGCCCTGCAGGCAAAGATACATTTAGCTAACTATATGCTAGTCCTATCATTTCAGACTAGGGTACAAAAATGTCCTTAATTTTAGTCTTAAAATTAATAAATTTATATTAAAGAAACAGTCTTGTTACTCTAAAAACTTCCCAACACCATTATCATAGCCATTTGTGTTTCCATGTCTGTTCTTACCAAAGAAGTTTCAGTGGAAGAACCTGCAGAATTTAGGGACTGATTAGATAAGGAACAAGAAAAAAAAAATGGTAATGACTCAGCAGTTCATAGTATGTGAGACTAGAAGACCTATTTTATTTTATTTTTAAATTTACTTTATTGGTCCTGGCTTGTGGTGATGCAGTGGATAAAACATTGACCTGGAACACTGAGGTCACCGGTTTGAAACCTTAGGCTTACCTGGTCAAGGCACATATGAGAATTGATGCTTCCTGCTCCTCCTCCCTTCTCTCTCTCTCTCTCTCTCTCTCTCTCCACTCTAAAATGAATAAATAAAAAATATCTTAAAACTTGACTTTATTGGGGTGATACTGGTGAATATAATTATACAGGTTTCAGGTGCCCAGTTCTACAAAACATCTCTCTACACCATATTGTGTGTTCATCCCCTCAAGTCAAGTCTTTCTTCATTGCTATTTATTCCCCCTGTACGCTCCTCTACCTTCCTGGCCCCTCCTCCTACTCCAGCAACCAACACACAGTTGTCCATGTTCATGCATTTTTTCCCTTTTTTGCTCAATTCCTCCACTCTCTTCACCCAGCACCCCTCCAACAGCTGTCAGTCTGCTCTCTATTTATGAGTCTGTCTCTGTCTTGCTTATTAATTTATTTTGTTCATTAGATTCCACATATGAGTAAAATTAAATGGTACTTGTCTTTCTCTGACTGCTTGTAGTTCATTTTCCTTAGTATAATGCTGTCTATTTTTATTGTCACAAAAGATAAGGTTTCTTTTTTCTCATGGCCACATAGTATTCCATTGTGTAAATGTGCCACAGCTTTTTATCCACTCATCTACTGATGGGCATTTGAGCTACTTCCAAATTCTGGCTATTATAAAAAATGCTACAATGAACATAAGGGTGCATATATTCTTTCAAATTAGTGTTTTGGATTTCTTCAAATAAAATCTCAGAAGTGGAATCACTGGGTCATAAGGCAGTTCCATTTTTAATTTTTTGAGGTTAATTCCATACTGCTTTCCACAGTGACTGTCCCAGTCTACATTCCCACCAACAGTGCATGAGGGTTTCTTTTTCTCCACACCCTTCCCAAAACTTGTTGTTTGTTGATTTATTGATTATAGTCATTTTGACAGGTGTGGAGTGGTATCTCATTGTAGTTTTAATTCATACTTCTCTGATTAGTGATGTTGAGCATCTTTTCATATGTTTATTAGCCATCTATGTGTCCTCTTTGGAAAATTGTCTATTCAGGTCCTTTACCCATTTTTTAATTGAATTGTTTATTTTTTTGATACTGACTTTTATAAGTTCTTTATAAATTTTGGATATTAAACCCTTACCAGATGTATCAGTGAATATGTTCAGCCATTCATGGGTTGTCTTTTCATTTTGTTGATGGTTTCCTTTTCTGTGCAAAACCTTTTTGGGGCCCTGGCTGCTTGGTTCAGTGGTAGAGTGTCAGCCTGGCTTGTGGAAGTCCTGGGTTCGATTCCACACAGAAGAAACGCCCATCTGCTTCTCCACCCCTTCCCCTCTCCTTCCTCTCTGTCTCTATCTTTCCCTCCTTCAGCCAAGGCTCCATTGGAGCAAAGTTAGCCCAGGCACTGATGACGGCTCCATGGCCTCTGCCTCAGGTGCTAGAATGGCTCCTGCCGCAACTGAGCAAAGCCTCAGATGGACAGAGCATCACCCTCTGGTGGGCATGTCAGGTGGATCCCAGTCGGGCACATGAGGGAGTCTGTCTGACTGCTTTCTCATTTCTAACTTTGGAGAAAAAAGAAACAAAAAGAAAAAAACCTAACCTTTTTGTTTGATGTAGTCCCATTTGTTTTTTTGTTTGTTTGTTTGTTTGTTTCCTCTGCATGAGAAGATATATCAGAAAAAAGTACTGCTATAAGAAATGTATGAGTTTTTACTGACTATATTTTAGTCTAGAATTTTTATGGTTTTGAGTCTAATACTTATGTTTTTAATTAATTTTGAGAAATCCAGGAGACATTGAGCTGGGTCTTGGATGAGACATGGCTGAGGTGAGCTAACTAAGGGAGAGAACTTAAGAGAAACTCTAAAAAGCTCAAGGGGTGAACCTTGGGGACCCCCACTTCAGAGCACAGTCATGAAGGGCAAGCAGAAGGCAGTACAAAGGGCAGAGGAAAATGCAATTTCCCATAAGCCCTCAGAGACAAATCTATGAGCTAAATGGTGTCACCCTCCTGGTAAGTGAGGCAACTGCTATTTAGGAAAACTAAGTAACTAGCACCACCACGTGGTTTGTGAGGGGTGAGCTGAGGCTTAGGGTCTTAAGCCCTCTGTTACACTGCTCAGCCATCACCTCCTCCAGAAAAGCTCCCCGCTCCCAGCATCAAACCCAGCACCTTCCTCCATGCTGCCAAAGCCCCCCTGCACCTGCCTGTCAGTGCCTCAAGTCCAAGGAATCAATCTATTTCATATTTTCATTCATAACGCAGCCTAGAATTACTCTCAACTAATTATCAGGTGGCCAAAAAAAACAAAAACTTTTTATTAAAGTGTTGTGTCATGCAGCTGCAAAGGAGAGTAATTGTGCTTTAAGGAACAAACATGTGTTTTCAAAAGTAAGTGAAAACAAATGAGCAGACTTCCCTTTCTTTTCCTTACTTGAATTTATTGGGAAGACACTGGTTAACATGATTACACAAGTTTCAGATGCCCAATTGTACAACACATCTCTGTACACTGTATTCACCATCCCAAGTCAAGTCTTCTTTCAATTACAGTTGACACACAATATTACGTTAGTCTTGTTGCTGATGGAAATATGGTTCCTGTGGTGTCACAAGAAAAGCATTTCTGAGACCATGCATGCATGGGAAGAGATGGTATGGTGGTAAGATTTATTGAAGCTGGAGCAAACCCAAAGGACTCTCCCAGGTTTATCTCTACCATAATGTGGAAGAAGTCCAGCCTTGTCTTCATCAAGCCAGAAGAAAAATCAGGGTCTAGAAATTCTGTGCCATTTATTCAGTACATGCCAAAGCTTAGTCCAATTTATTTTCTTTTTTTAAAAATTAATTGTGTTTACATAGGGTCTAGGGTCACCCCAAATGCAACCCCCTATTCCCCTCAATATCTCCCTTGCCCCCCTCCTGACAGAGCCCTCTCCCCTTCCCTTCAGGTTTATCCCATCCTATCATCCCCTTTCCCTCTGTCCTCTTTTCCTCTGGTTCCTTTGATCCCTCCTCTGTCTCAATTCCATTCCTCAGTTCTCATTATTCCTTGGATTTCTCAAATGAATGAGGTCATATGATATTTTTCTTTCTCTGCCTGGCTTATTTCACTCAACATAATAGTTTCCAGGTCCTTCCATATTGTTGCAAAAGGTAATATTTCCTTCTTTTTCATGGCCCCATAGTATTCCATTGTATATATGTACCACTGCTTTTTAATCCACTCGTCCACTGACAGACACATGAGCTGTTTTCAGATCTTCGCTATTGTGAACAATGCTGCTATAAACATGGGGGTACATCTCTTTTTTTCAGTCGGTGATATGGTGCTTTTGGGATATAGTCCTATAAGTGGGATGGTTGGGTCAAAGGGCAGTTCCATTTCTAATTTTTTGAGGAATCTCCATACTGTTTTCCACAGTGGCTGCCCCAGTCTGCATTCCCATCAGCAGTGTAGGAGGATTCCCCTTTCTCCACATCCTTGCCAGCACTTATTCTGTGTTGTTTTGCTAATGAGCACCATTCTGACTGGTGTGAGGTGATATCTCATTGTGGTTTTAATTTGCATTTCTCTAATGATTTGTGATGTTGAACATTTTTTCATTTGTCTATTGACCATCTGTATGTACTTTATCAGTTTCTGTGGGTCGGAGTTCAGGAGCAGCTTAGTTGGCTGGTTGTGATTCAAGGTGTCTCATGAAGTTGCAGTCAAGATGTTAGCTAGGGTTGCAGGCACCTGAACTAGGGCTGGATAATCTGCTTCCAGACTGGCTCACTCGTGTAGTTGTAGGCTAGACAACTATGGACCTCTCAATAAAGCTTCTAGAGAATCCTATGATATGGTAGCTGGCTACTACCAGAACAAATGACCCGAGAGAGACAGAAAGGATGAATGCCTTTTTATGACCTATCCTTAGAATGCTACACTATCATTTCTGCCATATTCTATTCAGCTGATGCAAGTTCTTAAATGCCATCTATGTTCAAGGGAGGGGCTCCACCTTTTGAAAGAAGGAATACCAAAGAATTTGTGAATTATATTTTTTTCTTTCTTTTTTTTCATTAATTTTAATGGGGTGACATTGATAAATCAGGGTACATATGTTCAGAGAAAACATCTCTAGGTTATTTTAACATTTGATTATGCTGCATTCCCATCACCCAAAGTCCAATTGTCTTCTGTCACCTTCTAACTGGTTTTCTTTGTGCCCCTCCCCTCCCCCAACCTCCTCCCTCTCCTCCCCCCACCCTGTAACCCCCAAACTCTTGTCCATGTCTCTGAGTCTCATTTTTATGTCCCACCTATGGATGGAATCATATAGTTCTTAGTTTTTTCTGATTTACTTATTTCACTCAGTATAATGTTATCAAGGTCCATCCATGTTGTTGTAAATGATCCGATGTCATCATTTCTTATGGCTGAGTAGTATTCCATAGTATATATGGACCAAAGCTTTTTAATCCACTCGTCCATTGACGGACACTTGGGCTGTTTCCAGATCTTCGCTATTGTGAACAATGCTGCCATAAACATGGGGGTGCATTTCTTCTTTTCAAACAGTGCTATGGTGTTCTTTGGGTATATTCTTAACAGTGGTATAACTGGGTCAAAAGGCGTTTCAATTTTTAATTTCTTGAGGAATCTCCATACTGTTTTCCACAGTGGCTGCACCAGAACTGAGAACCCAGAAATAAACCCACACTTTTATAGACAACTGATATTTGACAAAGGAGGTAAGAGCATATATTGGAGTAAAGACAGCCTCTTCAACAAATGGTGTTGGGAAAATTGGACAAACAATCCAATCCAAAAATCAGCAAAAGAAATGAATAGACACTTCTCCAAAGAGGACATACAGATGGCCAATAGGCATATGAAAAAGTGCTCAACATCACTAATCATTAGAGAAATGCAAATTAAAACCACAATGAGATATCACCTCACACCAGTCAGAATGGCGCTCATCAACAAAACAACACAGAATAAGTGCTGACAAGGATGTGGAGAAAAGGGAACCCTCCTGCACTGCTAGTGGGAATGCAGATTCTTAAGAGTGCCATTTTTTGAATGGATTGTTTGTGTTCCTGGTGTTGAGTTTTACAAGTTCTTTATAAATTTTAATTATTAATCCCTTATCTGATGTATTGTCGAATATGTTCTCCCATTGTGTGGTTTGTCTTTTTATTCTGTTTATATTGTCTTTAGCGGTGCAAAAGCTTTTTAGTTTGATATATCCTGTCTTTTGTTTATCCTGTCTTTTATTTCGTTTGCCTGTGGAGATAATTCAGCAAAGATATTGCTGCAATAGATGTCAGTGAGCTTACTGCCTAAGTTTTCTTCTAGGATACTTATGGTTTCATGATTTACATTTAAGTCCTTTATCCATTTTGAGTTTATTTTTGTGCATGATGTAAGTTGGTGGTCTAGTTTCATTTTTTTGCAGGTAGCTGTCCAGTTTTCCCAACACCATTAGATGAAGAGGCTGTCTTTACTCCACTGTACGCTCTTTGTCAAATATCAATTGTCCATAAAGATATGGGTTATTTTTTCATTCTCTGTTCTGTTCCATTGATCTATATGTCTGTTCTTACGGAAGTACCAAGCTGTTTTGAGTACTATGGCCTTATAATATAACTTGATATCAGGAAGTGTGATACTTCCCACTTTATACTTCTTTTTTAAGATTGCTGAGGCTATTCGTGTTCTTTTTTGGTTCCATATAAATTTTTGGAATATGTGTTCTATATCTGAAGTATGTCATTGGTATTTTAATTGGTATTGCATTGAATTTATAAATTGCTTTGGGTAATATAAACATTCTAATTATATTTATTCATCCTAACCATGAGCATGGTATATGCTTCCACTTGTTTGTGTCTTCCTTGATTTCTTTTATCAATGTTTTATAATTTTCTGAGTACAAGTCTTTAATCTCCTTGGTTAAATTTACTCCTAGGTACTTTATTTGTTTTCTGGCAATAGTGAAGGAAATTTTTTCCTTAATTTCTCTTTTGGACAGTTCATTGTTTGTGTATAAAAATGCCTCTGATTTCTGTGTATTAATTTTATATCCTGCCACCTTGCTGAATTCGTTTATTAGGTCCAGTAGTTTTTTGACTGAGACTTTAGGGTTTTCTATATACAATATCATATCATCTGAAAATAATGATAATTTTACTTCTTCTTTTCCAATTTGGATGCCTTTTATTTCTTTTCTTGTCTTATTGCTATATCTAGGACTTCCAGTACTATGTTGAATAAGAGTGGTGAAAGGGGGCACTCCTGCCTTGTTCCTGATTTTAGGGGAATTGCTTTTAATTTTTGTCCATTAATTATAATGTTGGCTGTGAGTTTGTCATAGATGACCTTTATCATGTTGAGGTATGTTCCCTGTACTTCCACTTTGCTAAGAGTTTTGATCATAAATGGATGCTGGATTTTATCAAATGCTTTTTCTGCATCTATTGAAATTATCGTGCGGTTTTTCTCCTTCCTTTTGTTTATGTGGTGAATAACATTAATTGATTTACAAATGTTGTACCATCCTTGCCTCTCCAGAATAAATCCCACTTGATCATGATGTATGATTTTTTTTCATTTACTGCTGGATCCCGTTTGCTAATATTTTGTTGAGGATTTAGCATCTAAATTCATCAGGGATATTGGCGTATAATTTTCTTTCTTTGTGTTGTCTTTGCCTGGTTTTGGAATCAGAATTATGCTCACCTCATAAAAGGAACTTGGAAGTGTTCCTTCCTCCTGAATTTTTTGAAATAGCTTGAGAAGAATAGGAGTTAGTTCTTCTTTGAATATTTGGTAGAATTTACCAGTGAAGCCATCGGGCCCAGGAGTTTTGTTTTTTGGAAGCTTTTTGATAACTGTTTTGATCTCTTTTGTTGTAATCAGTCTGTTTAGGTTTTCTGATTCTTCCAGATTGATTTTTGGAAGATTATATGTTTCAAGGAATTTGTCCATTTCACCTAGGTTGTTTAATTTTTTGGCATACAGTTCTTCATAGTATTTTCTTACAATATTTTGTATTTCTGTTGTGTCAGTTGTTATTTCTCCACTCTCATTTCTAATTTTACTTATTTGAGTCCTCTCTCTTCTTTTCTTGGTGAGTCTTGTTAAAGGTTCATCGATCTTGTTTATCCTTTCAAAGAACCAGCTCCTGATTTCATTGATCCTCTGTATTGTTTCTTTAGCTTCTATGTCATTCATTTCTGCTCTGATCTTTATTATTTCCTTCCTTCTACTACCTCTAGGCCTTACTTGCTGTTCTTTTTCTAGTTCTTTTAGATGAAGGGTTAGGTTGTTTATTTGAGCTTTTTCAAGCTTCTTAAGGAATGCCTGTAGTGCTATGAACTTCCATCTCAGGACTGCTTTTGCTCTGTTCCATAAATTTTGAGTTGTAGTTTGCTCATTATCATTTGTTTCTAGGAATTTTTTTTATTTCTTCTTTGATTTCATTTTAACCCATTTATTATTTAATAACATGGTATTTAGTTTCCATGTGTTTGAGTATTTTTCAGTTTTTCTGTTGTGGTTGATTTCTAGTTTCATGCCATTGTGATCAGAGAAAATGCTTGATATGATTTCAATCTTCTTAAATTTGTTGAGACTGCTTTTGTGTCCTAACATGTGGTCTATCTTAGAGAATGTACCATAAGCACTTGAAAAGAATGTATATTCTGCTGCTTTAGGGTGAAAGATTCTGAAGATATCTATTAAATCGAGTTGATCTAGTGTGTCCTTTAAGTCTGCTGTTTCTTTGTTAATTTTCTTTCTCAAGGATCTATCTAGTGATGTTAGTGGGGTATTTAAATCTCCTACTATTATAGTATTGCTGTTGAGCTCACCCTTTATAGCCATCAAAGTCTGCTTTATATATTTAGGTGGTCCTATATTAGGTGCATAGCATAGATATTTATGATGGTTATATGTTCCTGTTGCATTGCTCCCTTTATCATTATGTAGTGACCTTCTTATCTCTTACTATAGTCTTTGTTTTTGTTTTGGGGGTTTTTTTTTGTTTTTTTTTTGTATTTTTCTGAAGTTGGAAACAGGGAGGCAGTCAGACAGACTCCTGCATGCACCTGACAGGGATCCACCTGGCATGCCCACCGGGGGCAATGCTCTGCCCATCTGGAGTGTCACTATGTTGCAACCAGAGCCATTCTAGCGCCTGAAGCAGAGGCCAAGGAGCCATCCTCAGCGCTCGGACCAGCTTTGCTCCAATGGAGCCTTGGCTGCGGGAGGGGAAGAGAGAGACAGAGAGGTAGAGGGGGAGGGGTGGAGAACCAGATGGGCACTTCTCCTGTGTGCCCTGGCCAGGAATCGTACTCGGGACTCCTGCACACCAGGCTGACATTCTACCACTGAGCCAACCGGCCAGGGCCTGTAGTCTTTGTTTTAAAGTTCATTTTGTCTGATATAAGTATTGCTACCCCAGCTTTTTTTTCTTTTCTTTTCTTTTCTTTTTTTTTTTCATTTTTCTGAAGCTGGAAACAGGGAGAGACAGTCAGACAGACTCCCGCATGTGCCCGACCGGGATCCATCCGGCACGCCCACCAGGGGCGATGTTCTGCCCACCAGGGGGCGATGCTCTGCCCATCCTGGGCGTCGCCATGTTGCAACCAGAGCCACTCTAGTGCCTGAGGCAGAGGCCACAGAGCCATCCCCAGCGCCCGGGCCATTTTTGCTCCAATGAAGCCTTGGCTGCGGGAGGGGAAGAGAGAGACAGAGAGGAAAGCGTGGCGGAGGGGTGGAGAAGCAAATGGGTGCTTCTCCTGTGTGCCCTGGCCGGGAATCGAACCCAGGTCCTCCGCACGCTAGGCCGACGCTCTACCGCTGAGCCAACCGGCCAGGGCCCCAGCTTTTTTTTTCATTTTCATTTACATGAAATATTTTTTTCCATCCTTTTACCTTTAGTCTATGTGCATCTTTTGTTTTAATGTGTGTCTCTTGTAGACAGCATATGTATGGATCCTGTTTTCTTATCCAAGCAGCTACCTTATGTCTTTTGATTGGATTGTTTAATCCATTTACATCTGAGGTTATTATTGATATGTAGTTGTTTATTGCCATTTTATTCTTTAAAGCTGTATTCCTCTTTTGCTATATTCTTTTCCCACTTTGATCTGTTTACAACAGGCCCCTTAACATTTCCTGCAGCATTGGTTTGGTTGTAATGAATTCCTTGATTTTTTGTGTGTGTGTGTCTGTGAAGCTTTTTATTGCTCCTTCAATTTTAAATGATATTGCTGGATAAAGTAGTCTTGGTTGAAGGCTCTTGTTCTGCATTACTTTGAATATTTCTTGCCATTTCCTTCTGGCCTCAAGTGTTTCTGTTGAGAAGTCAGATGTCATCCTTATGGGGGCTCTTTGTAGGTGATAGCCTTCTTTTCTCTAGTAGCTTTTAATATTTTGTCTTTATCACTTAACTTTGGTATTTTAATTATAATGTGTCTTGGTGTAAGTCTTTTTGGGTTTCTCTTTAATGGAGTTCTCTGTGCTTCTTGAACTTGTGAGATCCTTCCTTGCATCAATTTAGGGAAGTCTTCAGCTATGATTTCATTGAATAAAGTTTCCATCCCTTCTTCTTTCTCTTCTTCTTCAGGAACCCCTATTACGCAGATGTTATTTCTCTTCATGTTGTCACAGAGCTCTCTCAGAGTTTCCTTAGACTTTTTGAGTCTCTTTTCTTTTTTCTTCTCTGCTTTCATGCCTTTGTTCATCTTGTCCTCCAACTCACTGATTCAATTCTCAGTTTCATCCATCCTGCTTTTAATTCCTTCCATTGTGGTCTTCATTTCTGATATTGTATTTGTCACCTCCAACTGATTCTTTTTTAATATTTCAATGTCCTTTTTTATACTTGCTATCTTTTTATTTAGGTGTTCATAATGATCATTCATTGTTGTTATAAGATTCCTAAGCATCCTAACAATCACTATTTTAAACTCTGTATCTGGAAGTTTGGTTACTTCCATATCACTCAGTTCCTTTTCTGGAGGTTTCTCTTGTGGGTTCATTTGGATTGCACTTCTCTGTCTTCTCATTATGTCTGTGTGTTTGGATGTGTTGTTTGTAGGGCTGGTTGAGTCTAGGTTTGGTGTTGTCTGCCTCCAATTTTCAGTTGTGTTATTTCTAGGTCCAAAGCTTAGTCCAATTTAATCTTTGTCTCTCTCCAACTAGCCTACTCTCTGTTCCAAACTGCCATCCAGCTGGTGCCATGTTATTGTATCCATGCTGGCTCCTCTAAAGCATAGCTTGGAGCCTTCAGTGGGCATCCATGGGGCTGCCAGTCCTCAAGCAGCTGCTAGGCCTTCATGGCTGCTATAGAGAAAGATGGCATTAATTAGCAGGGCAAGTATACATGTTACAGGGGCAGGGGAAGGAATTTGATTTTGTTAGGCTCTAATTAAATTATATCAGGTTTTGGAAGTACTAGACACTCTTTCAAACTAACCAATCAACTTCCCAATCCTTACACTGAGCTGGTGTAAGCCCCCCCCCCCCAACCAATCCATTTCCTAGATCTTCAGGTGCTCTGTGTCCTTTATCCAATCTGATCCTTTCCTAGGCTAGAGAGACAGAACTTTATGGTCATAATCTTAACTCCTATTTTAGATGCACTTACCTCCCCCTGTACTATCTTGGCTTCTACTGGGCATGTATGTGCCCAGCTGAGAAATTTCCCCTTTATTGTTTTATCTCTCTCTTGGTGTCCTGGTTAATGTCTAGTAGTGAACCTTCTTGTCTGCTTTGGGATATGGTCCCAAGAACAGAGAATGCAGTAGAGCCCTGAGGAGCTTATGAATGCTGCAGTTTTCTAGTAAAGCAAGCTAATTCTCTAGTTGATTAGGCTTCTTAATGTCAGATTCCCTTTCCTCCCTTTCTTTATTAATATCTAGCTACCTACACTGCCAGTCTCAGTTGTACAGATAGTGGTTAGGTATTCATATAATTTACAAAGTGATCTCCTATTTCTCAAAAAGGAAGTTTATTCCCCAGGAACTCACTAATCAAGGTATACATCAAATATAGTAGGTTGTTTTGTTTTTTTGTTTTTTTCCACTAGATGCACATTTTGCAGTACCCAGTAGAAGTAGCCTGACACCATGTGACAGTTTCCCCTAATCTGATGGCATATTGTCCTCCCCCTTGCTGCCTGGTGTTTGCTAGGAATGGCCCAGAAGCCAATCAGAAGTGTAGTGCATGACTCACATGAGCAAACAGTTCTTTGCCAAGCCCGAATTTTCTGAGACAGCAGTGAATTTTTACCTAAGCAGAGAGAGAGGCAGGAGCCAGAAAAACTGTGTGTATGTGTGTGATGTATGTGTGAATGTGTGTATGTGTGTGTGTATTTGTATGTGCTTGAGTGTGTGACTGTGTATATGAGTATATGAATAAGTGTGCATGTATATGCATCTGTATGTTAGTATGTAACTGTGAATATATGTGTATGTGAGTGTTGTATGTGTGTGAGTATATGTCTATGTATATGTATAAGAGAGAGTGTGTGTGTGTGTGATAGGAGACTGAGTGGGAGGGTTTGAGAGTCAATCTGACTTTGGCTCACATACCGACTCCATTGCCCCCTTACTTTCTGTGCAGCCTGGTATTCATCTGCTCCATGCCACAAATTCCATATTTATAAAACAAGTGTGACAACGTGACCTACCTCATAGAGTTTTTGTGAAGGATAAATGAATTAATGTATATAAAGCATTTGGTATGTGGCTTGACCCAAAGCAAATATTCAATAAATATTTACAACATTTAAAGTAATGACTGGCAAGAATGAATACTTCATATGCCAGGACTTGCCCACTTTTCACGGAATCTATACCAAAGAATATATCATGACATAGAATCTGAAAAAAATCTATAAAAGAAATATAAAATTTCCAAAGGAGATACTAAGTGTTAAGATCATTCCATTATTTTTCCTCACTTAGTAGAATTTGTTATTCAGCAAAGATTAGGTCATTTACAATGACCCAGACTTGTTTAAAAATTGGCCTTTTTGCTACCTCCACTGTAGTCCCATCTGCATTTTGTTTGCCTTGATTTAGGATCTTGGAAATTTTGAAGCAAAATTATAATATGAGCTCATAAGAATAGCACAAGGGTGAGGAAAGAGAAAGAAATTTATACTTAAGGATCACATACCATGTGCTAGTCTTTGTTTGAGACCTATTCTCACTGTTTAACCATCACAGCGATGTCATAAATAAACTTTTATTACATCTATTTTCATACAATGAAACAGCAGTTTTGAGAGGAAAATAATTGGATCAAAGCATACCAATGTCAAAGTCATGATTTAAACTCAAGTCTGTGTGGATATAAAATTATGCTCCTTCCACTATTTGTGCTATCTTATATTTGTTGGTGCATAATTAAAGTTAAATGCTTCCTTGCCCTGGCTGGCTGGCTCAGTGGTAGAGTGTTGGCAAGGTGTTTAGAAGTCACTGGTTCGATTCTCAGCCAGAGCACACAGGAGAAGCATCCATCTGCTTCTCCACCCTTCCCCCTCTCCATTCTTTCTATCTCTTCCTCTCCCACAGCCAAGGCTCCATTGGAATAAAGTTGGCTGCGACACTGAGGGTGGCTCCGGGGCCTCCACCTCAGATGCAAGGATGGGCAGAGTATCACCCCCTAGTAGGCATGCCAGGGATGGGGGAATTCCAATCTGCCTGCCTGCTTCTCACTTCAGAAAAATACAAAAAAAAAAAAAGGTTAAATGTTTCCTTGGTATTTCTCAGAAGTACTCATTAGTGGGTAAATATTTTCCTACCACTTTTCTCTCAGTTGTCAAATAAGTTATTTACCTAAGTGTTGAGCATCTCCCTAAGTTAAACTGCACTTTCTCCTATGAAGCTAAATAGTCTGCTAGAAAGAAGGCAATTTGCTTAAACAAGCAATAGCTGCAATTAATATTGAAAAGGCTATTCTTTCTTCAAGGTCCCCATGTATTACCATTCTTCAAAGACTTCTGTAATATCCTTTCTTTCACCCTCTTATACATCACTCCTTGTCTTTCCAAAGTATTTATCCTCTTTTTGCTTGTACTTTCTTAGTACACTCCACCATAAATGCACTTACTGAAACACAAGTCTAAATCTCAGGGATTGAATTTATTGAGGGCAAGTATAATATCTAATTTATCTTTGTATCTTTTACTCCCTAGTATAAAACCACACTCATAGTAGACACTGAATAAATATTTGTTAAATTGAGTTTACCAGACTATCTTCTATATAGCCATAGAACTTATTAACTTATTTAATAAATACTGTAGAGATATTAAATAAGTGACTGCAAACATCATTTCAACCTATGGGCATTTCTTTCTTTTAATTCATAGTTTAGGTAAACCCTTCCTGACTTCTATGCCAGATTAGAAGTCTGATAAATAGGAAAGAGAAGAAAGAATTTTCCAGAATAAAAGACTTATGTAATACAACTTTGAGTTTATCTGGAAAATATGTGAAAGTGAGATAACTTTCTTATTCATCATCTTTCTCTCCACTCCTCTAAAGATGGTATTCTAAAATTGGGTTATCCACCAGCCAACTGGTAATCATGACTCCAGCACTGGTGATAGGTGAAATATCAATAATCCTGGTTTCCTTTAGCATTGCAACTATAAACATTTGCACCTGATAAACTGTTATGTGACATAGATGGAAGAAGATTGTGCAATATCTCTGACATCTGAGAGAGGCAGTGGAAATAGCAATAATGGTTGTGAAATTGTTACAGGTGGAAATGGAGTTCTTTTAAGGAGTTGCAGAAAAAGCACCTTACAGGACCCAAATCTAGAGATGGTAAGGTTTTTACAGTGAAGTTTATTTGGGGTTGAAATAGAAGGCTTCCATAGGTTCCCAATGTTTTATTTCCATCGGTCCCATCCAAAAAAGTCCAGTCTTGTCTTTATTACACCCAGAATAAACACCAAAGTCCAGATAACCTGTGCCATGGTTTAATCCAGTAAATCCTCATCTGGCTAGCATAGTCTGTGTTCATGGCTGTGCCCTGGTGTGCACTGTGTCCAGGCTGGGAGTCCACAAACCTGCCAGCAGCCAGCCAGCCTCCATGTTGTATTTTTGTTTATTTCATTTGGTTGGGGTGTGTGTGTGTGTGTGTGTGTGTGTGTGTGTGTGTGTGTGTGTGTGGTTTTTTGTTTTGTTTTGTTTTGTTTTTGTGAGAGGAGGGTAGATGGTGAGGCAGACTCCCACATGTGCCCCAACCGGAATCCTCTCTGCAATACATCGGGGACCATCACCTGACCAGGCAGTGGTGCAGTGGATAGAGCGTCGGACTGGGATTCAGAGGACCCAGGTTCGAGACCTCGAGGTCGCCAGCTTGAGCGCGGGCTCATCTGGTTTGAGCAAAAGCTCACCAGCTTGGACCCAGGGTTGCTGGCTTGAGCAAGAGGTTACTCAGTCTGCTGTAGCCCCATGGTCAAGGCACATATGAGAAAGCAATCAATGAACTAAGGTGTCACAACAAAAAACTAATGGTTGTTGCTTCTCATCTCTCTCCGTTCCTGTCTGTCTGTCCCTATCTATCCCTCTCTCTGACACTCTCTCTGTCTCTGTAAAAAAAGAAACACACACACACAAAAAAAACCAAAAAACATCGAGGACCAGTGTTCTAGTACCAAGCTATTTTTAGCACCTGAGGCTGATGTGTTCCAAGAGAGCTATCTTCAGTGCCTGGAGCAGATGCTCGAACCAATCGAGCCACTGGCTGCAGAAGGAGAAGAGGGAGAGACGGGGGAGAGGAAAAGGAGGAGAAGCAGATGGTTGCTTCCATCTGCTTCTCCTCCTGTGTACCCTGATTGGGAATCGAACCTGGCATGTTTATATGCGGGGCCAATGTTCTATCCACTGAGCTACCAGCCAGGGCCCAGCCTACATGGCTTTTTAGGACCACATGGAAGCTTGGAAAGACTCGCAAATGAATGAGGTGAACATGTATTTTCAAGCAGGAAGAGAGAGAGAGAGCAAGCTTTGCTAAGCCTGTGTTTATATTTGTAAGATGGGAAGGACCAGCTTTTTCTTAAGCCAATCAATCACTTTCTTTAAATTTCACAAGCTTGCATTGCTTCTTTCCACTAACCAATCAGATCCTTCTTCTAGGCTAGACTGACAGGCCTCTTGGCTTCCACTGCACATGCCTTAAATTGGAAGCACAAAAGCACCTCCCCCCATATTCTGGGGTTGGATCAGTTTTACTCTAGGGAGCTAGAAAAACAAGTTATTTCTCCTTACACAGGAGAAGAGGGAGTATTAATCCCCTGGGGTGTCCAGAATTGTAAATGCTATAGCTTCCAAGTAAATGGAATTGTAACTGTAACAAGCCATGTTCATGCTACCTGTTACTGTCAGCTAATAAATAGAGACAAGGGTTAAACCTTATAATACACTTGATTTATATGGTCAGCCAACTAAGTAGACAGGGGGCAGCTATGTTTCCAAAGCCTGCCTTCATGTCCTCAGTTTTGTAGGGTAATCAGGGCTAGTTAGGGAGGGGAAAGGAATACGGCTACATGTCCTTTCTTAGGTCTGGACCTATTCTTCATTAGTTCTTGGCGTGCCTGCTGTCTTTGGAGATCAGGCTTCTGACTGTTACTTTTCTCAAGGACGAGGATCAGGTCCAAGCACTCCACAGTCAAGGCTATAGACTCCTGCATCTGGTCTGGTTTACAAAGTCTGATATCTGGGCCAGGGTAGCATTCCAGCTGGCATCCCTATGCTTGAAAAAGAAAAAACCTTTCAGATAATTCTACAACATAGAGTGTAAGTTTAATGTGTTGGGAATATGTCTACTGTCTGTCCTCTTATGAAATGCTTTAGTTTCTTATTGAAACAGGCTTTCCAGTTTTATTAAATATAATATCCGATCTCTTTTTTTCCTTTCCCCATTGATATCTAGCTAACTATCTACCTTAACAAAATCAGGTGACTGAGTACCATTAGTGCAGGTTCAATGCCCCTTAGTTTTTTATATGAAAGATCAAGGCATTCAACCACAATTCAAATGTAAGTGTGAAAGCCTTCTCTTTGTCAGTATTTAAAGAAACTTGGTGTCTTAGGTAGCCAGGAGGCTAATCATGCTAAAAGCCAGGCTCAGGATATAATCACAAAAGAATTGCAGAACTTTAATATAGAATGAATTCTTAGCTCTGGCAATTCTTCTACTAAAAAGCAAGACCCTTAAGGAGAGGGTGGTGCCTTTAGACTTGTCATGAAAACATCTGAGTAGATGCACTACAAAACCTTGGACCCAAGATGCCCTTATACGCAAAGAGCCTATATACTTTAACCGCTTCCCTTGGTATAAGGTAGTGTACCCATTACTTAAGACCATACAAAGAAATCAAAAGTGTCAGATATATATGGTCATAATTGCTCACCTCAAGACTTGTTCCATTTTTTCATGTGTCAGACCAACCTCAGCATTAACTGAGATTGAATGGAGTTAAACCTCAGCATGAGCTGACTAAGAATGTGCTGAGTCTCCTATGGGAGAAGAGGACTCATATGCAGGATCTGTGGGACCCGCTGAGCATGTGTTAGCAGTTGGGAGAGTACACCTAAGAGGGGATATTTAAACCAGGTAATAGTGAGTTTGTCACAATGGGCAACCTTTTCTTTGCTTTTTCTTTTCTTTGCTTTTTCTTTTCTTTGCTTTTTCTTTTTAAGATTTAATTATTGATATTTAGAAAGAGGAGAGAGACAGAGAGAGAAGTGGGGGTAGGAGCAGGAAGCATCAACTCATAGTAGTTGCTTCTCGTATGTGCCTTGACGGGGCAAGCCTGGGTTTCAAACTGGCGATTCAGCATTTCAGGTCAGTGCTTTATCCACTGCACCACCACAGGTCAGATGACTCTTTCTTTCTTTCTTTCTTTCTTTCTTTCTTTCTTTCTTTCTTTCTTTCTTTCTTTCTTTCTTTCTTTCTTTCTTTCTCTTTCTTTCTTTCTTTCTTTCTTTCTTTCTTTCTTTCTTTCTTTCCTTCTTTTTTTCTTAGAGGGTTGGGAGGAAGCTGCACTCAAGCTGACAACCTTGGGGTTTTAAACCCAGGACCTCAGTGTCCCAGTTGAACACTCTAACCACTGCACCACCACTGCTCTGGCTGACACTGTTTCTTAACACAGAATTTAATACCCTGTCAAGTGACCTAGAGTCAGGTTTGATATGTTTCTGTGATGCTTC
This sequence comes from Saccopteryx leptura, assembly GCF_036850995.1. Classification (NCBI taxonomy): domain Eukaryota; kingdom Metazoa; phylum Chordata; class Mammalia; order Chiroptera; family Emballonuridae; genus Saccopteryx; species Saccopteryx leptura. The sequence goes on from NC_089504.1 coordinate 276,474,815, forward strand.
TGGAAACTTAATAAAAATTACGATTAATGTTAAATGGTGTAGAATGCCAGTACTGCCATGGCAGACTAAGGAAGTGATCCAAGGCTCAGAGAAGTAGACAGTGTGTTCCATTTTATAAAACCAGAAGACCTACCAGCTATTTTCTTCATGAGAACCCTGAGGATGCACCATCTACCAAGGCAATGAGGAATGCACTAGTGACAGGCACCAATATTACAGAGAAACTCAATTGTGACTGGCTCTTTGCAGCTTATGATAGGGGAGATGCCATTATCGAATGTGGCTGCAGTGCGGTTTATGAAATCTCAGGGGAGTCTGACTGGTGGTGGCACACTGGATAGAGTGTCTACATGGGATGCTGAGATCCCAGATTAGAAACCCTGAGGTCACCGGCATAAACATGGGCTCATCTGACTTGAATGCAGGCTCACTAGCTTGAGTGTGGGGTTGCCAGCTTGAGGGAAGGATCATTGACATAATCTCATGGTCTCTGGCTTGAGCCCAGAGGTCACTGGCTTGGGCCCAAGGTTTCTGGCTTGAGCAAGGGGTCACTGGCTCAGCTGAAGCCCCCGGGTCAAGGCACATATGAGAAGCAGTCAATGAACAACTAATGTAATGCAACTACAAGTTAATGCTTCTCATCTCTCTCCCTTCCTCTCTCTCTCTCTCTCTCTCTCTCTCTCTCTCTCCCTTTCTATAAAAAAAAGAGAATCCCAGGAAATCAGAGTTAAATGGCAACATTTAACCTACAAAATTTTGGAGGGCCAAGACTAGGGTGAAGCAAGAGATATGCCTAGAAGGCAAAATTAAAGACACTCATTCTCAGGTTTGTGCAAGTGCTGAGCCTGAGAGCAAGTGCCTCCTTAAGAGTGAGACATGTAGGGCAGCAAGTTTAGGATGCAGTGTGGGAGAGGACATCCTGACCTGTAGGAACATATGAAGAGGGTTAATAAGCTATGGTGTTTCTTATACTAGGGTCAGCTACCATATGTATTATTTGAAATATAATCAAAAGAGATCTTAGAATAATACACCATCTAAAGACTGAGGTCAGCCACTTCAATAGAGAGTCATGATCTCTTGCCCAGAACTTTTTTTTCTTGATAATTTTCTCACCAGTTCTCAGACCAAAAGTGATGACAGATCATTATGAGAAAGGTTGGTACCACACTCAGAAAGTTTCTTTTTTTTTTTTCTTTTTGAGAAAAGAGGTGCTATAGAGAGACAGATCTGCATTTATGAACTGGAATCCACCTGGCAACCTGTGTCTATGGCCGAGACTCAAATCAATTGAGCTATCCTCAGTGCCTGGAGCAGACGTGCAAACCAATGGAGCCATTGGCTGCGAGAGAGAAACAGAGAGAGAGAAGGGGGTGAGGAAGAGAAGCAGATGGTTGTTTCTCATGTGTACCCTGACAGGGGATCAAACTCAGGACATCCACATGCTGGACCAACAGTCTATCCACTGAGCCAACTGGCCAAGACCACCCAACAAATTTCAATGGGAGTAACTCTCAAGTCGTGCACCAAAGAAACCTCCAGTAATTTACTTAAGTAATTGTGCCCTAGAAACTTTCGAGACTTGTTTTTGAGCCCCAGGAACAGAAAGTGTCTTCATGAAACCAGTTAAAACAGGAGCTACAGGGGACATACAATCATGTTTATCTCCCAGTGATCCACTGGGTTTATAGACCGAGTAAATGGTCGTTTCTGTGGTAGTCATGTATATAGCAGTTTGTAAGGCTCTCATATTAATTAGTTCTCTGACCTTTGGAATGAGAGCTATCAAACTGAGAAAACACATGTATAAAAAATCTACAAACAATAGCACTGAATGATGGTTCCCATTCAGCAACATACTAAAATACTGGAATATTGGAGTTCTCATCCAGTGCAATAAGGTAAGAAAAATAAGTAAAAGGCATATAGTTTGGAAAGGAAGAAACAAAACTCTGTTTATTAGCACACAACATAATTGTTTATTTGGTAAAGTCCAAAGAATTTATAGAAAACTTGCTAGCACTCATAAAAGAATTTAATAAGGTCACAATGTAAATTATCAATATATTAAAATTAATTATATTACTAAATTCTAGCAATGAAAAATTGGAAAGTAAAATTTTAAGAATCCTACTACCTCAAGGGCAATATGCTGGTTAGCAAAAGCCATTTTTAAAGACCACACATTTTAAGATTCCATTTGTAAAACATTGTCAAAGAAACAAAATGATAGAAATAAGGAACAGATTACCAGTTACCAGTGCTAGGGATGGTGGGCCAGGGGAGAGGAATAAATGTGAATACAAAAGGATCAACTGGAATCTTTGTGTTGATGAAATGATTCTGTATCTTTGATTGCTGTAGTTTTACAAAAATCTACATTGTGATTTAAAAAAAATAAAGCATGGAGCTATGCATACACTTGAGCCAATATCAATTTTCTGATGTTACTGATATCATTATAGTTCTCTAAAATGTCAATATATCCATTGGGAGAAACTGGGTGAAGGGTACATGAGACTTCTCTGTACTATCATTGTGACTTTCTGTGAATCAATAATTATTTCAAACTAAAAGTTTCTAAAATGATTCAATCTCTATATGGTGCATGATAGCCGAAAACTCCAAAACATAGCTGAAAGAAAATAAGACAAAATTTTTTAAAACTTAAGTAAATGGAGTGATATACTGTGTTCATGAAATGGAAGGCTATAAGTCTAGAAATATACAAGGGGTCTTCGGGTTACAACACAGTTCCATTCCTACAATAGTGACATAACCCAAAGTTTGGTGTAAGTTGAAACACACCCTAGCCTAACACAAATGGATCACTTGCGCCTTTTTTTTTTTTTTTTTTTTGAGTGAGATGCAGGAGACAGGGAAGCAGAGACAGACTCCCACATGCATTCTGACCAGGATCCTGGCAAACCCCCTACAGACCCCTGCCCACCTGGGACTGTTGCTTCGTTGCTTGGCAACTGAACTATTTCAGTGCATGAGGCAAAGCCATGGGGCCATCCTCAGCATCCAGGGCCAAATTGCTCTAACCATTTGAGCCATGGCTGTGGGAGGGGAGGAAAGAGAATGAGAAAGAGAGAGAAAGAAGTGGGGGGGGGTGGAGAAATAGATGGTGTGTGCTCTCCGGAACAACATCCGTAAAGAAATGAGGGGACCAGGACTGGGCCGAGGGAAATGCTGAGCTGGTATACAGTTGCATCAGAAGCTTCAGCTGGTGTGCAGGGCACTCTAAAACTGAAATGGCCCTTCAAAGATGTTCAGAAATAAGTCAAAGGGGGAGGGCCTTTGAACACTGTATCAGCCTATCAAAGGATATAAGCTGCCCCCAGGGAAGAGATTGCAACCTTGGGTGAAGCAGTTTCCTGCCAAAATGTCTTGTGCTTTTAAAAATGCAAGTTCCCAGGCTTTGTTCCCTAGTCAAATACCTCTGGCATGGCTTCAAGGATCTGAATTATTTTTTCAATGTCCCAGGTGATTTCTCATATACAACAAATGAGGGAACCATGAGTCTGACACAGATGCTACTTTCTCATTTTTCTGTATTTCACCATCTATCATTGTTTCAAAATAGAGCTTTAGTGACCATGTGCCTGGATATCAGTAACTTAACTCCTTACAAAACCATCAAACTCAAGTAATGTTTTAATATATCAACTCAATTATTATAAAAGGCTAACATATTTGGCTAATGGAAGAATAGCTTTGCAAATGGCAAAGGTGTTGTCCATTAATTATTTACTGTATCCCATGAGATAGATTTCAATTTTTCTATTTTAATATTATTTTAATAAAAGCAAATAAGGTCCTCTTTCAAAACTATGTTTGATTATATCAATGAAGAGGAAATATATAATTATATTTCCTATATTTTCTTTGACAGAAAATAAATCCAAACAAAATAACTACATGCTAAATTTTAATACATTTGTTGTTGCTTTTCCAGCATGTCTCCTCTTTAGGTTTAACTATAAACAATCTTTGAATGTTTCTGACTTTGCATTTTTATTCTAGCAACTTTGTTTATACAGGCTGCACCAGTTCTCAGTGCATTGCCTTTTGGCTTGAAATTTACCATCCATTACAGCTCTGTGTATTAGACTGCAATTCCTTAAGCATTTCTCCTTTATTGTGAGTATAATGCTAAATTTTCTCAATAGAGGGTGCTAGAGAGATGTGGCAGGAAGAAAGAACTCTCCCTCAGTATCCTGCTGCTTCTGGTGGGTTAGCAGTGTGTGAGGTTATCTACTGACACTCTGTCTAGCCAGGTGCTCAAAATGCACAGTCTAAGGCAACCTGGCAGCTCTGCACTGGCCTGGCCACCCCCTTCCTGTGGTTATTATGACAGGAGGTGCTATTCCAGGCCTCTCTTCAAATTGCATTCCATCTGCATGCCTGTACACCTGGCCATCAACTACCTCTTGCCTGCGTCCCATCTCTGCCTTGAAAGCTTATCATAGGGGTCGCAGATCACTCTGCACCTGGCCACCATCTATGCTCACTTCAGACACTGAGTGATCCAGTGCTTCTACGCCAGCTGCAGGTCCACATGCATAGTCACCAGCTACAACTCACACATGCTCTGTCTGCATTGTGGAGAGTTGGTTGCTGCAGACCAGCTCTGCTCCAGGCAACTAGTGAACTTTGCCGGCATCTCATTAATGGGTTGCAATTTTACCTTTTATAATGAGATCTAAACCCCAGCTCTGCAAAGCTGAAGTTTGTCCTTCTTTGAGTACCTATCCTCTACTCTAGGAAACCACCTAAAGCTTTCTTATATTTTCTGAAGTGAGAAGCAGGGAGGCAGAGAGACAGACTCCCACATGCACACACCTGTCATGTCCACCAGGTATGCCCACCAGGGGGCGATGCTCTGCCTTTCTGGGGTGTTGCTCCCTCACAACCGGAGCCTGAGGTGGAGGCCATGGAACTATCCTCAACGCCCAGGAAAACTTTGCTCCAATGAAGCCTTGGCTGCGGGAGGGGAAGAGAGAGATAGAGAGAAAGGAGAGGAAAGGGTAGAGAAGCAGATGGGCGCTTCTCCTGTGTGCCCTGGCCGGGAATCGAACCCAGGACTTCCACACGCCGGGCCAATGCTTTACCACTGAGCAAACTGGCCAGGGCTCAGAGTTGAATCATTTTTTAATGTTAAACTTCCCCTCCTTAAATCCTTGTGTGGTTTCTATCTCCTGGTTGAACCCAGATTGATAACTGCACATCTGGTATTTTGATGTACATTAAAAATAAATATAATTTAAAACTTGTAATACTCAAGCTTCTACTTGGTATTGAATTAGATGACATGTACAGCTTCTAAGAAAAAATATTTTTTTAGAAATGAATTTTTAAAATTACATTAATCTGTTCAGAGTATTTAAATACATTTTGAGTACAGGAGACTTTGTCATATTTTTAAATCTGCAGATAGGTTTACCCTGTATTATCAATATCAGCTGATTATTTGCCAAAAATTGGTAAAAAATAGAATTAGAAACTGTAATTCCTAAATTCAGAGGAATTTTAGAAAATAACACGTCCCTCATTTTGCTCCCATAAATACAAAATGGCAAAATGATCATTAGAATCTCATTAGTTACATTTTTATGGCAAAGCCTCTAGTTTACCAATTTTGTTCTACTTGTGATTATTAAATCTAAAATTAGGGTTTTTTTGTGGGGTAGTTTGAGAGAGAGAGAGAAGGAGGGAGGGTAGAAGGGAGAGAAATTAGAAACATCAATGCATAGTTGCATCACTTTAGTTGTTTATTGATTGCTTTTCATATGTACCTTGACCAGGGGACTCAAGCCAAGCCAGTGACCCCTTGCTCAAGCCAGCAACCTTGGACTTAAGCCAGCAACCATGAGATCATGCCAACAATCCAACACTCAAGCCCGCGACCCAGCACTCAAGCCAACAAACCTGTGTTCAAGCCAGATGAACCCGCACTCAAGCTGGCAACTTCGGGGTTTTGAACCTGGGGCCTCAGCATCTCAAATTGATGTTCTATCTATTGTAACATTACTGGTTAGGCAACCTATCAATAGAATTTTTTTTGTTTCATTTTTCTGTGGTCAGAGAATGTTGGTACTAGAGGTTTTGTGGTTCTCTTAAACTGAACTAAATTTTAACACCAAATTAACACTTCATATAACTTGATACATTTTTTTACTCATGGTATAATTATTTGGCATCACTGTGAACAAACTCCTGAAGGGAATATGAAGACAAATTAGTCGTATTGGAAGGTAAAACCATCTCACTTAAAAAAAGAAGTGAATGCAAATGCCTTGTAAGGATACAAGGCAAGTATCCTTACAAGTGAATGCAATACCTTCAGAAAAGAATGAAAGCTCGCTCAGTGCTAACAGTGCAAAAGTAATGTGGGGGTGGAAACAGGTGAAGGACTAGAGGGAGAAAACAGAATTCAAAGAGAATATAGCAGCACTAGTCTCATCTTGCATGGTAGGAATTCAAGTTGCCATTTAGCGGTCAGAAGACTAGAAGACCTTTCTATAGAGAAACAAACTGAATAGCAAGAGAGAAGACACTAACAACCACTAATATTTGGACAGTTCCCACTCTGAAAGACAGGACACCTGAAAACTCAATGACTCAAACCAGGTAGAATGTTTTTGCTTTCATGGAAAAAAAGGGCATTAGGGCATTTAGGATGGTCAGCAGCTCTGCCCAACATTGTCAACCAGGGACCAGGTCCTTTCCTCTTTATTGCTTCAACATCCTGTGGGGTGCTCTTCTCAGCATGGCAACAGTTGGCTCACCCGCACTCTGTCAGCAGTTCAGCCCTTAACATATGGAAAGAGCAAATGGAGAGCAAACAGCTTCCTTTTTAAGAATGTGATCAGGAAATTGCATCCATTGGGAGGTTGCTCTAAGGGAAGCACCAGCTGAGGAGTCATGTGTCCTGTTTGTATTTAAATAGTGGAAGTGGGCCCTTACTAGAAAAATGGGGTTAATATAGGAAAACAATTAGCAGTCTCTATTATAACCACATTTTAATTTTTTTTTCTGAGAGAGCAAGAGAAAGGGATAGATAAACAGGAAAGGAGAGAGATGAAAAGCATCAATTCATAATTGTGGCACCTTAGTTGTTCACTGATTGCTTCTCATATGTGCCTTGACAGGGCAGTTTCAGTTGAGCCAGTGACCCCTTGTTCAAGCCAGCAACCTTTGGGCTGAAGCCAGTGACCATGGGGTCATGTCTATAACCCCACACTCAAGCTGGTGAGCCCATGCTCAAGCTAGTGAGCCTGCGCTCAGGCCAGCAACCCTAGGGTTTCACCTGGGTCCTCTGCATCCCAGGTGACACTCTGTCCTCTGCTCTACAGCCTGGTCAGGTAACCACACTTTAATTTAAAAAGGCTTATTGTTCTACACACTGCGGTAAGCCTACTGTCAGCAAAATTTGTTCATCTACACAGAACCTTAAATAAGATTACTCAGTCCTCATTCTTAAAAAAGAACAACTAACCAACGATTATTAGCAAATAGCTCCATGGAGACAAGAGTTAATCTAGGTCAAAAGAACAGAATACTATTTTTTAAAAAAGAAAAGAAGCCTGACCAGGTGGTGGCGCAATGGATAGAGCATCAGACTGGGATGCTGAGGACCCAGATTCGAGACCCTGAGGTTGCCAGCTTGAGCATGGGCTCATCTGGTTTGAGCAAAAGCTCACCAGCTTGGACCCAAGGTCGCTGGCTCAAGCAAGGGGTAACTCGGTCTGCTGAAGGCCCATGGTCAAGGCACATATGAGAAAGCAATCAATGAACAACTAAGGTGTCGCAATGCACAACGAAAAACTAATGATTAATGCTTCTCATCTCTCCGTTCCTGTCTGTCTGTCCCTGTCTATTCCTCTCTCTGACTCTCTCTCTGTCTCTATAAAAAAAAAACAAGAAAGAAAAGAAAAAGAAAACCTTTTGAAAAATGTTATAAAATGTTCTTAAAATAATTGAAAATTTCAACCAAACGATTAGAATATAAAGCCAAAGAAACCGGGGAGAAAGGACCACAGGGAATGTCCAGTAGCAGGAACAGGTTATAGCTTTTAAGACCATGAATAGAAACCTTTTATTTTAAACAGGTTTCTCTAAAAGTTCAAGCCCCTCTGTGACTTCTATAACACAGTGAAACCCTGCTATATACCATAGCAGTATATTTGGGGTAATTAAACAAAAGAAGTCAATACCCCCATAGAGTTCTGTGTACAAAAGAGGTGAGATAACCAAAGAATCTGGGATATAAATGAAAAAGCTAGATTTCAGAAGAAGCAAAGTTGGAGGAAGTATTGAGTAGAAGAAATAGAGCTTCCAAAATATCAAAATATCCTGAGATATAAAGGTGATTGGTAGTGGGTTTCTCCTCATGTGTGGGATAGTTGCTCAGGGCTTTTTACTCTTCTATTGAAAAAAAATGAGTTCTGACCTGTGGTGGTGCAGTGGATAAAGCATCGACCTGAAACGCTGAGGTCACTGGTTTGAAATCCAGGCTTGCCCAGTCAAGGCACATACCAGAAGTGACTACAAGTTGATGCTTCCTGCTCCTCCCCCTTTCTCTCTCTCTTTCTCTCTCTCTCTCTCTAAAACTAAATAAAATATTTTTTTTAGAAAACGAAAAAATGAGAACCAGATCAGAGGGAGGACTTGGGAAAATACAGGCGCTGCCATGCAGGCCTCAAACTTATCAGTCATTCCAAGTTTGTTCTCTGAAGATGAAATAAGTGGGTCAGACACATCGTAAATTCCCTTTGTGTAAGGCAAAAGATACCAGGTACCTTAGTGAGTCAGAGACCAAGTGCACGGGGGTTTAGACAAGGGTACAACTCCCTTCAAATAGGAGAGAATGGACAAAGTTTTGGGCTTGTGTTGACATTGAATGTAAATCCGGGGGACCTGAGTGATTGGCACATGGGGAACTGTGGAGTAAAGGCAATCCAGGAAACATAACTGATGTGAATCCAAGTCCATATTCAAGGCCCGTACAATAAAATTAATGTATTAACTTTGTGTACTGGGTTTACAGACCTCCTTTCAAGGAGTCCTAATGACAACAAAGACAAAATTGTGCTTGATAAGTAAGTTTTTAATGAAAAAAAGTGCACTTTATATCCAAAAAAAGTGAAAATGTGAACCACAACATGATCAATAATTCTATAATCTCAAAGCACTAGTAAAAACATTAGCAAATTACCCTTTCTAGATATTTATTACAGTGAATTTTGGTGCCAAAAGGATGGTAGAGTTACTAAAGTAAAGTGACCCACATTGAATGGAAGGCAGCAAGACACCTTGCTCTCCCTCTTCATGGAAAAATTAGTGACTGTTCCACAGTGGATTTCCTCTCGTCTCTCTGTAGTTCCAAGAGTTCGATTTCCAAAGACAATTTATACAACTCCAGGGCCATTTTCACATCCTCCGGTCTTGGGAGACACTGCATGAGTCTTCTGCCTGCTAGGACCTGCTCACAGCCTTGAGGGGTCTCCTAAAAGAGATACAGGTGATGAGTATGGCTGACAGGTTTCTAGAACTCCAGATCACGACAATGGCGGGACTACAGGGTCAGGTCCAAGACCAAGCCCAAGATTGATAGCTGAGCAGAAAAGCCAGAAAACACCTCAGGCCCCATCAGACTCTCCCCCAGGGAGATATGGATCTGCTCCGGACAGCTTCCCAGAGGCCTCTGTGGGGACCAGAGGCTATTTTGGCTAACCATTCAGAAGTAGAACAGAGTGTATCATATAGTCTAGAAAAGAAAAGTTAGGAGTTAGTCCTCCCAGGTCTCTGAGACCCTCCTCTCCTTAAAGGGCTTAGTATTTCCTGTTCTCAAGTGAGAGCAAGAAAACTTAACAACCTAACTGATCAGAGTGTTTCGAGGGAAAACAAGAAAGTTCTTTTGAATGACTCAGAAGTAAGTCTTGGCCCCTGGCTGGATGGCTAAGTGGTAGAGCATTGGCCTGACGTGTGCATGTTCTGGGTTTAATTCCCAGTCAGGACACATGGGAGAAGTGACCATCAGCTTTGCCACCCCTCCCCCTCTTGCTTCTCTCTCTCTCTCTCTCTCTCTCTCTCTCTTTCTCTCTTGCAGCTATAGCTCAGTTGGAGCAAGTTGGCTGCAGGCACTAAGGATGTCTCCATTATCTCTGCCTCAGGCACTAAGAAGAGTTCGGATGCTGAGCAACAAAGCAACACCCCAAATGGGCACAGCATCACCCCCTAGTGGGCTTGCCTGGTGGATCCCAGACCAGGTGCATGTTGGAGTTTGTCTCTATCTCCCCTCCTCTGACTGAATTAAAATAATAATAATAATAATTGAATCCTGGCAAGTCAGATCTTGCCTTTCCTGGCTTGGACAGTGCTTTGGGGTGCACCATTTTTAAGGTTTGTTAACACATGAACTTCTTTAAAGTGTTCCACTTACCCACTCACACTTGGGCACCTCTGGGTTCCAGCCACTGTTTCCCAAGCAGGTGATATTTTGGGAACCGACCACGCCATAGCCAGAGTCACACTGAATGGTGACAGTATCAGATTCAACAAACTGATCCTTATCCATAAATAGCGTTCCATGTTCTATCTCTGGTTTCTGACACAGAGCTACAAAAAGAAGCACAGATAAGCAATCTGTAAATCTAAGAAAAAGACATGATAACAGGCTAGAATTATAAAGCTGAATTACATATAGATACTCCAAACTGTTTTAGCTTTCTTTCATTTTGATAGTAATAATATTAGTTATTATTTTTATTGAGCATTGGTTCATATCAACTTTCAGGGTTAAGTATTTGATTAATTATCACCTTTAAATCTCACTCCGTTCTATGAAGTGAGCACTGTTATTATTTCCATTTCATCAAGGAGAAAATAAAACACAGAGAGGTTAAAAAACTTGTTCAAAGATATAACCTGTTTAAATAACATGACAAGGTATAAAAAATGCACATGACCCCAAATTCTCAGCTGTCAAAGCAACTATCCTTCATATCATGATCCTCACAAGACACTAGGGCTAAAATTTTCTGTCTTTCCTATTGTCATCCTGTGTGCGATGGAGACAATGGTGGCAAATAATTCCTGAAGTTGTTGATGGCAAAGTGATATTAAACCTGTCTGAATGCAAAAACCAGACCTGATCTTGACTCCTCCTGTCCCCATGACAGGTTGGCAAACTGGGAGTCCCCCCAGCATGCCTGCACCATGGGCAGGTGGTGCCCTGCACGTGGTCTGATGGAAATGCCTGTTACTTCCTGGTGATTGGAATTAGCTCACAAGAGCCTATCTTCATGCCAGAGCAACTTCCCATGAAAATTTCACCACAGGCCACAGCCACACTCAGAGAAAATGCACCACCTGTAGACTGTTACCCAAGGAGGCTGAATTTTTTAACTTGGAGAAAGAAGTAAGAGAGATTAATGTTCCTGTGTGCCCCTTGTACTTTTTGCTTTGGGTACCATTTGAATATAGTAATTATTTAAAATAAATCAAGTCAAAACAAACATTTTTGTCCTGCCTCTGGCTGGAAAGAAACCTTATTCTCAATCCCTTTATGACAGTTCCACCCACTTAGCCATGAGCTGGAGTTACCTTTACACTGAGGGGCTGGGGCTGACCAGCGCGAATTACTGCAGGAGAGAGTGGCCCTTCCGATCAGGGCATAGCCTCTGTCACACTCATATTTAACTTCCACATCTTGGAAAAAACCGTTTGAAATTTTTTTATAATGTCCATGGGCAATGATTGGAGGAAAACTGCAACCTTGGTGGTAAGACATAAAGCAAGAGAGCTTGAGTTTACCGAATATAAACAACAACACAGCCCAGAATCAGTGTGGTTTGTGGGAGGCTCTGTCCTGTCCAGCCATCTTCTCTGCTCATGGGATCATTTAGCCAAACCCTGATACCTGCGCTGCCCTCCTGTAAGCCTCATGCTGAACAGCCACCATGGCACCCTCTTAGACCACATGGTGGTCCTTTCCATTATCTTCAAAAGTATAATATGAATAAACAAAATTGGTCCAATCTCCATATTGGGTCACTGGCCTATGGGTTAAAAGTAATCATATCCTTGAAAGCCAAGTAGAAGCTACTGATCTAACCTAGACCCCTCCCTGTTGAAGCAAAGAAACTAAATTTAAAATACACATCATATTAACCAATGTCACTTCAATAAATTTAAATATAAATATATATTTTTTATTTCTTTTTTTATTAATTTTACTAGGATGACATCAATATATCAGGGTACATATATTCAAAGAAAACATGTTCAGGTTATCTTGTCAATCAATTATGTTGCATACCCATCACCCAAAGTCAGATCGTCCTCCGTCACCTTCTATCTAGTTTTCTTTGTGCTCCTCCCCCTCCCCCTTTTCCTCTCCCTCCCCCCCTGTAACCACCACACTCTTATCAATGTCTTAGTCTCGTTTTTATGGCCCACCTACTTTTCATATATATTTGAAGAGGAAGAAATTAGTGCCACTCTTAAAGAACTAAAGATGCAGAAGTGGTTATTCCCATCATATCTCCCTTTACTTTCCCAATCTGTATACAACAGAAATTAGAATTCTGAAGAATTATAGTAGTCTATTAAAAACTCAACATGATAGAATCTAAAGTAATCATGAGCATCTGAACATCCAAAGACTATCACATTGATCCAGTGTACCAATGGCATCATGTCAATTCTATTGAATGAACAAGAAGATGCTAGCATGATATAAGATAACGGGGTGGAAAAATATATATATATCTGCCCTCAATTTCTGGCACAGAGTTTCTAAAACCCTTGTAATTTCCTACAAGATAAGAGCACTAGGAGTATCTTTTGTTCTAATGCGGTGACTCTGGTGAGTTTGTGGATGGAGGCTCATCACCAGAAATACCAAGCTATGATTAGAAGCTTTGAATTTTTCCATCTTCCAGAGAAAGCCTGGAAACAGAATTAGCAATTGATCATGCCTACATGAGAAAGCCTCATTAAAATCCCGGAAGTAGGGGGTTAGAAGAGCTTCGGGTAGGTGAGCACATCCACCTACCAGGAGGATGAAGCACCTCTACTCCACGAGCACAGAAGCTCTATGCTTATGACTCTCCCAGACTTTGCCCTGTGTATGTCTTCATCTGGTTGATCATCAGTATCCTTTATCATATCTGTTAATAAACTGGTAAATGTAAGTTTTTCCCAGAGTTCTGTGAGCCACTTTAGCAGATTAATCAAACCCAAGGAGGGGTAAAAAATACCTCTGATTTGTAGCCAAGTCAGAAGTTGGGGGTAATCTGGGGACCTATTATTTGTGATTGGCATCTGAAGTGGGCTGGGACCATTCTTGTGAGAGTGAGACCTTAACCTGTGGGATCTGACACTACCACCACAGGTAGATAATGTAATGATTGAGTTAAATTGTAGGACACCCAGTGGTGTCATGAGAATTGTGTGATGTGGGGAAAACCACCCATATTTTTGGTGACCAGAGTATTGTCAATGTTTTGTGTGAATAGTAAAGGAGACACAGGAGAAACACAAGATGAGAGAGATTGGGGTTTTTTCCAATTCACATAATGATGCCCCAGAGGACATAAGGTAATGATTCAGGTTTTGCCACATCAGTAAAATTGTTAGAGGTCTAGGGTTCAGGGCATACTAGGCTATCCCATCTAAACTAAAGTCAAGTTGTTGTAAATTGTACATCCTGACACAAAGAAGGTACCACAATACCTAGCAGGCCTTTTCAGATTCTAGAGGCAGCATATTCCATATTTGGGAATATTATTCCAACCCATATGCTAAGCAATGAAAAAGAGTCTCAGGTTTGAATGGGGTCCCTATTAATTGGCCCTAGAATCCTGCAGAATCTATGTACTGAGGTGGCTATGGTAGGAAAAGATGCAAATGTCAGTGGGACAATCACACCATACAGACCCTTGAAATACTGAATCAAGGCTATGCACTGCAGCAGAAAATTTTGCACTTTTTGAAATATGATTCCTGGCATGTTGCATGGTCCTCATAGAGACAGCTCCTGGCCTTGGGTCATCAAGTGACCATGAAGCCAGAATCACTCATCATGATCTGGATCTGTCAAACCCATCAAGTTATAAGGTCAGAAAGCCTTATACAATCCACTATAAGAAGGAAGTGGTCCATCTGGGATTTAGCATGAGCAAGACCAGATGGTACAAGCAATCTGCATAAACAAGAGCCCAAATCTTGCTTGTATCTGTCTACTGTTGCACTAGTGCCTCTCCCTTAGCTCACACTTACAGCTGTATGGCTATATGGGGTGTCCATTACAACCAACTGACCCAACAGACAAAACCCTGACCCTGGTTCACAAATGAATATTTCTGGTATGTGCGTTCAAACTAAATAGGATGGAAGCTGCATTGGAGCCTAATCAGGGTGGTCTAGTAGTAAGGGAAAACCTTTCTTACAGGCAGAGCTTTAGATGGTACATCTGGACATTCTACTTTTTTGAGAAAAGAAGTGACCTAAGGGTAGATTCAGTTAGCGTTTGTGGTCTGGAATAAATGGATTATCTGTAAGAGCCAAAGATTGGAAGATTGGGCACAAGGAGATCTGGAGTAGAAGCAGGTGACTGGATGTATAGGGGTGGCCAGGAAGTAACGAGTTTTTATTTTGCATGTTAACACCAGGAAAGAACCCCCAACTAAAGAGGTATTAAACAACTGAGAAGAAAATAATGTCTTAGCCAGCAGAAGTCAGTTCCCCTCTGTCATCGGCCTCACCAGGACTGTCACAAGAGGAAAAGGAGCAAAGTGGCCATGGTGGCATGGAGGAGGGACAAGCATCAGCTCAACAGTGTGGACTCCTACTTACCAAGGCTGACGAGCTATTGCTGTCACCAAATACCCACCCTGCCAGCAATAACGCTGTCCCTGATATGACACTATCTTTTGAGACAACCAAAAAACCACTTGGTAGTAAGATGACTCTATTGGATTCCTTTCCACCTGGAAGAAACAACTATTTATTCTGACAGAAATAGACAATTCCAGGTATGGATTTTCCTTTTCCGCCTGCAGGACTCCAGTCAACACTGTTATCTGAAGGATTCCAGAGTGTATAAACAATCAGCATAGGATCCCACTACATGCACCTAGAAAACCCACTCGCAGCAAAAAAAGGTGTGGTATTAGGACACAGCCATGGAATGCACTACTTATATTATAGCCTGTGTCACCCAGAACTGCAGACCTTTTAGAACATTGAAATGACCTGCTAAAGGCTTAAGTGAAGTGCCAGTTGAAAGACATTACTTTTACCACAATAGGACTCTACAATATCCTCCAGAACACAGTATTCACTTTAAATCAAAGAAGGACCTTTATACACTAGTAGGCCCCCAATAAAATAAAATAAAGTCCATGAGCCCAGAAACCAAAAGACATTGGGGCATGAGTAGCCCCAATAACATTCATTTTATGTGAACATTTGGGGAAAACAAGCTTCTAATTTCCTGAACTCTGGGACCTGCAGATAGAAAAGTCCTGGTAGACAAAGTGGAAACACTTCTACCAGGGGAGATGAGATGCCCATTGATTTCTAAACTATAACAGATGTGCCCATCACTTTGAAGCTCCTTTGGGCTCCTTCTTTTCACAAGGCAAGAACAGGAATCACTATTCAATTGTTCCTGATCACTGACAAATAAGGTTATGGGAAAACAATGGGAGAAGGAACTTAAGTGTTTAGCACTTAAGTATGGTCTTGATGAGGGAAAGGTAGGTATTTCACACTGAGAGATAGTCTGAAGAAGGGCTTAGACAAAGCAAAAGAAAGAAAGGGGGAGATGACGTCAGCGTAATGGCGCGGTAGGAAGTGATACGGATAAATCTCCCCCAAAACTCAACAAGATCTTCAACTAGAAACAGAAAAACCTATCCTTGGAGCCTCCAGATGTTTCACAATACACCCAAAGGTATGGTCGAGTGAAAAATTGGCTAAATATATAATCAAACCCCGAAGGAAATAGGGAGTAAGAAATGCTCCGCTTTCCTCACTAACCTTAACAGGGCGGCTTTCACTGGGAACTGAGAATATAGAAACTGAGGCGGGTAAAGGGGGTGAATAGATTCAGGCCGCGGCACAAACGGCCGAACCAGGCTGTAACACGGAGATCCAAGCAGAGGAAAAACTGTTCCTGTAGCAACCCGGGCAATACAAGCTAAGACTCGCGCCAAACCC
This sequence comes from Saccopteryx leptura, assembly GCF_036850995.1. Lineage (NCBI taxonomy): Eukaryota > Metazoa > Chordata > Mammalia > Chiroptera > Emballonuridae > Saccopteryx > Saccopteryx leptura. The sequence goes on from NC_089504.1 coordinate 276,491,051, forward strand.
AGACAAAGAAAGACAAGTGGGGCAGCCATTTTCCCCGATCTCCTGGTCGGCATGTGCAGATAGTGGGCGAGACATTCCTCCGAGTGCCTCAGCAGTGGGTGCCCGTGTTATCCCACAGAGAGGCAGAGGCAGAGGCCTTTGTGTGGGCCAAAAGTGGAATCTCCAGGCAGCCCCAGCGCCCTGAGGGAGCCGTGCACAGGGAGGGAGTGAGAGCCAATTCCAACGCTGCAATTTTTCCATGCGGGAGGGGTTTCACTCAGAGGGTGAGGTGGCTGTTTTGATATCCAGGTCAGTGTGCACGGAGAGAGGGCAAGAGATTCCTCCCAGCACCTCAGGAGTGGGAGCCCATGTTATCCCACAGAGGGGCAGAGTCAGGGGCCTTTGTGTGGGCCAAAAGCGAAATCTCGAGCTGCCCCAGTGCCCTGAGGGAGCCACGCACAGGGAGGGAGCAAGAGCCAATTCCAATGCTGCAACTTTTCCATGTGGGAGGGGTTTCACTCAGAGGGTGAGACTTCCGGCATGATATCCTGGTCTGCGCGTGCAGATAGTGAGCGAGAATTTCTTCTAAGCACCCCAGGAGTGGGTGCCCACCTGTGTTACCGGACAGAGTGGCAGAGCCAGAGGTCTTTGAGTGAGCGGAAGCCCCGCCTGATTATGCTAACAGCTCTGACTGACTGAGCCTTACCCAGAGCCCTGTGCTGAGTGGGAATAGAGTAGGGAGTGGCCAGCTCTTTGAGCCTCTAACTATCCAGGCAGAGGCAGCAGCAACCCCATACCTGGATTATCAGGCTACTAATTGAGGAAGGAAAGACTAGGAGAGAGGCTCCAGGAACACGGACTCTCTCACTGTCGGAGCCTATAAATGCCAAGGAGCCTCGACTGCCAACGAGACTGAAGCACAATACATGACATCGCCATAGAGACTTATCAACTGCAAAACTCTACCTGAGCGTGCCAAAGGGGCAGAACCCAGGGTACAGAGTCACCGACCAGGAAGAGGGAGAGAAAAGAAAAAGCAAGAAGATAACCTCTCAAAATCAAGAATAATCCGCAGACTTTATAACCTATCCCATTTTATTATATTTGTTCGTTTCTTTCTCATATCTTCATTCTTGATTTTTTTTTCTTTTTTTCCTCCTCAAATTTGGTCGTTTAACTCTCTGCCGGTCTTACTCTCTCCTCTTCATGAACTACACTACCCATAAGTGTTACAGCTCCCATTATCTTTTCTTTCCTCTTCCTTTCTCTCTATGAGGGTTGCACTCCAAAACCCTTAACTAACTCTCTCTCTCTCTCTCTCTCTCCTCTTTTTTTTTTCTTCTTTTAGTGGTTCCCTCTTTCTCTCTCTCTCTCTCTCTCTCTCTCTCTCTCTCTTTCTTTTCTCCCTCTATATTAGTTTCTTCCTTTCTCCTTTACGTCTCCTCTCATTCAAACCTCAATAACGAACAAATTATCTTATCTGGGACTCAAACTTAGGTTTGTGGATTTTGGGGGGTTTTTACTTCACCTTTTTAACTCACTAGCAGTACTCCCATCCCTGGCTCTCCATTTTATCTAGTTCTTGTTCCACTAAATACAATAGTAATTTTTTAATTTGTCTCCCCATTTTCCTGTTTCCCTCTTACTCCTCTCATCATAACTCTTAGTCAACCAACACCTAAAAGCAAACCATTTTATTCTTGACCCCAATTTTTTTCTTATTTGCTTTTTGTGGGTCCATACCCCCTTTTTTTCTGGGTTTCTTTTTGCCCCTTTATTACTTCTCCCCAATTCAGGCCCTCCAGTACAGGCATTGTTTGTTCTATTTAGTACGATATAACTCACAGTTCACTACAAGATTTTTTTTTTTTCTTTTCATTTTTCTGAAGCTGGAAACAGGGAGAGACAGTCAGACAGACTCCCACATGCGCCCGACCGGGATCCACCCGGCACGCCCACCAGGGGAACGCTCTGCCCACCAGGGGGCGATGCTCTGCCCATCCTGGGCGTCACCATGTTGCGACCAGAGTCACTCTAGCGCCTGAGGCAGAAGCCACAGAGCCATCCCCAGCGCCCGGGCCATCTTTGCTCCAATGGAGCATTGGCTGCGGAAGGGGAAGAGAGAGACAGAGAGGAAAGTGCGGCAGAGGGGTGGAGAAGCAAATGGGCGCTTCTCCTGTGTGCCCTGGCCGGGAATCGAACCCGGGTCCTCCGCACGCTAGGCCGACGCTCTACCGCTGAGCCAACCGGCCAGGGCTCACTACAAGATTTTCTCAAGAAAGAGGGGAGAGGAGAGGAGAGGAAAAAAGGAGGGGGGGAATAATTTCCTTTTTTTAATTTTTTATTTTATTTTATTTTTCTTTATTTAATTATTTTTTTTAAAAACTTCGATTTTTTATTTTTATTTTTTTAACTTTTTATTCTTTATTAAATCTCATTAATACTATCAACAAAACCACCCTCAGATGCCATTAAGGAAGAGAAAATCGAATATCGTGGATACAAAAGAAAGAGAGATAACACAGATAGATGAAGAAAAATCTATGGAGAAAAATTTAATATATTGGAAACCTTGGAGTTAAACGACAGAGAATTTAAAATAGAAATCCTAAAAATACTCAGAGATATACACGAAAACACAGAAAGGCAATTTAGGGAGCTCAGAAAATAACTCATTGAACACAAAGAATATATTTCCAAGGAAATTGAAACTATAAAAACAAATAAAACAGAGAGAAAAACTCAATACACAAGCTGAAAAATGAGGTAACTAGCTTAGCTAATAGAACAGGCCAGATAGAAGGTAGGATTAGTGAAATAGAACACAAACAGAGAGAAGAAGAAAGAGACTCAAAAATTTAAAAAAATGAGATAGCCCTACAGGAATTATCTGACTCCATCAAAAAGAATAACATAAGAATAATAGGTATATCAGAGGGAGAAGAGAGAGAAAATGGAATGGAGAACATACTCAAACAAATAATAGATGAGAACTTCCCAAGCCTGTGGAAAGAACTAAAGCCTCAAATTCAAGAAGCAAACAGAACTCCGAGTTTTCTTAACCCCAACAAACCTACTCCAAGGCATATCATAATGAAATTGGCACAAACCAACGGCAAAGAAAAAATTCTCAAGGCAGCAGGGAAAAGAAGAATACAACATATAAAGGAAGGCCCATTAGATTATCATCCGATTTCTCAACAGAAACTCTACAAGCTAGAAGAGAGCGGACCCCAATATGTAAAGTCCTGAAAGAGAGGAACTTTCAGCCACGAATACTATACCCATCAAAGCTATCCTTCAAATATGAAGAAGAAATAAAAACATTCACAGATACAGAAAAGATGAGGGAATTTATCATCAGAAAACCCCCACTCCAGGAATTACTAAAGGGGGTTCTCCAATCAGATACAAAGAACAAAGAAAAACAAAGTCACAAGTAAAAGCTCCAAGAAGAACACAATAAAACCAAATTTAAACTGTGACAACAACAAAAAGAAAGGGGGAGGAGAGGATGGAGATTAACAGTAGCAAAGGACAATGGAGTGCAAAAGTACTCACAAAATAGTGCACTACAAGGAACAGAGTAGGAACCCCTTTCATTACTTAAAGGTAACCACCATGAAAAAACCACCACAGAAGCACATGATTTAAAAAAGATAGCAACAGAGGAAAGATGTATGGAATACAACCAAATAAAAACAAAAGATAGAAAGATGAAAGAGAAAGATCAAACAAGACACAAAACTAACAGAAAGCAATCTATAAAATGGCAATAGGGAAATCACAAGTGTCAATAAGTACACTAAATGTAAATGGATTAAACTCGCCAATAAAAAGGCACAGAGTAGCAGAATGGATTAAAAAAGAAAATCCAACTGTATGCTGCCTACAAGAAACTCATCTAAGTAACAAGAATAAAAACAAATTCAAAGTGAAAGGCTGGAAAACAATACTCCAAGCAAATAACATCCAAAAAAAAGCAGGTGTAGCAATACTTATATCTGATAATGCTGATTACAAGACAGCAAAAGTACTCAGAGACAAAAATGGCCATTTCATAATGGCCAAGGGGACACTGAATCAAGAAGACATAACAATTCTTAACATATATGCACCAAACCAAGGAACACCAAAATATATAAGACAGCTACTTATTGACCTTAAAACAAAAACTGACAAAAATACAATCATACTTGGAGACCTCAATACACCACTGATGGCTCTAGATCGGTCATCCAAACAGAGAATCAACAAAGATATATTGGCCTTAAACAAAACACTAGAGCACCTGGATATGATAGACATCTACAGGACATTTCATCCCAAAGTGATTGAGTATACATTTTTCACCAGTGTACATGGATCATTCTCAAGAATTGACCATATGTTGGGCCACAAAAACAACATCAGCAAATTCAGAAAAATCGAAGTTGTACCAAGCATATTTTCTGATCATAAAGCCTTGAAACTAGAATTCAACTGCAAAAAAGAGAAAAAAAATCCCACAAAAATGTGGAAACTAAACAACATACTTTTAAAAAATGAATGGGTCAAAGAAGAAATAAGCGCAGAGATCAAAAAATATATACAGACAAATGAAAATGACAATACGACATATCAGAATCTCTGGGATGCAGCAAAAGCAGTGATAAGAGGGAAGTTCATATCACTTCAGGCATATATGAACAAACAAGAGAGAGCCCAAGTGAACCACTTAACTTCACACCTTAAGGAACTAGAAAAAGAACAAAGACAACCCAAAACCAGCCGAAGAAAGGAGATAATAAAAATCAGAGCAGAAATAAATGAAATAGAGAACAGAAAAACTATAGAAAAAATTAATAAAACAAGGAGCTGGTTCTTTGAAAAGATCAACAAAATTGACAAACCCTTGGCAAGACTTACCAAGGAAAAAAGAGAAAGAACTCATATAAACAAAATCCAAAATGAAAGAGGAGAAATCACCACGGACACCGTACATACACAGAGAATTATTGTAGAATACTATGAAAAACTTTATGCCACTAAATTCAACAACCTAGAAGAAATGGATAAATTCTTAGAACAATACAACCTTCCTAGACTGAGTCAAGAAGAAGCAGAAAGCCTAAACAGACCTATTAGTAGAGAAGAAATATAAAAAAAACATTAAAAACCTCCCCAAAAATAAAAGTCCAGGCCCAGACGGCTAAACCAGCGAATTTTATCAAACATTCAAAGAAGACTTGGTTCCTATTCTACTCAAAGTCTTCCAAAAAATTGAAGAAGAAGCAATACTACCAAACACATTTTATGAGGCCAACATAACCCTCATACCAAAACCAGGCAAGGATGGCACAAAAAAAGAAAACTACAGACCAATATCTCTAATGAATACAGATGCTAAAATACTAAACAAAATACTAGCAAATCGAATACAACAACATATTAAAAAGATAATACTTCATGATCAAGTGGGATTCATCCCAGAATCTCAAGGATGGTTCAACATATGTAAAACGGTTAACGTTATACACCATATCAACAAAACAAAGAACAAAAACCACATGATCTTATCAATAGGCGCAGAAAAGGCTTTCGATAAAATACAACACAATTTTATGTTTAAGACTCTCAACAAAATGGGTATAGAAGGAAAATATCTCAACATGATAAAGGCCATATATGATAAACCATCAGCTAACATCATATTAACTGGCACTAAACTGAAGGCTTTCCCCCTTAAATCAGGAACAAGACAGGGTTGTCCACTCTCTCCACTCTTATTTAATGTGGCACTAGAGGTTCTAGCCAGAGCAATCAGACAAGACAAAGAAATAAAAGGCATCCATATCAGAAAAGAAGAAGTAAAGGTATCACTTTTTGCAGATGATATGATCCTATACATCGAAAACCCCAAAGAATCCACAAAAAGACTACTAGAAACAATAAGCCAATACAGTAAGGTTGCAGGATACAAAATTAACATACAGAGGTCAATAGCCTTTCTATATGCCAACAATGAAACAATTGAGAACGAACTCAAAAGAATAATCCCCTTCACGATTGCAACAAAAAAAATAAAATACCTAGGAATAAACATAACAAAGAATGTAAAGGACTTATATAATGAAAACTATAAACCATTGTTAAGGGAAATCGAAAAAGATATAATGAGATGGAAGAATATTCCTTGTTCTTGGTTACGAAGAATAAATATAATCAAAATGGCCATATTACCCAAAGCAATATACAAATTTAATGCAATTCCCATCAAAATTCCAATGACATTTTTTAAAGAAATGGAGCAAAAAATTATCAGATTTATTTGGAACTATAAAAAACCCCGATAGCCAAAGCAATCCTAAAGAAAAAGAATGAAGCTGGGGGCATTACAATACCTGACTTCAAACTATATTATAGGGCCACGACAATCAAAATGGTATTGGCAGAAAAACAGACACTCAGACCAATGGAACAGAATAGAAAACCCAGAAATAAAACTACATATATATAGTCAAATAATTTTTGATAAAGGGGCCAACAACACACACTGGAGAAAAGAAAGCCTCTTCAATAAATGGTGCTGGGAAAACTGGAAAGCCACATGCAAAAGAATGAAACTGGACTACAGTTTGTCCACCTGTACTAAAATTAACTCAAAATAGATCAAAGATCTAAACATAAGACCTGAAACAATAAAGTACATAGAAGAAGACATAAGTACTAAACTCATGGACCTGGGTTTTAAAGAGCATTTTATGAATTTGACTCCACAGGCAAGAGAAGTGAAGGCAAAAATTAATGAATGAGACTACATCAGACTAAGAAGTTTTTGCTCAGCAATAGAAACTGATAACAAAATAAACAGACAGCCAACTAAATGGGAAATGATATTTTCAAACAGCAGCTCAGATAATGGCCTAATATCCAAAATATACAAAGAACTCATAAAACTCAACAACAAACAATCCAATAAAAAAATGGGAAGAGGATATGAACAGACACTTCTCCCAGGAAGAAATACAAATGGCCAACAGATATATGAAAAGATGTTCATCTTTTTTAGTTATTAGAGAAATGCAAATCAAAACTGCAATGAGATACCACCTCACACCTGTTAGATTAGCTATTATTAACAAGCAATAGCAATGTTGGAGAGGCTGTGGAGAAAAAGGTACCCTCATACACTGTTGGTGGGAATGTAAAGTAGTACAACCATTATGGAAGAAAGTATGGTGGTTCCTCAAAAAACTGAAAATAGAACTACCTTATGACCCAGCAATCCCTCTACTGGGTATATATCCCCAAAACTCAGAAACATTGATACGTAAAGACACATGCAGCTCCATGTTCATTGCAGCATTGTTCACAGTGGCCAGGACATGGAAACAATGAAAAAGCCCATCAACAGATGACTGGATAAAGAAGATGTGGCACATATACACTATGGAATACTACTCAGCCATAAGAAATGATGACATCGGATCATTTACAGCAAAATGGTGGGATCTTGATAACATTATACGAAGTGAAATAAGTAAATCAGAAAAAACTAGGAACTGCATTATTCCATACGTAGGTGGGACATAAAAGTGAGACTAAGAGACATTAATAAGAGTGTGGTGGTTACGGAGGAAGGGGGAGAGGGAAAGGGAAAAGGGGAGGGGGAGAGGGAGGGGCACAAAGAAAACTAGATAGAAGGTGACAGAGGACAATCTGACTTTGGGTGATGGGTATGCAACATAATTGAACGACAAGATAACCTGGACATGTTATCTTTGAATATATGTATCCTGATTTATTGATGTCACCCCATTAAAAAAATAAAATTATAATAAAAAAATAAATAAATAAATAAAATAAAAATTAAACATCATTCAGACTTAAATATAAATAAAAATAAAAAAAAAGAAAGAAAGGAAATTTGGAAAAGCAAGTCCAAATAGATTTGGATGAGTCTTGCTCTTCAGGTTAAAGTATATGGCCAGAAAGAAGGAAAGAGGAGAGAATAAATACCAAGAAACAGAACGCAATAATTCAAAACTCTAGCTGATCTATTAGATGTGGCCAAATTTCAGTGATTCAGAAAAGGAAACCAGGAAGGTCAAGAGAATGGGAACAACCAATAGGGAAAAGAAAGAAAGATTTGTACTAAAGACAGTGCTTTTGAATAAATTTATCCACTCCAAGAATCATGCAGAGTAGACAAATTCTTTTACTTACTTTGAAGCCTTCCTTAATAATGCCCATTACTTTGATATGAAGAAACTTCTAAAATATGTAACATAATTTCATAAGATCTTACTCTCAGCACATGTTGGGGTTCCAGGACTCCATGTGCCATCCTCTTGGCAGGTCGCTTCAGAGTTATCATATCTTCCATGACATGAATATGTAATCGAGTCTCCATAGAAATAGGCACAGTCATTGGTGAAACGCCTTTTACGTTTAATGATTTCGCCATTCTTCAGCTCTGGTACTGGGCAACATACCTCTGAAAAATACAAAGTGAGGCTAATGGTTAGTGAAATCACCATGAGGAGGCTCCTATGGCTAATAATCTCATTTCTACCTCTGGAGGAACTCGCCACAGAAGAGCAATTGGGGAAACAGACAAGGGTACGTGAGACACTTTGAGTCCTTGGCTCCCTGTCCCTGATTTGCAAAAGTAGTTCAATCCAGCCATTTCCCTCCAATTAAATAATTTCATTGGAGCCTCCAAAATGAGAAGTTGGATTAAACCTATATGAAATGTCAATTTTCAAAAATTTTCAAGAGCAATAACAAATAACATTTATCTCCTTATGGCTTCATTAGGGTTACATCATTATTAAGCTTTCTAATATCTTATACTTCTCTAATCACATAAGAAAGGATGCTCTCCAAAAGTTTATATCCACCTGACAGTGAATGTATAGAAATAAATTTAAATATTTTCATGGCCAGGATTTTTCTTTTTTGATGCCAAATTTAAGATAAGTAACTATTCAGATTCTTTTATTTTTAATGCAGTAAGAACTGATAGAAGGATATAATTTTTTATTCATTAGTAGAAATACTTTCAGATAGAACTTGATATTATTTGATGTAAGGGAAAATATCAGAATAGAATGAAATTCTTTATTCTGCATTTTAAGAGCTTGACTAGCACTACAATTGTAACTGGGAATAAATATACTATGTTACTGCCTAACTGGTGGTGGTGCAGTGGATAGAGTGTCAAATCAGAATGCTGAGGTCGCCAGTTTGAGCATGGGGTCACCAGCTTGAGCATGAGATTATCAAGATTCCAAGGTCAGTGGCTTGAGCCCACAGTCTCCAGTCCTATCCTCAGTCAAGGCACATATGAGAAGCAATCAATGCACAACGAAGTGGAGCAACAAGTTGATGCTTCTCTCTCTCAAAACAAAAATATGTTACTGATTTACTGATATTAATCTGACCAGCCATAAAATAGAGCTAAATAAGAATATACTAACAAAGTAAGTTTATAATAAGATTTCCTGTAAAATGTTAAATCCAATTTGTTGCTCTTATAACCATGATTCAATATTACTGGTTTAATAACCAAAGTTATGTATTCTGTAACAAATCAGAGTATGTAATCAATCCTGTACTTTTACCTCTGGCCAAGCTCTCATTACAGTTAAAAGGCTTCATTACAGTTACATCAAGGGTTAACATTCGAGCAAGAAGAATAACTGCTTCTCCTCACTCCCACCATGTTGAAGCTTGCAAATCTGATTCTCACTCAAGGCCAGAAAAGACAACCTGACTGTGGGAGTCTTTGGACATTTGTTACATGAAATAAAAATCCTACCTTATGTTACTTGCTAGCTTCAATTCCTGCAACAACCAAGGGAAAGAATGGACTCCAACTTTCAGACATGCCAGCTCCAACAGATACGTGGCCTTCAATCTGTTGTGTGAACACTAAGCTAGCTTGCTCTAGCTGCCCCCACTTCAACAAAGTCTCAAACTCCTCCTTTTGATTTCTTTGTTCTATTTTTATTCACTTCCCCTTCTTCTCCCTCCTTCTAGAACCCCTGCCTGCACCAAAGAGGACACTGGGTTTTTTGCTTTTGGGGTTTGTTTTTTTTTACAGAGACAGAGAGAGTCAGAGAGAGGGATAGACAGGGACAGACAGACAGGAACGGAGAGATGAGGAGCATCAATCATTAGTTTTTTGTTGCTCATTGAAATACCTTAGTTGTTCATTGATTGCTTTCTAATATGTGTCTTGACCGCGGGCCTTCAGCAGACTGAGTAACCCCTTGCTCGAGCCAGCGACCTTGGGTCCAAGCTGGTGAGCTTTTGCTCAAACCAGATGAGCCCACGCTCAAGCTGGTGACCTTGGAGTCTCGAACCTGGGTCCTCGGCACCCCAGTCCGATGCTCTATCCACTGTGCTACCGCCTAGTCAGGCCGACACTGGGTTTTTGAGGACCAGCGTACCCCATCTTCTCAGGTGGCTGACACTTGAATAAACCTCTTTCCTTTGCACCTGTGTCGTGTAATTGGTTTTCATGGAGACGGGCAGGTGAACCTGAGGGCCATTTTTTCTGGTTTCACAATGAGGTCTTACAGTCATATTCAGATACTCTCAGCACTCATTTGCTTATGAATAATAATAAAAATGCCTGATATTCATACGGTTTCTAAATTGTGACAATATTTATGTAATGCTTTACACTGTGGAAAACACTTGTAAATATTCAATTCATGAATCTAAATTCATATTTAATTCGATTTTATGATAAATTGGATAAATACTATTTCACATTTGCTTTTAAAATGGTTATTAAGTAATTAAATTGATAAGATTATGGTAGATAAAATAAATTTTATTTTTTATTGGATGTCTTGTAGTGACACTGGTTAACATAATTACACAGGTTTCCAGTGCCCAACTCCATGACACATCCCTGTAATCTGTACTGTGTGTTCATTCTCTCAAGTCCAGTCTTCATCCAGCACCGTGTAGCCCACAACACCCTCTTCATCTCACCCTCTTCTGGCAATCACCACACTGTTGTCTGTAACCCTGAGTCTCTCGCTCTCGCTCTCTCTCGCGCTATCTCTTTTCTGGTCCTTTTTTGCTCAATTCCTCCACTCACTCCCCACCATAAACTAAGCAAAATAGAAACAAACTCATAAATATAATTTAAAAGTATTTTTAAACATGTATAAACATGTATTTATATAAAAAATTAAAATCTTAGTTGTAGGTTATTGTTTTTGATACTTTAAAGAAGATCCACAATGGCTCATAGGAATCAATACTTTGTTATTTAAGTGGTAGCAACAATTTTTGTTAAGTATGCTTTTAAATAAATAAAATCTTAAAAAAAATTTTTTTTTAAATGAAGGGACATCTTCTATGAGTGAGACTGGATAAAGTCTCCTTTTCATCCTACTGAAGCAAGAATACTGAGTCAGTGTCTGTCTGCTAGGGGCAATCGCAAGATCCAGCTCTTTCAACCCAGAGTCCCATGTTCAGGAGACAGGAGACATAGATCACCTTGTTGCTGGTTGAGTTCATAACCATTTCACAGACTTCCTTTTACCAAACACCCCAAAATCTACATTAAGATTAAAAGGGCTGATGAATGTCTGATTCTGGCAATAGTTCAACTTTACTTTCCATTCTACCATTATCAGTAATGAAGCTAATACTTAATTAACGTTTGACTTCTGAACTGGGATAAGGAAAGGTTATAATTTCTCAGCCCCTCAAACTTCAAGACCTATATGGTCTTTTTTGGCAATAATAATCATTCTGTTGAATTCATGTAATTATACATTTATCTTGAGGAATACAATTATATTTATTTCAGGTAGAAAAATCCTAGCATTTACTTGACATTGAATACACTAAAAGATTTTGAAAACAGAAACTCACCCACACATTCTATATATGGGGTCCACATGAAATTTCTCTGACAAGTCACAGTCATAGGCTTATCTCCAGCAGGTTTATAGCCAGTATGACAGCGGTACTTCAACACAGTCCCAACTTCATACATTTCACCTTTTGTTGGTTTGCGGTAGTGATATATTTCCCAGTAAGCATGTGGGATATCTGGTAAGTCAGTACAACTATCTGCTCATAAAAGAAGAACAAACAAAAAGGACACTGTTGTTAGGGATGGGACATGATCAGTGATCCCGTCCTATCAAAGGGTATCTTGTGTTCATTCAGCTACTAACCAGACTACCATGGATGATGGATCAGCCACACCAGAAAACACACACAGACATATGCACAATAGCAGAGGAGTTCTTACTAAACATATTACCAAATGGTTTCTGCGAGTCATGCCAACTATGCAAAATGTTAATTCTCATTCTTTCTCATACTTTAGAAAGTTTCATCTCTGAATTAAAGCATTAGGCTTACTAGGTAGAAGTGGCTGTAACTGTGCCAGACAAATCTTTCTTATTTCCTGACTGATTGGAATAAATAAACAAATCATTCCTCTCATGTAGATGACACCAGAAACCTAATCATTAAATGGCTGATCAAGAACAACAACAAAAAAAAACTTCAAGTGTCTTTTGAGCCTGGACTTTGTGCCTTGTTGTCTTTACTCTTTCCTGATACTACTATTTTCATATCATATGAAAATATAATACAAACATCTGCCACGTTAGATGTTTAGGATATTTTATCTTCAGACATTTTAAATGGTATATAGGGTAAGGTTCTTTTCTAATAGTTTCATTGAAATATAAGTCATATAACATAAAAATTCACCCATTTAAAATATACAATTTAATAGGTTTGAGTATATTCACAGAGTGGTACTACGATCACCACTCTCCAACTTTAGGATATTTTTATCAAGCTCAAAATGAACTCTGTACTCATTAGTAATCACTCCCTATTCCTATCTTCCCCCAGGCCCTGGGAGTCAGTAATATACTTTATCTATGGATTTCTCTATTCTGGACTTTTCAAATAAGTGGAATCATGCAATATGTGGGGCTTTTTGTAACTTTTACTTAGCATAATGTTTTCAAGTGTCCTCTATGTTGTAACATGTATGAGTACTTCATTCATTTCCATTGTCAAATGTATTTCATTGTATATATCTACCACTTTCTGTTTAGCCATTTTTTCAGTTGACAGACATTTGGGCATTTGGCTATTTTAAATAATATTGCTGTGAACACTAACATAAAATTTTTTGTGTGTGGACATCTGTTTTCATTTCTCTTAAGTAGATACCTAAGAGAGCAATTGTTGGTTCATAGGGTAACTTAAACTTTTGAAGAACTGCCAAAACTCTACTCCAAAATGGCTGAACCATTTTATATTCCCACCAGCAGGAAATGAGGCTTCCAATATTTTTATATTGTCACCAACATTGTTACTATTTGTCTTCATTATTATAGCCATACTGATGGGTATAAAATAGTATCTTACTGTTGCTATAAGACCACCTTACAAGAGATACTACAGGAACTTCTTCAGGCTGAAAGCAAATGACACTAAGTTAGTAATTTGAATCTATGCAGAAAAACATTGAGCACCAGCATAGGTAATTCTGTAGGTAATTAAAGGGATGGTGTAACTGTAAATCTTTTGTCCTTTCTTTTCTTAACTAAGTCAGTTAAGACCTAGTTAAAGTATCAATTGCATGAAACAACATATATGTAATTACATCATTAAGCCTATAACACAAAAAAATGTAATATATTTGACAAGAACAGCACAAAGGAGGCTGGTGGGAACAAAGCTGTATTAAAGTATGGAAATGACACCAAATGGTAAAATGAATCCACATGAAGAAATGAAGAGAATCAGAAATGGTAAAAAGATTAATATAATAAACTCTATAAATACTGGGGTGGCCAAAAGTGGGTTTACATAATACAAATAAATAATACAATAAGTAATAAATAAATAATGCAAGAATAAACTGTTTCACACACTCACAATTGCACACCTACTTTTGCCCACCCCGTATATACCGTACTTACTCTCCTTTCTTCTCCCGGACACCTTAAAAGACATGAAACAAAATTATATACAGCAATAGTTATAATGATGTATTGTTGAATTTGCAATATGTATAGATGTGAAATGTTTTGCTGGATTCTTTGACAGTTTTTTTCTTTCTGCACTTTGAAGATGCCATCTTACTTCTAGCTGCTTGTCTTTGTTTCTGATGAGAAGTCAAAGTTAATGTTACTGGGCTTTCATTGTACATGATATGCTCTTTTTTTTGTTTCTTTATATTATCTCTTTATCCTTACTTCCAGCATTTTGACTATGATATCTCCAAGTGTGGATCTTTTTGTTTTTATCCCACTTTAAGTTCAATAAACTTGATGGATGCATAAATTAATTTTTTGTCAAATTTGGGGAGTTTTCATTTATTATTTCTTTGAATTATTTTTCTGCTCCTTTTTCTCTTTTTCTTCTGAAACTCTTACCATGTAAGTGTTGAGGCACTTAGGGTATCCCACATTTTTCTGAGGCTCTATTCATTTTCCTTCATTCTCTCTACTTCAGATTACATAATCTCAATCAATTTGTCTTCAAATTCACCAATTCTTTCTTCTTTCAAGTCAATTATACCATTGTGTTCTTCCGGTAAATTTTTTATTTCACTGTGCTTTTCAACTCCAGAATTCCTATTTTTTGCATATAACATCTACCTTTATTTATATTCTCTATTTGATAAAACATTGTCACAATACCTTTCTTTAACTCTTTACATATTGTTTTTCTTTGGTTCTTTGAATATATTTATAACTGCTTTCAATTTATACAAAGTCCAACATGTGGGGCCCCTCAAAGGCAATTTTTCCATCATGATCTTTTTTTCCCTTTGTATGGATCACTCTTTCCTGTTTCTTTGAATGTCTGATCATTTTTTGTTGAAAACTGAATGTTGTATAATATATTGTAGCAACTTAGGATATTGATTCTCTATCCCACCTCTAGGGCCTATTGTTGTCATCTCCTTATCTGTTTAGTGACTTGATTGTACTAGTGCAGTTAAGTCTATTTCCCCCAAATCATTCCATCTATCATGGTGCTTCCAAGAGAGCACAGCCTACCACCAGGAATGGCTGGTTTTTCTTTGCTCTTTCCCATAAAGCTTTTGGCAGGTCTGCCACTATTGGTATTACATACAGCTGTTAGACTCTACTAATTGTTAGCTGATTACTCTGTGGTACAATATACTCTGTGGTATATTTGACAACTCCTTGGGTATAAATTGTTTTACAGTTAGATCTAATTAAAGTCAGATCACTTGGCAGGGGAGGGGATTGACAGATTTTGAGGTTTGCTCCAAATCTCCCAAAGCAGAACCTTTTGCTATTGATCAGGAGCTGGGGAATATGGGAGACTCATTTTTCACCAGCTGTTCTACCACAATTGTTTCTATGATGTAGGAGCTGTGGGAAGGAGAGAGGAAGAGAAAGCAGAAACTGGTTGTGCCCACTACCTGTGCCCACCACCAAGTATAGATATTCCATAGCCCAGAACTAGAAAGAATGAGATTTCTAGGGTTCAATGCCTATCAAATCTACCCATGATAATTTTTCTACTCTGAGAAGCTGAGGATGGTGCAAAGTGGCACTTAGCTGAAAACAAAACTGGAGCAGTTATCTTGTTTCACTAAATAATGAAGGTCAGGATGAAGGAACAGAACTAATGTCTGGCTGCTGCCACCTGAAACATGGAGCTTTGGAAAATGTTATCACAATATGTTCACTGATAGCCAAATCCCCTCTAACTGTCTATTCTACTCCAGCAAGTTGGAGGAGATGGGCATTGCCACTCATAAGCCCACTGAAAACAGTTCTCCCATAAGACTGCTGGGGACTGGGTAAAGACCCAAGCTCTAATGTAATGGCTTCCCACTGTTTGTCTCAAGTTTCCATATTTTTTGTTTAAAAAATGCTTATTAATTTACTGTAATTCTTTTGATTAATTTCCAGAGACCATAAGTGGTTGTCTTTGTTAATTATGATAACTTAATGTATTGGAGAAAGGTTTTCCCAAGCTGGAAGTCCTCAGGGTAGGGTTCCTGATATTTAATGAGGGTAAAAGTAAGAGCACAACTCATTAAGTGGCTTTGTCACATTTTTAGTGGTATGACCTTGGGCAAATCACTTAACTTCAGTAAAAAGATACCTCATCTATAAAATGAATATAATAATAGTGTCCATAATTCTATGGAGTCTTCATTGAGTAAATTCTTGTTATATACCTAAACTAGTGCCAAGTTATCATTATTACTATTTATATTATTTTGAATATTTTTTCAATTACAGTTTATATTCAATATTTTTCTGTATTAGGTTCAAGCTTACAGTATAGTAGTTAGACAATCATATACTTTACAAAGTGGTCCCCCAATATTTTAAGTACTCACCTGGCCCCATTGATAGTTATTACAATTTTATTGACTTTATTCCTTATGCTGTAATTTGCCTCTCTGTGATTATTCTGTAACAATCAACTGTACTTCTTAATCTCTTCACTTTTTTCACCCATCCCTCCAACCCCCATCCCCTCTGGCAACCATCAAGTCTGTTATTTGCGTCTATGATTATGTTCTATTTTGTTTATTTGGTTTGTCTTTTAGAATCCACATATAAGTAAAATCATACTGTATTTGTTATTTTTAATGATCTATGTGAGTTTGTAATTTCAGAATGTAAGAATCATGGTTAGTCCATACAATACTTTTGTACAAGTTAGAAACAGGCATTTTCCCCTCAGGAGACTTCATTGTTCATCTTTCAAAACCATTATCATAATATAATGATTTTGTTGGAACAAAAGAATTTCCTACCAACTGCAAGAAAATTGTTGAAATAAAGATACTGATCCAGTGTCTGTGATGTTGCTGTCCCCCTTAGGGAGTGTGCACAACCTGCATGACTGCATGTGGTGGCCTTTTGTGATATTACATGATCTTGCACAGTGTACGTAATCAATCAGTTTTCCAATTTAAAAAAAAGAAATAAAATTATTGATCTAAATTTAAATATTTTACTGTGATTCAAGTGGGCTTAGGCATACAAATATGCTCTCACAAACACTTCTGAGTATCTTTAGATGCCAAACATTGAAATTCCGTTATGGTTCCATACTTACTGAGCTCACAGGTGGGAGGAAGAGGAGTCCAGCTGTTATTAGCTTCACAATGGATCACACTGTTGCCTTTGAGGATATAACCTTTATTGCACTCAAATGTAATAGAGTCTTTGTAAGTATGGGCAGATCGAAATCCATAAACTATCTTTCCATGAGTAATATCTGGCTGAGGACAGGTAATTTCTAAAGAATTATAAGAAAAGACAAGTGGATTGTAAAAGAGAAATGGCAATAGGACATTACTGCCATTGTTAATGCAGTTCCAAGTATAACACAAAAGAAAACATTTAAAAAAGCAAATAAATGTATTTTAACTTTTAAAAGTCTCCATAAAA
Source organism: Saccopteryx leptura (assembly GCF_036850995.1). Taxonomy (NCBI): domain Eukaryota; kingdom Metazoa; phylum Chordata; class Mammalia; order Chiroptera; family Emballonuridae; genus Saccopteryx; species Saccopteryx leptura. Next base: position 276,508,474 of record NC_089504.1, read on the forward strand.
CAAGGTCTCATCATGTTGGTTCTATTATGAAATAACTGTGGATAACTCCAACTTTCTCATTTTTCTCAAAAAACAAAAACAAAAAACTAGCTATATATAACTCAGAAGAAGCACATATCTCAAAGTCCCCAAGTCTCCCCCTTATAATGACCTACTTTCTTAATGATTTTGGTGGTGAGTCAGTAGTCAATGGTAATTAGATGATGATCATGATGATGAGGCCAGGGCATCAGAGGTCAACACCCTCACAAGCAAAACCCAATTGCCTCCACCCCAACTGTCAGGAAAGTCCTGCCACCTCATTTCCTCTACAGTTCCTCAGTTTCTCTCTAGGCCCACTGCCATGGCTACAATTAAAGCCGTTTTCACTTCTTGGCTGGATAGTGCCAATGGGTTAAACTTTATCCCACTTTAAACTGTCAGCTATTCTGCAGCCCAGTGAAGGGATTCAGCCAGTTCGCACTGGTTCAGCAGAACTAATACCTAATTTTTTGTTGAATTCAGCAAACTGGTTGTTAAAATGGTTCTTGTAATCAGGGTTCTCTCTAAGGTTGGGCACCTGAGCAGCTGCCCAATGTAGCAATCACAATTTTACATTCCTTACTCTTTCTTAACGTTCATCTGTGCCACAGCGTATTCTAAGTGCCCGTAGTAATGTTTATTCCATCATAGGTGAAAAAAATTTAATGGAATTATGCTTGTAATGTTTATTTATTCATTGCATAAAACTCATTATATCTTTGATAAAATACTACATTTTAATTCCTTTTCATTTATTACCTCAGTAAACAAATATATAATGTAAGGAGAAAAAGTGCCAAACAACCAGGGGTGTGACAAGCTGTCATTTGTTTTAGCTTTGTATTATGCAATATGGAAATATCTTAAATAACAGCTCTATTGCTTTTTGTTCAATATTTTGTTTAATATTTTTTCATTAATATTTTAAAACTCTTTCTTATAACAATCTCATTTTGTGTACCTCTTTTATTGTTCATATTTAATTATTAAATGCATGAAATAATAAACTACCTTTCAGTATATCTTTTTTTATACTTAAAATGGTCATTAGGGCAGAGAACCGGTTGTTAAATTATTTGAATCCCACTACTCCTGCAGCCAGTTACCTTTCTGGAATCCAGCACATTAAATCTCCTTGTTAAAGACTTTCTTGTATGTACCCTGACTGAGAATCAAACCCACAACCTTGGAGTATCAGGACAACACTGTAGCCAACTAGGTTACCCAACCAAGGCTAAAGTCTTTCAGTGTCTCCTTATCACCTTTGTCCTGAATGCCTGAGAGAAACACAAGAGGCCCTTCCTAACCTGGCCCTGTTAACTTTCCAGCCTCATTATTGGTCACTCCCACCTCCTCCGGTCTAGATTCCAGGCCTTTGAACTGTTTGCAGTATCAGGCTCTCCATCCCCTGATTTAATTGTTGTGGAAAATCAGAATATTAAGTGACACTATGTAGACACTGAGTAGCAAAGGAAGATGATCTAACTAGCAACACCACAATATATCTTTCAACTCAATTACTATTTGCTTTATCCTGTTGACCTTCTGGTAGTGAGTAGGTTAACTTGCCCTGTAGTCATATGTGGTTGGCATTACAAGGGCTAACCAAAATTTCCAGCTCAAATTCCCAGACAAAAAAATGACATTCCCAAATTCTCTTAGGGTAGGTAGGGTTTACACAGTAGTAGTAGTCTTGAACAAAAGGCTGTAACATAAAATGATATATAGTTACTTCCAGGCCAAAGCTCGTAATAGCCAGAGCACAATTTGCTTTTCTCTCTTCCTCTATTGAAGACATTGTAAAAGTGCCATTTGATGCGGAGGTGCACAAGATCACAAGATCAAACTGGAATGCTGAGCTGGTTGCTAAACTAACACTTAGGAGTCTCCAGGACATGCAGTAGACTCAGTATGCATGAGAATCAACTTCTACTTTCCAAGCCAATGAGATATTGGTGCTGTTTGTTACTATGTAATGGTACAGCATGCATCAGTATCAGTTGACCAAATAAATTGCTTTCATCATTGCAATAAGTAATTTGTCTTTGAATTATTTCATTTCCCCCAATAAATTTGCCATCATTGCTCCTATAAACAAAATAGAAAAATTCAAAGGAGAATTCATTCAATAATTGAACTATGACTTACTTTTACAAGTGGGTGGGCTGGGTCTCCAGACACTATCTGTTTTATTCTCCACTGTGCAGGAAATAGAAGCTTTGCCCACCATTGAGAAGTCGGGGTCACAGCTGTAGGTGACAGAAGAGCCATATGTATAGACATCTTCATTTCCAGCATTGTGTTTCCCATTGATGATGTCTGGAGGGGGCTTACATTGAGCAACTGGGATAAGTAAGTGAAGAAGAAGACATAATCAGGGAAGGCACCTTTCCAAACCTCACATTCATGATGCAAATTCTAATGAAGGTACAAGAAGCAGCAAACATGCAAAGGAGTCTTATCACTTAAGATAGTATAAGTTTATAGTCAAATCAGAAAAAGTCTTTACTTACTTATACATACTGGGAAATTATTACTCCAGCCAACTGTTCTGTCTTGAATTTCACAATAACTAGTGGTTGGTCCAACTAAGATATATCTGAACAAAATAGAATCACAAATTTTAATGGAATTGTTCCTGCTCTAAATTAAATAACATGAAAATGTCTGAAGGAATAGAATTGTTACTCAATATTAAAAATGAAGAAACAAGCCTACACTTTGAGGGATCATTTCTATAGTAGGTGATTAGACAGGTTTCTCTGAACGTATAGAGCACATGAAATCCCAAGGAAAAGGTGCAGTGTTCTGTCTTAAGCCTGAAGAAGAAAAAAAAGAAATAAAGTTTTCCCTGATAAAACTTCCCGTTGAAATTCAGTAAGATTTCACCACTGTAATGAGATACATGTGTTCATTTGTTCTTTTATTCTGCAATATTTTATTGAGTATCTACGAGATGTCAGTCATGGTGTTTATCCAGAGTTCCAGCAGGACAATATAAGGTAAACAAATAAATGAACAACTCATTGGATTGTGTCATGCAGTCTGGATAAAAGTACTAGCTAGATTACTGGCTCCAAACTCTCCTGGTTTACAGTTTCCTTTTGACTTCCAGATGCTTGCCCTGTCCCACATACCATTAATTCCCTATTTACAGCCTCCATTTTTATACTCTTGGCAATTACTAAGGGCTCTGACCTCAATGCATTATGGTAACAGAAATAAAATTATTGTTAGTATGATTTCAATTGTACTTTCATCAAGGAATAATCTTCAATATGACTGAACAGTAATATAAATGCTACCTTTAACAATTAAAGAGCCCCTAGAGTTTATTTAATAACTGAAAAAAAGTAAAATTTTTTAAGAAAATGAATCTTTTAATAAGATAAAATACAGTGAGAATGAAGCATGTTTTTATTGTGAAATTTCTTTCAAAACAATTTTCCTAATACAGCCAGAAAAACAAATGAAAAGTTTTGTTTCTGGTTATTTCAATAGGTACACATCAATGTTCCAACATCACCATAGTGCTGAATCTTCTGCTTTCTGTCTTAGCAATATTAACAATGAAGGACATAAGAGAAACATGCAAAACTCAAACAAAATGAAACAACAATAATAAAAAATATTAGAGAGAAAAATGTGATGTATAGATAATAAGCAAAAGAAATCAACATATACTTAATTGGAGGATTTGAAGAAGAAACACAAAAAAAGAACAAAATAGCTATTTTAAATGTGTTTCAAGTAAACATTACAAAAATAGTATAATACTTTACAGTTTTAAATTGTAGATCACACAGTGACAAAAGTGAAACAAAATGATTTGTGTCAAAACAACTAAGAGTAGGATTATTAGATTTTAAAAATGAAGAATAATATCTTTGGATGGCCTAAGACCTAGTCACATATGAAAATAAGAAATCCACCCTGACCAAGCAGTGGTTCAGTGGATAGAGCATTGGGCTGGGATGTGGGGGACCCAAGTTCAAAACCCCAAGGTCACCAGCTTGAGCAAGGTCTCATCTGGTTTGAGCAAGGTTCACCAGCTTGAGCCCAAGGTCGCTGGCTTGAGCAAGGGGTCACTCAGTCTGCTATAGCACCCCAGTCAAGGCACATATGAGAAAGCAATCAATGAACAACTAATGTGCCACAACAAAGAATTGATGCTTCTCATTTCTCTCCCTTCCTGTCTGTCTGTCCCTATCTGTCCTTCTATCTGTCTCTCTCTGTCTCTGTCATACACACACAAAAAAAATTTAGGTAGCATCATAGTTCTCTACATCAACATCTGCTACAAAAGAATATGCAGCAATATCTATAATATAATCAGAAAGGAAATTATGAGTCAAGGACTTTATATCCAGCCATGTTCTCTTTTAAGTATTATGGCCTCAGACAATATCAAACCTGCAAGAACTCAATAATTTTCACTTGGAACTTTTCTTTTAAGAAATCATTAGAAGACAAACTAGAGCCAACCACACTATGACAGGAAATTTGAGCAAAAACAAAAACACAAAACAACTGGCAGTGAGCACGAGCACAGAACATACAGATCTAGGACAAAAACAAAGGAAGATGACAGAATGAATGAAGTGTTGCATGATCTGACAGTGTAAAAATAACATAACTAACAAATAATAGGAGATAAGAGGAGAAAATGGAAAACAAACAAATTCCTTCATTAACTCATCTGCAAGAGTTGGGAGTGAAATCAAGCTATAGAAATAGATGAGTATTTAACAGTGATGTTAAATATAAATGCCAATATAATATAAATGACATAAATTTACTGGTAGAAAAAACAGAGTAGGATGGGGAGGGGTAGAGAGAATAAAATATAAGTTTACTGTGGCTCATAATAAGGAAAAAAATTTTTTGACATTAAGAAAACTTTTATTAAACTGTAAAACACATATGGAAAATAAATCATGAATGCATAACTCAACATATTTTCACTAGATAAACACTTTCATATAATCAGCCAGATAAATAAAACATTGTCAGCATTGCAGAAGCTCCGTTTTGTCCCATACTAGTGCTAACCATCTCCAAAAGTGGTTATTATTTTGACTTCTAACACAATAGACCAGTTTTGACTGTTTCTGAACTTTACATGGAAGGTTATATTTTTCTGTTTGGTTTAATTTGCTCAGCATTTGTTTGTGAGATTTATCCATGTTGTACATCAGGGAAAGTCAACCTTTTTATACCTACCGCCCACTTTTGTATCTCTGTTAGTAGTAAAATTTTCTAACTGCCCACTGGTTCCACAGTAATGGTGATTTATAAAGTAGGGAAGTAACTTTACTTTATAAAATTTATTAAGCAGAGCTACAGCAAGTTAAAGCATATAATAATAATTACTTACCAAGTACTTTATGTCGAATTTTCGCTGTTTGGCAGAATAAATCTTTATAAAGTTACAACTTACTATAGTTAAATCTATCTTTTTATTTGTACTTTGGTTGCTCCACTACCATCCCCCATGAAAGCTAAAACTCCCACTAGTGGGCAGTAGGGACCAGGTTGACTACCACTGTTGTACATGTAGCAAAATCATGCCCATGATCACTGCTGTATAGTATTCTAATGTATAACCAGTGTTCTTTATCTACACTAATGTTTTATGGCTCAGGGCTATTATGAAGAATGCTGCTATGCATATTTTTGGAAATGTCTCTTATTAACAAAATCATTTCTGTTAATTATGTAGCTTGAAACTGAATAATTGGGTCATAGAGTATGTATCTGTTCAGTTTCAGTACATACTGTAAACCAGATTTCTAAAGTGGTTATACCAATTTATACTCCTATAAGCAGCTTATAAGAGATAACAAGGAACAAATTTAAACTGCCTAAAGATAAAGGGGAATAATGATATTATATAAATGTAAATGTATAAAACTAACCACTAAAACCAAATTTTAAACCTTCCCAACTCTCAAAATAATTATAGAGTGGAGCAAAAGTGGGTTTACAGTTTTGAGTATGCAAAGCACAGTTTATTCTTGTATTATTATTTATTAATTATTGTATTATTTTTTATACAAACAATTGTAAAACTTCTTTTGCCCCACCTTGTAGATATTAATATAACACATATAGTCAGGTAGTACAGAATATAAATAGTATAATAAAACCAAGTCTATAAATTACTCATATCAAATAAATGCAATTATACTTAAGTATCTTATTAAAAGAAAAAGAGCTTTTAATTGGAACAAAATTCACTCAGCAGAATACAAAGCTAAAAATGTTTCAGATAGATTAAAAACACAAGGAAGGGAAAAGTTAGATCAAGTAAACAGAAACTATAAGAAAAGCATGGATAGTCATTTTAATATTCCAGAAACTGAACATTAGGATCAAGATTAATAAATTATACAAAGATAGGTGGGCACATTATAGCATTAAAGATTTTGGTGTGCAGTGAGGAGTTATGAATAGTTTTCTACCAAAAATATAACACCAATTTTAATAAAAGAAACATATATGGGTCATAAGGAAAATAGTCAACATATGCTATTAATTAATTATTTATTTTGTGATATTTAAAATAATTATTAAGTTGTTAATTAAATTTTATTTATTGTTATCTTTAAGCTTAGGTATATAAAGAGAAGAATATTTAAAGATTTAAAAGAGCTAATCAGTAAAGCTGATCTAATGTGTATATTTCAAACTATATACTACTGGTAAAGAATACACTTTCATTTCAAGTGTCGATGGAATATCAATAAAAATTAATCAGATATTACAATATATCCTAAAATTTTAATGAAATGAAAAAATAGAAATAATACAAGTAATATTCTCAGTTTGGCTAGAAGTCTTGGCTACCAATTGGGGAATGCTTCTACCATGGGACACAGTAAGAATTGCATTAAACTAGATTTGACAAATTTAGCAAATAAAAATAATTAAATAATCAGAATGATTAACCATAAATTTTAGGTTAATGATAAACATTCTTTTAAATGTAAGCATGACCCAAATATGGGATGGGACATAGTCATACCAGAGATAAACCAGGGATCATGTATTCATCAACTCTGGGCACTCATGCAAATGATTAAACAGGCTAAGAAGGGAGTCACTTTCAAGACTGGGTTGATTAATTTTGATTATCAAAGGGAAATTGGATTTCTTGTATGCAATGATGGTGAGGATGATTATGTCTAGGCTCCAGGAGATTCTTTGGGTCACCTCTTAGTACTACTCTCACACCCTCTAATTAAACTCAATAAGAACTTTAGCAATCTAATACATGGAGGCCTGCTAATGACCCAGGCCTTTCAAGAATTAGAGTTTGCCTGACCAGGCGGTGGCGCAGTAAATAGAGCGTTGGACTGGGATGCAGAGAGGACCCAGGTTCGAGACTCCAAGGTCGCCAGCTTGAGCGCGGGCTCATCTATTTTGAGCAAAAGCTCACCAGCTTGGACCCAAGGTCGCTGGTTTGAGCAAGGGGTTACTTGGTCTGCTGTAGCCCCACGGTCAAGGCACATATTAGAAAGCAATCAATGAACAACTAAGGTGTCGCAAGGAAAAACTAATGATTGATGCTTCTCATCTCTCTCCGTTCCTGTCTGTCCCTATCTATCCCTCTCTCTGACTCTCTGTCTCTAAAAAAATAAAAATAAAATAAAGTGGTTCCATTTATAAAAATAAAAAAAGAATTAAAGTTTAATTGATTTCATCAGACAAGGACCACAATCAGATGAAGTGCTAGCTGAGAGCAAAGTGAAAATTGAATGAATGATAGAAGCAAATAGTTTTAAATACCAGCTACAACTATGTGACCAGTGTTACTATGTTTTTCTTATTTTAAAATGAACAAATCTGATATAAATTAATTTTCTCCTTTACCTCTTTAATTCCTTTAACATCCAATAGAAGATGTGTTTATAATTGTTTAAGTTACAGGATATCAAAGAGGAAATATTCATTAGCTCAAAGAAGCTTTTCTTTGGGGAAAAGAGTTATCATATTTTCAGCTGTATAAGGAATAGTTGCATTATGTAAGACAGAAGCATAATTTTGCTATAGCCTTTATTCAAAAGTTAAATTTAACGTGGTTAAAATAGGTGTATATGTATACCAAACCTGGCAAGGTGTGTGTGTGTGGGGGGGGGGGGGGGAGTGGTCCTGTGGTAAGTTTATGTTGTGTTAACTAAGTTATGATTACATTTCCCAGAATTTTCTTCTATGCATAATGTCAGGTTAGGGTGGCCCACTGGAGACTGTGGAAATGAATTAGGATCTATATGCCTTATGTTGGAAAGGTCAGAGCAGAACACAAGATGTGACTGCAGTTTATACATATTGCTCCTGGCCTAGGGCACAGTCAGGCCCACAGCAAACCCAGTTCCTGGACGTCCTGGAAGACGTCCTTGAAGATGTCCTCCTTTGTATACCCAATTATCTCACATTAGCACTGTGGTGAAAGGCAGCAACTGTACCAATAAGACATCCTCATCTTTGGATTTGAAGGCTAAGAGGCAGTGAAAACACAATGTGAATTCCGGTCTATCCTCAGGATATACTCCAGTCTGTGCTCTGTCTTCTAGTCTACACTCCACTCCTCCGTGTAGCTTCCATTTTGTCCTTGTATCACCCACTTCACATCCCACCTTCCTTTCTGACTGCCTACCCTGCTGCCCTGAGGCCCCAGCACCAGACATAGAAGAAGCAGTCTCCTGTACACTGTTCAACAGCTGTATCAAGTCAGGTCCCTATAATAAATTCTTCATCATATAATATAGAGAGAGAAAGATAGTGTGTATGTAAATGCTAATATAACTGACATAACTAGCAACAAAAAAGATCAGAAAAATTGGAAAGTAGAAAGTAAAACAATCACTATTTTCAGATGATATAACTGCAAACTGGGGAATCCCAAGAGAATTCAACTGAAAGACTATTATAAATAATAAAATAATTCAGGAAGTTAGCTGAGATATCAAATTAACATGCAGAAATCAGTAATATATATCTATAATATATACATATATATTTAGAATATATAATGGAAGAAAAGATCCACAATGTCTAGAAATAATGTATGTAGAATAAAGAAAGTATAACCTGCCTGACCAGGCGGTGGCGCAGTGGATAGAGCGTCGGACTGGGATGCGGAAAGACCCAGGTTCGAGACCCCGAGGTCGCCAGAGTGAGCGCGGGCTCATCTGGCTTGAGCAGGAAGCTCACCAGCTTGGACCCAGGGTCCCTGGCTCAAGCAGGGGGTTACTCGGTCTGCTGAAGCCTCTCGGTCAAGGCACACATGAGAAAGCAATCAATGAGCAGCTAAGATGCCGCAACGAAGAGCTGATGATTGATGCTTCTCGTCTCTCTCCATTCCTGTCTGTCTGTCCCTATCTATCCCTCTCTCTGACTCTCTCTGTCCCTGTAAAAAAAAAAAAAAAAAAGTATAACCTGAAAAAAATTTTAAAATTTAAATAGCAAAACTAAAATACCTAAGATTAAACACTTCAAGAAATGCAAAATCTAAATGAAGAAAATTTTTGAAACACTCCTAAAAAATAAAAGACTAAAATGAATGGGGCAGAATATGTCACTCCAAAATGTACCACTTTAGCACAAAAATTATTTAGAGCAAAAGGCACTTGGAAAACAGCAGGTGCAGGAAGTGCTCTCTGACCTCCACTTTTCTTCCTGAAAGCAGGTCAAATTCTCATGTGAAAGGTATAATCCCTATACCAGGAGTAAAAGATCATTCTTATCACAAGAGATGGGGAATTGAGGCCAAGAGAAATCTGTACCAAAAGGGCTTGTTAAAAACAACCCTATTTTTCTTCAGCCTACTCATATATTTTACTTTTTCACAATTACTGCTTTTCATTCAATCTTATATACAACCACTTAGGCCTAACCACTTTTGAAATCTTCATTTCCTGTGAAGGCTCCCATGTACGTGTAAAACTAGAATCTGTCTGCTTGTCTCCCGTTAATCAGTCTTATTTATGTCAGCTTAACTCAGAGATTCTAAAAGGTAGAGGAAAAGTTTCCTAAAATTAAGTTAAAAACTAATCCAACACTGATATTAAAATATGCCTAATTTCAAAGTTCATGTAGAAATAAAACAAATAAGTATAATCAGGAAGATTCAGGGGAAATAAAAGAATATTAAGTAGAATTATATGATGTAGAAATATACAGTGAAACTATAGAAACATTTTATTTTTACCTCCTAAATTGGCTATTGAAACATATAAAGCCTCAGTTAGTAGATGACTGGAATGTGTATATGAATATATAGTCAAACAATGGCATTGAATATAAAGTCCAGAAATAGAATCAGATATGTATAGGAATTTAATATCATATTTTAAAAAAACTCTCAAATCACTAGATTGAAGGTAATTTTTTTTTTTTGTATTTTTCTGAAGCTGGAAACGGGGAGAGACAGTCAGACAGACTCCCGCATGCGCCGGACCAGGATCCACCCAGCACGCCCACCAGGGGCGACGCTCTGCCCACCAGGGGGCGATGCTCTGCCCCTCCGGGGCGTCGCTCTGCCGCGACCAGAGCCACTCTAGCGCCTGGGGCAGAAGCCAAGGAGCCATCCCCAGTGCCCGGGCCATCTTTGCTCCAATGGAGCCTTGGCTGCGGGAGGGGAAGAGAGAGACAGAGAGGAAGGAGGGGGGGGGGGGGGTGGAGAAGCAAATGGGCGTTTCTCCTATGTGCCCTGGCCGGGAATCGAACCTGGGTCCCCCGCACGCCAGGCCAACACTCTACTGCTGAGCCAACCGGCCAGGGCAAAGGTAAATTTTTTAATAAATTATATTGGGATAACAGAAAAGTCATTGAAAAAATGTATACTAAGATTTGTACCTCATATATCATATATAATATATTGAATACAAATGTATCAAAGCTTTAAACATTAAAAAATATAAAAACAGTAGAATAAATCTAGGCAAATTGTTTAAAATCTTGTATTGGGGAAGGCCTTTTAAATTAAGATCTGAAGTCCAGAAGCCATTCTAAAAGAGAAATTGATCAATTTGACAACATAAAAATAATTTCTCCTCAAGAAGAAAGAACATACCAATAACTATGTCTAACAAAACAATATGCTTTGGGAAAAAGGTGAAGTTCATATCAGAACCAAGGTCTAAACCCTATTATAGACAGGTGTGTGTGTGTGTGTGTCTGTGTGTATGTGTGGCAAAAGCAGCTTTACAGTTGTTTGTATGAAAAATAATACAATAAATAATAAAGAATTTTTAAAAATCTGTGTTTTGCATGCTAACAACTGTAAATCTACATATGCCCCACCTTTATACATGCACCCTAGAAATTAAGAATAAAAAGTTAGGTCAAGAGAAAAATACAGGCAAAGGAGAAAAAATAGGCAAAAGACATGCCGAATAGTTTACTAATAAATACAAACATCTCTTTTTTTTTTCATGACAGAGACAGAGAGAGGGACAGATAGACAGAAAGGGAGAGAGATAAGCATCAACTCCTTGTTGCGGCACCTTAGTTGTTCATTGATTGCTTTTTCATATGTGCCTTGACTGGAGGGCTACAGCAGACTGAGTGATCCTTTGCTCAAGCCAGAAACTTTGGGCTCAAGCTGGTGATTCTTGTTCAAACCAGATGAGCCCGCACTCAAGCTGGCGACCTCGGGGTCTCGAACCTGGGTCCTCCGCATCCCAGTCCGATGCTCTATCCACTGCGCCACTGCCTGGTCAAACACAAACATCTCTTAAACATATAAAACTATTGTATGTTCAACTTCACTCATAGTAAGAAAAATATATACTGAAACTACAGTGTGATTTTATTTTTATTTCTTAAATTGGAAAAATTTCAAAAAATTCACAAGTTTTCAGAAGTTTGATAACACACTTAGTAGGAAATTTTATGGAGAGACAGACATTAGCCTACTGTGCAAAAACATGTAACCCCAAGGAAGAAAAATTTGCAATATCTTTCAAATTTTCAAATATTTTATATATACATATTTATTCATTGACCCAGAAATCCCACCCTGGGAGTTTTTCCTACGGCTATAACTATGTATGTACAAAATGATGTATGTATAAGGTAATTCATCAGAGCACTGTTCAGAATAGCAGAGGATTGAAAATACTCATGGATCCATCAAAGAAATGATTAATCCATGACAGATCCCACAATGAAATTTTATGCAGTTGTAAAACAAATTAGCAAGGAACCTCTTTATGCACAAAGATGGAAGCATCTCTTGTATAGATCAATAAGAAAAAATAAAGCAAGATTTAAAAATGTTTGTGATTAAAAAATTGCAAAATAAAAATATTTACTAGTTTCTTAGCTTGTATTTGTAAAAGCAAACACTAGACCGATGCATAAGAAACAAAAACAATAAAAGTAGATCCCTGTTTACAGACAGCAAAGAATGGGGTGGATGGAGATAGAGTGGAAGCAAGGAGTTTGTGTACACCTTTTGACATCATTTTTACTTCAGAAATACATAAACACCTTAGCATTAAATTTTTTTAAAAAGTTTTGTTTCTAGATGGCCTTCTACTCACCCTTCTGAACAGTCAAATTCTATATAGGATCCAAAAGAGTAATCTGTATTAATGATCACTTGTCCATTACGTAATTCTCCTGGGTTGCTGCACTGTCTCTCTGTGAGGAAAGTTAAAATGAGAATTAGTGATTTCAAGCTTTAGAAAAGGATTGATTAGCTTAGACCTCTGCTTCCAGAAAGAGCAGAGGTTTGGATTCAAAGTTATTTCTGATACCGACTCACTGAATTTTTACTTTAGAGAAATAAATAAACAATGATGTATGTATAAGGTAATTCATCAGAGCACTGTTCAGAATAGCAGAGGATTGAAAATACTCATGGATCCATCAAAGAAATGATTAATCCATGACAGATCCCATGACTCACTGAATTTTTACTTTAGAGAAATAAATAAATAAACAAGTTAATCTCATTTTTTTTTCTGGTGTATTTTAACACTAGCAAAAAAATGGTCAGTTAAATCACTACAGTGACGGAGACTGTTATCCAGGATTGAACACACTGACCAGGGAGCTATGCCCCATCTGTGTCAGTGGCATGTACTTTGCACTGAGGCCGCTCAGAAATGCATGTTCTTGATCACAAAGGGAACAATAAAAAAGTAGAGATTGTACACCCTTACTATTGAAAAAACACCACAGAATATATTCTCAACTGAGAGAGAATTGCGGCATCTTCTTCCAAACACAGCAGATATTTTGGGTGAGGTCTCTTTGGAAACTGCATCACCACTTTCCAGCCATATAACTTTTTATAATTTTGTAAAGAGTCAGTCTGGTTTTCAACATTTTAAAATGGAATTTTAGCTAATTTCTGAAAGAGGTGTTCACTGAATTACATTGTAAAGAATAAAATTATTTTTCAATGCAACTAGATAGCTCTTCGTTTTCTGATTGATTCATTTGCATTTCTTTGTTGGTTTGTTTATGCTTCCAAAAAAGTGACACACATGTATACTGAAATCAATAACTGACAAACTGAGTGGTTTCTTAGTTTCTGAGACAGCTTTGGGAGAAAGGAAAAAGAACAAATAAAAATACTTACTGGTACAGAATTCAGTGTATTGCCATGTGCCTCCTGTTCTACAGTTAAGAGCTGTATATCTTGAACTGGTTCTAATGTAGCCAGGACGGCAGGTGTATTTCAGAGAAGTTCCGGTTTTGAAGTTTGTCTGATTCAACTCATTTATTGGAAGAGCAAAGGGTAAAAAAGGTGGGGGACCACAATCACCTGGACATCAAAATGACAAAGAGGACCAAAAGTTACAGCTTGGGACACAGCATCTTAGTGTTTTCAGTAGTATGATTTCTAGAACAGGAACCATTCTTTTCTCCTTTAATGGAGAAAATTAATAACTCCTATTATTTCCATTGTTCAATGAATCTAGTGACTGATTAGTAACACACATTTGTTGAAAAATGATGATAAAAGGCAGAAATTTTCCATCCTTTTCTGAAATTACATGTAAGACAATTAATTTTCAAAGGGTGGCAGACATGATTTCATCAGCCTATCAGAACTCCCATATCTGCCAACTCAGATGTGTCTGTGCAAAGTCAAAAGTCCCTACAATTTTCCTCAACAGAAACATAGTGTTTCACTAATAATAACTTTATGTAACATGGGTTATCTCAAGAAAGGGAAATTGGGGGGGGGGCTTGAAAATGAATAAGAATAACATTTTTTGTTTGTACCTTTTTGCTCCTTTAGGATTTTGAATAATATAAAGGAAGAAATATGAAGCCCTCAAAATGTAAACCTCTTAATCCTGCTTTCCTAGCAAGAATCAAATACAGAACTGATTTACCTTTTAGAAGTCTCAGTGGTATACACATTCCCTCTCCATTCTGGATAAACCCACTAGCAGTGAAAATTGTTCAGGTAGGCTGATAGATAAAATAGATTTGTCTAAAGTCAGGGTGGGAGACAGATTGGGAAGTTCCTGGAGAAGAAATCTAGCAAGAAGTATCTAGAAAACTGCCTCTTTCATGGGTAAAGCAAATTCCCCTAAATTCCAAGTAACTCCAAGTCCCCTTAAATTCCAAATTTTAAATAAATTACAAATTCCTGGCCAAATAAACCTTCAGTTGCTGCAGATGGATTTCTTCTAAAAGCTTAATCATCTCTTTGTTAGTCTTAAAAGTGAACAAGTGTATAATCTTGAATGTTCTTTGCCGATCTAAACTTCTTTGTTACTCACCAAGAACAGTAGCCAACAGAGCAGCCACCAAGGTAATTTGGAATACAGTTGGATCCGGGACTCTCCACAGCCTCGAGAAGGTCCAGGCTGACATTTTCCCCTTTCTTTCAAGGGTCCCACTTGGAGTTCTTGGAAGGTACACGACCTGAAAAGGCAGACATTTTCCTGCTGAAAGAACTCAATTTAATAAACAGCCATTGAATTCCTATTTGTAATAAAACACTAGGGTAAATGCTATGGGATCCAAGTCTTCCAGAAAATCACAGCTTAGACTGGAAAAAAAAAAAAAAAAAAAAAGACGTGCACAAATGTTACAACACAGGGCAGTGAGTGTTAGCTTCTGTGGTTGGGGCAGGGCGGGGGCGCTAAACTAAGAAGAGATAGGAAGTGGCTGTGTCTGAGTTAGGTATGCTTTAAACATTGGAAAACGGATGCAGGGCAAATTGAGGGAACAGTAGGTAATATTTCAAAGTGGCTGGAAAATAGTATCTGAGATGGGGCGATGATTGTTAAGGAGTGGGCAGCTTAAAGTTGTGGCTGAATGGGGCATAAAGACCAAGTTTAGGAATTTATGGGTGCTACTCTTTGGGGAATAGAGAGTCATTGTTATTTTTTGTTTTGGATTTTGTTTTTGGTTGGTTTGTTTTTAAGCTAAGGAGTGACACATCATTGTGCTTTAACAAGATCACTACGGCAGATGCGTACAGGAGAGACTGAACAAATTGAAGGGACAAGAAGATTGATTAAGACTATTGCAACTGACCAGGTGAGCCACAGAGATGATCTGACCAAGGAAATGGCAGGGAAGAGGAAACAAATGTAAAACAAAACAAAAAGGCAGGAAAATAATGAGGTAGAGAAAAGGAGTACATCGCTATAGTTTTGGGAGTTTTTCATGACAACTGTCAACTAAGGTAATAAACCAAGTGATTTGCAATTTTGAAAAAAATGTTTCATATCTAGAGAAATATAGATCTATATATGTAGATATATAGAGATATATAAAGAAATTTAGTTTCATTATTTAATTATTTAAAGACTTGTTTAAAGCAAAATCGTGAAGGATAGTTTTGTCTTCATCACCACTTTCTTTCCATTGGGGAAAAAAATAAATCTTAAATTTCCATTAGAAATAATCCTTCTCCCTGAAGGAATATATGAAGTTTACTCCCAATGAATTGTTGAATGTTATCTTTTGTTCTAATACTTCTGTTAGGTCCACATGAGTCTATACTCCCATGTGTCCATAATTCATACTAAGCACACCTCCACATAGATGAAGGGAGTCACCTCCATATTTCCCTTGAGGATTGTTCTTTCCCACACTAAAAGTGAAAAGTTTATAGTGGCCCTTCACACACTGTGGAGGAGCCTAACTTCATTGAGTAATGACCCATAGAATCGCATCTTTCCAAAATTCAATTCCAATGAAGCTATCCTTCCACCAGTTGTCAGTTGTAGGCAGATCCACCCCAACCATACATATCTTAGTCCAAGAACTCTTTACATGGCTGGCAGGACAATTCTGCCCCCAAAATAAGTTCAACCTAATAAACGATGTATCAAATGATTTCTTACTAAAAGTGTGTTTACAGAATTTGTGTTGAATGAATTGAGGTGTTCTTAAAAGTTTAGTAATAGCCAGAACCCACCCTTTGGGCCTTCACACACCCCCTCTCTATTTTCCTAGCACATCCTTCCTCCAGTCCATTAAATCTGTGAAATTGACAAAATATAATAAATTTGTCCCAGAAAATAAAAACTGTTATGAACTATAAAAAATATAGAAATGTGGCCCTGGTCAGTTGGCTCAGTGGTAGAGTGTCAGCTGGCATGTGGAAGTTCTGGGTTCAATTCCCAGTCAAAGCACACAGGAAAAGTGACCATCTGCTTTTCCACCCATTCCTCTTTCCCTTCTCTCTCTTTCTTTCTCTCCACCTCCTGTAGCATGGCTCAAATGGTCGAGCAAGTTGGCCATGGGTGGTGAGGATGGCTCCATGACCTTGCCTCAGGCCCTAAACTAGCTTGGTTGCTGAGCAATGGAGCAGTGGTCTCAGATGGGCAGAGCATTGCCTGGTGGGAGCTTACTGGGTGGATCTCAGTTGGGGTGCATGCGGGAGTCTGTCTCTCTACCTCCTCGCCTCTCACTTAATAATAAAAATATATATATAGAAAGAAATGTTTCTTTAACTTCAATAAATCAGTAAATTGAACATGTTTATGGACATCAGTGAAATTAAAAAGATTTTAAAATACCAATATGCTAGCAAATTAGAATTTTATTATAAAAAAACAGTAACAGTAGAAAGTGAAAATTTCTCATATGAATTGTTGCAGTTGTTATTACTGTATATTCACAAGAAAAAAATATATACATTGAATATACTCAGGAGAATATTACTAAGTATGGTATATTTATAAAAATACACCAGAAGATTAAATTCTCACCTTCAGGCAACTGAACAAAATATACTTAAAATGCTGCTACAAAGAACATAGTCATTAGCTATATTCAAAAAGAAAATGAACAAGTATTGAATATATTCAAAATGAATAGTTTTTAAAACAATGTTAATTGATAATTTGATAAATTCAGCATATTGACTTCAGTGAACTGGTCCTTCAGGAATTAACATTCACTTAATTGGTGGCTAGTGACTAACGTTTCAGTGGTTTGATCTGAGCCCCATGTTCCAACTGACCCAGACAACATGAATCCCAGACACCTCCAATTTCCTCCTTCTTACCCTGCCCATGCATGTCCTCTGCTTTCTTCCCATTTCCTCTTTAATTCCAACTCATTCTCCCAGTCCTTTCTCCAAGGCCTCCCCCATCCTCCAGGCCAGTCTCCATATTCAAATTACAGCTCAGTGTTTGTAACTCCGATTCTGCCTCGGTTTATAACTAGCATTCTATGCCTCTTTTTACCACCAGACCATAGGTTCCTGAAGTCAGAGGGTGGGTTCTTATTCATCTCCACTGTACCTAGCACTGCACTTCACACAGTTAAAGTACTCAATAAATGTTGGATTTACATTCAAAAGCACCTAGGGACAAAATATGTTTTAAAGAAAAATAATACTGTGCATGTCCATATTTATACTCGGACAGTATTTGTTTTGTCAAGGTCAGATTTTAACTAGTTTTAAAGCAAAGCACATCTGTGTCTTAATGAGCATAGATGGACCCTAGCAACTTTACTCTAGGCTATTCCCCATCTGTAAACTGAAGTCATCCTATAATCAACCAGTCAGCAGAGGACAGCAGGAGGAGAAGAATAAACAAAAACCAGTGCTCCTCCTTCCTTGGGTTATGGTAGGAGGCAAAAGACAGCCTCACATCCAAACCCCCCACTGTGAGGAGGGATTTATAGCACTGAGCCTCACACCAAGGCCATCGACCCAGGACAATATGTGGCCAGGCTCTGGGGCATGAGTTCTGGAGTCAGACCCAGGCCATGTAGGTTGGATCATGGTCCACCACATGGAGAAATGTGTGCCCCTGGGCAAGATACTTAGTGCTCTAAGCTCCTCTAAGCTTTAATTTCCTTTTTTATAAAACATGAATAACTATACATGTCTCCCAGAATTGCTGAGAAGGGGCTTGGCTTGGTGCATGGACAGCACATAGTAAATATTCAAAAGGAATATTAGGGAAGATAGTGACAGAATTGATGTTGCAATGTGACTCTGACAGGACCAGAACTGCATCATCATCATATTATTATATCAAAGCATCATTATAATAATGATGTAAAATTATAACAACAGATGGCTGTATCACCAGGTGACTTTAAGTCCCAGTGCAGAGGAAAGCCCACTGGACTTGGTCCAGAGCCTTTGGTAGGGACTTTACTGTGGCTCTTGATAAGAGTGAGACCCAGTGCCACACCCAGAGCAGAGAGGCTGGCCCCTACTAGGGCCTGTCCTGGGCTTCTTCTTCCCTTGCTCTTACCTGTTTTCTTGGGAGGGACTCTTCTACTCCCATGACTTTGATCATCAGCCATGACTCACTCACAGACCTCTGGGCCCAACTGTCTCCTGTAGGTACAAAACCTAGCATCCTTCATAAACTTAATCGTAATAAAAATCTTATTCTGCTCTACTTCTTCCCATGTAAATGTTGAGACAATCTGAGACAGTCATACCTGCCTTTTTTTTTTTACAGAGACAAAGAGAGGGACAGATAGGGACAGACAGGAAGGGAGAGAGATGAGAAGCATCAATTCCTCGGTGCATTACCTTAGTTGTCCATTGACTGCTTTCTCATATGTGCCATGACCAGGAGCTACAACAGAACGAGTGACCCCATGCTCAAGCCAGCGACCTTGGGCTCAAGCCAGCAACCCCACACTCAAGCTGGATAAACCCACATTTAAGCTGGCAACCTCAGGGTTTTGAACCTGAGTCCTCTGCATCCCAGTCTGATGCTCTATCCACTGCGCCACCTCCTGGTCAATCAGGCTTGACCTTCTTTACTCTCGATGCTAACTAATGGAATTACAGTGCTTAGCCTAAAAAAAGTTGGTGAAAGAAATCTCAATAAAATAAGGAGGGAATATTTTTTCTTTCCTGCAGCTGCAGAAAAGAAGATATCTGGGCCCTGGCTGATTGACTCAGTGGTAGAGCTTTGGCCTGGCATGTGGAAGTTCTGGGTTTGATTCCCAGCCAGGGCACACAGGAGAAGTGCCCATCTGATTCTCCATCCTTCCCCCTCTCCTTCCTCTCTGTCTCTCTTTCCCTCCTGCAGCCAAGGCTCCATTGAAGCAAAAGTTGGCCCGGGCAACTAAGGATGGCTCCATGGCCTCCGTCTCAGTCACTAGAATGGCTCCGGTTGTAATGGAGCAAAAAACCAGATGTGCAGAGCATTGCCCCTGGTGGGCATTCCAGATGGATCCCATTCGGTTGCATGCAGGAGTCTGTCTCTCAGCCTCCCTGCTTCTCACTTCAGAAAAAGAAAAAAAAATAGGATATCTGCATCATAAAACTGATCTTGCAAACATTTTTTTTAATAAAGGAGTTGTTCCTGGACTTGAGAGGTTGTAGCTTTGCCAACTAAACATAATCTTTAACCTTGGAAAAGTTTATAATTGTGACTGGTTATCTCAGCAGTGTTTTTTGTCTGGGAAAATATTTAAATTAACATTTTTTAGAGGTATTAATATTTTTCAGTTTTCTTTGTAAATCCAGAAATAAATTCCTGCTCTTCCTTCTTCACTTGCAATCCTAAATATGAGTTAAAATTTTGGTTTTTGCTTTTTATTTTAATTTCAGCTTTATTGAGTATAAGTGAGTAATTCTAAGTTATTTAAAGTGTACATCATGGTGATTTGACATACAGACATATTATCTAGTTAATACATACATCACCTCACATATTTATCCTTTTTGGCAAGAACATTTAAGTTCTACTCTTAGCAAATTTTAATTATAAAATACACTGTATTGTATAATTGAATACAGTATTATCAGCTGTAGTTACCATGTTTTACATTAGATCCTCAAACCTTCTTCACCTTATATCTGAAATTTTGGACCCTATTACCAGCCTCTTCCTATTTTTTCCATCCCCATCTCCACCCCCAGCCCAGGAAACCACTTTTTATATTTTTTTATTTTAGCAAAACCCTTTTTTTAAAATTTAAGTTATAATTTTCAAGGTTCAGATCAGTATTTTTAACTGCTTCATTTCTATTTCCTAGGCATCTTCAATCCAACAGATATCAAACGAAATGCATTATCTTCCAATGAATGTTACTTGACCTCTGTGCTTTCTGTTTCGGCTAAAGTAATAAAGAAATGCCACCCAGCCTCCCAGTCCAGAAACCTGAGTCTTGCTGACCTCCTCTTTCTTGGCCCCTTTTCATATTCAGAATTGCCAAGTCTTTGTTGCTCTCTTCTACACCCTACTTCCATAGTCCAGGGTTAGGTTCCCTTAATTTCCTTCACCCTACCCTAGACCACCACAAAAATCTCCAAACATTTGTAACTCAGCTTCTATATTGGTGCCGTTATAATACTAAAAAGCAACTTACTTAAAAACTCTCATGGTTTCCAACTTCTTAGGTCTCCACACCTCTCCCTTTGCTTCTGCTAACTTAAAACACCATGCTTCAACTTCATAAAGGTGCTTACATTTCCCAAACACACCCTGGAATTATTTTAAACATCTTCAACGATTTGCATAGAATGTCTCTTGTGCATGAATGCTTCTCCAACCTCAAAATCATCTGTCATCTCCTGATAAAGAAGTGCTCAATATCAAGTAATAGCCATCCCTTTTATGCTCCCCTACATTCTGATAACACCACATTGTATAACATCTATTCACTTTTTTTGAGAAAGAGAAAGAGAGAGAGAGAGAGAGAGTGTGTGTGACAGGAAGGGAGAAAGATGAGAAGCATCAACTCATAGTTGCTTCACTTTAGTTGTTCATTGATTGCTTCTCACATATGCCTTAACTGGAGGGCTCAAGCCAAGCCAATGACTCTTTGATCAAGCCAGTGACCTTGGGCTTCAAGCCAGTGACCTTTGAGCTCAAGTCAGCAATCCTAGGATCATATCAATGATCCCACGCTCAAGCCAGCAACCCTATATTCAAACTGGTGCGCCACGTTCAAGCCAGCGACTTTAGTGTTTCAAACCTGGGACCTCAGCATCCTAGGTCAATGCTCTATCCACTGTGCCCCCACTGACCAGGCTGTATCTATTCACTTTGCCTCCTGAAATAGATTGTAGGTCTCTTCAAGAGTTATTTATTCAATTTTCTAGCTGCAACCTGCTATTGTATATAGCATACATTAGTTATCCAATAAATATAAAATAAATGAAACCCAGTTGAGTTTTATATTATTTTTTTAAAGATTTTATTTATTCATTTTTTAGAAAGAAGAGAAAGAGGGAGTAAAGTAGCAAGGAGCAGGAAGCATCAATTCCCATATATGCCTTGACTAGGCAAGCGCAGGGTTTCAAACTGGTTACCTCAGTGTTGCAGGTCAACGTTTTACCCACTGTGCCACCACAGGTCAGACCAGTTTTATTTTCTTAAGAATGACTAACTGGTCCTAGCTAGTGGCACAATAAATAAAGTGTTGTCCCAAAACACTGAGGTCGCTGGCTCAATCCTAAAGGCACCATCTCAACCCCAAGGTCACTGTTTCAAGCCCCAGGCATGTATGAAAGTCACTCAATGGGTGACAACTAAGTGGAACATCAAGTTGATGTTTTTATCTATGTCTGTCTCTCTCTTTCAAAACAAAAAAAAAGAATGACTAACTCCCTTACTGAGGACCAAATGAAATAACGTGTATGTAATTTTGAAGAGATGATACTGTGAACTGACTTCCCTGACTTGTCCTCACGATGTGTGGTAACTCAATTTGCCAGGTGCAGCATTTGAAGTTCACTATTCTATTCCTGTCCCTCAGCAGAATCTTCCCAGGACTTAGCAGACCACGGAGTATGGAGATGGGGGCTAGGACTTGGGAGCTGAGAAGACCTGAGCTTGAGTCCCAGCAAAACCATTATCTGATTTAGTGATCTTGTAGAAGCTACACCAGCTCCTTGGAACTCAGTTTCTTATCACTAAAATAATAACATTAAACTTAGATCATCTTTCTATTCCCTACAAAGTCTAGAATTCTGGAACTGCCCACTGAAAACCTAAGACTTCCCTAGCATATTCCCTCAAATTTCAATGACATCATAACCTTCTAAATTCCTATGGAAATGAAATCAACTCAAGAGCCATAGTCAACATGGTGAGTCTCTTGTAAAAAACACTGTCAGTACTGGTGAATGCTGTACAAGTTGAAAGGCACTGGGAAAATCTTCAGCCCCAAAATTTCTTCTTTTATTAGATTACTTTTTAAATAATCTTTCTAAAAATGCAGCTACATTTGTAAAGAATAATATTTTCCTCTGGTCTCCAGTGGAGTGTTTCCTTGTTTATATCTGTACTCTCAATCACATCACTATCAAACTCCAGAAGGAACTTACTCCCACATTTTCCCTCCCATCCTATTTCTACATTTATTACAAACCTTCTTTAATGCTTCTTTTTCTTCTGAATGTTCTACTTTTTATTCTCCTTGTACTACTACTATATTTAGAGACAAAACAGGAGTCAACAAAAAGGAAAGTGGCTAAAGAATTAAAATGAGGACCAGGGTAGCATTACATCCTGCCCAACCAAAAGGAGAATTTCAAGAAGAAATGGTATTCAACATTGCCAGATTTGAAAAGTGAAGAAGAAAAAGGAGGTGAAGTTGACTAAGACTTCTAGCTTAAGAAACTAACTGGGGACTGACCAAGATCCTCCTTATTATTCAATCTAACAATCTTTACTGTTCATGGTGAAGGAGATATATAGGTGTTAACAAAATCTCCAAAGAAAATCACATCAATTTTCAGAATGTAGATTATGAAAACCAGATCTCCCTTGAATCCCTTTGGGAAGTCTGGATTACCTCCTGCCTCAGCTCTCCTACAAGGAGAGATGGTAAAAAAAAAGCAATAAATCAGCACACTCAACTTTCAGATACAATAACAAGAGCAACATCTTTTCTACTTCACTTTATTTTATGAATATGCATTATTATCCCCCACCCCATTTATAATTTAAAATTGCGACTCAAAAGGGTGTTAAAACTACTCTTCAAGTCATGCTATGCTTTAGTGCAGTACTCCTTAAAGGACTTCTGCTGAAAACACCCCCCAGTGTTTGTGTCGTCTTATTCTTCTAATCTTGCACTCCTCAAAGGGCCAAACCACTAGCCTTTCCCTCAAGGTACGCAGCAAGTAATCCACTTACCTGCAGGTAGCTGAGGAAGAAGTAGAAGACTCTCCTGTGATGCCTTGGGTAGTTTCTCAAGGAAGAAAACTGCCTTTATCTGTAATAGCTCTAGTTCCTCCACAGATAACAGTTTACCCCAGAAACCCCTGAAGTTGTCTAGTAATTGCTCTACCAAAAAGTTCCAAAATTCCAGCCATGTGGTTGGCTGGTAAGGGACCACCAAATAGAAATGGACGAGCAGACTTACTGGCTCAGTGAATGATTAACAGCAGAAATACAGCACTGTTTACCTAATCTCCTTCCTCCTCACTAGCCCTTATTCTTGATAACATGTCGCAACTATTTATTTTATCCTCGCCAACCGTTTCCCCTAAATGAAAATGCAATATGAATTTGATGCCAGAATTTTTTTTTTCCTTTTCATAAACACGAGAAGTTATAAAAGATGCAATCCAGTTTGCCTGGAAACTTTGGCTACAGCAGGGTTCAGACTAGGTTCACAAACATGATCCACTTTCCATGATGCTAGGTCCAGCAGGCTTTCCTGAGATTTGGTGACCGATGAATGACCCTACCCTGTGCTGGTCTCTCATCTCATTCCAAGAAAGTACAAAAGGCGGGGATTTTCACACATCCACCGAGTCCCTGATATGTGCCAAGTACGCAGTAAACGTTAACTACTACCTCAATTACTGCAACTAAATGTGGGGCACTAAATGACCACCAGAAGTTTTGTCTATTGTCAATAAAGGAAACGTTCAAATTTTTATGAGCTTATTTGTACCAAACTGTTGACAATTACCAGGAAGCAAAATCTTATCAGATTAAGATAATGCTCCAGAAAATGGCAGTTTCTCCACTTAATTTATATATTAGAATCAAAGGGGAAGACATAAGGGGGTCGCATGAAATCCATTGGTGATAGATTAGGGAGGCAGGAGAAAGCAAAGAGAGAAAACCTTTGGGATTGGATAAAAGTAAAACAATAGACATATACTTCTTATACATAGGCAAGCATAAAATAGTTAACAATTCACAACATGATAATAGTAACAATGAGAGGGTTTGTTGGTTCCTGGTCTGGTGGGATGCCTGCCCTGAGAGGGGAGCAGGAAAAGAGGATTACTCTTACATTGCAAAGGACCGTTATCAGGTACATTATTGTAGATGCAAAAGATAACAAACAGGCTCAAGTAAGGTACCCATTGATCTTTGTTAGAGAAAAAGACCTCCCTCGGACATGACTACCCACTAGTAACTGCTTTTAGTTAGAAAGTTTTAATTTTAGACCATCCTGTGTGGTTACTTTAGGTCTCTGAGTCTATAAGGCCACTATGTAGACTCTTCTGAGCTTGTCATGTTCAGCATGTGGCCCCTTTTTCTTCTACGCTGACTCTGAGTGCTGCTCAGAAGAATGCAATGAACGCCAGCCACATTTGTTATCACATAGATGCAGGAAGGATCCCCAATGCTGACATGATCCAATCAAGCTCTTAATCCTCAGGATTAAGGTTTGTATGTTCAGGGGATTGCTATTAAAAAGCAATTTGTAAGGCTGTTGGTCATGGCCATACAGATTCGCACTGAATTCGGGCAGACAGTAAAGGACCTGTGGAGACAGAAAATGGTGGGTCATTCTGTTTATTAGAGTCTCGCAACAGTGGAAGAGCAAGCAGAGAGGGAAAACCACTTCCCTCTCTCAGGGCTGATGAGCAAACAGACCAGATGAAAAATCCCTTCTTGGGCAAACAGTAGCAAAAAATGGCCCCTCTCAATTCCATCAGGCAATCCGCAATCTACAATCTGCTGTCCTGAGGGCAAGCACTTGCAGCTTTAGCCTATACACACATGGTGCTGCCCTGGGCTCACGCACCAATCAGGCAAAGTACAAGCGAGCAAGCCTAACACACTTATTTGCCCAACACGATTCTTTCAGGAAACTTTACTTTTTCTATAAGTGTTGGTCAAATAAAGTTGTTCCCCCTTTGCACGCTGCTGTTCCTTCGATAGCTAACATGATGGATCGGCTAAGCCATGAGTTGGGGACATACCACTTTGTGGCAGACTTGGCCAATGCTTTTTTCTCTATTGATATAGCCGCAGAGAGTCAAGACCAATTTGCCTTCAGTTGGGAAGGGAGACAATGGACCTTTACAGTGTTACCCCAGGGCTATTTGCATAGCCCCACCTTGTGCCATGGGCTGGTGGCTGCTGACCTGGCTAAATGGAAACAGCCAGAGGTAGTCCGCATGTACCATTATATTGATGATATTATGCTAACTAGTGATTCTCTTTCAGAATTGGAGCAAGCAGTCCCTACCCTGCTATCCCATTTGAAAGCATGTGGCTGGGCAGTTAATGAGAACAAATTACAAGGACCTGGGTTATCTGTTAAATTCTTGGGAGTTGTCTGGTCGGGTAAGACAAAAGTTATCCCTGACGCAGTTATAGATAAGATTCAAGCCTACCCCGTGCCCACTACGGTAAAACAGTTACAGGAATTCTTAGGTTTGTTGGGGTATTGGCGAGCATTTATACCGCATTTGGCTCAGTTACTACGCCCCTTGTACAACCTTATTCGAAAGGGGGTTCGCTGGGATTGGACTGAGCAGGCGCAAGGTTCATTTGCAGCTGCTAAGAGAGCTGTCAAGGTGGCACAGGCTTTGAATGTGTTTGATCCTGCCAGGCCCTGTGAGCTGGATGTTCATGTAACCTCAGAGGGGTTTGGATGGGGCTTGTGGCAGCGGACAGAGCGCCTACGGCAACCTATTGGATTTTGGTCCCAATTGTGGAAAGGTGCTGAAGTTCGTTACTCATTAGTAGAGAAGCAGCTGGCAGCTGTGTATGCTGCCCTCCTGGCAACTGAGAGTATTACAACCACAACACCAGTTACAGTCAAAACAACATACCCTATAGCTGGATGGGTGAGAGATTGGGCAACTAAACCACGTAGTGGTATGGCCCAAATGTCTACCCTGGCCAAGTGGGGTGCCTATCTGCAACAACGCTGTGCTCTTAGCACCAGCCCATTGAGGGCAGAACTGCAGGAAGTCTTGGGTCCAGTCACCTATGCGACTTTAGAGTCAGGTGCAACTGGGGCTCAGGAGGCAGAACCTGAGGTCAGTCCCTACCAGGAGGGGCGGGTGCCCATCCCCGAAGATGCCTGGTATACTGATGGTTCCAGCAGGGGCCAACCTGCCAAATGGACGGCTATCGCCTTCCATCCGGCCACTGAGACTATTTGGATGGACACGGGTACAGGCCAAAGCAGCCAATGGGCAGAATTAAGAGCTGTTTGGCTAGTTGCCCATAATGAACCTTCACCTCTGGTGATCTGTACTGACAGTTGGGCTGTCTATCGTGGACTGACCCTTTGGATTGCTACTTGGCACATTAACCAGTGGATGGTAATGCACCGTCCATTATGGGGTCAGGCCATGTGGCAGGACTTATGGGAAATAGGACACCAGAAGCAGGTGACAGTATATCATGTCACAGGGCATGCCCCTCTAGCCCATCCTGGGAATGATGAGGCAGATACGTTGGCAAGGGTGCGATGGTTGGAGACTGCACCTGCAGGTGATGTGGCACAGTGGCTCCACCGGCGCCTGCTCCATGCAGGACAGAAAACTATGTGGGCTACGGTTAAGGCTTGGAACTTGCCTGTGTCCTATGCAGAGGTACTTGCAGCCTGTGAGCAATGTGCAGTATGTTCCAAGGAACACCCTCGGAGACCACTGGTGTCACCTGGACAGATCCAGAGGGGTCATGTCCCACTGACACGATGGCAGATAGACATCATTGGACCCTTACCAAAGTCAGAAGGGTACCAGTATGCAGTCACTTGTGTAGATACTGCCACCGGGCTGCTTGCTGCTTACCCCGCTCGTAACCCTGACCAGAGGGCAGTCATACAGGCTCTGGACCGCCTGAGTGCTGCATATGGGCGACCGCTGGTTCTTGAAAGTGACAATGGTACCCATTTCACTGGTTCAACGGTGAGGCAATGGGCTCAAAAGCTGGGGGTGGACTGGAAGTACCATGTTCCCTACCACCCCCAGGCTGCTGGTATCATTGAGCGTTATAATGGACTCTTAAAGCAGGGACTGCGACAGGAGGGGGGCACCGGCTCTCTTACTGGATGGACACGCCGCTTATGGACAGTACTTCGGATTTTGAATGAGCGACCTCGACGGGGAAGCCCAGCTCCAGTAGAGGCCCTCCTGCATCGGACAGCTGCCCCTATTCAGTTGCAGATACGCACCAAGGACATTTTACTCAAGCCAGGTTTCGGACAGCAGGGCAACGTGCTCTTGCCTGCTCCAACAGCCCTTCTTAAAGGACAACGGCTTCAATGGACTTGGCCCTGGACTGTACAGGCCCCCCATCTGAGATGGGTGGCCTTGTTGGCACCATGGGGAAAGGGGTTAGAGGTGGACCTCCAGTTAACTCCTTGGGCAACCAGCACCTGGCCACCTAAGGTAGAAGTGTATTATCCCTTGAGTGCTCAAGGGGACAGCATTTTGAAGGGCACCTTTGTAATTTCTTTATGGCCAATAATGAGTTCCCCTATTTTACTACACATAGAACCAGCAGATGCTGGTGTATTGGCCAATAAGGTTTGGTATGCCCGCTCAGGGCGGCCTCTGGTGCCAGCTACGGTGCTGTCTGCAGACAAAACTCTGGCCTGTATTCTGCCAGAGGGAAAGGATTTGCCTCTCTTGGTGCCACTGACAGCTCTCTCATTTCGCCCATAGTTTTTGATCTGTTAATCCTATTGCTGTAGTTGGTACTATTTCTGTTTATGCAATGTATCCTACTCCTTGCACAGTGACCATCATGGAAGATGCCTGTGGTTTAG
This sequence comes from Saccopteryx leptura, assembly GCF_036850995.1. NCBI lineage: Eukaryota > Metazoa > Chordata > Mammalia > Chiroptera > Emballonuridae > Saccopteryx > Saccopteryx leptura. The sequence goes on from NC_089504.1 coordinate 276,536,902, forward strand.
ATTGTAAAGCGAGCAAAAGGGGTGGAATGTTGGTCAAATAAGTTTGTAAATGTGATATATATGTTTGCTCGCTTGTGACTTATATTGGGTGTGGGGGACAGGCTATGGGCAGGCCAGGTCGTTGTGGCCTGGGGTTTGGTTTTGGGACTAAGCTTTTCCCCACACCCTTGAATGATTGTATTATCTGGGTGGTGCACTCTCATGAGGAATCCAATTATGCCTTGGATGGGTGACTTTGTGTCGGGGACTTCCTTGTTTGTATATTGGATTAAGGGATTTTGGTTTTCTACGCTATAAAGTGGGACAGACCGGGAGCTTGGACACACAGTTCCTGCTATCACAATTGCAGGGGCTTCCCTGATCCCTTGCCCTTCATGGGAAGAGCTGGTTTTCTGCTTTTCCCTTGTCTTCTTTTGTGGTTTGCCTGTCTTGGTGAGACACCAATAAATAGGATGGCCCCCCGTCCTCTGACTCCGCCATTTCTTTATCGTCTGCCCGAATCCAATGGGAACCTGCATGTGAATGGCCACGATGGCGGCTCCTGGCCCTACAATAAGAAACACCAAATGTCTCGTAAAGGTTTCAGAAAAGAAGGACTTGAACCACAGGAAAAGTTTTGACAAAAGATATGACATGTGGGTTGACCTCTAAATGAAAAGTAGAAATTATTAAGTGAAAATGAGAAAGATATTAGAGGTTAAAAAAATATGGACCAGCCCTGGCCGGTTGGCTCAGTGGTAGAGCGTCGGCCTGGCGTGCAGAAGTCCCGGGTTCGATTCCCGGCCAGGGCACACAGGAGAGGAGCCCATCTGCTTCTCCACCCCTCCCCCTCTCCTTCCTCTCTGTCTCTCTCTTCCCCTCCCGCAGCCAAGGCTCCATTGGAGCAAAGATGGCCCGGGCGCTGGGGATGGCTCCTTGTCCTCTGCCCCAGGCCTTAGAGTGGCTCTGGTTGTGGCGGAGCGACGCCCCGGAGGGGCAGAGCATCGCCCCCTGGTGGGCGTGCCGGGTGGATCCCAGTCGGGTGCATGCGGGAGTCTGTCTGACTGTCTCTCCCCGTTTCCAGCTTCAGAAAAATACAAAAAAAAAAAAAAAAATGGACCAGGCCACAAAGGTGAGAACAAGAATGAGCATAGAGGAAGATTCCATATTGTGCAGTTTTGAAAGCTAAGTTAGAGGAAACACCACGTTAATGTTAGTAGTATTTAATATTTAATCTTAGATCTTAAATACTACTATTTTCCAGTCTATTGTTCTTTACTTTCTACAGTGACTGTTTCAAATTTCACTCCTGTTTTAGAAAAGATTTGTTTGCTCGTGTCCTTATTTTTGATGCATCTTTTATCCTGAAATGTTCCCTTAATTTTACTGAAACCTCAAATTCCAGTTTCTTTCTGTTGTGAAATGCTGAACTTCTCAGAAAAGGCTCCTATGTTTCCTCCTTATTCTTTCTCATCATTCACTCTGCACCCCAGCTTTTGTGGCTTTCCATCTGGCTTCTTCTCACCGTTCCTGACCAGTCTCTTTGAGGCATGCCCTTGTCCTCAAATCAAAATTTCATTAAGCCATCCCTCCTGATTTCTCAGCAGCCTGGAATACTGTCAACCATCTTCTCTCTGAAACTCTTCTTCTTTGGCTTTTATTACCCTAAAATTTCCTGATTCCCCCATCTTACTAATTGCTCTTTCTTGGTTGTTGTAATCTCCACTTCCTCCTTCTCATCTCTGAATATAGATACATTCCAGGCTCTCCTTTTTAAATAATGTTTTTCACATTTTTCTTTTCTGAAGTTGGAAATGGGGAGGCAGTCAGACAGACTCTCTCATGCGCCCGACGGGGATCCACCCGGCACGCCCACCAGGGGGCGATGCTCTGCCCATCTGGAGTGTTGCTCTGTTGCAACCAGAGCCATTCTAGCACCTGAGGCAAAGGCCATGGAGCCATCCTCAGCGCCCGGGTCAACTTTGCTCCAATGGAACCTTGGCTGCAGGAGGGGAAGAGAGAGACAGAGAGGAAGGAGAGGGGGAGGGGTGGAAAAGCAGATGGGTGCTTCTCCTGTGTGCCCTGGCCGGGAATCAAACCCGGGACTCCTGCACGCCAGGTCAAAGCTCTACCACCGAGCCAACCGGGCAGGGCCTGTTTTTCACATCTTTATCTTACCTGCTCTCATGACTTTATTCCATCTAGGAGAACTATCCCGTAACTACATCTTTACCTCTGATTACTCTCATAAATGCAGTCTCACATTTTTCTTGCCCATTGGACACCTTATAAGCACCTTATACTCAGCACATTCAAAGGGGAACTTTTCATTTCCTGACCAGAAGCCTCACCTTCTGATCCCCACATTATAATCTAGGCTCCCAGGAATAAAATTTCAGACTCACCTTCAAACTCTTTCTCTCCATCATCCTTTTATATTCAATCAGTTGATATGTTGTTTGTGTTAAATTTTGCAGTGTCTCTCCTGCTATTTCTTTTCTATTTCAACTGCCATCAAACCAGTTCAGGTCAACATCATCTCTCATGTGGGCTATTGCAGTGGATCCTCTGTTCAGTTCTTTTCCTACTTCCACCTATATACTACCTACTGTTGTGAGAGAAATATTCTGTGTTCGGTCCTCATCATTTGCTTGAAAGTCTTCAATCTGTACTCACTGCCTGCCAAATAAAGTTTAAAATCTCTAACACACCCTTAAAACCCTCCATCGCCTGATCAGATGGTGGCGCAGCGGATAGAGCATCGACCTAGGATGCTGAGGTCCCAGGTTCAAAACACTGAGGTTGCCAGCTTGAGTGTGGGCTCATCTGGATTCAGTGCAGGCTCACCAGCTTGAGCATGAGATCATAGTCATGACCCCATTAGTCACTGGCTTGAGCCCAAAGGTCGCTGGCTTGAGTCCAAGGTCACTGGCTTGAATAACGGGTCCCTGGCATGGCTGGAGCACACTCTTCCAACCCCATCAAGGCACATAGGAGAAGCAATCAATGAACAACTAAAGTGCCGCAACTACGAGTGATGCTTCTCATCTCTCTCCCTTCCTGTCTGTCTCTGTCTTTTTGTCTTTCTCTCTCTCTTTCTCAACAAAACAAAACAACAAAACAAAACAAAAACTCACCATGAACTCACTGTAATGAATCTTTCCAGACTTTTTCCCATCACTTCCCATGCTTTATCCAGGCCAATTCAGACAATGTGCTATTTCCTAAACAAACCTTATCTTTGCTGCTTCTTCAAAGCACCTCTAAAAATTATTGAAAACTCAATTTAAAACATTAAAAAGTTTGAAGGAATAAACACCTATAATTTCACCATTTAAGACAACTGTTTCCTATTATTGTCTGGTCCTTCTCTGCAAGAATTAGGTTTTAATAAATGCAATCATAAATACTTGTTATTCCGTATTCTATTCTTAAGATTGTATTTTAAGACTTTCTGTTCATAATTATCACTACAAAAGACTCATTATATTTGATGTACCGTAATTTATTTTAAATTTTCCTAAAATGGGGCATTTTAAATGCTCACAAGGTCTTGCTAGTGCTGACAGTATAGGAAATAATATAATGAATGGCTTTAAATTAAAAATCATTTTGCTCAAGTTAGATTAATTCTAGGAATGGACTTACTTGGTTAAACAAGCTGATGACCCTCTTATTACATTTCTCAAATTATCTTTTCCATTTGGGATGTCTTCTCCCTATTCTTTGTTGCTAATTCTTACTCATTTTTAAGGACTCAAATAACTATAAACTGTTCTTTGACAATTTCACTGCCTCCTTCTCTTCCCAAATGGTAGTCATCCTCCTCACATCTGAGCTCTTAGCACACTGTTCTGTGAAAGGTGTTTCTTTCATCCTAACCATTCTGAATTAATGACATGTATATCCATTTCTTGTGTCTAGTAATAGACCCTGGGCTACTTGAGAGTCTATCTCTTAATCTCTCTTCTCTCTTAATCTCTTCATAACTGCACCTAGAGATTTTCCAGTATTTCAAGCTCTTTTATGTATTTTGTTTGTATTTTACCCAGATTTCCTATGTGTTTTAAGTGGAGGGCAGATTGAGAGATGGAAGAAACTTGTGAAATCAGTTCAGTATAACATTTTGACAGGAAAACCTTGGGACTCTTGTGTCTTCTTCCCTCAAAAAAAGAAAAGAATATATTCACTTGTGCTGCACCATCTCAAATTTCCCGTGCAGGCTGGGTTTCATCCAAAAGGCAGCAATATCAGTTTAGAAGATTTGGAAGCCTGGTTTCATAAACAAGATATAGGGGAGACCTAGGAGACAGTTTGGGTCTTAATCTTACTTTCTCCTCAGTGGTTCTTTTAAGATATAACTGTTCTGCGCCTATTTTCCCAAAATGAAAGGTTAATTTTTACCTTATAAGTTTTGGGTAATTTGAGATTTACTTTTGCTTCATCATTCCCACATCATGTTAACATGAGACACACTCTTAGCTATGATCTGAGCCTCCCATTTTCCTCACAAACAGGAACTCAAACCGTTCACTCCCCATTAATGTGTTGCCAATTCTGGTCTTAAACAAACAACTGCCACACTTGTTCTCTCCACATTCAAAACACACACATGCCATGCACATGTGTGCATGTACACACACACACACACACACACACACACACACAGTGAGTTATACAACTGAAGTTGATTACCATGAAGTTGTTTTTCAGTCCAATGAGAGAAAAATCTGCAACAAATTTTAGAACCACGAGGAGAGTTTATTCACAGATTCATTTCTATTACTCAGTCTGCTCAGCTACGATGTCAGTGCAATATTTTTACTTCCAACTCAGCTTTCTTTATTTCCAGAGAATATTTTATTTCCTCCATTGTTAAGCCATTTTCTTTTAATCTTTGCATAAAGTTCTCTATAGCTTTGCAACGTTCCATACTCTCTTGAAAGGCAAGCTGAAGAAAGAAAAGTTTTTGTAAGTTACAGTTTAAGAACTGAAACCAAGCTAGATTCTCTGAAGGTAAGAGCAGTGTTTAGATCTCTGTATAGGAGCTCAGAATCAGGCTTACTTAAGTAGAGATCTGGGTCTTAAACATGATGCTTAAATACACTCATTATTATCCAAGTATGTAAACATAAACTAAAAAAGGAGTCTCAATGAAAATTGATCTGTTCATGGTGTTTTAGAGTCTAGAAGAATTTTATAGACTTTTCAGAGCAATATTTCCAAGTCTCAGATATGATTTTATGTATCTTGCTCTATAAAGCACATGAGACAACAACTCCTACCAACAGAGGCTCCCGAGGTATTAGTGGTGGTGGTAGCAAATAGGAACTACCACGTATAAAATGTGAGTTAATACTTTATGGGCCCCATTCTACAGTCAGGCCAAGGAAAACCCATTCAAAAACATCCCTAATTAGAACAGGGATTTACTAAGCACGTGCCAGGAGCAATGGTAGGCCATGGAGACACAGCTGTGAAAAAGACAGACAAGAGCCTGCTACTTACAAGTGCCTTCTCATACTCAGGCTGTAGAGTTGGTTTGGGAGCTTCCTGGATCAGCTCACAGACTGGAAGGGCATTGTTCCACTCCCCATCAATGCACTGCCGGTGTTGTGCGCCCACCAAGTGGTATCTGAACAGAAATTAGAAAGGCAACAATGTTTAGCCTTTCCACCTTCTGAACTGGGCAACGAAGCCTGGTTTTGTGTTGTTGTATTTCGGTATTTTATATTGTGGTAGGAGACCCACCTCTCTTCCCCTACTCAATAAGGCATGCTTAAGTGATCTCAGTAGTGACAGAGTAAAACCACTCTCCTGAGGTGTTGAGAGGATCCAACTGATAAGTCAACCCGTGAAACACGGAGAAGTGAGAAATTCTGAATATGTGTGCCCACACATACAGTGTTTGGTGGAGAGGGTGAGGGGAGAAGCTCTTCATTCAGGAACTTTAAAAAAGCTTCTGCCATCTATGCTCTAAAAAGACGTAAGAAGCTAGAGACAGTCTTCCAATAAATTTTAGTGGCCTGACTAAAAAGGAGCTGCAGCTTTTAATCAGAAAACATGAGAGGTAAGTACAAAGTCTGGTATATAATGAATTTGAAATATAGTGAGGGCACATAGCCCTGAGTTATTAAGAATGAGACAAGAGAAAGAAAAAGCTAGGAGATCCATAGGTGGGGACTAGGCAGTCTAAATTAAGGTTAGAGTTTAATGAGTGTATTTTAAGGATCTATACTCTTAATTGTTCGATTTCTTTTTTTATTTTTGTGACAGAGAGATAGAGAGAGGGACAAATAGGGACAGACAGACAGGAAGGGAGAGAGATGAGAAGCATAAGTTCTTTGTTGTGGCACCTTAGTTGTCCATTTATTGCTTTCTCATATGTGCCTTGACTGGGGAGGGGGGGTTGGCTACAGCAGACCGAGTGACCCCTTGCTCAAGCCAGTGACCTTGGGCTCAAGCTGATGAGCCTTGCTCAAACCAGATGAGTGCGTGCTCAAGCCGGTGACCTTGGGGTTTTGAACCTGCATCCTCCACGTCCCAGTCTGACACTCTATCCACTGCACCACCGCCTGGTCAGGCTTAATTGTTCTATTTCTACAGTTCCATTTGGTTTGCGTTTCTTTGAATATTTTGTTTCGGGGTTCTTTAGAAAAACACACATTTATATTTTATTTTGTCTTACCTAAGAGAAAAAAATGTGATACTTTAAGTAGGATAAGTAGGAAGATTAGTCTGTCTTCTAGGGATTGAGGGGAGCTGGAACCAGAAACAATGCTCTCTAGTCAAGGGGCAAGATCTCGTATTCATAGGGCTGTATACACTCACCTCTCTTTACAGTGATAAGTAATGTTAGATCCTGAGTTGAAATCCTTTCCTTCAAAGTAGCCATTAGTTAGATTCTCAGGATGGCCACAGTGTCCTGAGAGACAGGAGTGACAGTAGTGAAGTCCAGTTTTACTTAACTAACAGCACCCCCTAAGTGCAATTGTCTATGCCAGCACTGCTATCTTCATAGCAGCACATGTGGGATCTAGGGACATGTACTCCATTCATTTCCTTCTGGTCAAAATCATATTTGCCCATGGGAAAGACCGCTCCTTGGGCTCATCCTGAGTCATTAGCCATTTGAGTGTACTTTCTGATTGGCAGGAGCTTGAAGAAAAGAAGTTTAAGTTGTGGAGATGTTAATTGTCAGTGTACAAGAAAAGAAAATTTAGACCATAACTGGGTGGTCACTTTGTAGGTAACTAAATGTTTTCTTTTTTATTTTCTGAATTTTTTACAACAGAGATGCATTACTTGAGCAGTTAGTAAATAATTGTTAAAAGATCAAAAGCTGAGTTCAAAAGCTATATAGAGGAAAGGGAAAAGAATTTCAATGAATTGATTAAGGAACTCCAGTTTGGATAGGGGTTTTCTGGTGACCTTTAAAGGCATAGTTTTGAACTAAAGGAGATGATATGGATTTTGGGTCTGAACAGAAAAGAATTTACTTTATTCAGGGACCTAGGGAGCTTCTCCTAGAATTGGGTAATGAACTAAAACAAAAAGATATTCCCTAGCTGGTTGACTCAGTAGATAGAGTGTCAGCCCAGCGTATGGATGTCCCAGGTTCAGTTCCCAGTCAGGGCACACGGTAGAAGCAACCATCTGCTTGACACAGGTTTAAAGTACTTCCTTACTTTCTCCCCCTTCTTTCCCTCTTCCCCTCCCACAGCCAGTGGCTTGATTGGTTCGAGCATCCCCTCAAGCACTAAAAATAGCTTGGTTAGTCCAAGTGTAGCCTCAGATGCTGAAAATAGTTTGGCTGATTTGAGCATCAGCTCCAGACAGGGGTTGTCAGGTGGATCCCGGTCAGGGCTCATGTGGAGACTGTCTCACAATCTCCCCTCTTCTCACTTAATAAATAAATAAATAACAAAAAAACACAAAGATCCCTCATTTAAGAGCTAGGGTAGGAACTACTGAATTAAAAAGTAAAATAGAGCCTGGAAAAAACAAGTTCTTTAAACCTGTGTCAAGCTAATGATGTAGATGATTTTATACACTTATAGTTTAACAGCATGTAGTAAATAAAACGTATGTTTAAGTAACCCCAGATTCCCTAAATAAGAATCTGTATAGTTTGTGCTTTTAAACTGCCTATTTATTACTTTAATACCTATTGTCAAAATACATCCAAAGAGTAATATTACTATCTTTCACTGACATAAGTGGCTAGTCCCTCATATCCTGATTCAGTAAAATAAATTGTTACTAATTTTAATATATATTTCTGTAATTATTAGTAATGTTTCATATTTTTTATAAACAAGGAATATAAATATTATTTGGGGATAATTCTGGAATTTTCTATCCCTAAACTTCTCTTACAAAACTAAATATATTCGTACCCTATGATCCAGCAACTTTACTCCTTATATATATATTTTTTTTTTGTATTTTTCTGAAGTTGGAAACGGGGAGGCAGTCAGACCGACTCCCGCATGCGCCCGACCAGGATCCACCCAGCATGCCCACCAGGGGGTGATGCTCTGCCCATCTGGGGCGCTCTAGCACCTGAGGCAGAGGCCATAGAGTCATCCTCAGAGCCCGGCCAACTTTGCCCCAATGGAGCCCTGGCTGCAAGAGGGGGAGAGAGAGACAGAGAGAAAGGAGAGAGGGAGGAGTGGAGAGACAGATGGGTGCTTCTCCTGTGTGCCCTGGCCGGGAATCGAACCCGGGACTTCCGCACGCCAGGCCAATGCTCTACCACTGAGCCAACCGGCCAGGTCCCTACTCCTTAGTATTTACCCAAAGGAGTTGAAAACTTATGTCCACACAAAAACCAGCCTATGATGTCTATAGCAGCTTTATTCATAACTACCAAAATTTGGAAGCAACCAAGATGTCCTTCAGAGGCAAATGTATAAATAAACAGTGGTATATCCAAAAACAAAATATATTTAACAATAAAAAGAAATAATCTATCAAGCCATGAAAAGACATGGATATAAAAAAAAAAAGAAAAAAAGAAAAGACATGGATATAAACCTTAAACGTATACAGTATTATAAAGTGAAAGAAGCAAATCTGAAAAGGCTACATAACTGTATGATTGCAATTACATGACATTCTGAAAAAAACAAAACTATTAAAAAATATACTGCTCACAAAAATTAGAGGATATTTTACAGCTTCATATTCTTTTTGAAATATCCCCTAATTTTTGTGAGCAGTATATATATCAGTGCTAGAGAGGGGTAGGGAAAATTGCGAGATGAATAGGCAGAGCATAGAGGATTTTCAGGGCAGTGAAAATACTATAATAATGCTATAATGATGAATATATATCATTATGTATTTGCCCAAAACCACTGAATGTACACCAACTGGGAACCCCTAATGTAACCAACGTATGGGTTTTGGGTGATTATGATGTGTTAATGTAGATTCATCTTTGGTAACAAATGTACCATTCTGATGAGTGATGTTCATAATGGAGGAGGCTATGTATGTGTGGGTGGGGATTATATGGGAAAGCTCCCTACCTTCTTCTCAATTTTATTGTAAAACTAAAACTGCTCTTTAAAAATTTGTCTTTAAACAAATACATTTGCAATGTTAGATATATATACTCTTCTAAATTAAATTTTTAAACTAATTTTTGTTTATATTTTTGAATTTAAAATTCTTGTTAGATTACATTGTAATAGCAAGTCTGCCCATCTAGGACCATGGCATATTTTTTTCTTTTATTTGAATCTTATTTTATGTTCTTTAGTAAATTTTCATATGGGTCTCATGAATGGAATTATTTTTATACTTCAATATTCACCTAACAATTGTTTCTAGAAGGTAAAACTCATGAGTTTTCCATATTTATTGTGTATTTAAGAATAAAGTTTATTGTAGAATTTCTTGGATCTTTTAAGTATATTTTGCAACTAATAATATCCTGTGAGTCAGCAGTCATTCTAGGAGTCTATACTACAGAAATAACATCATAGACATAGATATATATATGTGTAAACATAAATGTGATAATTTTGTTCAGCATTGTTTATAATGGGAAAAATATGGGAGTAAAGTAAGGACTCATCAATATTAGAGATGCAGAATAAATTATGGCATATCCACATGCAATTATTAAAAAGCAGAAGATAGAGCTATATACACCAATATAAAAAAGACTCATATATATTGATGCAGTTTTAAAAGTATGTACAGCAAAGTTCAATTTTTGTAAGTATATATATGTGTAGGTGTGTATGCATGCATTTGTTTATTTAAAATGTCTGAATAAATATAAGAAAAAGTCATGAAATAAACATACCTAACCAATTACCTCTGAGAGTTGTAAATTACAGTAATAGAGGAAATATTTTCAACTCATATCATTTTGTAGTGGGTGAGTTATGGTCTTTTTGTTCTTGTTTTTGTGTATTCTTCAAATAAAAACTTTAAGTCACTATCTTAAAATTAAAAAAAAAAAGATGTCCTAAACTACCCTGTATTGGACGGAGTAGGACAGGAATCCTACTTGAGAGAAGAAAAATGTGTTTACTGTTTGAACGCTGCATTTCATTGGAATACACCACCAGAGTTGAGGCTCTGCACTGTGGGGATGAAAAGGGGGCCACATACTAAACCTGACAAGCTCTGGGGAGACCTGCATGGTGGCCTTACAAACTCCATGGTGGTCTTACCAACTCAGAGACCTAAAGTAACCACATAGGATGGTCTGAAATTAAAACTTTGTAACCAAAGGCAGTTCATGGCGGATAGTCATGTCCTAAGCTGGTGTTTTTCTCTATCAAAGGTCAATCTTCCTGTTAACTGAGTCTGTCTTTTTGTATCACAGATAACATACCTGATAACATACCTTTGGAATATCAAAGTAATTTCCTTTTTGTCCTGACCCCTCAAAGCTCAGCCACTGTACCAGAGCAGAGACCACAAATCCCCTTATTGTTATTATTATCATGTTGTTAACGGTTAAGTATCCTATACCTGACTATGTAAAAGAAGTATATATCTATTCCTTTACTTTTTATCCAGTCTCAGAGATTTCCCTTTTTTGCTTTCCCCCACCTTCTTAATCTATCACCAATGGATTTCATGTAACCCCCTTATGTCTTCCTCCTTGATTCTGACCTGTTCCGTTTCTGACCTGCTTTGTTTCCGACCTGAGCCGGTTCACCCCAACCAACCAGGTGGTCCCCCGCTCCCGGGAGGTCACCATATTGATGTCGAACTTAGTGCAGACACCCGATGGGCATAGCGCTCTACAGCCCAGAACTCCTGGGCTCAAGCGATCCTCCTGCCTCAGCCTCCAGAGTAGCTGGGACTACAGACGTGCTCCACCACGCAGGGCTTCCTCCTTGATTCTGATGTAGAAAATAAGTGGTGAAACTGCCATCTTATGGAGCATTTTCTCAATCTGTTAAGATTTTTTTTCTGGCAATTGTCATCAGTTTGGCTCAAATAAACTCATTAAAAAATTCTTATAGGTGTGGATGTTTCTTACGTTGACACCTCTAAGGTACTAAACCCTTTCCCAGATATATATATATATAAAGAGGAAAGCATGTGGCGAATGCCTAGGGTGTCACACCTGATCAGCATCTTTGGTTTTGCTTGTGTTTCCGTTGTACTTACTGCTTTTGCAGATGGGAAGGGGAGGCAGCCAGTTGTGGTCCTCTAGGCACTGGCTCCAACTGCTGCCCTTAAGGATGTAGTGCTCGTTGCACTTAAACGTGATTTTGTCTCTCACATTCACAGGCCCCAGAGAACTACACTCGCCATTCACCAGCACAGGGTCAGGACAGTGGCCCACTGAAGAAGAAAACATGCAGTGATCTGAAACGGCCAGGATGAAACCCACCACAGCAAACACTAGATGTCCTCAGGCTTCATTGAGAAAACAGGAAATTAGGGCTAAAACTGCACTTTTTAAAAGGGACTGGTTCCTGGTACCAAACCATATCAATGCAGGATGAGAAAAGACTGGGTTGGCCTAAGTGTGGCAGAAAAGGACTTGGTCATGCTCTAGAGTGACAACTGGCACTTGAACTTACTAAAAGTAATTAAGCATATAACTGGAAATTACCAAATAGCAAATTCATTATCCTGTTATGTAAAGCATTGCTCAAAATTCTTGAGACTATGCTTGAGGCAAGTGTTTTCTTCCCCTTTATCCAGCCATATATATTTCTTATCATTTTTATTTCATTTTGTTTTCCCAGGTGGAAAAAGAGGAGAGAATTCAGAGATGTGAATTTGGTCATATGAATAAAAGGTAAACATTCTGGTGTGCTTTACTCTGAATATAAAGGAGAGCTATTCCTACCATTCCTAAAAATAGCTTTAATAAAGAGAATATAGACCACTTTTTCTCCATTTCTACAGATACCACAAATGAGTTTTGTGAACCTGAGCAAATCACTTGAATTTCAGTTATCACATTTGTATATTGAGAACATAAATTTTTCCCTGTTCCAAATTGTATGATGAATGAAGTAAAAATGATACAATATATTTTCCTCAAATATAATAATAATGCAAAGCAGAACCATATGAAAAAAGTTACCTATGTCAATGCTTGTTGAAGCTGGCCGATAAGTATATATAGGTTCATTTGACTCATCTTTCTTTTGTATAAGTTTAAAATTTTCATAACATAAAAATTTTAAATCAGTATGATATTAAACAAATTACTGCTTTCCTATAAATTTTACTATATTGTAGATATGCTTTTCTTCTTGTAGAGGTGATTGAGTCTATTAACAGCTGATCACGTACCATCTAAAAGAAGTTCTACCACACAGTACTTTAAAAATGGATTCCTAGAAATTGGAAAATTTTTCTTTTCTTTTATTTAGAAAATTAACTTTAATGGGGTGACATTGATCAGTAAGAGTACATAGGTTCCAGGTAAACATCTCTATAGCATTTGAACTGTTGATTGCATTATGTACCTGTCACCCAAAGTCAAATTATTTTCTGTCACCATATATTTGCCCCTCTTCACTTCCTTCCTCTCAGGGAACCATTTTCTTACAAAGTTTTAACATGGACCATGGAGGTATGATGTGAAAGAAAACAGTGACAAAATGGACAGAGAAGCAGAAAGATCAAACTTACAGCGGCACTTGGGAGCGGAGGCATTCCATTCCCTAGAGGCGTTGCAAAAAATGGTGTCCTCTCCTACCAGGTGATAGCCGTTAAGACAAACGTAAGTCCCCACAATTTGTCCTTTCACTTCCTTTGCAACAAATATGCTATTGTCCACTGAGGAAAGTTCTGGGCAGCTCTTTGCTGGAGAGAGAAAGGAAACAGATTTATCAGGCATCTTACATGCTGTGAGTAAGCCCTTATTAGGTCCTCCGACTATCTTTTTCTAGATTACTGATGCTGATTCCTTGTACTCTTCTTTGCTCACGTACATCCACATCCCTCCTTATCCAAGGATTCCCCAAGTTTTGTTTCTTTTTTAAAATAACAGGAATTTCACTCAAATCCAACCGCAATTTTTCCACTCCTAAAGAAACAATCCCCTTTTCAAATGGCAGTCCGGAGTTTATAACATATAACACCTCTCAAGATTTTGACACTGGTACTGTTTTTGCTCCTAAAACAGAAGGGGAATGTAAACAGGTAGCCACCTACTTATAGAACAGAATCGTCATTAAATATTTACTAAGTCCCTATGGAGTACAGAGAATCCAGCCAAGTAATTTGAGATTTCTTAATACATTTCATTGATTTAAATTTCACTAAAACCCTAGACATACTGTCTCATAACCCACAAACCGATATCAATTGTCTTGAAAACTGAGCTTAAGAAAAGCATACGTACCATATGAGCCAGAAATCAGCCACACAACCACAAGATAGCACACAAACTGAAAAAACATCTTGTGATCAATTGCTTGACCGGGCTGCAGTTACCCAGCCCAGACACCTGGTTTGGATCAAAATAGATCTTCTAACACAGTTTAAGATTAGACCAGCTAACGACCTCCCTCCTAGAGAAGCGGGTGTATTGATTACTTCTCCCTGGAAAGAATGGCCCCCCTCCAAAAAAAACCCCCTCTTATAACAAGAAATAAGAACAGTTATAAGGAAGAAGGAAGTTGGTACAGGGAGGGACTTTGCAAAAATACAAAGGAATGGTAAAAGAACGGCCAGTTTTAAAACTCAGTTTCACAAATTGCCCAAGTTCTGTTCATGCAAATCCAGTTGACCAATCCCTTTGAACTGCAGGCTTATCCTTCCATGAGAGACAATCCAAATGGTCTTGCCATGACCTTCACTTCTGTCAATATTTGCCAATGTTTAAAGTCTACTTTTTGCAACTCTCTCCAGCATTGTGGGTGGAGGAAGGGGTGTCAATCCCTGATGCTTTCCCAAGTAAAACCCAACTCTGGGTATTGCCCGTGCCCCTTTCTCAAATACCAGAAATCCTAAGGCTGTGAGCATCACTGAAGGCTGAAATCCCAGAGAAGTCAATTAAACTTGTCTCTGATCTTCCAGATTTATGGCTTCTATGAAGGAGCTGGTCCTGATTGATTTCAAACCTGAGAACTCGAAAGTCCTGTCATGACACATTGTCCTCATTATATATAGCAAGGCCTGTGCCAGGCTTCCCATTCTGTGGGCCTTCCTGGGGCAGGACTGGGCCTGAGTTTAGAGTCAACCAAGTGGACTAATGAGTAAGAGAAAGATGGCAGGAATGCTTTGGTCTCCAGAATTGAAGCACATAAAATTGCTTTGGGGCTCATAGCTTCTTGTTTATGACATTTACAGCAACTAGCTAGTTGTCCATACTCTAATTATAAAATTGGGGTAAAATTCCTACAAAATTTTAGGGTTTTAAAAGTAGTAAATGTAAAGCATTATAATAAATATAAAGCAGAAGGACACAGTAAGGTCTCAAATGTTACTCTTTCTCCCCCATTAGTATTTCTTTGTAATGACTTGTTCATGTCTTTCTCCCACACTAGACTGTTAACTCTAGGATAGGGAGTGTGCCTCATCTGTGTTTGTGTTCTCTTCCTTTGCACTCCAGAATGCAAATCAGAATTGTCTGCTAAATGAATAAAAAGCAATGCAGAAGCCCTAGCCAAGTAGCTCAGTTGGTTAGATCATCATCCCAATATGCCAAGGTTGTGGGTTTGATTCTCAGTCAGAGCACATATAAGAAACAACCAATGAGTGCATATATAAGTGAAACTACAAATCAATATTTCTGTCCTTCTCTCTCTAAAATCAATACATTTAAAAATGTTTTATAAAGCAGTGCAGAATACATGAAAAGAACAGTCATCGAGAAACTCAACCACAGCCTCTCAAATCCATATTGATCATTAATTAATTACTGTGTACTGCCTTTATGGTTTTATCACATCTTCCCTTTGCTCAACTATTAGATGAGTTCCTGGAGTATGAATATCTTTTAAAGTATAATTTTCAAAAAGTTAATAACATGTCATTTATGTAAATATAAAGTGAGTATTGTCAAAGATTTTACTAAATTCAATTAATGAGGGAATCATTAAGATGCTATACTTAGTTCAAAGAAGAATTTGGACCAAAGATTTGTATCGTCAGACAAAGGCAATCTGAAATCACTTTTTCAGTAAATGCAAAACTGTTTAATACCATAAACAAGGGCAAATGCATATTTGATCCCAAATGCATATTTGGAATCAGCTTTTCTAATTGATGGAAATTAATTGAATCTACTGGGCAAAATTCATTTGTTTTGCTGTGATCAGAATCATTTGTGTTCTTATCTATTTTCTACAAATTAACCTCTACTTTTAGAGTTGTAAAAAAAGACTAGTTAATAAAAAGTAAATCAAAATTACACACCACTGTGTAATTTCTGGGAAATAAATAATCCCCAGAGAGGGTCTGCCAGAGAACACTTAGTAATCCACTGAAAATTTTCTCCAGTGATCCCTTCTTGCCTAGTTCCAAGTTTTGAGTAATTTTCCTTAACATACCACATATTCAGCTTCTTGAAGAATACATATTTCTCAGTATCTAATGTACACGGTGTTTGTACAATACGATTTTTAAAAATAAAGAAATTTTTGTCTATTCCTACATAAATATGGGCAGAAAATAGAGCATTATTAAAGGAAGTAATTGCAAATAGTTCTTTATCTCAATGGTATATTTTGGATTCACAATTATTAGGACTTTAGAAAGGTATTATATTTCTTATAATATTGTTTTACTAATATTTCTCCATGAAATGTAAAATGTTTATACAAATGGAATATACAGAGACTATAAATACCCTCACAAAGTTCAGATCAGGTATTGCTGTCAAGTAAATTAGAAGAAAACTTTGTCTTCAAAGCTATTTAGATTTTGCAATTACATACAAGGGATCATAGAATTACATGTTTTATTATGAATGTCCAGTTTGGATAAATTAATAAGTAAGCATTACAGGCTTTTCTAGAACTTTGAAAATTAAGAACAATTTTATCTAATACAGATTGTTTTCTGGAGAACTGGGTTAATAGGTCAGGTGCAGAAGTTGTACTCACACTGGTCTGATTGCTTTACAAAGGAATGGGCAGGCAATAATTAGTGAAAGAGATCAGGAAGTGAGGGGGGGAAGTAGAAATACAAAAGTCAGCCATGGCTTAGGCGAGGAGAAGAGCTGTGGGGAGCTCAGAAAGGGGTGCACACACTGTGGTGTGTGTGTGAGAGAGAGACTTTAAGATAATTGAAAAAAGATGATTTTAAGAAGTTGTAGACCCTGGTCAGTTGGCTCAGTGGATAGAGTGTCAGCCCAGCATGCAAACATCCTGGATTTGATCCCTGGTCAAGGCACATGTGAGAAGCGACCATATGCTTCTCTTCCCCTCCCTCTTCCCCTTTTCTCTCTTTCTTCTTGCAGCTGGTGGCTCAACTGGTTTGAGCGTTGGCCCTGGACACTGAGGATAGCTTGGTTGGCCTGAGTGTCAGCCTCAGGTGCTAAGAATAGCTTGGTTGATTCGAGCATCAGCCCTAGACAGTGGTCTCCAGGTGGATGCTGGTCAGGGTGCATTTGGAAGTCTGTCTCTCTATCTCTCCTCCTCTCACTTAAAAGAAGAATAAGAAGAAGCTCTACAGAATGTTATTAATGGATTCATTTTGATCTTTTGAAAAAATAATTTAAATTGCTTCTCCAGGACGTCACGGAAATGGCGCCGTGAGCAGCGCGTCCGACAGATCTCCCCAAAATCACAACAAATTTATCAACTAGAAACAGGAAAATTTATCCTCGGAGCATTCCGGAGTTCCACACAAACTGAAAGCAAAAGGACTGTTATCATTTGAATCTGAGAGACGAGGGTGTGGAGGAAGCTACCGCAGGGACGTTCATTCAAGCCGCGAGGAAGTGCGCCTGTGGTGAGTCAGCCCACACTCGGGAGCCGCGAGCAGCAGCCGCGAGCAGCCGCAGGCGCGCGCCCGGTCCGGTTGCAGAGCGAGCACCGCTAACGTTCCCAGCGGCCCGCGCACTGTGAGTGAGAGTCGCCAGCCACCGGTGCCCGGAGCACCCCATTCGCGCGTGTACCCTGGGCATTCCACGCGCCCAGAGCGCCCTGCTGGCCCGCACACCCAGGGTGCCCCATCATCCTGCGCCTGGTGCGCCCCAGCCGCCAGCAGCGGGGGGAGCGGGAGAGGCCCCAGGGTGGTATTCCAAACTTGGGAGATTCTCTCCGTGGGCGGGGCACCTCACCCAGCCATTCAAGCTAACAATCAAGCGTTGGGGGAGGGGCGCGGAGGGGCGCGCGCAGGCAGCCTGAAATACCTTCGGGAGCACAGCTGCGACCCAATCACTGAAATTAGCTTAACCCGTGAAATCTGCGCACCCTCGGTTCTAATTGATAAGATCTCTCTCAGTTCAGCGACCCAAGACAAGAGGCGTGATATTTTTTAGTGCCTCTCGCTAAAGGGGCGGGGGCAACTTCTGATTGATAGAGCCTCCATATTCAGGGATAAACGCTAACAAGAAGGACTTGGCAGATAATAAGATCTATACTACACTAGTCGCAAGCAGAAACTAGTGCCTCTTCTTCCCAGCCGAAACAGGCTACAAAGTGTGGAAAGCCTGGGTTGAGAGGTCCAACTGAATGCTAGGCGCTGAACAGTCACCTTGACAACAATTGACTCCCACCCCCGCCTGATTACACTGGAGGCCCTGACTACCAGAGCAATTCCCAAAGCCTTGCACTGAGTGGGGATAGAGTGGGGATTTCCCAGCTCTTTGAGGCTCTTACTCCCCAGGCAGAAGCAGTTGCAGCCTTATAGCTGGATCACCAGGCTGCTAATTCAGGAAGGGGGGACTAGGAGAGAGAATCCAGGAAAGCAAACTCTCTCATCGTTGGACCCTGCAAACGCCAACAAGCCTTGACTACCAGCAAGACTAAAGCCAATTATATGACATTGCTTTAGAATCCCATCAACTGCAAATCCCTACCTAAGTGTGACACAGGGGCAGAGCCTGGGGTAGAGTCACCGACCAGGAAGAGGGAGAGAAAAGAAAAAGGAAGAAGTTAACATCTCAAAATCAAGAAAAATCCACAGACTTTACAACTTGTTCCACTAATTTTTTGTTGTTGTTGTTGTTTGTTTCTTCTATCTTATTGCCTTTATTTCCTCCACCTCGGTCCTTCTATTCTCTGCCCATCTTATGCTTCCCTTTTCTTGAACTACACTACCCATAAGTGTTACATTTTATTTCTCTTCTTCATCCTCACCCTCCTTTAAGGTTATACTCCAAAACACTTAACTCTCACTCTCTCCTCTTTTGTTTTATTTTGTTTTGCTTTATCTTGTTTTTTTCTCTTCCTTTTTTATTTCTTCCTTCGTTTTTCTCTTTTTCTTATTTTTTCCTTTCTATTCGTTTTTTCTTTTCTCGTTTTACTTTCATCCCATTTAATCCTCAATCACGAACAAATTAGTTAATTTGGGACTCAAGGCTTTTTTTGGCTTTATTTTTCTTTTTCGCTTTTGTTTTTGTTTTTTTCTTGTTTGTTTATTTTTGTGGCATTTTGGGTCCTCCCAACCCAAGGTCTCCATTGTATTTAGTCTTCGCTCCACTTAATACAACAGATTTTTACTTATCATTTTTATTTTTTTCTTCTTTATTATTCCTTTTTTTGTCCTTTTTTCTGGTTCCCTCTTATCCCTCTCATTATATCTCTTAGTTGACCATCACTCACAAGCAAATCATCTTATGCTTGTCTAAGATTTTCTTCCTTTTTTTTTTTTTTTTTTTTTTGCATTTAGTAGGTCCCTACTCCCCTTTTTTTGCCCCTTGAACTCTTCACCCAAAATCAGGCCCTCCATTATAGGCACGATATTTCCCTGAGGAGGGGAGAGGAGGGAAAGAGAAGAAAGAAAAAAAGGGGGAAATAATAAATTATTACTGTTTTTTTTTGTGGGGTGTTTTACCTTTTTTTTTTTTTTTTTTTTACTTTTTACTCTTTATTAATTCTAATTAGTGCTATCAACAAGACCACCCTCAGATGCCAATAAGAAAGAGGAAATCGAATATTATGGATACAAAAGAAAGAGAGGTAACACAAATAGATGTGGAAAAATCTATGGAGAAAAGACTTAACATATTGGAAGCCTTGGAGCTAAATGACAGAGAATTTAAAATAGAAATCTTAAAAATACTCAGAGATATACAAGAAAACACAGAAAGGCAATATAGGGAGATCAGAAAACAACTCAATGAACACAAAGAATATATTACCAAGGAAATTGAAACTATAAAAACAAATCAAACAGAAATGAAAAACTCAATTCACAAGCTGAAAAACGAGGTAACAAGCTTAGCTAGCAGAACAGCCCAGATTGAAGATAGGATTAGTGAAATAGAAGACAAACAACTTGAGGCACAACAGAGAGAAGAAGAAAGAGACTCAAAAATAATAAAAAACGAGAAAGCCCTACAGGAATTGTCTGACTCCATCAGAAAGAATAACATAAGAATAATAGGTATATCAGAGGGAGAAGAGAAAGAAAATGGAATGGAGAATATACTCAAACAAATAATAGACGAGAACTTCCCAAGCCTGTGGAAAGAACTAAAGCCTCAAATTCAAGAAGCAAACAGAACACCGAGTTTTCTTAACCCCAACAAACCCACTCCAAGGCACATCATAATAAAGATGACACAAACCAATGACAAAGAAAAAATTCTCAAGGCAGCCAGGGAAAAGAAGAGTACAACATATAAAGGAAGGCCTATTAGATTATCATCAGATTTCTCAGCAGAAACTCTACAAGCTAGAAGAGAGTGGACCCCAATATTTAGCCCTGAAAGAGAGGAACTTTCAGCCACGAATACTATACCCATCAAAGCTATCCTTCAAGTATGAAGGAGATATAAAAACATTCACAAATTCAGAAAAGATGAGAGAATTTATCAACAGAAAGCCCCCACTCCAGGAAATACTAAAGGGGGTTTTCCAACCAGATTCAAAGAACAAAAGAAAACAACACCACAAGTAACAGCTCCACCAAGAACACAATAAAACCAAACTTAAACTGTGACAACAAAGGAAAAAAAGGGGGAGAGGATGGAGATTAACAGTAGCAAAGGACGATGAAGTGCAGAAATACTTATAAGATAGGGTACTACAATGAATATGGTAGGTACCCTTTTCATTACTTAATGGTAACCACCCTAGAAAAAACCACCACAAAAACACTTGACTTAAAAAAGGTAGCAACAGAGGAAAGAAGTATGGAACACAAACAAACAAAAACAAATGATAGAAAAACAAAAGAGAAGAATCAAACTAGATACAAAACTAACAGAAAGCAATTTATAAAATGGCAGTAGGGAACCCACAAGTGTCAATAATTACACTAAATGTAAATGGATTAAACTTACCAATAAAAAGACACAGAGTAGCAGAATGGATTAAAAAAGAAAATCCAACTATATGCTTCCTACAAGAAACACATCTAAGCAACAAGGATAAAAACAAATTCAAAGTGAAAGGCTGGAAAACAATACTCCAAGCAAACAACACCCAAAAAAAAGCAGGTGTAGCAATACTCATATCTGATAATGCTGACTACAAGACAGAAAAAGTACTCAGAGACAAAAATGGTCATTTCATAATGATTAAGGGGACACTGAATCAAGAAGACATAACAATCCTTAATATATATGCACCAAACCAAGGAGCACCAAAATATATAAGACAGCTACTTATTGACCTTAAAACAAAAACTAACAAAAATACAATCATACTTGGAGACCTCAATACTCCGCTGACGGCTCTAGATCGGTCATCCAAACAGAGAATCAATAAAGAGATAGTGGCCTTAAACGAAATACTAGAACACCTGGATATGATAGACATCTACAGGACACTTCATCCCAAAGCGACAGAGTATACATTTTTCTCTAGTGTACATGGAACATTCTCAAGAATTGACCATATGTTGGGCCACAAAGACAATGTCAGCAAATTTAGAAAAATTGAAATTGTACCAAGCATATTTTCTGATCATAAAGCCTTGAAACTAGAATTCAACTGCAAAAAAGAGGGGGAAAAACCCACAAAAATGTGGAAACTAAACAACATACTTCTAAAAAATGAATGGGTCAAAGAAGAAATAAGCGCAGAGATCAAAAGATATATACAGACAAATGAAAATGAAAATACGACATATCAGAATCTCTGGGATGCAGCAAAAGCAGTAATAAGAGGAAAGTTCAAATCACTTTAGGCCTATATGAACAAACAAGAGAGAGCCGAAGTAAACCACTTAACTTCACACCTTAAGGAACTAGAAAAAGAAGAACAAAGACAACCCAAAACCAGCCGAAGAAAGGAGATAATAAAAATCAGAGCAGAAATAAATGAAATAGAGAACAGAAAAACTATAGAAAAAATCAATAAAACAAGGAGCTGGTTCTTTGAAAAGATCAACAAAATTGACAAACCCTTGGCAAGACTCACCAAGGAAAAAAGGCACAGGACTCAAATAAATAAAATCCAAAATGAAAGAGGAGAGATCACCACAGACATCATAGATATACAAAGAATTATTGTAGAATACTATGAAAAATTATATGCCACCAAATACAACAATCTAGAAGAAATGGATAAATTCCTAGAACAATACAACCTTCCTAGACTGAGTCATGAAGAAGCAGAAAGCCTAAACAGGCCAATCAGCAGGGAGGAAATAGAAAAAACTATTAAAAACCTCCCCAAAAATAAAAGTCCAGGCCCAGACGGTTATACTAGTGAATTCTATCAAACATTCAAAGAAGACTTGGTTCCTATTCTACTCAAAGTCTTCCAAAAAACTGAAGAAGAAGCAATACTACCAAACACATTTTATGAGGCCAACATAACCCTCATACCAAAACCTGGCAAGGATGGCACAAAGAAAGAAAACTACAGACCAATATCTCTAATGAATACAGATGCTAAAATTCTAAACAAAATACTGGCAAACCGAATACAACAACATATTAAAAAAATAATACATCATGATCAAGTGGGATTCATCCCAGAATCTCAAGGATGGTTCAACATACGCAAAACGGTTAACGTAATACACCATATCAACAAAACAAAGAACAAAAACCACATGATCTTATCAATAGATGCAGAAAAGGCTTTTGATAAAATACAACACAATTTTATGTTTAAGACTCTCAACAAAATGGGTATAGAAGGAAAATATCTCAACATGATAAAGGCCATATATGATAAACCATCAGCCAACATCATTTTAAACGGCATAAAACTGAGGACTTTCTACCTTAAATCAGGAACAAGACAGGGTTGTCCACTCTCTCCACTCTTATTTAACGTGGTGCTAGAAGTTCTGGCCAGAGCAATCAGACAAGACAAAGAAATAAAAGGCATCCATATCGGAAAAGAAGAAGTAAAGGTATCACTTTTTGCTGATGATATGATCCTATACATCGAAAACCCGAAGGACTCCACAAAAAGATTATTAGAAACAATAAACCAATACAGTAAGGTCGCAGGATACAAAATTAACATACAGAAGTCCATAGCCTTTCTCTATGCCAACAATGAAATATTAGAAAACGAACTCAAAAAAATAATCCCCTTCACGATTGCAACAAAAAAAATAAAATACCTAGGAATAAACATAACAAAGAATGTAAAGGACCTATATAATGAAAATTACAAAGCATTGTTAAGGGAAATCGAAAAAGATACAATGAGATGGAAAAATATTCCTTGTTCTTGGATAGGAAGAATAAATATAATCAAAATGGCCATATTACCCAAAGCAATATACAAATTTAATGCAATTCCCATCAAAATCCCTATGAGATTTTTTAAAGAAATGGAACAAAAAATCATCAGATTTATATGGAACTATAAAAAACCCCGAATAGCCAAAACAATCCTAAGGAAAAAGAATGAAGCTGGGGGCATTACAATACCTGACTTTATATTATAGGGCCACGATAATCAAAACAGCATGGTATTGGCAGAAAAATAGACACTCAGACCAATGGAACAGAATAGAAAGCCCAGAAATAAAACCACATATATATGGTCAAATAATCTTTGATAAAGGGGCCAACAACACACAATGGAGAAAAGAAAGCCTCTTCAACAAATGGTGTTGGGAAAACTGGAAAGCCACATGCAAAAGAATGAAACTCGACTACAGCCTGTCCCCGTGTACTAAAATTAATTCAAAATGGATCAAAGACCTAAATATAAGACCTGAAACTATAAAGTACATAGAAGAAGACATAGGTACTAAACTCATGGACCTGGTTTTAAAGAACATTTTATGAACTTGACTCCAATGGCAATAGAAGTGAAGGCAAAGATAAATGAATGGGACTACATCAGAATAAAAAGTTTTTGCTCAGCAAGAGAAACTGATATAAAAATAAACAGACAGCCAACTAAATGGGAAATGATATTTTCAAACAACAGCTCAGATAAGGGCCTAATATCCAAAATTTACAAAGAACTCATAAAACTCAACAACAAACAAACAAACAATCCAATAAAAAAATGGGAAGAGGACATGAATAGACACTTCTCCCAGGAAGAGATACAAATGGCCAACAGATATATGAAAAGATGCTCAGCTTTATTAGTTATTAGGGAAATGCAAATCAAAACTACAATGAGATACCACCTCACCCCTGTTAGATTAGCTATTATCAACAAGACGGGTAATAGCAAATGTTGGAGAGGCTGTGGAGAAAAAGGAACCCTCATTCACTGTTGGTGGGACTGTAAAGTAGTACAACCATTATGGAGGAAAGTATGGTGGTTCCTCAAAAAACTGCAAATAGAACTACCTTATGACCCAGCAATCCCTCTACTGGGTATATACCCCAAAACCTCAGAAACATTGATACGTGAAGACACATGTAGCCCCATGTTCATTGCAGCACTGTTCACAGTGGCCAAGACATGGAAACAACCAAAAAGCCCTTCAATAGAAGACTGGATAAAGAAGATGTGGCACATATACACTATGGAATACTACTCAGCCATAAGAAATGATGACATCAGATCATTTACAGCAAAATGGTGGGATCTTGATAACATTATAAGGAGTGAAATAAGTAAATCAGAAAAAAAGAAGAACTACATGATTCCATACATTGGTGGAACATAAAAATGAGACTAAGAGACATGGACAAGAGTGTGGTGGTTACCAGGGGTGGGGGGAGGGAGGACAGGGGGAGAGTTAGAGGGAGGGGGAGGGGCACAGAGAACTAGATAGAGGATGGCGAAGGACAATCTGACTTTGGGCGAGGGGTATGCAACATAATCTAATGACAAAATAACCTAGACATGTTTTCTTTGAATATATATGTACCCTGATTTATTAATGTCATCCCATTACCATTAATAAAAATTCATTTAAAAAAAAAAAAAAGAAATCAACTCTAGTTGATTCAAGTAGGAAAGGAATTTATGGATGCTACTTCACAGCATTAACAAAAACATAACAGAACCAAACTAAGAGACCACACACATGCTAAGATTGAACTGGAATGAAACTACAGCCAAAATCATGCTTGGGGAAGCATCTGATGCCGATGTCATTAGAAACTCTTGCCATTGCTGGTACTGCCATCACTGTTGATCTTCTAACTGTAGAAACTGATTAACAGTTGCCACTGGAATAAATTATTTTCTTGTTGAAAAAAAAAAAATTGCTTCTCCAATTAGTTTTTATATATTGACTTTTATATATTGTATTTCTTGAATGCCTCACCAGGCAAAACCTGGGTCAGAAAAGTAGCCTTTATGCAGATTACATGAGAATAAAACTAATATAAATTTTCAAAAGTTCTAATTGTTCATGAAATATTTCAGAGTAATCTTTGGTTATGAGTAAGACAGATATGTAATATGGCAAAATCAGACTTGATGAATGAAAAATACTCTTTAAGTGATGGCAGCATAACTCTGCAAAAACTGTTGTTCACCTTGTCATATCTCTTTAGACTTGCTACAAATCCCTGTTAGCAGATAGCTAAACATTACCAATATCCATTTCATCCTTCTTTTTTAGTAATTAAACCCCATAATTATAGCTGGCACAAGGCCACTTGGAATTTAAAAAACAACAACAAAAGTTTTTCAGCCTGCTAACAGTACATTCAGGCAGTCTCCACGTTACAAACAAGATAAGTTCTATGGGTTTGTTCTTAATTGAATTTGTATGTAAGTTGGGACAGGTACATTTACCTATTAAATGCACTTAGACAGATGTTTGCCTTAACATAGTATTTATTTTTACCTTTCTTTGCATATATGATGCAGAAGATGATGAACTTCTTGGAGAGGGTACGACAGCTGTTAGAGAATCAGGGTTGGAGTCAGTTTCTTGAAGTCAGTACAAAGAGAGGATTGTACAGAGCTTTTCTTTTTCTCATCATAAATGACCCTACAGCATCTCAGGCCTTCGATAACTACACGGTAAACTTTGGTGAACCTCTCTGTATCAAAATATTGCTCCTCTAACTTTGCCATTCCTGCTTCAATGAGACGAAAAGCATCAGCTAACTCTTCTGTAGAAACTTTTTTGGTTCTGGAGTTGCTAGGTCTGTTTTCTTCCCTAAATGCTATCATCTGCTACTCCAGTTCCATAAAGTCTTCATTGGTTAGTTCATTGCCACAGGAATTGAGTAACTCTATATTATTTTCACCAATGTCCAACTGCAGTTGATTACCAATAGCCCTTATGGTACTCAGTTTGTAAGTACAATTTGTATGTAAGTCAGATGTTTATAACTCGGGTACTTACTGTATATAGCCTTTGGACTAAGCTTTGGCCAATGGAATGTGAGCATAAATGTTGTATGCAACACCTAGAAAATAGCCTTAAAAGTTAATGTGCCCTTTTTGTTCCTTCCTGCTGAATGGAATGTAGACATGACTCCTGTAGTTTGAGTATCCGTATTGTACTAGGAGGTAGAATCTAATACATTTTGAGGATGATGAGTTAACATGTTAGAAGAACCTGGGTCCTTGATGATTAAGGGAGCTCTATTCTAGTCTTAAGATTGCTTATCACCAAACTTCATTACAGGTCACAGTAACCTCTTTTATATATAAGATACTAGTATTTTGAGTTTGCTGACACTTTCCACTGAAACCAATTCTAATCTGAAACACTGATGAATATAATAATAATAGTAATAATAATAATGGTCAAGCCATCAGTTGAGTAGAATGATCCAGAAATTTAAATTTGGAAAAGAATGTTTAATAGATTTTATTAAATTGTGCCCAGAGACTGATTCCCATCTCATCCATAAATTCTAAAAAGGCAATGAATGAGAGAGGAGAGACCCCAGGAAGTGAAAACTGAAGTAAACAATAAGGTAAGTAGACCACTAATGAAAAAGAAAACCCAACAAGACATTTTCTGAAAGTGGACTGGATGGGTGGTGAAGGACCTTACAATTTTTGAGGTTAGGCTTCATTAGATTTGGCATGCTGCTTCCCATGGGTCCCTTTGCTTCTGAAATTATTTTACTTAATTGCAAGAATAAACTCACCGATAGAATCTGACCTGATTTTTACAGGCAAGGTATGTGATACAACCAAAAGGGGCATTTAACTGCCTTTGGGAAGTCAGAAGGGGGCCCTGCCTATAATGATTAAAGCAATACAGGTGCCATGGGCTTAATGAGAAGGAAACACTGTGCCTTTAAGTTTTTAAGAAAAAGAAAACATTCCTCTTCATGATTACTACAATCCATTCAAATTCTTAAATATTCCATAATGTCATTAAAGAAAAAAATTAGCATTTCAGAAGTTCATATATGTTTCTCCTCTGCTTAAAAAAATTACTATCAAATAGGCCCTGGCCCGTTGGCTCAGCGGTAGAGCATCGGCCTGGCGTGCGGGGGACCCGGGTTCGATTCCTGGCCAGGGCACATAGGAGAAGCGCCCATCTGCTTCTCCACCCCTCCCCCTCTTCTTCCTCTCTGTCTCTCTCTTCCCCTCCCGCAGCCAAGGCTCCATCCAAAGATGGCCCGGGCGCTGGGGATGGCTCCTTGGCCTCTGCCCCAGGTGCTAGAGTGGCTCTGGTCGCGGCAGAGCGACGCCCCGGAGGGGCAGAGCATCGCCCCCTGGTGGGCAGAGCGTTGCCCCTGGTGGGCGTGCCGGGTGGATCCCGGTCGGGCGCATGCGGGAGTCTGTCTGTCTCTCCCTGTTTCCAGCTTCAGAAAAATACAAAAAATAAATAAATAAAATAAAAAAATTACTATCAAATAGATGTCTCCTGATATTTTTATGTCAAAGAAAGGGAAATAGGTATTGTGTGTGTGTGTGTGTGTGTGTGTGTGTATTACCTGGCTCCTGGTTTCCTGATGTCCAGGGATGGGTTTCAAAGGTCATGACCTCCCTAAACTGAATGCAAAGCTTACATATGTCTACCTATTTAGGGAGAAGAGGCCTTGCTTGGCTTTTGTCAAATTTCCAAATAAATTCAAGACAAAGAATGTAAGTCGTATAATGCAGAACACATTGTGACCATGGAGTATGGTGATAGGTGAGAGCCAGACTGCCACAGGAAGTGCCAGTAGGTTGGTACCAACCAGGACAAGCTAGTGAGCCTGAAGGCTGACCTTTCTCACAGTGAGTCCCCAGTGAAGATCCTAGAGAGGCTTAAGACATGATGTAATAATTAAGACTACAGAAATCAAGCAAATAACGACCATCACTGGAGCACTTTCTGAATAGTTATTTTCGAATCCTGATATATATGTTTAAGTTTCTAGCTACATTTAAAGATAGCAGTATGTTGTGTTTCTTGGGCCCTCATTGTTACAAATCTTAGAGATCTTATGGTTTACCTTGTTGTGAGGCTTGGGCTTTGACAAAAACTCCATCAGTGTTGAGGTGAACCACTCAGTAAGGGTGTTGTTCATTCACCAATTTGTAAAACAAGGTGAAGAATACCAGACCCTCCCAGCCTTCCTACAAATAATAGGTTGATTGCTAAATAAGAAAACGCTTGTAAAGGTGCTTAAAGATCTAAGGAAAGTACTTTCCTTAGACCTTTGACACTCTCATTATTGTTATTCCTCCAGTCATATTGTGAAAGCTGAGTACATTCAGCAATCCTTATAACACTCTCACTTAATTGTAAACCTGGAGAACTGATAAATCATTCTCATTCTATCGGATGCCTTGGACTTATAGAACTTGTAATTCCTCAACTGTTATTATGAATATTTCATTTTATCTCAATTGCTACTGGCCCTAAAGACAGTGTTCAAAGTTCCTTTATCATAAACATTTGCATAACTATCATGTAATAATGGTTTTGGTCAAGGTTACTCATAAGAGGGAAAGCATCCCGAACAGGGAAGGGTGTGTTACAAAACTGCTGTCATCTTTTTCCTTTCCAATAATGAACTCTAGGTAGAGGACAGGGGCTTTGGTTTAGCCATTGCATGGCAACCAAGAGGCGATCACCAAATATTTGTTAAATAAATTAATAAAACTTTAAGATGTCGATAATGCATGACCATAATGATCCCACTGAAATAATTTTGAAATGCTAATAAACTTGATAAAGGCAGGAGTCACCAGCTAAAACCATCAGTTGGAAATATATATACAATCTAATAATTTGAGAATCATTTTAAAGAAGCTAGTTTCAAACATATTTTGCATGATGTTAATATTTTTTGTGCGTCTAGTGTACCAAAAGTTATCTTCTTTTGTGTGTGACTTCAAAAAATTGCATTTTTAACTAAAAATAACTTTTATTATATTTCTTATTACAAAAGCAATGCATATTACACATTTCAGCATGATTTTATTCATAACAGGAGATAAACTTTTCTGCAGAGAAATGCATCTCTTGATTTATAAATAAAAATCAATGAGAAAAAAAGTATTCAAAGAAATTCACTATGCCTTAACATAGTTCTTATCCTTTTAGAGGCGACAGATATATATATTCTGGCAATTTAATTTAAGGTAATACTATGGACATTAGATTTAAATGCTCAAACTACCTCAATTTACACCAAGAAACTGATGATACAAACTACCTTACATTCTAATTAAATACATGCAATCACTAATATGGAGACATAAAAATACCTTCCATGGACAAATAAATAACCAAATAAAAAATTATCTGATCATCAAGACAGTGTATATAGATGCAGAAGGAAACCGCATCATGCGAACAAAATCATTACAGTACAGCAGGTTCCCAGCAGCCAGAAGAAAATCACCTGCTGCAGGGCCGTCAGGAGCCTTTCTGAAGGCACCTTTGTGCGTATAAAATAAGCTCCTCGTGGCTGGATGCTGAACTGCCAGCAGCCCAGCACATCACATCCTCGGTAACAGCCCCGTATCAACCACAGTATAAAAGAACCATTTGGGAAAAGCTACATTTCATTACTTTTCTTGCCACTCACCCTCTTGCTCAGCAAGTGGATATCTGAGTGAAAAGGGGAAAAAATGTAAAAAGCTAAAAACTTAACCATTTTTTAAAAAAGAAATCATTTTGCCTGTAAGACATAATATCCTTTGGAGCGTCCTCCCTCCTTCAGGAGTTACATATTCATATCACATCTACAAAGACATAGCTGTATACCTGCCAATCACTGATCTATGGAGTAATTACCTGGCTCATCTCTAAGGGAAACCAAATGACGAATGCACTGGGGCTTGGTTCCCCCGGCACCCCAATGTTGTACATGAGACAGGTAGACTAAAACAGAGACAGCTAGCTCAGAGGCGGGCATCAGAAGCCCAGCTGCTCTTCTCTTAAGAACACAGCCACTGCTTTCTCAAGAGATCATATCATGGTGACAAACCCCACAGCTTTGAAACCAAAAGAACTCCTCGGTAGAGCTGATTCCCAAGGAACGTTCTTTACTCCATGTGATATAAATGGCACCCTGCTTTTCTCTCTGGTCCTTACTCCCAATCACAGAGGGAACATTAGCCCTCTTCTGCTCTGAGAGGCATGCAGCACCAGGTTGAAAACACAGCAGCTACAAAAAGGAACTTAGAAGATGGGTACCCATCTGGGGGAGTCTCATAGTCAGGTGCTGCCCTCAAGGGGCCTAGAACAAGAAAAATGACTCTAAAGAAGGTTGCTGCGGGCCCTCCTCTTCCATCAGCGCAGGAGAGATGTTTTGGGGGCTGCATTTCTCAGATACCCTTCATCCCCTGGGGTGAATCTGTCTGTTTCCAATGTGGCAAAGATGTGAACGCTAACACACGTAAAGTGTACGCTACGCTGCTCACCTGGAACGGATGTAGAGACCAGCTCTTACAGCACAGAAAAGGCTTCCTGGGGCTCAGCCCTCTCACCCGGAAACAATTAAATCTGAAGAGGTGTATTTGCACTTTAGACAAAAAAAATAGCCAGCTAGTAACTGTCACAGGTAGGATATTAACTGAAACAGAATGAGATAGGCCAACTTGGGCCAAACCCAGCAAAGAGATCATATATAAAACTAACCGGTCTGGGCTGTTAAATGTTTTGAGGCACAAAGTTCAGTTTTCCAGTGTAACTGATATTCCCATTAGGCATGAAGGGGAGAAATGTGGTGGTTTTTCCAGGCCTCATTTTGGTGGTCCCGAATGTCCAATCCCCACTTCACTTCCTGCTCAAGCCCTGATGGGGCTGACATCCCAGCTCTGCAGCAGTTCCCTGTCCCCCAAGGGAGGTCTGGCCTCAGCTTTCATATCAGGAGAGTGACGGCAGGGATGCCGAGGAGGAGTGTCTAGCCACGGCCGGCGAGATCTCTGCCTAGGAGCCAGAGAGGAAGAGAAACAAAGCTGTTAACACCGCCAACAAATGGCAAGTAAAGAAAAGTAGAGCAAAATCCCTCCCTCGCTCTTCCGCTGCTTCTCCACCACCCACATCCCACACCTGCACAAGGACATGCACACACCCCGTGACTCTCGGGAGTCAGAAACTCCAGTGGCACAGTCGTGGGCTTCTTTCCCAGCAAAACCTACTTGCTTTGTGTCATGTTTAACCAGGCACTCCCTTCAGACCTGGACTATAATCTACATACCCAAGACAGGAGGCAGAAGCTGTCAGGAGCCCTGTAGTAAAAGCAGAGTATATAAGCGCCACTGGCCAAAAGACCATGCCAAGAAAGTGACATTGCAGTCAGGGGCTACTCAGCTTTTGAGAACAGTCTCTACCATTGTAGTTATCCCAGCCCATTCTGAAATCAGGCATCAGAGCAATTTTAGCTTGTGAGAAATGCTTCCCTCTAGAACACTGTTTCTCAAATGTTAAATGTGCATTTGAATCGCCAGGTCATCCTGTTAAGATGAAGATTCTGACTCAGGAGGCCTGGGATGGGGCCTGAGAGTCTGCATGGGTAATGAGCCCGGGGCCTTGTTAGAGTAACAAGGAGGAAGGCATGAGAATTGTGACACAGTTCCACCTGTATTTTCCTGTCCCAGAAAATGAATCACCATTTTTATCCCACTGGCTGCAATGTCTTTAGAAACAGGCAGGTCATATTTTAGAAGGAACAATCCACTGAATTCTAAGAAATCTGCACAGTTTTACTTTACAATAAATAGCGAGGTACATGTTGTTAGTGAGTCATAGCACAGTGTGGTTGAAGGTAACAGGTAATTCCTGTAGAGGCGCCAAAAAGTATACACAACTCCTACAGACGTTTGCATGCCTTCCATAGTGTCCTTCCCATCTTCACCAGAAGGTGGAGAAAGAGAGCCACGCCTACACCAAGGGCTCCAGTCACACTGGGATCTGGCTTTCCTTCTCTGAGGCTCAATCGCTGAACAGTGTGAGGTAAAGTTTTTGGGGTGGTGCAAGGGGTGGAGAACACAAAACAAAACACCCAGAAGCCTTCTGATAGGTTCAAGTTACTCAACGATTTTATTCACCTATTCTGCACACACACACACACAGAACACATTTCAAATACAGTTATACACACCTCATATGGATCTGAGTGGCATATTTTGATATCAGTGTCACCAGATTAAATCAGAATTCTGTTAAGGACTTATGTCCCCTCTTTCAACAGAGCTGTGCCTAGGACATCAGCAGAATAATTCTATTGCTTGGGTGCCCAATTCAGTCCATTCCCAGCAGTACTCAGCCCATGCTCAAACCCCTCCAAAGGGCACAGTCAGTAATCAGTCCTTTGCTTTTGCCATAGCAAAACCATCACCAACCATATCAGAATGAGTTGATCTTATTACTTCAACACAATAAAAAAAAATGTACACAAGCAATTCAGACAGAAAAATATTGAATAGGTAGATCTTGCTCATAGATCTCCAGTGAAAAGCTTACTGGAAAGAATAATTTGCCACTTCCTAAAATCAATTTTGAATGTAGAATTACCTTTGCATTTTTATTTACGAATAAGTGCCCAGTGCCTGGCAGACTAAACCAGCAGCATTACCCAGTGGAGCGCTACATTCTGCAACAGGGAAGCTGTGGACACAGAGGGGTCAGAAACAGGTGGGGAAAGCGAACTCACCTAGAAGTGTGGGGATGGGAGGGATGACAAGTAGAATAACAATTTCAGGCTTTGAGCAGGTGTTTCCTTAGCTGAGTTTACAAAATGCCATACAAGTGATGAAAACCTTCATTTTCTACAAAATGATGAAACTTTGGCTGCTACTCTGAAAGAAATGTCTATTAGAAATCATAACTTACAGAACTTCTACCTAAAGAAAACACACAGAGTGTTTACTTCCTTTCTTTGCAGGACATGGAGAATAGGCTGAGAATCACAATAATGGGCATATACTGCCAACTGATACAATGATGAAACAGTCAGACTCTCTGCTTACATATCCAAGTACAGTCTGTCAGTCAGCATATGAACCCTAATAGAGTCTGTCAGTCAGTCGGCATATAAACCCTAATAGAGTCTGTCAGTCAGTTAGCATATAAACCCTAATAGAGTCTGTCAGTCAGTCAGCATATGAACCCAATAGAGTCTGTCAGTCAGTTAGCATATGGACCCCACTGGAATCTGTCAATCAGAATGCAGATCCTTTCAGAGTGTATCCGTCAGTCAGCATATAGCTACTACTACATATAGTTTTCTGGATATTATGAGTCTAAATTAAATTCTGGGGCCTACTTCCGATGTCTGTGTCATCTCTATGGGAAGTAAGAAATCAATTGTGGTAAACCCAACTCAACTGTTTCATATAATATTTAAAAATAAAACAGTTTAAAACACAAACAAGTCTAAATGCATACTGGAAAACCTGGGTAAATTTATCAAATTTCTTGAAATAAACACAACCTAGCTTCTGAGCTTAGCAAAGACATTGAAATGTGCATAACTCTATACAATCTAGATATCATCCTCTCAATTTTTAGACACGTTCCCCTTGTCCCTTTGACTATCCAAGTTCCTATAAGTTTCTCTGGAACTCAGATCTCCTGTTTACAGAAAAACCATTTAAGACGGATTTATTTCCAAACAGCTATATCATTTCTTCAAAATGCCAGTACCTCTGAAGATCAAGCGGATTACAAAGAGGAACAGCCAAAACCTCACAGGAAACACTCAACCATTCAGCCTAGGAATGCAAATGTACTGTATTCCTAACTCAAAATTCTTGAGGAAAAAGTAACAAAAACAGACAATGATAAGACCACCTACCACAAAGTTTTAAAGGTGTTTTAAAATATTTTCCTATTCTACTTTCCAATTGAATGTAAAACAATCCCCCTATCAAAACAAAACCAAGACAATACAGATAATAGGTAACAGCTAAAATCAAATCTGAGGGTTAGGAGAGTGAAAGAGAAGCTTTAGTTTAAATCTAATTTAGATTTCTCTTTTGAGTCTGTCACAGAATTCCTCAGTCAGCTTTAAAGCAATAAAATGAAAATAGAATTGCAACTGGAAGATAGAAAAGAAAGGAAAAATTGAATATAGTGATTTTCCTTTCCCAAATTTCTACCAATAGGTAGATGCAAAGGCCTTCACCTATTTCTCCCATAATAAAACTGAAAGCCTCAGCAAAAAGTCCACCCTTTCTTCATAAGATCTGTGATATAGACATAATCATAGCAATGTGGATATGCTACCAATACACAACCACATTAGAACCGGAGAGAAGGACAGGGAAAATAGAGAGGAAGTAGGACTTCTCTAAACTCTGGAGTTCTATTCCATTCTATGTTCTCCTGCTTCTTCCTGCTGAACCTGCTCTGGGAAGATCTTGCTCTGAGAACTGAAGAATGCTGAACCCCGTGTTGTGCTAACAGTAAGAGCACTCGGGCTCCTCTTCTGGGGGAAGCACACTCGCACCGGGGTTAGCGCAGAGTAGTCATCCACATGAACATCCCAGTGACTTGTGTCTAATGCTGGGGCTCAGGAGAAGGTAACATAATGCTAGGTCATCAGAGACTTCTCTTCTCACTAGAGTACATACAGCCCAAATCCAAAGTCTTTAGATCAAAATGCTCCTTCTTTTCATTCATTAGCTCTGAATTATCCTCACAGCACAGCAGGAGAAAAGACAGAACTAATGCTCATTTGGGCTAAAGATACCACCAGCCAGGCAAAGTAGATGAGGCAACTTGCTAAAAATGCCACACATACCTCCCAGACCACACCTCATTCTCACAGTCGGGTGGGGGGAGGGAGCAGTCCCACCTCCCAACTCTTTTAGTTTCATGGCCAAGGACAAGAGAAAGGTTAGAAGTAATCTGTACTCCACTTTAATCACACTTTGAGACTCAAAATGATGCTCCTTCGCAAATGCCCATTTATTATAAATTATATGCCCTGTTTCTGAAATAACCTTTTTCAGGGTAAGCACCTGTTCTTCTACTTCTGTGCACTCCTCCATCCGCACTCCCACCCAGGCCACTGACCTACAAACTGAGACACTAAGTACACATCGTGTAAATGGTAAACGGGAAGAGCACACTAACGTAATTTTAGGCAGAATCTAAGCAAGCAGCCTTTGGAAATTCACTGTGATGTCCTATTCAAGCCAAAAGAATAAAGTGCTGAAGATCACAAGTCAGTGCCTGTAATGATCTTTCTCACCCAACAGGTTTTATCTCAGTACCTATCTCTGCTTAAAATTCCCAGCTGTTGTTACCCAAGGACACTTATTTACACAGTGATTTGTTCCACATCACCCTGCAATGTAAATTGTTAAAGATGGGACTAGAACCTAAAATAACCACTAAGACACAGCAGCCTGCTTTTGAGAGGATCCCTTCATCTAATTACATGATCTGCTCAACATCCGACTCCATAAAGGATTCAGAATTCCCAGATTGCTGCTCTGTCCAAGGAACTACTCTCCCAGTATTTATTTACCCAATCATAGGATGGAACTCCGACCAGGAACGGGAATCAGAATCAACAGGGAAGCTGTTTAAACACATGCATGTGCAGATCCCAACCCCAGAGAGTCTGCATGAAGATTAAGTCTAAAGCAGACCTAGGCATGTGTACATTTCCAAAGTCCTAAAGGGGATTCTAATGAATACTCCTGATAGGAACCACGACAACAGGTCTTCTATACCCTCCCAACATTACCAAAAGGTAACCTCTATCACAAAAGATTCATTTTTCCAGTTCTTGACCTTCATATAAATGGAATCATACATGTTTGTTCTCTTGTGCATCTGGCTTCTTTCATTCAACAACATATTGTTGGTTTATCTGTTGTTTCTTTTTCATTGCTATGTAATATTCCACAGTGTGACTATACCACAATTTACCAATTCTACTGTTGATGGACATCTCAGTTGTTGCAAATTTGGCACTCCTATGGATATATTTGCTATGAGTAGTCTCTTAGAAAAAGTCTTCTATTACCAGAAACACCCTTGGCAAATAGCTAACTTGTTCTAACTAGTTTCTTCTAAAAGACAAGTTGATAACTTTAAGATAGAGTCATCTCTCTCTCTTTTTTAACTTTATAATCTGAAGAATTTGAAATTAAAAATCTCATAAGACCTCTAGACTTGCTTCTCAGAAAAATGCCCATATATTCATATGTTTTGCATACAAATTTTTGGGGAGAAGTATGCTATTATGAGTCATAATGCCACGGGGCTACAAATCCCTGCTGTAAACATTTTCTGTTTAACCCCACAGAGAAAATAAAAAGACAGAAGTGAATAGGTAAATATACGCAGTGAAAAGCTAGACCCACAGGGTGCCAAAGATTCCTCTAGATTTTTTAACTTAAAAAGGAGTGTTTTGAAAATTACTGGAAAATAATAAGCAGCTATAGTGAACTCTTCTCTGTTTTGACTTGAGAAATTCAAACATCAGTGGTGATTCCTGAATCAGTCAATGATTTTCCTTCTGAACAGCCCCAGACGTCCCTAGCTTGCAGTAATTGGCAGAAGCTGGGAGCCACCAGAGAAAAGATATGAATTGCCTTACAAGAGCCCTGCAGCAGCTACAAAGACCTATGCTTAGATCTTGAAGTGAAAAATATAAACCAAGGTATTTTCTACATTCTCAGAGCCAACTCCCCCCAGGGCATCAAAACCTTAGGACTATTGCTCATGAAAAGAGGCAAGACCGCTCACCCTATGTCCACCTACCGGTGCCACAGCATCTGTGGATGTTTACAGCCTAGGCTGACCCTTGCAGGACCTGGCTTGAGAGAAAAGGAGAAGGCAAGAGAAAGGCTCCCGAAATCCACTTCCATTTGGACCCACTGCAGAGAGAATCAATGGAGCCTAGACTTCTCTCTCACCAACCTTCCCTTCCCTCCTAGACAGACACTACAATGACAATGACATGCATCACACTGGACAATCCAATGGAGAGGTGAGAGAGGGGGAAGAAAGCAGGCAGGTAAGATCTATGAGTAAAGCACATCTTTAAGAGACAAAGGTGAAGGGAAAATGGGCTTCTGTGCCCCCCTCCGCCCAGCCCCAATTTACCAACATAAGGACTCTAGCGACTTCAGACACCAGGGACTGACAAGAAGCAGGTGTACTGGCCATGCTCTGCCTCAGCCCCCGGTATGCTAATCACCCCAGGGTGATCACCGCTTTTCCTCCTCTTCCAGACCACCCTGACTGGGGACCCGTTCCAAAGCACCCAACTCCATCAGCTTGTGCCTGGATGGGGAGATAGTTCACACTGCAGAACAGATAAGGTTGGTCTGAAAACACGTGGCCTCATGTTCAGTGTTAAAATTCACGGTGGGGTGTCAGGGGTGGGGGCGAGAAGTTAAATGATTCCTTGGTGATTAGTGACAAGGGCAGAAGGCCAGGACTGGAGGGAAACACACAGTTACACCACCGGAATGCTGACTTGGCTCTTCGGCTGGTCGGCCCCTTCTTGCAAGTCCAGGGCACGGAGAGGGCTGAGCGGCTTGAGGGGCCGGCTCCCAACACTGTAATTTCTTGGACGCCTTATTGTATTCGAACTGGACAGAGGTGTAAAGCTGTTCCTTCTCATCCTTACAGGGGTTTGGCTCTTGGGAAAGTTGTTCTGATTGGAAACGGACGGACACCACACAAATGAAAGCCAAGACAAAAGCTCACTTATAAAGGTTAAATAACCACAACAGATCCCTCTCTTGCTCCTCTGAGACATGGTCTCTTCTAAGACCTGGGCCGTGGCCTGGTCCCTTAGCCCCAGGAAGCTACAGGGTTGTAGAGGGAGAAGCTCCTTAAGCATCATACTCCAAAGCAGGAGAGAGAGAAAGAAAGAAAGGGGCTTTCTGAAGGTCGAACAGATTGTCAGGACAGACCTAGGAACAAACCTACACTTCTTCACCCCATCAGAGAGGTCCTCCTGGATCCTGCTTTCTAAAGTGAACAGCTGGGGGGTGGGGCATTTCACTCCAGTAAACACTTTGCATATTTAAATGGGTTTCCAGGAGCTTTCAAGGTCAAGACTCATAAAAGAGGTACTAATCTTAAAAAGTAGTAATTCCAACATCTCCTCCTTTTGGAAGTAAGCAGATTATATAGGATGTGAGTTCTGGATCTGTTTTCCTTTCACACGTAAAAGAAACCCATGTCGTGATGCCAAAGGTTCAAAGACTCAAAGTGACAGGGAACCTGTATATTCACCTGTGGGGACATACTTACAGTTGGCTTGTCACGATGAGTGTTCACAGCCTCCACATTAAGTTTAATGGTTTCCACTTTGCACCCTGGGAAAACAGGCAAGGAAAGAGACCTTCAGGAAAAAAGCTCAAAGAAAAATTCCTCAGTTTCAGTATGGGAAAGTACACCATAAAAGAATGCATATTTTCCCAAATACATACGTTTAAAAATGGAAGACACTGATGGAACTTTCCTGGTATACAGGGGCGATGAAGTTGAACTTCTACATAAACTTCAAAGAAAATTCAAAAAATCCTGAACTTCCTAAATCCCCACCTCCTGCCCAGCTCCTAAACTCATAGTTACCGTAGGCCACGGGAGTAAGTCGGAAGATGGTGTGGAGTGGGCACCTCAAATACGGTAGCTCATCTGAAAGCAGAAAGACCAGGTAAAGAAAACTCTTAGTATGGAGTAAGGCCAAGCTAGTAGAAGAAAGAATCTCAGGAGCTCATGAGTTTTCTCTCTTTGACCTAGAGTTACACAACTCCTCCCAAACCCCAGACAATTATCAAGACAGCCACCAAAGAAGCCACCCAAGCGGCTGAGTGGCTAAGGAAGGAAGGAAGGCCATTTTAGATCCTTCCATGCAGGCAAAACAGAAGCAAGTGCTGCAGCCAGGACCCACGGAAGGAAGGGTTGTGGCCCACCTGGGTACAACAAAGGCCAACCCGCAGGCTTCCCAGGTCAGGTCGGTCGGCCAGGAGGAGTCAGAGGAGGCAGCAGCACTTCCTTCCGGCTCTACCCAGAAACTATCCTCCCCTGAATCCAAAGGATGAAGATGCTTCTAAGACACCACCCTCCTTGTAGCCAAAGTACCAAGCTGGGAATGGTCAACCACTTTCCTGATGCTGCCAGGAGTGTCAGCTCGATGCTGCCCTCCAGCTGAGCGGGGCTGAGGAGCTCTAGCAGCAGCCACTCTCCACCAGGGGCTCCTGCACCAGCAGAGTCAATTCAGCAGAGTTGGCCCGATGGCTGCTGGGAGCCCCACACTGCTGCCTGAAGAATGTACTCCAATTTGAGTGAAAGAAGGGAAGGTCCAGTTGCCAGGGATCCTGGTGCCACCCCCAGGCCGGTCCCCTCCCATGAATGTCCCCCAGCCCTTCCCTCAACGGCACCTGCGCCCTTATCCAAGAAGTAGGCCAGTAGGCAGCGCATGACAGCCTGGTGGGAGATGACGAGGACATTGCCCTGGCGCTCCAGTTCCATGATGACAGGCTCCAGTCGCTGCACCAGGTCCTGGTACGACTGGGGGGGGGGGGGGAGTGGAGAAAGCGCTAAGAGGCCAGACGCAAGCTGGCAGGCAAGTCAGTGGCTGTGTCCGGAGTAAAGAGGACACTGCTCCTTCTCCCCAGCTGGCTCTCCTCCTGGAGGTTCAGCGACTTCCCACCACATGCTAACTCCCCCAGCCCTAGTATCTCTTAAAAATATTCAGATCTTTCAAGAGCAACATTCAGACTTAGAAAACTACAGCTTGGTCAAGGAGAGAGAAGCCTGAATTGAGCACATGGTCATGTTTCCTTCCAAAGATTAACAGGCAGAGTATAAGGCAACAAGGGGATCCTAGGGGTTTCCTGGACCTCTGCTGTACTGTTTACCTTTGTGTCACACATCCCTAGACTATAAAGCCACTTAGACCAGGAATCAGCCCAAAACACTGACAATAAGAGGGAAATCATTCATAGTTCATATATTTACTTGGTGCTCATACCTGGTGGTAGGATTGAGGGAGTGGAATGAAAAAAAAAGAAGTAAAAAAGATGATGTTTCTTCTACAATATACTCAACACTGTATACACTGTATATAGCCTGCCACTCTTTCCCTTAGAGATCTTAACAAATGAGGCATTTGACTGCCTAGCCTGAATTAAAGACAGGGTGAACCCAAAGGTAGGAGGCTAGCCTAAAGGACACCTAAAGTAACCTTTCTACTGAACCCCTAGCACTGGGCAGTCACTGACAGGAAGGGAGTCTCACCTCCCCACCAGGATAGCGATACAGGTACTTCTCTTGATCTCGAAGTGCAAACTCGTCAGGGTACCGCTTCTCAATCTCAGCATAAGTCATCTCCTCGCACACGCCCTGCAAGGAGCCACCCCGGCTTAAACAGCTAGACTGGCCCACACAGCCCCACCCAAATAAGAAAGACGACACTGAAGAATACTAGTTTCTTACTATGTGCCAGGCACTGTGCTGGGTCCCTTCATGTCCTGCAACTGACTGGCCCGGGTGTCTGGGACTGGCACCCTGCAGAGAGGAGGCAGCTTTTCTAGCATAAGCCACCACTTTCTCCTACTACTGTGGGGAATTCAAAGGTCAAGAAAAGTCAGCAAGACAGTGTAGGAAGCAGAAAAGGAGGGGAAACTCAAGGCACTGGAGAATTCTTGCAGAAGGCATAAAAGTGTACAGAGGAAAAGGAAATGCCTATTTTTGTGCTCAAGGGCAGAGAAAGTCAAGAAAAAAAAATTTGGAAAGGACTTTTTCAAAATAGCTGACTGAATGTTCTAAGCAGAAATTAAAGAACTGAGTTGTTAGCTATTTCTTTTCCCAGGAAGAAAATATACCAAGGGAACAAGTGAAGCTCCACTTTCCCCAGGTGCCCCAAAATCAGTTTGGGTCCCATTAATGGCACAGGTGCTCAAGCAGGCAAGAAGCCCTAACCAGGGGTGAGAGTGTTCCTACATCCTCCCCAAGCCTGCCATAGTTTTGGCTTTCTCAAAGTTTCTACTTCATGGTTCTAGTTTTTACATAATTTAATTGCCCACATGGTGACTTCTGAGTTCCTGCCTGAATAGGAGATGATAGTGGCCATCAAAACTTCCAACTCACAGCATCGATCTCATTGAGAATCTTCCACTGCTCATAGGTCACCCCCAGGGATTCAGCAGTCTGGATAGTCCTCTTCAACTGGCTCGTCCAAACTTTGAGATCTGCTATCTCCTGTTCCCCCAGAAACTTCTTTAGAGCTTGAGCAAACTGGGGTTTGAAATAAAAATTTTAAAAGAACACACATACACACAAACACACACACCTGCTAACTCAGCCTATAAAAGCCAATGTGTACGTACACAGT
Source organism: Saccopteryx leptura (assembly GCF_036850995.1). NCBI lineage: Eukaryota > Metazoa > Chordata > Mammalia > Chiroptera > Emballonuridae > Saccopteryx > Saccopteryx leptura. Next base: position 276,578,564 of record NC_089504.1, read on the forward strand.
TAAAATCTGGAAGGTGCTACATGTAATAAACCTGAGAGAAAATTGGCTTCAACTGGGGCACTCTGTTCTCTGCTAAGCACACAAATTGTACCCAATAAATATCTGGTGGCTGAATGACCTCAGCAGAAATGGTTCCAAGTTATCCACACTTCAATACAGAGCTAGAATCAGTGAAATGGCTTTGGCATTTGTTTAACTACCTGAAACCACAGCCTAAGCCCCAATAGGATTGAGGAAGAAGGGGATAAAAGAGATGACCTCCACTGTGCCCTCTAACTCTAAGCCTATGAAATCCAGCCTGCTGGCTAACGACTCACCTGCTTTCCCCGCACCGAGAGGCCAGAGTCACCCCCAATCTTCCCCACGAGATTGAACTCGCTCTCTCCATGCCGGCAAAGGTAAATGGTCCGAGGCTGGACATGGATATTCATGAGGTAGTAGACTATCTTGCTTTGGATGTAGTCTTGGACTCTATTCACTAAGAACCGCTGGCCCACATTTATCACCTTGATGAAAGAGAGATCCCTGGGACGAAGGATTTCAGAGTTACTAGCAAGCTCACAGCAGCTCCTCCTCTCCTGTCATAGCCCCACCCATGTTTAAGGAGCAGAATGGGAAGAGCTGGATTACTCCTCAGAATCAAGATGATATAAAATCTCCTGAACTTCCGGTCAGTCCCTCAGTGCCTGTTCTATGCCATGCAATGAAAAAATGTGATAAACAGAATTTAGGTTTCCCCTCAGGGGCTACATTAGATGAATGACCTGAAGGCTTTGCTAACCTTGAAACTGGGAGAGAAGCACAAGCCCCGTCAGAGGCAGTAGAGACCCAGCCAGAGGACAGCATCACCCGCAGTGAGGGGAGGGCCGGAGGAGGGAGGGCCACAGAGACCCCGTGCATTCCTGGCATCTTCCTAAATCCGGCCTCTTTTAAACTTCCAGGGACTGTATGCTTTGTGGCCATCATGGAATTTATCTCATTATAAAAATAAGGGCTTATTTCAAAAAAAAAAAGGGGGGTAGAATAATGCAAATAAAAATCACCCACACTCCAACTAGAGATAACATCTATAAATACACACACATACACACACTTCCAGACTATTTTTCTATGTAGGACTTTGGGGGCAGCTAAAGAATATATTATTATGCCATACCTAGGGCAGCGGTTTTCAACTCTGTGTAAAGAACACCTCCAAATATTAACATTCTGGGAAATGCCCTGAAAAACTAAAAAACTCAAAAACAGATCACTAAAGTGAGTAAACTGCTGGTTATGCACACTTGTCTCTAATTTGCTTGGCTGTAGGACTGTATTCTTTCTTTGTTTCTTTTTTTTTTTCTTTTTTTGAGAGAGAGACAGACAGGAAGGGACGGAGAGAGAGAAAAGGAGAAAGGGAGAGGGAGAGAGAGAAGCATCAACTTGTTGCACCACTTAGTTGTGCATTGACTGCTTCTCACAGGTGCCTGGAATGGGGATCAGACCAGCTACCTCAGGGTTAAGGCAATGACCCCTTGCTCAAGCCAGAGACCTTGGGATCATGTCAGTGATCCTGTGCTTGAGCCTGTGACTCCACACTCAAGTGACCCCACACTCAAGCCTGTGACTAAAGCGTTCCCGGTCCACGCTCTATCCACTGCGCCACCAACAGTCAGGCTGCAGGGCTGTATTCTCATTTGAAAAGTGTATAACTGCTCTAACTACATGCCTTTTCAAAGGCCACATTCTCACAGGTTTCTAGGTGCACATATCTTTCTTCAACAAGAACTTGACATTTTGCCACATGCCTACTCCTCACACATTATCAAGTTAACCTGTACTGTATTTCATTTGCTGACAGATGCTGCCATAGTAATGTCGGCTAGCATGGATCAGACATTTCTCTAAGCCAGGCATGTTTCAGAGGACTTCCATGTTTTATTTATATACATAGTATATTATCTGTTATATATATTACACATAACAGATAACATATTATATATATATATTACATGTATGTACACATGTACATTGTCTTTTATAGTATATATGTATTTTTATATTATATACATAATACATGTATATATACATATTAATATATTAACATATATTATTTAACATATACACACAAAACACACTTTTAAAATTGATCAAAAATTGACAGATCTCACCTGACTAGGCGGTGGCACAGTAGATAGAGTGCCGGACTGGGATGCAGAGGACCCAGGTTCCAAACTCTAAGGTCACGGGCTTGAGCACAGGCTCATCTGGTTTGAGCACAGCTCACCAGCTTGAACCCAAGATCACTGGCTTGAGCAAGGGGTTACTTGGTCTGCTGTAGCCCCCAGTCAAAGCACATATGAGAAAGCAATCAATAAACAACTAAGGAACCACAACAAATAATTGATGCTTCTCATCTCTCTCCTTTCCTGTCTGTCTGTCCCTATCTGTCCCTCTCTCTGTCTCTCTCTCTGTCTCTGTCACACATATATGCACAAAAAACTGACATATCTCTAAGGGTGTCCTACAATACCCTAGTTCAAAACTACTGCTCTAGAGCAGTGCTTCTCAATTAAGGGCGATTTTACTCCCCAGGGACATCTGGCAACATCAGGAAACAGTTTTGGACGTCACAGGTTGGAAGTGTTACTGGTGTCTAGTGAGCAGAGGCCAGGGAGGCTGCTAAATACTGTACATGCACAAGACAACCCCCTACTACACAGAATCATCCAGTTCAAAATGGCAATAATGCTGAGGTTAAGAAATCATGCCGTAGAGGATAAAGACGATTAATTGATGATAAAAAAAAAAAGCAAGCTTACAAACAACAACAACACTTCAGTGTTCAGGTATAAGATGCAGCCTAGATAGAAACCACAAATCCATACTTTGTTTCACTGGAGTGATACAAACATTATGGATCTGGAATGTCAGAAGGATGTTTGGGGACACAGAGAGAAACGCTCTTTTCTCAAAAGAGACTCCTGTTTATGCCCTTCACTCTGGGGCCTTAAATCTTACTTGTCATAGTTGTCTGGGTCAAGGGGTCGATAGGTGACTTTGTAGCACTCGATTCTCTTTAGGAAGTCCTCCATCACATTCTCCCTGTTTCTTTCAGGGTAATCAGGGCTTGACACTTTTACTTCCTGGAACCATAGAAGAGAAGGACCTAGTCAAAGGTCTGCCTGCAACAGTCCCCTGCAAATAGCCACTGCTAAATAAAGAAAAGGAAGTCCACAGAGGTGGCCTTTCACTAGAGTGCTGGCAGTTGCCATTCATTGAGCTCCACCCCCACACAGTCCTATGATCCTGGCAACCAAGAAGGGAAAGACAACTGGGGAGTCATGTGCCTGCCCTTGGCTGAAGGACAGCAGCAGTCGAGCAGCCGAAGCTGCTCCTGAGCCCCAGTCCCACCATGTACCTTCTGAGGAAAACAGAATATGCTTCAGTTTCTCCCCATAACCATTTGGAATAGGGTGTTTGATTTGATGATTGTCTGACTTGCACAAGACACCTCTTCCTCAAGTGACCCCAAGTCCCCACGTTGCTGGGAGAGTACCAGCATAATACCGTGCATGGATGTCTGCTCAGCACAGCACAACCCATCATATGGGCACTGGTTTATGCTGTGACCATAAAGGGCATGAGGCACTCAGTCCATCGAGCACTAACCTGACTATTAGACAACTGCTGGGCAGATGACCTTCCTAGACATGGCCCTGACAGGTAATAAAGAGTCTGGTCTATTCTAAGAATACACCTAGGTCTCAGCATCCAGCTAGTACCCAGAACAGTGGGCCAGGAATCCTCCAGTCTAAGTCTTGGTCTCATTCAACAGCTAATCCTTACTTTATTCCTCAAAGCCTCAGTTTCTTCTCTCAAGAGTGCAGAATTACAACAAACAGATCAGTCAATGATGCTAAATATGTCTATTTCTTTTGCTCATTACTCTGTTGACTCTCCCCCTCACCCTACCCCACCTCCACATACATAAGGCACAAAGTATAAAGAGACAGTGGTATACGGGGGTGTCACCCACCAGGATGTTGGCAGCAATGACATCAGGATCATCACAGACAGATTCCACAAAGAACACCTGGCCAGGAAGAGAGAGCAGTGATAAATGAGTCAAAAATGGCCAGGCTGCTCATTTAGAGCACAGGCTCACACCTCCTACCCCATCCCAGCCACCACAGCCCCCAGGATTTTCTTTCATAAAAGTGCCTTCAAGGCTTCTTTGTTTAAAAATAACTCTTACCAGATCCCCAGGGCCTCAGACATACCCGCTAAGGGTCTGAGAAAGGACCTGCAAGAAAACACTCAAGGATTGGGGACATGCCCCAAGAGGATTGAATCAAATACCCAATCTTGTCCTCACCAGAGTCACACAGATCCACAAACTACTTCCAACTGCCCACCTCCATTTATCCTTTTTCTTCCAACATGGAGTCAGATCTTACCTTGAAGGAATTCTCCTTGGCAAAGTTCAAAATCATGTCCCTCCTCTCTCTCGTTGTATTGGTGGCATCAAACACCTGGGAAAAGAGTCCACAAAGTAGATGAATGGGGATCAAGAAATGGAATCCCACCAAGGTGGAGTCAAGGTGGGGCTGTGCAGCTTTGAAAGGGTGAAGACCAAGATGGCGAAGAGGTAGGTGAGGCTTACCGCAATCTGCCCACTCTCCTCAGTGAGATATGCCTTGACGTCTTCCAGTGCCACCACAGCACACTGTCTGCCACGAAAGCAGAGGAAGTCAGCGAGACCAGGCTCAGGCAGAGACAGACATGGGCAGTTGCACTGCTATAGGCATCACATCCCTTCCTGCTTGGTTTTCTCAAGGGTCAAAAATTTCCCTATCTAGACCTTTCATTCCCCCTCTGCGAGTTTTACATCATCCTATATCTTTCCCTTTCTGTTTCCATGCTTATATCTTATCTGTCTGCAGGCTTAACCTGTAGCATACATGCATCATTCTGAGCCCTGTTCTTCTACCCGCCCAAGTCCAAAGTGACCTGTCCAGAAAATAACTTCCACTTAAAATCCCCACAGGATATTTACTGGAAGGAAAACTAAGCCCCATCACATCCACTCTCATGATGGTCAAGAGAGAGCTGGCCCAGAAGGTCACGCCTAAGAAGACTGACTCACTTGCGAATCTTCATGGCCTCCTCGTTGTCATGCCGGAAGAAGTCATAGGACTTATAGGACTTAACTGCTTCACGCCGATATACCCCAAGATTAAACACTGCAGAAGACACCAACACCCGTCAGCAGTGAAATACAGTGCCCCGACCAAAGAGAACATCCCAATCTAATGTCAGAGTGGCCAAGGGGATGAAAAAAGCACCAATGTATGTTGGGAACAATACCAGATTAAGAGTCAAGTTATGCTCAAGTTTAGATTTATTAGACCTTGGGCAAATCTTAAACTGTCTCAGTTTCAGTTTCCTTAGCCACTTCTATTTCACAGGGGTACTGCTAGGATTAAACAAGATGATATAAATGTAAGGCTTTGAAAATGTAAAGCATATACTATCAAAGGCATCCCCTTGAGACTAGGCCAGGAGGAAACAAGTCTGTGAACAGAGAATAAATTCATCAAATCAGGAAGCCCCTGTTTCTGCCAGGGGCACCTGTAACCTTGATACCAGGAAGAATAAATCCCCCAGAGGCCTGCAAGATGCAGGAACTGATCATTTCCTTTCCCCAAGAATGAATGACCTGCACCTACCTTTGGTGGGCACCCCAATCCAGTTGAGGTAGCGTGTGAGTTTCTTGGACACATAGGTTTTGCCCCGGGCTGGCAAGCCAATCATAACAATGAGAGTCGGGGAGTTGGTCATGTAGGACGCCCACGCTAGAACAAAATAAAACAGAATAGAATGAAATGACTAGAGGCCAAGTGAGGTTCATGCACTGGGCTAGCAACTTTATAGTTATATTATTGTTTCATTCTCATAAACCTCAGTGAGGCAAGGGTCCAAGAAGATGCAAAGGAAACTGAAGAGTTATCAGCAAACCCTCCTGAAAAGAGTTAAAGGGTCATATAGACTTTCAAAAAGTCCTCAAAAGAAGACATGCTTTTCCCTCATATCCAAGGTCTTCCAGAGGTAACTGAGGTGTAAAGAGTGAGAAAGACAGTCACCGTGGCAGCTTGTTTACCACAGGAATGATACCGCTGTGCAGGAGGGTCTTGTGCAGAACTGAGCGGGCTCCTATGATAGGTCCAACAGAGTACCTAGGCTGAGGGGTTCATCCATCCTTCAGAGCCAGGGGCAAGAATTAACTTGCCCTTCCCCCCCCAAAGAGCCTGGCTTCAAGTTGTTTTGGCTTTGCATTCAGAATATAAGCTTAAGCCAGACTTTCTAAACCACAGTGAGATCTGGTCTGTGGAAAAGCCTACTTAGCACAGGAGGTGACTAGACCTCGGGAAACTTCGGTAAAGCCTAGCCAGCAAGGGCATCAAAGCCAGCCTACCTCAATGGCCAACATGAAGGCAAGACAATTTAGAAGCAGCAACAGTCACCGGTCCATCGTTCCTTAGGAAACTTATTTCAGGAATACTGACCTACAGACATCAGTGTTGCTGGGCAGGTGGGGCAAACTAGATGCTCAGAGTCGGTCACATGATTTGCCTATAGACACACAATAAGACACCAAAGAGCCAGCACTAGAGTCCAGATCTTGTGCCTCCTGGGTGGCTTTCCTCCATAAAAAGAGCCCATGATTTCTCATCAGCTTACTCACATGTCTTGGCTCCTCTCTGCCCATCCTGCTACAGAGGAGTGGTGGGTGAGGGCGCCACACAGCTGCCAACCACGTTTCTAGGGCCAAGACCCAAATGAGGTCATTGGGGAGGCTCAGACTCCACAGGCTCGTCTAGGGCTCACGGATGGTAGACAGAAAGGACTGCTTTGCTTCCCAGCACTGCTTTCCAGAGGACGCCCTGCAAGTTGTTGCCCCTGCTCTACCCTGGGACGAGGGGGCCCTATAAGACTAAGAAAACAATTCTATAAAACTGGGGTACTTGGATGGAAAAGTCATCTTTTACCTTTGGGGAAAATAATGTAAAAAGATCTCAGTGGAGAAGTGGGTGGAAGTGCCAGTAGAATAGACTTGGAAGAAAGAGAGTTTCCTAGGGGTGTTTGGCAAGAAATCCGCGGAAGGCAGAGTGGCCAGGTGGTAAGGGAGGGGTAGACACGGGGTCAGAGGGCTTGGCTTTCATCCTTTACCCACTGTATACGTGGAATTTTCCTGGGCCTGGGCACCAGAAGTGATTTTCATCTCTGTCCAAATCTGCTGTGCAAAGGCAAAGGAAACACCCTGCAGCCTCAGCTAAAGTTAATCCCTGACCTCTGACCCCTGCCAGCTCTATGGACTGGGATCAGCACTGCCTTAGGTTTCAGTAGTTAAATCCTCTGAGTCTTCACTCTCTCCAGCTCAGCATTTCACTCTTCTCAATCCCCCAGGACCTGGCTCATTACCTGCACTTCTGGGCCTGCTGTGCCCACACCTTCCAGCCCATTAGGCACTTCCCCAAGGCCCTGTTCCCCTCCCTAATGCTGAAAATGAACTGATATTCTAAAGCCAAGGAGGGAACCAGCTGCTCTATGTTTATCAAAACGGAAGGAGAAGAATCAGAATTAAAGAAAATACAGATCACTAAGATCCCCCACACACACCCCTCCCCCACACCACCCCTCCCGCCTCTGCCCACAAGATACCCACAAACATTTGCCCCACCAGGGCTTCTAACTTCCCAGTACAGAACTAACCACACTTCCTATCTCAAACTGCCACATTAGCAGAACTAGGAACATACTGTCCTCCCTGTTAAAAAACAAAACCACCACCACCACCACCGCCTTAATTTCAATGGCAGATACTTCAGGCTGATTAATTTGAGACAATGTAACACACCCCTTGGCAAATAATGGAAAGCTGTTTAAACCCTGAAAATCTCTTCTATCTTCTTTACACAAGGTTTAACTCACTTTCTCAATCTTAAACTTCTTTTCCCTTCATGAACACACTTAGAAGAAATAAGGGCTTGATAACTTCCTTCCTATGGGCAGAAGAACTTAAGCTGAGAGAAGTGAAGAGCATGGCCCACAGTAGAAAGTCAAGGTCAGGGCTCTGTCCAGACTCCTGGTTTCATGGCCGCCCACTCAGTCCCAGCCATCAGCTCCTGTCAGCACATGACAAAGGGTGCCATGTGGTAAGCACAACTAGGCTCTCTAAGCCAATCATTAAGAGTGGTCTGGAAGGGCAATGGTTCCCAGCCTTTTCATGACCAAGGTCTTCTTCCACTATTTGTTCTAAGTAGACCCAACATTTTTAAAATACGCTGTCCGTTAAAATGTGTTTTCATTAGTAAGATCTTTATTTTATTTGCTGGAAGTCATAAAACTGCCAAGTATCTCCTGCTATTTGACTGACAGGCATGAAATATCTAAGTTCTGCAGCCAAACTCTAAGGAAGTTAATGTTTTCATTAACCGGTGCCCAATATAGAATTTTGTAGGACAGTACATTAGTAATGCTGATCAACATTTTAAATGTATCTATCTTTTCTTCTATTATTTCTGTACTAAAGCTGCTAGCACAAACACACAAAGGTGCTCACTGTAGTATTGTGATGGTAGAGAACTAGAAACGGAAATGTCCATTAGGAGGAGACTAACACCTATACAAGGCAATACTGTGCAGAATGAGATAAATCTGGATTTACTGACATGAAAAATAATGTTCACAATATAGTAAGTTTAAAAATGAGGAGGAGGCCCTGACCAGATAGCTTGGTTAGTTGGAGTGTTGTCCCAATGCACAGAGGTTACTGGTTCAACTGATGGTCTCTTTCTCTCCCTCTAAAAAAATCAATAAATAAAGTTTTTAAAAAGGGTAGGGGGAATGGCCGCACAACCAAATGTGTACATTATGAACCCTTTTTCATTAAAAGGAAACACCAGAATAAGATATCGGAAAGAATCTAACTTCACAGGGACAGGAGTAATTGTGAGAAATCTTTTATTTTTCACTTTCTTTCTGTATTGTCTGAATAATTCATGAAGATGTATTGCTTTTAAAGTTAGGGAAAGGTACACATGGGAACTTGTCTGTTACAGACCTACTCAAAATATTAAAGAACAGACAAAAAAAGAAAGAAAAGCATAAAGGCCTTTCCCCACACACACACATTCCTGCTTTCACAGAACCCTGACAGTAGTCAGCTGAGCACCTTGAAGACACCTTGGCCAATAGACTCTCCTTCACCCCTATCCCTGGAACAGCTGAAGTTCCAATAAGGTTCCTTTGGAGATTTGGTTCCCTAAAGTAATTCTTCAATCCTCCAGTTCAGTCACTTCAGAGTCGAAGTCAACCAACACAGGTGTAATTAGCAAAAAAGGGATAATGGTTGAGCTATTAATAAAGCAACTGCTGGATGTGAACACTGTATTGTGTAGCCAGAGGAGCCTGTTCAAAGGTATAGGCAAATAACAAAGAAAAAGGAAATGAACTAACACATATGCTCATAACTGTATTTCTCCTTTGACTATGGCTTTAACAGTCTCACCATTCAACCGGAAGGAGAGAAGAGATGGGGTAAATGAAGTACCGTAGCTTTAGGACGAACCCAAATGCTTCCAGTGGGGCAGGAGAGGGTGGAGCTGGGAAAGGGAAATCAGAGCCCAAACCAGGAATTAGAGTCCAGAGCATTGAACACCTGGAATTACTGCTTCCTTGGCTAATCAGAAGCCCTCTGCTAATCATGCAGGAAGGGAAGAGGGGGCGAGCAGAAACACTACAGAAGTCAAGAAGGCCAAGTAGTAGATTCCTTTGGAGAACAGAGCAGAGCTAGGACTGACTGACAGTGGGCACTGTGCACAGATTCCCACAAATATCTACTCCTCCCTCCACACATACAAACACATACCAGCTTTCTGCCCCCTTTTGAATAAAGTGCACCTCTCTTTAAGATGTGCATCCATACTCCAAAATTGTTTGACTATACTGTCAAACAAGAGGAGAAAATATCCTTTACAGAAAATATAATTCTTCACAGAGTTCTTTTAAATAGTGAGCTCTCAGTACAACATCTGGACTACAATTCTATTTATATATAATGTTTCAAAAATAAATACAACCTGAAAATACAGTCATCAGTGAAAATAATATACCTAGCTATGTGCCTAACACTCTTCTAAGTGCTTTCCTATATTTACTCGTTTAATTCTCACGTCACTGTGGTATCCCAGTTTTATAAAGGAGTAAACCGAGGCACGAAGGAGATAAGCAACTTGTTCAAGGGCACACGGCTAGGAAGTATTAAATTCCGGATTCAAACCCAGGCAGTCTGACTCCAGAGGCTGCACTCAAACATCTCTCTACACTAGGTATCTCCCATGGGGTATCTGCCCTTGGTACCTAGCTTCTGGCCCTAGCAGAGAAAAGAGACCCTAATTATAGAGGTACACCAACTCCAGTATCACATCCAAATAGCCTGCCTCAGCAACAGCGCAAACCCTAGTAAGCCTCATTGGCTCCAGGTGAAAAGAGATTATCATCGTTAATCATGAGACTGACAAGGGCATGACATCAAGGTCGAGACTTGGGGAGAAAGCTCTGAACATGAGATGATTCCAGGTTTCATGCAGCTTGGCTATTTCCAGCTGCTGATATGTATAACCACTGAAGTGAGAACTGACTGACAGGGTTCCAAAGGACAATGCAGTATGGAAGAAGGGGGAAGAGTTAGTATGCCTTTAGGTTCCTCAAGACATCTGAGGCCCAGTGGCCCAGGACCTTCTGGACCGAGCTATGCACTGTTGAGGTCTATAATGATGCTTAGGAAAACAGATAGATGCTTCATCTCTCTGTAATCCCACCTGCCATCTTTGTCTAAAGAATTGACGTTAAAATACTCCTCTGAAACCTGTCTCCAGAGAAGTGAACCCGTAGGGAACACAGTTTGCAAAATTCAAAGGCAAACCTGCAAGAAAGTAAGGTGCCTAAGACACACAGAAAAGTCAGGGCTGATCCCACAGAGGGCTATAGATATGAGCTATTGAGTCCTACCCAACAATTTCTACAGTGAGCAGCATCCTCACAAAATGCAGCTCAAGAAACAAAGGGAAACTGTTAACAGAATCAGCCCCAACTAATTCCTGCACACTGCCACTCTGACTTATTCAGCGTGTACTACTAATGCTTTCCCTAACTTTTAATACCAAGTGTGCAGATAACCGCAGGAGACAGACTCAGTTAAAGAAAGCAATGAAGAAATGCCAGGCCATCCCAGAGTCTAGCCCCAAGGACAGACATTTCACTAAGTCTGCTGCTTGTTTCAGCCAGGAACTTCTCCTTTGTAGACCTTGTTTTAAATTCCCATGTCAAAGAATTATTCCTCATTCCCACCAAGCTGCAAAGTCTAGGATTACAACTATATTCCATGGAAAAAATTCTGGAGAGAGCAAACCCTCCTTTTTCTTAGAACTTACAACATTTCTTTTCTGATATTCGAAGATTTGAGGCTTTTGTCTCATAGCTGCTGTTGTTCTGTTCTGAGGACAATGCGTTATTCCTAGACATGGTGGCTCTTCAGATGTCTGGAAGGGACAAAAGGAATGTAAGGAAGGAAAAACAGAATACATCTTCAAAACGTTCAGTGAAGAGGATCAGAGCTGTACAAGTGAAAACACCCTGGGCCAAGAGTCAAGTCCAGCCCTCTTTCTACCAATTGATAGCTACATGCCTGAGGATAAGTCATGACACCCAAGCCCAGCTTCCTCATCTATATATAAATAGAATGCTAGAACTTTGTATTTACAATTTGATGTAGGAGTTACATTATCTCCTTCAGTCTTTCCAATATTCCTTAAGAGAGATTTTGCCACCATTATTACTTCTTTCAATTTTACAGATTAAAAAACTGTCAGTCAAATTAAGTGGCTTATCCATGTTCCTTCCTGAGTTCAAAATCTGGTATAAGAATCTGGGGAACAGTTGGGGGATGGGGTGGGTTGCAAAAAGATAGTTTATTATCACAAATAAATAGCAGTCTAATGGTAGAATTTAGTCTTGCAAAAGAAAAAAAATGAGAAATTGGTAAACTATCAAACATGTTTCCTGGAGGAAAAACTGTAACTGGACACCCCATTTCTAACACGTCACCATTTCTCCTCCGGTGCTCTTATTCTTTAGCCCTTACTCCGCACCCTCTCCCCATCTATCCCCGGGACAACGTCTATATAAGGAACACTGGAGCACAAAAGAAGTGTTAAATGCCTTCTTCAAGGTCACCTACGAAATAAAGGTAAAGTCCTAACTCAAACTGGGGTGGGAGAGACCCGAGCTCACTCCCCAAACCCAGACAAGGAATTCGTGAGAAAAGAAGGTCCTATTGCTTTAAGAATCTTGCAGGGTTCTTCCACTGACCACGCAAATCCTCCAACCAAACACCAGCTGCGATTCCAAGTCCCTGAACGTCCGCACTCCGGGCTAAGACTGGGGTCCGGCACTTTCCCGAAACAGCAACGCACCAACGTCTTGCACCTCATCCGGGTGCACGCAGCCCCCCTCCACCCTCCTTCCCTGGCTCTTCCAGGCGCTGGACAGCTGTCGCTCACCCTATGATCCCTAATATCCCTCCCGGTAGTGGCCCCAGCACTTCCCCCGTAACGCGGCAGCCACGAGCCCAGCGGACAGACTGTGGCCTGGGGCACCTCACACTAGTCTCTAGCAATTCCAGTGCCCCTGTCTGGCTCCACCCACCCTTACGTTAGTCCTCACCTGGAGAGAATCATCGACCAATCCAGCGCCCTCAGACTTCAGGGGGCGGGGCTCAAATAGGAATCGTGGCCGCTAGCTCCTGGAGGATGGAACTGTGAAGGGGACAGACCGTAAGTTTCCAAGTTTCTCAGCACAGTGGAGGTTGGTTGCATCGTTGCTTGGCAACTAATAGGGCTGGGGGCGGAGTTTATTAAAATCTTCACCTTTTTTTTTATACTATCGCGAGAGTGGACTAAGCTGTTTTGAGAGGGTGTGACTTTTTAAATGAGAAAACTTTGCAGAAATTAACCTTTTCCTACCTGAATCTCAGCGAGACCTGTTAGATTCGTAAATTAGAAGGTGAGCTTTAGAAAGTGCTTTGCTAGAGTAATCTACCACCCTACTTGAGCCGATTACACCTTAGGGTGTTTGTATATCCTTACCATCGGTCAGACACTGTAACTTAAGAAAACCAACTAACTGATGAACCGCGAGCTTCCCTGGACCCATACACAAGTGGACTTCTAACCACCTTTATTCTCCTTCCTGCCTTCCACACTATGCCTTCTGTTATGGATATCTTGAAAAACCAGAGGAAAACGGCTCAAACAGGAAAATGGGTGTGAAATATTCAAAGATTGCATATAACTTACTCAGGGGTAGAGGCTTCTACAGTGGAAGTGATTTTGCACATTTCAAGTGAACTTCCCGTTGCCCCCACGTCCGTTTGATGCTTGATTCTGTTGATAAACCCCGTATACGCAAGTTTGGGCTTGCAGCTCTATCGGGATGGAAAAAGAACAGTGAGTACGGATTTGAAAGAGAGGTGAACCCAGCGATGTCTTTATTCATCCTTTACCTGGGGATTAAATTCATCCTTAAGACCTCTCTAATACTATATCCTCTCTGAAATCTATTACAACTCCGAGTATATTTATAGTTGCCCTCTGTGCCTATATAACTCTCTTTATCCATTCGGCAAGAACTTATTGAGCATTTATTTGCTAGGCACAGTCCTTGGTTCTTGGGATACAGGGTGAAAAGGGTCGCGTAATTTAGCATTATCACATTGCTGTGAAATTTAGTGGTTACGTGTCCTTTACACCTTACCCTCTCTTCCGATTACAGTGAGTACTTATACTGAAGGCAGGAATGGATCATCTTATTTGTATACTCACAGCCTGAATTGGAATGTGGATGACGCACATTAGTCCTCCTATTTCTTCTGTCCCCTTTATACTGCCATGCCTCCTCCCCGGAATGTAGCAATTGCCCTAGAGCCTAGTGCAGTATGAGGCTGACCTCATACTGCGCTTTCTGATGTGGCAAATGGACGTTTTCAAGTTACAGTCGCCTGGAGGTGGAAAGGCCAGTCATCCCTTAACCTCAATGAGTCAATGTTTGCTGCAGCCATGAGTCTATTCACGAGTGTCTGGTTGTTTTTGACAGGTCCTTTGACTCACTGACCATTCTTGGCATTCCTTTGGGTTGTGAACAATGATTCTGTATCTCCCGGCGTAGTTTGAAGGCCTAATTTAACAATCTCCGACCTCTGTAAGTGCAAGATTACATTCCAATGTACTGGATTCAGGAACTCCTTCGCCGCCCTCTTTCCTTGAGCATATATGCTGCCGACGCAGAGGGCGCCTCATTCGCTCTACAGGTAGCAAGACTTTTTGTTCTTTAGGAATACTGATAAATCTTCATCCTTTGGCTCCTGAAGGTTGGGGACAAAAATTAGTTGTCACTTTAAGAGAGTTCGCTCTTCTTCAAGTGCTAAAACAGAACTACACCGAAGTATCGCGAAAACTGCAGCCGCTAGTGACTTCTCGCGATGTTTGGCCCGGCAAAGGGTGGCCATTTTGGAATCCAGTCTGCGGCTGGTGGCCCCGGCGGCGTTTGTCATCCTGCTGCCGGGACCAAGGCTGGTCCCACGGGTGTCTGGCCTATGGGTAGCCGGACCGACACGATGTGGCGGCTCCGCTGCAAAGCCAAGGATGGTACGTATGTTTTGCAGGAGTTATCTAGCCGGACCCGGGTGAGAGAACTCCAGAGCCAAATTGCTGCCATCACCGGGATCGCCCCTGGCTGTCAGCGAATCCTTGTCGGATACCCACCCGAGTGCCTGGATCTCAGCGACGGGGATGCCACGCTGGGGGAACTGCCCATCCAATCAGGTAAGGGAGTCGAGGCTAGGGCCAGGGGAAGTCGTGGGAAGACGGCCTGGGGCATGAGGGAGAACAGAAAAAGAGCGAAAGCAAGGTGGCGGTGGGTCAGCCGGGGGCTTTGAGAACACGGATAAGGGTAGATTAAAGCACAGAGAACTCGGATGGAGGCCGGGACAAGTGTCTGGCAACTCCTTGACTTTGCAAATGATTGAAAGAGACAGGGAGGTCCCAACCTATATCAGAGCCTTTGGAGTCCTCCCTTCCTCGGTCTGTTTTCCGATCTATCTTGTAAACGTCTTATTCATCTTGTTTTCCCTCAGCGTCCACAAGAGTATTAAAAACGGTAGAACCTATTTTCTTTGTCCTGATAGTCCTTTCCCTCTATTCACTGAAATAAGATAGCAGATCTGAAGGATGCAAGATACTTTTCTTGTTCTCTTGGTTTGTCTTTGCAGCCACCTTCATATATATGGACTTTGACAGGTGTACTCATTTAGTTTGCTTTTACGCGTCCACTAAAGTTCTAAACAACAGCAGTTATTTCTGTCCAGTATTAAAGCTTGAATAGCAATATTGGTCATTAAAAGCCTCCCGCTGTTGTATCAGGGATCATGTAAACAGCAAACACACTAGGTAACTTTCAGGAGGTGGAGCACCCCCTAGTGGCCGAGTCTATAATAAACAACTTTTGGAAGATCTGTGTTTTTTAAATACAAAGAGCAAGCATAACGAATGTGTTCTTGAAATGTATCTTTTTAAGTGACTGTAAAGGTATACAACCTGAGCCCCTTCACAAAATTGGGTTGCAACTTAAAGTATTTTGCTTCTTTTTTTATTTTGAACTTTATGAAGATTTGCTGAACAGGAAGTATTACTGGTCACTTGTTTGCAAAACTGCATTCTCCCTAGTAACCCCAGCTTATACTTTAACTCCTTCTGTTTGTAATTTACAGACTTGGCTAGTGAACACCCAGTTTCATCTATAATTTCTCCGCAGTTCTGGATTTATTTTATTTTTAACAGGTGACATGCTGATCGTTGAAGAAGACCAAAGCAGGCTCCACACTTCACCTGCACTTACCAGACATGGTGCTCCTAGTTATGTCAGGGAAACTTTGCCTGTGCTTTCCAGAACCGTGGTCCCAGCAGACAACTCTTGCCTCTTTACAAGTGTGTACTATGTTGTTGAAGGAGGAGTCTTGAATCCAGCTTGTGCCCCAGAGATGAGACGCCTCATAGCACAAATTGTAGCAAGTAATCCAGAGTTCTATAGTGAAGCAATACTGGGGAAAACAAATCAAGAGTACTGTGAATGGATCAAAAGAGATGATACTTGGGGAGGAGCTATTGAGATATCAATTCTGTCTAAATTTTATCAATGTGAAATATGTGTAGTGGATACACAAACAGTAAGAATTGATCGTTTTGGGGAAGATGCGGAATATACCAAGAGAGTCCTGCTTATTTATGATGGCGTCCACTATGATCCACTTCAGCGTAACTTTCCTGACCCAGACACCCCTCCGCTGACCATTTTCTCCTCTAACGATGATATTGTTCTTGTACAAGCACTGGAATTAGCAGATGAAGCTAGAAGAAAGAGACAGTTTACTGATGTAAACCGCTTCACCCTGAGATGCATGGTGTGTCAAAAGGGATTAATTGGACAAGCAGAAGCAAGGGAACATGCCAAGGAGACAGGCCATACCAACTTTGGAGAAGTGTGATCTATTCATGACAAGGATTGAAGCCTACTACCTCACGGATCCAGAAAGGTCTGGGTTTTCCAATAAGCTATTCGTAACCCTAAGGAACAAAGGACACAATGCTTGAACCATCCTTCTAACTTAAAACCACTAAGGCACTGAAATTCCTTGTTAAGATTAAAATTAGTGTGCAAGTTTACAGATGTATGTCTACAGCGGTGATACATGCTCTCTTTCTGCTGGGATGACAGAATAGATGAACCTTGCTACCTGCCAACACTAACCAGAAGATTGAGTTTTAGTATTATAAACTAGCACCCAGCAGCATTAACTTGTAGAAGAAAACAGCTTCATATTTTGGGTAATGCGGAAAGCCTCACCTGAGGCCACTGGACATAAACCATAGTGTCTGCAGTAACTGAATCCTTTTAAAGACTCTTGAGTTAATAATTTCTAAATTATGAATTGATTCCTCAAATGAAGATACACAGCATTGTCAACACTGATTTTATATTGCAATTTGGTGCACTTTATAAATGTGTACTTAACCAGTTATAAGTACATCACAAGCAATTTTTACAGGGATGAGTCTATTCCCTGAGAATGTTACCTAAAAACAGGAACTGATAGTGCCCAATGTAGGATTTCTTGTGTGTAAAAGTAGAATGTCTGAGGGAAAAGGTGCCTGAACAGCTTATTGAAGCTTTAAATGACCGTTGGCCTCGTATTTTGATGCAATTCATTTATTAATCATTGTCACATTGGATAAAATTTAAAATTAAGCAGGGTATATTGTTTTAATTGAAGTTTTATGAATGCTTGAATTCACAAGTTTATTGAATGCTTGAATTTTGCTTTTCTTTATAAAGATTTGGAAGGATTTAATTTTCCCACCTTTTTGTTAAAGAGTATTTCCTCCTGCTCCTAAACATCTTCATCTCAAGTGATAATGCTATGCTTTGGTTTGGTTTTTGTGAGATCTTTTGATTTTCTAAACAGTATCTAAGCCCTATCCTGCCAGTAATGGTCTTTTAATAATTTCACCTTTCTGCAAATCAACACTTTGCTTATCCACTATCTTTTACTTGGACTTTTGAAGAGTTTTGAAGTAATTGGGGTAATAATGTTGAATTCATTTCATTTCCAAAATGTGACAGTTTTTAAATCTTGCCTTACCTAAATAAGCTTCTTCCTAATATTAGACATATAGCCATTTGCTTAGCGGACTAATCCTTAAAGCAAACCCTCTAAAATTTAGCTTCACTATGAGAGCTTCCAGATAAAAGTTTTCTACCTCTTTTTGTAAATCTTCTGAAGATCAGGGATGCTAAATTATGATGCATTATGCATTGTCTCACATAATGTGAAGAGGCTTAATGTTGTGAAGTTTTGTTATATTGGTCTTATTTTTATTAAGTATCTCACTTAAAAAGCCAATGGTATACTTTAAAGCACTTATATCTCTTTCATCATATCTTCTCAACAAATGTTATAAAATTGAGATTTATCTTTAGCACTTTCCATTGGTGGGGGTGGCCATATTAAATTAGGAAACACATAAACAATTTAGGGGAAAAGAACCTTTAAGGAACAATTTTCAAAGTATGCTTGAAATCATTAGATGACATTTTTTGAGTACCTTTTGTGTAAATAACTGCTTTAGGAAAAAGTTATTATGGTCAGTATAACTTAAAAGTTTTATTTTCTGTTTTACTGAGCCTTAAAAACAGCACTTTTGAGTTTGCGATACATAATGTTTGGTAGTCATAATACGTACAAATGGATGTGATTGAAAATCTCTTGGTACTTATCTGTTCTCTGGTCCAAAAGGTTTTCATATCTCTTATTTCCCCCAGAAAATATTAAATTTAGAACTGCAAGGTAAGAGTATACCACTGGGTAACATCCATCAAATTGTTTGCCTTCCTTTCTTAGGTACTTCACCAGGCAAAACTTGACATTGCTAACTGGAATTTTAGAGAGGTATATTCATACAACAAATATTTATTGAGTAACTTATAATGTACCAGGCATCTATTTGTGTGTTTCCAAACATAAATTTCTGTCACTTTAAAATTGAGTATACCCTATATTCTATTGCTTAAACAAAGAACCTGATGTTTTATAAAATTAAACCCCTTCATTTTAAGTGTGTGTGTATGTGTGTATGTGTGTACACATTTAAGCTTATACTTTTATAGCAGGTGTCAAGAGTTTATTCAGGGGATCTTATTTTGTTCTAGTTTACCTCTTATCTAGGCTGTCCACTCACCAATTGGAAAATGATACTCAGTTAAATTACTCTCAATAGTGGCTTTTTAAAATTAATCAGCTGCTGAAATTCAGCTCTAAAACTTGAATGTTCAGATTATGGAAAATTCAAGATTGCAAATTATTTTATTTCATTATTTACTTCATATTGATTTCATTAAAAACCTAAACTTGTACTTATTCTAAACTCAATTTTGAGCCTCAGAATTTAAGGTTTTTTACTGCACTTATAAGTTCTAATTTTGAGAATTTTGAAAACCCATGGATTTAGTACTTGCAAAGAAATTTAAATTTTTTTTTTCTTAAATTTGTGCTTGAACAGAATGAAACCCCTCTCAGTTACTGTTTTTGACTGCCATACAAGGATATTTTTTTAATTAAAATGAGAATAGTTCGCATCAGTGGTAGAAGGAAGATTGGGCTTTCCCATCCCCCACTTCTTTTTGTTACTCTTCTTTCCCTTACTCTTCTTTGGTTTTAAAAATTAGATGTTAGGGCTATGAAGATGCACTTCTAGATAGAGCAATTTTAGAAGGTAAAATTATATCCTTGGGAATTTTGTAATAAGATAGCCACATGAAGATGCTAGTGTGGTACATATTCTGTTAATGGTTCGTGATTGATTTTTTAATTGTTTCCCACGAATGAAAAATGGGCACAGTCAAGTGGAGCCCTTGAAAGTTTGGCTGCTGGTCAGCTTGACCCCATTGGAAAAGACTAATATAGTAATGCCACTTGATTATTACATGAAATTCAAGTTCCCATAAAATTATAATCAGGAATGAATTAACATTGCATTATATTCTATACATGCCCCTAAGTGCCCAGGCCTAGCTTGCTTATCAAGCATATTCTTTCTATCCTATGTAGCTTTAAAACATGAATGTTGCAAGTTGCCCCTAGCTAAACATAGTTTTCTATGTCTTTTTTGAAAAAAAAAAAAATTAGAATGGGGAGTATGCAAGATTAGCAACAGAGTGATGTTTTTTCTGTACGAATCAGGTGGCCTTCCTAAACTTCCATATATTAAGATTTGTGTATTTTCATGTGTTAAAATATACATTTGTTATTATTTGCAGCACTTTAAAAAATGTGCAATAAAAGTTTACATGTTAGCCATCTCCAGGGATCTTATTGAAGACATTAAAATACATAATTCTTGAACTGCTTACAGTCAGCTCTTACCAACAATTTTTATCAGTGTATATAGTGCATCCAGTGGTACAACATTCTGCTGTTTGGTAACAGTAGCATTCAGTTCAGTAACTATTAGGAGCATGCTCTGTGCCCTAGCATTCAAAATGTTACCTATTTCTACAATGTGATTCTTTATTATTCATTGTACAGTGCAGTATTCAGATTTGTCCTTGTAGCACAAAAGATGACTGTAAGAACTTTGAAAAGATTAGATTCTTAAAACTCCTCCTTTGTTTCTAAGCAAACATTTTACAGGAGCTGATTTTTGAGTCAGAGGCCTTAAAAGTGTCAAACATAATAAGCAACATTTTTAAAAGTGCAGTGGAACACTTGATTCAAATAAGCTAGTTTATTAACTAAGATGTTTTCTTACTAAAAGTGATAGTATTTCAGCACATATCCAACTTAGAATATAAAACTTCCCTGATTGTGAGGAAGAGTTTTGTATTTTTCTTCTCCAAAAATCGGCTGGTATTTTGTTTTCAGTGCTTGGAATAATTGACTTTGAAGAGATTATTACATTGATGTTGAATTATGGGGTGCAGATTTAGGTCTTGGTTCATATGACTAAAGAAGATTGCTCACCCTCCCATGCTGTTTTAGAGTGAAGGAAGACAGGGGCAGACAATCAAGTACACTGAAACGGAAGAGAGCCTCAAATGGATACATTCCTACTCCTGAATATGCTTTTTGGAAAATTTTTCAAGCAATGCTTTTGTGTCACCTTTAACCTTTCTCCCTCATTTCTTGGCATAGAATGTGGCAGGGTCATAACTGAAAAGCTAGTCATTCAAGTATAAAAATATGAATATAAGCATTTTGGTTTGATGCCTTTTTATACTTGTTTGTAAAAATACAAACCTAAAACTAGGAGTTGAGGGATAGTGAAGATAAGATTTGGGTAAGTTGTAGGCTGAAAAAAAAAGGTTAACCTAAAAAAGCTTTAGAATTTCTAAGCTTACATAAGCCTACTTTGTAACTAATATATAGGCTATGTGGTCATTTGTAGCCCGTAAGTTACTTAAAAGGACCAGAGCACCCAATTCCTGACAGTTTTCCAGTTTACCTTGGTGCCATTCGGGACTCAAATTGTTTACAGGAAATATAATTTCCATAGCAACATAATTCTTCCTTTAAAAAGGTATTGAATTCAGCTTAATATACAACTTAAATATGTATAGCTTGTCAAGCAGTATATACTTTTTGTATTAATACAATAGAGGAAATACCAGAAGCAAAAAGAAAACAACACGACCTAGAGCTTTAGATCATGACTTGAAAACGTAATAGAAGATTGAAACAACAAAATTCTGTTTTTCTCGTTTTAAGAAAATATTTTTCTAAATGAAAATGGACAGTGTGTTTTCGTTTTTAAAGTGTTCTTTTGTCTATTTGCCAGCATTTTTTTTCAAAGTTAATGCACTGCTGCTACCTGGGAGATGTCCAGTGTTATTTTGTACAACTCATGTGATATTGCCATTATCATTAAGATGCACTGATTTTATTTGAGGTGTGTGATTTTAAATATACAAATGCTGTATGAAATGACTTGTTTTAAAAGAATAAATGAAGTGAAAATATTGTTGCCGGAGCATATTTTGGGGTGAGGGTAGAGGGTTACTGAACAGCTGCTACACTCAAGTTACATAGTATTTATTATCAAAAGCTAATTGACCACTGCTTTGACTTGTGTTCCAGAATCTGCCAAATCGCATCGGAGGTAGAGTCTTAATGATTTTGACTGGAAAAACTACAATGCTTCATTTTAACACCAGAGGGCATTTGAAATTTCTCTTCCTTGACTCCACATTTGGAAGGCTGAGTGTTCCCTTTAGTTTCTAATCGAGAGCTGTGTGAACTTAGATCTGTTTGGAAACTGCAACATGTCTCCAGGAGAATTGACTCAATCTTTGACAATATTGACATTTAAATATTTATTTGACACAACACTGGAGTTACTAGACTTGGCTAGTTTAGGCTGAACTGCTTATCCTTTCATTCTCATTGGAAGCTTGAAATTTATGAAAAGGGAACCATAATATAAGTAATTGATTTGAACACCAGGACGAAATTATCTTTGGGGTCAGCATAAATCCAGCATAAGAATAAGTCAAGCTGAACCCATATTGAAAGGTCTGTAAGGTTGCGCTCAGTTCCAGGAGCAAGCCCAGGCCTTTCCCCTCCCCCTCCCGCCAGGCGCGTCTTCCAAGCCTTTTTTTAAATAAAAAGGCCGTAAGGAATCTCATGGTCCCTGTGGTGATAACAGGTTGAACAATTAATTGGACCCAAAGTGTGTTCATCATGTTACCCAGGAACTTGTTAGAAATGCAAATTCTCAGAAGTCACATATAAATGAGGTCAGCAATCCTTTAACAAGGCTTCCAGATGATTCTGATGCATGATAAAGTTTGTGCGACCATGGTTGTTTAAATCTGTCAACACGGAGAGCACTCGGATGGCTTACATCAGTCCTATGTCCTTGGACTCATTTTTTGCACTAAAGACAGTTTGAAATTTACAAATAATATGAATCCAGAGACTACTGATAATACAATGAATGAAAATTTAAAAATCTCAGCAGGTTGAAAACGGTAAGATTGAGTACTCAAATGTGTGGTCCTGCCATTCAGTTCTAAATCTATTGTGAGCCCAGCATGGGAAAAACCTGGCTGTATAGTAGATTTGTCAAAGAAACAGCAGTAGTAGTACTTAACTGTAATTCTGATCCCAACAGGGTGATATGACTTAGACTGCAGAAATAATTGCATTTTAACAGTACAGCAGAGGCTGCAAATCAGGACTTACATATTTGGTAGTATATCCTGTGATTATAGCACTACACCTAAAGTGAGAAATTCAGGAATAGAAAACTGAGCATCTCAAATACTTTTTCTATTTCAAGTATTTGTTCTGACTTGGATTGTCTTTGTCACTTGTGTTTCTAGATTCTGAAGGTCTTTATCAGGTGAAATAAATGCCAGTTTATTATGAACTTATTTCCCTAAACTCACAAACTTTTATGATTTCCCTGTGGGTGTGTCTTTTTTTCTAATCAAGAATTCTCTTTGCTTTAGTAGCTGCCTCTCCCTGAACTGCTTCTCTGCCTTTCTGTACTTCTAAAGTTCCTTCTGTACACCACAAAGACTTTTCTGATCTGACTGCCATGGCATTGATCTGTATTCAAATGAAGGGCTTCATTATTGAATCTTAAGTTAAAGCAGGTGTCACAGTGACCATCTTCTAAAACCCTAAAGGTGGTCCACTTAAATAACTGCAGTAGACTGAAAGCTATTTGCAATTAAATCTTACTCAGGTGGCAATTTCATAATGCTGACATTAAAAATAAAATATAGACTATATTATTTCTGATAACCAACTTAAGTTTATGATAAAATAGAGTATTTAGACATTATCATAACTTAGTAAGTCCAACACAGCTAGTCCCCTCCCCAGTGTTGAGAGAGTTCATGCTCACGTCTGGGGTACAACTGTTAAGGTACCAACCCACAGTGAATGTGGTTCACTAGGTCACATCCATTGGTGGATCCTGGAATTCAATCCCTGATACCCTGCTTCTGTAAAGCTGTCAGAAGCACCCTTCAGGATCTTAACCACCCAGTCTGGAATACAAGAATGTCTCCAGGCAAAAGGGGACCCCAAATGTTCAACCTACCTATATCTTCATTCTGATAAACTTCTTTACTGCATATCTGGCTCTCCACTGCTTCAGTGAAAAGTGTGTGTCTGAATTACCTGGTCCAACATTACTGGAACTGGATGTCCTCACCAATGCCTTATGGTAATCAAGAAACAACTACTATAAAATTTGTTAAAAAGATGTAAACTTAGAAATGGAAATATCGTCTCTGAAACAAATTATTTAATAATTTAATTTTCTATCAACGGGGGAATGGAAGATAATAAGAATTAGTCAGTGTTTGTTTAGAATTGTCCAGAAGAAGGACTTTATCACATAACCATGAATATTTATAGCACAGTTTATTTCAATCCTGTTGGATATTTATATTGAATTAAATAGAAAAATGTGTCCTTTATCATGGAATAAGAATCACCTTTTAGAGTCTATGATGTGGGATAGTTCAAAAAATTATCCATCCTGATTGTGATTAATCTTTCTCTTTTGAATAATTTTTCCAGAGCTTGAACATTACCGAGTAGACTAATCAAATCAAGTGTATAAACCTACAAAACTAAGGAAAAGACTGAATTATGCTGGCCTTCTGCCGAAGTGACCCTTCTCATTAGATACATCCTTTAACATCCAGCCTTATTTTTATTCCTCTTACTAACAATGAAGACTTAGAAAATGATCTTGAATTTGGCTAAAAGCAGCTAAAATCATATCTCAGATAAACTGTCAAGCAGTTTTCTTTAACAAACCCTTATTGAGCTATTTATTGTAAGATACAGTATCAAATACCTCAGGATTGCAAGGATAGTCACTCAATAAGCATTGTTGAATGTTAATGTTCAACATTAACATTCTGCCTTAGGTGGCCTTAGGTGCTGGGTATACACTGTGGGAACACAATTTTATAAAAATAGAAATATAGGTGACATGAAGAGAATAAGGGGGTAGGAGAGTCCATAAAAGAGGCTTTTTTTGGAAAAGCCTCTTTTGAGAAAGTGACATTTAAGCTGAAATCTGAAACATAAAAAGGAATCAGTCCATTGAAGAATAAGAAGAGCATTTTAGGTAGGGAGTATAGCATTTGAAGACACTATGTTGCAAGAAAAAATGAAATATTTTCCAGGCCAGTCTGGCCATTCTGTAGTAAACAAGGAAAAAGAGATATGAGATGAAGTTTAGAAGTAAGAAAGGTTCCAGATTTGCAGCATCTACAAGCTATATTAGGCACTTATTCTAATTCACATTTATCACATTTTATTTGTTCGTTTATATATATTTGTGTCCCTAAATAGTTTGTCCATGAGAGCAGAAACCATTTCTTTCTTATTACCATTTTATTACCAGCACCTAACAAAGTACTGGACACCTAGTAGACATTCAATATATATTTGAATGAATGAACATATAAACAAAGTCAGTGTGTAATTTAGGAATAAAGTTATCCTGAGATCATTGGGAGGATATGAAAGCATTTTAAGGAAAACATCAGACATATTTTTCCAAGTTATCTAAACTATTCTGTAGGGAATGCACTAATAGGGACAAGAGTGAAAATGGAGGACCGGTTAGGAGGAGGGTGCTGCAATACTCTGTAAGTAAAGATGGTAGTAATAATAATAGCATTTGTTGAGTGCTTACAAGGTACTGAGCATTTTTCATGTATTATATAATCTTCATAATAACTTTATGAGACATTCATTATTATCATCTCTATTTTGTAGATATGGTTCCTGAGGATTAGGAAGTTTATAACTTCCTCAAGGATGAAGCACTAATAAGTAGATGATGGCTTGGACTAGGTAAATGTCAAGAGAAGATGATAGATTTAAGATATATTTTGGAGATAGTATCTCCAGGCCATGGTGACATTGAGGAGTAATAGAGAGGGAAGCTTCCGGAATATCAGGGTTTTTGCTTAAGCAACGGGTGGATGAAAGTGGCCATTATTGACCCATGGAAGATGGAAGGAGAGAATATTTGGAAAGGATAGAGAAAATAAGAGTTTGGACATATGTTTGAGATGTTTTTAAATCATCTAAAAAAAGACGTCATGGAGGCATCTACAGGTCTAAAGTTGAAAATGTCTTAAGATCTCAATTTCGGACTTGTTGACCTATAAATAGTTAAAAGTTATATGAATGGAAGAGACCAACGAGAGAGTATATAATGAAAGGGAGCCAACCTCAAGGCTTCCAATATTTAGAAGTCAGGTAAAGGGAAAAGAGCCAGCATTTTGGAGGCAGTTAAAGAAGAAAGAACCACCAAAGATAAATGAGAGTTCAGAAGAGTTTAGAGATACATAAAAACTTCATGTCATGAAATCCAAGAGAAAATAGTTGTTTAAGAAACTGTGTCCAATTATGTTGGATGTTATAAAAAAATCAAATGAGAGGAGGATTGGAAGAGTTTATAGAATTTGGCAATCTGGAGCTGATGGACAAACTTAAGTTTTTCAAGGGTAGTAGAAAAGCCAGATCGCCTGACCAGGCAGTGGCACAGTGGATAGAGCATTGGACTGGGATGCGAAAGGACCCAGGTTCGAGACCCCGAGCTCATCAGCTTGAGCACGGGCTCATCTGGTTTGAACAAAGCTCGCCAGCTTGGACCCAAGGTCGCTGGCTCAAGCAAGGGGTTACTCGGTCTCTAAAGGCTCACGGTCAAGACACATATGAGAAAGCAATCAATGAACAACCAAGGTGTCGCAACGAAAAACTGATGATTGATGCTTCTCATCTCTCTCCATTCCTGTCTGTCTGTCCCTATCTATCCCCCTCTCTGACTCTCTGTCTCTGTAAAAAAAAAAAAAAAAAAAAAAGAAAGAAAGAAAAATAAGCCAGATGAATGTGGGTTGAAGTAAATAGGGTTAAAGATAGTAGGTTGAACATATACATTGATCTCCACACTCCCAAGCTGCAATAGAATAATAGAAATGGGATTTTGAAATGCATAAACTCTAAAGGACAAAGAGATGGTGAGGTAAATAATAGCAACAAAATTTTGGAAGCTAGCCAGCAGTTGGATGAATGGTAACTGACCTAATAGATTTGAAAAAGCTGAATCCTAAGCCAGAAACCCTGTTTTTTACATGAATCCTCCCCCAAATTCAGGCATTGGTGATATGAGTAGCTCTGGAAACAGGGCTGGGAAAAATCAGAAGGATGGGTACAGGGTCTGGTTAAGAAGTAAGCCTCCCCCTCTTCCACTCTGGGTATCTAAGAACTTGCTATATTCCCTCTCAGGAGAGGGTAAAACAGAGGCTCTCTGTATTAAATATAAGGGAAGGAAGTACTATTTTATATGCCAGATGTTGAGAACATCAACCTTCTCATACTAGACTCCAAGAATGCTAGCTGCCAGAATTATGTCCTTTGGGCAGAATTTTGGAATGCTGTTCTCTGGGAGTTTTCTCTGAGGATTCCAACCAGGCCAACGAAAAAAGCTAAAGATGTTGACACTAAGATTTTCCAGACAAATGGTCCAACAAGATCACTCTACAGTGAAATCCACAATCAACCAGCCCCATTATTTTAGTGGAAAGGTCCAAATGATGATGTAAGACAGAGGATTGCAGGATAGAGTTCATGAGATAGGCCCAGAGCACGTGTGGGTGATGGGGATACAGGAAAAACATTTTTTTTGTACCAAAAAAGGAAGAAAATGGATGCAAAGGATAAGTTTGGGGATACGGTGGTGGAAAGATGGAGTTATTGCCTCATAGCTCCTGTTTTTCTTACTGAGTTTTTCTAATTCTGCGGTAAAGTCATCCAAAATTAAGGGAGAAAAAGGGGGGTGGAAGGTTATTATTGGGGGTTGTTATTCATGAATTTATAGTGGTGCCAATCTGCTTGTTGTATGATCAACAAGAAACATTAGTGGTTTGAAGGAATCCAATGATAACAAACCAAAAGTAAGAGCAGGAAATGCTAGCATGTGGAGTAGAAGGTTAAAGCTGACATTGTGAGAACCTGGACACTAACAGCTAGGAGAAAGGTGGTTATAGTCTAACCAATCTCTTGCTTATAACTATTGTCATAAGTGTGTAGTCCGTGGCTATGTCTACTGCTAACAATGAATAAAATGTATATTAATAAATTATAGAATATTTAATGTAAATTCTGTGGAGAATGTTCCAAGAAATAACAAGCTTGAGAAGCAAAATAAATTTTTAAATTTGAAGTTTCAACAAATGTTCTGTGTGGAACTGTTAGGAGCTTGGCAGGAGATCCAAATATTATCCAGTAATGTTCTCTGGAATTTTTCAGTATTGAATATTTCCAGTATTGACTACTGCTGAACCTAATATTTCTTATTTATTAAATAATTTGAGATACCCATAATAATAAGTAAATAACTTATAGAATGTAAGAAGCACTTTAAAAGAAAGAAAAGAGGTCAGCCCTTTGCCAGATGTTTTAAACCGTTGCAATATAGTGTCATCAGCGGGGGGCCTTCATAGTGTCTCAGACTCAGGTATATGGCATGACATCAAAAGGTCAAAAACTTCTGAAAACAGTGCTGATGAGCCGATACTTATTACTTCTAAGAGCAATTTACAGTTTAATAGTATGTCAAAAGATAAGATTAAGGAAAGAAACAATAAGCAACATTGTAGCAGTAGATAGATTATCTACTAACATGATCTAAAATATGAATTTTTAGGCCAATTTTCTTAAGTAAAGGACTTCAATTTCCAGAAAGTTCATAATCAGTCTTTTCATTAATATATAACTAACATAGAATAAAAGAGTTATTTATAGAAAAATCTGATGCCCTTCACAAACTCAAATTTTACAAGGAGAGAAAGAGGACAATTACATCCTAGTTAGATCTAGAGAGCTATACATTGTGCTAAGAGATTATAGTGAAGCAGCACCTAACATCCTATTCCAAAAGAAGGTGGTGCTTGAGCTGAGCCTTGAAGGAAGGATAAGACTAAGCCAGGAGAATAGAGTTGAACATGCATGATCACTATCTCTAAGAAACTCTGGGTGCCTGCTATGGTCATGGTATTGGGCTTGCTATAATATGCTGGGTATGTTTCTGAGCATATTACTCATATATTGAGGGGAGGGAGGGTTTTATTCTTCAGGTAGCAAGAACTTTCTTTTTTATTTATTATTTATTTTTTACATTTTTTTCATGAGAAGGGAGGAGGCAGAGAGACAGACTCCTGCATGTGCCCTGATTGGGATCCACCTGGCAAGAGCCTATGGGGCAATGCTCTGCCCATCTAGAAACAGGTCCAAGCAAAGGGTACAGTATGTGCAAAGGCCCAGAAGCATAAAAACATGGTAGTTTCAAAAATATGTGACTGTAGTCAAGAATATGGATGAATACAGTGGTCCCTCATCTATTGCAGGGGTTAGGTTCCAGAATCCCCCTCCCCCGCCATAGATGAAAATCTGCAAAGTTGTGACCTTATATTTATTTTATTATTTATATATATTTTAAGGCTTTATAAATCCTCCCCACACTCTTATAAACCTTCCCCACACTGTTATTAACCTTTCCCACATTCTTATAAACATTTCCTATGCTCTTAAACACTTTCTAAATAGTTAAAATAATAAATATATAAAAAATTCCTATATACCACAAAATCCCACGATATAGCAAAAGATTCGCAATATAAAAATTATTTACATACAATTTAAAAATCTGTAATACAGTGAAACCGCAAAAAAGTGAAATGCAACATGGTGAGGGATGACTGTATGTGATAGAAGATGCCAGCTCATGAAGGTCTTTTATGTCATATAGGGACTTAGAATTTCATGTTGTGTGAAAATACATCAAAGAATTTTGACAGGAATGAAACTCAGATGTGCATCTACAAAATGGAAACAAGGAATTTCTGTAGTCTATCTTTAATGGCCCATAATCTTACATATAGTGAAGTCCTGAAGCAGAATAGGGAGGATGAGGAGGTGTGAGAGCAATCTCACAGGAGATCCGGGAGGACTGCTGTGGAGTATTGCATCTGGGTGAGAGCAGGTCTGCTGATGTTATTAGCGGGCCTGTGAATAGAAGAGAGAGGACAGGTTTGAGCAGCAGGGGCAGCATGAGGTCAATTTTGAACGTGTTAAGATTCGGTGTTTCTTACAAAACTCTTTGATGCTAATAGATGACTTCAGTCCTCAAACTTTCATTAGCACTGGGAAGAAAAGAACTGAAACTTCTAAATGTCCATGATAGGTGGGCAAAAGTCACACTACTCTCAAAAAAGGAAAACAAGCTGCTCCTAGGAACTGCTTAATGATTAAGCAATTTCAGAACTCCTTTATCCAAATCCACTTAATTACACCCTTTAGTTTCCATCTAATTATTTTAGGCTTAACACTAAAATCACTTTGGTGAGAATGTGGTGACCTAATTCATGTCTTAATCTGGCCTATCAATTCCCAATTCTAATCACTCTTATCCTTCCTTAGCTGTTTTCTCTTTAAAGAAAGCTCTTGCGGCCCTGGCCGGTTGGCTCAGTGATGGAGTGTTCGCCTGGTATGTGGATGACCCAGATTTGATTCCTGGTCAGGGCACACAGATAGGTGACCCTCTGCTTCTCCACCCCTCCCCCTCTCCTTTCTCTCTCTTTCTCTTCTCCCCCTCCTGCAGCCATGGCTTGGTTGGAGCAAGTTGCCCCTAGGCACTGAGGTTGGCTCCACAGCCTGCCTCAGGCACTAAAATAGCTTGGTTGCTGAGCAATGGAGCAACGGCCCCAGATGGGCAGAGCATTGCCCCATAGGCTCTTGCCAGGTGGATCCCAATCAGGGCACATGCAGGAGTCTGTCTCTCTGCCTCCTCCCTTCTCATGAAAAAAATGTAAAAAATAAATAATAAATAAAAAAGAAAGTTCTTGCTACCTGAAGAGTAAAACCCTCCCTCCCCTCAATATATGAGTAATATGCTCAGAAACATACCCAGCATATTATAGCAAGCCCAATACCATGACCATAGCAGGCACCCAGAGTTTCTTAGAGATAGTGATCATGCATGTTCAAAGTATTTTCCTTTAAAGAGGGAAAGAAGAAAGACACTGATAGAATGTAACCATAATATGAATGAATAAGTATCATAAATGATTAGAATGGAGATCTACAACTATTTTTGCAGATAGTTCAACTTTATAAGGTGTCCAAACAGAAAAGATTGACCAATGACTGACTGTGATATATTTTGGTTTTCAAGTTGTATGTGTGTGTGTGTGTCTGTGTGTGTAGAAGTGTGCTGAATATGAGAAGTTTAATGCCCCATAGGGAGGTTGCACTGAGAAAGGAAATAGTAAGCTAGTCTCCAACAGTCACGGAGATGACTGCACCACAACATGCCGGGATAGAGAAGAAGTGAGGACACATGAGTCAGGTGAGCTGGACTGTAATTAAATTGCACAGAATCAGGTCATCAAACAGGAATTCGTGCACAAAGAGCAATGACACACGCTCCTCCTCAAAAATGACCTACATCAACCAGGGAGCCTGGGTCTTTCATGTATTTCTGATTTTAGAAGTCCTCTCCTCCCCCTAGTCCAGGCCTCCTTCCCAATTCTCTTGGAAACTTAAGAGAGTGTATTTTTCCCCCAAAGCAAAGCAAAAGCCAGAGAGAGTCCAGGGTAAAACATTTAAAGACATGGAGAATAAAAAAACACAAAATTTATGGTACTGATTTATTTCAGGGGAGTGTGTTTCGAGGAGGCAAGAGAAGAGGGAGGGGTGAGCTTGTAGTGTCAACTATAATGTTCATGTTTTATTTCTTGACCTAGGTGTTAGGTACAGTAGTGTTTGTCAAGCCAGGTAACTAATATAATAATTCTCAAAAAGAGATGTCTAAAAGGAAAGAGAAACAGGGAAATCCTTTTGCCTATGTTCCTACTTCTACCTGGTAAAAGACAGGAACTCTGAATTCTCCGAATTTTATTATAAATTAAAAATTGTGTCTGTTCACAAAGAAGACTATGCCTACTATCATCTTTGAGGTTAGTGCTCCAAGTCTATTTATTTATGTATTTGTTTATTTATTTTATTTTAGCAAATGTTCAAATTACACACCTATAAAGATGAATCAACTTTAATGATTTTTATTCATCCATGGGTGTTAACTCTAGTTGCAATGAACTCCTGATTAGGAGATGCCCTTCCTGTTTTGTTAGTATTATGACATCATACATGTTTGAATGACACATCAGGAAGAGAGGTCATTATCTTCAAATGGTCAGTCAACTCTGTTATCCATACATTGCTGATAGGGTACTGGTTTTTCCCAGCCTTGCTCACACCTCCTCCCTCCTCACTAGTCCTACCCCACCTCTTTCCTTGGCCCCTGAATCACTGCACTTATTCCTGCCCAACTCTGATCATAGAAAGAGAAAAGATGAAAACCATGTGTCATCTTGTTATAAAAGATATGAATAGCTACAATACAGAAATGAGACGAGAAAGGATGACTCTAATGGCTAGAATTAGACCTGCAAATTATCGGTGTGGTTCATGTTTCCTACTTATGATTTTCTCCTAAATAGAGGATGACTGGCCTCATAATGATAGATGGCAAGTTTGATGTCCTAGTGCCTGAGTGGAAAGCTCTGCCACCTCCTAGCTACGTGATCTTGGACAAGTTATCTAACCTCCCTGTAAAATTTAGGCATTAGCAGTGTCTACCACTTGAAGTTGAAATAAAGATGAAATGAAATGATGAATGAAAATGCTTAGCACAACACAATACGTAGTATACAGCAAGAGCTTAATAAATGTTGGCAATTATTATGTGCATTAATTTTCATTTTTCTTCCTGCCCTTTGATATCGAGGATAAACTATATCCAGGAAAAGTTAACTTTCAGGCCAAAGTCATATACGGTAAAAGTGGCATCTGTACCCACAGGGAGATTTCTTTTTGAAAGCTTTGGATTCTTTCACCTACTCTCTCTCCCTACTCTCTTCCAGTTAACCACAGGTGCCAAGAACCCGCCACGGAAGCAGACAGGAGTTGCTAAACTGGTTGGTTGCTTATTTTGCTTTATTTAGTAATATTTATTGCTACCTTCCGTGAACAACTAAGAGACCAGAGACCCAAATGACAGTGAGCATGCTTCCTCCTCCAAGGATGTCCAGTTGCTTTTCATCAGGGACCTCTTGAGGGAGAAAACAGTTTCACTTCCCCCACAAATAAATGAGGCCAGGAAGGTTGTTGGTACACTGTGGGGGGTAAAGGTGTGTCAGCTCAGGCGTCC
The DNA here is from genome assembly GCF_036850995.1 of Saccopteryx leptura. Lineage (NCBI taxonomy): Eukaryota > Metazoa > Chordata > Mammalia > Chiroptera > Emballonuridae > Saccopteryx > Saccopteryx leptura. Next base: position 276,611,527 of record NC_089504.1, read on the forward strand.
CCTCTCTTAGACATTTTCTTCAGCAGCCCTGCGTGGAGCCTGAAGCATTACGAGCTGGCAGGAAAAGGCTTGAGGATAAAAGTGATTCTGAAAGATCAGAAAAGCCATTAACCAAACGGGCCACAGAGAATTTTAACTTGGAGAATTCAGAGGAATACTTAGTTCCAACTGGAAGAAGGCAGCTCTAGATGAAAAACCTACTTTCAAAAAGACATGCAAAAAAGCATACTGTCCAGTGGACTATGTTTCTCTATATGAAAATTAAAAAAAATGTTTTAGGGGGGCTACTCCCTCCCTGCCAACTCTCCTTTTCTAGTCTCAGCCCAAACCAGTCCCCCCTCCTTCCAGCCCTCCTTTTTTTCAAGGGCTCTTTATTGGCTCTAAATGGGGGAAGGGATGGCAAGAGATGATTGGCTAAGTGAGAGCAGCACCTCCCTGCCCATTCTCCTCCCACGTCCTCCCTGGAGAAACAGCTGGAATGAGAAGTAGGGAGGGAAGGCTGGGATTGGCTGAGAGTCAGTGGTAGGGTGGGGTGAGCCAACACAGATGAAGCATTTACCTGTCCAGGTAAATCAGGAAGAGGTCTAAAGAAGAAAACAGTAGGAGACAGGGGAAGCAGTCTCTGTCTTATCTCTGCCCTTTGAAATATAAGGGTATTTCTTTCTTCTCTTCAGATCCCTACACAGTGAAGGTGAGTTACTCTCTAATTATTGCTTATTCTGTAGCCAGGTGGCGTGGGGTGCTTTATGGGAATTCAAAGCCACAGGGTTATGGGGAGCTCTGTACACCCCAGCTAGGGACTTCCCTCTCTGTTCCTCAACTATCTGAGGCCAGTCGGAGATCAGAGGAGGTTGTATTGAAGTGCTTTTGTGGAGACCAGGGCTGGAATGCATTTTTTTCCCCATCAGTCTATTTAGTTGTATAAGTATATTATGCTGACAAGAAAGGGGTGGGGGAATGGGTTTGGTTTGGAAATTTCCATCTCTGAGCAATTCAAATTGAGTTGTGACTTTGGAAGAAAATAGTGGAGTAGAGAAGTCAAAATGAGGTTCACCCAGGAGAGAAAAGTGGTTTTCCATTGCAGTTCTAACCAGAAATTCTCCCATGGCCTTGTCAACTCATATTCTATCTTTATTTAAATAAAGGGTGCAGCGCGTGTGTACTCAATAAGGGCAATGTGATAATGGAGCTGCCTGTGGACAGGTGCTTAAGGTGCGAGCTCTGCTAGGCTGTTTGTAAGGGGGTGTGAGGTTTGGTTACATTGGGAAAACTCCAGCTCAGGCTCCCAGCTCATCTCTGGAAAACCCTTGAATAATTTAATTGCAGATTCCAGTTTATTTGGGTTCAACTCAATTAATTTTATGACTTTACCTGTTAATAGACACAGGACTGGCAAACAGAAAGCTACTGGGCCGTGCTGGGGCCTCACCCACATTCCTATTTCACAGTAGCGTGTCAACTCTGGTAGAAGTTCTGAGTGGGGTTCAGGACAAAGTAGTGTGGCAGTGTCCACAGAGAGGGGAACCAGACCAGCACGGTGGTTTTGTTTATTTCTCTTCTGGTGTCCCAGTTGGCAATATGTTGGGCAGGGTTACCTACACCAGGAAGTGGGATGTAGAAGTCAAGTCAGAATAGTAAGTCAGCTCTCTCCATCATCCACCTTGGGGGCTGACACTTTGGTCTGTATCTGCCTCTTTTCCTCCTTTCTCCTGCTGCAGGAAAGAGGGAAGCGGGAAGACCCCAGCGCCGGGCTCCCAGGGCCTAGAACGCACGAACTCTGAGTGAAAATGCAGTTCTGGGTTTCAAGTCCTAGCAAGGACAGCTTTAGGCATTAGCTTAGTCCACACCACAGAACCGGCCCACCAAACTCAGGGCTGCTGCAGTAGGTGGCGAACTTGTCAGCAATAACTATAGCCTGCAGTATCAAAAAAGCTCTTGTGCAGAGAGTATTTCTACCGAGCCCTTCTCTCAAAGGCAGTGGTGGAAAGGGATAGTATATCATTGCCTTAACACACAGCAACATGCACCGTGCAGCTTGTAGTCTAACTTCTGGGATGTTTTCCAGCCTGAGGCACAGTGTTGGGTAGTCAGCAAAAAGCAGACACCTGGTCGGCAGAGGAATAGGCACCTACTTGTCTACTGGAGAGGGAAGCTGAGCTCCTGGAGGATATGGGGGTGGGCTCATAGGAGGAGTCTAGTTAGAAGGTACAGAGAAACCAAGGTAGAATGGGGCTGAAGCCTTCTCACCACCCCACCCTCTTCAGATACCAGAATTCCACATGTTATTTATTTACTCTCTTCCAAGGCTTGGCTGGCTTCAGTGGAGTAGTTAATATTTAATGTGTGACTGGGCCCGACTATAGGCTGTCCGCAAAATTTCTTAACCCATTCCCTCCTCCCAACAAGTCCCCCGAAGAGGTCAAGGGTTAAAAGATACCAAAACACCTGAGTGTTTTGCTTTTTTCTCAGGCTTCTTATCAGGTGGACATACCTCAGGTTTCGATAGTTGCCCTGAAATAGTCCCCAAGTTTCAAGGTTGTAAAGTTGGTGGGAGGAAATGCAGCATCCAGACCAGGCCAAATGCAGGGAGGTGGAAGTGGGGAGAGGAGGCTTCGTGGTCAGACTGGTGGGGAGGGGAGTGGGGAGAGGAGGCTTTGCTGGTCAGACTCTGCATCAGAAAACAAGGTGTGGTGACAAGGTGCAAGTGCATTAAGGCTCATTCAGCTGAAGTTTCAGGTGCAGAGTCATCGCTACTGTGGTTATGTAGCGCCCGATGATAAGATCCTCAGTGGAATTTGGGGTAATTTCTTTGCTCTGGAAATGTCTGTTGTTGAGGCAAACCCTGGTGGAAGCATAAAGCTGAACTAGATGAACTAAATAATGTGCAGGGTTTACGGTGTGAGATAGGGGAAGGGGACTGTAGGGCTTTTAGCATTTAGTCAGGGTGGCCAATGACCCTTCTTTTGGTAAGTGGCCCTCTTGCATCGGGACAGTCTGAGATGCTCTCTGGAGGGCCAGGGGCCACAGGCTGCCCTGTATGTGCAGTTACAGGTCATCCCTTACTCCCCTTAGGGAGGGGAGTCAGGGAGCACTCCATCTTTCCCATCTGTCACATAAAAATGTCACATCCTGCCTGAGTTGTCAGGTTGTTTTGAAGATCTAATTAGCATATCTAAAGCATGTTGTAAGCTGTACCAGATATGTTTTTTAAAGGAGTGCTATTTGCATTGTTTCTATCTCCCCCAGCTGCTTCAGGCAATCCTGGTTCCCAAATGAGAGTGTGATAGGCACCCAGGGAGGAAGGGTGGGCTAGCAAACTACTGTAAAGGCTGAAGTGTACTTAGAAGAACACGAGTAGTAATTTTCTCTGAAAGGAAGAGACAGCATCTTCTCACCCATTCACAGAGAATATTATATTAATTACAGTAGCCACTTTTAATATTTACTGCCTCAATTTAATAGATAAGAAAACTGGAACCAAAAACTAGGCCCTGGGATCTACACTGACTGCTTGGAAACAGTGCGTGCCCCATGCCTATTAGTTTAACTTTAACTGGAAGCATGGCCCAAATTCCACTGAGCCATATCTTCTCTGGGAAATAAAATCTTTTAGAAGGAACTTTCAGTAATAAGGTAGAAGCCAAAAAAAGTGGTCTTCCAATAGCTCCACTCAACAAACACTAAAATGGATGACAAGTTATTCATCTAGCATTTTTTGAGCACCTTCTGTGTGCCTAGGTTTGTGAGAGATCGGTCCCCATTGTTGTAATGGCCTCAATGCCATGGAACGTCCAGAATGAGTTAGAACTCTTTGAACTTAGACAGTCATCAGGGGAGCGGATAGCTGAGATGACTGAACTTCATTTCACATGACTTCTCCTGTTTCTGTTTCTTTGTGGTTCTGGATATTGAGGAACTAACTTCATGAAGGAACCCTAAGAGCTATCTTACCCAATGATTACTTATCATCGGGTGTCTTTGGCGTCTCCGTCTCTTCTGGTCCTCTCTTTATCTCCCGAGAGGCTCTGGACCCTCACAAATTACATGTGTCATTAGAGATCTTCCCTCTTCATTCACCATTACCCTGTCCCTCTCTACCTGCCCCATTTGAGGGCCTCCTACTAAGCAGGAGAGAGCTCTGTGAGGCCTTGTACTTGTCATCTCTATGGAGCTGGCAGGCTGACTCACATAGCAAACTTGGCTTTGACATTGGGAGCAGTTATTGGGAAAGGGACAACCAGCCCTGGAATCTAAACCCCAAGTCCCAAGATCTCAAATAGAACACATTTTACTTAATGTTGGAAGGGTGGGAAAGGTGGTAGAAAATAAAGTCATGGGAGAACATGGATTCAGAATCAGACTGTATTCTATATTCTGTAGTCTACCTCCCCCCCAACCCTCTATTTGGCCTGTCTTTTAATCTTTATTCTTTTAGAATTTCATTTTCCTATAGATGAGTTACCTTGGCATTTCCAACTCTGATGGAGTGTTTCCCACAAAAAGGCATGTGAAAATCTTTGTGATTTTCAGAAGGAAGATGGCACTGCAATCCTTTGCTATTACTATTAATACAATGAGCTTGAGGTTTTTTTTCTAGGAGTTGGAGTTGGGAGGACACGATATAGGGCATTTCTCTTGTTCATTTGACACAGGTTAGGCAATTTCATTGGAGTAAGACCAACAACAGAGGGAATGGTGCACAAGAGGGAAATTGGTTTTGTGCTGACCACTGTAGGTGCTATGCACGTGTGTCCTAGGCTAGGGAGGTATTGCTGGCTATGTTGGTGGCTGCCGTGATATTGGTGATGTTGACTATGATAGTAGCTAACAATTGGGTCATGGACTTCGCAAGAGTTGTACATAGAATATTTTATTGTATCTTCAAAACAACCCTCCCTATGAAACAGGTACTATTACAGGCCCTAAGTCTCCTTTCAAGCCTGTAGTCTCTCATTTAATATAAACCCTTCTTTTCTAAACTCTTGTTTCCCTTCAGTTTATTTTGATTCCCAGAGAGATTTTGTTTTTCTTTCTTATTATAAGAACAGTAGTAGTTAGTTATTCATTACGTGCTTGAATATTTACTACCAGCTAAACTGTGCTATCTTATTTAATCCTTACACTAAACTTATTTAATGAGGAAAAACAAACTCAAAGTGTAATTTGCCTCATCACATAACTGTAAATGGCTAAACTTGAACCCAGATCGAACTACCTCCAAAATCCAAGTTATTAACCCCTGTAACATTTGTTGTTTATAGTAATGAGAATGTAGGGTAAGCTCCCTAGTTCAGAGAAAAAGGTGACTAAAGAAAGTGATGGAATTTCCTTTCTGTGCTTCTCCACCACCTAAGTCCGTCCTTTTGCATGTATGTGAGCCAGCTTATGTGTTCTTCCATGCAGGCTGGGGGTTTGGGTTTGGGTAATGGCTGTCCACGGCCCCCTCCAGCTCTCTGCTTGCTTGGTGTCCCTGCCGCCATGCTGCTCCAGGGCCTGGGCAGAGCCTTGCCAGAGCCAAGGCTTGGCTCACACATGGCTTTGATTCTTTTCTTTTCAGGCCCAGCTTGGGACATTCTTCGCTTCCCTTCACTTCCCCTCTGGGAGCCCCTTTCACCGTCCCTGCAGCTTGCTTCTGGCAATGCCCGAGAGGGAGCTGTGGCCAGAGGGGCCTGGCTCAGAACCCGTGACCCGCGTCGGCAGCTGGAACAGCATGACGAGCACCACCTCCACCCGCTCTGGATCTGTATGTACTCTCTGTCCTGCAACCTGGCCTGCTCTCTGCACACCTGCCCTGCCCACCCCACCCTGCCCACCACTGTCCTGGCTCACTGCTCCTTCTCTTTCATCTTCCTTGTCAGGGAGTGAATCATTCCAGTGATGCTTTCTGCCTCTGAGTCACCGCTGGTTCTATAGAGAATAGGGTGGGACCACCCCAGCGCAACAGGACAAATGAGACTTTTTCTAGCTTTCATTAGGCTGGGGGTCTGAGTTGAGGTGAGAGAGCAGGCCAGTGATCTGAGGCCATGGTGGAAACTAGAATGTAGATCCTGCAGCACATGGATCCCTCAGGTTCTCTGTGATTAGCAGCATTCCTTCAGTCTTAAAAGATCAAAGAAATAGAGTAATTAAGAGTCTGGGCTCTGGAGCCAAACCGATCTGGGTTCCCTAGTAAAAGCTGTATGACCTTGGGCAAATACTTAATTTCTCTAAGCTTCAGTTCCCTTAGTTTTAAAATGGGGATAATTAAAACTGAATCCCTAGGGTTCTTGGGGTGAAGTAAATGAAATGCATATAAAGCACTTAGCACGTACCTCTATGTAGAAAAGACATAGTCTATCTTTGAGCAGAGATTGAGACTTTTCCAAGGCACTCTTTAACTATTTGCATGTGACACATAATAAATTGTCATTTTTCTGGGCATGAATTTAAATCTTAATTATTTTATGGCTGGTGTGAAAGAGAAAATCTGCCCTATGTCCAAATGTAAGCATTCCTTTCTTGTTTAGGATTCATCACACACATAATAACACCCAAGAATTTATGGTTTATGGCTTTCTGTGCTCTAGAGCAGTGGTCCCCAACCCCCGGGCCGCGGACCGGAACCGGTCCATGGACCATTTGGTACCGCCCGCAGAGAAAGAATAAATAACTTACATTATTTCCGTTTTATTTACATTTAAGTCTGAATAATGTTTTATTTTTAAAAAATGACCAGATTTCCCTCTGTTACATCTGTCTAAGACTCACTCTTGACACTTGTCTCGGTCACGTGATACATTTATCTGTCCCACCCTAAAGGCCGGTCCGTGAAAATATTTTCTGACATTAAACCGGTCCGTGGTCCAAAAAAGGTTGGGGACCACTGCTCTAGAGGTATTTCGAAAGTTAAGGATTATAAGGTTCTCTACTGTATTCAAGCATGTTTGCTATTGTCAGTGAGTTTTGATATGTAAAAATGGATTAGAAAAAACAGCAGATAAAATCCAAAGTGCAGGCAATCTGTATATAATTTCTTTTTGACTTTAGATACTGGGGCCACAGAGACATCGCTTTGTTTCTGTTAAGCTGATGCCAATATGAATATAACCATTGGATACAGGCTATGACCAGGATTAAAGGTTTTCAAAGAGAATCATCCACAAAAGGAGAGGTTCAGAGCCGCCTTATCTTTGGCAGGGTTCTTTTAGCTGGAAGAGGGCAGTAAAGAAGACCTTTGCTCAGAGAACCCCTGGAGTCAGCTTCAGGACATCCAAGGGCTATGCTTGGGGTTTCGCTTGAAACGTAGGCCTCACTCAGTCAACTGACAGATGGCTCTCTAAGGAGTCTGGGAACCGGAAGGGTTTTTTCAACAACCATCTTCCCTCTGCCCAGGATATTTTTAGGGCTATTCTAAAATCTTTCCTGCCAGCAAGGGACTCAGGCCAAATTTTATATAATTCCATTTCTCCTTTCAGTTCGCCCCTTCAGTGTTCTTGTACAGAGAGTGACTGTCCCATGGATCTTCCTGGCCTTTTGGAACATAGGCAGTAACCATCTGAAATTACCATAGCATATTTCTCAGATATTCTCTGGGCTTTGTTATAGTTTAAATTATTCATTTAATATCTACTTAATACTTATTACTAAATCACTTTCTTCCTCTAGTATTCACCCAGTTTCTTCCCCCTTCCCCCTTAAGTTAATATTTGCTTAAGGAGTACACACTTGTTTGAATGTTAGCAGAGCCAAATACCATCAAGAAGGTAAATATACAAGGGAAAAACTCCTGATGGAATGCATTTCAGAGTCAAAGATAAATTATTTAGTAAGTTTATCTGTGGCTAGTCATACCACTGTTCCCATTGGCCTGGCACCCAGTAGAAGGCTGTTTCCTGTTTGTCCTCAGACTGTCCTTGACATGCCAGATCAAGTATGCAGAAGTACTTTGAAAAAGTTAAAAGCAATACCATTCAAGTTGAAGGTCAAATCTTTCTGTTGTTCATATAATTTAGAGCAGGGGTCCCCAACCTACGGCCCGCGGGTGGCATGCGGCCCCCTGAGGGCATTTATCCGGCTCCCGCTGCACTTCCGGAAGGGGCACCTCTTTCATTGGTGGTCAGTGAGAGGAGCACATTGACCATCTCATTAGCCAAAAGAAGGCCCATAGTTTCCATTGAAATACTGGTCAGTTTGTTGATTTAAATTTACTTGTTCTTTATTTTAAATACTGTATTTGTTCCCGTTTTGGTTTTTTTACTTTAAAATAAGATATGTGCAGTGTGCATAGGGATTTGCTCATAGTTTTTTTTATAGTCCGGCCTTCCAATGGTCTGAGGGACAGTGAACTGGGCCCCTGTGTAAAAAGTTTGGGGACCCCTGATTTAGAGCAAAGTCAGAGACATACAAAGTGAAATATTTGGCATAGGTCACACAGAGAAATTGGAATTAGAACCTGGGACTGCTTCTGATCTGTGCTCTTAAGCATTCACCCAAGATTAGGCAAAAGAAAGGCCACCTGCCGTTTGCCTGCCCAGCTACCAGAGCTGGGTGCCAGTGGAGAAGCCCAGCAGTCTCTGCCTTCCCTGGTGCCTGCAGTTTCAGGAAGCAGCTCCAGCAGGTTCTCAGAGTAGCATCGTGGAAAGGTTTCCAGCTCTTCAGCATTCCTTCCCCAACCCAGGGTGGTTCACAGGCCCCACCAGTTTCTGCAGAGCTCCCGCTCACAGCGCCCTCCTCCTCTCCTGCCTCCTCTCTCCACTCCAGAGTGACAGCAGCTACGACTTCCTGTCCGCTGAAGAGAAGGAGTGTTTGCTCTTCCTGGAGGAGACCATTGGCTCATTGGACACTGAGGCTGACAGCGGACTGTCCACTGACGAGTCTGAGCAAGCCACCACTCCCCAGAGTCCCCGAGCACTGCCCATAATCCAGCCTGCTTCCCAGGGTAAGAGAGACTGTCTGCGGTAGCACCTCTAGCAAAACCCAGAAAATCTGAACATCCATCTGGCTACCTTCCACTTTGTTTGCTCTTTGATCTAAGGGTCACAGGCAGAAGAAGGCATGACTGCATTCCTCTCTACTCCTGGCTAGAATAAAGCCTTGTTCCTGGAGGGACGGAGGGACTGCAGACACGCCAGCTTCCTATGTCTTTCTATATGTATCAGAGACCCAGGAGGGAAAGGGGTTTGACCAGCTTCCCGTCCACTCACGGAGGAATTCCAAATAGATACAACTGGTGAGGGAGGGGTGGGCGGTTGGCTCTGGAGAGACTGACTAGGTCTGGGAGCTAATCTGAATGACACAGGCTGAGGCTGCAGGAGATAAGAAGAGGGAAGGGCTCCCTTAAGTAGGTGGCACCTTAAAGCCCTTGTGGGAGAGTGTGGGGAGGCAGTAGCACTAAGGCTCGGTAGCAGGGGGAGAGGATGGCACATGAGTGTGACCTTGTGGGGCCTGTGACCCAGGGCAGGAGGATGGCACTTAAGTCCTGAGGAGAGTCCCACTGGTATCAAGGCTGCAATCATTCTACTCATTCATTTAACAAATAGTTACTGATAATGTGCTAGACTCTCCCTGAAGCTAGAACAGTAAATGGGAACGTTGGACTTCACTGCCACCTAAGACTAATTCCCTGGCCAGGGGGCCTGATGCACCCGACCAGCTCACTGGAAGGAAAAAGAGTCCATGTCACTCTCTGGTGTGGGGGCAACTCTGGTCACCGTAGAATCACCCAGGTACTGATAGAAAGTGAAGGTGGGAGAAGGTGGAAGACCAGTCAAATCAAGAGCAAATCACCTGTTCATGCTATTTGTGTTCAGTGCTTCCACTGGACTCAGTTAGCTACCTGGGACCCTCAAGATAGCTAGAGGGACTGTCCTGAATCCCAGCCCTGGCGCATCTGTAGGGGGTTAGGAAGAGCCTGCATCAAGGGCATGGAGCTACCTGGGGCAGCCCCTTCCCCTACTGTCATGAAAAGTTAATCCTTAGTTGAAGGGAATCGGCTAGTATTGTTTTTAGTCTAAATGATATCCAGATAAGAGTGCTGCCCCTTTAAGAGCAAAGAAACAACACAAACGAAACCCATCCACGCAAACTAGAGATTAGAGTTCAGGAAATATTTGCTCTTCCCTCAGCAGCAAGGTTCTCACCTCTGTCCTCCCTTCTTTGCCTATTCTCTGGGAATCTCACAGGCCATCCAGAGGAGACAACCATTCAGCAAAGACCAGAGCCAAGGAGAGTGACTCAGTCCAGCTCACCTCATCTGCCTGAATCCCAAGGCCTGGGCTTCAGATCCGGCTCCTACAGCCTCCCCAGAAATATCCATATCGGCGGGAACCAGAGCCTCAGGAAAAGCAGCACCCAGACTGATAGCCACCCCCCAGGGAAACCTGAGAGGCTCATCCCAAACCCTGAGAGAGAACAGGTCAGCCAGAGCAGGAAACCCGGCCAGGCTCCAGCCAAGTTTCAGGAGGCTGCCCTTGATTTGGACACAGCTCTCATCCCCCCACCAGAGGCCTTCCGGGACGCCCAGCCGGAGCAGTGTGGGGAAGACAGCCTGCCCAACGGGCCAGGGGAGGAGAGCCTCACACTCCAGCTCCACACATCGCTCAGCCCCCAGAGGAGAAAAGACACTTCTTCAGAGGCCATGTCCCAAAAAGCCAATGAGAAAGGCTTAACAGGGGCATCAGGACAAGCTGAGCCTCCTTCTGCCATGTCGTCTCAGAATGTGAGAGCTGCAGACCTTCCCAGCTCATCAGAGGGGGATCTCAATGCCCAGCTGGCTCCCCTCCCAGCGCCTAAGGCCCGGAAGCTGCCACCTAATATTATTCTTAAAAGCAGCCGCAGCAGTTTCCACAGCGATCCCCACAACTGGCGGTCCCGCCACTCCGAGGCCACCCCTGGGGATCCCGGCCTGGCCTCTTCCCTGCAGGAGCAGAGGAAAGCACGCAGAGAAGCTCTGGAGAAGCTGGGGCTGCCCCAGGACCGAGATGAGCCCAGCCCCCACTTTAGTAAGCCCCCCAGCTCTGTCATACTCCGCGGGACGCGTGCTCAGGCCCCTTCCCCAGCTCCAGCTCCAGCTGCAGCTTCCGCTCTGGCTCAGCCTGCAGCTCCCATCTCAGCCGCTGCATCTGCTGCAGGGAGGGCTCCAGCCCGGGGACCCTACCCAGTGAAAGCTCCAGCTCTGGCTCAGGGCGCTTCTCCAGGCAAAGTTTTGATTCCTGCCCAGGAACCCGCTCCAGGGAAGGTTCCAGCTGCCAAATCTATGCCGATTCCCATTCCTACCGCCCTAGGGGTCAATAGTCCCTTGGCCCAGCCACTGCGGAACTCAGGGCTGACTCTCCAGGAGAGCAGCATTCCTGGCCTGAGACAGATGAACTTCAAGTCCAACACTCTGGAGCGTTCGGGGGTGGGGCTGAGCAGCTACCTCTCAGCCGGGAAAGACCCCAGCCCCCAAACCAGCACCTCTCTTGGAAAAGACTCCTTCTTGGACAAGACTTCACCCAATGTCTTACGTAATTCCCGGCCCCGCCCCGCCTCCTTGGGCACTGGGAAGGACTTCGCAGGTATTCGTGTGAGCAAGCTGGCTGGCCAGGAGCAGGGGCAGAGCTCCTGGCACCTATCTTACCAAGGACAGAGCCGTGACAAGCTGCCTCGACCCACTTGTGTCAGTGTCAAGATTTCCCCGAAAGGCATCCCTGATGAACACAGGAGGGAGGCTCTGAAGAAGCTGGGACTGTTGAAGGAGTAACATAGGCGCTGGCCACCAGCACTGCCCACACAACCTCCTCCCTGCCTCCTGTCGGACAAGAAGACACCCAGGGCTCCACCTAGGAGCCTTGCCCGCCTCACTGCTCAGGGGTTGGGCAGGGCTAGGCTTCTCTCCAATGCTCTGCTCTCTGAGGTGAAGGGGACGGAGAGACTAGAGCCCAAGCCTATGCTTATATTCAGGGTGGTTGTGCCAATGAGTACCAGCATCCTGAAGATGATTTCCTGTGTGTGTGTGTGTGTGTGTGTGTGTGTGTGTGTGTGTGTGTGTATTTTAGGCTGTATATATCATTGAAGCTATTTATAAGACACAGGAGTCATTGCTCAGAATTCTGCTCATGTTGGAGATTTGGAGATTTTTGTATGAGAGTTCAACCTAACTGAGTGAAGAGGGGTGGCTAAGCCTGAAAAAACAGTCAAATGAGACTATGGATGTGCCAGTGACATTTGGCAAATGCAGCGTCACCTGAAATGTGGGTGTCCCAGAATCCCCGCCAGGCATGGAGAAGGGCTCAGTGCTGCCCTTCTGGACTGAGGCCTGGGGATGGGGAGTTGGTTTGTTATCTCTTTACCTGCTGCCTTCACACTGTTCCCTGTCCCAAGGATAGGACACATTCCTGTAACTGAAACTCTAGGTTGATTGAGCAGAGCTCTGTTAGTCTGAGAAGACAGGATGAGTGGTCAAATAGCACACCTCCACTGGGAGGGTCCTTGTCCATGGACTTGATAAATTCAATAACAAATGTTCAGTGGTCCCTGATTCTGTTATTTCTGTTCTCTATCCCAGTCTGCTCATGACTGACCCCAGGACTGTGCCAACATTAGATGGGAGCCTGAGCCTGGAGGCTTTGATACTTACTGTGCCGAAGAACTGTTTTAGGTCTTGCCCACGCTATTTATTGCAGGTAGTTTTTACCATTCTTAATGCCTAAGCAAAATCAGCCCAATACATTCTCTGCTAGTTATTCATAGAATATCAGAGCTGGGAGGGGCCTTAGAGAAGTTCAAATCCAGTCGTGTTGGGGAAGGGAAGTGACTCATCCATGGGCACTGCCACTTAGTAACAGAGCTGGGCTACTGATTTCCTGCTGCCCTCCCCCCAGCAGTCTGTGTGCATCCACACAGCACCCCAAGGACCCTTTAAGATCCTGAAGTGTCTTCTGAAATATCAGAGATTAAATGTTGTTCTTGTCATACCTGTTCTGCCTTTTTATTTTATCTTTGGAAAGTAGTAGTATTATTAACCCCAAATTTCATGACCAGGTTATGCAACTTGAGAAAATGCCAAAAGAAGGCAATATAGATAGGCGTTGTGAGCATGTTAATACAAGTTTGGGGATCAGACATAGCTAGACATGACTCCTGCTTCCCCTTAGAAAATGTTATTCAGGGTTGTGACCTGGTTGGAGTCCAAGATCTCTGGATGTGAGGGGCAGATAAAGGAAACTGTTGTTGGAAAGGTGCCCTTTAGGTTGGCCAAGCATTTTTAGGCTGTGTCCTTAAGAACCCCTCACCATCAAAGCTCAGTATTTCTGAACATGATGAGAAGGTTAAAGTAAGGACAAGTGGCCCACTCCACCCTGTTACGGTATGTGGGGTGTGGGTGTGACAGTTTCTGTGTACTCACACACACCCAAAAGCCCGGTGCCTTATTTCTGGCCCTGGTTGAAGACCTGGTCTGTCACAGCTGACAGGATTCCTACAATTGGCCCAGCCAAGTCTCTACAGACTCCCCAAAAGAAACAAGGCCTCTTCTAGAGGGCTCAGTGGATATGCTGTATTTAATCAAGTTGCTTCACGTGAATATTTCAAGACATGAGGAACAATTGCTTTGTTTTTTATTAATTGCCCTGATAAATAGGGACACTTGGGGCTATCTGTAAAGTAAGACTTAGTAGGAATCTGGGAACCTGACACCAACACAAGGCTGACTGACAGATTGGTCAGAAGGATCTCCTGTTAAATCCCCCCTAATAAGGATAATTTCTCTGCAGACCAGAGTTACGTGGAGCCTGACTTTCAGCCCTGCATTCTCATCCTAGTGGCATGCCCACTCCCCCAGTTCTCGTAATTTGAGAGACTCCCTTCCCTTGTTATTTAAAGATGCTGTGCATCCCATGTCCTCACCCTTCAAAGAACATGTTTCTATGGATGGTCTTTGGGATTCAAGAATAGAATAGTAAGCCCAAACCCAGTTGTCCTCATTTTGAAGAGGGGCAAAGGGATCCTAATAAAGACATCTGCCATCCTGAAGGCGATGTTGGACCCACCTGTGGAATGTATCTTCCTCTTGTACCCATATAGGACTGCTCTTCATTCAGCTTGAACTGATTGGGTGGGAGGTGAGGGGGGTCTTCAGAGTTATTCTTATTTCTTTTTTAAGGAGTTTGGGCAGAAGTGTGTAAAGGCCAGTCATCTGGTTTTAAAAACCAAAGTGACAACTCTACTTCCACTTGACCTTGTATCTCTGCTGTACCCTGCTGCAATCTTGCTGCTGTTGGGAGCAGACCATCTGCCAAACTCAGGAGCTGGCCTCTCAGCCTGGCATGACAGGTCTGTGCCCTCAGGTATATTGGCAGCTGCTCCTCTGAATCACCACTCAGGTGCTACTCTGCGAGCTCTGCACTGTGACTAGGCAGGGCAGGCTGCACGCTCTCCCGTAGCGAGGTCAGAGGATGAGCCCAGGCATGTCTTAGTGCCTCGCCACAGTAGAAGCATGGTCTGGCAGAGGCCTCCTATAACCTGGGGGAAGGCAGGTCTACAAAATCGGTGCTTATTCCATGGAAGGAAGAGTAAGCAAAAGACTGGAGAGCAAACCCTATTTGATGTTATGAGTTAGGGCAGGGGTAGTCAACCTTTTTATACCTACCACCCACTTTTGTATCTCTGTTAGTAGTAAAATTTTCTAACTGCCCACTAGTTCCACAGTCATGGTGATTTATAAAGTAGGGAAGTAACTTTACTTTATAAAATTTATAAAGCAGAGTTACAGCAAGTTAAAGCATATAATAATAATTACTTCCAAGTACTTTATGTCGGATTTTTGCTAAGTTTGGCAGAATAAATCTTTATAAAACAACTTACTATAGTTAAATCTATCTTTTTATTTATACTTTGGTTGCTCTGCTACCGCCCACCATGAAAGCTGGAATGCCCACTAGTGGGCGGCAGGGACCAGGTTGACTACCACTGAGTTAGAGCAAGAGGTGAAGATTTCAGAGTCTACAATATGTGTAAGTATGTGAGATGAGCCACTCCATCCTTTGATCCATGATCATACGTGTAGGAAGACAAGGGTCATATTATCACAATATGAAGCCGTAGGCTCACAGACTACAGGAGGTGGAGGCCTTGGGCATGGACAAGGGAAATCATGTTCATTTAAGTCAGAATCTAAGAATAAATGCAGATAAAATGCTCCCAGCTCTTTTCCTCATGTGAGTAACTGTGAGAATACAGATCTGGGTTCATTTCAACCTCTCACTTACCAATCAGGGAACCCTAGTACTTTCTGAACCTTAAAGTTCTCAGTCTGTAATATGGCACTAATACCATCCTTTTAAGATTGTGGTGATGAACAAGTGATATAAACTACGTAAAGTTCAGTGTTTGACACGATGTAGATACTCCATAAATGATAGTGTTGTCTTCTGGATCTTACGTCTTCCTTCTCAAAGGGAGCAAATGTAGAAAGGATAGGAAGCTCACTTGACCAGCACTGAGAGGGAATGGGAGAGATCTTGCTGCAGATAACAGCCCAAAGTAACAATCAGGCTTTGGCACACCTTCCAGATGACTCAACTTCAACCACACCATAATTCCTGGAATTTGAAACGAAAAATACAGTATCAATTTGGTGTTTGTGTCTCCATGAAGGCAGAACCATCTGTTTCCAGCCTCTCTCCCCAAACTCAGCTTCCCCTTTGACATCAGTCTCTTGCAACCCATGACCATACAGTTTGCTTCTTTTTGCTTTCTTTATTGTTCTTTTGCCATGTGGTTCAAAGAACTATATGCTATTCAATACGTATTTTTTAAATGGAGAAAAAGAATAAATGTATGTAGCAGGAGGGAACTTGGGCTAAAATCAGGAAGAAATGAGGCTAGAAAAGGTTTCAAGATTTTTAAGACAGTTTTTAAAAAATAGGGTAGGCATATTTCAGAAATGAATCAGGTATCAGTTAAGAAGCAAGAAGACAAATTGGATGACCTCTTCAAATCCCTTCTGAGATAAGGGCCCTTGACTCACTGGACTCATAACCATTATTGCCATCACTGCCATCACCACTGTCATTGTCATCACTGACTTAGCATGCACATGAGGAAAGACAGGTGATGTTCTAATTCCAGGCCGTTGCTCCCTCTTGCTCATTCCGTCTGAATGGTTGTTCTTATTCACCACTTGCGATGTATTCAGAGTTCAAAATAATCTGAAGCAAAATGATATCCTGAAAAAGCTCTAGACCAACCTGACCAGGTGGTGGCACAGTAGATAGAGCATGAGGGGACACAAAGGACCCAGGTTCGAAACCCTGAGGTTGCCGGCTTGAGCGTGGGCTCACCAGCTTAAGCATAAGTTTGCTGGCTTGAGCGTGGGATTATAGACATGACCCCATGGTCACTGGCTTGAGCCCAAAGGTCACTGGCTTGAAGTCCAAGGTTGCTGGCTTGAACCCAAGGTCGCTGGCTTGAGTAAGGGGTCACTTGCTCTGCTGTAGCCCCCCGATCAAGGCACATATGAGAAAGTAATCAATGAACAACTAAGGAGCTGCAATGAAGGATTGATGCTTCTCATCTCTCTCCCTTCCTATCTGTCTGTCCCTCTCTCTGTCTCTGTCACACACACACACACACACACACACACACACACACACACACAGCTCTAGACCAGGTGAACTTCATTGAAAATATATGTTTCAATAAGACCAAGCAACTTAATTAGGAATACCAACACCCTACCCAAAATATCACAATATAATCTAAGGTCAAAGATATGTCATATAACCTAAGAGCTGGAAGGAAATTTTTAGGTTTTCTAATCCAACTTCCTACCTAAAGAGGAATTATATCTATAAGTAGATATAGATAGAGTAAGAAAGATGGATGGATAAATGGGTGGGTGGGTTGAATGGATGGATGGATGAATGGGAGAGGGGAGAGGAGAGGAGGAGATTGAGAACATATAGAGGTCAAGAGCACAAACTTAAGAGTCAGGCTGCAAAGCTCCCTACACCTCAGTTTTTTTTATTTCTTTGGATTCCTTTAACTTCCTTTGTTTTATGCTGCCTTACAGTTTTTTTGGTTTAAAAATGGAGTGAAAAAATGAAATTTATAACAGAAATGAATACTGTAGAGGCAATAATCATACCTGTTGCAGTTGTTATGAGAATAGAATCAAATAAGATAATACATATAAAAAAACCATCAAATTGCTCAATAAATAAAATCTATTACTATTATTATCATAGACATATGTAATTCTGATGCCAAATGAGCCCCCCTTGAGGACTGAATTTTTCTTAGCCTACACCTGAATTCCTCAGCCTGAAACAGATAAAAGCCTGTTTCCAGAACCTTCTGCAGCCAAGATCCTCACACCCTCCCATGTTCTATCTCCATCTGTGTGTGCTGCTTTGAGGTGTCCCCACACCTGATCACCCCACGTTGCCCATACTGTCCTTACTCCCATCAGGCCAGACTCATAGCCCAGACCTTTCATTATTCCCGTGGAAAATCAAGTTACTTTAAGCATTTTGTTGCTTTGAGCTTTTAATGGTAGATTGGGGTGAGAGATGCCGAGGGAGTGAACACAACACACAGTCTGCCACCAGCTCCCCTCCCGGTGTGTTAGAGTACACCAGGAAGTTCTCGCTTCCACTCATATCAGGGCCCCTGCTGATATGAGCACTTTTCAAGAGACTTTTTCAAAAACTCTCTAATCCATGGATAGGTGTGGCTCATTAAAATGAGCTCTGCAGACAGAAGTGGGTGGAGGGTACAACACAAGATGACTCTTGGTATCCAGGCCTCCCCCTCACACCAACTCAGACCACTCTACTCTCCCCAAGGGGTTCAGCGGGGTTTCATTTGGATTGTTCCCTTTCTGTCTAGTTTCTCAGATATGCAAAGAAGTTTAGTCTCACCTCCCAGCAACTCTCTCACTCCAATCGTTCAGGTCAGAGCTCCTCTGTAGTAGCCAAGGCCCTGAGTACGTCTTGTGGGCTGAAGAGATATCAGTTAATTGAAGTTGGTTCAAATACAACGTCCTTCTCATTTTGGGGCAATGAGATCAGGCACAATTCTAGCCCCACCTTGAGAAGCAGGGACCACCCTGTGCCTTTAATTTAGCCCTGCCCTGGAAAAAGAGCACGTCCTCTGGTGGCTGCTTCCGGAGGGAGAGGTTGGGTGATGACTAAGGTTTAGTTTTGTTTTGTTTTCTTCTATATGAGACTAAAATTGTGATTTTTAATAAGAAATCTATATTTTGTCTTTATTCCCATTTCTGGCTCAGAGATCCTAAAACCTTTAAAATTTCCTGTGAGGAGAGAGACAAAGATGTGTTTTATGTGTCAATGAAGGACTTTTTAAAAGCTCCAAATTAATCTAAGGATGGGGAGCTGATCACCTGGGAAATTTTAGTCCCACCCACCCATGCCCTTCTGGAGAAGGTAGAGGGGCTGAATATGGAGTTTAATTGCTAATGGCCAGTGATTTAATCAATCATGCCTCTGTAATAAAGCCTCCATAAAACCCCAAAAGGACAGAGTTCGGAGAGCATCCAGGTTGGTAAACTAGAACATTTTCAGCGCCAGGGTCTACGGCAACAGCGCTCCTTTGTTCCAGACCTTGCCCTGGGTATCTTTTCATCTGGCTGTTAATTCATATCCTTTATTATATTTTGTAATAAACTGGTAATCCAGTGAGTAAACTGGTTTCCTGAGTTCTTTGAGTTGTTCTTACAAATTAAACCCACTGAGGGGTCATGGGAACCTCTAGACCAGGGGTCTCAAACTCAACTCAGTATGTGGGCCGCAGAGCAAGATCACAGCCATTTGGTGGGCCGCACTAGGTCTACAAAAGGCAACTGTTACGCAACACTTTTCTCACTGCAGTTAAAAACAAAAAAAAAATCAGTACAACAAGCACAATCGTACATGCAGTTTACTCAGTGTCACAAAACAACCAGAAACTGTAGTTCGCATCACAACTGCTGTTAACTAAGCTAATATCTAGCTAGGATGCTAGAGAAATGAAAAATACAAGTAGGCCCCTAGGCTTACTTAATTTTATCCAAAATATTTTGAACTTCATGGATTAGTCTGCGGGCCGCACAAAATTGTTCGGCGGGCCGCATGCGGCCTGCAGGCCGCGAGTTTGAGACCCCTGCTCTAGACCAATAGATTTACAGTCTATTGGTCAGAAGCACAGGAAACACCCTGGACTTGCAGTTGGCATCTGAAGGGAGGAAAGGGCATTCTCATGGGACTGAGGCATTAACTTGTGGGACCTGATGCTATCTCCGGGTAGATAGTGTGAGAACTGAGTTGAATTGTAAGACAGCCAGCTGGTAGTGAGACCTGCTTGGCAGTGTGGGGAACCCACACGCACTGGAATTGAGTGGAGAATCCTATTCTCTGAGCTGCTGCACCGTCATTTCCTGACCTCTGTGTCCAGATGACCAGGACAGAATTCACAGCTTTAGAAATTTTTCTTCAGGCCTCCCTTCTGTGCTTTATGCCTCAGCTGCCTATTCTACCTCCACTTCAAACTCAACCTGTCCAAACACAGACCCATGGGCAGGCACCCCCACAGCTGACCCTTTCTCAGTGTCCTCTATCTCAGTCAGCAACACTAGCATTCATCCAATGAGCAAAGCTGGAAACCCAAATACCATTCACGACACAGTCCTCAGTAATCAATTATAAATCAAAATAATATCATCTCCAAACATTATTCAAACCAGTCTTTTTTTTTTTCTGCTACCACCACAGCCAGGCTGGTGCCCCACCGTCTCCCACCTGGACCAACGCAGCTAAGTGTTCCCTCTACATCCCCCCGGCCCCTCTCCACCCAGCACCCACAGCTCTCTTTTCATATGTAGCACACTGCCTTTCATGGAAGAATAAAAGGCCCTAGGAAAATACACCTGTGCCAGCACATTTGTGCAAGGAGAAATACGGGAAGGATAAACCCAAAGCTAATGTGATTGATTCTCTTCAGAGGATGGGCAGAGAAACTGGGGAGCAAAGGGGAAGAGAGACCGTGTAGAAGGTGGGGGAGGATGGCATGTCTCTGAACATCTTTTCTTTTTAGTCTTTAAAAGGATTTATTTACATTTCTTTTTTTTAATTTTTATTTAGAAAATTAAATTTAATAAGGTGACATTGATCAATATGAGTACATAGACTTTCAAGGAAAAATTTCTATATAAATATACCCTTTTGGGCCCTGGCTGGCTGGCTCAGTGGTAGAATCTCGGCCTGGCATGTGAATGTCCAGGGTTCGATTCCTGGTCAGGGCACGCAAGAGAAGTGACCGTTTGCTTCTCCACCCCGCCCCCTCTCCCCCCCCCTCTCTCTTTCTCTCTCTCTTCTCCTCACGCAGTCATGAGGCCCTAGATGGGCAGAGCATCAGCGCCAGACAGGGGTTGCCGGGTGGATCCTGGTCGGGGCGCATGCGGGAGTCTGTCTCTCTAGCTTTCCTCCTCTCACGTGGAAAAGAAGAAAAAAAACCATACCTTTTTGTATGGTTCAGATTTTAGAGCCACAGTGTTTGCATATCCAAAGAATGAATATATAAGTAATAAATGTGTATGTGTGTGTTATGTTTAGAGGAGCAGATTGGAAAGATCCAAAATGGAATACAAAACAGTAAAAACTAAACCTAACTGTATTTTTTAAAAATGAATGACATAACTACACTCAGGAGAGTGAGGAAGAAAGAACTAATCTAAGTAAGCTTGGGAAAAACTGTACTTTTGCTGTATGCTGTCAAAGGCTAGAGGCAGTCTAGTTGTTGAATGTGTTTATCACACTTACTGGTTAGCATTCTGAAGTCACTTTATGTGTGTTACTGGATTGAACAATTAAGTAACTATATATGCATAAAAGAGCCAGGTTTCTCACTGTTGGAGAAAGGAAACAGAGTGCTTTAAGCCTATGAAAATATCTGATTTCTCATCATACTTTCTTCCACTAATTTTAGTACCCATTACTGACTCTGGCCTAAAACATTTATCACTATGGTGTTTAGTCATGGACTCAACTTGTACATTTTCTACTTTCATTATTTTTGCTGCATTTATTATTTGGAATTCTACTGAAATGAGGAGTTTCTTAACCACCATTTTATTATTTATTCAATTATTTATTTATATCAATATAGTACAATATATAATAATATACATCAATATAGAATAATTTATATTTATTTTATCCTATGGGTTATAGTCGTGTATTTTGTTGCTCCACTTATTCTTTATTTGGCTCTTAAGAGACCATTTATAATGGCTCTTTTGTCCTTTTGATATGTCCCACCATTTTTTGAATACTTTCTTAAGTTTTGCCATGCAAATTGTTTTTGGCTCATCTTATTCTTTCTCTGTCCTCACCCTGTAATTACCCAAGGATCTCTGGAATCTCTTTTTGGAGAATGACACTTAGAAATCAAGATCTGGATGTTAGATGTGCTCATTAAGACTGAGGTGTCATTCCTTCCAGGCCCTCTCATGGGACAGCTAGGCAATAGGAGGCATGCACACACATCTATCTTTGTCTGTATTCACCTATTCACATATATATTTAAATCATGAGTGCATACCGTACCTCCAACTCCAATCCAGTATCACAGGGTTTATTCTAGTCTTCCTCATTTTCTAATTTTTCATAAAATTTTAAAGGACAAAAGACTTAAAGTAAAGAGTCTTTCAAGAACCAAATAGGGAATAAGTTAAGTAACAAAATAAATTATAGTCATGGACTCATAATAAAATAAATATATATGCTTTCATATTAATATAAATAAATAATTGAATAAATAAATAGAAGTTAAGGAACAGTTCTTCATTACAACAAAATGCTAAACAATAAATGTAGAAGGAATTATGTAGAAAAATGTAGAAGTAGAAAAATCACAATTTGTCAAACAGCATAGTATTAGTTGTGTCAGGCAAGACTCATTAGTAGATGCTAAAATTAGTGGAAGAAAGCATGATGAGAAACAGGATATTTCCATAGCTTCAAAGTATCTTCCTGAAAATAATTACTCATTGAAAAGGAATAAAATAGTATCTTTGTAATGAAAAACATTGACAGACACAAGTTTAACCACGTGATCAAAGTTAACATCACCAATTATGGCATATAATTGACATCATGTACCTCTTATTACACTGCACTTGGAACACAACATCACAGCTGTGGTGCTCCTGCCAAAAATTTACAAACTGAACTTATATATGAAAAAAACATCAGTCAAACACAAATTGAGAGACATTCAACAAAATAATTGGCCAGTACTCACCCAGAGCATTATGATTTTGAAAGATAAAGACTGAAGAATTATCACACATTGGAGGAGAAAAAGAGATATGGCAAAGAAATGCAACATAGGATCCTAGGTTGGATCTGGCACCAGAAAGGGCATCTTTATTTGTTTTTTCATGAGAGAGTGAAGAAGGGAGAGAGATGAAAATTATCAACTCAGAGTTGCGTCACTTTTGTTGTTCATTGATTGCTCTTCTCATATGTGCCTTGATGAGGAGGCTTAAGCTGAACCAGTGACCCCTTGCTCAAGCCAGTGACCTTGAGCTTCAAGCCAGCAATCATGGGATCATGCTGATGAGTCCTCACTCAAGCCAACAACTCATGCTCAAGCTAGCAAGCCTGCGTTCAAGCTGGATGAGCCCATGATCTTGGGGTTTTGAACCTGGGTCCTCAGTATCCCAGGTTGATGCTCTATCCACTGCTCCACCACTGGTCAGGCCCTATTTGGTTTGGACTATGTAAGGTGCTAACAATTGGGGAGCATGGGTGAAGAGTATGTGGGAACTTTTTGTACTATTTCTGCAACATTTTTAGTCTAAAGTTACTTAAAAAGTTTTATTTAAAAATAGGAGATTGAAGTAGTCATGACCCAACTGGCTTCCTCACTGCTTTTAGAATACAGAACAAAATCTCTCTATTTTTTTTTCAAGAGAGAGAGACAGGAAAGGAGAGAGATGAGAAGCATCAACTCATAGTGTGACAATTTAGTTGTTCATTGATTGCTTCTCATACGTGCCTTGATTGGGGTAAAAGGGGGGGCTCCAGCCGAGCCAGTGACCCCTTGCTCAAACCAGCAGCCTTGGGCCTCAAGCCAGTGACCTTTGGGCTCAAACCAGGCACCTGGGGATTATGCTGATGATCCCACACTCAAGCTGGCGACCCTGCACTCAAGCCGGCAACCTTAAGGTTCTGAATCTAGGACCTCAGCATCCTAAGTCAGATGCTCTAATCTGTGCCACCACTGGTCAGGCAAATACAGACCAAAATCTTAAATACAAACTCCAAGTTCTTTAATTTTCATTACAGAAAACCCCAGTCCATCACTTTAGCCTTCCCTGCACCCTCTCTGAGCTTCAGTTTGTGGAACTTGTCACTTTCTTCTCCAAAGAGCATTTATTCATACCTATTACATTAATTAATGTTCTGTTCCTCTACTAGACACAGGTCCACGAGATCAAAGACTACATCTCCTTTGGTCATCATTGTATGCCCTGCCCCTTGCACAGTTCCCAGCATGCAGTAAGCACTCAGTGATATGTGTTAATTGAATGGAGGAATGGATGATGAAATCGGGTGCAGGATGCCACAGAGGGTCATCATTCCTACAGCTCAAACAAAAAGTAAGACAAGCTTGATCCACCAAGTCTCAGGGGCACCTTTTAATTTTTCTAAATACGGCTCATTTATATCAAGACCTGGTGTTAGATAACCAAGGTGGTCCTAGTGGGCCTCTTGGTAGTTAAGCTTGACAAGCAAATGTCTGGGCATTGTCTCTACCCAGAGTCTTTAAATAATACTAGGGAACCTTCTAAACAGAGAGGGGAACCTCACCCCAACTCCCCAAGACCACACTGACATGACTTGAGGGGCAGCAGAGAAAGGTTAAGCAGGCAGACTCTGGAATCAGGTCCTACGGCTCATCCTGAGAATTGTAATGCCAGGTCACACTATTGCAATTAATATATACAAGATACAGAGGTAGGCACTTTGCCCACTTATCTTGTTTAGTCCTCTCAACAACCCTGGTATTCTTGCCATTTTTTGTAGCAGAGGAAACTGAGGCATAAAAAGGAGAAAAGACTCATCCTAAGCTTCACAGCTAATCAGTGGTATCAGGTCTTGAACATGTCTATTCTATAGATTTTCTAAAGTAGCTCTTTCTCCATTATTCTCTCAAGGAGGTGAAAACTGCCCAAACATGGCTGATGCTCCGGTGGTCAGAGACCACCCATGTATTCTTGGGGGAAGTGTGAATGTGCAGAGAAAAGGAGGCGGTGCTGGGTCAGTTCAGATTTGAGAGAATGCAGAATTATCTCCATCCCTGGAGAAGCAAGGCGGAAAGAATCCTATAACAGACGTGGGTTTGGAAGGGAGGAAGGGAAAGCTGTAGGAATCCCGTGTCCTGGAGGGAGGTGGCTGTGTGTCGACTCTCCCAGCTGGACCCCAGTCATCCCTGAAGAGGAGGCCCTGAGCAGGTGCATCATATCAGCCTGTCTCCGGTTTCCTCTCGCCCAGAGCCAGGCCAGGCTCCTCCTGCTGTACCATCGCATTCAGAGCCACATACTGAAACTGGTGGCTCTGAGTGGCCTCCCACTTCTGGAAGGAGGATCTGGGCAGGAAGGTAACAATGAGCCAATGTTTAGCTCAGGTGACAAAAGGTCCTTTGAAAGGACCCTGGCCTTAGTAACCTCTTCCCTCTGCAAACTAGCTTGGATTCCATTCAGGGAAAGCGGGAGCAGGAAGCAGTATTAGTGAGGAGGTCTTTGTCCTGCAGAGGTGTGTAGCTGTACGTAGCATGGGGGTGAGTTTGGACCCTGGCCTGCATATCAAGCTTCTGTTGCTCCCCTCTGATAAGGCCCTCACACCCAGGAATGTTGTACCTGCCCTGAAAGAGATAAGGGCTGGCCAGGTAACCATGTGGAGAAAGAACAAGACCTTGCAGCCTCACTTCTCTGGGATTGAGACCCGTCCTCAGGTTCGAGTCCCTGAGCTGGCACTTCTAGAGGCCTGTCTTGCTCAATCTCAGTTATTTCAGCTGATCACCCTTCCAAGGCAGAACCTAAAGAGAAAATTTAGCAGCTGCTTGTGGCTCTGCAGGGAAGCGGAGGTGCTAAGTGAACACAGCTGGTTTGAGAGGTGGGCACAGTATGCTGTGGGCCTGTGAGAAGCCACCCACCCAGGGACTGGTCAGTAGGGGGCAGGGTGAGGACAGAAGTTGAGAAGGCTCTTGTGCCAGTCGCTGGGGGTGGTGCCTGATAGGCCTTCCTACACTGTTCTAAAATCGTCCTCCCTAGCACACTCTCAGATCCCTTCACAAACTTCAGAATGATTTTTCTTTCCTCTCTTCCCCCAGGAGATGTTTCTTGGGATAAATAGAAGACCCTCTCCAGCCTGAACACTGTGTCACAAGGGTCCATTGTGAAAGAACACCCTGCAGAGACGGTTAGCATGAGCTTTTATTTCCTCCCAACGTGGGGAAGGAGAGTGGGATGTTTATAGGGCTTCAGAGGAAGGGTCACGAGAAGTCCCTTTTGTTTGAGGAATAGTTAGTTATTCCAGAATGATTCTTCAGAGAACCTGTGTTCACAGATTAGTGGCCATTTTTGGACCATTTGAAAACTTTTTTAACTCTTCTTTTTTTTAAATTAAGTGAGAAGCAGGGAGACAGAGACAGACTCTCAAATGTACCCCAACCTGGATCCACCCGGCAAGCCCCCTACCAGGCAATGTTCTACCCATCTGGGCCACCGCTCCATTGCTCAGCAACCGAGCCATTTTAGCACCTGAGGCGAGGCCATGGAGCCATCCTCAGTGTCCAGGGCCAACTTTGCTCTAACCATTTGAGCCATGGCTGTGAGAAGGAAAGAGGGAGGGAAGAAATGGGGGTGTAGAAGCAGGTGGTTGCTTCTCCTGTTTTCCCTGACTGGGAATCGATCCTAAAACTTTCACATGCCGGGCTGATGCTCTACTGCTGAGCCAACCAGCCAGAGCCATTTTTAACTTTTATTAGTATTTGTTTTATGTTAAATTTATTCCCAGGCCATAAGTTTTTGTTTCTTCAACTTTTCTGGGATATCTTTCTCTTCTGTATAACCTCTTTTTCTGGTTTAGGAACAATCTGCTCCTCTTCAGTAAGGATCCTCTCGGTGTGGCCGGGAGAACACATGTCAGGATTCATCTGCCCATGAGTTCTGTAGGTTCTGTGCTGTGTCTTGGGAGCTCTGTTCACTTGGATGTGCTCAATGACCAGAGAATCTCCATCTAAACCCTGAAGTTCAGCATCGCTCTCTGCATGTTTAAGCGTGTGCAGCAAAAATTTAGCACTGTTTTTGGGCCACCGACCTTGTGTCCAGCCCCACTCTTTGGCCTGGGCTCACTTACTAACTCTACTGCTGTAATGATGGAATGGCACACACTGCTTCTGCAAAGTGACATCCTTCAGATACTTGCGACATTTCAAATATGCTTACCCTTGATGGCCTGGGCAGTTTCATGAGTTTTCTTCAAGTGAACATGAAGATGTGAACTTCTTGATTTGCATGATTTTGTGGGAGTTTCTGGGCCCAGTGAACTATTTTCAGAGGTCATGTATGGCCACTTCTGGGAAGAGGGAAGACCATTTGAATTTTATCAAGAAGGGTTGGATAAACAGCTAGGGTCTTATGATTTTGTAATTTATAATAAGAAATATATATGTGTGTATATATATGTGTATGTGTACACACACACACACACACACACACACACAGTCTTCTACCTCTTCTTGGAACAGAGCTCCCAAAACCCTTGGAATTTCCTAAGTCATGAAGAGTGATAAACATGCCCTTGTTATGTTAATGGAGTAACTTTTATTTATTTTTTTTTAAGATTGTTTTATTTATTCATTTTAGAAAGTGGAGAGAGAGAGAGAGAGAGAGAAAGAGAGAGAGGAAGAGCGGGAAGCATCAACTCCCATATGTGCCTTGACCAGGCAAACCCGGGGTCTTGAACCGGCGACCTCAGCACTCCTGGTCGCTGCTCTATCCACTGCGCCACCACAGGTCAGGCTGGAGTAACTTTTAGAATGTTTCTAGATCGCCTAAGGATGGCAGCTAGTTGCCAGGTGACCTACAAGTAATTAGAGGGTTGGAACTTTCAGTCCCACCTAGCTGACTTCCAGGGAAGAGAGTGGGGTTGGAGGATGAATCAATCATCAATGGCCAATAAATTATTAATCAAGCATGTCTATGTAATAAAGCTGACATAAAAATAAAACATAAAGAAGACTCTGAAAGCTTCCAAACTGGTGCACAAGGCGGTGCAGGGAGAGTGGCGTGCCTGGAGAGGACACGGAAACTCGATGCCCCTCCCCCGTATCTTGCCCTGTGTACTGCCTCCATCTGGCTGTTCCTGAGTTACATATCCTTTCCTACTAAACCGGTGATCTAGTAAGCAACGTGTTTCTCTGTGTTCCGTGTGCTGCTCTAGCAAATCAATCAAACCCTTCAGGAGGGGGTCAGGGGAGCCCACAGTCTCTGGGGGATTGTTCAGAGCACAGATAACAACCTGGACTTGTGACTGGCTCTGAGTTGGGGTCGGTGGGGCAGTCTTGTAGGACTGAGCCCTTGGCCCATGGAATCTAATGCTATCTCCAGGTAAATAGTGTCAGAATTGATTTAAATTTTGGAACACTTAGCTGGGATCTGAGAATTGCTCGCTGGTATGCAACTGCCACCATCCTCCCACCCCCCACAAATTGGAATTAAGTGCAGAAAAACAGAGCTAAAGTCATGTGCGTGCAAGAGGGGTTAGAAAGGAATAG
This sequence comes from Saccopteryx leptura, assembly GCF_036850995.1. NCBI lineage: Eukaryota > Metazoa > Chordata > Mammalia > Chiroptera > Emballonuridae > Saccopteryx > Saccopteryx leptura. The sequence goes on from NC_089504.1 coordinate 276,639,328, forward strand.
TGCTGAAAACAAAGACACGAGAGGCCCCGCTGTAGGAAAGTCTCAGGCCACTGAAAGTGAAGTGATATGTGAACAAATCAATGTGCCCCATGTGCACCTTTAGCATCATTGCCAGTCTCTTTTCTTTGCTCCAGCCCTGCCCAGTGCCCCACCTCCCCAGGTATAGAGGAATCAGGACTCAACTAGACCTGGCACTTTTGTCTGGGTAAAGGAAGAGGGGCCATCAGACCTGGGTTCTGGGGAAGGGAAGAAAAAGTAGAGGAACCAGCTGAACTAGAAGGAAAGACTCTGTCATTCTCTCCCGGGCTGAGGAGGACAGAAAATGGGAGAGCTTGTGAGGTGCATTGTGGTGGGGTAAGAAGGGGACTCCAAAGGTTGCGCCTCCCCCATCAGGAACCTGAAGTGAGTGCCACTTGGTTTCCTTCATGCGACCAGCAGGATTTGAAGAAGGCAGGCTGCTGACTGACCCCATCTTGTAGGGCTGTGCATGAGAAGGGGACATGTTACCTATTTGAGGCTCATGTGCATGACACTTTAAAAAGCCGGTATTCAAAAGTCAGAGTTTGGAGTGAGGGAAGGTTGATTGATCTAGAAGGCACCAGTTCAAGGAGATGGGGAAGTCTTAAATTTCTACAAGTCCATCTTAAGAGAACCTAGAACTCTTCTTTTATGTCAGGGGAATGAGCAAGGCAAGAGGTGTGTGACATCTGGGCATCAACACGGACCCAAGAAAGAGCACAAAGTCTCTACATCTTTTTTTTCCCCCATCCTTTGACCCTTGCTGATCTGAGTTTGGGTCTTGAGTTTCTTGCAAATCTTTGCCAAAAGCTCAAGCCCCAAGCAGAACTCTTCTAATAATTATCAAGTCTATATCAGAAACTTCTTGCCCAAAGGCCATGGAAGAAATGCAAGCTAGATTTAAGATAGAGTCAGAGAAAGTGAGGTTTTATTCTGTTACAGGTGTGGTAAGTAGCCCCAAGGAAAATGTAATCTGATGGGGAGAAGAGAAGCAGGGCAACAGATAGATTGAGCTGGGTGCTAAGCATAGTCTCAGAGATCCAAGATGCAAACTGGAGAGCCTGAAGCTGGGGCTGCCTACTGGTGGGACAGCCTCCCTGAAGTCTGAGAGGGCCCAGGGTACTTGATGGCCACTCAGCGTTCTCTTGTTCTAGCTCCAACTCTCTAGGCTGCTCTCAGACACTGGACAAAACATCCTCCAGATGCTTGTAGGTACAAAACCCAGGTGGTATGGAGAAAGGCAGACCCCACCAGAGTCAGCAGTCCCAGCTTCTCACTTGAACCTGTACTTGTTTGATGACTGACCACCACATCCCCATGCCTGGCCTTTGCTCTCCTGTCCTCAATGTGCCCTTGGCCAGGTGTAGACTATCCACATTTCCTCCATGGTTTAGCTGAGTCAAGGCTGAAATTATTCTCAAAGATTTTATAGAAGAATACAAGAAAGACAAAATCCCTAAATAAGAAAATGCAAGAGCCATTAAATAGAAGTTCAAATTCATTTCTCAAGTCCAGCCATAGACTGAATTGACTGGCAGGAGTCTTGCTTGTGTGGCTTTATCACAGAAAACTGGGGGTACTGCATTCCATTCTTCTCTGTCCCCCCAGCTCCTACCATGCTATGGGACATCCATACATTGGGCTGATGCTTTATTAATTAAGCCAACCAGCCAGGGCTCACTTTATTTACTACATCCTACAGGTATGTAGTAAATGTGTCATATTGGATGAATAAATGAATGGATTCCCAGTGTACAGAACTAGGAGGGGTTTACAAAAAGGCCTGTTCACACACTTGGTTGTCCCACTTACCTGCCAGAGAGCCCACTTTTATCCATCATCTCTCTAACCTCTGGCCCCAGGGAGCAGAAAGTATCCAAATAAAGTGATCCTACAAAACTGGGCTAAAGTGATGAAATAGAGTTAAGGGTTTAGAATGTTCTTTTAAAATAAGTTTTCTTTCTAGTAAAACAAGATCTTTTCTAGATGGATCCAGGGCAATAGCCCTTTTGACCTTCCTCTGGGCCTGTCTTTCTCTGGGCAATGCTACAATATCACCTCTCTGTGGGTTCTTGGTGTTTTAACCTCCTATGTCCTTTCTTTGTTTATTCATATTGTGGGACTGTAACTAGGACCCCCCACACCAGAATGGCTTTTCTGACCCTGATTTCTAGCAGAGGTGTGCCCACAGCACCTATAGAATACCCTAGGCTAGACAGATGTGCACAGACAGAAGACAGTAAGCATATGTGTGTGTAGAGACACATGCTTGTAAAGTCACTTATGAGCACTGTTTCTTTAGGCTACTGAAATGGATCTGCAGACATTTTACAGTAGTTTTGTTTTGTAAGAATAATATACATTTGAATAACACACTGGCATTTTCTTTTTCTTTTATTATTATTATTAGTTTTTTTAAGTGAGAGGTTAGAGATAGAGAGATAAACTCCTGAATGCATCCCAACTGGGATCCACCTGCAACTCCAGTCTTGGGCTAATGCTTAAATCAAGTGAGTTATTTTTAGCACCTAAGGCTGATGTACTTGGACCAGCAGAGCTATCCTCAGCACCCAAGGCTGACACTTGAACCAATCAAGCCACTGGCTGTGGAAGGGGAAGAGGCAGACAAGAGAGGGAGGGAAGGGAAAAGAAACAGATAGTTGTTCCTCCTGTGTGCCCTGACCGGGAATCAAACCTGGGACATCCATACATCAGGCTGATGCTCTATCCATTAAGCAAACCGGCCAGGGCTCACTTTATTTTTCTTTAGAGGCTTTGCAACAAATAAATAAAAACATCTATTCACACAAATGCATTTTCTGTAAACCATAAATATGCAGGGTATTATGTCAGCTGATGCCTAGGTTCCCTCATCCACACATATAAAAAGGGTCATGTTTTAAAGTTAACTAGCAATGAAAGGTGGAAAACATTTTTCCTTTTTTTCTTTCTGGAACTGAATCTGATGATCTATGCATGTAATTTGTAACACAAGTGGACACAGACGGTGAATTATGTGGAGGAGAAAGGACGGGCTAAGGGCAATGTAAAAGAAGCATTGTTATATGTCTCAATATTTGGGTATAATAAAATACTCATTTTGTACCAAAAGTATAGTGGATTTATCTGACTACCTCTTAGGATATACAAGAAAGAGGAAAAATAAAATAAGGGTAGTAAGAAGATTGGAAAATAAGATGTTCCTAGCATAGTAATCCAAATAAAGGGGGTGTCTCCTTGACAAGAAAAAGCTAAAGGAGTTTATTACTACAAAACCAATATTACAAGAAGTGTTAAAGGGAATTATTTAAGAAGAAGAAGAAAAAAGAGAGAACTTACATACAAAGACTAAAATGGCAATAAATATGTAGCTATCGATAATCTGTTTAAATGAAAATGGATTAAATTCTCTAGTCAAAAGACAGAGAACTGCTGAATGAATAAAAAACAAGACCCATATATATGCAGTCTGCAAGAGAACCACTTCAAATTAAAAGACACACAGAGACTGAAAATACAGAGATGAAAAAAGATATTTCATGCAAATGAGAGAAAAAAGCTGAGGTAGCAATACTTATATCAGACAAAATAAATTTTTAAAACAAAGACTATACAAAACAAAGATATTACATAATAATAAAGGTATTAATCTAACAAGAGGGTATAACCCTTGTAAACATTTCTGTATCCCACATAGAAACATCTAAATATATAAAGCAAATCTTGATAAACAAAAAAGGAAAGATAACAGTAATAGAGTCATAGTAGGGGACTTTAACATCCCATTGACATAAATAGATAGATTTACCAGACAGAAAATCAACAAAACAGCAATCTTAAAAAACACACCGGACTAGATGGTTTAATTGGTATATAGAGCATTTCACCCCAAAGCAGCAGAATATACATTCTTTTTGAGTGTACATGGAAAATTTTCAAGGTTAAATTATATGTAGAACACAAAACAAGTCTCAATAAATTTAAGAAGATTGAAATCATATCAAGAATTTTATCCAACCACAATAGTATGAAACTAGAAATTAATTACAAGAAAAAACTGAAAAACACAAACACATGGCAGCTAAATAACATGTTACTAAACAATGAAAGGGTTAACAATAAGATCAAGGAATAAATTAAAAGATACCTTAAAACAAATGAAAATAAGAACACACCAACCCAAAATCTATAGCACACAGAAAAAAATTCCTAAGAGAAAAATTCATATCTCTCTCTCCCCCTCTCTTTCTCTCTGTCTCTCCTCTCTAAAATGAATAAATAAAAATAATTTTTTAAAAAATCCTCAACAAATATTATCAAACTGAAATCAGCAATACATTAAAGAGATTACACACCACAATCAAGTGAGCTTTATTTCTTGGATATAAGGTTGGTACAATATCTGCAAATCAATTAATGTGATAAACCACATGAACAAAATAAATGATAAAAATAATATGATCATATCAATAGATGCAGAAAAAGCACTTGACAAAATTCAGCACCCACTTAGGATTAAAACTCTCAGCAAAGTGGGAATAAAGAAAATATACCGCAACATAATAAAGGCCATATACAACAAACCCACAGGTAATGTAATACTCAATGAGGAAAAACTAAGAGCATTTCCCTTAAGATTAGAAACAAGAAAGGGATGTCCACTTTTACTTTTCTTATTCAACATAGTAATAGAAGTCCTTGCAACAGCAATCAGACAAAAGAGAGAATATAAGGCATCCAAATTGAAAAGAAAGAAGTAATGCTGTCATTATTTGCAGATGACATAATACTGTGTATAGAGAACCCTAAAAATTTTACCAAAAACCTACTAAAACTAATAAATAAATTAAGTAGCAGGATACAAAATAAATATTCAGAAATTAGTTGCATTTTTATACACCAATAATGAACTACCAGTAAATGTAACTAAGAAAACAATCCCATTTACAATTGCATAAAAAAAAAAACCTTAAAAATAAATTTAACCAGAGGTAAAAGACCTATACTCACCAAATTATGACATTGAAGAAAGAAGTTGAAGAAGATACAAATAAATGAAAGCATATACCATGTTCATGAATAGAAAGAATTAACATCATTAAAATATAAATACTGTCTAAAGCAGTGGTAGTCAACCTGGTCCCTACTGCCCACTAGTGGGCGTTTCAGCTTTCATGGTGGGTGGTAGCAGAGCAACCAAAGTATAAATAAAAAGATAGATTTAACTATAGTAAGTTGTTTTATAAAGATTTATTCTGCCAAACTTAGAGAAAATCTGACATAAAGTACTTGGAAGTAATTATTATTATATGCTTTAACTTGCTGTAACTCTGCTTTATACATTTTATAAAGTAAAGTTACTTCCCTACTTTATATAATAAATCACCATGACTGTGGAACCAGTGGGCAGTTAGAAAATTTTACTACTAACAGAGATACAAAAGTGGGCGGTAGGTATAAAAAGGTTGACTATTCCTTATCTAAAGCAATCTATAGATTCAATGAAATTCCTATTAAAATATTTATGGCAGTTTTTATAGAACTAATTAATAATTCAAAAATTTATATAAAACCACAAAAAATATATATGAAACTTGAATAGCCACAGCAATCTTGAGAAAGAAGAACAGAATTGGATGTATTATGCTAGCTGATATCAAACTCTGCTACAAGGCTATAGTAATCAAAGCAGCATGACGTTAACATAAAACAGACATGTGGATAAATGGAGCAGAATAGAGAGCCCAGAAAATAAATCCATGCCTATATGTCAATTAATATTTGACAGAGGAGGCAAAAACACACAATGAGGTAAAGATAGTCTATTCAAAAAATGGTGTTGGGGCCCTGGCCGGTTGGCTCAGTGGTAGAGCGTCGGCCTGGCGTGCAGAGGTCTCAGGTTCGATTCCTGGCCAGGGCACACAGGGGAAGCGCCCATCTGCTTCTCCACCCCTCCCCCTCTCCTTCCTCTCTGTCTCTCTCTTCCCCTCCCGCAGCCGAGGCTCCATTGGAGCAAAAGATGGCCCAGGCGCTGGGGATGGCTCCTTGGCCTCTGCCCCAGGCACTAGAGTGGCTCTGGTCGCAACAGAGCGACGCCCCGGAGGGGCAGAGCATCGCCCCCTGGTGGGCAGAGCATCGCCCCCTGGTGGGCGTGCTGGGTGGATCCCGGTTGGGCGCATGCGGGAGTCTGACTGTCTCTCCCCGTTTCTAGCTTCAGAAAAGTGCAAAAAAAAAAATGGTGTTGGGAAAATTGGACAGATACATGCAAAAATATTAAATTAGACTACCTTCTTATACCACATACAAGAATAAACTGAAAATGGATTAAAGTCTTAACTGTAAGGCTTGAAACCATAAAACTCCTAGAAGAAAACATAGGTAGTAAACTCTGCCATTTCTCTTAGCAACTATTTTTCCTGATATATCTTCTCCTTGGGTAAGGGAAACAAAAGGAAAAACAAACAAATGGGACTATATCAAACTAAAATATTTTTGCACAACAAAGGAAACCATCAACAAAACAAAAAGACAACCTACTGAATGAAAATAATATTCACCATGATACATCTGGTAAGAGTTTAATATCCAAAAGTTTTAAAGAACTCATACAATTCAATGTCAAAAAAGAAATACAATTCCATTAAAAAGAGGGAAGAGGACCTGAACAGACACTTCTCCAAAGAGGACATACAGATGACCAATAGACATATGAAAAGATGATCAACATCACTAATCATCAGAGAAATGCGGATTAAAACTACAATGAGATATCACCTCACACCTGTCAGATTGTCTATCATCAATACATCAACAAACAACAAGTGTTGGCAAGGATATGGAGAAAAGTGAACCCTCATTCACTATTGGTGGGAATGCAGATCAGTGCGGCTAAGATGGAAGATCACATAAAGTATTCTCAATAAGTTAAAAATGAAACTGTCTATGACTCAGCAACACCACTTGTGGTATGCATTAGAAGAAACTCAAAACACTAATTTGAAAGAGTGCATGCACCCCTATGTTTATTGCAGTGTTATTTACAATAGCCAAGATATGAAAGCCCATCAATAGACAAATGGACAAAAAAGTGGTGGCACATATATACAGTGGAATATTAGTCATAAAAAATAATAAAAATCTTATCTTTTGCTATAGCATAGATGGACCTAGAGGATACTATGCTAGTGAGATAAGTCAGTTGGAGAAAAACAAATACCATAGAATTTCATTTATATGCAAAATCTAAATAGTAAAATCAACAAACAAAATTGAAACAGACACATAGGCACAGAGAACAGACTGATCATGACTAGATGGAAAGAGGATTGGTGGCTGGGTGAAAAGAGTGAAGGGATTCAAGTACAAATTGGTAGTTACAAAATAGTCATGGGGATATAAAATACAGCCTAGGGAATATAGTGAGTAATAGTGTACTAAGTATGTATGGTGCCAGGTGAATACTGGAACTATCCAGAGGAACACTTTATAAAGTACATGATTATCTAACCACCATGCTCTACACCTGAAACTATTACAAAGTTATATTAAATATAAACTGTAGTTGAAAAATATTAAAAAATAAAAAATTTTAAAATGTAAAACAAACTAACAATAAATAGAGTGAGTGCCTCGTGAATGGGCAGTGAATTGATTAGAGTGATAAAGTCAGCTGGGTAAGAGTATCCGCTGGGTCCCAAATGAGGATAGGCCCACGCCGGGACCCTGAGTTAGCCTGGCCATCCTCTCCTGATTCTCAATAATGACAACCTTCTCCTCTACCAGCTAGCTCAGCATTTCTCAGGAATCAAAACATGTCCACAGTTACAATCTCATTTGGATTTCAAAACACAATAGATAAGAAAATTGAGATTTTTTAAAAATTGTATTTACAGACAAGAAAGCTGAAGCTCAAAGAGACTTAGTGACTGATCCAAAGCCCCAAACTGATGTTTTCAGAACTTGAACCCACTTATCCCAACTAGCAGGCCAGGCTGATTCTTGGTTCTGACTACATCTCCTGAGACTTGGCTTTGAATTTAACTTTCCATGTGGCCCCCACACGGAACACTCCCCCAGAACTGACCAGGCATGACTCCTGACCTCATTGCCAGACTTGTTAGAGCACATCCACCATGATGCTTGTAGGGGTGGGTCCAGAGATCGGTACACTCAGGAAAGTCTCTTTCTATACCCCAAGCCACTACCCTATGACCTCCGTGCTGGAATGAACTCCTAACTGGGATTTCTGTCAAATGTACCTTGTGATGTAGTGAAATGGTTGCTGGACTTGGAGGCAAAGCAACCAAGCATTAGTTCTGATTCCTATCTGGCTAAGTAACCCTGGGTGAGTTATTTTACCTCCTTAAACTCCAGCTTTTTAATTAATCTGCTAAGCACAGATAATAATACACACCACTTAGAGTTGTCGACAGTGTTAAATGAGATATCTTTTATGACGGGCTTACGAGCTGTTCTCTGTCATCTGCCGTTCCCTCTTCCCTCCTCCTTTCCTTCTTTCCTCTTTACTAGTGCATCTCTCACCACACTCCCAGAATGATCTTCCCCAAGGAAGCGTCAGGCTGCTCCCTTGATCACAAATCTCAAGTGACTTCCCATTGCCAAGTCCGGTCACCTCTCCATCTGCCATGCAGGACCCACCGCTACCCCCCCTTCCTCTCCATGCTCGGGGACATGGAGGTTCCAGTTGCAGCTTCTCATTCATGCTGATGTGTTCCTCTCTGCTGTCTCGCTCTCCTGGAATGCCAGGTACGGCTCCCCATCCTTGAAGATATTTCTCATTGCTACGTGGGTCTCTCCCTTCTGTTTTTTCCAATTTCATGTACTGTTGGTATCCGTTTCTTTGGCACGAAATCAGAGAGGCAACTAGGTCTTTAGGACTGTGTCTTTCACTTATCAATGTCACTGTTCCCCCAGGACAGACCAACGTTCCTTACTTCTCTCGGTCCCCACTGGGTCAGCAATGCAAACTCCAGACTCACAACTGCAGGCCTGGGTTCAAATCCTAGGCCTAGTACTACTTGCAACTATGTAATTTAGGGAATCTTGTTTTTCTCAGATATACAATGTATAATTTAACTTTTTCATTAGAAGATTGCTTTTTTAAAATTTTTTATTTTATTATTTTTATTTATTTATTTTTGAGAGGAGAGAGAGAGAGTGAGAAAGAGAGAGAGAAAGAGAAGGGGGAGGAGCAAGAAGCATCAATTGCCATATGTGCCTTGACCAGGCAAGCCCAGGGTTTCGAACCGGTGACCTCAGCGTTCCAGATCGAAGCTTTATCCACTGCGCCCCCACAGGTCAGGCTAGAAGATTGCTTTTTTAAAAATATATTTTTACATTGGATAAATATTTACTGAGCATATATTATGCACCAGGTCTGTGCTTCTTTGACACATATGAACTCATCTAATACTCATAATCTCAATCATTTCATAAAGTTTATGGAGATTAAATAAATTAAGACTGTATGTGAGGTTGCATCATTCTTGACAAATAGTAGATGCTCAGCAGGTCTTTGCTGAATCTGAGCATTAGGCCCTCAATACAGTGGATGTGATGGACTCACTCATAGATAGTACTGAAGATACAGTATGAGAAGAACAGACCCATTTCCTGTCCTCATGGAGCATTCACTCCAGCAAAGGATAGGATTGACATTAAGTGAATAATGACAATTATCATATGGAGTATTATGAGAGAGTGGAAGAGGACCTAATGTGGGGTGTAGTACTTGGACAGAATTAGCTGAAGAAAATACTGAGCTCACATATGAAGGATCTAAAGACAATGGGCATTCCAGGCAGTAGGAACACCAGGTGCAAAGGTCCTGAGACAGGAAAGCACAGAACCTTTTCTAAAGAACATGAGTTCAGCTTGAGAAGCAATAAAGAGAGTGGGGCAAGGTGAGGCTGAGGTGGGCTGTTCTAGAGCATGCAGAACCTGGTGGGCCCTGCTGAGGGGTTTGGACTCGGTGCACAGCAGGGGACCATGGGGAGTCTTAGACCAGGGGAGTGACGTGATCAGGGTTGTGTTTTTGAAAGCTCACACTAGTTGCTGTGTGAAGAATGGATGAAAGGGCAAAAAAAGTGAAACTGAATTAAAAACAAGCAAACAAACTAACAAAAACCACTGATTCCTGGAACACTCAGGATAAAGACCCAGAGCATCTGGGCCCGCGGGCTGACTTCAGGGACTGGAGTGCAGAGAGCAGCCGCAGCCCCAGTGCTGAGCGCCCCTCTCTGTTCCTAAAACACATTTGTCCTGACCTACTGCCTCCGGTGTTATGCACACTTCCTTCTCCATTGGACAGCCTGGGTCAGGGCGGAATAAAAAAAATGCAACCACCACCCCATTCTGAAGTGCAAGAAAGCCACAAACTGGTTTGAGCCTGTCGGTTCAGAGCTGGCTGCAAGGCAAAGACCCACCTGGCCCAGCTCAGAGTGGCCTCACCGCATTTTTGTGCCCACACTCACCCTGGGGAGGCCAAGGCAGAGGTAGGGGCTCCTCCACCCCTTCCTACCCAGACAGATGGCAGCGGCCCAGCCCCTACTTACATAACCCGAGCCAGGACATTGTTTCATTCTCCTACTTGGGGCTGGGTGGTTTCTGGACGTGGGATTAAGGTAGGTTCCGGATTAGAGATGGAAATAAGAACCAGTCTCTAGTCCCAGTAGCCCATGAAGCCCAGTGGTCTAAGCTTTGGGCGTATCCACAACTCAGACACTCTAGGCTCACATGGGTCCCTCACCGCTCACTGTTCAACATTCCTCTCTTCTGTTGTGAGAAATTGGAATGACCATTGACTGGGGCCAGGGAATTTTGATTTTAGACCTTTGCTCTGTCACCAACATAGGCAAGTAACACAACTTCTCTGGGCATTGTTTTCTTCAAATGTAAAATAAGACAATGACCACTCGTGTTGTGTAGGCCTCACTGAGCAGAGAGAAGATCAAAATGAAGGTATTTAGAGAAGTTGGATCACCATACCAGTGTAAAAGTATTAATAACAACATGAATAAAAACAACAAGCACAGTAATAATAACATAAGTTCATTGTCATCTATGGCTGTCAAAGCACCGAGAACCCTTTAATTAGAGTTCCAAAACCAGTGCTCCAACAACAGAGGGAAGCTGCCCGCCTGGCCCTAGCCCACCGCAGTCCAGGCTGGGACAGCAGCTCAGCCCCTCTCACACTGATGCTGCCCCCGGTCAGGGCAGCTTCCCTGTGGCCTTGAGGACTAGACCACCTCTCTCAGCTGAGGCACACCTATCCTGAAGCTCCGCCTGACTAAAGCAAGTGCAAAGGTCCTAAGGACAAGGGGGTGGAGATAGTGATCTGCTGAGAATGGCCAATGCAACTGCTCCAGGCAGATTGAAACTGCCGCCTAAAATGGAGACAATTTGGTGCCCAAAGAGCAGGTTAAAGCAGAGAAAGAAGGCTAATCAGAGGACAAACACAAAGTATTTACAGGAGTCTTCCAAGTCCTAACCTGGCTTTCCCACAAAAATGCCCCTTTCACCAAGGTTTAATGAGGTTTTTCATGTCTGGCTACCCTCCACCACTGCCCTTTCCTCCCACATATATCCAGGGCTCTGGCACTACAGGAAAGCTCATGAGTTTAAGCCAAAGGAATGAATCTCCCAGAAAAAATACGGTATATCGACATTAAAGTTAATCAGCCAAGACCACCAGGCACAAACCTGTCCTATGTCAAAACCAAGCTTATAGACTCAATGCACCAAGGGAGGGCATTCCAAAGGAACTTCAGAATGAGGAAGGAAGAGGGGAAGCATCTTTCCTAAGACTTGAGTTCCTGCTGAAAATTTTTGAGGAAAGTGTCACGGTAGTGGGTTCAGTTTTGGGTTAACTGCTGTTTCTGTATGCAGGGTTAGGATATTATGGACATTAACTAGGAACTGGATGCTGTCTTTTTTTTTTTTTTTTGTATTTTTCTGAAGTTGGAAACGGGGAGGCAGTCAGACAGACTCCCGCATGCGCCCGACCGGGATCCACCCGGCATGCCCACCAGGGGGCGATGCTCTGCCCATCTGGGCCGTCGCTCTGTTGCAATCAGAGCCATTCTAGCGCCTGAGGCAGAGGCCATGGAGCCATCTTCAGCGCCCTGGCAAACTTTGCTCCAATGGAGCCTTGGCTGCAGGAGGGGAAGAGAGAGACAGAGAGGAAGGAGAGGGGGAGGGGTGGAGAACTAGATGGGTGCCTCTTCTGTGTACCCTGGCCGGAATCGAACCCGGGACTTCCGCACGCCAGACCGACACTCTACCACTGAGTTAACCGGCCAGGGCTGGATGCTGTCTTGAGCAGAGGGCCGTTGGCAATTGGGTCTCCCCGATAATAGATGAATAGAACAAAGCAATCTGGGAGTATCTCTGGTAAGAAAACTGTGGTCACTCAAAGAGGAGAGTCTGTATTCTCTGTGACATCTTACATCTGCTGCATGAAACGCTTTCTGTTCATTTTGCAGCTGGTTTTATCTGAGTCTGTCATCCCAACCTGATTTAAGGGCAAAGCTACTATTTTAATTTTTCAGTCTGAGATGATTTTTACTCTTTCAGTTTGGGACAAACTGTTCAGTATTTTACCTGCCACCATTGATTATAGGATCTCAGTTTGTATATCTGTTTATCTATCACCTATCTATCCATACATGTCACGTGATGATCAGGGATGTAGCTCCTGGACTCAGACTACCTGGTCCCACCACTTTCTTATCTCTTAGGTCTTTGGCAAGATATTTATCGCTGTTGTCTCTCAATTTCCTCGTCTGTAAAATAAGTGGGAGGGGCATAAGACCACTTGCGTCAGAGGGCTGTTATGAAGATTAACAAAATAATACATGCGAAATTCTTAGACCAGAGCCTGGGCCTTAGTTTGTGTCCAACAAACATTAGTTCTTTTTATTTATTTATTTATTTTATTTTAAAGGTAATTTAACTTTTCATTAAAAGTGACAGGGCTACTACACACATATTCTTCTTTCCCTTCAAATAATAATGGACCTCTCTAAATAATATTAAAGAATTAAAATGTATAAACCCTGAACAATAAAGAGACCAGTAGAGAGGTTATCCGCAAATGAGAGAAATTAATAAATACGTGGAAAAAATGAGGCAGATGGAGGAGTGACAACTGGTGAAGCTGAGAACGGAACCCACAGCCTGGAGGAGAGAGTGAATGGGGGAGACAGGCCAGAGAAGGGCGGCCACGATCTGCAGAACCCAGTGGACTTGAGTCTAGGAAGTGCCCAGTGGAATGAAGTCAGGAGTGAGACATGGACTTCAAAGGATTTGCTGAAACCCTGCTACCCAAAGTTCAAAACTGTTCAAAAGTACAGGAGCCATGCACCTATCTCCAGGATGATAAAACAACAACCCCAAACTGAAAACAAACAAAATGCCGAAACAAAAAAATAAATAAATAAAGGGCTTTTTCTCTTGAAAAACTGAATGGCCCCCAGTTTTTAGAGAGAAAAGTCTCAAAATGGCATTTAGATATCCCCCAGTGTAACGACCGGCTCCCTGACTTTCCAGCCTGAATCAAGGTAAGTATATGTACACAGAACTAACAATCTGATGTTTTAAAATAGAAATAGACGAGCAAGGGACAACCAGATATCTTAGTAGAGTCTTTACCATGGGGGGTAGGGGTTGGGGAGAATTATAAACAAATAGATACTTTAGAGAAGAATAGAATTTTTAAAATATTTAAATTAATATCCTTAGAGATACTTATTACATCCGTAAAGAAAGGACAGGCCACAAACTAAACATCAAGTGTAAGGATAAAAAAAAAGGGGGGGCTGACTAGGTGGTGATGCAGTGGATAGAGTGTCAGACTGGGATGCGGAAGACCCAGGTTCAAGACCCTGAGGTCACCAGCTTGAGCGAGGGTCCATCTGGTTTGAGAAAAAAGGCTCACCAGCTTGGACCCAAGGTCGTTGGCTCGAGCAAGGGGTTACTCAGTCTGCTGAAGGCCCGCGGTCAAGGCATATATGAGAAAGCAATCAATGAACAACTAAGGTGTTGCAATGCACAACGAAAAACTAATGATTGATGCTTCTCATCTCTCCATTCCTGTCTGTCTGTCCCTGTCTATCCCTCTCTCTGACTCTGTCTCTGTAAAAAAAAAGGGGGGGGGATTTAATTTTTAGAAATTAGGAAATAGACACATAGATGAGTATGTATATCTAGATAGATAGGCAAGACAGACAAATTTATATAGATAGAAAGATAGTTGAAACTCACTTTAAAGGATAATACATACCGTTAAAATAATACCACTTATCTGCGGTGGCACAGTGAATGGAGCATTGACCTGGAATGCTGAGGTCCTGGTTTGAAACCCAGGCTTGCCCAGTCAGGGCACATATGAGAAGAAACTACTGTAAGTTGATGCTTCTCACTCTCCCCCTTGCCTTTCTCTCTCTCTATCCTCTCTCCAAAAGTAATAAATAAAATATTTTTTAAAATAATACTAATACCATGAACACCCATTTACCACCAGTCTTAAATTTTTTTATTTATTCATTTTTAGAGAGGAGAGAGAGATGAGAGACAGAGAGAGAGAAGTGGGGGAGGAGCTGGAAGCTTCAACTCCCATATGTGCCTTGACCAGGCAAGCCCAGGGTTTCAAACTGGCGACCTCAGCATTTCCAGGTCGACACTTTATCCACTGCGCCACCACGGATCAGGTATTTACCACCAGTCTTTAGAAGAATGTCACCAGTTCCTTTGGCATCTTTGTGGCCCTTTCTGATCCTGTACCCCACTCCTTCTAAGGTAACCACTAGCCCAGATTTTGTGGTGATCATTCCCTTGCTTTTCTTTACATTATTCACATATGTATCTATCTCTAAGCAATGCACTGTTTAATTTTCTTTATTTTTTTTAAATGTTTACTTCTTTTTTTTTAAACCATTTCTTTTTTTTAAATTTTATTTATTCATTTTAGAAAGGAGAGAGAGAGGGAGAGAGAGAGAGAGAGGAGAGAGATAGAGAGAGAAGGGGGGGAGGAGCAGGAAGCATCAACTCCCATATGTGCCTTGACTAGGCAAGCCCAGGGTTTCGAACCGGCGACCTCAGCATTTCCAGGTCGACACTTTATCCACTGCGCCACCACAGGTCAGGCAATTTTCTTTATTTTTGATCTCTATATAATAAAATCACACTTTATGTATTTTTCTGTGACATGTTTTTTTACTCAGTATTGTATTTTTTTTTAAATACAGTTTTATTAAGATATAATTCACATATTAAAATTATCCTTTTAAAGTATACACTCAATGGTTTTTAGTATACAGTGGGTCTTCAGGTTATGACAGTCTCAACATATGACATTTTGAGTTTACAGCACTCACTCCCATAAACACTTTAAAAAATTGAGACATGTTTCAGCTTATGCTGTTTGCATCGTACTTACAGACTACGTTGTACTTACAGACTAGCCTGGAACAATTCTCTAAGAAGGTAGAGAGGCCTGCAACAGATCCTGTATCCTTTACATCAGCTACTTCTTGAGATGAAACACCTGTAGTACAGGTGGAATCATCTCCAGTGTATTCTGCATGTTCCTTAGGAAATCCTGGTTCACCTGACCCAGTATCTCCAGCACCTTCTGCAGGTTCTCCTGCCTCTCCAGCTTCCTCCTCCCAACAGGTCACTCTCTCCCACCTTGCAATGCTTCTTCCAGTGTGTGAGCCAACCACAGGAATAAAGGTAAGAAATTTTTTTACACTCATTTTTTTGTCATTTTTTACAGTACAGTATAGTATATTTATGTCCTTTCTCTTTTTCTGTGGCTTAGTTGTGTTTTTATGTTCAAGATTATTATTTTACAACTGTGTTAGAATAGGTAAGTGACTTAGGCTAAGGTGTGTTTTAACTTACCCCAAAATTTGGGTTATTTCACTGTCATAGGAACGGAACTGTGTCATAACCCGAGGACCCCCTGTATGCACCAAAGTGTGCAAACATCACCACCGTTTAACTCCAGAATATTTTCATCACCCCAAAAAGAAACTAATACTTGTTAGAAGTCACACTTTATTCCCCTCTCCCCAGCCCCTGAAAACCACTATTCTACTTCCTGTGTCTATGGACTTGCCAATCCTGGACATTACATACAAATAAAATCATACAATATGTAATCTTTTGCATCTGGCTTCTTTCACTTAGTGTAATGCTTTCAAGGTACATTCGTATTGTAGATGTATCAGTACCGCATTAGGGCAATTTTATGGTAACGCTCCATTGTGTGGTTATACTACATTTTTGTTTTCCCATTCTTCGCTGATGCACAATTTGGGTTGTTTCCACTTCTGAACTATTATAAATAATGCTGCTGTGAACGTTTGTGTACAGTTTTTGTTTTTTGCATGGATAGATGTTTTGATTCTCTTGGAAAATATCTAGGAGTGAAATTGCTGAGTCTAATGGTAATTCTATATTCAACCTTTTAAGGATATGCCACACTGTTTTCCAAAGTGGCTGCACCACTTTACATCCCCACCAGCAGTGGATGAGGGCTAAGATGATGTTTTGACATCCATCCATGTTGATGCCCATGTCTATAGAATATTCATTTAATATACACATGTCACACTTTATGCATTCTCCAGCTGAGGGACATTTAGCTTATTTTCACTTGTTTTGCTGTTATACATAACACTTTTATGAGCACTCTCTTACAAGTCATCTGGTACATATGTCCAAGAGCTTCTTCAGATTGTATGCCCGGAAGTAGGATTACTGGGTCATAAGATATGCACGTTTTCAACTTTATTACATAATTCTGAATTGTTTTTCCAAAGTCCCATTCTATTAAGCATTTTTATCTGCAGCGTTTAAGAGTTCCTGTTTCATCATCTCCAACTCTTGACATTATCAGATTTTTTAAATCCTGGCTAATTGGATGAGCATTCAATGTTCTCTTATTGTGCTTTGTTTGTTTGTTTAACCGGCATTTCTCTGATTGCTTATTTGACTGAGCATCTTTTCAGAATTTTGGGGGCCATTTTAGGTGTGTCTTGTCCCGTGAAAAGTCTTTTGTCAATCCTCCTCTTGGTTTATTTTTTTTAATGATTTGTGGGTTATTTTCTTATATTTTGGACATAAATTCCTTTGTCGCTTATGTGATGCAAACATATTCTCTCCATTTGTGACTTTTCTTCTCTTGTTCTTTATGATATACTTTGATAAAATAGTATCAATGTATTCAAATATATACAATGTATTTTTCTTTAGTTTGTGATTAGTGTCTCATTACAAAAAAATAAACCTTTTCCTTCAAGTTATGAAATTGTTCTATATTTCTTCTAAATGTTTAATTTTTCATTTTTTATATTTAAGTTCCTAATCTATCTGTAACTTATTGTTGTATATGGTGTACTTAGGGACTTGATTTCTCCATATGGGTAAATAATCAACAATACTAACTCTCTCATATATCAAGCTTTCATCTATGCATGGAACTGTGTCTGGATTCTGATATTCTATTCCATTGATCTGTCATCTCTTAATATGACACTGCTTTAATTAGTCTAGTTTTATAATAAATGGTGATATGAGAGACAACATGCTATTCCAGTCCCATCACCAACCTTGTGCTTCTTCAGGACGGTTTTGGATATTCTTGGCTCTTTTCTCTTCCAAATAGATTTTAGAGTAATCTTGTCATACTCCATGGAAAACCTAGGTAAGCTTTTAATAAGAATTTCTTTAATTCTATAGATAAAGATGAAGAAAGTGAACATATTTACAAAATGGATCTTTCTTTTCTACAAATATATTGTGTCTTCCTATTTATTTAGGTATTCTCTAATATCTTTTAAAACATCCTTATTATTTTCTATATTAAGAACATGCAACTCTTTATCATTTTTTTTAGGTGAGAAGAGGGGAGATAGTGAGGCAGACTGCTGCATGCACCCTGACAGTGAGCCCAGATGGCAGCCCCCAACTAGGGCTGATGCTTGAGTACCAAGCTATTTTTAGCACCTGAAGCTGATGCTCTCAGACCAGCTGAGCTATCCTTAACACCTGAGGCCATGCTCAAACCAATGGAGCCACTGGCTATAGGAGGGGAATAAGGAGAGAAGGGGGAGGAGAGAAGAAGCAGATGGGCACTTCTCTTGTGTGCCCTGAATAGGAATCAATCCCAGAACATCCATACACTGGGCTGATGCTCTATCCACTGAGCAACTGGCTAGGGCTTCTTTATCATTTTTAGATATGTTTTCTTTTCTGCTGTTTTTATACTTTGAAATTATATTTTTCTGTTTATTATTGATATAAAAACTTAAGTTAACTTTTGTATATTGATTTGTACTTGGCAACTTTGCTGAACTATTTTAATAATTCTAATAATGAATCTAGATTATTCTGAGTTCCCCATGTGGGTTTTCATGTCATTGTTGAATAATGAGAGTTTTATTTTATCCTTTTTGTATTCTTATACCTTTACTCTTCTTTTTCTTGCTTTGTGGAACTGACTAAAATCTTTACTGCAATCTTTATTTTTTTTCTGAATTAAAAGCAATACTTTCAATTTTTTTTTACCAATAATTTATAATGTTAACCTGTAGTTTTTTTTTTTAATTGATTAGGTAAAGAAATTACCTTCCATTTCTAGTTTATTAAGAGGTTAGATTTTTACTAAATTTGTTGATATTGGTTAATAAAATTATATAGGATTTAGGTGTACAATTCTATAATATACCATTTGTATATTGGATTGTGTGTTCACCACCCCAAGTCAAGTCTCCTTCCATCGCCACTTATCCCCATATCCTCTCTACCTCCCTCAACCCTTTCCCTCTCGTAACTTCCATGCTGTTGTCTGAGATTTGCGTGCATTTATTTATTTGCTTAATCCCTTCACCTTTTTCACCCAGCCCCACAACTCCCCTGCCCTCTGACAGCTGTCAGTCTGTTCTCTATCAATGAGTCTGTTTCTGTTTTGTTTGTTAGTTTATTTTGTTTATTAGATTCTACATATAAGTGGTACTTGTCTTTCTCTGACTGGCTTATTTCATTTAGCATGATGCTCTCCAGGTCCAACGGGTCAAATTTAATAATTTTAAAAAATTAGATGTTGAGCATCACCTAATATTTCTTCTAGACCTTAAAGAAATGAATACCTTTTTAATTCTCTAACAGGATAAATGATGTTACGATACTTTCCAATATAATTTCTCTGAATAGAATCATTAACTTAAAAAAAACAGTTGGATTATATTGGGAATACAGGTATTTAACTTAATTTTTCATCTGTATTAATGAATAAGACTGATTTGAAAAAAATTTTTATACTCTTTGTTTAGTTTGGGGATCCAGGTTCCATTCATCTCATAAAATGAATCTGGGAATATTGCTTCTTCTACCTTCTCTATGATTTTGAATACCTTTGAATTATCTACCTCTTGAATACATGATAGAACTCACCTGGACAATTGTTTGGGTCCTTTTCTTTCTGATTCAATTCCATTAACAGTTACAAAACCGTTTCAATTTTCTATTTCACGTTGAAGTCATTGTTACCAGTTAAATTTTCTAGGACTTTGTCCATTTCACCTAACAGTGTAAGTTTATTGGCTTAAAGGTATTTACAACATTCCCCTCTTATCTTTTCTCTTGTAGTTGCCTGGGTTTCATTCTTGGTATTGTCGAACTGCCTTTGCTTTCCTGATGTGAAACCCCTTTGCAGAGCTTTGTTAATTAGTTTGACTATGTTAGCGCTCTCTCTCTCTTTTTTTTTTTTTACAGAGACAGGGAGAGAGTCAGAAAGAGGGATAGATAGGGACAGACAGACGGGAACGGAGAGAAATGAGAAGCATCAATTATCAGTTTTTCATTGTGACATCTTAGTTGTTCATTGATTGCTTTCTCACATGTGCCTTGACCGTGGGGCTCCAGCAGACCAAGTAACCCCTTGCTCAAGCCAGTGACCTTGGGTCCAAGCTGGTGAGCTTTTGCTCAAACCAGATGAGCCCATGCTCAAGCTGGTGACCTCGGGCTCTCGAACCTGGGTCTTCCTCATCCCAGTCTGATGCTCTATCCACTGCGCCACCACCTGGTCAAGTAGCCCTCTCTCTTTTATGCTTCTTTTTTAATTCATTAAGTGTTGCCCTTGTCTTACATTTTAACTCTTCACCTTTACTTGGTTTTCTTCCATGGTTCTTTTACTAACATCTTCAGTTGGATAGTTAAATCACTTTAATTATTTAATGTTGAGTCTTCCTCCTCTTGTAATACAGCAATTTAAGGTTTTAAATTTTCCTCAAATTTCTACTTAATTTTGAAATTTAGTATTTTTATTGTTTAGATTTAAATATTTTAAATTAATATTATTGTTTCTATTTGAACCCTTTAGATATTTAGCTGTTTTAAGTTTTCCCAATTTTTTTAATGATATGGCTTTTAAAAAGTAGGTGTGTTTTTGTTGTGGAATTTTAGCCTAATTGTTTTGTGTTCAAATAATAAGCTCTGTTTGACACTTTTGAAAATTTGTTGAAAGTTGATTTATGATTTACAGTGGTGATCAATCCTTAAGTTTTTTTTGCACATATATTTTAAAAGAGTGTTTTCTTTAATTATTAACTATAGTAATTAATATATGTCTGTTAGTTCAATCTTGTTAATTGTTTTATTCATAATGGTATTTTTAAAAATGCAAAGACTGGAGAAATTTACCTATAAAACCTGCTTACTTAGTAAACAATTGGAAATATGCTTTAGAAAATATGGAAGTTGGCTAAAGCAGAGGAAAACATAAGACTCAGGAAACAGTGCCTCCCAGGATGACAGCTGTGCAGCAGGTCTCATGAGCGAGCAATACCCTCTGCGGAGCAGGACAACAAGGACTCCAGGAGGGAGACCTTCAGCAAAACAATCACAATACAAGAGATCGAGGTCTGTCCTCAAGACTGGGCCATCTGACCCAGAACCAACCCCTGTGCACTGATATGCCTAAGCCAGAGTCATTAGAGTTAAAGACTTGGAGTTGATCAGGGTATTCAGAGCACATGGCCAAGGCTGCATGGGTTTGCCTCTGAGGAGGGGGCAGCTGGAAACCCTGTAGGCCGAGGAGAAGCTGACTATCCAGTCATTGCCTGTAACTGGATAAAGGCTGGCATTCTCGAACCAGCTCAAGGGAAGGGTGGTCTCTAAGCTTCTAAAGTGAATGCACCTGGGATGTACAGAAAGCTCCAGGGAGTGATGGGAGAAACGGTTCAAACTTCTATTTATCTCATTCTTTTTATTTCTTTTGTGTGTGTATAATTTCTAATGTACATAATAAATTAGTTAGAAATGTATACGAATATATGTGCACATATGTATACGTACACACGAACGCACACAGAGTGCATGCATACTCAGATATTTTTAGATGAGAATTGTAAACACTTGGAGAGCCCTGAGAAACAGCGGCTATGTAAGAGAGAGGCAGTTGGATAGCTTCCCAGAGTCAGACGGACTTATAATAATAGCTGTACAGTGATTGTGTGCCCAGTGCTATGCCGGATGCTTTTTGCTGATTCTTTCAGTTAAGCCTCAAAATCTTTCAAGATAAATACTATTTTTTTCTTATACAGGTAAGACAACAGAGGCTCAGAAAAGTTAAGCAACTTGCTTCAAGTCACATAAAAAGCCACAAGTCCAGAACTCAACTGTAATGCTGGTGGCCAAGGCCAGGCAGGTTCACACTGAATTCGGGCAGACAGTAGAGAAACTGTGGAGCTGAAAAGCAGTGGGCCATTCCTGTTTATTAGAGTCTTGCAACAGCGAATGAGCAAACAGGCAGGGGAAAATGGCCTCTCATGGCAGCAGGCCAACGAACAGCAGAAGGGCCCCTCGCAGTGGCAAGCTGGCAAGCCGCAATCTGCCCTGAGGGCAAGCACCCGTAGCCTATGTAGGCTGTACACACATGGCTCTGCCACGTGCTCATGCAGCAATCATGCCAATTGCAAGCCAACAGACCTAATGCAGCGGTTTTCCATTGTAGCAGCCCTAGCAACATATACACCATTAACATTCACTTACTTTAGATGAGGTTAAATGGAATGTTTGGGGCAGGAAATGTGTGATATTTTGACTTATAATAAGAACCATATATTTATTTGGTCTTCATTCCCCTTCCTGGCACAGAGCTCCTGGAACCCTTGTAACTCTCTAAATACTGAGAGCAGAGGAGCACCTTTTGCTCTAACGAGGTGACTCAGAGTGGGCTCCTGGGTGGGGACTAGTCACCAAAAAGACCGAGTCAAGATAAGAAGCTTGGAATTTTCAGCCCTCCCCCCATCCTCCAGAGAGGGGAGGGGCTGGGAATGGAGTCAATGGAGTTAACAATAGATCGTATCCACTGGAGGCCAGTCTCCATAAAATCCCAGTAGTAAGGGGTTTGGAGAGCTTCCGGGTTGGTGAACACGTGGAGGTCCTGGGAGGGTGGTGCACCTGCAGAGGACGTGGGGCTCAGCACCCCTCCCCACCCACCTGCCCTGTGCAACTCCTCCATCTGCACCATTATCTGCATCCGGTACCATACCCTTTTATAATGAACTGCTAAGTAAACTGTTGCCCTGAGACCTGTGAGCCACTCTATCAAGTTAATCAAACTTGAGGATGGGGGTCTCTGGAAACTCTGGTTCATAGTCAGTTGATCAGAAGCACAGGTGACAACCTGAACTTTCAATTGGCATCTAAAGGAAGCGGAGCAGACTTGCAGGACTGAGCCCTAACCTGTGAGATTAAATGCTATCTCCAAGTAAATACATATGTAGTATCAGAATTGTGTTAAGCTGTAGTACATCCAGCTACTGTCACAGAACTGGTTGGCATGGGAAATGCCCCGCACGTTTGGTGACCAGTGTCAGCAGTGAAGTGTTCTGCGTAAACGTGAAGGGAGCACATAGGACGACTGTAGGTCTTTCTGACACCCAGTGGAATTGAATTTCTCATCAGTGTCTTCAAGTGCAAGTGACTTATTGGACAACAATTCTGTAGTCCTGTTTCTTCTTTTAAACAATTTTTTTTAAGTGAGAAGAGGGGAGATAGAGATACAGACTCCTGCATGAGCCCCAACTGGGATTCACCCAGCACCACCCCATCTGGGGTTGATGCTCGAATCAACCGAGCTATCCTCAACACACAGGGCCAACACTTGAACCGATCGAGCCACTGGCTACAAGAAAGGAAGAGAGAGAGGAAGGGGAGAGGGAGGGGAAGAGAAGCAGATGGTGGCTTCTCATGTGTGCCTTGTCTGGGGATTGAACCCACGACATCTGCACACGTAGCCCAGGCTCTACCCCTGAGCAAACTGGCTAGGGCCTATAGTCTTCTTTCAAATCACCCCAAGTATATTACTATTGATAATTCATCAAAAAACTTACAAAACAAAGGCTAGTATTACTAAGATGAAGTAAATGATTGGATGTGAATTATATCAGTCATCTAATCATAAAACCACCTAAAACTATAAAATATGGCAGCTAAGAACCATTTCTCCAGAAATTGATAACATGGGAGCATGTTCAGGAAACCTCCCTGACAGTCCGGGAGCTGAGCAGCAACTCCCCCACCCCACCCCCCCCAGCTGCAGCGTGGGCAAGGGGCGGAGCAGCAAGCCCTGAGCTGCAGCGTGGGCAAGGGGCGGAGCAGCAAATCCCTCAGTTGCAGCGTGGGCAAGGGGCGGAGCAGCAAACCCCCAAGCTGCAGCGTGGGCAAGGGGCTGGGCACTGGCCACAACAGAGCGGGGTGAGAATCAAACTGTACTTATCTAGAAGAACCCTGTGTCCGCTGGAGTAGATACAATATTTTATCTCCACTTTGTCCCAACATTCCATTAAAATGACAGTCAAAAAATTTTCTAAATGTAAAAATCAGCAAAGACTAAACAAACCGAAGAGGAGATGGTGGAAGATGAACGGTAGGCAGAACTGACCCTGCGGGCAGAGGGAATAGAAAGCCAGTTCAGCCTCTGGAATTAGAAGAACGTGGCACTCAGAAAAGGGGAGGGGGCGGTGAGCAGGAGGAATTTGGCTAAAAAATAAGAGAATTTACTCCAGATAACCTCTAACTTCAGAAGCATCAGGCACAGCGGAGAACTGGGGGACTGACCGTCATCTACATTGAATAGAGAAACGCCCAACCTTTCTCCACTTGGTTTCAATAATGCCAGCACAGGCTATGCCCCTGCCCACCCCCAGGCAGGGAATTGGAAAATTCTGTGGGGAAACCAGAATTTTCCAGCCCAAGAGAAAATGACCACTGCTACTACTAACTTTGAGGGTTTCTGCTAATTAAATGGCAGGGTCCCTGCCTGAAAAACAAAATGAAACAGAACAAAACAGAAGAAACAGAAAGCCCACAGTGAAGTGTGACAAGTGGGTGACAAACTGCAGGAGTCCGTGCAGTCTGATCGACGTCTAGGTGCCTCTTAGGTATACAGGGGCCACTGAACATGGGAGGAGAGCCTGGAAGACCAGAGCCAGAGGCCACACAGACAGAGAAAAGGAATTGGGGGGAACAGACACAATGCAGGATAACTATATAAATAATCCTTTTTAATAAACAGTAATTAACATCCCTGGAAACATGAGATCTGGCAACCATAAATTGAGAAAATGATGTTGCATATTGAATAAGAAGGATCTGGAGCCTGACCAGGCGGTGGCGCAGTGGATAGAGCGTCAGACTGGGATGCCGAGGACCCAGGTTCAAGACCCCAAGGTTGCCAGCTTGAGTGCGGGCTCATCTGGTTTAAGCAAAGTTTATCAGCTTGAACCCAAGGTCACTGGCTCGAGCAAGGGGTCACTCGGTCTGCTGAAGGCCCACGATCAAGGTACATATGAGAAAGCAATCAATGAACAACTAAGGTGTCACAACGAAAAACTAATGATTGTGCTCGCTTCGGCAGCACATATACTAAAATTGGAACGATACAGAGAAGATTAGCATGGCCCCTGCGCAAGGATGACACGCAAATTCGTGAAGCGTTCCATATTTTTCAAGGCAGCCAGGAAAAAGAAGAATACAACAAATAAAGGAAGGCCCATTAGATTATCATCAGATTTCTCAACAGAAACTCTACAAGCTAGAAGAGAGTGGACCCCAATATTTAAAGTCTTGAAAGAGAGGAACTTTCAGCCACGAATACTATACCCATCAAAGCTATCCTTCAATTATGAAGGAGAAATAAAAACATTCACAGATACAGAAAAGATGAGAGAATTTATCACCAGAAAACCCCCACTCCAGGAAATACTAAAGGGGGTTCTCCAATCAGATACAAAGAATAAAAAAACAACAACAACAGAGCCACAAGTAAAAGCTCCAAGAAGAACATAACAAAACCAACTTTAAACTGTGACAACAATAAGAAAGGGGGGGAAAGGATGAAGATTAACAGTAGCAAAGGGCAATGGAGGGCAAAAGTACTCACAAAATAGTGCACTACAATGAACAGGGTAGGAACCCTTTTCATTACTTAATGGTAACCATCATTGAAAACACCACCACAGAAGCACATAATTTAAAAAAGATAGCAACAGAGGAAAGATGTATGGAACACAACCAAATAAAAACAAAAGATAGAAAAACGAAAGAGAAGAATCAAACAAGGCACAAAACTAACAGAAAGCAATCTATAAAATGGCAATGAGGAACTCACAAGTATCAATAATTAAACTAAATGTAAACGGATTAAACTCACCAATAAAAAGGCACAGAGTAGCCGAATGGATCAAAAAAGAAAATCCAACTGTATGCTGCCTACAAGAAACTCATCTAAGTAATAAGGATAAAAACAAATTCAAAGTGAAAGGCTGGAAAACAATGCTCCAAGCAAATAACATCCACAAAAAAGCAGGCGTAGCAATACTCATATCTGATGATGCTGACTACAAGACAGCAAAAGTACTCAGAGACAAAAATGGCCATTTCATAATGGCTAAGGGGACACTGAATCAAGAAGACATAACAATTCTTAATATATATGCACCAAACCAAGGAGCACCAAAATATATAAGACAGCTACTTATTGACCTTAAAACAAAAACTGACAAAAATACAATCATACTTGGAGACCTCAATACACCGCTGACGGCTCTAGATCGGTCATCCAAACAGAGAATCAACAAAGACATAGTGGCCTTAAACAAAACACTAGAGCACCTGGATATGATAGACATCTACAGGACATTTCATCCCAAAGTGACAGAGTATACATTTTTCTCCAGTGTACATGGATCATTCTCAAGAATTGACCATATGTTGGGCCACAAAAACAACATCAGCAAATTCAGAAAAATCGAAGTTATACCAAGCATATTTTCTGATCATAAAGCCTTGAAACTAGAATTCAACAGCAAAAAAGAGGGTAAAAATCCCACAAAAATGTGGAAACTAAACAACATACTTTTAAAGAATGAATGGGTCAAAGAAGAAATAAGTTCAGAGATCAAAAGATATATACAGACAAATGAAAATGATAATATGACATATCAGAATCTATGGGATGCAGCAAAAGCAGTGATAAGAGAGAAGTTCATATCACTTCAGGCATATATGAACACACAAGAGAGAGCCCAAGGGAACCATTTAACTTCACACCTGAAGGAACTGGAAAATGAAGAACAAAGACAACCCAAAACCAGCCGAAGAAAGGAGATAATAAAAATCAGAGCAGAAATAAATGAAATAGAGAACAGAAAAACTATAGAAAAAATTAATAGAACAAGGAGCTGGTTCTTTGAAAAGATCAACAAAATTGACAAACCCTTGGCAAGACTTACCAAGGAAAAAAGAGAAAGAACTCATATAAACAAAATCCAAAATGAAAGAGGAGAAATCACCACGGACATCGTAGATATACAAAGAATTATTGTAGAATACTATGAAAAACTTTATGCCACTAAATTCAACAACCTAGAAGAAATGGATAAATCCCTAAAACAATACAACCTTCCTAGACTGAGTCAAGAAGAAGCAGAAAGCCTAAACAGACCTATTAGTAGAGAAGAAATAGAAAAAATCATTTAAAGCCTCCCCCAAAATAAAAGTCCAGGCCCAGACAGCTATACCAGCGAATTTTATCAAACCTTCAAAGAAGACTTGGTTCCTATTCTACAGAAAGTCTTCCAAAAAATTGAAGAAGCAATACTTCCAAACACATTTTATGAGGCAAACATAACCCTCATACCAAAACCAGGCAAGGATGGCACAAAAAAAGAAAACTACAGACCAATATCTCTAATGAATACAGATGCTAAAATACTAAACAAAATACTAGCAAATCGAATACAACAACATATTAAAAAAATAATACATCATGATCAAGTGGGATTTATCCCAGAATCTCAAGGATGGTTCAACATACGTAAAACGGTCAACATAATACACCATATCAACAAAACAAAGAACAAGAACCACATGATCTTATCAATAGATGCAGAAAAGGCTTTTGATAAAATACAACACAATTTTATGTTTAAGACTCTCAACAAAATGGGTATAGAAGGAAAATATCTCAACATGATAAAGGCCATATATGATAAACCATCAGCTAACATCATACTAAATGGCACAAAACTGAAGGCTTTCCCCCTTAAATCAGGAACAAGACAGGGTTGTCCACTCTCTCCACTCTTATTTAATGTGGTACTAGAGGTTCTTGCCACAGCAATCAGACAAGACAAAGAAATAAAAGGCATCCATATCGGAAAAGAAGAAGTAAAGGTATCACTTTTTGCAGATGATATGATCCTATACATCGAAAACCCCAAAGAATCCACAAAAAGACTTCTAGAAAAAATAAGCCAATACAGTAAGGTCGCAGGATACAAAATTAACATACAGAAGTCAATAGCCTTTCTATATGCCAACAATGAAACATTTGAGAATGAACTCAAAAGAATAATCCCCTTCACGATTGCAACAAAAAAAATAAAATACCTAGGAATAAACATAACAAAGAAGGTAAAGGACTTATACAATGAAAACTATAAACCATTGTTAAGGGAAATCGAAAAAGACATTATGAGATGGAAGAATATTCCTTGTTCTTGGTTAGGTAGAATAAATATAATCAAGATGGCTATATTACCCAAAGCTATATACAAATTTAATGCAATTCCCATCAAAATTCCAATGACATTTTTTAAAGAAATGGAGCAAAAAATAATCAGATTTATATGGAACTATAAAAAGCCCCGAATAGCCAAAGCAATCCTAAAGAAAAGGAATGAAGCTGGGGGCATTACAATACCTGACTTCAAACTATATTATAGGGCCACGATAATCAAAACAACATGGTATTGGCAGAAAAGTAGACACTCAGACCAATGGAACAGAATAGAAAGCCCAGAAATAAAACCACATATATATAGTCAAATAATTTTTGATAAAGGGGCCAACAACACACAATGGAGAAAAGAAAGCCTCTTCAACAAATGGTGCTGGGAAAACTGGAAAACCACATGCAAAAGAATGAAGCTGGACTACAGATTGTCCCCCTGTACTAAAATTAACTCAAAATGGATCAAAGATCTAAACATAAGACCTGAAACAATAAAGTACATAGAAGAAGACATAGGTACCAAACTCATGGACCTGGGCTTTAAAGAGCATTTTATGAATTTGACTCCACAGGCAAGAGAAGTGAAAGCAAAAATTAATGAATGGGACTACATCAGACTAAGAAGTTTTTGTTCAGCAAGAGAAATTGATAACAAGATAAACAGACCGCCAATTAATTGGGAAATGATATTTTTAATGATATTAGGCTCAGATAAGGGCCTAATATCCAAAATATGCAAAGAACTGATAAAACTCAATGACAAATAAAACAAACAATCCAATAAAAAAATGGGAAGAGGATATGAACAGACACTTCTCCCAGGAAGAAATACAAATGGCCAACAGATATATGAAAAGATGCTCATCTTCTTTAGTTATTAGAGAAATGCAAATCAAAACTGCAATGAGATACCACCTCACACCTGTTAGATTAGCTATTATTAACAAGACAGGTAATAGCAAATGTTGGAGAGGTTGTGGAGAAAAAGGAACCCTCATCCACTGTTGGTGGGAATGTAAAGTAGTACAACCATTATGGAAGAAAGTATGGTGGTTCCTCAAAAAACTGAAAATAGAACTACCTTATGACCCAGCAATCCCTCTATTGGGTATATACCCCAAAAACTCAGAAACATTGACTTGTAAAGACACATGCAGCCCCATGTTCATTGCAGCATTGTTCACAGTGGTCAGGACATGGAAACAACCAAAAAGCCCATCAATAGATGACTGGATAAAGAAGATGTGGCACATATACACTATGGAATACTACTCAGCCATAAGAAATGATGACATCGGATCATTTATAGCAAAATGGTGGGATCTTGACAACATTATACAGAGTGAAATAAGTAAATCAGAAAAAAACAGGAACTGCATTTTTCCATACGTAGATGGGACATAAAAATGAGACCAAGAGACATTGATAAGAGTGTGGTGGTTACGGGGGGAGGGGGGAGAGGGAGAGGGAAGGGGGAGGGGGAGGGGCACAAAGAGAACTAGATAGAGGGTGACAGGACAATCTGACTTTGGGTGATGGGTATGCAACATAATTGAACTTTAAGATAACCTGGACATGTTATCTTTGAATATATGTATCTTGATTTACTGATTTCACCCCATTAAAAATAAATACAATAAAAAAAAAAAAAAAAAAAGAAAAACTAATGATTGATGCTTCTCATCTCTCTGTTCCTGTCTGTCCCTGTCTATCCCTCTCGCTGACTCTCTCTCTGTCTCGGAAAAAAAAAAAAAAAGAAGGATTAAGAAAACAAGAGAAAAAGAGGTTCACTCACATATATGGTGATAGAAGGAGCTTTGACTAACACACAATGCATTTTAGAGATGATGTATTCTGAATTGTACACTTGAAACCTGTATAGTTTTATTAACCAATATCACCCCAATAAATTTAACTTAAAAAAATTTTTAAATAAACAAGGGAATATTTTTGTAAAAGAACAATACGAGGGCAGAAGTTTATAAATACAAATATGTACAATAAAGTTATAGAAAACTCATTTGGCTCTGCCCCTCTTACCTCCCTCTTCCATCTCATCAGTGTAACAACCATCTATGGTGCCAGGTGGGTGCTGGAAACGCCAGCGAGAACACTTTGTAAAGTGTGTGACTGACCACTAACGCTATACACCTGAATGTAAACTATAATTTTTAAAAAATATATAAATATATATCTATATTTAAAACGATCCCTTGTGATTACATGAGGACTACCAAATAATCCAGGATAATTCCCCAGATCATGATCTTTAATCTAATCACACCTGCAAAGTTCTTTTTGCCAGGTAAGGTAACATATTCACAGGTTCTGAGGATCAGGATGCGGGCATCTTCATGGGAATTATTATTCTGCTTCCTACAGGGGCCCTTTTGGGTGGGATCTCAAAGCTCAATAGTCTACTTCTCCTTTCTGAATGGGCCACCTCTACCTCTGGCCCACAGAAAACTCATTATTTTTGCCTGATAGAATGTAAATTTGGCTTGTTCCACTCCCCAAGCTGGCCTCACCTCGCCCCTGATTCCATGGGCAGGAGTCAGTCTTTGCTCTAACTGAAGAGAACACACACACACACACACACACACACACGCACACAGTGTTCAGCCAAAGCCCAGTCATCAGTTGAGCCACAGGCAAGCACCACCTCGCTGCTTCCCTGGGGCAGGAGGTTGGTCTCAGCGCAGCCCTCTGCAAAAAAACCTGCCCGGCTGTCTTCCAACCTCCACCCCACCCCTCACACCCCCTCAGGACAGGAGCCTCCGGGCCAGTTCTCTTCAGGGAATTTTCTGCTGGTCTGCCTCTCGTCTCACTCTTGTATCTTGGTGATCCACTTGAAATACCCAAGTTATGAAAACAACAAGAAAACTGGGCAGAGGACAAAAAAAAAGCAATTCACAAAAGTCTCTCGTTTAAAATTCATTCTCCAAGTGATAAGATATATTTAAATGAATGTAAGATGCCCTCTAAAGGAGGAGTGGAGCTGGAGCCTAGAGTTAGGTGACACCCTGTGCGGGACTGCACAGGCCCTCCATACAGCGAGGGGATGTAACTGCCTGGGATGGCATTGTTTCAACATGCGTCAGTCTTTCAAAGTATGTTTGATGAAATCATGGAAGGGTACAAAGATGCATGAATAAAGATATTCACTGAATCGTTATTTTTATTAACAATAGTGATTGATTATTAACCAATAAAGGATTGGTTTTTAGTAATTTATAGTCTCTGTATATGAGGTAATGCTTTGTAACCAATTGAAGTGATATCACAGAAGATTAAGTGATATCAGTAAGTAAGTCTGGATACATTGACAAATGAAAAAAGCATGGCAGGAAAAACAGTATTTATAGAATACTTTAATTTTGTCAGAAAATGCATATGAAATATAAACATTCAGATGTTAAAATTGGGCATCTTTATGTGGTGAAATTATGGGTACATTTTAATTTTCTTTCTTGCCTTTTCTGTGTTTTTAAAAATAAACTGGGAAACTACATTATAACTTTGACAATCAAGTCCATTTTAAAAATAGTAACCGTTTGTTCTGATCTCCTCAGCACAGCTGTGTTTGGGAATTGGTTTCGGTGTAAGCGGAGCCGTCAGGAGTGGCCCCAGGTCTCTCTCCCTGGAGGAGGGGGCAGGAACATGGAAAATTGCCCAACAAGGACAGGGCGAGGGAAACTCCACATCAGGACTAGGAAGGGCGGGTGAGCGGATCAGACAGGTTCCTACGGCCGTGCTCTATTAATAGGTGGTATGTCTGTCCCTCAGGGGGCCCAGCAGCCAACACTGCTTCTGTGTCAGAAGGAGGGGAAAGGGGGTGTTCTGTTTGTGCTTCAGAAGGCTGGCTGAGGAGAGAAAAAAAAATGTATGAAACAATTATAACCTTATGCAGTAACACATTCAAAATAATATAGAATTATTTTTCTATGCTTGCTGGATCATACGTAGTCAGAGTGGTGCAGAGTAAATAATCAGAGTTCTGAGAATTTGTTGAGAAAAGATAGGTGGAATATTTGAGTGAAGAGATTGGTTGTAGCCAACAAGCACCTTAAGGAGTGCCTCATGCCTATTAGGTTCTTATTAAGTGTTTGATGAAGGAAGGGAGGGAGGGAGGGAGGGAGGGAGGGAGGGAGGGAGGGAGGGAGGGAGGGAGGGAGGGAGGAAAAAGATAGTTCAGGTGAGAGGTTTGGCTAAGCCAGTGGTTCTCAGTGTGGTCCTTAGACCAGCAACATCAGCATCACCTGGGAACTTGTTAGAAATGCAAATTCTCAGACCCAGCCAACCTATGGAATCAGAAACTCTGTGGGGGTAGGGGGCAGCTTCCAGGTGATTCTGATGCAGCTAAAGTTTGAGAACCACTGGGCTAAGCAAAGGCAGAGAGGCTGGTCTGAGCAGGTTGTGAGGAGCCCGGCTTCACTGGAGTTCGGAAGTCATATTGAGACTGATAGGGGACCAGGTGGGAAATAGGAACTAGGGAGATTCTGTGTTATTAGAGGGAAAATAAACTAAAATTTTTTTTCACAAACAACATGATTGGTATTTACATATAACAAATATAAAGAAAATGGTTTTTTTTAAATCACCCATATTCTCTCTTCAACAACCATCAATTAGTTTAATATTTCCTTCAGTTTTGTATGTATGCATTGATCATTTTTACACAGTTATAGTGAAGCCATGTATGTCATTCTGGGGTTTTATTTGCTTGTTTTAGAATTGAGTGGGCTTTTTGGTAGATTAATGAATGAGTCTGAATTTTTATTGTGGCTTGGGCTGTTGTATTTTATATCTTAGTCCATGTCTTAAGGGTTGTTCTATCAGAACCAAATAATGGGTTTTAAATTTCCAAAGTTGGGGTCCAGGCCAAAGGCAAACCCATTTGAAAGTAAAGAAACAGCCAGACCAGTTTTTCTCCCCTGAGAAATGATAACGTGTGCTGAGAATCAAAGGAGGATGTGTGACTTCCCGCCCACCGGCTCCCCCAGGACCTGCTGGGCAAGACTCCAGCCGTCTTCCTGACAGGAGTCTGGAGACAGCAGAGGTCCTTCCGCTTAGCACCATGTGGGAGCGGCGGTGACCAGCTCCATGAGGACCCAACCATCCTTCCACAGGCCCAGAGGCATTTGATGATACGCTGACTACTGAACAATGCAGGGGTTCGGGTCAGTGGCCCCACAAAGTCAGAAACCTGCGTATATGTTTGATCCCAAAAAACTTTAGTTGGCCCTCAGTATATGTGTGGGGTTGGTCCCGGGACCGTGATGGATACCCAAATCGGCAGATGCTCAAGACCCTCTTAAAAATGGTGCAGAACAGTGCAGTCAGCCCTCTGCACCCACGAATTCCCGACCGCGGGTCAAAAACACTGTTTTCCATTTGAGGCTGATTCAATCCACAGATGGGAAACCCACAGATATGGACCGCGGGTTGTATACTTATTGAAAAAAATCCACGGATGATTGGACCTCACAGTTTAAACTTGTGTTGTTCAAGGGTCAACTGTATAAATGAGATGTATAGACTAGAAAATTCTCTGTTAGGGAACAGAGGACGAGCTAGGCTCTGCATAGATTAATGACCAAAGAAGAGAGGAGTCAGTGGACATTGTGCTGGATGCCAGCAAGAGCAGGTAATGACAGAGTTCCAGCCACAACACCAGGGGAAAGAAAGCAGCTGGGAGGAGGGGGTGACCGCAGGCTGAATTGCCTGAATTTCCCAGACTCAGCTTAATGGAGCTTGCCAGGGACATGACACTGAGGGTAACGGGCACTTGGAGAAACAGAAAAGTAAGTCTTACTACAGAAAATTTAACCAAGTTATTATTTTGGCACAATTGAGTATGTAGTTAAGATTCATACTTGCTACAATGATACATAGTTGTTGTTTTTTTTCGTGTCTTACAATAATTATTTTAACTGACTATATCCCCATCAAGTGATTGTACTCTGTTTTATGTAATCATTCCCGTACTGAATGAGGACACTGTCAAGCTGATTGCGACCACTTTGGAGGTGACAGGCTCCTTCACTAGCAGACCTTGCAGAAAGCAAGGGGAGGAGGGGGGAGAAACCAAAATCACATCAAGATCTGATTGAAGAGCAAAGTCAAAACTAGAGAAGAGAGAGACAAGCTCAGCGAGCAGACGCCCTGGAGCTCACAGAGAAGCTAGACCAAGACTGGAAAGAAGTCAGTCTCACCCGGCACACAAAGCACCCACGTCAGAGACTACAAGGAGAAACCCAAGCCTGATGCATATGACATAATGGTTCGTGAGCGTGGCTTTGAGAGGAAAACCAGCCCTCTAACAGGTGAAAACCAGAGGAATCGGCAAGGGAGGAACAGAGGTGGCTCAAGAACCTGGAGGCTGAAAGACTCAGAAAAATTCTTGGAAAGGATGGGGGAGAAAATATTGAGAAAACATATGTCAGCAGAAGACTTAAGTGATGGTTTCATATTGGATAAAGATGACAGGCATTTGCTTTCTTACAAAGATGGAAAGACAGACATGAAGGAGGAGCAAGGTGAGGGAGCCAGTGATGGACAGAACTCAGAGGAAGAGGGCGGGAACTCGAGCGAGGAGGGAGGACGACACATATATAGCCCAGTGGCCGCTCACATAACCCCCGGACCTGGAACCCGATGTAGACAGCGAGGAGGAACGGGGGTGCCACAGAAGGAGCAGCGGCACACTCCTGGGAAAAGGTGGACAGCGATGGTCAGGAAGCTCAAGACACCGCCAGAACTGCCCTATTCATTAGCAGCTCCTGAATCCGACGAGGAGCTAAAATCTTTATTATCAGGAAAATCTCTGGAAGAGCAGCTTTTGGTGGAGAAAATTCAGAGACACAAGCATCCACATCTTGCAGTGGGAAGCAAAGCAACATCAGAGAGCTGGCGGGCTTGTGTTTGGAATACATCGGAGGTTTGGCAGCAGGTGACCCTCCAAACCTCAGAGTAAGTGGTAAGTTGGTTGTGCAGTTATATGCTTTTTGCCAGATGTTTCCTAAAGTTTGTCCTCCGAGATGCCGTGTACAAGATGGAAGGGGTGGTTGAGACGAAAGCCCAGGAAACATCTCCAGGGGTGGAAATGCTCATTTATTTGAACATTGCTGGGGTGCTGTTTTCAGCCCCTGACTTCCGACTCCTGCTCTGGTGCTCGGAGCCAGCGGCTCAGGAGTCCTGCGTCTCCAAGAGGCCTGAGGGTCTATTCATGAGCTGCCTGTTCCTGGACTGCAATCTATAGTCTCAGAGGTTTTGACACTGAGCTGATTTTCTTCTTGGGATTCTTAACATAGGAATTTCAAATAAGCAAAGCCAAGGTTCCACTCAGTGCACCCTCTCAGAGCCCTGGGGGAGGACTCGGAGTTGCTCCTGGTGTCTGAGGAGGAGGACACGCCACGTGGCCGAGGGGGGGCCTGCCCTGCACCTGCTCCTGCCGGTGACTGAAGCCCTGGGCCGGGCTTCTGCGGGGGCTGTCCTCCCACGCGTGGCCGGCCTCTCTAAGCCCGGCTTCTGCGCGGGCTGTCCTCCCACGCGTGGCCGGCCTCCCTAAGCCCGGCTTCTGCGCGGCGGCCTCCCTAAGCCCGCCTGACCTGCGCCTGGCCCGCGGCAGTCACCGCGACCCCGGCCGCTGTTTCCGAGCAGAGGGACAGAAATGCAAAACGAAGAGAAGCGCCCTCTAGCGGCCACCGCTCTGTGTCAGGAGAGCCGTCTGCGCGGCGGAAGCTCATCACCCCAGCTGCTCAAAGCTTTCGAGTTTGGAAGCAAACAGGGGAGCAGAAAGGGGGACAGGAAAGGAAAAGGCTGGTGCACACACACAACCGGGAATTGCAGGAGCCAGCCGGGAGGTCCGCCAGGACAGCCGGCCGCGGGCGAGGATGCGGGAAGGAAGAGAAAAAGAGCGGCAGCCGGCTACACAGGAGGGCACGGAAGGCTCCGAAGACGGGAAACTTCACACATTCAATTATGTTTTATAAATTTAAAAACATATATACCCCTATTGTGAAAAATTAAGATTGTTTCGATTTTTTAAAAAATATAATAAAAATACAACAAAAGTAGATATTCTGCAGCATTTATGTGCCTCCTACAGTATGCCAGGCTCTGGGCTAAGCGTCAGGAATTCACCGCGGAGGGAGCCGTAGCTGCGGGCGTCCGCGGGGACTGGCCGGTGTGCGGAATGACCCGCACAGTGCAATGCGAACACGGCTAGAAAAGGTCTGTATGGCTTGTCTTCTAAATAGTTTTCTCAGGAGAAGTTTCAAAACGTGAGATTCCCGGGTTGCTTTCTAAAAGGTATTGATTTATGCTGCAATGATAGTTTCTGCTCTGTAACGCACGTACTATCCCTTGATTCTTATATATGCTAGCAATGTTTTCCAAATCTTTTGATTTTTTTAAAAAAAGTTTATTTATATTGTTTGGGGAGGGGATATTTTTGAAGCATTTGAATTTCATTTTACCTGTTTTATTTCTTCCATGACTTTAAAGCTTAGAACATTAATCCTCTCCCATTTTTATTTTCTGCTGGTTTTAAAAATGATTTGGTTTCTCTTCAATTGTTCAATTAATTAATCCATTTGGAATTGGTGTTAGCAATTAACCAGAGAAATCTCATCTTTAAATTTCTAGCTAAGACTACTCTTCCTTTACTTATTATTTGGCTACACTTATCATATGTAAAATATTCACTGCCATGAGATAATATTATGGGGGCTACTGTCCCTGGTTGTGCCTTGACTGGTCAGCCTGTGGCTCCCATACATTGAAGCAATGGCGCCTGCACCTTCCTGGGTGCGGAAGAACCACTGAGATCAGGGGAGCTGCTATTTGGTTTTCCAGGCTATGTAAAGAAAGTGAAGAGAACAAAGAAAGAGCTGAAGGAGGTTTAGCTAGCCAGAGCTAAGGAAACTGATGATAGAACAGGTCATGGATCAGAGGGGAACGTGGAACAAGATGGTGATGAAGTTGCCACCGCATAGGAGAGGAATATTCCCCCTGCTGTTGAGAATAGGAGCTGGGTGCAAGGAGAGAAGAGGGGGAAATGTTCTGACTTCCTTCCTCACCCGGGAGGGACGCTGACAGAAGCCACCGCAGGGCTGGACAGGGGTAAGTGGATAAAATGACCAGCCAGGTAGATTTGGGGACTCTGAGAACTTCAGGGGCTCGTGGCTTGCACAACCTGGGTAGAATCCAGGGAGATGACAGGGTATCTCATGGAGAAACCCTTCACTGGTGGGATGCCACGTCTGACCTGATACCAGAGAAGGGATGGCCATGACTGAGGTGAGTGTGAGGCCAGCTGCTGGGGCCACACACCGCAGCGTGTCGGAGAGAAAACACTCTGTAGTTTTCAGGTGTCCAGGAAGATGCAGAATAGTCAAAAGACCAGAAGAGACCTGGGTTCTAAGTAAGGAAGCTCAGAGTGTGGCTCTCTAGTCACCAGAAGCAATGGCAAGGACCAAGATGTTGGCTGCAGATGCCACTATGGTAAGCATGGGCCAACTCAAACCAGCAACACCTTCATGGGCAAGCAGGACCATATCTCAGTAGAGGCTATGAAGGATCAGGGGATATCTGAGCAAGGTCACTGTACCCACACCTCATCCTGCAAAGACACAGGAGGGACCTGTTCAAGCTGCCAGGAGATTGAGCTTTGAATTAACTGCTTTACCTAAAAGTCTGAGAATAAAAAGTTAAGTTACCATTAATTACCAGGTTGAATATCTTGCCAAAGTCACCTCATACTGCTATCAACAAATTTAGTATACAGAAGAAAATGCAATTATTCAACAAAAAGTTTACTTTTATGTTTCTAAGTAATACATATATTTTGAAAAGACACACACACACACACTCTCTCTCTCTCTTTTGAGGCCCTTTCTGGATTTTTGTTTCTTTATTGATTTAAAATGTATCATTAAGCCAAAACAAAACTTTAAATGTGTTTGAGGTATGTTGTGTCCATACTATGTGGAAAGATCTCCCCCCCCCCCATTTAATAGGAATAGTTGGGATTTCTTTATACTTTGTGTCAGAGGAACTCAAAAGTCGTTCATGCAGTATTCTTGTTATCCTCCTATGAGGCACTGATGGCCAGGGGGGCTGTACCAGAAGCTTCAGCTAGGAGTAGATGTGGGGGAGAAAGACAGTTTGGAAAACTGCCAGATTTGTCTCTAGAGAAGCCTTGAGCATCCTCTTGTTCCCTCATAGTTCACATGTCCTTGTTTGCCTGAGATAGTCCTGATTTACACCTGCTGTCCTAACAGAATGATTTAAAGCACCCTCTTTCACTTGACAAGTGTTCTAGAATGAGAAATAAATTGTATGATTAGCTGAGCCATGGCGTCTTTCTACCACAAGGTGGCAGCATCTACCCACAGTTGAAGAAAGGACTGCAGCTTGTGGGATCTTCCAGTTTTTGCAACAGAGAAAGGGGCCCCTTCACTAACCAGGACAGGGCTGGAAATAAAGCACCAGATCTAACGAAGTGAGGGTGCCTGAGAACGCAAGGATCTGGAAGGGGGTCACCTTGTCCATCTCCTGCGGTGAGGCAGATGGCACAACCAGACCTGGCAGCTGAGAGAAGCTGTCCTCAGGGTGGGGCCTCTCTCAACATGTAAAATTAGACCTGGTTCAAGCATCTTCTGTGTGACACCCATGGAAGGGTCCTGTCCACCAGCCGCTTCTGAGATCCTCACCTACACTAGTCCTTGCACTGCAGGTACCGACTGCTTAGGTATGTCTAACCGATCCGCAAAAAAGGTGTGTTTTTTTTCCAGATGGTACTTTGTCAGCTCTTTTCTTTTTCATTCCTTGTTGCTGGGTTGAATTTTATCCCAAAACACATAGTTGAAGTCCTAACCCCCAGCATCTCAGAATGGCCTTACTGAAAATCGGGTCACTAAAGATGCAATTATTTAAGACAAGGCTATACAGAGTAGAGTGGGTCTTTAAGCCCATATCACTGGTGTTGGATAAGAAGAGAAGAGATGTGGACTGGAGGATGCCACAGGTCAGGGAATTCCTGGGGGTACAAGGGCTGAAAGAGGCAAAGACAAATCTAGAGGCTTCAGAGGGATCACAGCCCTGCTGACACTTTGATCTTGGCCTTCCCGCCTCCAGCACTATGAGAACGTAAATTTCCATTGTTTTCAGCCACTGATTTGTGGCTCTTCCTTACAGCAGCCCCGGGAAACTGAGGCCCTCCATCTAACAGTGACAGGTCCTGATGTATTAGTGCCTCTCGATGCATAACAAGACTACCACATGTTTACCAGCTCAGAGCACCCACATTTTTTATCTCATGATTTCTTTGGATCCAGAACCCCAGCACGGCTTAGCTGTGTTCTCCACCAGGCTGCGGCCAAGGTGTCGGCCAGGCTGGGGTCTCACCCAAGAGTGCAGTCGGGAAGGCTCCCCTGCCAGGTTTATATGACTACGGGTAGGACGCAGGTCCTCATGGGTTGCTGGCCTGGCAGCCTTGGCTCCTTGCTGTAGGCCTAAAGGACCTGCATTTCCTCGCTACACGGTCCTCCCCACAGAGCAACTCACATGACAGCTGGCTTCAGCAAAGCCGGCACGGGACAGAGTCCCCCGCAGGGTGGCATGACTACCTTTTGCCTCTTAATCACAGACATGACTTCTCATTCTCTTTACCATACTGAGTGGGCAAGACTAAGTCACACATCGCACCCACACCTGAGAAATAAGCGTGAACGACAGGAGCCACACTCCATAAGGGGGGGAGGGGACAACACATCCCCCGAGGATTAGGGTTCCAGGCCAGATTTCCAGGCTCTCAGTCTCCCCAGCAATTTCTAGTCATTTCCTCCCCATACACCCAAAAGATAAAACAGTAATTCTTCCTCCCCATTCTTAGGTTGGAAGTATCTTCTCACTGGTTCATGAGGGGACCCCCTCCCCAACTGTCCCCCTTTGTCCTGCTGCCAGTTGGACCATGGCATAGAAGGAGGCCCTTCCACCCTGGGGCAGGACAGAGGGTGTACGCTGCAAACAGGTGGTCCCAGGCAAGGGCCAGCTGTGCCCTTCCCCAGTCTGAGGGCTACCATCGCCCCTTGAGCAGGAATGAGCTCACTGGCTTTTCCTTCCCCCTGCTGCTGGGCTCAGGGTCAGCCCCTCTTTCGAGCAGCAAAGTGTCCTCCTGACAGTCCCATCTTCCTCTGCAGCAAGGCCAGGGCCACCTGACTAGGAGAAGCCAAGTATGTTTGGTGTGACGCTTCCGGGATGAAGAAATTAAAAGCCAGGGTGCCTCCTCTGTCCCTTCCTTCCCAACTCAGCAAACTTGGAGGCCACGTGTCAAGAGGGCAGTGCCACAAAGGAAAGCGAGCTTGGTTCCTGTGAGGTGGCTCTTCTCGGGACAGAGCTCTAACCCTACCCCATGTAGAGCGCCCCTTGAAAAATAAAGTCTTCTGTATTAAAGCCACTTAGATTTTTGAATTTGCCTGTTGCATCAGTCTGGCAATAAGTAGCCTACCCTGTCACCTTTGTTTGGTTTTTTTCATTGGTCCCTAGGCCAAATGTTGCCAAGAGAAACCCAGCCAAGCATATGTGAAGTCTTCAGGCCCTGTGCTGGGATCAAGAGATAGCCACTCGGCTAGTACCACTGACTGCTGATTCTTTTCTCTGTCACTTACAAGCTGAGTGACCTTGGGAAGACCAGTTAACCTCTGTGCCTCACTTTCCATACCTGTAAAATGAGTTCTACTAGTACCTTCTCATATGGTTTTTGTGAAGAGTTAATGTGTAGAACACAGAAGCAGTGAAACAGTTCCTACCTCGTTATCCATTTTATTGGTTGGTATGCATTCTGGGGCACTGGGAGGCACTCACTTGAACCTTATCCTCAACCTGTCAGCACAGGATCCTGGGGGCTTCTTTTAGCCAGGAAAAGGAGAAGTCCCATTTTCTCCAAAACAAATCCTCCCCTTAAATTCTTCCCTCTTCAACTGTCGCCTCTTTCAGGCTATTATCTTCCTTTTCTTAACACTAGAGGGTGCTTCACAATTGACACCATCCAAAACGCCAAGGGTCCCCAAACTTTTTACTCAGGGGGCCAGTTCACTGTCCCTCAGACTGTTGGAGGGCCGGACTATAAAAAAAAACTATGAACAAATCCCTATGCACACTGCACATATCCTATTTTAAAGTAAAAAAACAAAACAGGAACAAATACAATATTTAAAAATAAAGAACAAGTAAATTTAAATCAACAAACTGACCAGTATTGCAATGGAAACTATGGGCCTGCTTTTGGCTAATGAGATGGTCAATGTGCTCCTCTTACTGACCGCCGATGAAAGAGGTGCCCCCTCCGGAGGTGTGGCGGGGGCCAGATAAATGGCCTCAGGGGGCCGCATGCAGCCCGCGGGCCGTAGTTTGGGGACCCCTACAAAACGCCTTGCAGATTTTCCCTCAGTCCAGCGGGCAACTGGCAGGGGCCAGGCAGGTGGCCCAACTTAAACTCGGAGAGTATCACTTGGAACAAGGAGGTGGGCTGCTCGTTCATCAGAACAACCACCACTCTTAAGTGTTGCTAGCATAGTCTGCTATTCAGACCTGTCCTGGACCACTTCCTTAGAGATCTATTCTTTTCCTTCTTAATAAAAAACATTTGTAATTATATGCTTGTTTCTATACTGATCAGTTTAATATACCTCTCCCTCCACCAGACTATAAGTTCCATGAAAGATGGGCATGCATGTTTTGTTCACTATGTATTTCCAGCACTCTGCGTAGTGTCTGGTGTATGTGTTCTTGGTAAATGCCTAAGGATTCATTAAATTAATCCTTCCATTTCTTCTCACACCGTCTTTCCACACACCTACCCCCCCGCCCCGGACATCAACCTGA
This sequence comes from Saccopteryx leptura, assembly GCF_036850995.1. Lineage (NCBI taxonomy): Eukaryota > Metazoa > Chordata > Mammalia > Chiroptera > Emballonuridae > Saccopteryx > Saccopteryx leptura. Next base: position 276,681,344 of record NC_089504.1, read on the forward strand.
CCTGGTCCTACTCATTACTGCCATCTCAACTTCCTCACTATCTTTGATTATTGTCACAATTTCCTGACTGGTTTTGATTTTTCCAAATGTTTGCTCTGCAATACATTTTGTCACTCCACTACTTTGCTCAATAAAGCATTAGCCACAGGTTTCGTTCCCAACTGCTTTTAAGACATACAGCAAACAAATTAATCTAGAAGGGAGCAACTTAGAGGGTGGGGTAGGGGAAGGGACTTCCCTGTGGTTCCAACATCCTCATCTGTATATAGTGGAGATAGTAACACTGACTTAGAAGGTATTACGATGCTTAAATGAAATTGTGGACTGGCAGAAAATAGGCATTTGATAAAGGACGCGTGTTTGCATCAGTAACAGTCTATGATTTTAGTCCAAAGTAGTGAGGACTGTTCAGGTGAGAAACAGAAGACTCTAGTGGACTAGTTCAGTGGTCGGCAAACTCATTAGTCAACAGAGCCAAATATCAACAGTACAACGATTAAAATTTCTTTGAAGAGCCAAATTTTTTAAACTTAAACTATATAGCAGGGGTCAGGAAGCTTTTCGGCTGAGAGAGCCATGAATGCCACTTATTTTAAAAATGTAATTCTGTGAGCACCATACAACGACCCGTGTACGTTAAGCATTATCCAATAAAAATTTGATGTTGTCCCGGAGGACAGCTGTGATTGGCTCCAGCCACCCGCAACCATGAACATGAGCGGTAGGAAGTGAATGGGTTGTAATACATGAGAATGTTTTGTATTTTTAACGTTATTATTTTTTTTTTATTAAAGATTTGTCTGCAAGCCAGATGCAGCCATCAAAAGAGCCACATCTGGCTCCTGATCCATAAGTTCCCGACCCCTGCTGTATAGGTAGGTACATTGTTATTAACTTAATTAGGGTACTCCTAAGCTGGCCTTTGCGTCCGCATGTGGTATTTTGTGGGAGAGCCACACTCAAGGGGCCAAAGAGCCGCAGGTGGCTCGTGAGCCACGGTTTGCCAACCACTGGCAAAGGCCACTGAGGGAGGCGAGAGTGCATTTAATATGTCTCTTTCTAGAAAGCATAGTAAGCATTACCAATAGGTAAGAATTTGACGTCATTGGATGTACTGCAATTAAAATTAGAAATATTTGAAAATGAAAATGATTTTGTGTAAATTCACTGTCACAAATGAGGTGAAATGCACCTTTTTAAAGAAGTCTTGGAAGACATCTTGCATCAAGTAAATATTGAATTAGATCACGTCTAAGGTCCCATAAACTCTGTGATTTTATGAGAATTTATGATTTCATGAGAATCTTTTCCTAACTTCTTTGGCCCGTTCGAATATTCTCACTCTTTTGAGGTCTTATTTTTTGGAGTGTGTAAGTTTGTGTTGATTTGATATTTGAGTTTTCATGTTTTCTTCCACAATTAGGTAGTACTTTTACCTTGCTGTTCTCTCCCTGGTGCACCCAGCATTGTGCTGGGATCACTGGGTGCTCAATACCGAGTTATTAGGGGGGAAGGGGGGCCCAACCAGGTCTCTGTTTTAGAGAGAGAAGTGCCTATGTTTTTTATGCTAAGTAGGTGTGGCTGCGGGGTTCCTTCCCCTTCTCTCCTTGGGGCTAACCTCAGCTTCATAAATTGAGCAGTTAAGGAGGAAATAACCTTAGGAACATTGGGGAGTCTATAAATCAGCTGTGAAATGCCCAGTGAAGCCTCCTTATTTTCTTAGGCATCTCCATGTAGAAGCCATGAAAGGGAGTGGGGTGAGGAATGAAAGATTAAGGGCAATGCTCTCTGCAGATAATTCGCCTCCCCAAATTAAGTAATTTTGTCATTATAGAGCTTAAAAGGTGATAGTGTGAACACAGGCTGTATTTAGAACTTAAGTGGAAATGAATTTCCTCACCATTACGGAGGCTGTCACGTTGTAGCAAATCTGGAGACTGAATACATCTGCTTGTTTCAATATTTGGTGGGAAAATAGTCCTTAGGAACCCCTCGTTTTCAGCTCCTGTGAGGTTTCAGGCAAGCTGGGCAAGTCATTACCAATCTGTAAAAAAAAAAAAAAAAAAAAAAAAAAGCTGAATCAGCCCTATTTCACACACATATAAAGGCTTAAGTCCAAAGAGAATGGAGACATTTTGAGGGTAAATGGGACTTTAGAGCTTAGAATTTGTCATCTGGATAGATGACCCATCCCCAAATTTTTAACTTTCAGATTCTTCTAAAAATCTCTGACATACAGAATGGGCTCACCTTTCCCTTTTAAAAGCCCCCTCCCCCCTCTCTCTCCCGGAACTCCCACCTCCACTTTGCTTGAAGACATTACAGAGACTTCTCCCTCCATCTCCTCTCCTAATAACTAGGCTGGTAACTAGGGCTAAGTCCCAGCATAATTTAGCTGGGATGCTCTGGACCTGATAATGGAGGAAAAAGAATAGACCTTGAATGAGCTGTGAGTTGTAGCGAGCAGGTGCCAGCCCAGGTCAGAGGAGCTCCTGCAGGACCAGGCTGACACATAAGACAGGACAGGGGAGAGTGTATTGGTTTGGGAGCACTCTCCAAGGATTTAACCCCCTAGAAGATGACTTTGCTGTTCAAATGGCTCCAAGAAATAGGAAAAAGGTGAGTTGAAACACCAGTGTGGCCCCAACAGGCCATGGAGAAGAAATGGAAAGGCTTGGGAAGCGAGTGTGCCAGGGTGGACATCCTACCGGGAGGCTGGGCGACCTACCAGGTGACTCTGCTCCATAGAAATTACCCAGGAAACGCACCATTCACAGAAGCTAAAGAAAGTGAGCTAGAGAGGTGGACACCAGCCTCACCAGAAAGGTCAGCTGGGGGTCTCCTCCGTGAGCCAGGGCTGGTGGTAGATAAGGTGGGTAGAGACTTTGCTCAGTGACACCAATGGTGATGACAGTCCCAAAACCAAGGAGCCAGGTGGATACAGTTATGATTAACATCAGGGTTAGAGTAGCAGTCAAAAGGGCGATAACTGAGAGAACATGGTGTCTCTAGAGGCAAAATAGACAACCAACCAATAAGGTATTTAGAAGTAAAGAATGAATGACAAGGAGTTGAAAGGCAGTAGCCCCAATAAAATGTCATGATTCCTTGACTGTTTTCTGAACCTGAGCCAGCTTTGGTTTTGTTTGTTTGTTTGTTTGTTTGTTTTGTTTTTGAGAGAGGGACAGACAGACAGGAAGGGAGAGAGATGAGAAGCATCAGTTCTTCGTTGTGGCTCCTTAGTTGTTCCTTGATTGCTTTCTCATAGGTGCTCTGACTGGGGGGCTACAGCAGAGCGAGTGACCCCTTGCTCAAGCCAGCAATCTTGGGGTCATGTCTATGATCCCATACTCAAGCCAGTGACCCCACACTCAAGCTGGTGAGCCCGTGCTCAAGCCGGATGAGCCCGCATGGACCTGAGCCAGTTTTCAGACTCACTGCACCAGATCCACAGAAGAAAGCCCCCCGCCACACACAGGAAACTTACACACTAATGATTCTATAAGTCCTTCTGAGAGGAAGCCGTGGTCATTTATTTGGGTAACAGTACACTGGGGGAAAAAGCAATTCCCAAGTATACCGAGGACTGTTAGACACAGGGTCCAAGCTGATATGATACTCAGAGAACCAGATCATCATCATGGCCCTTTCTTCTGGCTAGTGGGACATCTGGGGCCAGCTAATAAAGTCCTGACCAAAGTCTGGCTTATAATGTGCCCAGTGGGTCTGCAGATACACCCAGTGGTCATTTCTCCAGTTCCTAAATGTGTAATTGGGGCTAATATGCTTGTTAGTTGGATCACTGGGTTTCAGGCATGTAGGTTAAAAGCTATCATAATGGAAAGGGAAGGCCAGGAGGAAGCCACTGAAACTGCCTCACCCCGGCCAAGATAATAAATACAAACAATATCGCATGGTGGGGGAATCGTTGATGTTAGTACCACCCTTGAGGAGCTGAAAGATGCAAAGTGATGATTGCCATAATATCTCCGTTCAGTTCAATTGCTGGCTCCTGCAGAAACCTAGGGCGCCTTGGGGGGGTGACAACAGATGAGTGCCAACGAGCCAATATTAGCCGTAATTCCAGCCACTGTATCTCTTTATCCACTACAGTCAGCCCTCCCATCTGCGGTTTCACTTTCCACAGTTTCAGTCACCCAAAGTCAAACTCAGTCCAAAAATATTAAATGGAAAATTCTAGAAAGGAATAATTTATACGTTTTAAACTACGCTTCATTCTAAGGAGTGCGATGAGATCTCAGACCTTCCCGTGCCCTCCGGCCCAGGAAGTGAATCATCCCTCTGTCCGGCATCTCCACACCGTCATGTTCCTGCTCATAAGTCACTTGGAAGCTGGTGGGTCACCAGAGGGACTGTCACAGTCTCACAGGGCTTGTGTCCAGGTAGCCTTTATTGACTTTATAATGGCCTCCAAGGACGAGAGCGGTGATGCTGGCAATCACAGATTTGCCACAGGGAAGATGTAAAGTGCCTCCTTTAAGCAAAAAGGAGCTTACAGTACGATAAGATATTTTGGGAGAGAATGACCACATTCACGCAGCACTTATTACAGTATATGGTTATTCTTGCTCCAAGTTTATTACTTGTTATGGTGTTAATCTCTTACTATGCTTAATTTATAAATTAAATTTTTTTTTGTCGGTGTATGTATAGGGAAAAACTTAGTATATATGTATGGTTTGGTAGTGTCCGTGGTTTGGGGCATCCACTGGGGGTCTTGGGATGTACCCGCCCCCCCTGCAGACAGGGGACAGGGCCACCGCTCAGCAGATTGACATGGCCTGGAGCACAGAGTATGCCCTCGATTTGGTGAATTCATTCTTTGCTATTCCCCTCAGAGAAGATGAGAGACCATTTATTTGCATTTATACGGGTGAATAACAACATATAGTTACAGTTTTGTCCCAGGGCTGTGTTACCTCCCCTGCCTTCTGTCACATTAGCCCAAAGGGATCTGGACCATCTGGACATCCTGAAGAATGCCACATTGATCCATTAAATATGATGTTATGCTAATCCGGCCCTGTGAGCAAGACATGGCTAGCGCGTTGGAGGCCTTAGTAAGACGCTCCTGCTTCAGAGGATGGGAGAGAAACCTTGAGCAGATTCAAGGGACTGCTCTATCAGCCATATTTATTGTTAGAGGCCCAGTGGTCAGGGGTCCACCAGGAAATCTCACCCCAAATCAAAGACAAGCCATTACACATGACACCTCCCACTACAGTGAAGGAAATAACACACCTGATAGGCCTCTTTGGTCCTGGAGGCAGATAGTCCACACCTAGGAATACTGTTCTAGTCCACACAGCAGGTGGCAGGGGAGGCATGTACCTCTGAGCAGGGCCCGGAGCCCTGCCGCAGGCCCAGGCTGAGACATAGCAGCCAGCCTGCCCCTTCGTATCACAGGCATGGGTGTTGGGGGAAGATGCTGTGTAGTACTATGGCAAGCTTCAGGGGAAGAATTCCAACCTAGTCACACAGCACCCTGTGGTCCCTCTGCAGGGCCATGTCACCTGCAAGGGAGAGTCATGCGTCTTTTGAGAAACAACTCCGGGCCTGATACTGAGCCCTGGCAGAGGAGAACATAGGATACCAGATGAGTCGGCATCTAGAACTGTTCGTCATGAGCTGAGAGCTGTCACACCCACTGAGTCATAAGGCCAGGTAGGCCAGCAGCAGTCAGTCATAAATTGGAGGTGGTAGAGCTGAGACGAGCATGAGAAGGACCTGAGGACACAAGCAAGCCACGTGAGCACATGGCCAGCCCCCCACGTCACCTCCACAGTTGCCCCAGTGCCCCTCACTGGGCCACAAGCTCACAAGGGCCACGCAGGGGCCTCCTATAACCACACAGCAGAAGAAGGCAAAACCCAGCTTTGTTTACAGATGAGCTGGTTTAATTTGTGGGTTCATGCTAAAAGTGAACAGTAGGTGTGTTACAAGGAGTGACCTTGAAAAACAGTGGCAAAAGAAAAAGCCTTTCAATAGGCAGGATCTGGGGCAGCACACCTGGTCATCCACTTTGTGTAAAAGGAAAATGGCCTGATTTGCGCATACACGAAGGCCTGGATGGAGAAAGACAGAAATTGGTTAGAGGAAAGTGGACAGACGTGGGAGTGAGTGGCAGGAACTGTGAAACTCTTCATATTATATGCTAACGCCCACTAGAGAGTATACTCCATGGAAGAGACATTAAATTACCAAGCAGACAGAATGACGTGGCCATCTGACATCAGCCCACTCCATCGGGCACTATGGCGCTGACACAATGGACACATGAGGGAAGCAGCCGCAGTTACCGGGTACAGGGATGGGGCTACTCAGGGCTCCTGCAAAGAGCACAAGCTCCCACTAACCCAGTCTGGCTTTAGCCGTGTTGTTAATGAACATCCAACTTGTCCGCAACAGGGAACACCAGGTACCCCACATGTTCCCATCACTCAGGGAGACTCACTGCCCTCTTGGTGGCTAGAAAATTATTTGGAGCCTCTTCTATCCTGCAAGACCCAATGACTTATTATCAAGGGTAATGTCTATTCTAAATAGCATAATAACCAGATAATCCCAATCAGTAAGAAATGCATTTCTTTCCTTCCCAGACTCAAGCCACTTCACAGAGATTACGCTAAGAGCTCTTGACCATGTTTTTCCATAGCAATCATGCCAACATGCTAAGCTGAGTTACAGTGTTAGACAATGTACTCCTATGTTCTAGAAAATGATCCCCTGGGATTCTTTACTTGGTGCTTTGCCAGCAGTATGGACATGAACATGAACCATCTTACACTCCCCTGACACCTTTGGAAAGTTTTCTGTGTTTGGAGGGGTTTAATGTTGCTGGATTGCAATCTTTGCTGTCAGCCACATGATGGTTGAGGTTGTAAAAACCTCTAAATGCCATTATATAGCAGTCTTCTCTTATCCATAAAGGAATATACTCCAAGACCCTGAGTGGATGCCTGAAACCATGTATAGTACCAAACCATATATATATATATATATATATATATATATATATATATATATATATATATTTATGATAAATATTAATTTATAAATTAAGCACAGGAAGAGATTAACAGTAATAACTGATAATAAAATAGAACAATTAGAACAAATTACTATAATAAGAGTTTTGTGAATGTGGTCTCTATTGTAAAGCATTTACCCTACTTCTTTTTGTCATAATGTGAGATGACATAATACATATGTGAGGAGATAAAGTGAGGTGAATGACATAGGCATGCTGACAGCATTAGGCTCTGTGGGGGTTCCTTGAACACAAGCACTTTGACACCTCAACAGTCAATCTAATAACCAAGATGGCCGCTCCTAAGTGACTGATGGGACGGGAGTGTCGGCAGCATGGTGACGCTGGACAAAGGGATGATTCATGTCTCATCTGGGGCAGAGCAGGACAGTGCAAGATTTCATTGCACTACTCAGAATGGTGCACAAAATAAAATGTATAAATTGTCTAGTTCTGAAATTTCCCACTTAATATTTTCAGACCATAGTTGACTACAGATAACTGAATCCCAGAAAGTAAAATCGCAGATGGGGGGTAGAGTGGGGGGGGGGAACTACAGTAAAATAATTATTTGTGCTATACAAATATATACTTTCTTCTGTTATCATTTGGAGAGTTTCTAAGTAAATGGTCAAGGACTTGTAGTAATCCAAGTGTTTTTAAACAATGTTTTCTTCAGCATTCAGTATTCTGACCAGAGCTGTGGTGAGGAAGAGAAAGAGGGGATGCGTCTCTCCCACATACAACAGGGATAGAAAAAGCTCACATGTGTGGGCAGTGTAAGCAGAAAACAGCAATGATGTCTAAGGAGGAGTGTAAGCCTTGACTACCAGCCACGTGGATGCACAAAACATCTCTGTCCATTGCTCTTAATTACTCACTAGAACACATTTATAAAAAATAAAAGTGAAGTGGTTACCAGGAGGAGGGAGATGTGGGGGAGGAGGTATGGAAGAGGGGTATGGAGGAAGGGTATAAAGAAGGACAAATATAAGGTGACAGAAAATGACTTGACTTTGGGTGATGGGTATACAACATAATCAACCATTCAAATGCTATAGAAATGTTTACCTGAAACCTATGAACTCTTATTGATCAATATCACCCTGTTAAATTTAATTTTCTAAATAAAATTAAGCCCTAGCCAGCTGGCTCAGTGGTAGAGCATCGGCTCGGCATGTGGAAGTCCCGGGTTCAGTTCCCGGCCAGGGCACATGGAGAAGCACCCATCTGCTGCTCCACCCTTCCCCTTCTTCTTTCTCTCTATCTCTCTCTTCCCCTCCTGCAGCCAAGGCTCCATTGGAGCAAAGTTGGCCTGGGCGCTGAGGTTGGCTCAATGGCCTCCGCCTCAGGCGCTACAATGGTTCCAATTGCAACGGAGCAATGCCCCAGATGGGCAGAGCATCACCCCCTGGTGGGCAAGCCAGGTGGCTCCCAGTTGGGTGCATGTGTGAGTCTGTCTCTCTGCCTCCCCGCATCTCACTTCAGAAAAATACAAAAAAAAAATAAAAATTAAAAAAATTAAAAAAGAAAACATGTTTTGGAAAGAAAAGAGATCAATACGAATTGTTTTATAGTACAACTGGCTTTCCTTGCATTGGTTAGTTTTTTGCTTGCTGATTTTGACTCTTGTGTGTCTATTTGCCAAATAAAATCCTTTGCTGAAACTGAGATGCTGGGGGTGGAGGGAGTGACTAAAGTTCTTCCTAAATCTGACATTTGGTTTATGTAACATTTAGCCTTTTCTTGGAGTCTGGGACCCGAAATCAGAAGATCACAGTGTCACGAAGCTATGTACGAGGCCCCCTGTGGCTCTGTGCTGGGCAAGGGAGTCCAGTTCACGAAGGAGCCAGACAGGCTGCTATCCCCCAGGAAGCTCCAGCGAGGGGCCGCCTGGGGCTCTGGGACGGAGCTCTGAAAGCTGGAGGGGCCGCCCGGGCTCTGAGACGGAGCTCTGAAAGCTGGAGGGGCCGCCCGGGCTCTGGGACAGAGCCCTGAAAGCTGGAGGGACCGCCCGGGCTCTGCGACGGAGCTCTGAAAGCTGGAGGGGCCGCCTGACCTGTGGTGGCGCAGTGGATAAAGCGTCGACCTGGAAATGCTGAGGTCGCCGGTTCGAAACCCTGGGCTTGCCTGGTCAAGGCACATATGGGAGTTGATGCTTCCAGCTCCTCCCCCCTGTCTCTCTCTCCTCTCTCTCTCTCTCTCTCTCTCTCTCTCTCTCTCTGTCTGTCTCTCCCTCTCTCTCTCCTCTCTAAAATGAATAAATAAAAAAAAAAAAAATTAAAAAAAAAAAAAAAAGCCCGGACTCTGGGACGGAGCTCTGAAAGCTGGAGGGGCCGCCCGGGCTCTGGGACGGAGCTCTGAAAGCTGGAGGGGCCGCCCGGGCTCTGGGACGGAGCTCTGAAAGCTGGAGGGGCCGCCCGGGCTCTGGGACGGAGCTCTGAAAGCTGGAGGGGCCGCCCGGGCTCTGGGACGGAGCTCTGAAAGCTGGAGGGGCCGCCCGGACTCTGGGGCGGAGCTCTGAAAGCTGGCCAGTGCTTTACAACTAGCCGGATTTTCCTATAATTTATGTTTTCAGTAATCAGAAAGACTTCAAAGTGTCCAAAAAGAAACAAAATAGAAAATATATCCTTAAGGATCTAGAATGACTGCATTGTTTATAAAATAATACAAATTTGATACATATTTATTTTCAAATACAAAATTAATTCAGATATGTTTGAAATTGATTATTTTTTTTGAAGGTTTGATCATTATAAGACACCAGCTCCCAGTTGCTGAAAGCTAAGCTGTTACTATTATCAGCTAATGTTTTCTGAGAAATCACAACTCACTTTGAATTACATAGATTATCAGATTTAATTCACATAATAACTTTATGAGGTAAGTGCTATTATCTCTCAATTCACAGATTAGGAAAACGATGTTTAAAGAGGGTAAGTAATCTGGCTCATATCACTTTCTCAGTTAAAAGTAGGGTTGGGATATTAACTGGGAGGGAGTCTGACTCCAAAGTCTATGTGATCAACTGATCAACTGGAAAGGCTATCCTGCTCCCTGGGGAGCTGGAAGGGGAGGCTCTAGCCAGGCATTAACCCTTTCTACCACATGTGCAGGGCTCATCCTATTCTAGAGACACCTCCGAAGGCAGGGCCACCATTTGCAGTTCTTCAGGGTGTGCGCTGTTCAGGCATGCCACCGCTAAGGGTTCGTGTTGTAGCCATGCTCTAACTCCCAGGGGAGACTACAGGTGCTTGTGAGGATACTGAGCTCCAGGACTGGCTTCCGACCGAGTCCTGGGACAGCAGCACACACAGCCGAGCACTGTCACCGGGCCACACACATGCACAAGGCTGTCTTGTCCCAGCCCAGGTGTCCTGAGCAGTTGCTCCTCCCTCACTTTTTGCTTTCAGTGACTCAAGTCCCACCCCCAACCTGTCTTCCAACCTGGAAGGGGCAAAGCGTGGAGAATTCATACTGCCACTATGGTTATTCAAGTCCTGAAACAATCTAGCAACTGAATTTCTTTTTCTTAAGGAAGAAGGGTTCTTTCTGATTGGCCCCAGGGTGTTACGCTGTCTGGCGGGGTCTCGGTGAGAGTCCTGAACTCTAGTCTGTGACAGCCGCATCCCCCGGAGCCCCTCAGTCGCCGAGTGCTTGGGCTGTACCAGGCATCCTAAGGTCAATTTAAAACCAGCAGAGCTAGGCAGATCACATCTTAGATGAGGAGAAAGCCCACCCATGAAAATATTTTCCAAAGAGAAATGTTGGGGGATTTTTTAAGTGTGTCATCCAGCAGGATAAATCACACTTAGTGTTGTCTTTCCATGGAAATCAAATCATTTACTGTTTGGGGCTTTGTCCAGGGCATGAATTAGTAACTAGCGGGCGAGCAGTTGACTGCAGTCAGTGACCCCAAGTGCCCTCCACGGGGGTGGAAGGGGCCAGGTCAGCTGGAAGGCACCGGCTGCCTGCCAGTCAGCAGGGGAATTCTCCCGAATTCTGTCTCCTGCCCAGGCCGTTGCATCACTTGTCCAGGAGAGGCCTGAGGGGGCTGGGCCAGCTGGGGCACCCTGAAAAGTTTGCGACCCTGGGCTGGAGGGGTAAGGGAGGTGGAAGGATGCGGACCAGTGTGTGTCCTTATAAACTACTGTCACCGCCCCAGGAGGAGTTCTGCAGGAATAAGTGACAGTGAGAACAACAAGGGACCAGGTCTGGCCCCCTCCTACATAAAATAAAACCCAAGGCCTGGGGCGAAGGGACTGGATGCAGTTGTGGGAGGTGAGAGGCAGGGCTTCGCCTTCAACTCCATCTTCGGAGCTGACTCCAGCTGCCTTCCAACACCCCCTCCGGCCTTCCCAGTCTCCAGGTCCAAAGAGAAGACACCAAAAGACGCCCAACCACCAGCATCTCACACAGAGAAAAAGGGAAGTCCAGGTGGACTTTATTTCTAGACTGAGATGGATGCAGGAGCCCCGGCTAAGCCTGAGGAGCAGAAGGTGAGATGAGGCTTTCTGCCAAGAGGCTGGGGTCTTGTCTCCGCCTGTGGGAGGTGGGAGGCGGGTCGCAGCAGAGGCTGCCACGCGTACATTCACGCGCTTTCCCCGGCGCGGCTGGGCTCCCCCACAACAGGCCAGGGGAGAGTCTGGAATTGAGGGCACAGCATCATCCTTCTACCTCCTTCCTCTCCCCAACCAACCGAGGGCATGATTCCTTAGTGGCCCCTGCGTAATTAAGAACCAACAAACACTAGAAAGTGAAGGAAACATGAAGATCATGTAGTCAAGCTCTTCCGTTGTAGGGGAGAGGAGAGGCATGGCTGAAGGTGGAACTTCCTTAATCCTGGTTCCCTTGGCTTATGTCCGCGCCACACTGGCTCCTTCCTCTCCTGTTTGCTGTCTCCGGGGCGGGAGGATACAAGTGGCACTCAGGAGGGCAGAAAGGATTTGGGGGTTCTACACCAGCCTGTGCTGACCCTGAAGTAGATGCTCTTCCCAGCAGGACCGAAGGACAAGAGAGGTTCTGAACGTGGCCCTCATCCCCTAAAATGCTGTGCACAGTAACAGAGGCCTGTGGCCCCAGGCTATGAGCTGGGGCTCTCTGCCCCTTGGAGAAAGGTTTTCTGAAGGTCACTGCAGGGTCAAAGACTTGGAGACATTGTGTTCCATGTTATCCTGCGGCTTCCAATCAAGGCCGATAACTCCCCGGACATTTTATCTCACACCCTGGGCTTCCGCATTGGCGCTCTAAGGCAGAGAGATGGCACCCTGCTGGACTTCTGAGGAAGTTGGCCATGTGGGGCAGAGATCTGGCTCCGATTTGTGCTGCATTAGCACTTAGCTCTTCGGAAAAACTAGCCCAGGGCCCTGGGCACCAGCCTCATAATTAGCCTGAACTTGGTCAATATTAATTAAACAATGAGTTAGGTACAGGCACACCTGGGAGAGGTGCCAGGGGAGGGCAGGAAGCCAGCAGCTCTGGAAGGCAGGGACGGCCTAAGGCTGGAATCATAGTGCCAAGACAGGGAAGGGGCTGAGGGGAGGGCACAGAGGGAGCCCCTGGACTTTTCCAAATCTGACTACTCTCGGGGCTCTACCTGGACAGAGCAGGCAGAGGCCTTGGCGGAGAGGGCGGGACAGAGCCAGCTGCACTGACAATAAATACCCACAGGTTCTACCTTCCTCTTGTTCTCTCCTCTCTCTTCCCTTCTTTTGTCTTTCAACTCCCACCCTTCCTTTCTTCTCTCCCTCCTCTTACTTTCTCTGACATCCTTCCTGCCTTCCATTCTCCTGTCTTCTCCTTCAGCCTGTGTCCCAGACTGGCCAGTAGCCCTGTGCGTCTCAGTCTTAGTTGTGGAAGGAGGCAGGTCCATGGGCCAGACCTCTGACCCTCACCACGTGTTCTTAACATTAGTGCAGTCTGTGTTCGAGTAGGAAGGAGAAAACAATGGCTCTTTAGTTTGCCTAATTTTTCATCTCTAGGTCCCGGAACTGCAAGCAGTAGGTAGATTCAAAGAGCAGATTTTTAATCAATAAAGAGCAGCCACAAAAACCCTACAGAGAATACAAAAGAAGTGCGATGTGCATTCTCTGCCTTTTCTATCAGCAGGCAATAAGAGACCACTGACTTGTGACCAGTATGGTGTCTATTAAGAGTGGCAGGGTCTCTTTCACAGTAGTGCACTGCGCTGGGTCCTGCTTCAGAGCCGGGAGCTGGGCCAGGAGACACACAGTCCTGTCTTCAGGGAGCTCCCAGGCCAGTGGGGGACCCCAGAGCAGGAAAGACAGGCGTGAACCGGGGGACAGGAAGGGCTTTCTAGAAGCTATGGAGAGAAAAAAAGAATAGGACCCTTATGCAGATGGCTGCTCGGGCTGAGAGTTAATTTTTAACTCCTTGTTACTGACCAGAGGCACATTCCCAGTGAAACAGAAAATTCCCTGGATGGAATCCTTTTCCTTTCAAACAAGAAGGGGTGAGGAGGGCAGGGGAAGGGAGCCGCTCTGTAGCAATGACACGTGGCTCTTCTGACGCAGCCTCACTGGTGTCAGTAACCCCGCATGGACTCTCTTTCTCTGAGGAGGAAACTAACCCCCTCCACAAGGCAGCCTTGCCTGGGTCCCATAGTGCCAGCTAAGGCTTAAACCCCCAGCATGTAGTCTATCCACAGCATGATGCCCCCCAACTCAGAGCTCCACACCGGTGAGTGGGTGCGGAGGCTGGAATCCCACAGAGGGTGTTGTACTTCTGCACACAGAAACCGCCAAGGTAGGAGACATGTTAGCCTTGGTGGCAGTGACCCAGGCTAAACATGCTTGCTTAGGAGTATGGAGAGTCCTGCTCTGTCAGAGAGGGTGGTCCCTGTCTCGCCCTCAGAGATACCCAAGCCAGCCCCAATGCAGAGCAGACAGAGACCCCCAAGCACAAAGCTGCTCGCCTCAGGCCCTTGCTGTTCCTCACTTGCTTCACACTCAGGCCTCTCCATTTACAGTGCGTTCTGCAGGTCGCCAACCAGAGGGAAGGATGGAAAATGCACATCGTCCTCCTGCTGTGCCTGCTGCAAGGTGAGTCCTAAAAAGCCCAGATGCAGAGTTTGCAAAACCAGACCGGAGCTTCCGGCTGCGAAGACCCGGCAGCGCCTCGGTCGCAGCGGCGCTCCCTCGGCCGTCCAGGCGCAGCCGTGGTTCTCCCCGGGGATCCGAGCTCGTGCAGCGGGTCCAGGGAGTGGTCAGACCTGAGCTCAGGGGGAATGAGAGAGCTGAGAGCTCACAGGAGAAGGAACGGGCCTGACTTGATGACTTCCAGAACATTCCCTCTTTAGCTGTTCCCTATTCTCTGCTCTCTTCCATTTAAGTAAATGACTGAAAGTCAGCTACATTTGCAAGATCAAAGTTCCAGGGTATGCAAAAGACCAGCATGGCTCATGACCACTTCCTCTAAAACCACTCAAGTGCCAGGCCCAGTACAAGGGACATACAGATGAAGACCCTGTGCTACTCTAACAGAATTCAGAGTCTACACAGAAACCAGATGAATAAATAAAAATTTTATCTATACATAATCTTAATTAGTCAACATTTACAGAGGGCCTACCATGTGCCAGACCCCCAGGACAGATGGACAAAGACTGGATCCCCACCCTAAAGGTCCTGGTGGTGTTTTGAGGTGAGGCTGGCCAGGTACATATCAGGCTTAAATAATCATGGTCCTGCTCTCCCCGGCGGGAGCCCAGCAGTGGGTAACTGCAGCCCCCTGCTCTCCCCGGTGGGAGCCCAGCAGTGGGTAACTGCAGCCCCCTGCTCTCCCCGGTGGGAGCCCAGCAGTGGGTAACTGCAGCCCCCCTGCTCTCCCCGGCGGGAGCCCAGCAGTGGGTAACTGCAGTCCCCCTGCTCTCCCCGGCGGGAGCCCAGCAGTGGGTAACTGCAGCCCCCCTGCTCTCCCCGGCGGGAGCCCAGCAGTGGGTAACTGCAGCCCCCCTGCTCTCCCCGGTGGGAGCCCAGCAGTGGGTAACTGCAGTGGGTAACTGCAGCCCCCCTGCTCTCCCCGGTGGGAGCCCAGCAGTGGGTAACTGCAGCCCCCCTGCTCTCCCCAGTGGGAGCTGAGCAGTGGGTAACTGCAGCCCCCATGCTCTCCCCGGTGGGAGCCCCCCTGCTCTCCCCGGTGGGAGCCCAGCAGTGGGTAACTGCAGCCCCCCTGCTCTCCCTGGTGGGAGCCCAGCAGTGGGTAACTGCAGCCCCCCTGCTCTCCCCGGTGGGAGCCCAGCAGTGGGTAACTGCAGCCCCCCTGCTCTCCCCGGTGGGAGCCCAGCAGTGGGTAACTGCAGCCCCCCTGCTCTCCCCGGTGGGAGCCCAGCAGTGGGTAACTGCAGCCCCCCTGCTCTCCCCGGTGGGAGCCCAGCAGTGGGTAACTGCAGCCCCCCTGCTCTCCCCGGTGGGAGCCCAGCAGTGGGTAACTGCAGCCCCCCTGCTCTCCCCGGTGGGAGCCCAGCAGTGGGTAACTGCAGCCCCCCTGCTCTCCCCGGCGGGAGCCGAGCAGTGGGTAACTGCAGCCCCCCTGCTCTCCCCAGCGGGAGCCCAGCAGTGGGTAACTGCAGCCCCACTGCTCTCCCCGGTGGGAGCCCAGCAATGGGTAACTGCAGCCTTCCTGCTCTCCCCAGCGGGAGCCGAGCAGTGGGTAACTGCTGGGAAATGCGGGTGAGGCGGAGCAGGGGCACCTCCTCCACTGAAGGGCAGATGATTTGCATCAGGGACCCCAGGTGGGCACCCCATCCATCCTAACTCACTATCCCTTTCTTTAATTCTCACAGAAGACTAATAAAAAAATTCCAACTATCTTAATTATATGTAACTAAGAGCTACTGACCAGTAATCCACCAAGTGAGTTAAGGTCAGTAAAATTTGGGTCTTATATTTTTATTTTGCACTGGGCCTTGTAAATTATATAACCAGTCCTGGCAATGGAATATTAAACTAAACTTTCTTGGATTCAGAGGCACTAAAGACATAGAACAAATTGATAAACGTTGAACCACTGTGCAGGAGTATGGAGAGAGATTGCACAGCCGGCTGTTCCCAAAGTAGTCCATCGTGTCACCATCTGAGGGTAGAAGAGCTCACTGTGGGAACCGCGTTAAGCCCTGTAAGAAGGGGCTTCTAGAAAGCCACTCAATAAGCGTGCCGTAGGTCCCGTTATCTTCTGACAGCAGGACAAGGGCATACTTCCTTTGACCAAATGTGGGACCTACAGAAAGGATCTGGCTTGGGGCCTTCACCAAGGGGGCCACCCAGAGCGGATTGTGGCCACAAAATGCACCAGATGGCCAGAAGTCATAAGCTTGATGGTGGTGGAGTCACAGGAAGCCAGCAGGAGGAGGGGCAGTTCTTACGAGGAGGGAAGCGCAGCCAGAGGCCACGGAAGGATCTGCCAGGCAACAGAGAAGGAAGTGGCCCTGGTCATCTGCCCTGCCGGGCGGGCACCAAGACCAACTCACCCCTGTGCCTCTCCCCTCTCTCTCTCCTCTATACCCAATCCAAGAGGAGCCTAAAACAGCAGTTTGGAGTAGAAAAGGGGGAAAAGCAAAGCAACAGACCCCAAACAGACCCCAACATGCCCTCTTTCTCCATGCAGTGACTGCACTCAACACTCCCCCTCCTTAGACGTTTTTTTCTCTGCTTGCAGCTGCAAACGCTCTGAAGGGGCCAAGGCTGGTGTCTGGGGAGCCTGGGGGCACTGTCACCATCCGGTGCCATTACACCCCCTCGCCCATCAATAGGCACCAGAGGAAGTACTGGTGCCGCCTCAGCTCCCTGACGTGGCTCTGTCACACCATTGTGTCCACCAACCACTACACTCACATTCGCTACAGTGGCCGCGTGGCTCTACTGGACTTCCCACACGGTGGTTTGTTTGTGGTGAGGCTGTCCCAGCTGTCCCCGGACGATGCCGGTTCCTACCGCTGTGGCATCGGAAACAGGAACAGCATACTCTTCTCCAACATAAAACTGACTGTCTCTGCAGGTATGAGCTTATGGGTGGTGGGTCAGAGTTGGTGAAGTGAATGCCAGGAACAGGATGTCCAAGAGGGCTTTCAGCAGGAGGGGGGTGAGGGGGCAAGGCAAGGACTTTAAGAAGAAGGCTTTCATATCTAAGAAACTACCTTCAGAAGGAAGGCAGATTATTAGGGAAAACTTCCCAACTGAATACACATCATTTAGCCCACCCATTCCCCCCAAGTGTGTGGTGTATACATTTCAATAGAGGTCCAAGAGGCTAATGAATCAGATAACGTGGCTGCTTAAGGTTGTGGTGTCTTTGTTCAGACAAGCAGAGCAAGTCAGGCAGGGCAGGACAGCTTTGAGACTGGGCTCCGCAGAAGGCTCGGAGCCTCAGCAGACACCTGACAGCTTACCAGGTCCATGCCTAAGTGGCAGGTTTCGGAGAACTGATCCGGAGTTGGACACCCAGAGTCTGAGGAAGGCTGTGACAGGCCAGTCTACAGGAGAGACAGCATGTCAGGGAGCAGGTGGGCGAGGGTGCCTGAGAGCAGGCTTGTTTTATTAGGTGGTGCTTGCTGTCTAACCACCTGCTAAGAAAGGCTGCTGTATTATGACTGGACCTCTTTCTTTCTTAGTTAATGATAGAACATGGTGGGTGGTGGGCATCTGGGACAGGGAGCAGTTGAGGGCCCTGGACAGCTTGGATAGAGAATATATGGACATAAAAGTGAAGAGAACACCATAAATGTCTATATTGTAACAGTCTAGAGAATACATCTGGTTCCCCCCAATTTTAATTTTATCCAACATGTTGGGCAAAGACTGTGCCACTTAGTGAGGTTGCATTCCGCGCAGCAAGCACTCTCAGCATGGCATCCTTTGCTCAACCGTGCGGGCAGTGGGGTAGCCTTCCCGTGTTTCCCTCTGCTGTCCACACAGGTCCTGCCGGCCCCGGCTCCAGCCCCAGCCCCAGAGCCAGCCCAGCTGCTAGTGAGCTCGTCAGGAGACCCTTTGGAACAGCCTCTCCAGCGGCCAACAGATGGACCCCAGCAACCACCCAGACAATAGAAAAACAGGGGACAGAACGAGACAGTGTTGCTCTGACACCAGGAATCAGCAAAAACACAGCTTCAGCTAAGGGAATGCAAAGCCCGGAAACCCTTGGGGTAGTAGCTGCAGGGACTGTTAGCCAGGTAGAGAGTGCCATCCTGCCGACCATCCTTATTCCAGAGAGTTCATCTTCAACAATCAGAGGCTTGTCCAATACGACAGAAGGTGCCTGGGTAGGGGAAACCAGAAGCTCAGTAGCAGACAGAGCCAGGGCCAGCTGGGAAGAGAGAGAGACAACTATGGAGGCCAGTAGGCCAAGAGAGGAAACAGAAAAGGTCAGAACATCACTGAATACCGACTGGACAGTCCTAGGGACCATTAGTCCATCACCCTTGGCCTCAGAAAAATGGGCATGGGAAACCCGCCAAGAAGCACAATTGGTTTCTAAGCCACAAACCCTCGGCTCCACTGAAGAAACTACTGGAGCTGCAGGTATGTGGACCTTGCAGCTCACCAGCACAGAGATGCCACCTGCTGAAGGCACCACTGAAGGGGACCTAGACATCCGTTCTGCAGACAGTGAGCTCCCATCACCACCAAGCCAGGCCCCGGAAGCAGGACCCCTAAGGCCACCAGGCAAGGGGTCCTCCGTGAAGAGGTAAACCCGCAGGCCCTTCTGCTGGGTGGGGTTCCACATCTGCCCTTTTTCCCTGGCACACCCCTCAATGAGCTGACCTCTCAGCCGTCCCCACCTACTCACTTCTCTACCTTTGTAACCACAGCACAGTGAAGGGCAAAGGGCATCAACCCAGCCTCCCTTCCTAATTTGAGGTTCATGCTAAAAATCTGAGTATTTTCACATGGTTTTCAAGCAAAAAATCTAAACAATGGAACTTCTGGGACTTTTTTTTCAAAAATGAGGAACAAAAGCTCCAGAGAGGAGAAGTGACTCACTGAAGCCACAAAGAAAGATTGTGGCAGAGCCAAATGCCAAGGGGAGAGTCCCTGACTTTCACCAATCCTCTCTCCCACTGTGACTCTGTAGAGGGGTCCACAGCAGGTGGGGGAGTTGGGAAAGGGAGTCAGGGCTCAGGAACCTGAAAACAGGGCTTCCGGTCCCAGTTCTGCCACTAACCCACCGTGGGAATGGGGGCAGCCAGCTCACCTTGGCCTCAGCTTCTGACCTGTAAAATGAGGGGGACGGCCAAAGGTCTACTGCCTCTCACTCAGCTCCCCCTCCCCTCGCTGCTGGTTTCCCCTCCCCACTCCTGCTTCTTGCACTACAGAGCTTCTTCAAAAGAGAAAAACATCACCCGGCTCCTGACTCCTGTCTCTACAGTGCTGCTGCCGCTTACACTCATGACTCTTGTTCTATTGCAAAGGAAGCTGCGGCTAAAGAGGACTTGTGAGTTGAGTTTCAGTAGCCCCAAGGTGAGGGTGGGGGTGGGGGGAGTGCTTGCTCCCATTTGACACCCTCAAGACTGGGTGGGGTCAGAGTTGGAGCCAGGACTTCCAGATGGAGAAGTGCTAAATTCTAGTCTGAGCCATTTAGCTATTCTTATCCTTGGTTTCCTTATCAAATGAGAAAATCATCTTTGAATTTATGTCTCAGTGGCATCCCAGAGCTTAAGGAGAAGCTCTTCTGAAGATGGGAAGGACCTGTGCTAGCCATAGGCTCATGAACCACATGAGCACCCCCAGCAGCAGACAGCAGGAGTGTAGGGCCCAGATGTGGGACCAAACTCCATCTGCACCCTCTGCATGGCTTAGCTGAAAGTCTTTTACAGCAACGTGGCCCAGGTTTAAATGTTCCTAAAATGAGTTTAAACTCCATGGCTTTTAAATCTGGTGAAGAAAGAGTGAGATTTTCTGGAAGCAAGTTGAGGAAGTTAAAATTCCTAGACCAAATCAAAGGGCTCAGTTGCAATTCTGTGTCAGAAAGTTCTGGAAGGCTTTTGGTAGGTGGCAGGGAGGGGTCTCGGGGAATCAAGTCCAGTATCCGATACCCTCACAGCGTGCTGTCTGTGCAGCACAGGAGACAGAAAAGGCAGCAGGAGTCACCTTGGTTCAGATGACACATTTCCGGGAGCTGAGCCTCCAGCCGGACCAGCTGCCCCACATGGAAAGGAAGATCCTCTGGGATGACTCTCCTCCTTCGCATGACACCATGGCTATCCCGGAGAGGGACCCTGGATCCTGAGGAAGAGAAGGATGAGCTGCTCAGTAGCAGAAGGTCACCATGGAGGAAGAACTAGGACCGAACACCACGACCCCTCTCACCCTTCCTCCGCCTGTACAAAAGGAAGTTAATGGAGTTGAGGCTGCATTAGGTGAAGCAAAGGCCAACCATCTTTGGTCCTACAATGGTCAAGAATTTGCTGGTCAAAGATGACAGTATGACTCAAAGAAGTCTTCAGGAAAGAATTTATTGAACACTAGTGGAGGTCACCTAGAAAAAGTGTGAAATTGCCATTCCCGGAAGTTCAAAAACCTAAGAGGCTTCCAATTGGTGTGGAAATTTACAAATTTCAACCCATCACTTCTAGCCCTCTTTTCTGTGACCCTCTTTTCTGACGTCTGTTAGCATTCAGCCACTGCACACATTGAGTTACATCCAGGTACACTAGTCTTGCCTTCTCAAGTAGATCCTAAGCTCCTTTAGGGCAATAATTGTGTTTTATCTCACTATGTCCCCAGAGAACTTCCAGTCTAGTAGGGCCTCCCATAAATATTTGTGACTGAATGGCTGACAGAAAGGACATGAGCTTAGTGGCCTCTGGGGACCCTGCTCACACAGGTGCTCTGACTCTCTTTATTCAGAGTCCCCTGGATGACTCCATAGGCAGGTGGTTTTACATAGAAACCAAAAAGACAGCCAGTCCTCAAATCATTTGGCCCATATTCATCGTGCCATAGTCCTTTTGACCCAGTCAAGATTTTCCGGGATTTTCCTAAATTCATGGAGGTGGAGGGTATTTTTCAGTAGATTCTCACCTTCTTCACAAAGCTTCTCTTGTTCAGCTGCTTATAAACCCTTGCTAGTAAGGATGTTGACGGAGCTAGAAAATGGGTGGTGGGCGATAAGAGAGATGGTGCCTGGTAGGCAGGCTAGACAGTTATCAGAGCAGGAAAAGGGAAAGAAAGGGGGGTATCTCACCCACTGAATGAGGGAGTCAGCAGTCTGAAGATCTGCCAAACCAAAATCGCCAGATGTTCCAGTGCCTTGAAACTCTGTGTGTCAGTCCCCATATCAGGGAAGGGGAACCTTAAAACCCTGCCTATTAGCCTTGAAGCTGAGAGTATATAACTCCTAAAACCCTAACAGGCAGGGCCCTCAGATGAGCTGAGTTGGCCCATTTGTGCCTTGTGCAACGTATATAGCTCTGCTTAATAAACTGCTTTCGTTGCTTGAATGTTGCAGGAAAAAAAACAAAACAAAAGAAAAATAACAATAAAACCCAACCTTTCACCTCACTCAGGACTGGCATTATCATCTTGTTGCCTGGCCCTTTTCCTCCCTTGGAAAGTAATAAATTCTTTTGCTTTAGCATTTCCACTCTTTGTGAATTCTTTTCTAACCCACCTCTCTGGCTACCTAACATTTTGGTGGCCCAGGGAGCTAAATTCTTCCCTTACCTTCTGGAGTTCCCAACCTGGGGAGCAGTGGGCAGTAGCAGCTTGTCCTAGGATTACTCCCCACCCCTGACCTACTCCCAGAAGGTCAGGATTTCCTTCAATTTTTCTACCTCTGACCTCACGGACAGCCTCCCTGATGTCCCTTCAGTGACCAACAATTGGTAAGTCCCACTGAATCCGGGGATGTTAACATCACTAGGTCAGAAGGGGTACTGCTTTCAGTTCGGGACTCATGGAGGACACTTCCTGACTGTTTCCCCTCTAGGCTCGACCTCGTCTAAGCTCAGGGACCCCTGACGCTAAGACAGCGTCTCCCAGTGTTGGTCTGTTCTGTGCCTCATGTATGCCTGAGCCAAGGTCAGACCTCTAGGTCATGTGAATCAGGAGTGTCCTGCTCAAACTCTCCGTCTCCTTGGATTGTTCCCATCCCTGAGATAGCCTCCTATTTTTACCTAGTTCTCATCATGGGCAACGCACAGGCAGCCTCACCTAAGGACTCCCCTTGGGATGTCTTTTGAAGAATCTGGTGGCTCTGGGACTTACCGACCTCAAGCCCAAGTGCTTGATTTTCTACTGCAACAAGAGCTGACCGTAGTATAAAGTAGGGGAGCAGGAGGTTTGGCCTGAGAACAGATCTCTTTGCCTGAAATTCCTTATGTCCTTGCATTCTTTAAACTTTTGTAATCCTGATCTTTGCTCCCTTGCCCACGTGCTTCTCCTAACATCTCTTCCCTTCTTCCTTCATCCCCAGCCCCCCATTCTACTCTTACAGATCTTTTTTTTTTCCTAGAGACAGAGAGTGGGATAGATAGGGACAGACAGACAGGAACACAGAGAGATGAGAAGCATCAATCATCAGTTTTTCATTGTGGCACTTTAGTTTTTCATTGACTGCTTTCTCATATGTGCCTTGACCATGGGCCTTCAGCAGATCGAGTAGCCCCTTGCTCAAGCCAGCGACCTTGGGTCCAAGCTAGAGAGCTCTGCTCAAACCAGATGAGCCCACGCTCAAGCTGGTGACCTTGAGGTCTCGAACCTGGGTCCTCCGCATCCCAATCCAACGTTCTATCCACTGTGCCACCACCTGGTCAGGCTACTCTTACAGATCTTAATATAGAGACTTTACTTGCAAATACTTAACAAAAATAGAAAGATTTAACTAAAAGTAATATCAACTTAAGGTAGCCAAAATGGAGCTCTTTTTATGCCTACACTAATTTTATTGGCATGCAAAGTTAAAAAACGCCAGCTCTAAAATAAAACTATTTAGCTGTACTGATTGTATATACTCTATAAAATAGTCTCATTCTTGTATTTAAATGCTCTGAACATTGTTGCTTGAAATTAAAATGTTTATGAAGTGCTCATTTAAATTTAAATAAAACAGAATTTTGGATCCTAAACTTGTTTTCTTATTCTGTAAGCTCTTGCCATGGTAATTGTTATGTTCTGTGTTCATTCTCTCCACTGTTGGGGGCCGAGTAGTAACTCTGCTATTAGGCTTGGTTCGATTTTATTTACGTCATTCATTACACATGTCCCTGTCCTGTATCTGTCTTATTTCTATGTGAAGTTGTACTCAGGTCTGTAAAATAGGAGAAGTTGATTCCAGTTTGAGAGCTCTCATCTGTCTATCTGTCTCGCTGTCTGTCCATAATTCTCGCTATTCTAGGTACACTGCGAATTCTCTGTCTCTGACGTTTGGGCCTTGTGTCATCTGGACCTTATAAAGGTCATTTGCAGTACCGGTTGGTGTGAGATAAAATTATAAGACTAGTGTCTCAGTCCCTCCTTCTGGAGGATTTGATTTATAAATGCTTATTTGTTTGAACTTTGTCTTTGTTTTGGATTTTGTGTAGGTTTTAAAATAGGTAGCTTGATCTCAGTTCCACCAGAGTCCATTAGGCTGTATTCTAGCTGACTGAAAAACTGACAGCTATAAGTCAATGGCTAATCAAAATGGTTTTATACACCAGTTTTCATGTTGTTACACAATGAGAATTACATTCAAAAAGGAAATACATTAATTGTTTAAAAAAGAAGGAAAGATCTCACTCCCTTCTCAGACAGTAAAGCTCAAAAAGAAAAAGAAAAAGAAAAGTCTTTTAAACATCTCAGAGCTTCCTCCTGGAGGTCTGCCGGCTGCTGTGGTCTGAGACCAACAGGAGAATTAACACCACTCCAAATCTTGTGCAGGCTATAGAAACAGGAGGGGTGATATCATGACCTCAATGTAAAATAAAATAAAAAAAGGGGGTAAATGGCATTTTTAAAATCTAAGCAGCTCAAAAGTATTCCACGTCTGCCTGACCTGTGGTGGCACAGTGGATAAAGCATTGACCTGGAATGCTGAGGTCCCCAATTCGAAACCCCGGGCTTGCCAGGTCTGCCAGGTCAAGGTTACATATGAGAAACTACTATGAGTTGATGCTTCCTGCTTCTCTCCCCCAGTTCTCTCTCTTCTTCTCTCTAAAAAATCAATCAATCAATCAATCAATAAAACAATTCTATGCCTGATATGCCTCCTTCCTCCTCTTCAATCTCCTTGGAAAGTTGTTGAGAACAAATGAAAAATCTTGCCTTCTCTACAACTATCAATAATACTATCTGTGTGTATAGTAAAGTATAAATTATTCCAAATGGTTTTTTTTAGAATCAGGTGGCCTATAAAAGCATTTGATATTACTACTGGTTTAAGTTTAATTAATGTCTTTTAAAATTATTAACAAAAAATATGTATTTGTTTTGCCTGGGGTTACAAAAGGTTCCTGTCATCTCTGTTATGTCTTTTAAAAATATAAGCATATTTGCCAATGAAAGAACTTGTTTCTAAAGGTTATAAAATATATTCATAAAAGTATGAATCTAAAGAATGCTAATTACTTTTAGTTGTCACTAAAGGTTAAGGTTTCTGAGAATTAGGAGTTCTAATTCAGTTAAAAAGAAACTCTGATTTTAATAATAAAAGGTATAAAGGTACATTTTTAAAGGAGAGGATTAAAAATACATTGTTCTAAAAATGGTTATTTTTAAATAAGTCGCAAAAGATTTGTAAAAGTCACAAAAGTTTTTTTTGTACAGGGGATAAAAGAAAAAATTAAATACAAAAGAAAACGTTAAAATAAAGAGAGATATAAAGCAAAGGGACATACATATTACCAAAAAGAAAAAAATATTTTTAAAACATCTTAAAAAAAGAAAAGAAAAGAAAGGCTTATAAATAGATAATAAAGCTAAATAGTAACTTTAACTACTAATTAGACCCAGGATCTCTCTTTACTTTTTAAAACTGTTAATTTCCAATTAACAGAGAAATAAATTAATTAATTTCTTAGCCAATATTAAAGCCACTTATTCAGTTCTGATACAAAATTGGTCTAAAGGAATCAGACAACCTGACTATGGGGGCACAGTGGACAAGTGACTGCTCAGGATGCTGAGGCTCCTGGTTCAAAACCCTGAGGTTGCCAGCTAGAGTGCAAGGTTGCTGACTCAACAGTGAGGTCATCGACATGATTTCAAGGTCGCTGGCTCAATTCCGAAGGTCGCTGGCTTGAAGCCCAAAGCCGATGGTTCCTGGCTTGAGCAAGCGGTCACTGGCTTGGCGTGAGCCTCTGGTCAAGGCACGTATGCGAAGCAATCAGTGAACAACTAAAGTGAAGCAACTACATGTTTACGCTTCTCATTTCTCTCCTCCCCATCTCTCCCTTTCTGTCTCTCTCTAAAACAAACAAAAAAGAGGATTCAGACAACTGTCTCAGTAACAGAAGTTACTGAACAGACACAACAAAAAGCCTTCCTCCAGCCTTCCCAGCGTTTAAATTTTGAGAGACAAAAGTGACTTTAGTTCATCCCAGTAGGCCCCTAGAATATCTCAAAAACTTTGTTCTCTCTCCTAATAAAAGAAAAAATTTAAACTAATCAGGCTTATTTGAATGCTTAAAATTACATAAAAGCTTTGTAAAATAATAATAAACAATAACTATATTCTGTTTGTATAAATATATTTTATAAAAATAAGTGTTCTGAAATTTTTGTAAAAATGTCTATAAGATCCTAATATACTTTTGTTTGTAATTCTGATTGTTATCTTAAAATAGTTACAAAAAAAACATTCTTTTGTCAGTTTCATTATAATCAGGTTTATACCATGCCATTTTAAGTTTTTCTTTTTGTCTTTTAGAGACAGACATTTTGGTATAAGTTTCAAAAATAAATGATCAGATTATCCTTTTAAACCAAATAAAGATTTATAGAACTCTGTGAAATAGATTTATAAAAATACTGGTAAAGGCCCTGGCCAGTTGGCTCAGTGGTAGAGCATTGGCCTGGCATGCAGGAATCCTAGGTTTGATTCCCGGCCAGGGCACATAGGAGAGGTGCCCATCTGCTTCTCCACCCCTCCCCCTCTCCCTCCTCTCTCTCTCTCTTCCCCTCTCACAGCCAAGGCTCCATTGGAGCAAAGTTGGCCCGGACGCTGAGGATGGCTCCATGACCTCTGCCTCAGGCGCTAGAATGGCTCTGGTGGTGACAGAGCGATGCCCCAGATGGGCAGAGCATCGCCCCCTGGTGGGCATACCGGTGGATCCCGGTTGGGCGCATGCGGGAGTCTGTCTGACTGCCTCCCCGTTTCCAGCTTCAGAAAGGTACAAAAATAAAAAAAAAAAAATACTGGTAAATAATCAGAATAAATAAAAATTAATTATAAGGCTAACTAAACTAAAAATGATTATTATTGTTCTGACTTTGTTCAGAATATTGTTAATGGTTAAATTTTTTTGTTTTCCAAATACAAGAAAACTTGTTTCTTAATTAACAGAAATTTAGTAAAGCATATCTTTATAAGCAAATTAGGGCATTTATATATTTTTCTCCTACTTGATCTCTTTTGAATCTGGCAACTCTAAATAAGTATTATTGTAATAATAATATATCTGTTTGCATAAATCCAATAAAAATCTGTTCTCTTTATAAGACACAGAACCAATTTCTAGTTGTGGTTTTATTAACCAAGACTTAGACTGGAATTTTATGTCTGAAAAAAAAAACATGCCTGGATTCTAAATGTCACCAGAAAGCCATAAGGAATTGAGATTGATTTTTAAAAGCCAATGACGTCCCTTAGAAAAATGGCCTGGTACCTTGCTTGTTCACATGGTTCATGGCAAGTCATTCTAGGTAAGACATGAAGGTCGCTTTCTTCGAAATGGCAAGTAAAGAACTTCCAGACATTTTGGGGCCCTCAAGGGCTTGAGGTATGCACCCAAACTTATAGGTACCGTAGGCAAAGTCTGATGGCAACGGTAGGGCTTGACTTCTTCTCCCAAACGGGCTAATTAAGGCTCAATCTAGAGATTTCTTGTAAGATTCCAACTAAGCAAATTTTAAAAAGCCTATATAGTCAATTAATACTTTTGTTATGTTATGCAAATAATCAGGCCAAACTGAAACTAGACTTAAAACAATAAATAAGTTAGACTTGATTTGGCTCCTGAATAAAAATAAGGGTAATTTTAGGGGGAAAATTATATTTCAATAAAACCTATAACAATTATAAATGTCAAAAACTAGACTGAATTCTAAATTTTTCTAATTTTCTTGAGTGTTTTGACTACTACCCTCTGAATTAATATTTTGCCTTTTTTCCATGCTTTGACTTAAAATTATTGAGAATTAAAATTTTTTTTTCTTCCATCAAATAATTCATCATAATTTTTGTCATTCTGGCTTTTGCCCCAGTAATACTAAGATTTGTAACCAGTTTGTCTCCACCAGGTTACAAGCCCTATTCGTACTCAGGGAACACCACCTCTAGACACCATGACAGCCTCCTTCGTGCCCAGGACTCATCGTCCCTCTAACAGAGGCAAAGATCTCTTGGCTCCAAAGGAGAGCATCTCTCCTCTTCAGTAGGAAGCAGCTACTGAAGAGAACCTACACTCCTTTTCACTGAAAGAATTCAGTGCCACAATCCTTTTTAGGTATTAGGTAGGACAGACAGTTATCAGGGCAGGAAAAGTAGAAGAAAAAAGGAGTTTGGGTTATCTCACCCACTGAACGAGGGAATCAGCAGTCTTAAGATTTGTCAAAACAAAATCATCAGATGTTCCAACAGCCTTGAAACCCTGTGTGTCAGTCCCAGCTTTAGGAAAGGGGAATCTGAAAGCCCTGTCTATTAGCTTGAAGCTAAGAGTATACAACCCTTAATAGTCCAACAGGCGGGGCACACAGAGTAGAGTTTGCCCACTTGTGCCTTGTGCAAACTGTATAGTTTTGCTTAATAAATTGCTTCCTTTGCTTTAATGCTGCAGAGAAAAACAAAAACAGTAAAAACCAATTTTCTACCTCATGCAGGGCCTGCATTATCATCTTGGTGCCTGGCCTTTTCCTTTCTTGGAAAGTAATAAATTCTTTTCCAGCCCTGGCCGGTTGGCTCAGCGGTAGAGCATTGGCCTGGCGTTCAGGAGTTCTGGGTTCGATTTCCGGCCAGGGCACACAGGGGAAGCGCCCATCTGCTTCTCCACCCCTCCCCCTCTCCTTCCTCTCTGTCTCTCTCTTCCCCTCCCGCAGCCGAGGCTCCATTGGAGCAAAGATGGCCCGGGCGCTGGAGATGGCTCCTTGGCCTCTGCCCCAGGCGCTAGAATGGCTCTGGATGCAACAGAGCGACGCCCCAGAGGGGCAGGACATAGCCCCCTGGTGGGCATGCTGGGTGGATCCCGGTCGGGCACATGCAGGAGTCTGTCTGACTGCCTCCCCGTTTCCAGCTTCGGAAAAATGGAAGAAAAAAAAATTCTTTTCCTTTAACATTTCTACTCTTTGTCAATTCTTTTACAACCTGCATCTCCCGCTGACTTCACAGTGGCCAAAGGAAATTTTATGTGGATTCTACTTTATAATCACTTCATCTCATGCGTGTTGGGGGACTTTTGCTCCACACTTGGTCCCATGGTCTTCTCGGGGGTGACCTCTGCTTTTTTATTTTGCCCAATCTGTTAACCAGCTGCCTGAACTTCATGTCTGGGCAGAGTAGCTTTAGAGCAAAGGAAGGAAAGGGAAAGAAAGGCTCTGATACCGAATGGAGAATTGTGGTGTAGACATTCCCAGAAGCCTCTGCTCTGCTTCCTAAGCTGTCTGTGGTGCCAGAAACCCTTTATCAATAATACCTTCTCATAGCTGGTGCTGAACACAGACACTGTCCCAACAAAATCAAGGCTATGCTGTCTTCATGGTTTGTGAGAGAGAAACCCATTGATTTAGGTAAGTAGGGTAATTGTATGCATCTAACCAAAGGGTATCAGAATTTCAGAACTAATAGATACTTAAAGATTAACCACCCTAGCTTGACCCTGCAGTGGTGAAGTGGATAGAGCGTCGGACTGGGAAGCGGAAGACCCAGGTTTGAAACCCCAAGGTCGCCAGCTTGAGCGCTGGCTCATCTGCTTTGAACAAAGCTCACCAGCTTGAGCACAAGGTCGCTGGCTTGAGCAAGGGGTCACTCAGTTTACTGTAGCCCCCTAGTCAAGGCACATATGAGACAGCAATCAATAAACAACTAAAGTGCCACAACAAAGAAATGATGCTTCTCTTCTCTCTCTCCCTTCCTTTCTGTCTATCCCTATCTACCTCTCTCTGACTCACTCTCCATCTCTGTAAAAAAAAAAAAAAAAAAGAAAAAAGAAAAAAAAGAAAAAAAAAAAGACCCTCAGCCTAGTAGGAGGTAACTGAAGCCCCATGGGGGAAATAACTTGTTTAATGTCACTTGGTTAACCAGTGAGGACTAGAACAGGGAACTGAGGACCTTGACCTAGTACCTTCTCCACATCACCATTATTAACAATACATCAAAGAAAAATTAATCAAAAAAATAATTACACCAAGTCGTCTTGCTCCAGGCCATTTTCACTCACACTATCTCAGTGACCTGCTTGAAAAACCTGTAAGAGAGATAGAGCAGCCAACATTAACCCACCCAACCAATGAGGAAGCAGGCCTGAGGGATATATAATTCAGCCAAGGTCACTGAGCTCATTAGGGGCAGGGAAGGGCCGAGAACCAGGCTATATAAAATCATTTTACCTAATTAGTGTTTCCACAGAATGCTAGCTTCTCAGGATTGTTAAGAGGTATTCTGAGATAAAGTAGGTTTGGTAGATCAAAGAAGTTTGGCAAATAGAGTTAAACAATAAACAGATTCTTCTGCTTAGGCTTTTTTAGAGCGTTTAATACACTGAAGTGGATTGTGAAGAGCTCCAGGAGGTGGGGACACTAAGTCTGTTTCCCCAGTATTTTGGACTATAGTAGTTGGTGAAGCAATTGTACAAGACTGGGTTCCTCAGGTCACACCTTGGGGCAGGGGTGGGATTCAAATATTTAACAACCAGTTTTCTGCCCTAATGACCATTTTAAGTAAAAAAAGAAAGATATACTGAAAGGTAGTTTATTATTTCATGCATTTAATACTTAAATAAGAACAATAAAAGAGGTATACAAAACTAGGTTACATTATAAGAGTTTGAAAATATTAATGGAAAAATATTAAATAATACCTGACTGTTGGGCGGATAAAATGTATTATGCTCACTTTGTTAAAGATAACACGAGGAGGCAGTCGCCCAGGTGATATTAATGTGTGTTGGGGTGGGCTAGGGGCAAGCAGAATCCTTGTAGCCTTGGTTTTGGGATTAAGCCTGTCCCACCCTTTTTGGTGTGAGGTGGTACAATCCTATCATGCCTCAGAGAAGTGACTTTGTATTAGAGACTTCCCTGTTATGTATATTGGATTAAGGGTTTGGATTTCTACACTATAAAATGGGGACGGAACGAGAGTTTGCGCTCTTGGTTCCTGAGGTTAGCATGAGAGAGCGGAGAGAGTAGAGCCAGCAGCTAAAGGAGGCCACGTGGAGGAGGCCAGGAGAAGCAGCCAAGATGGCGGAGTGCTGAGTGAGATGCCAGTTTGTGTAGAGTTTGTATCTGGGATAAGGAAGGAGATGGGGAACTGAGGAGAAGAAGGCTGGTGAGCTAGAAACCTTTGATTCTAGGAAACTCGGATAAGTCAGTGGCTTTGTGAGCACTGAGTGTGACTGGGTTTTGGAGCCCAGTGTATGTTTTTACTTGCCCGCCGGGTGCAAGGTAGGATTAAAGGCTATGGTCCATCAGTTTTTGGCTCTGCTGTTTCTTTACCGACTGTCCGAATCCAATGCGAACCTGCATGGGCCGGGCTGCTGTGATAGTGGCCCCGGCCCTGCCTGCTGGCTTTACACTGACAAAAAACAACAAAATTGTCGTTTAAGATATTTCTACATTGCTTCCTGATTGATGTGCTCCGTTGCAATATTTTTCACCTTTGGACAGAATAAACATTACTATGGGCGCTTAGAATATGCTGTTATACAGAGGAACATCAAAAAAGAGTAAGGAATGTAAATTTGTGATTTCCACATTGGGCGACTGCCCAGTTACCTACCTTAGAGGGAACCCTGATTACAAGTGTCATTTTAACAAGTATTTCACTGAACTCAACCAAAAGTTAGGTATTGGTTCTGCCAAACTGGTGCGAACCACCTGAATCCCACCACTGACTTGGGAGGAAATTTGATGCACTAACTATTTTTGTACAGCTGTCAAAATGGAAGGGGGTGGCCCTGGCCGGTTGGCTCAGTGGTAGAGCGTCGGCATGGCGTGCGGGGGACCCGGGTTCGATTCCCGGCCAGGGCACATAGGAGAAGCGCCCATTTGCTTCTCCACCCCCCCCCCTTCCTCTCTGTGTCTCTCTTCCCCTCCCGCAGCTGAGGCTCCATTGGAGCAAAGATGGCCCAGGCGCTGGGAAAAAGGGAAGGGAGTTAGGGAGCTGGGTGAAAAAAGTGGAGGGATTAAGTGGGGGAAAAAACTCATAGGTAAAGACAACAGTCTGGTGATGACCAGAGGGAAAGGGGGGTGGGGGAGTCAGAAGAGAACATGGGAGGATAAATGGTGATCAAAGACTTGACTTGGGCGGTGAACACACAATACAATATACAGATGATGTATATAAATAAACAAATGGGAGTAGAACGCTTCCCTCACCCCGTCTCCTTGGCAGTCAACAACAAACAGCAACTCCTCCTCCTGCTGGTCAGATTTCTACCATCATGCCTATCTTGGACTTCACATAGTATATATTTGTGCCCAACTTCTTTTACTTAACGTGTTTTTGAGACTCATCCATGTTGTTGTGTGTCCCAATAGTTCATTCTTTTTTATTGTTGAAGAATATGTAATTGTACACATATACTCCAATTGGCCTATTCATTCACCTATTGATGGATATTTGTATTGTTTCCAGTTTCTAGTTATTATAAATAAAGTTGCGTTCAACGTTAAAAGGAAAAAAAAAAAAGAATAAAGTGTTTTAAAAACAACACAACAGGCCCATAATGGAGTCACTTATGCTAAGCCCCACATTATCAAAAATTATAGTTTCAACCTCTCCCAGAAATGGAATTTTAAACCAATCAGGAGTCATCTAGTCAGCACTAGTGAGGTCGTCTGCCTGCTGGATCCCTGACATTCCCTGAAGGAAAATGACCTTGCTATAGCCAATTCACTTTTTGCTGGTATGAGTTATCTGTCCCTCTCCCTTCTGTATATAATGTCTGTCATTTTGTACAATTCCTTTCTTTTTCTTTCTTTTTCTTTTATGGGGGGAGGGGGATGAGAAGCATTAATTCATAGTTGTGTCACTTTAGTTGTTCATTGATTTGCTCACACATGCTTTGACCAAGGGGCTTAAGCCAAGCCAGTGACTCCTTGTTTAAGCCAGCCATCTGGGCTCAAGCCAGTGACCGTGGGTTCAAGCCAGCAACCTTGGGCTCAAGTCAGTGACCCTGGGATCATGTTGATGATGCCATGCTCAAACTGGCGAGCCTGCACTCAAGCAATGTGAGCCTGTGCTCAAGCCAGTGACCTCAGGGTTTCAAACCTGGGTTTTCAGCATCCCAGGTCAATACTCTATTCCCTGCGTCACCACAGGTAAGGCTGTCCAGTTCCCTTCTATCTGTTGGATAGGATGCTGCCCAACTCATGAATTGTTGGCAATTCATAAAGCCAAGAAGACCTTTAAAATTTACTTTTTAAAAAAAAAAAAAGTTGAATTTTGTTTTTTAACAAAGGCCAACTAGTAAATATTTTAGACTTTGTAGACAGTTAGCCTCTCTCACAACCACTCAGTTCTGCTATTGTAGAATAAGAAGTGGCCAGAGACAACACATGAATGGCTGGCTTTGTCTGTCTTCCAGCACTTTATTTACAGAAACAGGTCAAAGGCTGGCTCTGGCTCTGGAGCCATAACTTGCCAATCGCTGCACTAAGCCATAAAGCCAAACATGACTTTCCTGTCCCTACTCGAATGTGTAAGATCAGACCCCACTCTTCCTGAAAAGCTCCACAGGGGCCTCCCCTTTCTACATACTTTCTGCCTGGGGTTCAGCAGTTAGCACATCCTGCCTGACCAGCCATCTCATGAAGAAGGAGGAGACCAGCCCAGCAAGGGTGTAGACCAAGTGGCTGAAGTAGGGCAGCTTCCGGAAGTAGAAAAGGCTGGCCAAGTTAGGGCGTTGTAGGGAACGCTGAGGTCCACCAGTGGGAGGAGCCAGTACAGATTCAAAGAGCCAGTGCAGAGCCAAGATCAGAGTCTCAGGGGCAAGTTTAGAACTGGGCAAAGATAAGATCTGAGTGAATCTTTGCCAGGAAGGAAGCGGGGCAGCCCCCAGAGTTTACAGCTCCTTTTTTATGGGCTATTGTATTTGATGCCTGGAGTGGGGCAGGAGTGGTTGACTTAAAGGACCAGGCCAAGCAGGCCAGTTCCACCACTTGATACTGTCAGTGGTTTGTTTTTTATTGTATATCCTCAGCTAGTGTGACACTTGCATCACCAGGACGTGGGGCAGGGAGATATCCACCACTAGGCTGGAGGCAGGACAAGTCCATGGAGATTTCTAATCCCAGATCCAGGGAAACACTGACTTCCCTATGATCCAGCAGGTTCTCCCGGTCAGGTCACAGTTCTTCAGTTCTCCCCATCTATCATCAATGACACCACCACTTGTTAAAATGTCTCCACCCAGCAGACACTACACTAGGTATTTTTACAATACCTTACTGCATATGATGCAACATTTCCGTAAGGTAAGCATAATAATTCCCATTCTACAGATGAGAAAACTGAAGCTAGAGTAATTGAATAGTTACACTTCTAGGGAAAGGGCAAATTAGGAATCGACTGCAAGGTGAGCAATCGATCCCTACACCTTCAATCCTTGATTAACAAGCTACAGGGGGCCCCCACCAGGCGTAGGCAGAGTACAGAGGTCACAGCCCAGTGCTGTGGACAGCACGGCGATGAACGCGGTGGGCTCCTGCCGTCAGCGCTGGGCGCGAGTGTCCCGCCTCGTCGCTTTCAGCGCGAGCCACCAACTCCACAGCACATCTCTGAGTAATGAAGAAAACTTGAAATTGTTTGGGAAATGCAACAATCTAAATGGTCATGGGCACAATGATAAAGATTGATCCTGTTACAGGAATGGTTATGAATTTGACCGACATCAAAGGGTATCTGGAGGAGGCAATTATGAAGCCCCTGGATCATAAGAATCTGGACCTAGATGTACCTTACTTTGCAGATGTTGTGAGCACGACAGAAAATGTAGCTGTAAATATCTGGGGAAACCTCCAGAAACTTCTTCCTGAGGGAATTCTTTATAAAGTAGAAGTATTATTGTAGTCTGTAAAGGAGAATAGTGCTTATGGGTTAATGCTATGGAAAGATTTAATTTCTTTCCATATTTGAAAAATATCTCTGTGGACTGTTAACTCATCACATAATTATTGTATCTCCACACTGTGTGCTGGGGTGCCTGATTTATTGACATTCATTGTGAGTAAAACTTGTTTTAAATTTAAATCCATTTTAAAACCAGATTTGTAATGTATCCCGAGTGTCATTTAGAGACTGTTTCGTATAAATTAAAAATCACTTCATTTCAGCAGAATGTTTTGGTGTAGAACTGTTTGAAAACAGAAGCAATCTATTTTCTTTATATAATTTTTAGTATTCATTTTTTTTCCGGTATACTATAAATGGCAGAAATGTTTATGAGACTTACAACAGGTAAATCTTTTAAAAATTAAAATATGGGTGACTGCAAAGTCTGAAAACCTAGGCAGCCTATATTTCTTAATAGATTGAGCTCTTGATTACTTCTAGGGTATGCGGTAGGCACAAGTTTATTCCATGAAAATTAGAAACAAACCATCTGCGGCAATGCACTGGATGGGAATACAAAGTTTAATGGAAGTGCTGCTTTAGTGCACGCTGTTCAGTGCAGTTTTGCACGGCTTATTATTGAAGTGTGGATTGCCAGTGAGGAACAGCACATTGAAGATCTCACAGAATATCAGTAAACCACTTGTTATGTGATTTGTTTATGTTTCCAGGCCTTGTGGCCACCTGACCAATTTTAACTCAGAAGACTGAAGAATAGTCATGTGACACTGTTAGGATAACAACATGAAAAAGATATATTACTCTATAAAGCATCTCCTGTATATATTTTTTTTCTGATTGATTTTGTTTTGTTCTGATCATTAAACTTACCTGCTTAAGTTAAAAAAAATAAATAGCCACAGTGCCTTCCTCTATGCTTGGATTAATTTGCTTTCTTCAGTCACCTAGCTGGCTTATTCCTGCCCTGGCTAAATGAAGTGTGAAAGCTCAGGGAGCTGGAACTGAGAGCTAAAGATTCAGTCACCACCGTGAGGTCCTTACTGCATTTGCACAAATGGAGCCCAGATCTTAATTACCTGCGGTTGTCCATCCTTCTCAGGTAATTCGGGGCCAATACCTGATCTCAGCAATTTTTCCTCGAGCTCTTCTAAGACTCTGGGGGTTTCTCCCTCTCCTCCAGCACCAGGGCAGTCTGGAAATACAGAATCACTTTAATAGCTGCTCTGTCACATGCAAAGAGGAGGTATTTCCATGGGAAGACCTATAATGCACTTCAGCCAAGTAAACACAGGTTATGTGATTATTATTCATTGATACAGGTACTCCAAGACAAAGAGCCTGACAGATATTAAATAGAGAATAAAGATTCTACACAAAAGAAAACGAACTCTGTAGGTGACCCTGCATGCAGGGTCCATGCCATCAAGCTTTTATTTCTCATAAAGTGACACAGCTTGTCTTACATGCACTGGCGCTCCCAGCCGACCTGTTCCCTTTACTATCAGCAAGAGGATGAGCTGTCACACAGGCCTGCTCTCCAAGGGACCAGCTGAAACCTAGAGAGGCAGCAGAGAGCTGCCAGCTCTGGGAGGGGACCCTAGGCCACGCTTCTGGAGGCATGCCAAGGTCGTGAGCACTGAGGCTCTGGCCAGTAGGACCATTTACCTCCAGTTCCCATTTCTTTGCAGACTCACCTCCATGCTTTAATCAGCACAAGTATCCTTTGTGTCCTGCCTCTTCCAGCCTCTGCCAAGTTCCCACCCCTTGCTTATTTGCTGCCTTGATCTAGACCTACTAGTTCTGCTCTGAGGACAGAGGGTCAATTAAGGGCCACTGCTTTCTCTAATGTCACAAGTTTCTGGCTCCCATCTCAGAGAGGAGGGAGAGAACCAGGACTCCCATGACCAAATCCATCTTCTAAGTTGCCCCACAATTTATCTGAGAAGGATGTACTTCCGGTCTCACAAGAGTGCAGGATAAGGGCATCAGGGAGTTTGTCTCTCCAGAGCCTGGCTGGCATGTGAAGGACAGACTGGTTTTTCAGTGCAAGGGGCTAAACTCTTCGTTTTGCCAGCACTCTCTTTCACCTGTGTGGAGACAGGTGCAGAAAACCAGAAATCAATTACAGTACACATCCCCAGAAAGAAGCAGATTATATACCATTGTACAGATGGGAATGCTGAGGCTAAGATGGGCACAGGCTGCCGGGGATCATGGGATATTTTTCAATGTCTATCTGCCAGGCAAACCTTGGGATAAAGGCCAGGCTCAGACCAGGAACAAGGAAACACCAAGTCTTTAGGAAGACATCCATGTTTTGTGAGAGAGGCTGGGCCTTGTCACCCGACACTCCACTTGTTGACTTTGGATGCCTACTCCAAAAATATTTCCCCTTCCGCCCCACCCCGGCCAGGGTATGGAAGTAGGAGAAGGCAAGAGAGTAGCTTGGAAACCTCAGAAAAGTTTGGTTCGGGGTGGGGGGGAGGAGAGGAAGGGCGGTGGGGGAGGGGAGGGGCACAATGAAAACCAGTTAGAAGGTGACAGAAGACAATTGGACTTTGGGTGATGGGAATGCAGCATAATCAAATGTCAAAATAACCTGGAGATGTTTTCTCTGAATATATGTACCCTGATTATCAATGTCACCCCATTAAAATTAATTTTAAAAAAAGAAAAGAAAAGTTTGGTTCACCTGCTCCTGCCTCTATGAACCAAAGTCCTAAACGCTCTCTGGGACCCCAGGACTGGTCTGGGAGTTGAGAGAGCCTTTGGACCAAGACCCGCTCTCCACGGGAAGGCTCTCTCAGGTTCCACTCATCACTCCTTGCTCTCCACAAATGACAGCCTCCTCAGGCGACACAGCCAGGCTCTGCCTTTATTCCTCCACCAGCCAGAATGATAAAGAGTACAGACACCTCTCCATCCTGGAAACCCCAGAAACAATGTTGTTTTCACTCTCTGATTGGGAGTCAACAGAGCTAGGAAGACAGGTGAGGGATTGGATGGCTGGGCAGTGACACAGGGAGGTGGGCAGTCAGGGCAGAGGTGACTCAGTGAGTTCATGTAGAACTAAAGAAAACAAAAAAGATTTGAGGCTCACATGCATACATCTGGCACTATGTCACCCTCTCCAGCACTATCCAATGACTAGAACTACTAATCTGGTCACAGCCCTCGCCCCCTCTTTCACACACACCCCCCCACATGCCTCCCACCAGCCTGTATCCTGACTTCTCCCTCTCTAAGGTTGTTCTTGGCACTGACACAATGCCACCATACATGCCATGCTCCAAGCTCCTGAAGAAGGGCCCTGCAGAACCCTTATGAAGTCACCCAATAGCCAGGCAAATGTGGAGTATTTATGATTAATTTTCTTCCTACTTATTCCCTAACAGGGAAACTCACCTGACAAAAGCCTCCAGCCTCGAGCATAAGCCTGGACTCATGATATCCCCAAAAGCTTGCCTGAGACCAGCCAACTAACTACTAACTGTGCTTTTCTGGTCCCTACTCTCTTAGTGGGATTCCAAATAGCAGGGTTTGGTTAGGGATAGGGTTAGGGTTAGGGTTAGGGACCATTAGGGACCACAAGGCCAGCCAGCAGCACTGAGCTGAGGCACAAGGGCAGCAGTCCCCATTCCATGCCCTCTCCCAGTCCAAGAGTTGAGAGAATAGAAAGAGTAGGTCCTGTCCTCCTCCTGATGGAGACGCCAAGGGTGAGGAGATAAGAGGTCATTATCTGCTGATGGCAAGGTGAGGCCACTTGGATATGGATTATCCCAAACAGTCAATATCCTTTAAAAAAAAAAAAAGAGGAGGAGGAGGCTTGCTAGGTAGCTTTGGTAGAATCACTGTCACAATTCTATTTTCCAGTGATTGATACTAAAATGTCTCTATGTTGTTAGCTTATTGAAGAATGCTGGATTTCAGGGCTGGCTGGCCAGAGATTAAACATTGACTCCAGACAGGGGTTAAACATTGACTCAGCCAAACATCTGCTTGCGGGACCAGAGCACCGGCAGTAAATAACAGTGCTAGGCATTTCACCTGCCCTCCCTTACCTCATTCAAACATCGCATTCATAGGAACCAGCCACAGGGAGGGTTGCTGGAGGGCAGTGGAGACCTGGGCAAGAACTGTAGACTTAGGTCTCCTTCTGTTGGGAGCTGGGTCAACCCAAGGTCTTGGAGCATGAAGCTAATTGTGCCGACCTGAAAGGTTGGACCTGTGGGGGCCTGTGTGCTTGGTCCTCTGCAACCTTCCCAAGAACAATCAAAGGTACAAATGGGAGTCTTTTGCTGCCTGTAAAAAAACAATTTAAAAGATTTATCTGGACAGTTAAAGTTTTATAGGAAGTAGAGAAAAATGCCCAATGTTGGAGATCGTGATTCTCGATCTATCGGTGCCATAACCTCACTGTGCAAACTTGGGCAAGTCATTTTAGTTCCCTACCTTTGGTTCCTCATTGTTCAGTGGAGAATAACTCTTTGTTCTGAAAGCCTGTGCTGTCCCACTTACGGAAGCTGACTGATGAGCACCTAGTAGATGCCAGCCAATGTACATATTAAACTTAATCTTTATCTTTTATAATGTATGCAACAGGGCAGTTATAATTAGCCTCATTTTATAAATGAGAAAACTGAGGTCTAGAGACATTAGATAACTCCCCACGGGTCCCCTGGCTAGCAGGCAGCTGGGCTTGGATGTGAACCCGGGGCATGTGGGGTCTGGAGCCTGTGAGCTTTCTGCAAGCCTGCACTCCCTCTCCACGCTGGCCGCCGCCTGGCTGGTGTTCTCCTTGGCAGTGGTGGTGACCCTCTCCTAGACCATATGCCCTTCGGAAACAGGAATGCACACACTTGCGTGTCTCAAATCTGCCTGGACCTTGAACTGGTCATGGACTTAGTAGATGCCATGGTAGGCTGAAAAATGCCGCCCCCCAAAAAAACCACGTTCACCTCACAGTA
Organism: Saccopteryx leptura; assembly: GCF_036850995.1. Classification (NCBI taxonomy): domain Eukaryota; kingdom Metazoa; phylum Chordata; class Mammalia; order Chiroptera; family Emballonuridae; genus Saccopteryx; species Saccopteryx leptura. Next base: position 276,720,800 of record NC_089504.1, read on the forward strand.
CCTGGAATCTATAAATGGGACCTTATTTGGGAAAATAGTCTTTTCAGATGTAATTCAGTGCAGGACCTTGAGATGGGATCATTTTGGATTATCCAGGGGGACCCTAAATACCATCACAAGAGTCCTTATACAAGAGAAGCAAAGAAACATTTCAGACACACAGAGAAGGCAAATGAACACAAGGGCAGAGGGTGGAATGATGCAGCTACAAGCCAAAGAATGCCAAGGAATGCCAGTAGCCTCCAGAAGCCAGGATACTCCTTAGGGCCTCCAGAGGGAGCACAGCCCTGTTCACACTGTGGTTTCTGACTCTTGGCCTCCAGAACTGAGACAGAGCGTATTTCTGTTGTTTGAAGCCATCAAGATTATTTGTTAGAACTCGATGCAATTAGTGCAGTGCTCCGTCAAAACAGAATCCTAGAAGCCACTTGGCCCAGCTCTCCCATTTAACAGATGGAAAACTACAGGCCTAAGGGAGGGAGAGAATCATCAGCCATCACTCAGAACATTAGAGGCAGAGCCAGAACCAGGACACAGGGTTCTTACCCCAGGCTGGTACTCTGCATGTCCCTACAGACTCATGCCAAGTCCCAGAGTCAAGAAAGTCAAATGAGAAACCATTCTTACTGCTGTATGTTCCTCGTGTTACTATTTTAAAATAGGGGGTGCGGCCCTGGCCGGTTGGCTCAGTGGTAGAGCATCGGCCTGGCGTGCAGAAGTCCCGGGTTCGATTCCCGGCCAGGGCACACAGGAAAAGCACCCATCTGCTTCTCCACCCCTCCCCCTCTCCTTCCTCTCTGTCTCTCTCTTCCCCTCCTGCAGCCAAGGCTCCATTGAAGCAAAGATGGTCTGGGCGCTTGGGATGGCTCCTTGGCCTCTGCCCCAGGCGCTAGAGTGGCTCTGGTTGCAACAGAGTGACACCCCAGAGGGGCAGAGCATCACCCCCTGGTGGGCGTGCCAGGTGGATCCCGGTCGGGAGCATGCGGGAGTCTGTCTGACTGTCTCTTCCCGTTTCCAGCTTCAGAAAAAAATACGAAAAAAAAAAAAAAGATAAAATAGGGGGTGAGTGTTGAATCATATCAAGTATGTTGTTTTGGAAGGTATAATGACTGCTATTTGTCATTATTACTATTAAGCTGGACAGCTGGACTGTCTTGGTCTGTCTGACCTCCTTCCCCAGGACAGTGATGCAGGGGTTCTGATTTAGGACCACCAAGTCCCAGATAGGAAAGCCACAGGGAGAGAGGGAAGCAGGGGGCACTCTAGTCACATCACTACCATGTGGCTGTGCCCAAAATAGGATGCAGGGTTTTGACTTCCTGGTTCTAACCTGGGCTCTATTTCTCATTTCCTCTTTTCCCTAAGCTGGGTCAGAGGCCAGGTCGGCTTCAGGGGCTCCTGGGAACACATACCGGGACATGATCCAGGAAACTTCCACCAGCACAGAATAAGGGAACAGGGAAGGCAGTCCGGGGCCCCTGAGGCAGCATGAGAAGCGGCAGTTTCACGATGCGCTTCCTCCCCTCACCTTTCCTTCCTTCCCTCCCCACACTCACCTGCACTGCTCACAAAAATCAGGGGATCAGGGAATGTGCAGATACTCCAGTACTTTCAGCCTTTGTATAGTGCATTTTCACCAATGAAAGAAAAGTTGGGTTTGCATCTCATTTGCATAACTAAACTTTCTTTGACTTGTTTGCTTTTCTGATATTATTGTTTAATAAAAAAATCAAATGCTTTTTTAATCTCTTCATATTAGTTTTGAAATATCCCCTAATTTTTGTGAGCAGTATAGTTTCTGTCCTAGTATTCAGTGGGCCCACTTACCCCAGATTTAACATAAATTCCAGAGGAGAGAAGGGAGACAAAAGGGAGAAAATCCAGAATGAGACTGAGTTTTAAATTGGTAGAGTGACTGAGATACCACTGAACTGAAATCAGTTTGCCTGGAAGTGACGAGGTCATTTATTTCTTACATTAGTCAAATTGTGGGTATAGGGTCTGAAATTAAGCTCCATAATAGAACACATGTTTTCTTTACTTGCCACCCAAATTCGTGATTGTGGGTGGATACCCACTGGTGAGGGAGTGGTGAGCTAAAATAAGACCCCGGGTTCTGGCTGCCTGTGATTTCCGGGACTCTATTTCTCCTTTCTGCCTTCTGCTTCTGGGGTTTGGCCTGTAGGACGCTGTGGGGAGAGCCTGGATCTGCCCTGCACAGGTAGGAAGGGGCAGGATTCTTCGTAGGGTGGGCTGAGGGGTGGAGACATACATATATGTGTATTGTGGAGTGGGCTTCCCTGTGTAACCCAGGACAGCTAAGATCCTTTGGGGAACACCTGGGAGCCCTAACGAGGCCATGACTAGATGACCAGGAACTAGCTGAGGTAGGGAAGACAGTTTCTACCCCAGCTGGGCAGATCAGCGCCTTCTTTGACGTGGCTCGGAGCCCAGGTCTAGACAAGATCCGGAAGTTTGCCATTTTCAGGGGAGCCCAAAGACAGCCAGCATCTTTTATTCCTCTAGGAAGTAGAAAGGGAAGAGCCACTGTCCCCCAGGTCCCTGAAAGCACTGGAGCTGGTCAAGGGGTTCTGTGGAAGATGTGTAGAGTGGGCTAAATCCAGACTGAGCGTCCTAGAGACTGGAGGGCAGTGCTCCTAAGTGAGTGGGAACTAGGACCAATTTCAGCCACCTGTGCCCCGTCCAATGCATATCAATTGCAAACCGTGCCCTGGACCAGGTGTTTTACATCTACTACCTGGTTATATCCTCAACTGCAGGCTTGGTTGTAGCATACTATCCCTATTTTCCAGATGAAAAGAAGTATGAAGGTGACGTGCCTAGGGTCTTGCAGCTAAAAAGTGACAGAAAAGCCTCTAAGACAGGGTACCCTATCTTGAATCCTGTAGCTGCAATGGTAGAGGATTCTTAAGTAACAGTCTCCCCAAGGTCAAGGGGAAGCAGATGGAGGCAGCCCGGAAAGCCCAAAGGAAAGGAAAGCGAGGGATCTGCGAGAGTCACGTGTCCCTGGCTGGCCGCCATGCCTATGGGAGAGTGTCCCTTTAAGAACCCAGGTGTGGGTCAAGCACTGCACATGGTTTCAGTTTTGGCAGCAGCATCCAGTGTCCTGCTGGCAGCTTTTAAAAAGGCCGAGGTTGTGGACCAGCCAGCAGGCTGTTTCCCCAAAACTGAGTCGACGGGAGAGAAGGAAGTGTCTAAAGTAAGTGTGGCTTCTCTGGGGTCCCCGGATGGGATGCCATCTGGAAGGGCCTGGGATGGTAGCTTCAGCAATCCCCTACATTCACAACTCTCAGCCTCCCAGAGTGCGGTGAGGAGGACAGGGCTGCAGCCTGGGTGGCTGAGCAGATGCCTAGGGAGTGGAAGTGCATGCCCGAGAGGGGCGGGTGCGGGCGGACGAGTGTGGAAGCCCCCACCCCTTTCCTGCAAAACCTTAGAATGTGGGAAGAAGAAATGTCTGTGGTCAGCATGTGTAGTTATTCTCGTAAGTTCGGTCCTGGAATTCCCTACTAACTCCTGCATAAGTTAACTGTGTGACCTTAGGCAAGTCACCTAATTGCTCTCTGAGCCTTAGTGTCTTAATCTGTAAACTGTGGATAAAAAATAGCACCTACCACTTAGGGCTGATGTGAGGTTGAAATGTGAGTTTCAAATACATGTGAAATTGCTTCAAAAACTCTAGAGCAAAATGACAATTGTTTCGTGGTTTTCGATTTAGTTCAATTGCACAGGGACTTGTTGAGCATCAGACAAACCTGGACGAGATAGTGTAGATCCAGCGCCTCGCACATGGCGGCCACCCTTCTAGCCTCCGCTGCTTTCGTCCTCCTCCACTTGCTAGTGAGGGCTCCTGCAGCCCCCTTCTCTGGGCTGCAAAGAGGCTCTGAGAACCTTTTCAATGTCAACCCAGCTTTGCTCCATAATGTCTATCGTCACTGTATCATCCTGCCGTTGCTAAGGTGGGAAAAATGAGGTCCCCCCAAGGTGAGTGAGTAAGGTGGACAGAACCCCCTCCCAGGCACAGCCAGCTCTGGAGTCCTAATGTTCCTGCTGGCTCTGCAGCGAGGAGGCTTCAGACATAGGCCTCTCTCCCTCCGTGCTCTCTGCTTGCCCATCCTGACAGTGTCCCCGAGCCGGCACGGACCCGCCGCCCAAGCAGGGCATCTGTAAACTCCATCCCTCACCGCCCCAGTTCCTTTGTGCAACTGTCTCAGGCCTGGGGCCACCCAGCCTGCCACTGTTTTGGACATAGCCTTCGCCATCACTCTCCCCCTCACTAGGGGGTTACAGGGTCTTAACATCTGGAGAGAGAATGTGTTGATTCGTGGGTTAAAAGGCGGCAATCTGGTCTGCCCAAAACTGACTCTGGAACTCTATCCATCCTTCTCTGGGCCCAGATGAAGTGCTGTAGCCGAAAAAGCAGTGAACCAGGAGTCGGGAGAGCATTTAACTCTGAGATCATTGCCTGTCCCTAGGCACCTCTTGATCTTGGTGGCCTTATTTCATAAAGATTGTGACAGTGGCAGCTGCCATATAGTAAATTCATCTACCTCAGCTTTAATCTCATTTCCTCCTGAAACACACCTGGAAGGTGGGCAGGATGGGTATCACAGCCCCATTTTACAGCCAGGAAACAAAGACTTCATGACGTAGTATGAGTGGTGTAAGGTCACCAGCCAGTACAAACGACATTTTGGTGCAGCCATTTTGATTTGGTCATGGGGACATTTTGACATCACCTAAAAAATAAAATAACCAATTTTTTTAAGTCATATTATTCCTGCATGTGCTCAGCAGAGACTCCCCACAACCATGTCTTGCCTTCTTTCTGAGTGGGCTTGAGGCAAGGATCCCCACGAGGCTGGCTTTGACACAGTATGTCATAGTAGAAAGAAGCTTTTGAGGCAGTGTGTCTGGTTACAGCAAACAAATGTAACATGCCCTACACATGGCAGGAGCTGAATAAATAGCAGCTATTATTATTTTTCAGGAAGAAATTTCTTATTGGCATCTATCTCTGGGTTCAGGTGTTCCTTCACGGGAATAACTCTTCTAAGAATTAGTTCCCAGCAGAGAACTGAACTAACTTCTCTAAGATTGGGTTTACTTCTCCCTCCGCTCCCAACTGTTTCCCTTCAACTCCAAGGCCCTCTGTGGTATATAGTATACTGACAAAGACCTTCTACTTTTGATCTAGAGCACCTGGATTGGAATCCCATTGCAGTCACTTACCACCTGTGTAATTTTGGGCAAAAGTTTTTACTCTTCTGAGCCTCAGTTGTCTCGTCTTTGAAATAAGTTTGCCATTTTATACTATCTTTTAGGGTATTTTCAAAGATCACTTGTGTTAACACATGTAAAGCACTTGGACATGACTCAGTATGTGCTGGCTGTAATTACTGCCTCCCGTTCTATCTTAGTGCGTGACATGTGCCTCTGCTTTCGGGCCATGCTGGTCCAATCTGAGCAGTTCCACATCCTCTCCATCTTCAAAGGATGCCAAAAATAAAAAGGATGCCCAAAAAATAGAACTCTATTCTCTTTTCACTCTTAGATGAGAAAAAGATAAGACTGTGTTGATTTTACAGAGAACATAAAAAAGAAACTAACATCTTTTATTTGGTTTATGTTTTTGGTTTGGTTTGGTTTGGTGTTTTGAGAGAGAGGCGGGGAGGAGAGATGAGAAGCAACAACTTGTAGCTGCTTCACTTTAGTTGTTTAATGATTGCTTCTCTTATGTGCCTTGACGGGTGGGGGCAGGGAGGGGGAGACTCAAGCTGGGCCAGTGACCCCTTGCTCAAGCCAGAGACCTTGGGCTCAAGCCAGCTACTTTGGGCTTCAAACCAACAACCTTTGGGCTGCAAGCCAGTGACCTTGGGGTCATGTCAATAATCCTGCTCTCAAGCTAGAGACCTCAGGGTTTCTAACCAGGGCCCTCACAGTCCTAGGCCTGTGCTCAATCCACTGAACCACCACCGGTCAGGTGAAACTAACATCTTTTTTGTTTGTTTGTTTGTTTGTATCAAACCTTTTTGTATTTAGAAAATTAAATTTAACAGGATGACATTGATCAGTAAGGGTACATAGCAGCCTGTCCAGGCAGTAGCACAGTGGATAGAGCATCAAACTGGGATGCCGAGGACCCAGGTTCGAGACCCCGAGGTCACCAACTTGAGCGCGGGCTCATCTGGTTTGAGCAAAAAGCTCACCAGCTTGGACCCAAGGTCGCTGGCTCGAGCAAGGGGTTACTCAGTCTACTGAAGGCCTGCAGTCAAGGCATATATGAGAGAGCAATCAATGAACAACTAAGGTGTTGCAACGAAAAACTAATGATTGATGCTTCTCATCTCTCTCCGTTCCTGTCTGTCCCTGTCTATCCCTCTCTCTGACTCTGTCAATGTAAAAAAAAAAAAAAAAAGTACATAGCAGAAACTAACATCTTTTAAATCCTGACACACTACTAAAGACTTTACATATGCTACTTCATTTCATCCTTACCGCAACTCTCCATACTAGGTATAGTTATCTCCAGTGTACAGATGAGGACTTAAGGCTCAAAGAGTTTAAACAGCCTGCCCCTAAATCACACAGCCCCTAGTGAGAGCGCTGATAGCCAGGCTGATGAGTCCAAGCTCTGTGCTCCTCTCCAAGTGCACAGCAACCATGAAAGTCGAGTGCGTGGATTCCAGTCCTCCTCTGCTTAAGTAATTGCAACCTCTTACAGTTGAAGAGCACTTTATACTGTTTAAAGTGCCTCCATATACATTGTCCCATTATCCCCCTCCATATTTCCCCATCCCACAGTAGCCTTTCAACCTAGAAGAGTCAAGGACTATGAGGCTCATTTTACAAATGAGGAAGTTGAGCCTAATGGTAGAGGTTTTCTGTAGCCTGTGACAGAGCAGGACTCTGGGTTGTCCTCCATCCTCTCAGCTCTTCCTTATGCTACTGTCCCTTTACTGCCCAGAACCAAGAGGGCATTTGACAAAGTGAGAGCAATCAGTTCTGACTTGGCCCTTCTCAGAGAGGAGATGTGAGGATGTAACCATTCCCAATTCCATTGGTCTTGCTTTGCAGCTTGTGCTTGCCAGATATTCTTGTGCAAGGCCCTCTGGGATGGGAGATTGATCTAATTGGCCCCTGCCTTCAAGGGGCCTGCTATCTGGTTGAGTGGATGAGATAAATACCTACACCTCAAGGTAGAGTGAAATGGAGTCAGTAAGGAGGGTTCAAAGTCTTTGTTGAAAAGTGGAAAATCGACAAGGCTTATTCTCAGAGTTTCATGGAGCTGGTATTTCAAATGCTTAAATTCTGCTTCAGTCTCACATTGATAGCAGGTCACTTAGAGAGGGGTGGGACCAGAAAGTCTTGGGTCTTTCTAGCTCATACACTCTTCAAAGCCCTCGGCTATTCCTCCTCCATCTACCTGCTCTCTGAAGTTGCAATTCACTTCCCTCAACATTGCCTTTACTTGGAGACTGTCCCACACTCCAAGGCTTACATAAACTATACAAACTCTCCTAAGCTCCTGCCTGCCATCACAATCTTAAGGCACTTCCAACCACACAGATTGCTCTCCTTCCCTACTGGTGCTGTGGTTTCTGGGCTCAGTCTAGTCTGTACTTGGCCCCTGCACCCATGGGAGATGAAAGTGTATTTCTAAAGGGACTCAGGAGTGTCTAGGGGAAATAGGGGAAGGGATTGTTCAGTACAGGCCCAGGAAAGCCCCTTCTGCAGCCAGACCAGCTCTCTTTGCTCCTCTGAGCTCTAAGATTCCCGCTCCTCCAAATTCACATTCACAAGTTGTCAGAAACTGCCAATTTGACTTCAAGTCTCCATGGTGCATGCTCTCTGTCCCCTCTGAAGCCCCTGAGGGCTGTGAGGCCCCTACTGACTCTCTGCTCTGCACCAAACAAATGAAGAGCCCAGAGTTGCTGAGGGCCATGTGGCTTATCAGTAGCCAAGCCAAGATCACAGAAGATCACTCTCCCTGTGAAAATGGAGGAAACCTAACATTAGATGGACAATGGTTTGGACTCAAACTATGATTCCTAAAGATCAGTCATTGATTGCAACTGAAGAGGAGCCAGCTAGATGAATTTTATAAGGAGACAAATACTACTCTCCAGCATGGCCTATACCCCTGCCTCATTGCACAGTTGTGTAGACATATGTTATGAATATTTCAGGGGCAGTGACTTGGTAAAAAAAGAATAATCTAGAACATGCCAGCCCCACCAGTGAAAAACAACTCCTGCTTTCAAGACCAAAAAAGGTACCTCAGCGCATGATATATTAGCTTATGTATATCCCAAAAGAATAGACCCTCTGTTCATCCAAGGACTGATAATAGGGTACTGATCCAATTCTGCTATGGGTCTTGGGACCAAGAATCTCTGTAACCATTAGATTGCCCATCTGTAACATGAAGATAATATCTACCTCCTGTTGGGTTGCTGTCAATGCAGATGAGATCATATAAGAAGAAAAGCTAGAAATGCACCAGATGCACAGGAGGTGCCCAATAAATGTACGCTCTTTCCTTTCTTCCTTAAGCAAATCTTTAAATCCAGCCCCAGCTACTGAGGAGCTGGCACCTCCATGGGAAGCTCCCATATTGGGAAGGAAGTCTGGTTTTCAGAGGAAAAGCTCCCTAGTAATTCTCTAAACCTAGGGTTCTTTCTTTCAGCTGTTAGCAGAGAAACTGTACTTCTAGTTTAGTTTTGGGCAAAGATTTCCTGTTCCTGAGATCATGGGTGCCCTTCCCCTCCCATCATCTCTCCTGAGACCAGATTGTGTTTTCTCACCAAGATCATCCTTTGCCAGATTGGCCCTTCCAGCTGTATACGCCTGATGCTGTTATCCCTGGCCCAAGGCTATGCAAAGAGTAACAGGTACACACATGTGTCCTCCCCGCACATGGACACCCACAGCCATCCGAACATGTCACCATGTCATGTCACCCTTGAGAGGAAGCCTGGGCTGGAAGTCAGGAACCCCATCAGGAAACCTCACAGCTGACTCTGTAACCCAGGGCAGATCACTTTACCAGTCCCGAGGACGGCTGCATCCTCCAGCTCAGCCCGTGGGAAGACCCACTCCTGTCTCACAAAAATATTTGTAAGCTTGATTATCTAAAGGCGAAAACAGGAACCAGAACCAACGAGAACCACTGCTGATTTGGGCTCTTAAAAAAGTGTGTGGTAGCTTGTCCTCCCATCTGCCATTGAACCGAAGGCCAGCGCAAATGGCAGGTGGTAGATTCCCTGAGACTCTGCAGCCAACCCATGTGTTCCAGGCTGCTCATCCTTCTGACACCTGCTCCCACCTGGGAGCCTCCCTCACAGTGACTCAAGTTGCTCAATCAGGTGGTCCCCCTGCCAGCGTCCCCTGAGCACATCCAGGTTGGCAGTTGACGCTGGCATTTGGCTAAGGCCCCACTCCAGAGGTTAATCATTGGCCTGGTATGAAAGGTCCAGGGAAATTAACCAGAATCAAAAGAGCCTCAAGTTGCCACCTGACACCCATATCGTCCCCACCTCCCCTAACCTGCTCCCTTCCTCTTCCAAAGAACTAGAGAGAAACAGAATACCTTTATCTCCACAAGGAAACAAAAAGGGCTTTTGCTGGGAAATTCCCCCACGGAAAAGAAATAACCAAGATAAACAGCTCTATTGCCTTTGGCTCAAACTGATGAAGGGAGTCGCTGGAAGGCAAGTGGAAGCCTAGGTGGTAAGCAGAGCGCCTGCTTCAAGCTTCCTTATCTTTATGGGGGCTCATTACTGCCCAGGCTTGTTAATTAACATGGTTCTCCCCTTTAACACTCTTGTTTTCAAGTTCAATCCAAAGTCTAAAGCCTGCCAAAGTCTGTGGGAAAGTGGGGACTTCCCTCTCCTCCTGTAGGCCACATCTTGTGTCCTGAAAACAGCTGTGGTCAAACTGAGCCCTGCGACCTTCAACTCTTCCCAGCCCTGGGTGGTGTCCGCAGACATTGAGCCTCTGAGCGGCCTTGTCTTGGGTTCTCCATCTTTGTCTGCCCAGCCTCACCAGGCAGGATAGCAAAGGCCGTCACACCTGACCCCAGAACCAAGTCTCTGGGAAATCATGGGCATGTCATTCAGCATCTCGAGATCTTGATTTTTTTAATCTACCAAACAGTTATAATTATATCTGTTCTGTCTTAATTAAAGGAAAGTTATAAATTTCCAGTGAAATAGCACAAAGGACCATGCTTTGCTAAACAATGGGGGCTCTGAAATAACAGAAATAAGCACAGGATAAGCATGTTGCTGTATTTGAGGTGTAATACGGTGCAAGGGGAGAGGGTGAGAGTGTGTGTTTTGGAATCCAACAAAGCTGGGTTCAGATCTGGCCCACCTCCCCCACCCACACATCATCCACTCACCCACACACTGTATGACCTTGAGAAAAGCACTTAATCTTTAATCTTTTATTTCTCCCTATGTAAAATTGGATAAGGAAACGTACCTCATAGGGGGTGATATCAAGTTTAAATGAGATAATACACCTACATTATTCCGCACAGTGCCTGGAGCATGCTAGGAGAGCAACTGATGGTGATTGTGCAGATCACTGTTACACTTGTACTTTGCCCTTTACTAGGCTTCCTCTGCGGGTCTTGGTTTACTCCTATGAATAGACCATAAAATACAGCAGCTCCCCTTCCCCTCCCGGGGATGGCAGCTGAGACGGAGAGAGGGGCCACTTGTTGACAGTAACCAACTATCCAGTGAGCTGTTCCTGAGTCTTACAGATCGTACTCAGGACTGTGCCTTCCAGGCAGGAATACAGAACACATGGAACTTGTATCCCTATCCCAAAGGAACTTGCAGATGAGTTGAGAAGATAAAAATCCACGTTTTAACTTCTGAGGCACAGAAAGTACTGTGGGGTGATGAGACTTTGGGCTCTAAGAGGAAAGGTGGGGCTATTCAATCTTTCAATAAGGTGTGTGGCCACTACTAAGCCAAACAGGTGTTACAGGAACTCTAAGGTCATGTAGGCTTAGAAGACGTAAGTGCTTCATTCCCTCATGCTATTGTCTTTCAGCATCCAAGCAAGAAATCGGGCTGCGCCACACAGCCCGGAGGAAGCCTCCAGCATGACACCCCTCTTCCTCGCCTGCCTGCTGGCTGTCCTCCCAGGTGCGTCTGCCACGTCCCGGCCCACTCCCTGCAGGACCCAGTTCCCTGGGGACACTGAGATCAAGCCCACCCCCAGGGATGTCCCTCTCAAAATGTTAACTTCTTCGAGGAGGAATCACACAGATGATGCGGAAAGGCCACATCTGAAAATGGGTTGGGGATCAGGAACAGGAGTGGCCATACCTCATTTCAAGGCCGGGGGCTGCTCTTCACTGGGAATTACAAAAAAAGATCTTTTTTTTTTTTTTTTTTGTATTTTTCTGAAGCTGGAAACGGGGAGAGACAGTCAGACAGACTCCCACATGCTCCCGACCGGGATCCACCCGGCACGCCCACCAGGGGGCGATGCTCTGCCCCTAGGGGCGGGGGGTCGCTCTGCCGCACCAGAGCCACTCTAGCGCCTGGGGCAGAGGCCAAGGAGCCATCCCCAGCACCCGGGCCATCTTTGCTCCAATGGAGCCTTGGCTGCGGGAGGGGAAGAGAGAGACAGAGAGGAAGGAGGGGGGGGGGGTGGAGAGGCAAATGGGCGCTTCTCCTATGTGTCCTGGCCGGGAATCGAACCCGGGTCCCCCGCACGCCAGGCTGACGCTCTACCACTGAGCCAACCGGCCAGGGCCCAAAAGAAGATCTTGACCAAACATCTCCATGAGTTACTATGGGGTTGGGGGGAAATAATTTATTGTTCCTGGCTCTCAATATTTTTATCTGGAAAAAAAAAAATCTACAAAGTGTTTTTAGAAATATAAGCAAGGAAATAACAGACAGCAAACGTAAAAGTGTTAACAGCCTACAAAAATGGGTTTTTTTTTAAATAAACAAGAGATATCATAAAATAAGTTTGCATTTCATTGTCCTTCAAACAGTAATCATTAACAAATTACAGTTAGGATTTAATAATGAGGAATCAATTCTTTTAGCCGGCAGAGCAGTCGTGTAGCTGTGGTACAGGTAAATAATCCACAGAAGGCCCATGTGAGAGGAAGAAAATTCATCTCCTCAAGGTGGGCTCTCGGGATCCTCTCAGTAGGCTTTGCCTCCCACCGCCTCAGAAAGCCTCTCTCCTCTGTCCCCACAGTGGTCTCTATGAGGAGTCCCATCTTCGGTCCTCAGGAGATGAGCAGAGTAGAAGGCAGCTCAGCGTCCATCAAATGCTACTACCCAGCCACCTCGGTCAACCGGCATTCCCGCAAGTTCTGGTGCCGGCAGGGAGCCAGGGGCCGCTGCACAACCCTCATCTCGGACAGCTTCATCTCCAAGGACTATGAGGGCAGAGCCAACATCACCGACTTCCCAGAGAGCAACATGTTTGTGGTAGACATTGGCCATCTCACCCAGAGTGACTCTGGGCTCTACAAGTGTGGTGTGGGCATTATTAACCAAGGCCTGTTCTTTGATGTGAACCTGGAGGTGAGGCCAGGTGAGGACCCTTGGATTTCTGTGGGAAAGTGAGAGGGAGTCACTGCAGGTCAATGGGAGGGCTTGAGGAGAGAGTCCTAAAAGGGAAGGATGGGGGTCCTCCTCCTGCCAGACACAAGGACGTTTCATAATATATAGAACATGAGACAGAGGCATCTATTTGGGGGTGGTGAATGAACCTTTCTAGGTCTTCAGGGTCTGCTACATTCAGGGTTTTACTGAGGCCCAAGCTAAGAAAGCAACAGGAAGAGAACTTCTCTTGTGTTTGATGCAGCTGGGACAGGAGGTCTATGAACTGAAGAACATAGAAAAGGAAGGGAGAGGGTTAGAGGACTCCTTAAATTACTGCCACTAGTGCAGCCTTTAGATCTGGACCTCAGGTCACCAGAAGCCTTCTTTGAAAGTGCTTTTCCACCTAGGATCCCTTAATCCATTAACACTCTCAGCACAAACTAAATGTCCAGTTCTTGCCCAAAGACAAGGGCTCTGAAGGGACAGGCCTCTGAACAAGCCTATTCTGAGAAAAGAGAAAAAAATAAGATTATATGACAAGGTTTCAATGACAAAGGCGTTTTAAGATAATCAAGGGAAATTAGTTGTGGGGTTTTTTTTAATTTTATTTATTCATTTTAGAGAGGAGAGAGAAAGGGAGAGACAGAGAGACAGAGAGGGGGAGAGAGAGAGAAGGTGGGGAGGAGCTGGAAGCATCAACTCCCATATGTGCCTTGACCAGGCAAGCCCAAGGTTTCGAACCGGCGACCTCAGCATTTCCAGGTCTACGCTTTATCCACTGAGCCACCACAGGTCAGGCATCAAGGGAAATTAAAAGAGAAAAATCTTAAGGAAGGAAATTTGGAGGGATTCCCAAAGATACGTTTTGCTCTTTTGGGATATGCTTAGTATTATCTACAGACAAACTAAAGAGTTTATTCAGGTGACCGTGGAGATTTATAAAACCAAAGAATCTTAAGAGCTAAATAGAGGTTAGAGTTGACCTTCTATAGGATGTGCAGAAGAACATTGGAGACAATGGGTATGCAGCCCCTGATCAAGCACTGTAAAAGGCAGAAAATCATTACTTCACAAAGAAGTACATTCTGTTGTAAAGTGAACAGCGAGTTCCACAAAGACACCAAAGTTACAGAAAAATTTCAAAGAAGAGGTTTATCAAGCCAGTGGAGCATGGGGCATAATCCCAAATCATGTAGCCGTGAACACAGTTCTGAGGCTGCCTTTAAAGACAAATCACATACTGGCTGGGGGTGTGGGGGGAGCATGCTACAAAAATCACTAATCTTACTAACAAACTCATTGAACTTACTGTCTTGTTACAACGTTTGCCTATAGGATCTATCGAGAGGAAAAACATTTCTACACACTAAGACCATAAGATAACACAGTCGTGATAAATGTTTTACATACCTGACAAAGACATTCCCAAACATTCTGGGATTTATAACCCATCCCTGCCTCCACAACAGTGGGATATGTTTAATTTAAGATAAGGAGAGAAGCTAAATGAAGTTACTTTTGCTAAGAGAGTTGGGGTTAGCTTATTAGGAAGTCTAAAGCTAGTCCCCGCTTGCTTAGTTTACAACTTTTGCACATACAAAGAATTTCAAAATGATGATTATTAGCAAGCATATAAAATGTTGTCAAATATAGGTTTTTCATGCGGGGGGGGGGGCGAGCGCTCATGATCCCTTTGTCTAGAGGTATACGTCACTCTCATGACTCCAGGATGGAAGGGTGAGTCAGGATTAGTGTAAGAATTTTTAATTAAGGTACGTAAACATTGTTTCCCGAAGGCTTTTAAGAAAGGAGAAGAGGAAGGGGGTTTCAGATAGGTTCTATCTTCTTTGCTCTGTGTAGCAGGTGGCGCCAGTCTTTCCAGAGAACTATAGGAAGTAGTTAGACTCTAACTAGCTGACTCAGTTGCCCCTGCAAGTTCTTCTTCTTGTTTTTGCTCCCTCAGAAAGGAGAGGTAAGGGGGCCTGACTCTTCCTTTTGAAATACTAATGTCAACAGTTTTGCAGTTCCTTGGCACCTATCACAATTCCATATTTAGATGGTTGTAAATTTTAGAAACTCTCTCACAATGCACTGAAATCTACCCCCTGGTACTTGCATTCATTCTGTTCATTTCAACACATGTTAATTTGGATACCAACTGTGTGTAGGCATTGTGCTGGGTACTGCATGTAGAGCACCTTTGCCTTCTAGGGAAGTCCAGTCTATGGGGAACGTAACTAACTATATGCAAGACTGGATGTATGTAATACAGGGGTAAGCATAAAGAGAACACAGGGGAGGGACAAATTAGTGCCAGCGTGGTGAGGGCTTCCTGGAGGAAATAGCAGTAAAGCCGGCCTTGGAAGACATATTCTGACAGTGTCCTTTTGGGGAGGACATTCCAGGCGTTAGGTATACCCAGACCCTCACTGGGAACACTGAGTAGTCCTATGTCTCAAGAAAGTGAAATTATAACTTGCCCCCTACCCCTTATCCTGCAGATCCTGGGCCCTTAAATGACGCTGAGGTCTACATAGGAGACCTGGACAGGACAGTGACCATCAACTGCCCTTTCACATCTGCGAATGCCAACGAGAGGAAGTCCTTGTGCAAAAAGTTACGTGTAAACGAAAAGGAGTTCTGTGTCCAAATCGTCGACTCCATTGGCTTTGTGAACCCTGACGACAAAGACAGAATTAGCCTCATTGTTCAGCACAGCCAGCTGATGTTCAGCGTTGTCATCAAGCAACTCAAGCTCAGCGATGCTGGGATATATTCCTGCAAGACTGGAGAGAAACCTAAAGGTGACATACACGATGTTGACCTCCAGGTACAACAGCCTGAGCTGCTTTATGGAGACCTGAGGGGTTCAGTGACCTTTGACTGTGCTGCGGGCCCTGAGATGAATAAGGTGCCCAAATTTCTGTGCCGGGTGAACAATGAGAAAACCTGTGAAGTAGTCATCAACAGCCTGGGAAAGAGGGCTAAGGCCTATGAGGGAAGGATCCTGCTTATTTCCAAAAACAATGGCTTATTTAGTGTACATATTACTGGCCTGAGGAAAGAGGACGCAGGGAGCTACCAGTGTGGAGCTGACTCTGATGGTGAGCCTCAGAGAGGCCCAGTCCAGACTTGGCAACTCTTCGTCAATGAAGGTGAGACTTGAGAGAGGGAGAGGGAAGAGGTGGGGCAATCTGGCGGGTGAGAGCCTAGCTCGCTCTCTGTGAGTCTATTCAATACTCATCAGTCAGCAATATCTGCTCACGGACGAGCCCTGAGCTAGATGCTATGTGGGCAGTTGTACAGGGCAGCTAGAAAACACAGCCTCTGTTTGTGTTACCTTTACATTCTTCTTCTTGGTCATCATTTTGATGGCCGTCCCTGGTTGATAGAAATGAGAAGAAGTCAAGCTTTTGATTGAAGCAAGACTTCCAGATTGTCTGGGTTGCAGAGAGCCACAGTGAGGACGTGACATGAAGTCCCAGTGCCGTGGAGGGCTTGCAGGGGCCGTCTCCCCCTTCTCCCAGACCCTTGGCATAATGGCACAGCATGCCTTACACGGAGACGGGAGAAGGAGGGGCTTATCTTGGTTTCAAAAATGTTTACCTGAAACCTATGTCCTCTTATTGATCAATGTCTCCTCATTAAATTTCTAAATTAAAAAAAAAGAAAGAAAGAAAGAAAGAAAGAAAGAAAGAAAGAAAGAAAGAAAGAAAGAAAGAAAGAAAGAAAGAAAGAAAGAAAGAAAGAAAGAAAGAAAGAAAGAAAGAAAGAAAGAAAGAAAGAAAGAAAGCTTTTCCAGAAAGGCAATTCCCTGCCTCTAAATTTTTCTCTCGAACAAATCTTAAGGTTCATTGTTATTTAGCAAGATCTAGCCAACTTAACTCTACTTTGGCAAGCCACTGATGTGGTTAAATACATAAGTCCCTGTTCCTTCTCACCCTGGAGCACTCTGCATAGAATTATCCTCTTAAGAAACAACAAACCAGTCCTTACAGTTCAATGTCACTGCCCTCGTGCCTTTTTAGAGGCTCACATTCCCTGGGTATCATTTCTCTATCCAGCTCAGGGTGCTAACCACATTCCTCAACAAGTTCAGTCCCTCAGGATTCTCACTGAGCCTCAAAGTGAACTTCCTGAAGAAAGGCTGTCCTCTTTGAGAGGACCCTCAGGGTCCTCAACAATTCAACTTCTCTGGGCTGCAAATCATACCATTCTAAATATATATTCTTAATTTGAATAATATCCATCAGGCTATTTTTTGTGGGACAAACCAATAAACAGACAAAAACATAGAGGAAGATTTTGTAAAAATCCCGAAGAAAGGAGCTGGTGGTCACCCCTTGAATTCCTTCCAGTCTCTGCTCAGAATAAGATGGGGGAAGGGAGCAAGACGTCTCAGCTGGTAGTGAAGGTTATGGAGGCTGTTTGGGGTGGCTCCAGCTACAGGCTCTGGGACATTAGGAAAGTCTTGCTCATTTTCTGAGGAGGGTGAGGTGATTAGTCTGAACTTTACTCCCCACCCTGACTGAGAGCATGCTGCCATTCTTCAATCCCATTTCTGTCTAACCTTCTAGAGACGACGTTTCCCCGTAGCCCCTCTGTGGTGAAAGGTGTGGTAGGAGGCTCTGTGACCATGCTCTGCCCTTACAAACCTAAGGATAGAAACAGCCTGAAGTACTGGTGTCGCTGGGATAAGCAAACTGGCACCTGCTCACAACTGGTGAGCAATGAGAGGCTGGTGACCCACAAGGAAGAGTACGAAGGCAGGCTCGCCCTGTACGAAGAGCCAGGCAATGGCACCTACACAGTC
The DNA here is from genome assembly GCF_036850995.1 of Saccopteryx leptura. Classification (NCBI taxonomy): domain Eukaryota; kingdom Metazoa; phylum Chordata; class Mammalia; order Chiroptera; family Emballonuridae; genus Saccopteryx; species Saccopteryx leptura. Next base: position 276,738,224 of record NC_089504.1, read on the forward strand.
ATGCTCAACCAGCTCACCACCCAGGACGCTGGCTTCTACTGGTGTCTGACCAACGGTGATGCTCGCTGGTGGTCCACAGTGGAGCTCCAGATCGTCGAAGGTGAGAGCTGAACGGGGGCGAGAGGGGAGGGAGGCAGCCCAGGACTCCTCCAGTCGGCGGCAGCAGCACCCGACCACCCTTCCTACCGCTTTACCCACCTGCACGCTGATGGGACAGGCCTCAGGAGAGAGCACACCCGTGCGGAGGCCACACTTTCATACCTGCAGCCAGCGCCCGACCACCCTTCCTACCGCTTTACCCACCTGCACGCTGATGGGACAGGCCTCAGGAGAGAGCGCACCCGTGCGGAGGCCACACTTTCATACCTGCAGCCAGCACCCGACCACCCTTCCTACCGCTTTACCCACCTGCACGCTGATGGGACAGGCCTCAGGAGAGAGCACACCCGTGCGGAGGCCACACTTTCATACCTGCAGCCACACCCTTCCCTGCACTCAGCCCTCACTCTTCAAACTACCACGCACTGCACGTCCTCACTGAAGCAGACCACAGCTCTTTGTAGTGAGTCCAGACAAGAAGAGCAGGGAAAGCAAACTGAAGCCAGTGTAGCCGTGTTCTGTGATCGACTGATTGATTCATGGTGGTCACTCCTAACGATTACTACATAGGTGCCTAATTACATTTCTGGTGTATTCAGTATAATGTTATTGTCCATAATGCTGTCCAAAGAGGAAATGCTCTGTGGACCAAGGTCCCCACCACAGTTGTTTCCCTACGGTAGCATTACCAGTGCTAATTTCTATGCCTATTTCTCCCTCCCTTCCTGCCCCAGGAGAGCCAGACCTCAAGGTGCCAGAGAATACAGTTGCTCGGGTGGGAGAGACTCTCAAGCTGCCCTGCCACTCACCGTGCAAATTCTTCTCCTATGAGAAATACTGGTGCAAGTGGAGCACCGAGGGCTGCCAGGCCCTGCCCAGCCAGCATGAGGACCCCAGGAAGGCCTCCGTGACCTGCGAGCAGAATAAACAGATCATCAACCTGATCCTGAACCCAGTCACCAAGGAGGATGAGGGCTGGTACTGGTGTGGGGTGAAGGAGGGCCTCCGACTCGGAGAGACCGTGGCTGTCCACGTGGAGGTCAAGGAGAAGGCGAAGGGTAAGTCGTCAAGGCCAAGACCGGCTCCGCCCTGCACCCCAGAGAAAGGCTCCTGCCTGACAGCTCTTCCATCGGGGTGGGGGTAGGGCCAAGTTTGGCTCTAAGAGGCTAGGGCAGGGGAGATGTAGCCCCCACAGAGTTTCAGCCTTCCAAAAAAGGCATCCCAAATAAACATACAAACAAGAAAAATTGTGGTTTGCCATTCAACCTCAGCTTCAAGACAAGCCCCATAGGCCTGACCAGGCGGTGGTGCAGTAGATAGAGCATCGGACTGGGAAGCGAAGGACCCAGGTTTGAGACCCTGAGGTCGCCAGCTTGAGCGCGGGCTCATCTGGTTTGAGCAAAAGCTCACCAGCTTGGACCCAAGGTCGCTGGCTCAAGTAAGGGGTTACTCAGTCTGCTGAAGGCCTGCGGTCAAGGCACATATGAGAAAGCAATCAATGAACAACTAAGGTGTCGCAACACGCAATGAAAAACTAATGATTGATGCTTCTCATCTCTCTGTTCCTGTCTGTCTGTCCCTGTCTATCCCTCTCTCTGACTCTCTCTCTGTCTCTGTAAAAAAAAAAAAAAAAAAAAAAGACAAGTCCCATAGTTCCCCTTTAGGTCATTTGCAAACCTCTCTACATGTAGAGATCTTCTTCTTATATATTGAATAGAAATTTCCAAGTCACTGTCACATGCAATGAGCTCTGCCAAGGCCTGCTGACTACTCTAAAGACAGTCAAATACCTTCTCCTGCAAGGTCTGATAAAGAAGACTAAGGCAATCTCTTCTAATAAGTTTTCATTTTACATCTCTTTTTAAAATGTCATATGAAATGTTTTATCTCTAATGAGGATATTTTTAGTCCCCTCTAGAAATCCAATGGTGCCTGGGTCCTGCCAATCTGCCTCACTGAGGGACCCAGTGCCAAGCTACCACCAGGGGGCAGCACTATCTCACCCAGCCCTGCAGTCAGGAGGCCTTGGGCAAGGTTGTTTTTTTAACAGAGACAGAGAGAGAGTCAGAGAGAGGGATAGACAGGAACAGACAGACAGGAATGGAGAGATGAGAAGCATCAATCATTAGTTTTTTGTTGCATGTTGCAACACCTTAATTGTTCATTGACTGCCCTCTCATGCATGCCTTGACCGCGGGCCTTCAGCAGACCGAGTAACCCTTGCTCGAGCCAGCGACCTTGGGCTCAAGCTAGTGGGCTCAAGCTGGTGAGCTTTTGCTCAAACTGATGAGCCCTCACTCAAGCTGGCGGCCTCAGGGTCTCAAACCTGGGTCTTCTGCATCCCAGTCCAACGCTCTATCCACTGCGCAACCGCCCGGTCAGGCTTGGGCAAGGATTTATAGCTGTGAAAATCTCCCTGTCTCTAAATGATGGGTCAGTCAACCCTTATGCATAGCTGGAACTATGATACAGAGCCTTGTAGATAAGAATGGATTTGGTATTAATGGGACAGAGACCATCTGTGACAAATGAAAGAAGACCATTATTCCTCTGTGTCTAGTGTCATTCTGGACCTTACCCTAGCAGCTTTGAAATATTACTGTGACCCTGTGAGCATATTCAAGTCCCACTCCTCAGACTCACTGACCTCAAGGAGTGAAAGCACAGACCAGAAGCCATAATTCTGCCCCACTCTGCTCTCTCCAGCATCCCAAGATGTCAGCCAGGGACACGCAGCCCCTGGAGAGGAGGTGATAGAGCCACGCGGCAGGGGGGCTGAGAACAGAGTCGTTCAGGTTCCCAAACTTTGGGCAGAAGAAAAAGCAGTGGATACTGGAGACCCAGCTGGCGGGAGCCAAGTATCTGCAGATGCCAGCAGGTGAGGAAAACTGGGGACTCCCTGCTCAGAAAACATCCCTGAGAACAGGGACTTGAGGCTGGGCCACCAGGTCTGGACAAGAGAGCCTGTCAGCTTCCTGATGGTGGGGGCAGCTCTTACTGCCTCTGCCTGTGCTTGGGAGAGGCTGATGGTGCTCCCTGCCCTTCTCCTGTGCCTAGGCAGTGTTGACTGTCCAGTTCAGTTTCCCAGGCCTGGGATACAGGGAGAACTCCACCCTTGCCTTTGCTGTGCCTGGGAAGATTTCTTAGAAAAACAGAGCTAAGGGGCTGTTTCAGGAGGGACTGGGTTAACCTGGAAGGAAGAAGTAGCCAGAGCAAAGCAGCCAGGTTTCCTTTTCAGTGACGAGCTCAATCTTTCTTCCAGCTCCACACAACAAGGAGGGAGCTCCACAGTGCTGGTCTCCACCCTCGTGCCCCTGGCTCTGGTGCTGGCAGTGGGGGCCGTGGCCATAGGGGTGGTTAGAGCCCGGCACAGGAGGAACGTGGGTAAGCCCCAGGATGCTCCCTGAGCCCCACCTCCAACCTCTTGGGCTGCCACGGTCCCTCATCTCTTATAAGCTCCAGAAAGGGTTCTGGGAAAGCAGGGTGGGGAAAGATAAACCCACAGGTACCCAAAACTTTCAGTAAGTACTGCTGTCTCTGGGAGACCATCCCCAGTGGCTCAGGTCTAAGCTCAGGGGCAGGGCTGCTAGGAAGTGGAGGCAGGATGCCGGGGAGTCTGCACCTCCAGCCCAGTGTGAGAGCTAACGGAGTGTGTGGCGTTGGGTGACCCCGTTTCATGCCTCGTGGCTCAAGACAGAGATCATAATACCACCTCAGGCTGATGTGAGGACAAATGAGGTGCTAGCACTGAAAGGTCGCAGAATGACAAACAGGTCAGGGATTTTTGAGACTTGATTATTCGTGAAAAGGGACTGGGGAGGAGACTCAGAACATTTCCAGTCTGCCCTGGGTCCTGGTCGAGATGAGCAAGCAGAGAGCCTGCCCCCACCCCAGCTGTCCTGTGGGGCTCCCTCGGAGAGAAGCGGCCCGTCCTGTCGCATACATCCCCAGCGTCGCCTCCGCACCAACTCCGCTTTGTCCTGGACAGACCGGGTTTCGATCGGAAGCTACAGGACAGACATTAGCATGTCGGACTTTGAGAACTCCAGGGATTTTGGAGCCAATGACAACATGGGAGCTACTCCGGTCACCCAAGAGACATCTCTGGGAGGAAAAGATGGTACGTGCTTCCCTGGAGAGGATGCCTGACCCTGGGTGAGAGTATGAGGCTAATGAGGGCTAATTCACCCCCCTTCTCTTCACACAGAGATCACGGCCACCACCGAAGACACTGTGGAGATCAAAGAGCCCAAGACGGCAAAGAGGGTAAGGGCGAGGAAGGGAAACAGGCCTCACTTGGATGACAAGGACATATGGCCTTAGGCACTGCAGGGAGACATCGGGGAAAACTACCTCGAAGCGGGGCTGGTATCAGAGCAGGCAAGGTGGGATAAGCAGTGTGCAGAAGCAGCTGAGGGTGAGATGTAGGAAGCGGACTATGTTTATAGGCTGCACACACGCAGGAGGGAGGGAGGCTGGAGGGAGGGCAAGGGCATGGAAGATTCCACCCCCGGGGTAGGAGGGTCAGTGTCAGAGGCTGGTGGTGAGGTGGGTGCTCCTCCTGGGCTGTGAGGCCCATGGGCTTCATGTGACCTGCCCTCCCTTGAGAGTTTGCTCAGGACCAGCCTTTTGCCAGGGCCGGGAAGACATTTGCTGGTGGTGAGCAATTTGATAGTCACTAGATGCCCCTCGCCACCCAACCAAATGCTACTTTACATGACATCCTATGACAGGTGATGCCTGCCTTTGGGTCATGCATTACCCTCTCCTCACGCCTCTCTAATCCCAAGGTGATACCGCATATTAGATCTACTCTCCCTGAAGAAGCAGAGACGCCAGCAGTTGGAACAGTTAGGGGAACAAGTTAGTTCTGGAGACAGCCTTCCCTCTAGCCTGTGTTGTGTCCCTGGGCAGGTGGAGAAGAAAAGCAGGAACCACTGTGGCTGACCCCAGCCCAGGCCCCGCGCCCTAGTGAACTGTGGGGGCAGAGCTTCCGGGGACGGGCGCCGCGCCCGGCCCAGGGTTCCACTCTGTGTGTCGGAAGGAGGTAGTGAGACAGAGGGAGATATTTTTAGAAGCTGCAACTTTCCGTTTCTCAAAATTAGTCCCTGTTGGTAAGCATGGGGGTTGGAATAAGAACAGTGGGTCGACACAGGCTTGGGTTGCTCAGGCCACAATTATGAACTCAGGATATTTAGTGTACCCCCTCCTTCCAACCCCCACCCGCCGAGCCAATGCTCCAAACACTGATTCCTCTCCCCTCCCTCCTTAGTCCTCCAAGGAGGAAGCGGACATGGCCTACGGTGCCTTCCTGCTCCAGGCCAACAACATGGCGACCAGCATCCAGGGCGGCCACAGCGAAGCCTAGACGGAGGGCCGCTGCCTCCACCTCCCGCCCTCGACAATCACCTTCAGAATCACGTTGATCATTAGGGCCCTCGGCTCGGGGGCTTCGCTGCCTGCACTCACACCCCACCTAGGCTTTCTCTGCCTGTCCTCTAGAGCATGCTGGCCCCTCCTCGGTGGCCACTGAGCCTGGCCTCGTTGTTCCTGTGGGGGTGAGGTGACGTGATGCGTTCCCACCTGAGGGAACTGACTTCTAATGGGAAAACTAAGGTGTGGGAGGAGAATAGAATTTTTAGGGAGGCATCATTGAAAAAAGGAGAGCCCAGGGTGGGTGGGAAGCTACTTTTCAAAAGGAGGGCCATTCAGTGCTTCTCTGCACCCTCATTATGGGATGTCAAGCAGATTCTCCTCTTCACTCCATCCCTCCATCTCTCATTCCCACCCTTCCATCCATCCTCTCTTCTTCTTTCCTTCATTGAACATGCATATATGAATCCTCACTAGAACCCAGGCACTCTGCTCGACACAGGACCAGAGAGGCTGCACACCGAGCCTGCAGCTTTCCTGTAAACACCCCTAAGTCCTTAGAAGCCACAGCTCCTCACAGCGTGTTTGTGCTCACTCCGACCTGAAATCCTCATCAGGTGTACTCACCTCTTTGCCCATGGTGGGAGAAATGTCTGAAATCCTAAGGCATTAGGGATCATGTAACATGGGTATACATACAATGCATCATAAACGCACATTCTTAACAATTTACAGGTGAGAAAACTGAAGTCCTAAGAGGTGACAAGGATTGCTCAGGGTCACCAAGTGAGATACACTAGTGTCAAAATTAGTTTTCTTAGCCAGGGATGTCTCTACAAGAACCTCTGCCCTCCTGGTGAAAACAGAGTCCTAGAACAAGGGGGTGGAGGGGGAAGGGAAAGAGAAAACAGTAAATGGAGGCTAGTCTTTCACAGGCCCCACCTCAGGGAAGACAACCGTTTTCCATCTGTCACTCACATGGACCTAGGAGGATAAGGGAATGGTCAAACTCTCATAGCCCCCGTAGTTGAAGAGTTCTGAGTGGAAGGGGAAAATATGGTGGTATTTGAAGGTGCAAAGGAAGGGCTGGTCTCCAAAGAAGTAAGGTTTAAGGTCTTTTTCCTCTGAGCGCTGTACCTCAATCAGCAGGCACTTGCTAACAAATCAAAAATGTGACTTAATAATTAAAGACCATGATTGCCACCAGGGAGGCTCAGACTGCATTTGTCCCCCATACCTTCTGTTTCCCAGACAACCCTTTCAGAGCAGTTTGCTTGGGTCCTGCCTTTAGGCACCCCATGACATGTATCCAAACCGAAGTATCCTCCATCCCCAACACTGGGCTGAGCAGAGCTGTGAAACTCCCTGCAAGTAGGACCAAGAGTATCTTCAATAAGAAAATAGTTTGGGAAGCCTGACCAGGAGGTGGTGCAGTAGATAGAGTGTCAGACTGGGGTGCAAAGGATCCAGGTTCGCAACCCCAAGGTCACCAGCTTTAGCGCGGGCTCATCTGGTTTGAGTACAGCTCATCAGCTTGAATCCAAGGTTGCTGGCTTGAGCAAGGGGTTACTCGGTCTGCTGTAGGCCCCTGCCCCAGTCAAGGCACATATGAGAAAGCAATCAATGAACAACTAAGGTGCCACAACGAAGAATTGATGCTTCTCATCTCTCTCCCTTCCTGTCTGTCTGTCCCTATCTGTCCCTCTCTCTGTTTCTGTCACAAAAAAAGAAAAAGAAAAAATAGTTTGGGGTTTATATCAATGGTCAAGACCCCCAAACTCTGTGTTTTAGAACATAATTAAGACTATTTGTAATGTAATACACTGAAATTAGGTATAACCAGTGCTCCTCTTAAACATTAAAAAAAAATCTTGATGAAATATCCATCCATAGAATACTGACCTTGAATTTCATACCTTCCTAGGGTATCTTCCAAGATCAAGAGGCTGTTAATTAAAACTCAACTAACCAAATGAATAAAATCCCTTCTCCATAGAAATATCATTTAAGTATATGTATAACTTGGGTTTTAGAATAGTTGCTACAAAGTCTCTTGGGGGACAGTGATTAGGTAAAGGACCTCATTGTCTACTAAGGACATTCTTAGGTTCTGGCACTGAAACTTGTCATGTCCTATGAGCCCTCACCCCACCCCAGCCTCTTCCTCAGGGCCTCAATACATAGAGTTCTCTCTGGGAAAGAATTCTTCCCAGCCTTTTATCCTGCCTGAGGTGGGGCAGAACCATTGCTTCTACCCAGGCCTTGAACATAATGCTTCTAATGCCACATGCTTCCTAAGGCTACCCTCAACCAGACTCAAGCATCAGTCCTCTTCAGTCTCCCCACCAGCGCCACCAACTGCAGTGCCCAGTCCTGAGCCTCAGGCTCCTCCCTGGCCAGGAGAAGTGGTAGTCAGGAATATTTTTCTGTTCTTTATAATGAGGATAAATATCTAGCTTCTTTTGGAACTAGAACAAATCACTCCAGGAGCACCAAAACTACAAGGTGTGACAAAGCCTAGCCTATTGCAGTTTTAACCCTGGGAGCTGCTCTCTGACCGGGGGCAGAGGATTAAGGTGCAGCTTCTGTGTTAATGCCAATAACTTGCAAGCCCAGGCTGAGCTCCTGCAGCCTATCTCAGTCCTTAAAATCAAAGGCCAAGAAATATCACTAGAGCTGCAGACAATCTTATATTATTCTTGACTGATATTGTCAATAGGTGATAGCAAGTATAATGATGTACTGCCCAAAGTCCACCTGCTTCTTACACAGCATGTTGGACAGGGAAACCCTCCTATGGAGAAGGAAGCTGGTCTATAGCCAACACAGGATACTAGTAAGTTAAAAAGTCACCAGTTGGGGGAGTGTCCTAATATCCTAGGCTACTGTCACCCCTGGGTTGCTTAAAACAGCAATGATTTGTTGTCTCACTGTTCTAGAGGCTAGAAGTCTGAAATCAAGGTGTCAGCAGGGCTGGATCCTTCTGGACGCTCTTAGGAAGCATCTGTTCATGTTTCTCTCCTAGTTTTTGGTGGTTGCCAATAATCTTTGGTATTCCTTGACTTGTAGATGCATCACTCCAATCTCTACCTTCACCACCATATGGCATTCTCCCTCTGCGCCTCTGTCTTCACACGACCTTCTTATAAGGATGCTAGTCATTGGATTGAAGGCTCACCCTCATCTAGTCTGACCTCATCTGTAAAATTCTTGTTTCTAAATAAGGCAATATGCTGAGATTTGAGCTGAACATGAATATTGGAGGGACAATATTTAGCCCAGTAAAAGGCAGTGACAGATCATCTGTGGGGTTGATGATGATAAACTAATCAGTAATGATCAGTGTAGAGCAACCATTCAGAGAACTACTTAAATATTTATAATGACAAGACAACCTTCCTCAAGTTCTTGATTTTTTTTTTATTTGAAAATTTCATTATGTAATAATGACTATGCATCACTAAGGCCCAACAGTGGTTGAGAATCTTTTTATAGTAATAGTTGATTGTGGTTTGTAAAGCTAAATACACATGTCCAAGACTTTCCCAAGACCCAGGACAGAACATCTCCTAAGAACAGTGGACAGCAGAGAGGAGTGGGTTATGGTGAGATAGTCTGTGAAGCTGGTTCCCAAGGCAGAGAAACAAAGTGGGGTCCCCCTACCCTCTCACCCCCAAGAGTCCTCTGAAATCTCAGTGAACTCTATTAGGGAGACTGTACAATAAAAATAAGAAGAAAACTTCTCAGAAAGATGATATAGCTAAGTAGACAGGGGGCACACTGACAGAAGATGTAAGATTGAGGCTAGTGGTCCCCAGCTGGCCTCAGAGGCGGTCACTGAGGAAGGGAAGGAAGGATGTCGAGCTGCAAGAGTCTAGAACCAGAAGCTTGAGAAGCCTACCCTAAGGCTGATGAAGAAATGGATGGCCAACCCACCCTCACTAGAGCCAAAAAGTCTGTTTAGATGTGTGAAGGTGAATATTCTGAAATCCAGGGTTTTGTTGATAAATTACATTAAAAATCATCCAAAATTTCCACATATTTGGGTTCTAACCTTAGAATGCCAGCAGGAGTATGACCATATTCAGGAGGAAAATCTTACTTAGCAAAATCCTACCATTTGTTGTAGCGGAAAGCCATAGTGCACTTGCTGTGAAAGTTACTCTTTCCAAAGCCCTGTTCCAGTGGAGCAGCTCGCTCTGGGATGGGCAGGTCAATGATCCAAGTTCTTGGAAGGAGTGGGCTGTCTGCTGCTGGGCCAGGTGCCTCTACCTGGCTGGGCTCTAGTAGGCAGGGGGATTCTCATGGACTGTCTTTGGGGAGAGGAGTGTTGGGTCATGGAGAGGACCACTTGAGGGTCTCACCCTCAATCTGGAAAGGCCCAGGAGATGGCCTTTGGGACCCTGGCCACAGGGAAGGTCAAAGTCAGGTGGTGCAGTAGCCAAGCAGAACCAATAGTGACGATCTCCACCTTAATGACCGTGACCAATCTCCACTGCTCTCAGACTATATTCTAGGCACTGTGCTAAGCCCTTTGCAATGCTGACCTCATGCAATCTTCACAATGACCTTATGAGGAATATTCTCTTCATCCCTTCTTTAACACAGGGAGGTTATAACTCCCAAATTGTTACAAAGATTAAATCTGCCCAGTGGCCTTATTACAATTCCCAGTGTATTTGGTATTATTTGTTGCCTCCCCCTACCTGTCATCAGACTCTGAATTGTTCCATCGGGTTCATCCCTTCTGACAAGCAACATTTTTAGAGGATGTCTGGCCATTGAGCCCCTTCCATCAGCTTCAGCTTATCAGAACTTCTCCTGAGAGTAGCAGCACCAGGGCAATACAGCAGCCCTCGAGTCGGGAAGGAGAAATGAAATTTAGATGGGGGACAAATAAGAGAGGGGAGAGAATAAGAACGGTAAACTTTTCCCACTTTGCAATTTAGCCAGGGGTCAGCCTTCCTTTGGGAACCCGACCCTGAGACGCTGGGGCAGCATCTGGAGGCAGAGGGTGGACAGGCCAACATCTGGCAGTTTTGAACACTCAGACTCCAAACATTCACTTCTTGCCCGGCAGCCCTCAGTCCTCTAATTCTTGCCCCTAACCCAGTGTGATGTTTCTGAGGGTTTTATTCGGACCACACATGATGTGAACATTTCCTCCACCCACTGATCACATACCCCCAGCACCTCCTGGCCAGTCCTAGCCACGCGAAGCCAACCCCTCATTTTCACACACCACATGTTCACACATCACACATTCACAACCACACAACATATATTCACAAATTACACAACACACATTCATGTGACATACAACACACACACACACTCAGCCACATGTCACATACTCACACACCACGCACACACATCACTATGCCATACATCACACGTTTACACACTAGCCTTTCACACCTAACATATTTCCCCCCCACTCTTCACTCTGTCACACACGACGTATATCACACACTCACATATCCCTGTTATTTACCACTCATCTCTCACATGTCACACACTATGCATTCACACTCACATGCTCCCTTGCCCACAGTCACCCCCAGGATACATTCATTCATTGGTTTTCTCTCTCCAAGGTAATCCCAGGCCTAGCGCCCAGCTGTGTGGCAGCTGGGGGGCACGGGGCAGCGCCCTCGAAGTCGGGAAGAGTGGAGGCTGAGGGGACCCAAGACCTCTGGCAGTCATTCACTCTACCCAGGGCCCGGGGCTGCTCAGTGCCACGTTGGCCCAGCGTGGTCAGAGGGAGTCATGCGGACAGCTGCTCTGGGTCAGTGGAGACACGGAGAGGATGGGCAGGGCAGGCTGCCCGCCCCCGCGCGCTTCCTCTGCACCTGTGCTGAGCCTCACACTCGACTTCCACTGCGGATGTCATTGTTTTGTGTTCTGGAGAGCATGTGACAAATCTGGTGTTGGGGGCCAGTGGGAGCGGTGTGCACAGGACCACTGAGGAGCCTGCAGGCTGTTAGCCACATCCTCCCGGAAGGGGGTGGGAAGAAGCCTGAGTCCCCCGTGGGCACAGGAGGCAACAACGCTTGGGAGTGTGGCCCTGGGAACACACCTAAGATGTAACATCCAGGAATGAAGCCCTGGTTCTCTGATAAGTGGCAGCCCCACACATCTCCATACTAAAGGGCTCTTAAAGCTCTTCCATGAGCATGGTTTCTGCCATGTGAGGTGGTCAGGGCAGGACCATCCCTATTTTATCGATGAGAAAACTGAGGCTCAAAGCTAGAACATGCCAAAACGGAACTTGAACCCAGGACTTCTGAATGGGACCCACAGCTCTTTCCATGAGCCTCACGGCTGATTGCCACAGAGTCTCTCTCTTCTCCGTCAGTCACTGAGCTGTGCCCTTGGACCCCTGAGGGCCTGAAGGGATAGCTGTACTACCTGCTGTGACTTCAGGCAGAGTTCTGTCTGACCTATCACACCCTCTCCTGGCATTGTCCCTGTGGTCACAGGGGTGCTGGCCCCTGCCAGAGGGCAGCACCTGAGGGAGGTGGTTAGGAGAGATGAAGGGAGGCTGATCTGAGGCGAAGGTCGTAGGAACAATGTTTTGTAGGAGGGAATGCCAGGGACCACCTAGTCCCACCTTCATTCCTAGATCAAGAAATCCAGGCTCAAATTCCATATATATATATATATTTGTTAAATGAACTCAAGAGCACTCTGACTCAGGCCCAGGCTTCTGTCCACACAGCCTTGCTCAGATGCAAAAAAAAAAAAAAAGAAAGAAAGAAAGAAATGGTGATGAGGCTCTATTATCCTGAAGACAAGGAAAAAAAGTCAAAGGACTCTGGCTAAGCCATCAATGAATACACATAAAGCATGGGCGGCCCCTCCAGGAAAAAGTGCCCAGGACAAAGAAATGTCACGTCTGGTAGTTTCTAATAGTCTGTAGGATCTGCCTAGAAGCCCTCTGTACCCTAGTGCTCCATCCTCGTTCAACACAACATGTTTTCTCAACTCCTGACTTCCGCTGTGGTTTGCTGAGGTTTTCTTTTTTGGTCTAAAACTAGCAAGCACATATGAGGGGCTGTCATTTCCTCATTTTCAAGCCTTGATCCTCACATGGGCCGGAAATTTCTTTCAAACTCCAGATTGTGACAGGTTCCTGGGTGAGCAGTGGGTCTCTGTCCCCCTCTCCAGGGGCTCTTGGATGGGACCTCGCTCTGGAAGGAGCCATGGACCTCTGGCTTTGGCTACTTTACTTCCTGCCAGGTAAGTGCTGTGGGGAAGGAGCTCACAGGTCTTATGCGGTTTGAATTGGCCACAGGTAGGGGAATGGCTGGCATCTCCAGCTCTGATGTTTCTGGACAGATTTAGTTGCCAACTAGTTCCTAGGATGGGACATGGATAGAGGCCACATGAGGCACTGGAGACCCCCCCCCCCACTCCCTGCTAGTGCCCCTCTCTCCACTCCAAGCACATCTCCTGTTCGGCTCACAGATTGACCCCTAATGGCTGAAGGTGTCACCTCTCCCAAACATATAGCCTATTAATAGGGTCTCTTAAAGCAAGTGCCACCAAAGTTCTTTCTTCTTACCTTTTCATTCTCTTTCTTTGGATCTTTTCCACACCTGATTTTCAACTTTCAGCTCTAGATGACGACTCCCAATCCCTTCTGTAGCTCTCGTCCATCCCGGGCTCCCTGTCCCAGTTTACAGCTGTCCCCTGGGCACGCACACTTCAATATCACACCCAGATCTGAAATACAGCATGCCTAACACCTTACTTCAAATTTCTACTGGCCACCACCTGAACCATATGCCCCCCATAACTTTGATCTAATCAATGGCCAATTCATATACTTCTTGATTTTCATTTTCCAGGCTGAGAAGCAATGTCAGCCTCTACTGGAGAGAAAACAGAGGGAATGGAAAAGAAAAAAACCTCATAGTCATACCTTACCTACCTTTCCCACTTTCTCCAATTTGACCTGCCTATAGTTCCAGATTAATTTTTCAAAAAGCTTGACCCTAATCACAGAATGGGCCTTCCCACTGCCTAGTGATTAAACACAAACCTCTCCCTGTGCTTCTCTTACCTCTGAGCTTATCACATCCCCCTGCCCATCCCTAACCTCCAGCTAAACAGGGCTTCTCCTCGAACATGCGCTAGTCTTCCCGCCACCAGCCCTTGCTCGTGCCATTTCTTCTGCCAGGAACATTCTTCCATTCACCTCCCCTTTCTGTGGCTCCTTCAAAGCTAATCTCGGCCATCATCTCCTTCTCATATACTTTCCAGAGCCCCCTCTTCCGAACCCCAATAGCTGGTCCCATTCTGCCTTGTACTCTGATTTGGGGAGTTGTCTATCTCATTTTATTGATTAAGTGGTAATCGCCTTGAGGGTCAAAGTGGATTTTTATTTGTACTTGCTTTCTTTGTGATGGCTTGAGTATGGAAGAAAGTCAAATGCTTGTCAAATTAAAGATGAAAAAACCCTAAAAGCCCAAGGGAACAAAGTTTACTGAAGTGGCAGGCTCGTTGAGAGGTAGTAGGACATATGTGAGCACAACGTGAGTACAATTAAACTCAGGCCTCAGAGGGGAGAAGGGTGGGTGACAGTGGAAGTCTCTAGAAGTGAAGGGTGCCTAAGTGGTACCACAGCCATCTGGCCTAAGCAGTACCATGATTCTAGCTAAGCCAGGAGTCCAGGCTCTGAGCCTGGTCCTTCTCAGTCTGTGCCTATGCTCACAGGGTGAGGAGCTCACAGGCCCAAGGGGATGTGGCCACTCCCAGCCCATGCCCATACCCCCTCTTCTAGACCTTGAGGTCTCTGGCCAAATGTTTCCAGGCCCACTTTCAATGACTATGTAAACCTCTACCCTGGGCCTTGTATCCTAAGGCGACCCATTGGCCTATTGAGCACAGGTGGCTGTTTGGGAGGGAGATAGATGGAGCTTGTACCTGCAAGCTGGGGAATTCATCATGTATACACCAGGACCCTGTGACATTGGGAGGAGCCAGGAATGAGAAAAGAAGGGAGGAAAGCCAGAGGCTGGGGCAGGGAACTCGGAGCCTTTCTCTCCTTCATAGCTATGAACATCCAAGGAGTATGTGAATTTGTTAAGATGGGGGATAGAACATACTTTATTTTACAGTTTATTAACTTGAGCTATAGCTTTAAAATAGTTAGACATATGATTTCGGGGCCTTTATTTGTATTCACACCCCAGTTCCTGCAAATGTTGGGCTGGTTCTGGTCCGCAGAGCCCAATGCGTGAAACCCAAGCTATAGCCCACACTGCCTGGAGCCTTAGGTGGTGCTGTGTAATGAACAAGGCAGTCTCATATGGTGTAGACTGTCAAACCTTTTTTACCTTGACTCATAATAATAATAATACACACATACTTACATAACTAGATGTTGTGACCACACACACACACACAGACACACACACACACACACACGCCTACAATTTGTTCTTGATTCTTTCATATGGGAATGAGTTTTGGGCTTCAGCAGTTGGATGGATGTTGGTGCTATTTTCTGGGATGGGGATGGGAAGAGCTTGTGAAGGAATGGGTTTTAGAAGAGAAACCAAGGGGTGTTTTTGTTTCGTTTTGTTTTGTTTTTTGCCATTTTAAGTTTGAAACACATCAGATATTCAAATAGAGTCCAGGTGTAGATATCAGTAAGTCTGGAGCTCAGAGGTAAAGACAAGGCTGGAGCTACATGTTTGGATAAACTCTGTATAGAGTTCGCATTAAAAGCCATGGAAGTAAATCAGCTAGTGTGGGGGGAGTGAGGGGGGACAGAGAGGAACAGGCCCAAGCACAAAGCCCTGCGGGTGCCCAACACTGGGAGGTACATGGGGAAGGAGAAGCAAGCGAGGAGACTGACAAGGCACAGCCACTGAGTGTGTGGTGTCAGGAGAACATCCACTGGGTGTGTGGTGTCAGGAGGCCATCCACTGAGTGTGTGGTGTCAGGAGGCCATCCACTGAGTGTGTGGTGTCAGGAGGCCATCCACTGAGTGTGTGGTGTCAGGAGGCCATCCACTGAGTGTGTGATATCAGGAGGCCATCCACTGGGTGTGTGGTGTCAGGAGAACATCCACTGGGTGTGTGTGTGGTGTCAGGAGACCATCCACTGAGTGTGTGGTGTCAGGAGGCCATCCACTGGGTGTGTGGTGTCAGGAGGCCATCCACTGAGTGTGTGGTGTCAGGAGGCCATCCACTGAGTGTGTGGTGTCAGGAGGCCATCCACTGGGTGTGTGGTGTCAGGAGACCATCCACTGGGTGTGTGGTGTCAGGAGGCCATCCACTGGGTGTGTGGTGTCAGGAGGCCATCCACTGAGTGTGTGGTGTCAGGAGGCCATCCACTGGGTGTGTGGTGTCAGGAGACCATCCACTGGGTGTGTGGTGTCAGGAGGCCATCCACTGGGTGTGTGGTGTCAGGAGGACATCCACTGGGTGTGTGATGTCAGGAGGCCATGAGAAGAAAGTGTTTCAAGGGCTGTTTCATCACATGCTGCCAAGAGGGCGAGTGAGCAAAATGAGGGCAAGAAGTGACATGGCAACAAGGAACACCTGGGTGGCCTCGATGAGCGCAGTTTCAGTGGAATGTTGTAGACAAACTTCTAACAGGTGAACATAGAAGAGGAAATGGGAGGCATGGAAGTAGATCCAGTGATTTTGATGACTCGTTTGAGAAAGGGAACAGAGAGGGGCGGTGGCTGAAGGGGAGGCAGAAGCCAGCCAAGGGGTTTTCCCTGCAGGCACGGTGGCACATGCGTGTGAGCCAGGGCAGTGAGGGGAGAGGAAAAAGCAATGAGGCAGGAAAGAAAGGGATCATTGCAGAAGAGATTTTCTAAAGAAGGTGAGCAGGCCAAACTCAGGATACAGTGAAGGCACTGGCTTTCTGAGAGGAAGGCGTGGACCCTCAATTCGTTACAAAGAGACAAAAGGCAGACAATAGGTCTGGACACACAGAGGCTAGTGTATGCAGAAGAGGAAATTCAAGTTGGATGTTTCTCACCTTTTAAAAAAATCCATGCTCCATCTGATAAACATTAAAAGTCTCAGAATAGCTCCTTCTTCCAGGGATTCTGCTATGACTTGAGTTGAGGGTCATCACCACTCTCTCCTAGAAAATCATCGCCATATGGAACCTAGAACCTATCTCCCGAGAACTGTCACCAGCCAAGGCCATGGGATTCTTTACCTGATTTTGCATTGTGGAAATTGTACTTTTTCTATGTTTCAAACATCTATTTATAGCTAATTATGTTATTGGTGACTTTTGAAATTGCATATATCCCTTCCTCCCCTGTAGCACCACTGTAAATTAATTCACCAAATGATAGATTAATGTCACCTAGAACCTTCCCTAAAATACCATTAAACACCTTGGTTCCTTTATATCGCTTCTTTCATTCCTCCCTTTCTTCCCAGAATCATTTGAAAATGTAGTTATAGCCCACAATTACAAAATTTTAAGGGCACCTGGAATGCTTATTTACAATGCAGACGCCGAGGCCCCAACCCAGACCAGTGCAATCGCCATGCCTAAGGGTAGGACAAGGTCAGCTGCATCCTAGCCAGTTCCCCCCACATGAATCTTAGCATGCTGGGCATAAGTTCTAAACCAGGAAGTTATACCTATCTTTCCTCTGTTAGGGAAATCTGCTTTTCTAAGCCTGGGATGTACGTTAGAAGCTACTATGAACTCTAAGGAGAGCTGGGTCCCGGTCATTTTCATCTTGCCAACTAGTGCTTCCTTGAGGCCAGTGTTCAGTGTACCCAGCAGCTTTTCTTGTGCTTTATCCATCCAGCATTTGCACAATGAGGATGTCTTTGTCAGCTCAGGCTGCTATAATAAAATACCATAGAATGCACGCTTTAAACAACAGATGTTTCTTTCTCACAGTTCAGGAAACTAGGTATCCAAGATCAAGGTGCCAGCAGACGCCCTCTTCCTGGCTGGCACACGGCTACCATCTCCCTGCGTGCTTATGTGACCTCTTTTTGTATGTATGGAAAGAATGTGGATACTAATCCCATTATGAGGGCTCCACCTTCATGATGTCATCTAATCCTAATCACCTCCCAAAGGCCCCACTACCTAACAGCCTCATGTTGGGGGTTTTGGAAGGACACAATCATGTAGCCTGTAGCAGAGGATCTGGACAAGCCAGGGGTTTACCAGAAGCTCATCCCTGAGTGGAGAGAGGCCATGGGGACGGGGGGAGTCTGCCTAGGTGATGAGCCCTCCCTGCTCTGCCACTCACCTGACCATTTTATAGCATCTTGCTCTTGAGAAAGCAATATTCACACCCATTTGTGGCTGAGTTGGTCCAAAAACTTTCACATGCTTACTCTCAGGTTCTGAGATTTACATGCGGATGTAGGCCATCTGGACACAGGGTGATGTCCCCACCCCTTGTCCTTGGCATAGGTCACCCTTCCATTGCCACATTCCAGTCACAGAACTACCGCACACGTCTCAGTTCCCAGGGGATTTGTAGTAGTGTTGGGTTCCTTGTGTAAGGGTCGGAGCTTATGGATCTGACTGTCCGGCCTGGCTTTGCCACATTGCAACAGCTGTACTTCAGACAGTGGCATGCTCTTGGACGTGCCCCTCCAGCCCCTCTCCAGGCTCCTCTCCCGCATCTCACGTCCCCACGGCTGTACTTCTAGACAGCGGCATGCTCTTGGACGTGCCCCTCCAGCCCCTCTCCAGGCTCCTCTCCCGCATCTCACGTCCCCACGGCTGTTTCTACCTCTTTACACGTTTCCGTGTCCTTCCCTCTCCTTGAACGTCCTCCTTGGGTCTCTCTGCTCATCCAGAAGCCCCACACCCCACTTCTTTCCTTGAGTCTCCTCATTTTGCCAAACTTCCAAGAGCTATTCTTAACATGTGGTCTGTGGATGGCTTTCAGGAAGTTTGTGAACTTCTCTTAGCCCCACGAACATGATGTGTTTTCTCTCATATCCCAGCCTTTATGGGGGCTGTTCTCATTGCTGAAGCATCTCTCCTCCTCTATTCAAGTCTCCAGCCCCACCTCAACACACACATGTCACCCTAGGGACCCATGTCCCAATATATGCAGGCACTAATTGTACCCCCTTAGTTGACAACTAACCACACCTGGCCATGCCTTCCTCTCTAGCTGGCTCAACCGTGTTGGGCCTGCTTTCTTCATCCAGAGCACAGCTTTTTTTTTTCTTTTTTTACAGAGAGAGAGGGATAGACAGGGACAGACAGACAGGAATGGAGAGATGAGAAGCATCAATCATTAGTTTTTTGTTGCGACACCTTAGTTGTTCATTGATTGCTTTCTCATATGTGCCTTGACCGTGGGCCTTCAGCAGACTGAGTAACCCCTTGCTTGAGCCAGTGACCTTGGGTCCAAGCTGGTGAGCTTTCGCTCAAACCAGATGAGCCTGCGCTCCAGCTGGCGACCTCAGGGTCTCGAACCTGGGTCCTCCGCTTCCCAGTCCGAAGCTCTATCTACTGCACCACCGCCTGGTCAGGCCAGAGCACAGCTTTTGATGTCAGAGATTCACGAACCACTTCTTTTGTCCCTCCCTGCTCCACAACTTCCCTAATGCACACACAATACACACCTGTGCACACATGCACACACACAGCCTTGCTTTCCCTCTGTGTCCTTACTGCAGTGAAGGCAATCATTATTCCTCAGTTTCCTCCACACCCAGTCCTTCAGGTCATAACCTGAGATATCACTTCTTCCAGAAAGCCTTCCGCAGACTACACCATCCCTCTGCAACAAGTGCCCCTAGATTAGGTGCCCCTGCCTGAAGCTTCCAAGGAATACTGTGTGTCTCTGTGTCTCTTCCAGGGATCTATGACACTGTGCTGTAGTGGCTGTCCATCTGCCTCACCCACTAAATGATTCCTTCTGTGAGGGGAGGAATGCCAACTATCTTACTGTCTCATGAAAGGCATTCAATAAATGCTTATTGAATGATTTAGCAAATAAAATTGGGTGTGAATGGTTGTTTTGGCTGAATGGATCTGAACAAAACACAACTAGACTAAAAAAAAAAAAACACCCTATTGCAGCAAAACTGTACCATAGCTTCCAACAGCATACTAAAGTCAGCTAGAGGGTATGTGCTTTTCGGGGTTACCGCAGAACATTCTCTCTCCTTGGAGTGGGAAAAATAGTTTTAAGTATATTCTTGGGGGGAGGGAAGGTATCTGGGCCCTCATGGGTATGGGTTTGCCGATGAGGCTGAGGGTTATGCTCAGGCTGGGGCTAGGGAGAAGCGTGGCTGAGATGCAGTCTGGGCACAGAAATGAACACAGGGTTGGACTGAGGATGGAAATAAGAGTGGGCATGGGAAGAGGCTGGGGGTGAGGCTAGGGCTAGAAACCAGGATAGGACTGAGGCTGGGGGCTGGCTCAGGCTTGGACTGATAATGGGGGTGGGGTATTCGAGGGGTGAGCATGCGGCTGCGTTGGGGCCTGGACTGGAAAGAGGGCTGGAGTTAGGGGAGGATGGCAGGGGATCAGGCTTCCTAGACATTAACCCCTCTCCCTGCAGTATCTGGAGCTCTGAGGACGCTCCCAGAAGTCAAGCTGGAGGGGCTGCTGGGTGGATCTATTACCATTGCGTGTCCACTTCCTAAAACGTCCGTGAGGGTGTATCTGTGCCGGGAGATGGCCGGGTCTGAAGCATGCATCACCGTGGTGTCCAACAAGAAGTTTATTAAGAATGAATACAAGCGCCGAGTCACCTTGGAGCTGTGTCCAGACCAGAATCTGTTCCTAGTGGAGGTGAAAGAGCTGACCGAGAGTGACCGCGGAGTCTATGCCTGTGGGACAGGCCTGAACACAGACCGCGGCAAGACCCAGAAAGTCACCCTGGATGTGCACAGTGGTAGGTACCCAACCTGGTGAGGCTCAGCTCACCCAGAACACATTTCCACTCCGGAAGGCAGTCCCCCAGAATCCTATGCTGTTGCCATGCTAACCTGTTCAACAATAATAACTGGAGTCAATTAAATTCATGATGCACAGAATTTTCCATTCAAAGAGGTTAGGTGCTCTCCTTGTGCTGTAGTGTATCCATCCTACCTAGGGCAGGTGGGGTGTGTGGGGGCAGGAGGGGTAGGGGTGAGATTAAGGAGAAGTTCTGAGACTGGAGAAAATTGGAAGCAAAGGGACTTCATTGTCCCATGAGAAATAGCAGGGATAAATATAAAGGAAAAACAGTCATTTCTCAAGCCACATTTGTAGGCCAAACTTATTGCTTTCTGATCTGACCCTTTCCGTATTTCTGCGGAGTCCAGCCTTTCTCCTTGCCTCCACCAGCTTCCCCACACATATGCAGCACTAATTTAACAGCCTAGGAACCTAGTGGCCGCTGATGGCTTTACAGGACCTGTGAACTGGCTTAGGGCAAGTTTTTGTTTCAGGGAAGCCCTCAGCCCCGTTCTCATTCTGCTTCTCTGAGTGGACCCTCTCCTCATCCCCTCACTGCCATCCACCCTGGCTGAGTCAACTTCAGCTCATGCCACAGTCCCTTCTCCAGGACTCGATCTCCTCCCGAGCCCACCAGTGTATTCCTCTTGCTTCCAGTAGAGTATGAGCCATTCTGGGAAGAGGAGCCAGTACCTGAGCTTCCAACATGGTTTCAGAGGTTTCTACACAAGCAAATGCCCCCTTGGTTCCAGAACCTTGCTCATGCCAGTTCCTTCGAACTCACATCCAAAGGTCAGTTCCCCAAAGCTACGGTAGGAGAGGCGGAGGGGGTGATATGGCATTGTGAAAATGGAGGGGGGTTGTGTTCGGTTCATACAGTGATTGGAAGAGCAGAGCTGAGTCTCAGATGTGTATTTCTTGTATGTCCTTCAAGCCCAGCCCATAGCCTGGACACTCAGCGCTAGTTGCGGAACTTACATCACCACTAGGTGGCACCACAAGTAATGAAATTTGTGCTCCATTCATAAAATCTAACTCTTTTATGAATGACTGAGGAAACCAAAATTGGGCAGACGTTTCCCAGCTGGAGTTCATTATGATTCCTGCTGTCCATAGGGCTGTCTTCCACTTGCTGGCATACAGTGATTTTAACAACTCCATTTTGCAGTGAAAAAAAAAAATAATGATTATACTAACAACACCTTTACATTTCTATAGCATTTTCCTGTTTTAAAGACAATTTGACATGCAATATTCTCATTATATCCTCACATATACCCTGTGAGGTAGATATATTAATTGAACATTGTGTCACTAGAGGATCCTACTGAGTGCCAAGAGGGATAATGTAACTGGGCACATCGTGCACCCCAGGTTGTGACTGATAGGTGTGGTATGGGGGATAATAGACAAACTGATGGCAGAGGGGAATTGAACTACAAACAAGGTTTTCTCCATGCTTAGAGGAGGGCAAGCTGTTCTGCCTGGGAAGTTGGGAAAGGCTTCCTGGAGAACACGGTGTTTGAAGCAATATGGGTAGAATTTACTAGGTGTAGATGGCATGCTAAGAAGGCATTTCAGGCCATGCGGAGTGCAGAAACAAAGGTAGTCTAGGTGAAAGACAGGAGCGTGTTCAGGAAAAAGATGATGGCCCAGATCTGCTGGAGATGAGAGGGTATGTATGGAAGGCCACCTTTTTTCTGCCATCTCCTACAGTAATCGAGCCAACTCCGAGGACAGAGGCTCCTCCAGCCCACCACTCCTCTGCCACCACCCCAATCACCCACCGCCCTCGAGTCTCCAGATCATCTTCAATAATACCTGCCCAGCCCACACCCCTCGTGCAACCCAGCACAGACTCAAAGACCTCAGCACCCGAGGGGCTGCTCAGGCCCCAGACAGCCAGCTACAATCATCAAACCAGGCTTCATAGGCAGAGGTAAGAGGCCTTCACCACCCAGGATGGACTAGAAACCAGGCAAAATCATCTGGAGTTAGGAGATCCGCTGAATCTTCCCGAAATGTATACCAACCGAGACCCTCTTGGCTTTGTCTCTAGAAGGCCACTATGAAATAAACTACCAGTGACTATAGTACATTAACCCATTAGTGCCCTTAACATGAATATACTTGTCAATGCCCCAGCAGGTGATACAGTAGAAGCCAGACCCCAAAATTTTCCGTCACTTGGCATTCATTCAGATCTGTTTTGATGGGGAAAAACTAAATGAGAATAAAATTAAATACTATACTATTAAGTATTATAATTACTTTCACGTGTTTCCTTTTACTTTTCCAATGTGGCTATTAGGAAATTTAAAATTACATATGTGACTCATTTCTATTGGACAGCACTTAGTGTAAAGGCTGGATGCACTCCAGGAAAGTGCTGCAATGGACCACTAGGGGGCAGCATTAGAGAAACCGCCGAAGAAAAACTACAATAATTGGAATTATTTTTACCTAAACAGAGATAAGTATGTTAGTGAGAAAAGGAACCTTCAACATTATTTGAGTTTTATAGATGAGGAACCTGAGACCATGAGAACTAAGTGATTTCAAACAGAACCAGGATTCCTGATTATTAGTTCAGAAAACTGCAACAGCCTACTAGTGAGGAATTCAGGTCAATTCAATCAACATTTTCTTACTATGGGCCAGGCATTGTTTATGTCCTAAAGATGTAGGAAAACAAAGACATACACTATATAGGTCTTATCTTATTAACTAAAGTCTGACTGTGACAAGGGTTGTAAGTGCTATGAACACAAGAAATGAGGATAGAGAGGGGAAAGTGATTTTTGTTTACCATGATTAGGGAAGAAAAGAGGACTTATTCACTGCCCCTTGGTGAAAAGTAAGATTTGAATATGTGGAGAGAATGGAGAGAAGACCTTCTAGATAGAGAGGTCACCATGAGAAAAACTTCCTCTTTTCCAATTAAAAGAAACTAACTCACTTAATATTTGCAATAATCTTGTGAGGAAACTGAGGGGCAGAAAGCTAGAAGGGGATCTGGGTACATTAAGTTTTTTTTATCCACTATTTGGTTCATCTTTAAATAGGTCTGTGAAATAGGTTTTACTAGACTCACCTTTATGGAAATGAGGCTGAGAAGTTAGGAAAATGGCTCAAGATCCCACAGCCAGTAAAAAGCTGAATCAACATTTGAACCCAGTTTTCCTGACTCCAGAAACAAGGCTTTTTGTTGGGAGGGGTCGAAATTTTGTTAACGAAGGGACAAATTCCTTCCATCTCCAAAAAATCGACACTCAAGAGTGCTTCCTTAAACCTCCCTCCTTTGCTGAACTTTTTCTACTCTCTCCTCTCCTGCTTCTCAGGGCCTTCAACCATGGCCCAGCGTCCGGAATGGAAGACCACGGATTTCACATCCTGTTGCCCACCGGCCTGGGCCTCATCCTGCTGACATTTCTGGGGCTGGTGTTGAAAAGGGTCATACAAAGGAGGAAAGGTGAGCAGTTCGGGGCTGGTTAGGGGGAGACGCCCAAAGAGCGCAGAGTATTTGTAGCCCTGTGGATCCCAGGGAAAGCGCAGGAGCTTTAGATGTGCAGCCTGGTGTATGAGTAAGGAGGGATTGGGAGAAATGGTCTGGAAATGGGGAGGGTGGGAGCGGGTGGGCGACAAGGAGAGCGGTCTGAGCCCTTTGGTGGTGTTCAGTGGAGGGCAGGACTGCCTGACACATCGAGCCTTTCTCCTCTTTCCCTGGGGCTTTCTGCGGAGAAGCTCTCTCCAGGCGGGTCCGTCGACTGGCCGTGAGGATGAGCGCGCTGGAGACCTCCCAGCGGCCCTTGTCGCAGCGGCCCCGGGTGTTACAGCGTCCACGCTCCCAAAATAACATCTACAGTGTCTGTCCTCGGCGCGATCGGGGGACGCCCGCTGCGAGTAAGCAGGGGTGGTGGGTGAGCCAGTGGGTGAGCGGGGGTAGGGACAAGGGCAGGGGCAGGGGCAGGGACGGGTGCGGGTGAGCAGGATAGGGCTGCCGGTCCCGGGGAGCAGGGGGTGGATACAGGGTGAGGGAGTGGGAACGGGTCAGTGGAGGGTGGCAGGGCCAATCGGTCAGTCGGGCGAGCTGGAGCAGCAGAAGCAGCACGACGCCGAGGGAGAGCCCGAAGCTCGGTGCCCAGCGCCCAGCGCAAGGAGGAAAGCCAGAGCCGCAGGGCCGGCTCCTCGTGCCCAGGGCTCTGTGCCCGGCCGGGGGTGGGGACGGACTCTGTCACGCCCTCACCCCGCCCCGGGTTCCCCTAGGCCACCGCGAAGCACCAGTCCCGAGCCCCGGAGCGTCCGCGCCACCCGCCCCGCAGCAGGTAAGCTCCGCCCGGTCCCTGACCAGCCGCCGCGACCAACCCGGGCTGCCTCGGGGCCGGGCGTGGCCGGAGCGCAGTTCCTCCAGCCGCGCGTCGCTCCAGGGCGCCGGCTTTCCCAGCAGTTCCTGGGCGGAGTCCGGGAACAAGTTGTATTAGTTTCCTCCTTTCTTAGTGTCAGCAGACGGACTCCTCAGCAACGTGGTAGACTTATTTACCTAGCTTTTAACCAAGCGTTTTCATGGATGCTGAGTAGAGGCTGATAGATGGTAATTCTACAATACATGAAGGGCTTTGGTGTGGAAGAAATTCGATTTCTAAGAGGCTTTAAGGGTGTGGAAGCTACACACTTTCACCTTAACGGGAGGGAGGACTTTCCAGTAACTCTCTGAGAGGAGCTAGTTTACCCATCACTGGAGGCAGTAGACCTGGCAGATGTAAGGATGTAGAGAGAGGACTCAACACCTGAGGTGAGGAGGGTTCTTCTTGAAATCTAGGAATGGACATAGGAAGATCATGTTTCTATCCATGGCCATTGGCACGTGGGTAAAAAGCTTTTAAACTATCCACTCATTTTTGTTTTCCCAAATTAAGAAGAAGAAAAAATATTTTATTCTCTAAAGTAGCCCACAGTAACTAAAACACTCTTTTCGTAGGAACAAGGAAAAACTAAGTGTAGCCAATGTCCCCTTATTAAGCTAATGCAACAGACCCTAAAACCAGAGTGCTGACAATGTGGAAGCCTGTTTCCTCCCAAGTCATCGCAGGGGGCCAGAAAGAAGTGGCCTGAGCTGGGTGGCCAGGGACTAAAATACCTTCTGTCTTGCTCCACCATCCTCTGGAGTCTTGCCTGGTCCATGGTCAATGCTCGATAGCCATATTCCAGCCCATAGAGGGAAAAAAAAAAGCTGCTTCTTTAAGGAATAATCCTGAAGTTTCACATATCACTTCCTCTTGCATCCATTGGCTGAGAAGTGTAGTCCTTGGCTAGACAGCTCTTGCCACAGTCACCTCCAGCTTCCTGAGTCTGCTGTCACTCCCCCTCCCTAGAGAAGGTTCACTATAGCTTAGGTAGGTCCAGCTGTGCCATTCACTCTACACACTCTACCCTTACACACACCCTTTTCTCTTGAACTGTTGTGCCCACACATGCCCTCACCTGGGCCTGTAGCTTGCTCAAATTTTATTTACCCTTCCTTCATATTTGAAACTCTCATTCTCACTAATAAGGACAAAAATCTTGATGAAAGAAGTTCACAACAAGGTACATATGATTAACGACTGAATATTTTAGCCTTCACAAGGAATATTTTAGTTTTTTAAACCAAATAAATTCATCTCAAACGGCAAACTGTAACAGGCAATGGGAGATAGTTACAAAAAGTAACAGGTCCGTCCTTTCTGTGAGCACTTACTGAGTGCTACTGTGTTCAGGAGGCAGGACTCCTAGTTCTTGGCACTTGTGGTTAAACATGTGACCCATCATGACCACAGCTTCTTGTGTGGAAGTTACAATAACCGTGCCATGTTGGGATCACAACTCAGCCCTGTCCCCGAGAACTGACCCATCTGAAGGTAGATGGTTCTGAAGTTTCTGTCTAGGTACAGCGAGCGCTGCTGTACCCGCATCCCCTGCTGCCTTTCTCACTGTCACCACCCAGCCCCTTCCTGGAATACACTGTCAGGCCACGTCACTGCCTCTCCGAGCCCTTACAGAGGTGCAGGGGCTGACTCACGCTGCTTCGGAATAACTCCCTAAGGAGGAATCTGTTTCTTCTACAAGTCACATCATCTAATCCCCGAGGGGAAATCCTCTGGCAGCTGGGTCTCCTTCAGACTGACGCTTAGCCACCTGACTTTAGTCTGAGCCCCATTTAAAGCATTTCCTGCCCATACTTAATAGATCTAAGTATTTTCCAGTTATCTTAGATGAGATGCCACCCTGAAAATCCCCGGGGCTGGGACACTTGGTGGAGCTCGGCCACCTCTGTGTCTTTGCCTTCCGGAAGTCAGCAGCCATACACTTGCCCGCTGTGCGAATCTGCCTGGAGAGATACCAGAATCACCCTAACCGGATCCAGTGACGCTTCTTTGGTTGTTCCCAGGTGTCTGAAGCTCCCTTACCCCATGTGCCATCTCTGAAAACCAGCTGTGAATACATGAGCATCTACCACCAGCCTGCTGCCAAGATGGAGGACACTGATTCAGATGACTACGTCAATATCTCCTGCCTGGCTCCCCCCAACTGTCCCCCTGGGCCCAGACCTTGATGCCAACGAATCTTGTTTGTCTGCTGGTTTCTGATACCTGCTCCATCTGTTTTTGGAGTCCTCATTACTTCCCACATCCCATCCTGAGTCTTGTCCCTGTCTGATTGCCCTGGGCATAGCTCACTCCCCACCGCTCTTCTTGCACACCTTTGCAAACACTGTGACTTTCAGGTGGGCTCTGGCCATGCAGAGCATTTGTCCCGATGCCACCTCCTTCCTTTCCAAGCCATGCAACAAGCTGTGGGCTCTGCAGTCTCTCTTTGCTCACAGGGTTTTTGCTGCCTTGACTCTAGACCATCTGACATTGGGCTGGAGCATAGGCATAGCTATTGTTTCTGGAACCCTTCCCAGTCCTGGGCCTCATACCAATAGAAGGCCCCTGGACTGCATCATGAGGGCATGCCTTAGCTCTGCGAGTTAGGGCGGGGTCTGATATGAAATGCCCCTGGCAACATCTTCGCCTGATCTTAAGGGTGGCACTTACTACTGAGCTCTACTCATCTTGTGTCCTATGGTAAAAGCAATTTATTTTGATGTGACGAAGGATTCTAAATTTGCAGAACCACAATATCTCCCTAAGACCCTAAATCCTCTTTAACTCTCCCTTCCTTGACGCACATAAGGACCCTAACTCTAGCATTTCTCCTCATTTGGAAATTGTTTTTGTCACCTCTTTATCCTTCTTCCATTCTCCAGCACTTATCTTAATGTTGCTCTATCTTAGCCATCCAAACGATTACATCTATCTACTTTCAGAAATGAATCTTACCTCTTTGCCAGTTCCAAGTAATTATAGCAAGGTGGGGAAGCCAAGTGTCCTGGAATGCCCGGAAAGCCAACTGCTCTGCAGTGGCACTTATGTCATGGAGGAAAAGATGCCCCATCTCCTCCCTATACTTTTACAGTTAAGTTTTCTGAGCAAGGGCATAGGCAGACGTTGTATCTTTAGACTGAAGTCACCTACAGAGCTCATCCAGAGCCTGAGAGTAGAAAATGCCCAGTCTCACTGTTAGGAAGAAGATCTTTCCCAGACACACAACTCAGCCTCGCGGGGCACTTGTCCAGAAATAGAAAGGAATGGCTGCCAGACTTGAGCTCCCTGCCTTTCATTTCATTAGCAGGGAATGTCATCGCAGGTTGGAGAATTCATCCCGGTATGTTGGCGCAGCCAATAACATCAGCTGGACCCTGGCACCCTCTCAAGTGGCAGATAAGGGAAGAACAAGCAGGATCAGAAAGGAGGGCACCCAAGGGGAAGGGATGGGGGGAGTAGGGTGGGGAGAAAGGGCAAGAAATGAAATGTTTAGTAAGCCTGCTTTGTGTTGGGCATTTAACACATTATATTTTATCAGTTACATTTCAAGCTGTTGCCCCTCCCCACCAAACTGCTCTGTTCCTGAAAATGTCATGACATTGTGATTTCCACGCTCTAACAATCAACTTTATATCCCAGCATTCTTTATTGTTCTCCAACAATTCAAAGACAGACAAAACATCCAGTTTATTAGGCATTTACTGAGCACCGTCCGCTGCCCCACGTGGTTCCCAGGATCGTGGAGGGTAAAAGAGAAGCATGGGGCATTGTCTCCGGTGTCTTCACAGAACTTAATCTCACAAATAAATATGACATCAGTTAAAACACTGACAAGAATTAAATAGTGTTGTAATAAATACAGGAATCGGCTTTAGAGATTGTTCACAGCATCTGAGGGAAACTTCCCTGACTGTTGTTGGGGCCATTTAAAGAATGAAGTCTTTGAGGGTAAACTTGGGCCAAGAATGGGACCCGTGGTCAAGGGTGTGACGTGCCCAGAGAACATCACAGGAAGGGACACTTTTGAAATGAAATGGAGAGCGAGGAGGGTGTTCTGGTCTAGGCATTTAGAGCTGGTAGAATTTCTGCATCCAGGTCAATAGAATGTCCACTTCTCCAAAGGCTTTGGTCTGAGCTGCTTCTCTGTCCAACTAAAGGGAAAGAAGAGTTGAAGATCTGCCATGTTAGCCACAAGCGTAGGCTTCCTTCCGACCCACCACTCCCGGAGCTGGCCTGATCCCACATCATGGAATGACCTGTGATGAACTTGTCCCCCTGCTTCAGGGTGAAGGACAATGGGCCAGTGGGTAGCAGCGGGTCAGGAGCAAAGAAAAAGCATCTGGAGCCTGTGACCGCAAGAACCACAGAACCCCAGTGCGGGTGGATCTGGTCCACCTCTTGAGCCCCCTGTGTGGATGGGGGTGCTGAGGCCCCGTGGCCCCTTTCCTTTGTGTGTTTCGCTCTTTATTTTTAGGCTGATGTATCTGTTTCCTTTAAAAAAGCGATCAAGGCCTGACCAGGCGGTGGCGCAGTGGATAGAGCATCAAACTGGGATGCCGAAGACCCAGGTTCGAGACCCCAAGGTTGCCAGCTTGAGCGCGGGCTCATCTGGTGTGAGCAAAAAGCTCACCAGCTTGGACCCAAGGTTGCTGGCTCAAGCAAGGGGTTACTCGGTCTGCTGAAGGCCCGTGGTCAAGGCACATATGAGAAAGCAATCAATGAACAACTAAGGTGTCGCAACGAAAAACTGATGATTGATGCTTCTCATCTCTCTTCGTTCCTGTCTGTTTGTCCCTATCTATCCCTCTCTCTGACTCTCCCTCTGTCTCTGAAAAAATAAATAAATAAAAATTTAAAAACAATAAAATAAAATAAAAATAAATTAAAAAGTGATCAAAATCATATATGTTATACAGGGGGGGAAGCGCTGGGGATGAGATTTGGGTCTTATTTGTTGTTTTAATTTAGGAGAGGCAATATAGTTTCCCATGATTTTTTTTTTCTCACAAGCTAGACCATTGAGCCTAATGGAAATACTCTGGGGGGGGGGGGTTTACAGGGGTAGTCTTTCTTCTTTCTCCCTCACTTCTGACTCTAATTGCCCAGCTCAAGTGCCCATAAGCTCTCTGACAGGAAGAGAACTCAGTATTGAAATCATCTTGTAGGAAATATGATAGCATTTTAATTTGAAAACTGGCAGAAAAATGTAGTATGTAATTTGAGGTGCTTATGCAAAGGAAATGCTAACTACTGTATTGCATTTTGCATTAGGTCTCCAAGGCATCCTCCTGAGACAATAGGCACGCCCTGAGCGGTTGGCCTTGATTACCTGTTTAAACGCTCCCCTGAACACCAGAAACCGCCTGCGTGCACTCTCCCTGGTGGAAAACATCTCGTTTTCCTGCTGGATAACAGAAAAAACCTCGAGTTGAGTGAGGGCCAGGTAGGAGCAGAGGCATGACCCCTCCCACTCCTTCCTTAAGCCAGAGCTCCTCCCCGCCCCAGGCCTAAGAGAATAGTAGCATTAAATCCACATATTCAAGGAGCCAGTGCTGAACACCACCATGTGGCGGGGCCACCACTAATTCCCACAGCAGTCTTGCCAGGTGAGGATGATCATCCCACTTTACAGGTAAGAAAACAAAAGTCTAGAGAAGTTGAGCACCTTGCAAAGGGTCAACCAGCTGGTTAGAAGCAGAGCTAGACTTGAACCCAGAACTGCTGGTGTCCAAAGCCTGTGCTCTTTTCCCACGACTCCCTGTTGTGGATTAAAAGCCAGAATCAGATAAAGGGAGGGGAATCCTCATAAAATACACCATTTCCCTGGGCCCCAGTCCCAGCTTGGTTCTACTCACCCTGGGTTGCAGTTTTGACAGGATGACAATAAAATTGTTGGCCAGAGTAGAGTATGACTTGAGGATCCTCAATTCGGCTGCCTGGTGATAGTAGTTTTTGAAGACAGTATTCAAGTAGAAGTTCAGCAGGGCACGGACCAGGTAACAGCTTTCAGCGTCCTGGGGAGGGTCTGGGTCACGGCGGAGCCAAGGTCTCTGCCCACCCGGCCCTGGATAAACAACCCACATGTTGCCAAAGCAAGGTAAACACAAAAGAGGCAAGGATCTTCTAGGAGGTGTTGACAAACATTAGCTCTGAAGGAGCCTTCGGGGCCAGGAGAGTGGTGCCTCTGGTTTCCTGGAAGAACCACAAAGCCAGTCCCAGGGAGAGAGGGACTTGCCCAGGGTCACACAGTGAGTCAGTGGCAGACACAGGCCTAGTTCCCAGGACTCTGGACTCCCCATCTGCTTAATATTCTTATCTCTTTTTTTTTTAATTTTTCTATTGATTTGAGAAAGAGATGAGAGAGAGAAGCATCAACTTGTTGTCTCGCCTGACCTGTGGTGGCGCAGTGGATAAAGCTTTGACCTGGAAATGCTGAGGTTGCCGGTTCGAAACCCTGGGCCTGCCTGGTCAAGGCACATATGGGAGTTGATGCTTCCAGCTCCTCCCC
The DNA here is from genome assembly GCF_036850995.1 of Saccopteryx leptura. NCBI lineage: Eukaryota > Metazoa > Chordata > Mammalia > Chiroptera > Emballonuridae > Saccopteryx > Saccopteryx leptura. Next base: position 276,769,529 of record NC_089504.1, read on the forward strand.
CCTTCTCTCTCTCTGTTTCTCTCTCTCCCCCCCTCTCTCCTCTCTAAAAATGAATAAATAAAAATAAATAAAATGTGATTTGATATAAAAAAAATAAAAAAAAACTTGTTGTTTCACTTAGTTGTTCATTCAGTTGTGTACTCATTGATTGTTTCTTGTACATGCCCTGACCAAGGTCGAACCCACAACTGCTGGCGTGCCAGGTCAATGCTTGACCCACTGAGCACCCCGGCCCGGGCCTGCTTAATATTTCTTCTCCATCCTGTGACTTCCCTAATAGCCCTGTGAAGTAATAGACCCAGCAAAGCACCCGGAACCTGGTGTGAGTTGGCGAGGAAAAGGACAGAAAGGAGAAGATTAAGGAGGAAAAGAACAGCATCCTTGAGCACAGGGATTGCACGCCAGCTCCTCAGGTGCCCCAGAGGAGAGCTCAGGGCCTCCAGGGAGCAGGGCAGGATGTGTGCTCACTGACTAGATGAGCAATGAGAAGGCAGAAATGGGGGAGAAAGAAGGATGGAAATGCGAAGAGACCCAAGCAGATGCCAAAGAGAAAGACTGATGGCAACTCTCTGACTAGATGGAGACAGATGTTTACGAGCCTTAATCCCTGCCTCGCCCCACGCCACGACACACAGGCCCACAGAGCTCGGGTCCTGGATGAGCCCCGTGCATTAACTTTTCTGGTTCATGCTCAGCCCCGTCCTGTGTGGGCCCAGCCCGGGACAGAAGTGAAGTCGCCATCAGCCTCTCCAGACGAGCCCTCACCCCCACCCACAGAAGACCAGCCATCATCCTTCCCCAAGGAGGTCTGATTACCGAGACGTTCTGCAGAACCTCCCTCCGCAGCAGCTGGACACTCGTGATGTTATCCTGAGCTTGCTTGGGGAACAGAAAGAAAAGATGTCTTCAGGTTGGGGGGCAGCATAGAAAGCAACCTTGCAAACACATGCTGCTTCCCCAGACCTCTCCAGTCTGAGATCTCAGAGGTCAGAGGGGTACCCAGGAGGGCTAGGCTGAGCTGGCCCTTGGGGTGAAGGTGCGGGTTTCCACCACAGAAAATCACTGAACTTGGCCCCCAGGGACAGATGGAAATCTTAAGAATTCTTAGAGCTTTGATCAGGGACAGAGGCGGATTAAGGTCCGTTGAGGTCCCAGGCACAGAAGGAAAGATTGGGCCCCTTAAAAAAAGAGAGAGACAGGGAAAATAAAAATATATGTTAATCATATTTTTAAATAAATAAAACATATTATGTACTATTAATGTTAAAATAACACATATGAAACCCAACTTGATGTCTGCTGGGCAAATGAGTTTGTAAAATTTGTGTTTTTTGAGTTTGCTCACTTTTTTTTTTTTTTTTTGCTAAACATGGCACTGGGCAGCACCAGGTATGTGATCTGTGAAATTGCTAATTACCTTCCTGCTTGGGAAGAGTCAGTGTTATGCTAATGTGTGCTAGAAGAGAGGTTTTGGCTCCAGAAAAGTTTTAAAAGGAAGAAGAAGGAGAAGCAGAGAGAAGCCATTTTTGCAGAGTGAGAAGAGAGAGGAGACAGAGTGCTGAAGAGTGGGAAGCCAGGATGGCAGAGAAAGGGAGAGAAGCCAAGAGGGCAGGAAAAGGGAAAGAAGCTAGTTTTGTGCAGAGAGGGTGCTGAGTAAGAAGTCATGTTGGCTGATGGGGAACCAGAGGTGAGGGGCTTTGAGACTGGTGGGGCCTTTGATTCTAGGAAAACCAGAGAAAATTCTCCTGGTTGTGGAACCAGATAATGTGTCAGTAGCTTTATGAGCTCTGAATGAATGAAGAGGGAAGTGTTTTCCCTATGTGTTTGCTTGTCAGCTGGTATAAGACTTGAATAAAGGAATGGCCCACCATTTTTTGGCTCCACTGTTTCTTTACCATCTGCCAGAATCTAACTGGAACCTGCATGTGAATGGCCGCGATGGTGGTGGCCCCTGGCCTTACAGTGTCTTTAGATAAAAGTGAGGGTGCGCACCCAGTGCGCCTGCTTTTAAATCCACCTCTGATCAGGGACATGTTTGATTCCCTTGGTTATTTGACACAGGGCGAAATACCCTATTTGGTTTAAGAAACACTAGCAGCAGGGTTTCACCTCCTTATTCCCTGAGGGTGGGGCTGCTGCTTCTCTCAGCCAGGGAGTTTCCTTGGCATCCCAGCCACTCATTCATTTCAGTTCTTGGATTTAGAGTCAAAGAATCATTGAGAGGAAGGAGCTTTCCAGTTCCTTTGTCTTGCTTCCCCATTATGCAAATAAGGAAACTGATGGGGGCGGATGCTGCAGGGGTTGGTTTCAATGTCTAGATCACACACAGATGTGCTATAGCCAGGGCAGCACTCTCCCTCCCTAGGCTGCCGCATGGAGCTCCGCTTCCTGCCTTGCATCTAGATCGGTGGTCCCCAACTCCCAGGCCGCAGACCGGTACCGGTCCGTGGGCCATTTGGTACCGGTCCGCAGAGAAAGAATAAATAACTTACATTATTTCCATTTTATTTATATTTAAGTCTGAACGATGTTTTATTTTTTTTTTAATGACCAGATTCCCTCTGTTACATTCGTCTAAGACTCACTTTTGATGCTTGTCTTGTAAATTCGACAATTATATTTAAAAATACCACAGTTTTTACGCAGGTTGCATAATTTTATTTTGTGCATTTATCCATCCCACCCTAAAGGCCGGTCCGTGAAAATATTATCTGACATTAAACTGGTCCTTGGCCCAAAAATGGTTGGGGGCCACTGATCTAGATTGTCCTCTAAGGAGTTGAGTGCATTTGTGAGGGCACATATGAGATCACTTGCAGACCCAGAAGAAAGCCAGTCACAGGACACAAGCTGCCCCATCCACCTCAGTATTAACCATTCTTTCTACCTGTAGCCAAAGTGTGAGCAGGTGATAACAGACTAGCAGGATGCTGGCTAAACAGTGGGTGAAAACTCCGGTAGGCAGGACTCAAAGGACTCCCATGACTCCCCATCGTCCGCCTGGGATGCCGCTGAAGCCCAGATGAATAGGCTCCATTCTTTATGCCTCTTGGGCTGTGTTTATTTTCCTATAGACTGACCACATCTTTCTGAGCCTCAGTTTCCTCATGTGCAAAAGGAAATGTGGGCTTGTGATGCCTCTAACTTCACAAAGTTATTCTATAGTGAAATGATTAGCAAGGTACAAAGGGCTCCATAATCATAAAATATTATCCTCCACCCACGGTAACGCCCCACCGCTGGGTCCAGAACAGCATTTCACTCACCACAATGTCCTTCACGGCCTGGAAGGCCTCCCACAGTTCCCGGAAAACTACCCCCTCCACTCGGCAAGGCCCAAACTGGAATTCTTGGCCTTGGACCCCTGGACCCTGGCTCCAGATAAACAGGATGAGACTCAGGCAGGGGAGGGCAGCCTTCTGCATTGGAGAGCCCATGTGCAGCAAAGGAAGGCCCAGGAGGATCCTGCAGGAAGAAAGGAAGAGCCCACTGAGGCAGGTCCGCTGGCCCAGGAGTAGTGGATTCAGAACTAATTCTCCTTGCCCCAGACAGCCTTGGACACACAGACAGGAAACCTGAGACCAGGACGGGTTCTCACAGACTACTGCAAATGTGTGGTGCAGTGCATGGGGCGAGGGTCTTTCTGCCCCTCATCTCGTGTCCACTGGTCTCACTAGCTCGCTATCTGGCCACCCCACCATGGCCCTCCACTCCACAGCACACACTTGGCACCTTCTTTCTTACCCCACAGAGCTCTCTCGAGCCAACAACCTGCTAGTCAGAATTTGACCAAGGAGAATGAAGCAACGGGGGAGCAGAAGGGTTTACAATGTGCCAAAGAACACGTACAGGGAGCCCAAACTCGGGAGCACAGAGCTTCACTAGGCGTCTGCTTGGCTGAGTTCTGCCCTGAAGGCGCGAGGCACACCTGGGCAGGTCTTTAGACCATCTCTGACTCCTCATCACGAGGGATCTGTGAGATCAGGCCTGGCCCAGAGGAAGGGGCACAGACAGTAGGTGCAGGGCACACGCTCACTCTGCCACCTCAACCAATAACTCACTTTTAACCCTAAGAATGAGCTTTTCTGATAACTGAACAAGAGGGAGGAATCACATATCTGGATGAATCACTTGAAAAACTTCCACAAGTGTGCCAACTGGGAATGACTGTGTAAAGAGGCCCCGGGCCAGAGGAAGGTGACCCATTATCTATTTATCATAACTGTAGGCCGAGCCTTCCTTTCTCCCTGTCTTCTTTGCCCTTCGCTTTTCTGCTTTCTTTCCTCCCTTCCTCTTTCCTCCCTTCCCCTCTTCCCCCTTCTCTTTCTTCCTCTCTCCCTTTCTTTCTTACATCCTTCTACACTCATCTAAGAACCTTGCATATTCCAGGCACTGGTCTCACACCGAAGACACAGCCTTCCACCCCGAGACTGGGCAGGAAGATGGGAGAAGACTGTCTCTGGAATGACCACCAGCATACAGACAGAGATGGGGGGGGGTGCACCCAGTAACCCAGTATCCTCCATCATGCAAGTCTGAGCTTCAGCATCTCCCTCAAGGTCTTTCCATTCTGTTCTAGCAAAATCCACCAGCTTCAAAGCCTCTCTTGAAAGTTCATCTCTGAGACTCGTAATCCTCCTGCTCTTGCTCCCACATTATATCTTATCCTTACATACACAATGAGAAGGGTGATGTCTGCCATCCCCAACCCCCATCTGCAATGAGGCAGCAGTCTAATGCTTTGATGCCAAGTGCTCAGGAATTCCCACATCACTCACCTCAGAGCCAGGAAGTGATGCTGGAGGTTTGCTGTGGGGAGGTGGCCGGCTCTGCTGTGGAGGGAGAAGTTGGGCAGGCACCCTCCCCACTCACCAATCAGGGTATAACTGTGGGTGGAAGGTTCCTGTCCCAGTGGTGAAAGTGGTTTCAAAAGTAAAGGTGTGCAGGCCAGCAAGGCTCTGTGGAGATCCATATATATGGGGGCCAGAGGGAGGGGCGAAGGAAGAAGAGGGGGGTGGAGAAGGGAAATTGGTCATGCTTTCCTAGAGAATTGCTTCACTGCCTAGTCACCCTTCACTTTCAGACAATGGGCAATGGAGAAAGCCGCCCCTGAGGTGAGAAGAGACCTGGGTCTGAGTTCTGCCTTTGCCACTGCCAGTGTGACCGGAGGCAAGTCTCCTAGGTAATCTGAGCCTCAATTTTTGAATTTATAATATTGATACAAACAAAGAAAGAAAAGAAGAAGAAAAAGAAACTGTCCTACCTCCCCCAGAGGCAGGTGTAAGGAGCAAACAACACAGAGGTGCTTTGTAAAGTCTAGACAACATGTAAATACATTTTTGCTGTGCCGAGTGCACCAGCCTCCTCACTGCCCAAATCATTCCATATTTATGCCTTTTTTTTTTTTAGTTTATAAGCATTTATTATTTTTTTGGTGACATTGGTTAATAAGCTCATATAGGTTTCAAGTGTACCTCTCTATAACACATGATCTATGCATTGTACCATGTGTCCACGACCCAAAGTTAGTCAACTTCCATCACCGTCTATTTGGCCCCCTTCACCCTTTACTAACCCCACCCTTTTCCCTCTGGTAACCACCATACTGTTGTCTGTGTCTGTGAGTTTAAGCTTTATATCTCACTTATGAGTGAGATCATATGGTTTTTAGCTCTTTCTGATTTATTTCACTTAGCATAACATTCTCAAGGTCCATCCATCTTGTCACAAATGGCAGTATTTCATCTTTTTTATGGCTGAGTAGCATTCTGTTGTATATATGTACCATGTCTTTTCTATCCAATACTTTGGTTGCCTTCATGTCTTGGCCACTATGAATAGTGCTGCAATGAACATAAGGGTGCATATCTTTATGAATAAATGTTTTTGAGTTTTTTGAATAGATACCCAGAAAAGAGATTGCTGGGTAACGTGGTAACTTTATTCTTAATTTTGGGGGAAACCACCATATTATTTTTCATAGTGATTGTACCAGTTTACATTCCCACAAGAAGTGAGTGAGGGTTCATTTATCTCCACAGCCTCTCCAACACTTGTTATTACCTGTCTTGTTAATAATAGCCAATCTAACAGGTGTGAGGTAGTAGCTCATTATAGTTTGGATTTGCATTTTCTTTTTTTCTTTTTTTTAAAATTTATTTTATTTTATGTTCATCCAGTCTATTATTTTACCAGTTCCTCCTTCCCCACACACTTTAATATTAATTAATTACTTTCTAGAATTCCAGTTTTATTCTTATTTTATTTTATTTTGTTTTTTATAGAGACAGAGAAAGAGTCAGAGAGAGGGATAGAAAGGGACAGACAGGAACAGAGAGATGAGAAGCATCAATCATTAGTTTTTTGTTGCGACACCTTAGTTGTTCATTGATTGCTTTCTCATATGTGCCTTGACCGTGGGCCTTCAGCAGACCGAGTAACCCCTTGCTCTAGCCAGAGACCTTGGATTGAACCTGGTGAGCTTTTGCTCAAGCCAGATGAGCCCATGCTCAAGCTGGCGACCTTGGGGTCTCGAACCTGGGTCCTCCGCATCCCAGTCAGACGCTCTATCCACTGTGCCACCGCCTGGTCAGGCTGCATTTTCTTAATAACTAGTGAAGTTGAACATGTTAAAAATCTGTTGGCCATTTATATGTCTGCTTGGGAGAGGTGTCTGTTCGAGTCCTCTGCCCATTTTTTAATTGGATTGTTTGGTGTTGAGCTATATGAGTCCTTTATATTTTGGATATTAACATCTTGTTGGAGCTATTATTTGCAAATATCATCTCTCATTCAGTTGGTTGCCTTTTTTGTTTTGTTGTTAGTTTCTTTTGCTGTGTGAAAGCGTTTTAGATTGATATATTCCCATTCATTTATTTTTGCTTTTACTTACCTTGCCTTTGGGGTCAAATTCATAAAACATTTTCTTTGACTAAGGTCCATAAGTTCAATACCTGTTCTTTTTTTCTATGCAATTTAGATCTTTGATCCATTTTGAATTAATTTTTGTACATGGGAAAAAACTGTAATCTAGTTTCATTCTTTTGCCTATGGTTTTCCAATTTTCCCAGCATCATTTATTAAAGAGGCTTTTTTATTTCCCCACTGTGTATTTTTGGCTCCTTTGTCAAAAATTATTATACGTGTGATTTCATTTCTGGGCTCTCACTTCTGTTCCATTGGTCTGTATGTCTGTTTTTCTGCCAATACCATGCTGGGTTTTTTTGTTGTTTTTTTTTGTTGTTGTTGTTGTTTTGCACTTTTTGCATTTTTCCGAAGCTGGAAACGGGGAGGCAGTCAGACAGACTCCCGCATGCACCCAACTGGGACCCACCAGGGGGCGATGCTCTGCCCCTCTGGGGCTTCACTCTGTTGCATCCAGAGCCATCCTAGCACCTGAGGCAGAGGCCACAGAGCCATCCTCAGCGCCCGGGCCAACTCTGCTCCAATGGAGCCTCGGCTGCGGGGGGGGGGGGACGGGGGGGGACAGAGAGGAAGGAGAGGGGGAGGGGTGGAGAAGCAGATGGGCACTTCTCCTGTGTGCCCTGGTTGGGAATCGAACCTGGGACTCCTGCACACCAGGCCAAAGCTCTACCACTGAGCCAACCAGCCAGGGCCTACCATGCTGTTTTGATTACTGTAGCTCTGTAGTATAATTATGCCCTTTAATGATGGGATAGTAATCCAGAGGCTAAGTATAGTATTTTTATAATTGGTTAGGGACAGGAATAGGAATGTTTCCTGACATACAGCCATGCAAGGTTATAAATACTAAACCAAAATATGCTTGGCCAGATCTAGAAAGCTGGAGGACCAGTGTCCTGTGGGCTAGCCTCAGACTGTGCTGCTCTGCCTGGGCACACCCAGGGGATGCAGCAGCATGGCTTGTGAGGGCCTGACCGAATGTCAGCTAGCAAGGCACTGGGGCTTCAGCTTCCACATGGGTAAATGAGCGATAGACTGCAGCAGGCTTCCCAAAGCATATTCCACAGAACCTAGTCCTGAGGAATACTTGTCTGCAAGACACACCACAAAACGAGAGATCCATTGTCAGTAAATTAGAGAAGCCTGGCCTGGCCTGTGCCAGCCCCTCTGGGAGGCACACACTACTCCTGAGAATACTGAAGACGGAGAAGTCCTGTGAGGCCCGGGGAGGGACGTGTGTTTAGCTTTGTTTAACCCAGCATTTCCCATGAGTGTTCGACCATACCACTCTGAGACATTTGGGGAAACATTAGAGCCCTATGACCTAAGAATGGTTTTTACATTTGAAAATAATTTTTTTAAAACTCAAAAGAACAATATTCTGTGAAATGTGAAAAGTTTGTGAAATTCAAATTTCAGTGTCCATAAATAAAGTGAGTGGGGAAACAGTTACAGTTACCCATTGTTCACATATTGTCTGTGCTGCTTTGTGCTTCGATGACAAAGACGAGTCGTTGTGGCTGAGACTGTGTGGCCCACAACGCCTAAAATATCTACTGTCTGGCCCTTTACAGGGAGAGGTTGCTGAGCTCTGCTCTAAATTACCTTCCTGCACAAACATTCTGAGTCTCCTTCAAGCGGGGTCCAGGAATAGGGATGTGCTATGAGGAGCAGGAGAACTTTGTCCAGCGCAGAGCAGAAGGCAGACACTGGGAGTGTTGGGCAGATAAAATGTATTACGCTCACTTTGTTAAAGATGGAGGCCGTCGCCCAGGTGATATTATGTGTGTTGGGGATCGTTGTAGCCTGGAGCTTGGTTTTGGGATTAAGCCTTTCCCACCCTTTTTGATGTGGGGCGGTACAATCCAATCATGCCTCAGAAAGTGACTTTGTATTAGAGACTTCCCTATTTTGTATATTGGATTAAGGGTTTGGATTTCTACACTATAAAATGGGGACAAAACGGGAGCTTGGGCTCTTGGTTCCTGAGGTTAGCATGAGAGAGCGGAGAGAGTAGAGCCAGCAGCAGAAGGAGGCCACGTGGAGGAGGCCAGGAAAAGCAGCCAAGATGGCGGAGTGCTGAGTGAGACGCCAGTTTGTACAGAGTTTGTATCTGGGATAAGGAAGGAGATGGGGAACTGAGGAGAATAAGGCTGGTGAGCTAGAAACCTTTGATTCTAGGAAACTTGGATAAGTCAGTGGCTTTGTGAGCACTGAATGTGACTGGGTTTTGGAGCCCAGTGTGTGTTTTTACTTGCCCGCCGGGTGCAAGCTAGGATTAAAGACTATGGCCCACCAGTTTGTGGCTCCGTTGTTTCTTTACCGACTGTCCGAATCCAATGCGAACCTGCATGTGAATGGCCATGATGGCGGCTGTGATGATGGCCGCGGCTACTGGCTTTACAGGGAGGAACAGCCTTTCTCAATCTCTCCAATAGGCAGACCCTTCCCAGTCTGTCCAGCACCAGCAATCCTTCCCTCCATCACACACGTAATGTTGCTCATGCCCTAAGCAGGCAACTGCAATCCCAGCCAGTAGCCTGGCCTGCTGCCGCTGCCTCCACAAGGACCACCTACACCTGAGTCCTTTGCTCCAGGCGGACGGGAGTCTTGTCCTCTAGTTGTAGGCGGGGCCCTACATCACACCCTCTTTTTCCCCTTCAGGATTGAGGCTTTACTAAAAATCCCCAACTATTATAGGAAGAAGATGGCAAAAGGGAGTGAACAGACAGAAAAGAAGACAGTCTTCTTTTCAATAGATGAGGGGGAGGCAGGAGAGGGTGGAGAGACTAGACAGTGAAGGCAGGAAGCTGACAGGGATTCGAGCCCCTGGGGCAGCTGCAATCCTAGATAACTGTCTACTGATAGGCAGGAGGAATGAGCTACTAGCAGGGCAGGTTAGAACAGAGGCATGAGGTCATAGATATAGCTCATTAGGCTCAAGGATACCCACCTGGTATCATGAGTAGCTCATTCTGTCTAAGAAAGGATTACCATAATACGAACATTCCAGGCAAACCCGTGCCTGAGTCTCAGTCTCCACCGAGCTTACGGAAACATAGTTTCTTGGGAAAGGAGAGAACTCAAGTACCTTGGCCCAACATCAACTGTGACTGCCGGTTATGAGGACGAGCTCTGAGTGCTGGCAGATCTGGGTTCAGCGTGTGACTGAGCCCCTGCAAGCTCTCCAAGCCTCAGCTTCTCATCTGTAAAAATCAAGTCCACATCAGATGGTAAGGACCCCTGGCATAGAGCCTTGCTGCTCAGTGTGGTCCAGGGATCAGCAGCAACAGCTCTACCTGGGAGCTTGTGAGAAACACAGAATCTCAGATCCTTCCCTAAAACTATTATTGAATCAGGTGATTCTTTTTCTTTTTTTCTTTAAGTGCGAGGAGGGGAGGTAGTGAGACAGACTCCCACATGTGCCCAACCAAGATCTACTTGGCAATACCTGTCTAGGGCTGATGCTCCAATCAATTGATCTATTTTTAGCTCTTGAGGCTGACACGCTTGGACCAACTGAGCTATCCTCAGAACCTGGGGTCAACACTTGAAACAATTGAGCCATTGGCTGAGGGAAGGAAAGAGGGAGAGAAGGGGGAGTGGGAGGGGGAAAGAAGCAGATAATTACTTCTCTTGTGTGCCTAGAGCAGGAATCAAACCTGGGATGTTCATACACCAGGCTGACGCTCTTACACTGAACCAACCGGCCAGAGCCCAGGTGATTCTTATGTACATTAAAATTTGAGGCCCAAAGCCCTGGCCGGTTGGTTCAGTGGTAGAGTGTCGGCCTGGTGTGCAGGAGTCCCGGGTTCGATTCCTGGCCAGGGCACACAGGAGAAGTGCCCATCTGCTTCTCCACCCTTCCCCCTCTCCTTCCTCTCTGTCTCTCTCTTCCCCTCCTGCAGCCAAGGCTCCATTGGAGCAAAAGTTGGCCCGGGTGCTGAGGATGGCTCCATGGCCTCTGCCTCAGGCACTAGAATGGCTCTGGTTGCAACAGAGCAACACCCCAGATGGGCAGAGCATCGCCCCCTGGTGGGCATGCCGGGTGGATCCCGGTCGGGCGCATGCGGGAGTCTATCTGACTGCCTCCCCGTTTCCAGCTTCTGAAAAATACAAAAAATAAAATAAAATAAAATTTGAGGCCCAGGCCAGTTAGTTCAGTCAGTTCAGCATCATCTAAAATATATTAAAAAATATATTAAAAAATAAAAAACTCAAAATTTGAGAAACATCTACATAAAACAAATGGAGGATTTAACCTACTGCCTTCCACACGATAAATGTTTAATAAATGAGGGCTTCAGGTGAAAGGGGAAAAGATTGAAAGCAGAAATATCAGAGTTTGTGTTGCCTGGCACCATTTCAGACAAATAAGTAAAGACAGGGATTAGATTTTTTGTGGGGCTTTATTCAGATGGCCAGTGATCTGAGGAGTCAGGGTTTATGTTCCAAAGCCATCTCAACCCCCTATCCCACACCAACCTTTTTTTTTTTTTTTTTTTTTAATATTTTTTATTTATTCATTTTAGAGAAGGGAAAGGGGAGAGAGAGAGAAAGAAGAGGAGAGGAGCAGAAAGTATCAACTCCCATATGTGCCTTGACCAGGCAAGCCCAGGGTTTCAAACCGGCGACCTCAGTGTTTTCAGGTTGACACTTCATTCACTGCGCCACCACAGGTCAGGCCCATGCCAATCTTTTTATAAGGGAAAGAAAAAAATAAGGGTTTTGGAATTTCAAGGGAAAGTTAATCAGATCATAATCAAAGTGAATTGGATTATAGCAGGCTTTGCTGGCAGACCCCTGGGACACAAAAGTGAACTACTTATAGACATCATTATTAAGTCATGTAGGCCCGATCAGGTACCCCAGTTCCTGGAACAAAGCCTCTACCTGCATTAACCGTTAAGCCCACTGACCATAACCAAAGCCACCATTACTCAAGCTAAAATTTTAACTCTTGAGGTCCCCCTATCAGGACTACAGTGGTGACTCTAAATGGTGCATTCCCAGGGGACTTCTGACAATGTCTAGAAATATTTTTGGGTGTCATACCTGGGAAGTGGTGTGGAAGGCTGAAGATGCTACAGACCTGTAGTAGAATGGGCCAAAAATGCTGCTGAAGATCCCGTAGTACACAGGACAGCTCCTCACCACCAAGAATTATGTGGCCCCAGATGTCAGTAGTGTTGAGGCTAAGAGGTCCTGGACTAGAAGAAAGTCGTGGCTGTAGGGGAAAGAGCTGGAACAGGAACAGAGAAGAGTAAGAAGGGAACTGTATCAGGAAAGGAAATGAGCAGTGGGTTGATGAGATGGCCAGGGGAGTGGAGAAACAAGATGGCAACTTGGAAGCCAGCGCTCAAACATTCCTGAGTGGGGCTGGATGGGTGAGGCCTGGCCCCGGCTCACCCCCAGGGAACCTCTGTGTCCAGACTTTGAGAGGCGCTGGCCTTTTTGTCCAGATCCATCTGTTTTTATCCAAACTTCATCTTGGGTCAGACTATAAAACCTGAAGCTCTTCTCATCTCTACAATCTTTGTGCTTTCCGGAACTTGGAAATGTTCCTTTAAAAAGTATTGCATGAGTGAAAGGAGCTCTGAGGATAATATTTTATTTACAGGGCTACTTTCTTTTCCAAAAGGTCTCTTATTAGATCTTAGATTTGGCTTTTATTCTTTCTTTCTTTCTTTCTTTCTTTCTTTCTTTCTTTCTTTCTTTCTTTCTTTCTTTCTTTCTTTCATTCTTTCTTTCTTCCTTCCTTCCTTCCTTCCTTTTGTGTGTGTGTGTGTGTGTGTGTGTGTGTGTGTGTATGTGTGTGTGTGTGACAGAGACAGAGAGAAAGACAAAGAGAGGGACAGACAGACAGGAAGGGAGAGATAAGAAGCATCAATTCTTTCTTGTGGCTCCTTAGTTGTTCACTGATTGCTTTCTCATATGTGCCTTGACTGGGAGGCTGCAGCAGAGTGAGTGACCCCTTGCTCAAGCCAGTGACCTCAGGATTTTGAACCTGGGTCCTCTGCGTCCCAGTCTGATGCTTTATCCACTGCACCACTGCCTGATCAGGCAGATTTGGCTTTTATTCTGATAATCTCATGCCACCTGTCATGTGGATCTATCCACAGAGCTGGAATTTTACATTTGAGAACTAAATCTGCTCCCACCCACATCCCCTACAAATTCCCCTAAAGGTATAGAGAAAAGGGGATAACCCAGATGGAAAAGGGTCCTTTGCCACTTCTGGGGGAAGAATCAAGAGCTCACTCTTACATTGGAATGCCTCCCTTACATTGGAATGCCTCCCCTTTCTGGTTGATGGAAATGCCATGAAGGAGAGAAGTGATGAGCATATTAATTAGGATTTCCTGAGAGCCAAGAAATAAAAAGTGACATCATCAATTTCTCCAAGCCATTTGACTTTGATCTTTACTCTAAAAAGAGATTTTTATCTTCCTGTTTGGCTGGGAAGCTCTTGTAGTAATAGACGGGGGGCCCTGGGCATTTGTCAACCCTCCCCTGTATCAGCGCCACTATCTCCGGAGCGGAGATGCGAGGTGGTATCGTTGGCTGGCCCCTTGGACTTGCATGCTGCCGTTTCCTGTTCTCTTTTAACAGGCATGTCGAAGGATGAAAGTAAAGCCAAACACAAGTTATTCTTACATCTATCTGTACAGCATGCTCAGATATTACAAAATACTCCCAAGGGAGTTTTCTCACTTGATATTTATGCAACATAACCTTTTGAGATAGGGAGGACAGACATTATTGCCTTGTGTATCAGAAAAGTTCAATACTTTTTCCTAGTCACATAACTAAATGACAGAATCTGAGCCAGAAGGACAGGTTTTCTGGCTTCAGTCCAGTATTCTTTGCCCTGTTCCACCCTTCTGTGTAACTTTTTAATCTTGCATCCATTCATTCATGTTCTGAACAAATATTTCTTAAGCACCTACTCGGTGTCAGAAGAGGCTATGCAAAAAAAAAAAAAGAAGAAGAAGAGGAAGAATTACTATGATAACATTTATACAAAAGCTTCTGTGGACGAAAAAGGGGCTGCATGCTGAACTTGACAAGTTCAGGGGAGGCCTACATGGTGGCCTTACAAACTCAGAGACCTAAAGTAACCACATAAGATGGCCTGAAATTAAAACTTTGTAACTAAAAGCAGTTCATGGCAGGTAGTCATGTCCTAGAGCAATATTTTTTTCACCATAGCAAAGGTCAACGCCTACCTTAACTGACCCTGTCTGTTTGTCTTTTTGCATCTACCATAACATATCTGATAACATACCTTTAAAATGTAAGAGTAACATGCCTTTGAAATGTGGTAGTAATCTCTTCCAGAACCCTCAGGGTACAGCCACTGCACTAGAGCAGAGACCACAAATCTCCTCCTGGCTGTTATCATGTTAATTCTTAACTGCTAACAACCCTGCACCTGCCCATGCAAAAGAAGTCTGTGTCCACTTGTTTTACTTTTTATCCAGTCCTGCAGGTCCTCCCTTTGCTTTCTCCTGCCTCCTTTGTCTATCACCAATGAATTTCACGTAAACCCTTAAAACTTCTCCTCTGATTCTGATGCATAAAAATAAGTGGTAGCCTGACCTGTGGTGGCGCAGTGGATAAAGCGTCGACCTGGAAATGCTGAGGTCGCCGTTCGAAACCCTGGGCTTGCCTGGTCAAGGCACATATGGGAGTTGATGCTTTCTGCTCCTCCCCCTTCTCTCTCTCTGTCTCTCTCTCCTCTCTCTCTCTCTCTCTCTCTCTCTCTCCCTCTCTCTCTCTCCTTTCTAAAATGAATAAATAAAATAAAAATAAGATATATTCTTTAAAAATAAGTGGTAAATTGTCGTTTTCCACAGAGTTTTCTTTATCGAGAGTTTGATTCCCAACAACTATCATCAGTTTGGCTCAAATAAACTCATAAAAATTCATACAGATTTGGACGTTTCTTACTTTGACAGTCTAGTAAATACAAATCTGTAGGAACACAAAATAAAGTAGTCGTTGCCTAGTGTAAAGCCAGTAGCCACGGCCATCACAGCCGCCTGGCCCATGCAGGTTCGCATTGGATTCGGACAGTCGGTAAAGAAACAATGGGAAGGATGACGTCAGAGTAATGGCGGGATAGGAAGCGATACCGATAAATCTCCCCCAAAACTCAACAAGATCTTCAACCAGAAACAGAAAAACCTATACTTGGAGCCTCCAGATGCTTCGCAATACACCCAAAGGTATGGTCGAGTGAAAAATTGGCTAAATATATAACCAAACCCCAAAGGAAATAGGGAGTAAGAAATGCTCCACCTAGCTCACTAACCTAAACAGGGCGGCTTTCTCTGGTAACTGTGAATATAGAAACTGAGGTGGGCAAAGGGGGTGAATAGATCCAGGCCGTGGCACAAATGGCCGAACCAGGCTGTGGCACGGATATCCAAGCCGAGGTAAAACTGATCCTGTGGCAACCCGGGCAATACAAGCTAACACTCGCGCCAAACCCAAACAAAGAAAGACAAGCGGGGCAGCCATTTTACCCGTTCTCCTGGTCTGTGCGCAGTTAGTGGGCGTGAAATTTCTTCCTAAGCCCCGGAAGTGGGTGCCCATGTTACCCCACAGAGAGGCAGAGTCAGAAGCCTTTCTGTGGGCCGAAAGCAGAATCTCTGGGCAGCCCCAGCGCCCTGGGAAAGCTGCGCACGGGAGGGAGCGAGAACTAATTCCAATGGTGGAAATTTTCCGTGCTGGTGGGGGTTTCACTCAGAGGGAAACGCGGCCGGCCTCATATCCTGGTCTGCGCGCGCAGATAGTGAATGAGAGATTCCTCCGAGTGCCTCGGCAGTGCGCGCCTGTGTTATCACAAAGAGGGGCAGAGTCAGGGGACTTTGTGTGGGCCAAAGCGGAATCTTGGGCCGCCCCAGCGCCTTGCAAAAGCCGCGCATGGGGACGGAGCGAGACTCAATTCCAACGCTGCAACTTTTCCCTGCGGTTGGGGGTTTCACTCAGAGCGTGAGACTGCTGGCCGGATATCCTGGTCTGCGCATGCAGATAGTGAATGAGCGTTTCCTCCAACCACCCCGGAAGTGGGCACCCGCCTGGGTTACCAGACAGAGTGTCAGAGCCAGAGGTCTTTGAGTGGGCGGAAAGCCCGCCTGATTATGCTAGCAGCTCTGACTGACTGAGCCTTACCCAGAGCCCTGTGCTGAGTGGAAATAGAGTGGGGAGTTGCCAGCTCTTTGAGCCTTACTATCCAGGCAGAGGCAGCAGCAACCCCATAGCTGGATTATCAGGCTACTAATTGAGGAAGGAAAGACTAGGAGAAAGGCTCCAGGAACACGAACTCTCTCACTGTCGGAGCCTATAAATGCTAATGAGCCTCGACTACCAACGAGACTAAAGCACAATACATGACATTGCCATAGAGACTTATCAACTGCAAACCTCTACCTGAGAGTGCCAAAGGGGCAGAACCCGGGGTACAGAGTCACCGACCAGGAAGAGGGAGAGAAAAGAAAAAGCAAGAAGATAACCTCTCAAAATCAAGAATAATCTGCAGACTTTATAACCTATCCCATTTTATTATATTTGTTCATTTGTTTCTCTTATCTTCATTCTTGATACTTTTTTTCCTCCTCCAATTCGGCCGATTAACTCTCTGCCGGTCTTACTCTCTCCTCTCCTTGAACTACACTACCCATAAGTGTTACATCTCCCATTATCTTTTCTCTCCTCTTCCTTTCTCTCTATGAGGGTTGCACTCCAAAACCCTTAACTCTCTCTCTCTCTCTCCTTTCTTTTTTCTTCTTTTAGTGGTTCCCTCTTTCTTTCTCTCTCTCTCTCTTTCTTTTCTCCCTCTATATTAGTTTCTTCCTTTCTCCTTTACATCTCCTCTCATTCAAACCTCAATAACAAAGTATCTTATCTGGGACTCAAACTTATGTTTGTGGAATTTTGGGGGGTTTTTACTTCACCTTTTTAACTCACTAGCAGTGCTCCCATCCCTGGCTCTCCATTTTATCTAGTTCTTGTTCCACTAAATACAATAGTAATTTTTTAATTTGTCCCCCCATTTTTCTGTTTTCCTCTTATTCCTCTCATCATAACTCTTAGACAACCAACACCTAAAAGCAAATCATTTTATTCTTGACCCAAATTTTTTCCTTATTTGCTTTTTGTGGGTCCATACCCTCTTTTTTTTTTCTTTTTTCTTTTTTTTTTCTTTTTTTTTGCCCCTTTATTACTTTTACCCAATTCAGGCCCTCCATCACAGGCATTGTTTGTAATAATTCACAGTTCACCACAAGATTTTCTCAAGAAAGAGGGGAGAGGAGAGGAGAGGAAAAAAGGAGGGGGGGAATAATTTCCTTTTTTTAAAATTTTTATTTTATTTTATTTTTCTTTATTTCATTATTAATTTTTTTTAAAAAAAACAACTCTTTTTGATTTTTTTATTATCTTTTTTATTTTTTTTAACTTTTTAGTCTTTATTAAATCTCATTAATACTATCAACAAAACCACCCTCAGATGCCATTAAGGAAGAGAAAATCAAATATCATGGATACAAAAGAAAGAGAGGTAACACAGCTAGATGAGGAAAAATCTATGGAGAAAAAATTTAATATATTGGAAACCTTGGAGCTAAATGACAGAGAATTCAAGATAGAAATCCTAAAAATCCTCTGAGATATACAAGAAAACACAGAAAGGCAATTTAGGGAGCTCAGAAAACAACTCAATGAACACAAAGAATATATGTCCAAGGAAATTGAAACTATAAAAACAAATCAAACAGAGATGAAAAACTCAATTCACGAGCTGAAAAATGAAGTAACAAGCTTAGCTAATAGAACAGGTCAGATAGAAGAGAGGATTAGTGAAATAGAAGAAAAGCAACTTGTGGCACAACAGAGAGAAGACGAAAGAGACTCAAAAATGAAAAAAAAATGAGATAGCCCTACAAGAATTATCTGACTCCATCAAAAAGAATAACATAAGAATAATAGGTATATCAGAGGGAGAAGAGAGAGAAAATGGAATGGATAACATACTCAAACAAATAATAGATGAGAACTTCACAAGCCTGTGGAAAGAACTAAAGCCTCAAGTTCAAGAAGCAAACAGAACTCCGAGTTTTCTTAACCCCAACAAACCTACTCCAAGGCATATCATAATGAAATTGACACAAACCAACAGCAAAGAAAAAATTCTCAAGGCAGCCAGGGAAAAGAAGAATACAACATATAAAGGAAGGCCTATTAGATTATCATCAGATTTCTCAGCAGAAACTCTACAAGCTAGAAGAGAGTGGACCCCAATATTTAAAGTCCTGAAAGAGAGGAACTTTCAGCCACGAATACTATACCCATCAAAGCTATCCTTCAAATATGAAGGAGAAATAAAAACATTCACAGATACAGAAAAGATGAGGTAATTTATCATCAGAAAACCCCCACTCCAGGAATTACTAAAGGGGGTTCTCCAATCAGATACAAAGAACAAAAAAAAACAGAGCCACAAGTAAAAGCTCCAAGAAGAACACAATAAAACCAAATTTAAACTGTGACAACAACAAAAAGAAAGAGGGGGAGAAGATGGAGATTAACAGTAGCAAAGGACGATGGAGTGCAAAAGTACTCACAAAATAGTTTGCTACAATGAACAGGGTAGGGACCCTTTTCATTACTCAAAGGTAACCACCATTGAAAAAACCACCACAGAAGCACATGAGATAAAAAAGATAGCAACAGAGGAAAGATATATGGAATACAACCAAATAAAAACAAAAGATAGAAAAACGAAAGAGAAGGATCAAACAAGACACAAAACTAACAGAAAGCAAGATATAAAATGGCAATAGAGAACTCACAAGTATCAATAATTACACTAAATGTAAACGGATTAAACTCACCAATAAAAAGGCACAGAGTAGCAGAATGGATTAAAAAAGAAAATCCAACGGTATGCTGCCTACAGGAAACTCATCTAAGTAACAAGGATAAAAACAAATTCAAAGTGAAAGGCTGGAAAACAATACTCCAAGCAAATAACATCCAAAAAAAAGCAGGTATAGCAATACTCATATTGGATAATACTGACTACAAGACAGGAAAAGTACTCAGAGACAAAAATGGCCATTTCATAATGGCCAAGGGGACACTGAATCAAGAAGACATAACAATTCTTAATATATATGCACCAAACCAAGGAGCACCAAAATATATAAGACAGCTACTTATTGATCTTAAAACAAAAACTGACAAAAATACAATCATACTTGGAGACCTCAATACACCGCTGACGGCTCTAGATTGGTCATCCAAACAGAGAATCAACAAAGACATAGTGGCCTTAAACAAAACACTAGAGCACCTGGATATGATAGACATCTACAGGACATTTCACCCCAAAGTGACTGAGTATACATTTTTCTCCAGTGTACATGGATTATTCTCAAGAATTGACCATATGTTGGGCCCCAAAAACAACATCAGCAAATTCAGAAAAATTGAAGTTGTACCAAGCATATTTTCTGATCATAAAGCCTTGAAACTAGAATTCAACTGCAAAAAAGAGGAAAAAAATCACACAAAAATGTGGAAACTAAACAACATACTTTTAAAAAATGAATGGGTCAAAGAAGAAATAAGTGCAGAGATCAAAAGATATATACAGATAATGAAAATGACAATACAACATATCAGAATCTATGGGATGCAGCAAAAGCAGTGAAAAGAGGGAAGTTCAGCCTGACCAGGCGGTGGCGCAGTGGATAGAGCGTCAGACTGGGATGCAGAGGACCCGGGTTCGAGACCCCGAGGTCGCCAGCTTGAGTGCGGGCTCATCTGGTTTGAGGAAAAGCCCACCAGCTTGAACCCAAGGTTGCTGGCTCCAGCAAGGGGTTACTCGGTCTGCTGAAGGCCCACAGTCAAGGCACATATGAGAAAGCAATCAATGAACAACTAAGGTGTCGCAATGCACAACAAAAAACTAATGATTGATGCTTCTCATCTCTCTCCGTTCCTGTCTGTCTGTCCCTGTCTATCCCTCTCTCTCACTCACTCTCTGTCTCTGTAAAAAATAAATAAATAAATAAATAAAATTAAAAAAAAAAAAAAAAAAAAGAGGGAAGTTCATATCACTTCAGGCATATATGAACAAACAAGAGAGAGCCCAAGTGAACCACTTAACTTCCCACCTTAAGGAACTAGAAAAAGAAGAACAAAGAAAACCCAAAACCAGCCGAAGAAAGGAGATAATAAAAATCAGAGCAGAAATAAATGAATTAGAGAACAGAAAAACTATAGAAAAAATTAATAGAACAAGGAGCTGGTTCTTTGAAAAGATCAACAAAATTGACAAACCCTTGGCAAGACTCACCAAGGAAAAAAGAGAAAGAACTCATATAAACAAAATCCAAAATGAAAGAGGAGAAATCACTACGGACACCGTAGATATACAAAGAATTATTGTAGAATACTATGAAAAACTATATGCCACTAAATTCAACAACCTAGAAGAAATGGATAAATTCCTATAACAATACAACCTTCCTAGACTGAGTCAAGAAGAAGCAGAAAGCTTAAACAGACCTATCAGTAGAGAAGAAATAGAAAAAACCATTAAAAACCTCCCCCCAAAATAAAAGTCCAGGCCCTGACGGCTATACCAGCGAATTTTATCAAACATTCAAAGAAGACTTGGTTCCTATTCTACTCAAAGTCTTCCAAAAAATTGAAGAAGAAGCAATACTTCCAAACACATTTTATGAGGCCAACATAACCCTCATACCAAAACCAGGCAAGGATGGCACAAAAAAAGAAAACTACAGACCAATATCTCTAATGAATACAGATGCTAAAATACTAAACAAAATACTAGCAAATAGAATACAACAACATATTAAAAAAATAATACATCATGATCAAGTGCGATTCATCCCAGAATCTCAAGGATGGTTCAACATACGTAAAACGGTTAACGTAATACACCATATCAACAAAACAAAGAACAAAAACCACATGATCTTATCAATAGACGCAGAAAAGGCTTTCGATAAAATACAACACAATTTTATGTTTAAGACTCTCAACAAAATGGGTATAGAAGGAAAATATCTCAACATGATAAAGGCCATATATGATAAACCATCAGCTAACATCATATTAAATGGCACTAAACTGAAGGCTTTCCCCCTTAAATCAGGAACAAGACAGGGTTGTCCACTCTCTCCACTCTTATTTAATGTGGTACTAGAGGTTCTAGCTAGAGCAATCAGACAAGACAAAGAAATAAAAGGCATCCATATCGGAAAAGAAGAAGTAAAGGTATCACTTTTTGCAGATGATATGATCCTATACATTGAAAACCCCAAAGAATCCACAAAAAGACTACTAGAAACAATAAGCCAATACAGTAAGGTCGCAGGATACAAAATTAACAGACAGAGGTCAATAGCCTTTCTATATGCCAACAATGAAACAATTGAGAACGAACTCAAAAGAATAATCCCCTTCACGATTGCAACAAAAAAAATAAAATACTTAGGAATAAACATAACAAAGAATGTAAAGGACTTATATAATGAAAACTATAAACCATTGTTAAGGGAAATCGAAAAAGATATAATGAGATGGAAGAATATACCTTGTTCTTGGCTAGGAAGAATAAATATAATCAAGATGGCTATATTACCCAAAGCAATATACAAATTTAATGCAATTCCCATCAAACTTCCAATGACGTTTTTTAAAGAAATAGAGCAAAAAATCATCAGATTTATATGGAACTATAAAAAACCCCGAATAGCCAAAGCAATCCTAAAGAAAAAGAATGAAGCTGGGGGCATTACAATACCTGACTTCAAACTATATTATAGGGCCACGACAATCAAAACAGCATGGTATTGGCAGAAAAATAGACACTCCGAACAATGGAACAGAATAGAAAGTCCAGAAATAAAACCACATATATATAGTCAAATAATTTTTGATAAAGGGGCCAACAACACACAATGGAGAAAAGAAAGCCTCTTCAATAAATGGTGCTGGGAAAACTGGAAAGCCACATGCAAAAGAATGAAACTGGACTACAGTCTCTCTCCCTGTACAAAAATTAACTCAAAATGGATCAAAGATCTAAACATAAGACCTGAAACAATTAAGTACATAGAAGAAGACATAGGTACTCAACTCATGGACCTGGGTTTTAAAGAGCATTTTATGAATTTGACTTCACAGGCAAGAGAAGTGAAGGCAAAAATTAATGAATGGGACTACATCAGACTAAGAAGTTTTTGCTCAGCAAGAGAAACTGATAACAAAATAAACAGAAAGCCAACTAAATGGGAAATGATATTTTCAAACAACAGCTCAGATAAGGGCCTAATATCCAAAATATACAAAGAACTCATAAAACTCAACAACAAACAAACAAACAATCCAATAAAAAATGGGAAGAGGATATGAATAGACACTTCTCCCAGGAAGAAATACAAATGGCCAACAGATATATGAAAAGATGCTCATCTTCTTTAGCTATTAGAGAAATGCAAATCAAAACGGCAATGAGATACCACCTCACACCTGTTCGATTAGCTATTATTAGCAAGACAGGTAATAGCAAATGTTGGAGAGGCTGTGGAAAAAAAGGAACCCTCATCCACTGTCGGTGGGAATGTAAAGTAGTACAACCATTATGGAAGAAAGTATGGTGGTTCCTCAAAAAACTGAAAATAGAACTACCTTATGACCCAGCAATCCCTCTACTGGGTATATATCCCAAAAACTCAGAAACATTGATACGTAAAGACACATGCAGCCCCATGTTTATTGCAGCATTGTTCAAAGTGGCCAGGACATGGAAACAACCAAAAAGCCCGTCAATAGATGACTGGATAAAGAAGATGTGGCACATATACACTATGGAATACTACTCAGCCATAAGAAATGATGACATCGGATCATTTACAGCAAAATGGTGGGATCTTGATAATATGATACGAAGCGAAATAAGTAAATCAGAAAAAACTAGGAACTGCATTATTCCATACGTAGGTGGGACATAAAAGTGAAACTAAGAGACATTGATAAGAGTGTGGTGGTTATGGGGGGGGAGGGGGGAAAGGGAGAGGGAAAGGGGGAGGGGGAGGGGGAGGGGCACAAAGAAAACTAGATAGAAGGTGACAGAGGACAATCTGACTTTGGGTGGTGGGTATGCAACATAATTGAACGACAAGATAACCTGGGCTTGTTATCTTTGAATATATGTATCCTGATTTATTGATGTCACCCCATTAAAAAAATAAAATTATTTAAAAAAAAAAAAAAAAAAAAAGAAACAACGGAACCAAAACCTGATGGGCCATTATCTTTAATCCTAGCTTGCACCCAGCGGGCAAGTAAAAACACACACTGGGCTCCAAAACCCACTCACATTCAGTGCTCACAGAGCCTTATCCGAGTTACCTAGAATCAAAGGTTTCTAGCTTACCAGACTACTCACCTCTGTTCCCCATCTCCTTCTTTCTCTCTGCACAAACTCTGCACAAACTGGCTTCTCACTCAATACTCCACCATCTTGGCTGCTTCTCCTGGCCTCCTCCACATGGCCTTTCTCTGCTCTCCTCTCTAATGATAATCTCAGGAACCAAGAGCGCAAGCTCCCGTTCTGCCCCCATTTTATAGTGTAGAAATCAAAACCCTTAATCCAATATACAAAATAGGAAAGTCTCTGACACAAAGTCACTTCTCTGAGGCATGATGGGATTGTACCACCCCACATCAAAAAGGGTGGGAAAGGCTTAGTCCTAAAACCAAGCCCCAGACTACAATGATCCTGCCTGCCCACAGAGACACACATTAATATCACCTGGGCAACAGCTTCCATGTGGGCAGTGCTATCTTTAACAAAGTGAGCATAATATATTTTATCTGTCCAACACCTAGGGCTTGGAGTTTAGTAGGGGCTAGGTGGGTGGCAGGAATGGGAGTGTAAAAAAAAGTGTATTTTTTTAAGTGGGTTTTGGAGCCCAGTGTGTGTTTTTACTTGCCCGCCGGGTGCAAGCTAGGATTAAAGCTAATGGCCCACCAGTTCTTGGCTCCGTTGTTTCTTTACCGACTGTCCGAATTCAACGCGAACCTGCATGGGCCAGGCGGCAGCTGTGATGGTGGCCCTGGCCGCGGCCACTGGCCATACAAGAGGTGTTCATGTTGAAATGTGGGTACAGACATGTTTATTAAAAAATGTTGAATAGTGTTTGAGGAACAGGACAAAATAAAGTATTTTTCTTTTACAGATACTTTTCTAAATCCATTCTCACCCCTCTCCCATTCTTGTGCAATTACTTGTGCAAATTGATGAGGCAAAAAATTAATTCCTTTAAAAAAAAACAAAAAAAACCTTAGAGTCTATTTACAAAACATGCAAAGGCAGAATTTCAAAAAGATGTTGTTGCAGAACTGGTTAAAAATGAAAACAACTGTCCCTGGCCGGGGACTCAGTGGATAAAGCAGGGGTCTCAAACTCAACTCAGCATGTGGGCCGCAGAGCAAGATCACAACCGTTTGGCGGGCCGCACTAGGTCTACAAAAGACAACTGTTACACAACACTTTTCTCACTGCAGTTGAAAACAAAAAAAAATCAGTACAACAAGCACAATCGTACATGCAGTTTACTCTGTGTCACAAAACGACCAGAAACTGTAGATCGCATCACAACTGCTGTTAACTAAGCTAATATCTAGCTAGGATGCTAGAGAAATGAAAAATACAAGTAGGCCCCTAGGCTTACTTAATTTTATCCAAAATATTTTGAACTTTGTGGGTTAGTCTGCAGGCCGCACAAAATTGTTCGGCGGGCCGCATGCAGCCCGCGGGCCGCGAGTTTGAGACCCCTGGGATAAAGTGTCCGCCTGGCGTATGGATGTCCCAGGTTTGATTCCCTGTCAGGGCACGCAGAAGAAACGACCATCTGCTCACCTTCCCTACTTGTGGGTCAAATAAGTTTGCAAATATGATGTATATGTTTGCTCGCTTATAGTTTGCTTTGGGTGTGGGGGACAGGCTGTAAGCAGGCAGGGTCCTTGTAGCCTAAGGCTTAGTTTTAAGACTAAGCCTTTCTCACCCTTTTAATACTAAGATCTTTTCAAAACTAAGCTTCTCCCCACACCCTTGATTGACTGTTGCATGATAGGGAGTGGTGCACTCTCATGAGGAATCCCATCATGCCTCAGATAAGTGACTTTGTATCAGAGACTTCCTTATTTGTATATTGGATTAAAGGTTTGGATTTCTACACTATAAAACGAGACAGACCAGGGACTTGCTCACTGGGTTCCTGAAATTAATATTGGAGAGGAGAGGCAGCCAAGATGGCAGAGTGCTGAAGGAGAAGCCAGTTTGTGCAGAGAGAAGGAGATGGGGAACAGAGGTGAATAAGGCTGGTGAGGTAGAAACCTTTGATTCTAGGAAACTTGGATGAATCAGTGGCTTTGGGAGCCCTGAATGGAAAGGGAAGTGTTTTCCCACTGTGTGTATTTCTCACCCACCAGGTGCAAACTAGGATTAAAGGTAATGGCTACTGGCTATACACTACTCCCCTCCTACAGCCAGTGGCTCTACTGGTTCCAGTGGTGACCCTGGACGCTGAGGATAGCTCAGTTTGTCCAAGCATGGGCCTCAGGAGCTAAAAATAGCATTGGCCCCTTTAAAGGCCAGTAGCCACGGCCACTATCACAGCCGTCTGGCCCATGCAGGTTAGCATTTGATTCCAACAGATGGTAATGAAACAACAGAGTCAAGAACTGGTGGGCCATTACCTTTAATTTTAGCTTGCACCCGGCGGGCAAGAAATACACACAATAGAAAAACACTTCCCTATCCATTCAGGGCTCCCAAAGCCACTGACTTATCTGAGTTTTCTAGAATCAAAAGTTTCTACCTCACCAGCCTTATTCACCTTTGTTCCCCATCTCCTTCTCTCTGCACAAACTGGCTTCTCCTTCAGCACTCCACCATCTTGGCTGCTTCTCCTCTCCTCCCCCTGGCCTTTCTCTGCTCTTCTCCAGCATGGGCGCCTCTGCCCCATTTTATATTGTAAAAATCAAAACCTTTAATCCAATATACAAACAAGGAAGTCTCTGATACAAAGCCACCTATCTGAGGCATTATGGGATTCCTCATGACAGTGCACCACTCCTCATCATGCAACAGTCAAGAGGGTGGGGAAAAGATTAGTCTTAAAACTCTTAGGCTATAATGACCCTGCCTGCTTACAGCCTGTCCCCCACACCCAATGCAAAGTATAAGCGAGCAAACATATATATCATATTTACAAACTTATTTGACCAAAAGCCCCAGATGGGGTTGCGGGGTGGATCCGGGTCAGGGCGTATGCAGGAGTCTACCTTACTATCTCCCCTCCTCTAACCAAAAAAAAAAAAAAAAAAGAATACAAATACAGCTAAGCTAAGTGACAGAATACACTTTTATTTCTGCAAATATGAGTCTTTCTCCTTTCCTTTATGGAAGAAATAAATTTTCAGAGCATGGAGTATAAAACAGCATATTATGCAAACATAGAGACAAAGACATTTGCAAATCCTTTTTCTTTTTTCCGAGAGAGGGAGAGAGAGAGAAAGAGAGAGAGAGAGAGAGAGAGAAGCTTCAACATGTTGCTCCACTTAGTTGTGCCATTGATTGCTTCTCAGTGACCTCGGGGGTCAAACTGATGCCCTCAGGATTGAGCCTGTGCCCCTGCCGCTCTATCCACTACACCACTAGCCAGGCTACAAATCTTTTATATTTCCAGCTGTTGAGACCAATATATATTAGTGACAGAGATAGAGACAGAGTAAAGGACAGATAGGGACAAACAGGAAGGGAGAGAGACGAGAAGCATCAATTCTTTGTTGTGGCACCTTAGTTGTTCATTGATTGCTTTCTCATATGTGCCTTGACCGAGGGGCTACAGCAGACTGAGTGACTCCTTGCTCAAGCCAGGGACCTTGGGCTCAAGCTGGTGAGCCTGCGCTCAAACCAGATGAGCCCACGCTCAAGCTGGCAACCTCAGGGTTTTGAACCTGGGTCTTCCACATCCCAGTCTGATGCTCTATCCACTGTGCCACCACCTGGTTTGGCGAGACAATATATTTTTGATAGTTGAGGTTGCCTCTAGCGACAAAACCAGAGCCAACTCTTAAGCAGCCAGAATGCTACAATGATGGAATACGTGGCCATATCTCTTTTAGCACATTCTTTGTTCTCCTCTTCTAGAGGTCACAGACATCCATTTGTTTTGATTACCTACCGTCTTAATGAAGTTACCTTTCCAATAGTCATGTCATCTGCAGTTCCTTCAACTGTTGCATCTACATTTGAAACGCCACCCCTGACGCTGGTTGAAGAATGAAAGTGGCGGCAGCGGCCTCACCACACAGCACAGGTACGGAGTTGGTTCTGACCAGCTGTCTGTCATAGTGATCAGCATTTTTGCTCATAGAGCATTCTCTTTTTAGCTTACCATCCTCACAGAGTTTTTCATTTTGAGGGGTTGGAGTGGGTCTTTCTAAATCCAGAAAATTTAGTGGTCTTTCACTTAACATAAGACACAAGGCGGTGTTTTTAATACCAGAGGTTTAATGAAAATTGACTGAATGAGGTCAAGAGTTCGTTATTTCCTGCTCCGACAGTCCTCTCTGAAATCTGCACAATCACACTAGCATTTGAAACTCCTTGGAATTCTTTTTTTTTTTTTAATATATTTATTTATTTATTTATTTATTTATTTTTTACAGAGACAGAGAGTGAGTCAGAGAGAGGGATAGACAGGGACAGACAGACAGGAACGGAAAGAGATGAGAAGCATCAATCATTAGTTTTTTATTGCACGTTGCAACACTTTAGTTGTTCATTGATTGCTCTCTCATATGTGCCTTGACAACGGGCCTTCAGCAGACTGAGTAAACCCTTGCAGGAGCCAGCGACCTTGGGTTCAAGCTGGTGGGCTTTTGCTCAAACCAGATGAGTCTGCACTCAAGCTGGCGACCTCGAGGTCTCGAACTGGGGTTCCCTGCATCCCAGTCCGACACTCTATCCACTGCGCTACCGCCTGGTCAGGCTCCTTGGAATTCCTGTTCCAGGTCAGAGTTTGATGGCACTACCTTTAATTCCCTGGGACCTTCATCCGCTGACTAATTCCTTCGGTGTTCATTTCATTCCGAATGGACTAATTTCGGCCCCTCGGCAGTAGTGAAAGAAGGAAATGCTGCCCCACTAAGTGTGTACCAACTGCTACTTGCTAGTCGGCACTATTTGCTTCTGTGCTTCATATTAAATCCTTGCACTTGCTTCAACGTGCTTGTACTGGGTTTAGAGCCGCTTTGCCTCCCAGGTGAGGACCGCTGCCTGCCAGCTCCCAAAGCACTCTGGTGGGCACACTCAGAGGCCCTTGGCAAGTGCACAGAGATGCCCGGGAAAAACACCAAGAAAGTGTTCTAAAGTTTGATGATGATGATGCAGTCTATGAATATACATACTAAAAAACCACTGACTTGTATACTTTAAGCAGATGAACTCTATGATGTCTAAATTGTATTTCAGTAAAGCCATTAAAAATGAATGAAAATACAGTCCTGTGCTCTAATGAATCAGTACAGTGAAGACACATTTGCAAGCAGATACATTGCAACATTGTCTCTAACAACCATTTACAGAAAAGAATGGAGCCTAGGGACACACGGGTGGGCGGGGGGGGGGGGCACAGTGCTGGAAGGGGTAGAGACACTTTGCAGGGGAGATAATATTTAGTCTGAGGCTTGAAGCCTGAGCAGGTGTTTATCAGCAATGATAAAAGGAGGGTACTGCAGGAGACCACTATGATCTCCACAAATTCTATGGCCATACAGCTACTGTAGGGGACCAAGCAGAAGAGGTTCTGGAAGTTGCTGGAAGAAGAACAACTGCTGATTGTTCTTTTACTTAATGATTAATGGAAATCAATAGAGAACAGTGATTTAAATACACCTTAAGACCATGAAAGGGGACTTAGAGTGGTCCTGACCCCTCAGAGCTGCAGCCAGGAATGAAGACACGCAAAGAAGGGTCAGGTTCTCAGCTTTCTATGCAAAAGCTGCTGGCCAATCACAGGAAACAGAACCACAAAAGACATCCAGTTCTGAAAACTGCCACTGCCTCCCAGAAGTCAGGCCCCTGCACCGCCCAAGTCTGCAGCACATCAACTTTGAATCCCAATGGAATGAGTATTTTAAGTAAATACATGGCAGTGTACAGAGGGGAAGAAAAGGTATGACATCATTCTGACTCTCCCATATCCCAGATTGTTTTTCCTAATGGAGATTTATTTTTAAAAAAGGAGGAAAGGAAAAAAGGAAGCAGTCTTATAGACTCTCTCCAGTCTGATCCCTCTTTAAAACAGAATGCACACTACTCTAGAAGAACCTTCTAAATGCCAACTCCGATATATTACTCCTCGAACCCCAAATCTTTGGTGTCTCATAAGGAAAGTTCTCCCCCCTCCCCAGTGTTCCTCTTTACCCTTCCTGCACCTGTGCAGTGCCTTGCACAGAGCTGAAGGCCTATCTGGTGTTCAATAAATGTGGTTGTTCTCAAACCAATTCTTAATTTCAAAACTGGATAAATGGAATACATTTAAGGAGGAGGATAAATTAAATTGATTTTTACTTTTGTGTGATTCTCAAGTGGTTATTTCTATGGATAAAAGTTTATGTAGCCGGACCAGGTGGTGGCACAGTAGATAGAGTGTCGGACTGGGATGCTGAGGACCCAGGTTCGAGACCCTGAGGTTGCCAGCTTGAATGCGGGCTCATCTGGTTTGAGCAAAGTTCACCAGCTTGGACCCAAGGTCGCTGGCTTGAGCAAGGGGTTACTCGGTCTGCTGAAGGCCCACGGTCAAGGCACATATGAGAAAACAATTAATTAACAACTAAGGTGTCGCAACGAAAACTGATGATTGATGCTTCTCATCTCTCTGCGTTCCTGTCTGTCCCTATCTATCCCTCTCTCTGACTCTCGCTCTGTCTCTGTAAAAAAAAAAAAAAAAAAAAGTTTATGTAATGAAAAAAAAAGTTTATGTAATGGAATGCTATTCAGCCACTAAAAATAATTTATATTTACATTTTTAAAAACTTTTATTATATAGTTCAGGTTTAAAAACCAGATTACAGAATGACATATAAAAAATGACCCCATTTTCATTAAAAAGAAAATGGGCATATGTGTTGAAAGTGATCTGGAAATATAAATACCAAGATGTTAACAGGATTACCTTTGAATGGGGAGATAACGGTTGTTTTCTTTCTCTATAGCTCAGTGGTCCCCAACCCCCGGGCCGCGGACCGGTACTGGTTCATGGGCCATTTGGTACCGGTCCGCAGAGAAAAAATTAATAACTTACACTTTTCCGTTTTATTTATATTTAAGTCTGAATGATGTTTTATTTTTTATCTCTCCTTTTTTTTTTTTTTTTTTTTTGTATTTTTCCGAAGCTGGAAACGGGGAGGCAGTCAGACAGACTCCCGCATGCGCCTGGCCAGGATCCACCCGGCATGCCCACCAGGGGGTGATGCTCTGCCCATCTGGGGTGTCGCTCTGCCACAACCAGAGCCATTCTAGTGCCTGAGGCAGAGGCCATAGAGCCATCCTCAGCGCCCGGGCCAACTTTGCTCCAATGGAGCCTTGGCTGCGGGAGGGGAAGAGAGAGACAGAGAGGAAGGAGAGGGGGAGGGATGGAGAAGCAGATGGGTGCTTCTCCTGTGTGCCCTGGCCGGGAATCGAACCCGGGACTCCTGCACGCCTGGCCAATGTTCTACCACTGAGCCAACTGACCAGGGCTGAACGATGTTTTATTTTTTAAAAATGACCAGATTCCCTCTGTTACATCTGTCTAAGACTCACTCTTGACGCTTGTCTCGTAAGTTCGACAATTATATTTAAAAATACCACAGATTTTGCCTGACCTGTGGTGGCGCAGTGGATAAAGCATCAACCTGGAAATGCTGAGGTCGCCAGTTCAAAACCTTGGGCTTACCTGATCAAGGCACATATGGGAGTTGATGCTTCCTGCTCCTTCCCTCCTTCTGTCTCTGTCTCTATTCTCTAAAATGAATAAATAAATTTTAAAAAAAATAAAAAAATAAATAAAAATAAAAATACCACAGATTTTACGCTGGTCGCATAATTTTATTTTGTGCATTTATCCATCCACCCTAAAGGCCGGTCCATGAAAATATTTTCTGACATTAAACCAGTCTGTGGCCCAAAAAAGGTTGGGGACCACTGCTATTGCTGATCTGTATTTTTCAAGTTTAAACAGGTTTAATACAACCTGACCTGTGGTGGTGCAGTGGATAAAGCCTTGACCTGGAGTGCTGAGGTCACCAGTTCAAAATCCCAGGCCTATCTGGTCAAGGCCTATAGGAGAAGCAACTACTATAAGTTGATGCTTCCCATTCCTGCCCCCCTTTCTCTCTCTCTCTCTATTCTCTAAAATTAATAAATAAAATAAACTTAATAAAAAGAACCAGTTTAGTATAAGTGCAAGGGTTTTAACAAGTTATTTTCAATTTAAATAAATCATTAGTTGTACCATTGCCCTCAGAAAATTATTGAAATTCTCCGACCTAGAAACACATACTTTCTTTTTTTTTTTTTTTACAGAAACAGAGTCAGAGAGAGGGATAGATAGGGACAGACAGACAAGAACGAAAAGAGATGAGAAGCATCAATCATCAGTTTTCCATTGCGACATCTTAGTTGTTCATTGATTGCTTTCTCATATGTGCCTTGACCGTGGGCCTTCAGCAGATGGAGTAACCCTTTGCTCAAGCCAGCAACCTTGGGTTTAAGCTGGTGAGCTTTGCTCAAACCAGATAAGCCAGCACTCAAGCTGGCAACCTTAGGGTCTCGAACCTGGGTCCTCCGCATCCCAGTCCAACACTCTATCCACTGTGCCACCACCTGGTCAGGCAACACACTTTCTTTCTTTCTTTCTTCTTTCTTTCTTCTTTCTTTCTTTCTTTCTTTCTTTCTTTCTTTCTTTCTTTCTTTCTTTCTTTCTTTCTTTCTTTCTTTCTTTCTCTCTCTCTCTCTCTCTCTCTCTCTCTTTCTTTCTTTCTTTCTTTCTTTCTTTCTTTCCTTTCTTTCCTTTCTTTTCTTTCTTTCTTTCTTTCTTTCTTTCTTTCTTTCTTTCTTTCTTTCTTTCTTTCTTTCTTTCTTTCTTTCTTTCTTTCTTTTTTTGTATTTTTCTGAAGCTGGAAATGGGGATAGACAGTCAGACAGACTCCCGCATGCGCCCGACCGGGATCCACCCGGCACACCCACCAGGGGCGATGCTCTGCCCCTCCAGGGCGTCGTTCTGTCGTGACCAGAGCCACTCTAGTGCCTGGGGCAGAGGCCAAGGAGCCATCCCCAGCGCCCAGGCCATCTTTGCTCCAATGGAGCCTCGGCTGCGGGAGGGGAAGAGAGAGACAGAGAGGAAGAAGAGGGGGAGGGGTGGAGAAGCAGATGGGCGCTTCTCCTGTGTGCCCTGGCCGGGAATCGAACCTGAGATTTCTGCACGCCAGGCCGACGCTCTACCACTGAGCTAACTGGCCAGGGCGCAACACACACTTTCTGAGACCTTTCCAGCTTTGTCTCTTTCCACACCTCCACTCATCATGCTCCCAGCCAAACCAGGCTGCTCATCTCCACCTCATGCCTCCTCTCCTCTGGTCCCAGAATCTGCAATGTCTTAACCAGCATTTATTGCCTTCACATAGAAAGATAATCATGGCCCTGGCTGGTTGTCTCAGTGGTAGAGTGTTAATCTGGCTTTTGGAGTCCTGGGTTTGATTTCTGGTCAGGGCACACAGGAGAAGCAGCCATCTGCTTCTCACTCCTCTTCCTCCTCCTTCT
This sequence comes from Saccopteryx leptura, assembly GCF_036850995.1. Classification (NCBI taxonomy): domain Eukaryota; kingdom Metazoa; phylum Chordata; class Mammalia; order Chiroptera; family Emballonuridae; genus Saccopteryx; species Saccopteryx leptura. Next base: position 276,802,374 of record NC_089504.1, read on the forward strand.
CTCTCTCTCTCTCTCTCTCTCTCCCTCTCTCCCTCCCTCAGCCATGGCTTGATTGATTTGAGTGTGTTGGCCCCAGGCAATGAGGATAGCTCCATGGAGCCTCCACATCAGGTGCTAAAAATAGCTTGGTTGCTAGCATCAGCCCCAGATGGGCAGAGCATTGGCCCCAAATGGCAGTTGCTGGGTGGATCCTGGCCAGGGTGCATGCAGAAGTCTATCTATCTCCCTTCCTCTTACTTAATTTAAAAAGAAGGAAGGAAGGAAGGAAAGAAGGGAAGGAGAAGGAGGGGAGAGGGAAGGAAGGGAAGGGAAGGGAAGGGAAGGGAAAGGAAGGGAAGGGAGGGGAGGGGGGAGGAAAGGGAAGAGGGGAGGGGAGAGGGGAGGGGAGGGGAGAGGAGGGAGGGAGGAAGGAAGGAAGGAAGGAAGGAAGGAAGGAAGGAAGGAAGGAAGGAAGGAAGGAAGGAAAGAAAGAGGCCCTAGCCGGTTGGCTCGGCGGTAGAGCGTCGGCCTGGCGTGCGGGGGACCCAGGTTCGATTCCCGGCCAGGGCACATAGGAGAAGCGCCCATTTGCTTCTCCACCCCCCCTCCTTCCTCTCTGTCTCTCTCTTCCCCTCCCGCAGCCAAGGCTCCATTGGAGCAAAGATGGCCCGGGCGCTGGGGATGGCTCCTTGGCCACTGCCCCAGGCGCTAGAGTGGCTCTGGTCGCAGCCGAGTGACGCCCCGGAGGGGCAGAGCATCGCCCCCTGGTGGGCAGAGCGTCGCCCCTGGTGGGCGTGCCAGGTGGATCCCGGTCGGGTGCATGCGGGAGTCTGTCTGACTGTCTCTCCCCATTTCCAGCTTCAGAAAAAATACAAACAAACAAACAAACAAAAAAGATAGAAAGAAAGAAAGAAAGAAAGAAAGAAAGAAAGAAAGAAAGAAAGAAAGAAAGAAAGAAAGAAAGAAAGAAAGAAAGAAAGAAAGAAAGAAAGAAGATTGTGATACTTTGTTGACTATCAAAAGCAGATTGCATATATATACGCACATGTATATAATTGTGTATGTATACACACATCCAGATCCTGTCAAGGACATTTATTATGAAAGGGTAAGATTACAAATAGGTAAACTTTTATTTTAATCTTTAAACTATTTTGTATGACTGGCATAAAAGGAACTCAATAAACACCTAACGAGAAAGATTTGCATTTTACTGTTCTTCAAGATATTTTTCTTTTAAAATATTTTACATATTGATTTTTAGAGAGATTGGGGAGAGAGAAAACAGGGAGAGCAAGAAAGAGGGGGGAGAAGCAACTACTAGTAGTTGCTTCCTGTATGTGCCTTGACTGGGCAAGACCAGGAATTTCAACTGGCAACCTTGGCGTTCCAGGTCAACGCTTTGTCCACTGCTCCACCTCAGGCCAGACTTCAAGGTCTTTTTCTTGAAGCCATTCCCAAAAGCTGAAAGAAATATCTATCACCCTTGAATATTGCAGCAATATGAACTCCTTTTGTGGCACTGAATCTCATCTCCCTTGCCTCCCTTCCCCACCCAATCCCACCCCACCCTTCCATTCTCCTCCTATTCCTCCACTTCCTCTTCCCCCTCCTTCTTTTCTTCTTCTTCTTCTTCTTCTCCTTCTTCTTCTTCTTCTTCCTCTTCTTCTTCTTCTTCTTCCTCCTCCTCTTCTTCTTTTCCTCTTCCTCTTCTTCTTCTTCTTCTTCTTCTTCTTCTTCTTCTTCTTCTTCTTCTTCTTCTTCTTCTTCTTCTTCTCTCTCTCTCTCCCTCTCTCTCCACCCCCCCCACTAAGAGCCAGGAGGACAAAGGAACAGATCTATGTGCTTCTCCTTTCCTAACTAACACTGCTCAGCCCAGTACAGTATGTTGATGATAAATGAACAGTAAGATACTCAATATAAAAAGCATTCAGAATGATTTGAAATCTGCATTTTATTGTCACCACTCAAATAAAAAATTTTCAATTTTTGAAAGCTTGATTACTTCGAGCAGTGAAATATAAGTGGAAGAAACATGTGTTATTGCAGATAGAAGCAGTTAAAGCCATGTTCTCATATCCTGCTGGAGTCGAGATGACAACATTATAGGTTGGAAACCTATTTCCATCAGCCTCGGTTTCTGAGTATCCAAGATGAGCAAAGGCCCCATGCTAACATGTACTGGACATGTGAAATAAGTGAGAAATAACTTCTACTGTAATAAGCCACTGAGAAAGATCAAAGTATTGTTTGTTACTGCAGCATAACTCAGCTTAACTTGACTAACACATAAGGAATGTGGGGGAGGGTTAAACTCTTAAAGTCTCACACATCAGACAATGAATTCAGACTCTGCTATAGGCAATACTGTGATTCAGTATGCTATCTAGACAACTCATTATAATTACAGAGATTCTCAACACCCTTGTTTGATGGAAAGCATTGCTTTCTCTTTGAGTACAACGTAAATGATGCATTCAGCAAGATGAGGTCAGGTTTTGGCATGAAGCTGACCACTTTGGGATCCAGCAATGGGCAGCACAGTCCCTCAGAAGTCACATAATGGGGACAACAGCTCCAGAATGGAGGATGGATAGGAATCTGAGACCCTATCTGCCAGAGATAGCCTTGTGTTCTTTGCAGAAGGGGTGAAAAGGGCCCTTCTACTAGCAAGTGCCAGTAAAATGCTTTGAACAACAGACACACACACACACACACACACACACACACACACACACCATCTCACACACTCTCTTAGTATGGATTTTAAAATTGGCAAAGAAAGGCAGATTAAGGCCTGGCAGGTCTGAGCTTGCCTCAGAATATGAGAAAATGAAGATTTTTTTTTCTTGATAAAGCTTACATATGATGTTTAAAATGCAAAATGGCCTGACCAGGCGGTGGCGCAGTGGATAGAGCATCAGACTAGGATGCAGAGGACCCGGGTTCAAGACCTCGAGGTCGCCAGCTTGAGTGCGGGCTCATCTGGTTTGAGGAAAAGCCTGCCAGCTTGAACCTAAGGTCGCTGGCTCCAGCAAGGGGTTACTCGGACTGCTGAAGGCCTGCGGTCAAGGCACATATGAGAAAGCAATCAATGAACAACTAAGGTGTTGCAACATGCAATGAAAAACTAATGATTGATGCTTCTCACATCTCTTCATTCCTGTCTGTCTGTCCCTGTCTATCCCTCTCTCTGACTCACTCTCTGTCTCTGTAAAAAATAATTAAAAAAATGCAAAATGACTTGGATTCTTAAACTGTGTGTGTATATATATATGGGAAGGGGCTCCTCACCTCCAGGCTTCGCCTACAAGTAAATGATCAAATCTAGAGAATCTTCAAAAGTCAAAGGACCGATGAAGAGTAGAAGCTGCTTCCAGCAACTTCTCCATTTAGACTCTGCCTTCAGCTTCCAAAAATGATCCTCTTGGCTATTGCTCATGAAAATGAAGAGAGGGTGTGTAAAGCCAGAAACCAGAGCCAGGGCCACCATCACAGCAGCCTGGCCCATGCAGGTTCGCATTGGATTCAAACAGTTGGTAAAGAAACAACGGAGCCACAGATTGGTGGGCCATAGTCTTTAATTCTAGCTTGCACCCGGCGGGCAAGTAAAAACACACACTGGGCTCCAAAACCCACTTACATTCAGTGCTCACAAAGCCACTGACTTATACGAGTGTCCTAGAATCAAAGGTTTCTAGCTCACCAGACTTATTCTCCTCAGTTCCCCATCTCCTTCCTTCTCTCTACACAAACTGGCATCTCACTCAGCACTCTGCCATCTTGGCTGCTTCTCCTGGCCACATGGCCTCTTTCCGCTGCTCTCTGCTCTGCTCCCTCTGCTCTCTCATGCTAATCATCCCAGGAACCAAGAGAGAAGCTCCCGTTCTACCCCTATTTTATAGTGTAGAAATCCAAAGCTTTAATCCAATATACATAATAGGGAAGTCTCTAATACAAAGTCACTTCTCTGAGGCATGATTGGATTGTACCGCCCTACATCAAAAAGGGTGGGAAAGGCTTAATCCCAAAACCAAACCCCAGGCTACAAGGATTCTGCCTGCCTTTAGCCCACCCCCAACACACATTAATATCACCTGGGCAACGGCCTCCTCATGGGCAGCGTCATATTTAATAAAGTGAGCATAATATACTTTATCTGTCCAACAGGGTGTTTCCCACTGTGAGGTATTTCCTGCTTGGAAAAGTCACCACCCCTCTTCCCAGGCCAGAGAGACAGCCACAAGAAAGTCAAACTAATTTCTTTTTTTTTTCTTTTTCTTTTTTTATTTTTTATTATTATTATTTTTTTATTTTTCTGAAGTTGGAAACGGGGAGGCAGTCAGACAGACTCCCGTATGTGCCCAACCAGGATCCACCTGGCATGCCCACCAGGGGGCGATGCTCTGCCCATCTGGGGCGTTGTGCTGTTGCAACCAGGGCCATTCTAGTGCCTAAGGCAGAGGCCATGGAACCATCCTCAGCGCCCAGGCCAACTTTGCTCCAATGGAGCCTTGGCTGCAGGAGGGGAAGAGAGAGACAGAGAGGAAGGAGAGAGGGAGGGGTAGAGAAGCAGATGGGCGCCTCTCCTGTGTGCCCGGCCGGGAATCAAACCTGGGACTCCTGCACGCCAGGCCGACGCTCTACCACTGAGCCAAACGGCCAGGGTCAGTTGAACTAATTTCTTGATCCTGGTTGAGTAAATTCTGCTTTCCCACAATAAAATAATAATAATAACCTAGAATAGTATAACCTGAATGTCCAACTCACAGTATCCTATGATTACAAATTAAAAATTAAAAATTTTGAAATTCTGTGGCCTCCTCTGCTCATGTAAACAGAGCAAGCTCTTGAAGAGTTCACACCTGTTGTGGACCGTAAACAGCAAAAAGCCATTGCAGATTCAAGGCTTAGCAAAAGGCTAAGTGCTCCCCCCACCACCTCCGTATTTGGCTATGATGCTGAGTATTTGCACCCACTTCACTTGCTTCCTTAAGTTGCTGGAAGCAATTTACATGCCCTTCCTCTTACTCTTTGTTGGTTGATTTCACTTATGCATGGTAGGGGAATTCCTGTTTATGTCTTGGGAGAGTTCTTGTTTTAGCCTCAGATGTGTAACTTGGTATCAAGGACTTTCTTGATTTGCATATGGCTATATAATAAATCAAACTGGGGCTATGGGGCACTCGGATATTGCCATCAGCATTGAAGAGTCCTCCCGATCCCATCCTTTTTTCTTAATAAGTCTGTTTTCTTAATTCCGCACCCTTCTCACTCAAAACCCAGAATTAGGAGCCGCGCTGGTCCGTGGCACACTCCTCAAGTGTTTTGAGTGTCCCCAAGGCAGTGTTTCCATAGGTGTGCCCATGAACCGACCTGTGCCATCAGGGCTGAAGAGCCTCTGCTACCAGGTCCGACTGCTGCCGCAGTGACGGTGAGAATGGGACTCACCTCACCAGGCTCCCAGTGCCAGCTTCTCGCTGCCAAAAGATTGCCAGGTCACAGTCACCCCTTATAGGGTGTTTGGGCCCCACGGATTACAGAGCTCAGTGAAACAGCTTTCCGTTTACACCTGGAGCATTTCTTGGACCCAGGATGCCCACATATTTCCAGAGTGATTGGTCTGGGGCAGCTTCTGGTAGCATGGGACTGGAATGCATCATCTGACAGGGGTTAGGAGGTTAGGGGAAGTCACAGCTTTATGCCACAGTCTGACTGTTGTGTAGTACTGTATTTACAAAGAACTTCCACAATAACTCTGATATCGATAGAACAGAGCATTATCTCCATTTTAGGGATTAAATAGCCAAGGCAAAGAAGTTGAGTGATTTGCCTGAGCTCATAGACCTAGAAGATGAACTATCTAGACTTGATCCCAAGTCTCGGACTCCCAACGTGGGTATCGGCTGCCAGGAAACATGCAGCCCTGAGTCCTGGCTCTGCAACTTGGATCTTGGGTAATACACTGCATTCCTCTAGGCTTCAGTTTCTTCTTTAAAGTGAGAACGACAATACTACCCGAAGATATTTGTGAGCATTAAATGAGAAAATACATGCACATCACATAGAAGAGAGTTTGACACATGAGAGTTAGCTATTAAAATGTTGCGTACTTATATTTTTATATATTACCATAACACACTCAATACCTTTTACTAATTCAAAGAGCTTGAGATGGTTACAGACAACTTTCTACCCCTCAACTACATGATCTTTCTTCTAGGAAAATCCCTAATTAAGTGCTGATTATAGTCCCCTATATAGAAACAATAGAGCCTGACCAGGCGGTGGTGCAGTGGATAGAGCGTCGGACTGGGATGCGGAAGGACCCAGGTTCGAGACCCCGAGGACGCCAGCTTGAGCGCAGGCTAATCTGACTTGAGCAAAGCTCACTAGCTTGGACCCAAGGTCGCTGGCTCCAGCAAGGGGTTACTAGGTCTGCTGAAGACCCGCGGTCAAGGCACATATGAGAAAGCAATCAATGAACAACTAAGGAGTCCCAACGAAAAACTGATGACTGATGCTTCTCATTTCGCTCCGTTCCTGTCTGTCTGTCCTTATCTCTGACTCTCTCTGTCCCTGAAAAAAAAAAAGAAAAAAAAAGAAACAATAGAATTTAACTGTGGTTAATCCCAGTTTTTATCAGTCTGTTTAGGGAAACTGTGAAATTGCCTTAAAATAATAATACTCCCGTCCCAACAGAAGTCGCATGTGAATATGATATGAATACTTTGGGATCAGAATTCATTGAAAGAACTCTTTTGATTAACAATAGCGATAAAAGTAGATGAGAACTAAATCATCTCCTAACAAGCCAAATCATTTTGTTCAAAAATCATTGTCTTAAATAACTATTTTTGGTTTTTATTTCATCTTCATTTCTAAAATATAATAAAAGCTATTGCTTTATTAAGATATAATTCACATGGGGCCTGACCTGTGGTGGTGCAGTGGATAAAGCATCAACCTGGAAACACTGAGGTTGCCGGTTCAAAACCCTGGCTTGCCTGGTCAAGGCACATATGGGAGTTGATGCTTCCTGCTCCTCCTCCTTCTCTCTCTCTCTCTCTCTCTCTCTCTCTCTCTCTCTGTCTCTCTCTCTCTCTATCTCCCCCCTCCTCTCTAAAATGAATAAATAAATAAAATAAAATAAAAAGATATAATTCACATGGCATAAAATTCACCCTTTTAAAGTAAACAATTCAGTGGTTTTAGGGATATTTACAGAGTTGTGCAACTGTCACCATTATCTAATTTGGGGACATTCTTATTTCCCCCCAAAACCTCACACTTAGCAGTCACTCCCCCTTTCTTTCTGCCCTGAGCCAAACAAAACAAAACAAAACAAAAAACAAACTACAGTTTACTTCCTATCTTAATGGATTGGTCTATTGTGAATATTTCTAGACATATATTCAAAATTTATACAGATAATTTCAAGCTTAAAATATTTTCTTCCTCTGAAGTGGATTTATGTTTGCTTCTGGGAAGAGAGTCAGGGATTGATAACCCCAGATTATTTGAACCCAATCTTAGAATGAGGCGATTCGAAGCTGACTCTCTGTCCCTGTTAGGGCTGTCTGTTTAGGGAGGACCCTGAGGACCAGGGTGTAGCACTTTGGGCCTCAACCCGAAGCTTGTCAGACCACTCTCCAGCAGGGCCTGAACACCGATTGTTGTCCCGACCCTGTAAATTTGTGGAAAGTTCTGCACATCTTCTCAGTCTCCCAAACTTTTATCAACTTTTCTGAATTTAAATGACTTCCCTCAGAGAAAAGCTGTCCCAATACTGAGCTCACTTGTCTGGATTCCACTTCCTAAATCTCAGCCATGTAATTGTGCCTGCTTTGTTATCTTTCCAATACCTTCCAACAGTTCCCCCACCACCACCCCATATTTTCTGACCTTTGCAACTTTTCTTGTATCTGAGAAGTTTCACTGAAAACCCAGCAGCTGTTTCTCCCTTCCTGCCGACAGGTGAAGCAGCTGAAGCTCCCAGCAGCTGCAAAGAATCACGGGACTTGGCCACTGGTGGGAGAGACCCACCTACTATGCCGGGTCTGCGAGGTCTGAGTGAGGTAACCCAGACCAAGTGCTTAGAGAGTTCCGTCAGAATCATGTTTTCCTCTTTGTTCCAGCCTCTGTGGAGCTCAGAGCCAACTTTTAATCTTTCTAACAACTTATGATTCAGAACCTTGTGATCTGTCCATTGTGGGATAATCTCAGTTCAACTTTATGGTATCGTCTGTGTTCCAAGGGTTTCATCTATTTTCCTTATATCTTGTTGTATCTTTATAAGCCTCTCTAAGTCTTTGATAGGAGGTGGGACATAAAAAAATCAAATAAGGTAAGTTAAATAAAGGTATTTTGACCTGCAATATGCTATACATGAAATGTTTGCACAAGATTGAACCACTTCAGTGGAGTAGCAGGACTTCAAGGCCTTTGTTGTCTCATGCCACTTGCTGACATTCTTGCTCATCCTTCAAGATCTAATTCAAGGATCCTACCTTCAGAAAGTTTTCCCTGGCCTCTCCACATCAACAGTTCCCCTTAATAACATTGGGTCTTATATTGCTGGATAGTGACTTGCCCTTCCAACCTCACTCTCTTTATATATGCCTGGGACCTCCACAATGCCTAGAAAAAGAAATTGCCTGGAATAGAATTCTTTTTTTTTTTTTTTAACAGCTTTACTGATATATAATTGTTATTCAATAAACTGCATATATATAAAGTGTACAATTTGGTAAGTTTTGGCATATGTACACATTTGTAAAACCATCACCACCATCGAGGTAATGAATATATCCACCACAGGTTTTTGTTTTGTTTTGTTTTGTTTTTTATTACAAAGACAGAGAGAGAGTCAGAGAGAGGGATAGATAGGGACAGACAGACAGGAACGAAGAGAGATGAGAAGCATCAATCATTAGCTTTTCGTTGCGACACTTCAGTTGTTCATTGATTGCTTTCTCATATGTGCCTTGACCGCGGGCCTTCAGCAGACTGAGTAACCCCCCCGGCTCGAGTCAGTGACCTGGGGTCCAAGCTGGAGAGCTTTGCTCAAACAAGATGAGCCCACACTCAAGCTGGCGACCTGGGGGACTCGAAGCTGGGTCCTCCGCATCCCAGTCCCATGCTCTCTCCACTGCGCCACCACCCGGTCAGGCTATCCACCACAGGTTTTAAAACTATTTTAGGTTGTTTCAAATTTTTGGCTGCTAAAAAAGGAAGTGCCATGATCAATCATGGACATGTTTTTTTTCTCTTGGATAAATACCTAGGAGTGAAATGGCTGTGTCATATGGCAGATGTATGCCTAATTTTTAATAAACTGCCAAACCGTTTTTAGTTTCATATTATTTTACATTCCTAACAACAGTGTGTGAGTTTTAGTTCCTCCATACCTGTCCCAACACCTGATATGGTCAATCATTTTCATTTTAGCCATTTTAATAGGTATGATGTGGTATCTCATTGTGGTTTTAATTTGCATTTACATAATGACACATGATATTGAGTATCTTCATTTTCTTTTTTCTTTTTGCCTCCTATCTCCTTTGGTGTTTGTTTAAACCTTTGCTCACTTTTTAAAATAGGTTGTTTTCTTATAATTGAGTTTTGAATGTTCTTTATATTTTCTGGACTCTAATTTCTTATTTTATACAATATTTGCAAATATTTACTCCCAAACTATGGCTTATCCCTTCAAGAGCTGGTGTCTTTTGATGAGTAGAAGTGTTTAACTTTAGTAAAGTCCAAATTTTCAATTTGTTTCTTTTATGGACTCTGCTTTTGGTGTCTTATCTAAGAAATATTTGACCAATTCAAAGTCACAAATGTTTTTGCTCAGGTTTTTGTTTCTGTTGTTTGTTTGGTTGTTTGTTTCTTTGTTTTTGAGAACTTTTATAGTTGTAGATTGTACATTTAGATCCATGATCCATTTTGAGTTTATTTATATGTTATATATGGAATAAGGTATGGACTTAAGTTCATTTTTAAAATATGATATCTAATTATTTTAGCACCATTTTCTCCTTCTTCTTCTTCTTCTTCTTCTTCCTTCTTCTTCTCTTCCTCCTCCTCCTTCTTCTTATTCTCCTCCTCCTCCTTCCCCTCTTCCTCCTCCTCCTCCTCCTCCTCCTTCTTCTTCTTTTTTTCCAAGTAAGAGGAGGAAAGATAGACAGACTCTTGCATGGGGAGATAGAGAGACAGACTCTCACATGCACCCTGACCAGAATCCAGCCAGCAACCCCCATCTGGGGTCGATGCTCTGCTCATCTGGGACCATGCTTGCAACAAAGCTATTTTTAGCACTGGAGGCAGAGACTCCACAGAGCCATCCTCAGTGCCTGGAGCTGATGTGCTAGAACCAATTGAGCTATGACTGCAGGGGAGGAAGAGAGAGAGAGAAAGGGGAGGAAGAGGAGTGGAGAAGCAGATGGCTGCTTCTCTTGTGTGCCCTGTCTGGGAATCAATCCCAGGACTTCCACATTCCAGGCTGACACTCTACCACTGAGTCAACTGGCCAGGGCCTCTTATTTTTTATTTCTTTTAAGATTTTTTTTTATAAATAAATTTTTATTAATTTAATGGGTGACATCAATAAATCAGGGTACATATATTCAAAGAAAACATGTCCAGGTTATCTTGTCATTCAATTGTGTTGCATATCTTCTATCTAGTTTTCTTTGTGCCCCTCCCCCTCCCCCTTCTTCCCTCACCGCCCCCCCCCCCATTAACACCACACTCTTACACTCTTGTCCGTGTCTCTTAGTCTCGTTTTTATGTCCCACCAATGTATGGAATCATGCAGTTCTTTTTTTTTCTGATTTACTTATTTCACTTTGTATAATGTTAACAATATCCCACCATTTTGTTGTAAATGATTCAATGTCATCATTTCTTATGGCTGAGTAGTATACCATAGTGTATATGTGCCACATCTTCTTTATCCAGTCTTCTAATTTTTTTTTACAGTGATTAAGGCCTTTAAGCAAACTCTTGGCCAATACAGCAGGAATCCATAAAAGAGTAGTGTCCTTAACATGTTCACCAAGTCCAAGTTGGCACCAACATCATTCCATATCCCTGCAAATGCAACCCAACCCCAGTTCAGTCCGTTAGGAGCTGTCACAAGAAGCAGGAGTCCAGGAAAAGTCCAAATCCAGAAAAAGTCCACATGGCACTGGAATTGTTGTCATAATTCTATACTTGGCAGCTCACGTCCAAGTCCCAATGACTGCTGCTTCTAGCTGGTAATGATTCAGGTAGACTGGAAAAGCCATCTGCAGCATGTGTGGAGATGGAGCTTCTGTTCTCCTCTGCCTGGAGAGATGAGACCAGGTTGCTTTTGCCTGGAGCTCTTTTTTAAGATTCTATTTATTGATTTTTATGGAGAATGGAGAGAAAAGGGCGGGGAGCAAGAAGTATCAACTTATAGCTTCTTCACTTTAGTTGTCACTGATTGCTTGTTATATGTGCCTTGACCAGGCAAGCCCAAGGCTTTGAACCAGTGACCTCAGTGTTACAAGTCAATTCTTTATCCACTGTGCCACCACAGGCCAGGCTTAGCACCATTTCTAGAAAAGATTATTCTATCTTTACTGTACCACTTCTGCACCTTTGTCAAAATCAATTACCCACATATGTGAGGGTTTTTTTCTGAATTTTGTTATGTTCCAATGATCTATTTGTCTATTTTATTTTATTATTTTTGCAATAGAGAAAGAGAGAGAGAAAAAGGAAAAGGAGAAAGGAAAGAGAAAGAGAGAGAGAGATGAGAAGCATAAATTTGTAGTTGCAGCACTTTAGTTGTTTATTAATTGCTTTCTCATACTTGCCTTGACTGGAGGTGGGGGGGTGTAAGGCCAGTAGCCGCGGCCTTCATCACAGATGCCTGGCCCATGCAGGATCACATTTGATTCATACAGACAGTAATGAAACAACGGAGCTAAGAACTGGTGGGCCATTACCTTTAATTCTGGTTCGTACCCGACAGGCAAGAAATACACACAGTGGGAAAACACTTTCCTTTACAGTCAGGGCTCCCAAAGCCACTGACTCATCCAAGTATTCCTAGAATCAAAGTTTTCTACCTCACCAGCCTTATTCACCTCTGTTCCTCATCTCCTTCTCTCTGCACAAACTGGCTTCTCCTTCAGCACTCTGCCATCTTGGTTGCCTCTCCTACGCAATGCTAATTTCAGGAACTGAGAGAGAGCAAGCCCCGGTCTGCCCTATTTTATAGTGTAGAAATCCAAACCTTTCTACAAATAAGGAAGTGTCTGATACAAAGTCATTTTTCTGAGGCATAAATGGGATTCCTCATAAGAGTACACAACCCCACATCATGCAACAGTCAAGGGTGTGGGGAAAAGCTTAGTGTTGAGAAGATTTTAGGATTAAAAGGGTGGGAAAGGCTTAGTCTTAAAACTAAATCTTAGGTTATAAGAACCCTGCTTGCTTATAGCCTGTCCCCCACACCCAGTGCAAACTATAAGCAAGCAAACATATACATCATATTTGCAAACTTATTTGACCCACAGGGGGGTGCTTCAGCTGAGCCAGTGACCCCTTGCTCAAGCCAAAGACCTTAGGCTCAAGCCAGTGACCTTTGGACTCATGCTGGTGACCCTGTACTCAAGCCGGATGAACCCACACTCAAGCTGGCAACCTTGATGTAAAGCCAGTGGCCACGGCCACCATCACAGCAGCCTGGCCCATACAGGTTCGCATTGGATTCAGACAGTCGTTAAAGAAACAACGGAGCCAGAAACTGATGGGCCAACATCTTTAATCCTAGCTTGCACCCGGCGGGCAAGTAAAAACACACACTGGGCTCCAAAACCCACTTACATTCAATGCTCACAAAGCTACTGACTTAATCCGAGTTCTCCTAGAATCAAAGGTTTCTAGCTCACCAGACTTATTCACCTCTGTTCCCCATCTCCTTCCTTCTCCCTGCACAAACTCTACACTAACTGGCTTCTCACTCAACACTCCGCCATCTTGGCTGCTTCTCCTGGCCTCCTCCATGTGGCCTCTCTCTGCTCTCCTCTCTAATGCTAATCTCAGGAACCGAGAGCAAGCTCCCATTCTGCCTCCATTTTATAGCGTAGAAATTAAAACCTTTAATCCAATATACAAAATAGGGAAGTCTCTAATACAAAGTCACTTATCTGAGGCATGATGGGATTGGGATTGTACCACCCCACATCAAAAAGGGTGGGAAAGTCTTAGTCCTAAAACTAAGCCCCAGGCTACAAGGATCCTGCCTGCCCACAGCCCGCTCCCAACACACATTAATATCACCTGGGTGACAGGCTTCCATGTGGGCAGCGCCATCTTTAACAAAGTGAGCATAATATATTTTATCTGCCCAACACTTGGGTTTTCGAACCTGGGTCTTCAGCGTCCCAGGTGGATGCTCTATCCACTGTACCACCACTGGTCAGGCTCTATTTGTCTATTTTTACACTAATATCATACTGTCTTGATTACCTGTAGGATCAGGGGCCACCATCATTGCTGTCATACACACACAGGTTCTCACTGAATTTGGGCAGATGGTAAAGAAACAGCAGAGCCAGAGGATAGTGGGACATTCCTTTATTCTAGCCTCGAACCGGCAGGCAAGTAAAAACACACATAGAGGGCTCCAAAACCCTGACACATTCTCCAGTTTTTCCTAGAATCAAAGGCCCCCACCAGTCTCAGTCACCTCTGGCTCCCCATCTGCACACCTCCATTTTCCTCTCTGCACAAACTGGTTTCTCCTTCAGCACCCTGCCATCTTGGCTTCTCTCTCTGCAAAAATGGCTTTCTTCCTCTCCTTTCTTGTTGGAATCCATGGGAGTCCGAAAGACCAGAGTAACAGGCTTTATTGAAAGAAAGAAAGGAACCCTGCTGGGCACTTCTCCCGGGGAGAAGAGCACCAGTTACAGACTAGGGGCAAGTTATATAGTGTTTGGGAGAGCCTGAGGGGATACTGAGGCAAAAGTCCTGGTATGTCCGGAATGCTCTTCCATGGGGGGCTTCGAGCATGTGGGTGTTGAATCAAAAGTCCTGGTATGTTTGGAATGCCACTCCTTGGGGAGCTTGCCAGCTTCTTGGAAATCCTCTGTCCAGTAAGGGTGAGGTCTGACAGATAAGCGAAACATCAAGAGAGCAGTTTGGAATTCACTATCTATCACTTCTCTCCTCTTTTTTAAGACTCTTTTGGAGCCAAAAACCTCTCCTACAGCAACATTAGCATAACAATGGCCCTTCCCAAGCAGGAAGGAAATTAGCAATTTCACAGACCAGTGCCATTTTTAACAATAAAAGTGGGCAAACTCAGAAAATACAGATTTTACAAACTCATTTGCCCAACATTACCATAGTTTAAATAAATCTTAATATCAGACACTATTAATCCTCCAATTTAAAATAAATTATTTTGGCTATTTTTTTAGTCTGTTGCATTTTAATATAAGTTTAAAGTGAATTTGTCAATTTCTACTGAGGAGCCACTGCGCCACCTCACCCGCAGGTGTTGTAAAGTACCAAAAGCTACAGAATTAATATTAATATTTTGGGAGGTGTAAAGCCAGTAGCCGCGGCCATCAGCACATCTGCCTGGCCCATGCAGGTTCACATTGGATTCAGACAGTTGTTAAAGAAACAACGGAGCCAAAAACTGATGGGCCATCATCTTTAATCCTAGCTTGCACCCGGCAGGCAAGTAAAAACACACACTGGGCTCCAAAACCCACTCACATTCAGTGTTCACAAAGCTACTGACTTATCCGAGTTTCCTAGAATCAAAGGTTTCTAGCTCATCAGACTTATTCACCTCTGTTCCCCATCTCCTTCCTTCTCCCTGCACAAACTGCATAAACTGATTTTTCACTCAACACTCCACCATCTTGGCTGCTTCTCCTGGCCTCCTCCACGTGGCCTTTCTCTGCTCTCTGCTATCTCCTCTAATGATAATCTCAGAACCAAGAGAGCAAGCTCCTCTTCTGCCCCCATTTTATAGTGTAGATTCATAACCCTTAATCTAATATACAAAACAGGGAAGTCTCTAATACAAAGTCACTTCTCTGAGGCATGATTGGATTGTACCACCCCACATCAAAAAGGGTGGGAAAGGCTTAGTCCTAAAACCAAGCCCCAGGCTACAAGGATTCTGCCTGCCCACAGCCCGCCCCCAACACACATTAATATCACCTGGGTGGCCCTGGGCGGTTGGCTCAGCGGTAGAGCGTCGGCCTGGCGTGGGGGGGACCCGGGTTCGATTCCCGGCCAGGGCACATAGGAGAAGCGCCCATTTGCTTCTCCCCCCTCCCCCCCTCTTTCCTCTCTGTCTCTCTCTTCCCCTCCCGCAGCCAAGGCTCCATTGGAGCAAAGATGGCGGGGGCGCTGGGGATGGCTCCTTGGCCTCTGCCCCAGGCGCTAGAGTGGCTCTGGTCGCAACAGAGCGACGCCCCGGAGGGGCAGAGCATCGACCCCTGGTGGGCAGACCGTCGCCCCTGGCGGGCGTGCCGGGTGGATCCCGGTCAGGCGCATGCGGGAGTCTGTCTGACTGTCTCTCCCCGTTTCCAGCTTCAGAAAAATACAAAAAAAAAAAAAAAAAGTGAAAAAAAAAATATCACCTGGGTGAAGGCCTCCACGTGGGCAGTGCCATCTTTAACAAAGTGAGCATAGTATATTTTATCTGCCCAACAAGAGGCTTGAAGAACATTTTATTAATTTGGGTTAAGATGTGCAGAGAAATTGTGAGAAATAGTCCCTGTACTGTGTGATTGGCATGACCAGGATGGCCCTTGGCATTGTATTGTAAATGCAAAGGGGAGGAAAACATGGATTCCTAGACATTCCACCAAGCCTGTGGGGAAAGGGGTGAATGGCTAGCCAGGTACAGGGAGAGAAAAGCCAAAATAAACCTTTTCTTATAGCAATGAAACATTTGCGGGCATTTGTCCCCACAGAAACTACCTCTCCTATGTAAATGTGTATGATTAACACATGTGACTCTGGACAAAGAGATGGTAGAAAACAGTAGATAATATAGGAATGCCTTTTAATATGTAAAAAGACATCTTTCTACCATTGTGTTGACTTGTAAATTTTGTTTTCTCCAAAATAATGTATGGCTTGCAAATTGAATGTGGTCCTATCATGTTAAAGGACATATGACTATAACCAATAGTGGTAAGGGGCTCCTAATTACAATTTTTGCTTCTGTACTTCCCACTTACAAAACTATAAAAACTAAGTAGAACAAAGGGCTGGCACGCTCTCCCTCAGATTTCTGTCAGAGATGCCGCTGCTTGGCCAAGCTAGACAATAAAGCTTTGATGTGTAATCGACGGACTTTGTTTGTGTCTTCAATGTTTCGGGTCCCTCCGGATTAGGCTTAACACAACCTTTAATAAAGTTCTGAAATATTGATTATGATTTTATTGAATTTATAGGTCATTTAGAGAGAACTGATATCTTAATAATACTGAGACTTCCAACCCATAAATATGGTTTAGCTCTTCATTATTCAGGTCATCTTTCGTTTCTGCCAACAATGGTTTGCAGTTTCTAATGTAGGGAAATCTTTTACATCTTTTGCCCCTAATTTATGTCCAAGTATTTAAATTTTCTGATGCTACTGTAAATAGTATTTTTTTTTTAATTTCCAATTGTGTGTTGCTGGTACCTGGAAATACAATTGATCTTTGTATATTAATCCTATTTTTTATTCTGCTACCACACAGAGCTTTCTTATTAGTTCCCATAGCTTTTTATAAATTCTGTCAGATATTCCAACCTAGACAAGCACATCATCTACAAATAAAGGCAGTTTTACTTCTTCATTTCCAATCCAGATACTTTTTGTTTCCTTTTGAATAGAATTGAGGTTAATGGTCTTGGTAGTATAGGAAACAGTTTTAATGCCAACTCTGCCATCGCTCAGTATGTCCTTTTTGACGTCATTTTCCCTCTTTGAACCCAGTTACCCTGTGAAGTGATCTGAATGCTCCCTCCCTCTTCTACATTCATTAAGACAAAGAATGCGTTCTGAAAGCTGTTAGCACTCTTGTTTTAATCCAGTTTCCTGCCTCTAGGCATCTGAGTCCTACCCTCTTCCAGTTAAGGATTGACTCATTGTGCTCAACTACAACTGAGTTGAACTGGAGATTGTCACCTTTTCTCCTCCCAACCTTTCAGTGAAACAGGGAGCAGCTAGTCAGTCGTTCTCTCACCATTTTCCTGCTGCCTCCTGTTGGCAAGGCCCAGTCTGTTTCCTAGCAAAAGCCAAAGCCTTTCAAGTCATAAAAAAATTAGCTCTGAATCACATATATTAAAAGAGCAATTTCATTTAGTTTTAAATTTTTTTCCTTTTAAACTCACTTTATTCTCTTGTTTTTGAATTCAAACCTTATCAATAATGTAAGGTTATAACTTGCTGAAACAGGGTAGGCTTAAAAGCTGAAAAGACAAGGTCCCGTCCTCCAGGAACTTAGAGTCCAGCAGGGGAATGGTCCATTTACTCCTCATCCGTATGGGAGAGAAATGGGCACACAAAGTTAGACTAAACTGTGTCGGAGAAAACCTGAATCCATGAAAATAGGTAATTTGGGCAACCCAAAGCCATGGTGAGAATGAAAGATACAGCAGTTTTTTTTATTCTTTTGAGTCACCATGCACCTGGATCTTATTCCTAGGTTTGGGAGATACCTTTTCTTCTGAGGAGCCCAACTCCCATTAGAGGTAAGGTATGTCCCCCCTCCCTGGCATCCAGAGCATCACGTAGGCTTGCCCAATCAGATGTGCTCACCTCAAATTCTGAATCCCAAGTGAGTGAAACGGGAACCATGCAAACCCCGTTGGGCAATGGAAGATGGTAGCAGCATCCACGTTGGATCCCAAGACCAACTTGCACATCCAGTTTCCACAATTCAGAATCATCTGTTTCAGCTCTTTTACTTTACAAATGCAGTGTGGGATAAATGAAGACCACCCAAACAAGAACAGGCAAAGGCTCCTGTAAAGCCAGTAGCCACGGCCACCATCACAGCCGCCTGGCCCATGCAGGTTCGCATTGGATTCAAACAGTCGGTAAAGAAACAATGGAGCCAAAAAATGGTGGGCTATCATCTTTAATCCTAGCTTTCACCAGCGGGCAAGTAAAAACACACACTGAGCTCCAAAACCCACTCATTCAGTGCTCACAAAGCTACTGGCTTATCCAAATTTCCTAGAATCAAAGGTTTCTAGCTCACCAGACTTATTCACCTCTGTTCCCCATCTCCTTCCTTCTCTCTACACAAACTCTGCACAAACTGGCTTCTCACTCAGCACTCCGCCATCTTGGCTGCTTCTCCTGGCCTCCTCCACGTGGTCTTTCTCTGCTCTCCTCTCTAATAATCTCAGGAACCGAAAGAGAAAGCTCCTGTTCTGCCCCCATTTTATAGTGCAGAAATCAAAACCTTTAATCCAATATACAAAATAAGGAAGTCTCTAATACAAAGTCACTTATCTGGGGCATGATGGGATTGTACCACCCCACATCAAAAAGGGTGGGAAAGGCTTAGTCCTAAAACCAAGCCCCAGGCTACAAGGATCCTGCCTGCCCACAGCCCGCCCCCAACACACATTAATATCACCTGGGCAACAGGCTTCCATGTGGGCAGCACCATCTTTAACAAAGTGAGCATAATATATTTTATTTGCCCAACAGCTCCTTATTCAGAGCTTGCTGTAGTCTGTAGGAATGAGAAAGCTTTATCGTAGAAAAGAGGAAAGCCAAGATTGGAAGACTGTTGGTATGGTGGAGCTATCAATAGGCTCACTAGAAGCTATGCATCCTGTATGATTGGTTAGGGAGGCATATTTGGCTTCCTCCTGTTCATGCCATGTTGGAAGTGAGGACAAAAATTAGGATGCTGCGCCTGACCTGTGGTGGTGCAGTGGATGGGGAGTCGACCTGGAAATGCTGAGGTCACCGGTTCGAGGCCCTGGGCTTGCCTGGTCAAGGCACATATGGGAGTTGATGCTTCCAGCTTCTCCCCCCCCCCCCCCTTCTCTCTCTCTGTCTCTCCCTCTCCTCTCTAAAAAATGAATAAATAAATTTTAAAAAATTAAAATTAAAAATTAGGATGCTGCCTGACCAGGCAGTGGTGCAGTGGATAGAGCGTCAGACTGGGATGCGGAAGACCCAGGTTCGAGACCCCGAGGTTGCCAGCTTGAGCGCGGGCTTATCTGGTTTGAGCAAAAATTCACCAGCTTGGACCCAAGGTCGCTGGCTCAAGCAAGGGGTTACTCAGTCCACTGAAGGCCCATGGTCAAGGCACATATGAGAAAGCAATCAATGAACAACTAAGGTGTCGCAATGCGCAACAAAAAACTAATGATTGATGCTTCTCATCTCTCCGTTCCTGTCTGTCTGTCCCTGTCTATCCCTCACTCTGACTCACTCTCTGTCTCTGTAAAAAAATAAAATTAAATTAAAAAAAATTAAGATGCTGTCAGCTATTAATCAAGATCTGGCCATTTGAATGCTATAGGAGTTCTGGTTTGGCTTCCTGAGCTGGTTGATGCAGAAAGTGGGCCAGAGTTCAGTTTTTATATACGGACTAGCCATTGTCCATTTGTATTTCAATCCTTCAACAGAAACTGAGGCCTGGGGACATAGAGTGACTCACCCAAGTTCTGAGAGATAAAAGTAGCCAGAGGTGACAGATCAACCTGAGGTTTAGCATAATCTTGTCATCTCCAAGAGTAGTTACATTCTGCTTGTTGAGGAGACTAGGTTTAGACCCATGGGACAAATAGAGTTTAACACAAATGTTGTAGAGATAAGTTGCACCAGGAAGTTAATAGTGAGTGCCACAGCTTGTCAGGAAAGCTCATCACTGTCTTCTCCAGGCAACACCACTAGATAGGCAGAGCCTCTTCGGATCAAGTGCTTTCTGTGTACTGTGCATTCCAGCCAGCCAGCAAAGCAAAGTGGTTAAATTCATAGTTCTCCAGTCTGCCCATTATATTCATCTTACCTCCGCCATTGTTAGCTGCATGAACTTGAACAAGATACATTAACTTTCTGGTCTTCAGTTTCCGCATCCATAAAATGGGAATGACCACGGCACCTGTGTTATCAGGCTCTTGTGAAAGTAAATGAGTAGACAGCTGCAATACACAGAGAATAGTACCTGACACCTAAAAAATGCTTGTACAAGTTAGTTACAACACTTTCATTTAGTCCTCAGTTCTATCCAGTGTTGTAAGTAGTATAATCCCCTTTGCAGATAAAGAAACTAGAGATGGTTATGTCACTTATCCAAGGTAATGAATGTGAGAGTCAGGATTTCCACTCTTGTCTCTATGAAGCCAAAGTTTGTTATTCCTTCTTACTGTCCTTCTGAACATAAGATGTCATTTTACTCTACAGAGGTCAATAGAGTAAAAAGCATATGGGACTGTGGTGTCAGAGCACCCACATTCAACTACTTACCATTTCTGAGTACATTATCACTTACTATTGGGCAGATAAAATATATTATGCTCACTTTGTTAAAGATGGCACTGCCCACGTGGAGGCCGTCACCCAGGTGATATTAATGTGTGTTGGGGGCGGGCTGTGGGCAGGCAGAATCCTTGTAGCCTGGGGCTTGGTTTTGGGATTAAGCCTTTCCCACCCTTTTTGATGTGGGGTGGTACAATCCCATCATGCCCCAGATAAGTGACTTTGTATTAGAGACTTTCCTATTTTGTATATTGGATTAAAGGTTTGGATTTCTACACTATTAAATGGGGGCAGAGCCCTGGCCAGTTGGCTCAGTGGTAGAACGTTGGCCTGGCATGCGGAAGTCCCGGGTTCGATTCCCAGCCAGGGCACACAGGAGAAGCGCCCATTTGCTTCTCCACCCCTCCCCCTCTCCTTCCCCTCTGTCTCTCTCTTCCCCTCCCTCAGCGAGGCTCCATTGGAGCAAAAATGGCCCGGGCGCTGGGGATGGCTCCTTGGCCTCTGCCCCAGGCGCTAGAGTGGCTCTGGTCGCAGCAGAGCGACGCTCGGAGGGGCAGAGCGTCGCCCCCTGGTGGGCGTGCCGGGTGGATCCCGGTCGGGCGCATGCGGGAGTCTGTCTGACTGTCTCTCCCCGTTACAGCTTCAGAAAAAAAATAAAATTTAAAAAAATAAATAAATAAAATAAAATAAATGGGGGCAGAACGGGAGCTTGCTCTCTTGGTTCCTGAGATTAACATTAGAGGAGACAGCAGAGAGCAGAGAAAGGCCACTTGGAGGAGGCCAGGAGAAGCAGCCAAGATGGCAGAGTGTTGAGTGAGAAGCCAGTTTGTGCAGAGTGAGGGAAGGAGATGGGGAACAGAGGTGAATAAAGTCTGGTGAGCTAGAAACCCTTGATTCTAGGAAACTTGGGTAAGTCAGTAGCTTTGTGAGCACTGAATGTGAGTGGGTTTTGGAGCCCAGTGAGTGTTTTTACTTGCCCACTGGGTGCAAGCTAGAATTAAAGATGATGGCCCATCAGTTTTTGGCTCTGTTGTTTCTTTACCGACTGTCCAAATCCAATGCGAACCTGCATGGGCCAGGCAGCTGTGATAGTGGCCCTGGCTACTGGCTTTACACTTACAAACTGGTAATAATACTTCTACTTCAAAAGGTTGTTTTAAGGATTAAGTAACAGGATGTTTGTGAAGTTCTCAGTACATTTCCTGGTACAGAGGACAGTACTTAATAAACAACAGTCATTTTAATTATTGTAAATGGAAGTGACAATCATACACCATTCAATAAGATCTGTCCCTCAATATCCCCTCTTTCATGAAGTTTTCCTTAACCCCTATCCTGGCTTGACATCTCCACTATGAATTCCCCATCATTGGTACTACGGTAGGTCAGGCAGGAGAAACAAATAACTTGGTGGAAGATAGGGTCCTTCAGGGGAGAAGAATAGAGGTAACAAAGTCAAAGAGGTAATCAAGAGGTAAAGATGTGACAAGTCAGTTGTAGAATGGAGTCCTAAAAGAGAAAGCCTTTCCATGACTCAGACTTTCAGAAGAGGCAGAAATGCCTCCCAGGAAAATAAATGAAGGTAGCTTTGTGCATAGCTCCGTGAGTCAACCTCAGACACACCTATCTGGAAGAGTTACTTCATTGGCAGGTCAAACCAGCCTCTTTGTTACCGTCCTGTGTCCCCTGGAGGTGGTGGTTCTAATTTTAACATGGAGTTTAGTGAAGTAGACTTCTCAACTCTTCCTTGATAGTCCAAGCTAAGTTCATGTCGGACTAATCAGAGGAAACCAGGAGACATGTGATGGGAAAATCTGTTAGAAGAGGGGTAATTATGGTGAAAATCTTATAGAAGGTAGGTGATTATAATGGGGAACAAAAAAGCAAAAAATGCCTTGTCGTTGAAGGAACATAAGAAACCATCTCTCGGCCTGACCTGTGGTGGCGCAGTGGATAAAGCGTCGACCTGGAAATGCTGAGGTCGCCAGTTCGAAACCCTGGGCTTGCCTGGTCAAGGCACATATGGGAGTTGATGCTTCCAGCTCCTCCCCCCTGTCTTTCTCTTTGTCTCTCCTCTCTGTCTCTCCCTCTCCTCTCTAAAATGAATAAATAAAAAATTTTAAAAATAATAATAAAAAAAAGAAACCATCTCTTCCATCACCCTGAAAGTTGGATATTATCATCTTGTTTTCCAGGGAAAGAAACTAAATTCCAAGAATGTTAAGTTTTACAGTTCAAAGCACTCAGGTAATAAGGGTAGAGTTATGATTTGAATCTTCAAAAAGATATATGGAAGAAAAACACTTAAATGTTTGAGTAGTTATCTATGGGTGATAGAGTTGTGGGTGGTTTTAGTTTTCTTCTTTATAGTTCTCTGTATTTTAAAATTTTTCTCTATTAGATAGTTGTTAGTTGTGTAATAAGAAAAAAAAATTAGTAGAGTAATCTAAACAAACCAGGGCACAGCATCCATTTGCTGTCTCTGAAATGAGGAAAACAGAACTGCCTGGCTGGGAGTGCGGGTCGGAGTGACGTGGGGAGAAGGAAGCAAGCGGCCCAGGCCAGGAGCTGCTCCTTACAGCCCAGGGAACTCAGCGTGAAAGAGAACACTGACATAAGAGTTGGTCATGGAGACAAAATTGTGATCCAGGAATAACCTAGATCCTGGGATGGACAGAATTCAAACTAGGAGGGCCTCAAAAGAGGGCTCGTGCACTTTCTTGGGCAAGGCTCAGTAACTACACTTTGCACGTATGTGTTCTCAACCTTTATAATAGAGACTCCTGCCCATTGTCATTTGTGTTGCAATCAAGATCTCTGACTCGCCTGACCAGGCGGTGCCACGGTGGATAGAGCTTTGGACTGGGACACCGAGGACCCAGGTTCAAGACCCTGAGGTCGCCATCTTGAGCGTGGGCTCATCTGGCTTGAGCAAAATAAAAATGCTCACCAGCTTGGACCCAAGGTCGCTGGCTCAAGCAAGGGTTACTTGGTCTGCTAAAGGCCCATGGTCAAGGCACATATGAGAAAGCAATCAATGAACAATTAAGGTGTCACAACGAAAAACTGATGATTGATGCTTCTCATCTCTCTCCGTTCCTGTCTGTCTGTCCCTATCTATCCTTCTCTCTCTCTCTCTCTGTCCCTGTAAAGAAAAAATAAAAAATAAAAATATATAAAAAAGATCTCTGACTCAACAGTATAGGAACCTGAAATGAGAAAGAAAACCAAGGTACTGAGAGGACAATAAGGAGAAAGCAAGGATAGCTAAAGCCCCTTCACTCAGTCCAAGTCCCTTTATGTGGAGGGCAGAGTCACGAGATCAGAGATGGTAGTGAACTAAGAGATAGAGCTAGGGAGGTATTCTGAGGCAGAGAGAAGGCTCGAGTGCATTCTTTTCTCCAGAGGAGCAAGCGGTCCCTAGGTCATATGAGAGTCAAGCTCATTCCCATCATCGTTTCTGTTCCTGAAGCATTTTTCAACTCCAAGCAAATATTATGCAAAGAAAACTTTATTCATAAACATACAAGTCTACCGTACAGGATACCATAGTTGAAAGATACATAAGTGTAGGGTTGGGGAGCTTGTGGGAGTGGTCAGTAATTGTAAGGCACATCTGTAATTTTACATTGCCACTTTTTCCACAACCCCACTTAGTAGCCATTTTTTCAGTTTATAAAATTATTGTGGCAGTCAGTAAATCTGTTCTTAACTTAATAAAAATCAATACCCCTCAACCACTCGTCCAGAAGTTAGAGTTGGTTTTCTGTTTGAAAATACATGCCATGCCCTAGTCATGTTATAAAATAAATCCACAGACTTTTTTTTTAAAAAGACATGTTCAAGTACAAAAATAAATAGGTTAAATAGTAAAAATAAATAAATATTAATAACTAATAAATATATCAGCAATACAAAAGATATTACTAAAATCTTATAAAACCATGGTCTAGATTAAGAGTAGGAACACATGAAGACAACCACAATAAGGAAACAAATATTAAATAAATACTGTACACAGTGATCAACACTAAGCGGTATGACAAACAGATGGTGGCGTGGGGTCCTGTCTCCAGAGTCTCGGGAGCACAGCGGCGGCGTGGCCCCCTCCTCCTAGCTCACACTCTCCATCCACTGCAGGAGGATGTCCAGCTCCCCCAGCGCTTTCACCACGGCTTCCTGAGGCTTAAGCTGAAAGACACACCCTACTGTGAGCAAACCACAGGGACAGCATGTGCCCCGAGATCAATCCTCCCCTTTCATTGTCAGTTCTGTTGAGGACTGTAAGCAGACCATTGTTTTCCAGATGAAAAAGCTTAAAAGACGTTGTGGAACCTCAAGAGCTCACAAAAGGTAGGAAATCATTGAGTCCATCACCCTGGTCTTACATAGAGAAACTCTGGCCGGAAGGTAGCGGAATTGGTACTGTAACCCAAGCCTCTTGCATCACAGGGATCAAAGTAATGAAGCTGTTCTTTTATTCATTTTAGAGAGGAGAGAGAAAGGAAGAGAGGGAGAGGGAGAGAGAGAGAGGAGAGAGAGACAGAGAGAGAAGGTGGGGAGGAGCTGGAAGCATCAACTCCCATATGTGCCTTGACCAGGCAAGCCCAGGGTTTCGAACCGGTGACCTCAGCATTTCCAGGTCGACGCTTTATCCCCTGCGCCACCACAGGTCAGGCATGAAGCTCTTCTTTTAAAGGGATGTGTGTGTGCACATGTGCACAGAGGTTGCCTACTCTGCATACTTCAACTGAAGAAATATTTATTGTGGCTAAGAACTGGGCAGGCTCAGAATCCAGAGATGAATTGTAGCTCCCTTACCCAGAGGGAACGTACAGTCCAGTGAGGAAGACAGGCAGAAGCAGGCGATTAAAATGGAGTGTGGCGAATAATAAATGATGGAGTCTACACAGGATAAGAGTGGAGGCACTTAACTCGGAGAAGCAGCAGTTCCCTCTTGTAAGTGATACCTACGCTGAGTCTTAAAGGATGTGTAGAATTAGTGAGTAAGAAGTGGAGTTCTCAGCAGATGTACAAAGGCATTAAGGTGATAAACAGCATGACGTGGGCATGTGTGAAGTTGTGAATGACTGTCTTTGAAGGTATGTATGAGTATGTGAATGTTAGAAAGCTACAGTCTCTTCTTGGTGCAGCTAACAGATCACTTGTCTCTTGAGTGACTTGATGGAATCATAGCCATCCCCTTTCTATTCTCAAAGCATCTTCCAGAAAAAAAGCACTCTTCTAGAGCCTGGATGTGTGTCCCTATGGTAAAGCAGAGGGACAGTCCACATGACCTTAGAGAGCTATTAACCTGAGCATTACAGAAGTTCTGCTAGTATGAATATCCATCCCACCCATTTATGATCTCAGTTCTAAAAGCACACTCACCCCAACCAAGGCCAAAATTGCATATTACCTCTTTGAAGTGACTCAGAATTTGGCTGTATTTCTCCGCTGCTTCCTCTCCACACAGGCATGTCATATGGGCATGCTGAAAAGGACGTCAGAGAATGATAGGTCTTATTAAATATTCTGACTTTCTGCCATTGACATGAAGTAGGTGGGAATTCTACTCTTTCTATAGATACTCCATTCTTTTCTTTTTATTTTTTATTTTTACAGAGAGAGGGATAGATAGGGTCAGACAGACAGGAAAGGAGAGAGATGAGAAGCATCAATCATTAGTTTTTCATTGGGACACCTTAGTTGTTCATTGATTGCTTTCTCACATGTGCCTTGACCGTGGGCCTCCAGCAGACCGAGTAACCCCTTGCTCGAGCCAGCAACCCTGGGTCCAAGCTGGTGAGCTTTGCTCAAACCAGATAAGCCCGCGCACAAGCTGGTGACCTCGGGGTCTCAAATCTGGGTTCTCCGCATCCCAATCCGACACTCTATCCACTGCGCCACCGCCTGGTCAGGCTAGATACTCCATTCTTATAGAAAAGTCTTTTCACACCTCATGATTTGGGACCATTAACCTAATCATCAGTAGAAAAGGAAGCCAGCTTTTTAGGCTCAAATACAGAGCTCATCGTTTCTTTTCAGAGACAGGCGGCACTAAAGGAGTTTGTGACCGCAGTATCCCATCTGACCTGTATCCCCCACCTCCGCTCTGCTCCACTCCCTCCCAGAGGGCCCCCATGGAAAGAGAGAATTGGATTCCTCGGTCTTATTCTGACTTTATCTTGAGACTGAGTCCAATGGCTTAATGATTGGCTGCCTGGGCCCAGGAGGCACTCATATACACACCATTAGATGCCTCACTTTAATTTCATGGGTAAAAGATAACTGTCATTAACATCACATAGCCAGCATTTTATAGTTCCTTAGACTTTTTTCATGGAGCACATACCCAAAAGTCAATAAAACTGAGGTCATATTATCTAGTCACACAGCTCAACACAGATTATTGGAACTTTTGGACTCAGTTTTTCCATCCATGAAATGGGAATTAAAAAGAGCGTGGCTGCTAAGTCATTGAAGCTGAGTGCTGAAATGAATCCTTTTACCCAAGACCCTTACTCACACAGAGCCGGAGGTCCTTCTTGATAGTAAGAAAAGAGTTGGCGAGACTGCTGATCTTTCGGAGGGTATGGTGGTCAGACGTCTGATAGTTTTTGAATACTGTGTCCAAGTAGAGCCTCAGTATACGGCGGAGGAGGCAACACTGATCTGCAGGCTACAAAATAAATGAGTATGTTGGTGGGGGAGGGTGTCCAGGGACAAGACTCAAGGTGATGGAAAGGATCCTGGTTCATATTTCCTCCCAGAACTCCTGTTAGTCAAGCACGTACCTTTGTGTTTTGCAAAGATTCAGTCTTCCTCAAGATTCTGAGGTCAAGGATTTCATCTTCAGCTTGCTACACAGAAGAAAGCAAGGCAAGAAATGACAGGTCAGTGATGGCTGTCAGGGTCTTAGACAATGAGCCCTCTCATCCCATCTTTGCCATGACCCCATGGGCAGTGTCCTTTTCCAAAATATTTTAAAATGCTGAATTACAGATGTTTCTTGGAAATGCAACCTCCTGGTGAGGAATCCCCACCCTGCCTCTTTTTGTGGTCACACTGCTGGAGAATAGAGAGAGACAAATAGAAAAGCGGAGAAGCAGCCACAAAATTGGGGGGGGGGGGTGCCTCCCTCACATACCACTCTGTCCCGTATCTCAGAAAATCCATTTTGCATTTCCTGAAGGTTTGTGGTGATCACACAGCTTCCCAAATGGAGTGTTTTCAGCCCAGCAGAAGGTGTCCCGGAGAGATAAAATATAGCTGAGAAAAGGCAGAGAGGGAGACCAGAGTATTTCATCTTGGGCCAGAATCTGGAGACCACAGGAACTAGGAATTCAAAGGAAAAAACATGACTTACTGATTTCCTCATCTCATGCCTTAAGAAGCCAATCCAGGCACCAGGAACATGCCTCCCCCAGATGTCTCATGGGGGTGAAACTTAATAGCTTTATCTGGCTTTCAACGGTCACATTCATCTAACTTACTAAGAAAAACTGCTGAGCCTCCTCAAAGAGTAGCCTTCGGGTGCCTGTTCAGGCTCTGAGTGTGTGTTGGTGCTACAGGTCCTAGCTCCTTTATTCTGTCCCCATCCCAGTCCCATCATCATTGCCCAGCAATGACACTCGCAGTGAGTAGACAGACGATGGCATCTCAGGGAAATGTCAAAACTTGTTTCGGTGAGTTGACGTATACAGTCTTCCCTTCCAGAATGCCAATGTAGCTCACCCTTCTGATCCCTTCAGACCCGCAGGGAAATGAGGAAAACAAAACTCACAGAAGCTGTTGCTGAGCCACCAAAAACGCTCAGGAGAAAATTGTCTATCTTTTATGGCCGCCTCGGGGCAGAGGAGCTTAGTTCTGTTTGGCGTTTGTCTGAGATCAGATCGGTTATTTGAGGATAGAAGATTTATTTCAGCCCCAAAGGCAAATAGAAAGTCAATGACTTCATAATAATCGTACTGCCAGGGAAAGGCAAGATCAGATGGGCAGCCAGCCAAATTCCACCTAGCACTTCTCCTGCGCTGTCGACTCCACAGCGCCCCCTGTAGGAAGACTGTAGTCAGGCACACGTGGGATGAATCCAGGAGCACACACCCCTGGCCTTTTAACTACAATTAAAGATCAAGTAAGTGATCCCAAACACAGAGAAGAAAGGCAAAAGAAAACTCATTTCTTCTTGGGGTGAGCCTTTCTCCATAGATGGCACTTTATACTGTTTGTGGAGTTTTAAGATAAAAATAATAATGAGCTGGGATTAGGGTGAAGAGAGTGAAGTACTTAATTCAGTCACAAAATTTTAAGAGGCACCCAAAGTCTTGGAAATCAAGATAAATAATATTTTAATGCAATATCAAAATTAATGAAAAAATCCATAATAAACAAAATATCACTATTTTAGATAAAGACAGGATCCGACAGTGCCATGCTGAGCCATATTGGAAGCCAAGACAAAAGAGAAAATGAGTACTCATATCTGCTTATATACAGTAGATGTTTTTATGTACTTTTAGGGATTAATTTTTTCCCAGAAGTATATAATAAAAATAGTAGTGATAAGTCTTCACCAAATTTTGTATGGGGCATAAATAAAATACTTAAATTTACAATAATGTTGTGAGTTATAATATAGCTGTTTTTAAAGTTTTCAATATTTTTCAACCACGTCAATGTTTTAAAAAAAAAACAACATAAAAATGTGTGTATGGAGGTGTACATCTTTCCTTTTTCCTTAGGCTCCAATATGGCTGGGCACAGCATTGGTAATCATTACCACTTACTGAATTTTTCCTAAGTACCGGCAATACGCTAGATATATTTTATATCCACATCCACCTGAGATGCTGCCAAATGTAGGAAAAAGGAATAAACAAACCAAACCCAAAAGTATCAGAAAGGACTCTGGGTTTAGAGGCCAGAGAACTGGGTTCATATTCTTGCTGTCCAAGTTCCCATCTGTCTAGGTTGTCCTAGTTTGCCCAGCACCAGCGAAGTGCCTGAGACATGGGACTTTCAGTTTTAAAACTGGAAAAGTCACAGGTGAACCCAGTTGAGTTAGTCACACTACACCTATGTGACCTTAAACAGGTCAACTCACCTCTCTGAGTTTTGTTTTCTTAGCTCCCAAACGGTGATAATTAAACTTACCCCAGAAACTTCTTTTGACATTTAAATAAAATAAAGTGTAATTTATGCACCTAGCATGTAATGACTGAGTAATTCATTTTAAATAAGGAATGGTGTTAGATTGCCTTGAATATAGTAAGTGTATAGTATATATATGATAAAGTCAACAATTGGATCAGCATTTATTGAGTACCTACTATCTTGAATATTGTGCTGGGTACTGAAGTGCAAAGATAAATATAACAATTCCTTGTCCTCTAGGACATTTTGTCCTAATGGAAAGGGATCCTTTAGATGTGACCCTGAACACATCAAGGTAGATGCTTGGGAGAACTGGGCTGACCCCCAGAACTATAGATAGTGTAAATAGAGGGAAAGTTCTCTTACCTGAGCTCAGAGAAGGCTGTTGCTTCTGATCTCCTAAGAGTCTGTTTCAAAGCTAAGAGGCTTCCTTTTATATATATGTGTGTCACATGAAGGAAGTGAAGTCCCAAAGGTGAGGGCTGAAACTCCCTTGGAATTTCTCTGGTGCATGGTACTTCCTCCAATCCAAAGACGTTTTAATTGCTCGTTGGATTACCTCAACATTTCTAAGAAGTACTGCTTAGGAAGTTACTGGTTGTAGTTGGTGGATCAAAGATACACTCTTTCTTTCTGGCTTTCTTCCAGTGGTAATTAGGACAGAAAAGATCACTGAATTACAAACTGGAAGATATTTCTAAGAGATGTTTTTGTCCTCTCCTTTAATTCTAGTCCTCCTTAACCAGTCTTCTCCCCAAACCCAGACATGGTGGGCTCACTGCTACTGTTTTTCCCTTGCTTTTTCTTTCTTTCTTTTTTTTAAATTTTTATTTTAATTTTATTTTTTATTTTTCCAAAGCTGGAAATGGGGAGGCAGTCAGACAGACTCCCGCATGCGCCTGACAGGGATCCACCCGGCATGCCCACCAGGGGGCGATGTTCTGCCCATCTGGGGCGTCACTCTGTTGCAACCAGAGCCACTCTAGCGCCTGAGGCAGAGGCCATGGAGCCATCCCCAGCACCCGGGCCATCTTTGCTCCAATGGAGCCTTGGCTGCGGGAGGGGAAGAGAGAGACAGAGAGGAAGGAGAGGGGGAGGGGTGGAGAAGCAGATGGGCGCTTCTCCTGTGTGCCCCGCCCGGAAATCAAACCCAGGACTTCCGCACACCAGGCCGACGCTCTACCACTGAACCAACCAGCCAGGGCCTTCCCTTGCTTTTTCTATTCCCACTATTTCCCTCCAACAATGGTCACCCTAGTTTCCCTCCATTCATTATTAAAAAGTGGACCCCAATCTTTTATTTTTGAACAACTCCAGACCACACCAACCTCTTCCTTCTCTGACTTCCAATAGCATATTTTTTCTTTGGCATATGAGAGAGTCTAATATTGCCTTCTGTTTCATAGGCTTTAGCCTTCTCCTTGAAGATACTGGAAGATTTTCTTATACAGGGACTAATCTATCAGGTAGGATCACACTTCTGGGCAAGATTAAATCAAAACGCTGAGATAAACTATGTCATGTTTCATGCTTTAAAAATTATCAAGATGGTAGACAGTGACAGCATGAGTAGAGTAACAAGAGTTGATGTTTCTCTCTCTCTCTAAATAAAAAAATTATCAAGATGGTAAAGATTATAATATATTACTTTTCAACTTATTTTCTACTCAATACCTATGACTCTAAAGTCTTGTACTTGAGTCCCAGGATTCCATAATTTATAGAATGATTTTGACATATTTTATCTTTTTGGATTGCAGTTTACATATATGTAAAATGAGAGTGGTGTTTTATATTTCATAAAATTTTATATATGAGATAATGTAGAAATTCTTTTCCAGTTCTGACATTCAATGTCACTTTTATTCTTTGTTCTTCTACCTTCTAGATCAGAACACTTTTTTTTTTTTTTATCACTTCTTGGCCTTTTGGCTAAAATCAAGTGTAGATCAGTACACTCTTTTTAAATGTCTTTTAATGTCTTCTTAAAGTTCCTTGAAATGAAGACCATAACTTTTCATTGTAATGCTTGATATAGGCTGAAAATATGTGGGAATAAATCTAAACCACCCTGATGTCAGCTCTTTCGCGGACCGCACGAAATTTCTGGCTGACTGGCAGCAGTCCAAAGACCAATAGCTAAAACCACTCATCGAAATCACTCACATTCATGCCTGTTCTTACATCATTGGTGCTAAGTAAACAATTTCTCATGCTCAGCCCTAAATGATTAAAGTAAAATTGAGAAACACGGTCTGACAATAATACTTGAAATCCCATATATCAGTCCATTTCTTTTCATTGGCCAAGAAGAACTTAATTGTTTTAAGTTACCTATAATGATTAATTAAACTTAGTTATTCATGTTCAATCCCACTTAATATTCAAGTGTCTCCTTTTCCTATAACAAACTACTTTATTCTTTTAAAATCCACTGAATAGATCCCATTCCATTCTCTGCACAGACATCAGGTCAGTTCACTTCCTCTAAAGAACTTTTTCTACCTCACCTAACCATTCTCTCTGTCTCCACCCCCATTTCCCAAAGCAAAGACAATCCCTTCCAGAAAAGGATTTAATTATGGCTTGACCTAGTAGCAGCAGAGAAAACAATGTGGGTGAACTTAAAATACACTTTAAGTACATTTTTTAAAAAATAGAGCCTAAATATGTAGGTTAGAGCTAGGAGGAATCAAAGATAGTAAAAATATAGCTGGGTTAAACCACATGCAATTTCCATCTCTGTAGGTCAAAACTGCCTAATATGGCTCAATGGTCATATGGTTCAACCTAAAAAATTATTATGATAATGTATAGAGTATATCCTAAGCCTAGTACAGTACCTGGGCTTACATATTAAATACTCTCTATACTGTAATAATTTATATTTATGTATGTGTGTATACACACACACACACACACATATAACATAAAATGTATATATACTAATACATACTTAATGTAGGTATTCTCATTTAATTCTCAGAACATCCCACTAGGAACATAAACTTTTGCAGGCTATTCTTGTATCTGTCTTATCCACCCTTATATTATAAACACCTGGAATGGATCCTAGGTTATGTTAAGCTTTTGATAAATATGTGTTGAATATGTTGTTCTTTCCATGAGACAGGTCATATGAAGAATTTTCTGATGAAGAGACTTAAGCTTAAAGTTTGAATGGTTTGCCCCAGTTCACCCAGCCAGTAAGTAACAGAGCGTACTAAAATATAACACTGCTTCCTACTGTCGATGTGAGGATGAGAAGGCCCAGGGGTCAACATGAAGATTACGGTGAGTTAATGGCAGAATGGAAACTTCTGCCTAAGTCTCCTAATTTTTAATTTATTACTCTTTGCATTAAACTGTGTGTCCTTGGGGATAAGAGGGCCTAGAAAAGTAGTGGCAATAGGGGTGCCAGGAAATAGGGCTCCTAGTTCTATGAGCCTATACGTAAAGATAGAGCCCCAACAGTATGTTCAGTTAAGGGAACAGGCCACCCATCTCACCTGTGTGAAGACCTCTGAAATTAACATGGAATCTATAATAACAGAAAGAGCCTCTCTCACTCGAGCACTTTCTATCATCCCTCCCAGGAATCCTGAATCACTGGGACATTTCTATTCTATCACAGGCAATACCTGGCTGTTTGAAGACCTATCTCATAGGTGATAAACAGGATGGGTGTAGCTACGGAGTTTGTGAAGCAAACAATAAATGTTGCAACCCATCCTCGAGTCCTAATATCGGAAGGTTTTCAAACTTCCTGATATAATGAAATTCACTGCCTTCTTCTTGGAAAATGAACTTTAATCATATCATGTCTAAGAACGAATTAATTCAGGACTGCAAATGATTGCCAGAAATAATGGCAAATTATTGGCACACCTCAAATGTGACCTTCCCCCTCAAGTTGTCACAGAAAAACAAAAGTGGAATAGAGTTTTACTGTGAGTCTCTTCCCTTTGCAAGCTGGCCCCCTGCCTGCTGGTACAATCTCAGGTTTATAGAGAAGACAATGGCTTACAGGGTCTGTGATCCACAATTTAATTTGTGGGGGGACCCAGGGACTCTTGTAAGGCCTGGAAGGTTTCTGGATCTTCTGGGTAGAAGAAGGGCAAGCATTTCCTTACCTAATGATAGACTATACCTCCTAGACCAGCGGTTCTCAACCGGTGGGTCGCAACCCCGGCGGGGGTCGAACGACCAGAACACAGGGGTCGCCTAAAGCCATTGGAAAATACATATTTATTATACAATACATTTTAAATAAAATATGTATTTCCGATGGCTTTAGGCGACCCCTGTGTTCTGGTCGTTCAACCCCCGCCGGGGTCGTGACCCACAGGTTGAGAACCGCTGTCCTAGACTGTTAGAGCTAGGAGTGATTTCAAGTACATCCAGTCAAATCCCCTCATTTTACAAATGGAAAAGCTATGGTTTTCTAAAGGTCACTCTAGCTAAACAGAGTTAAAATCAATTAAGTGTTCTTTCCAATAAAGGATACTCTTAACCCATTATGAACTATTAGTCTTCTGTAGAAAACAGTGTCCCTTAAAAAATGAGAGCAGGGGAGAGAAAGGCCACATGGAAGAGAGGAGAAGCAGCCAAGATGGCGGAGTGCTGGAGGAGAAGCCAGTTTGTGTAGAGTTTGTGCAGAGAAGAAGATGAGAAACAGAGGTGAATAAGGCTGGTGAGATAGTGAAAAATATGAAATTATTAAGCGTGATATTCTCCATGGAAAGTCAGCGCCATATTATGCTGCTATTGAGCCTGACGGAAATGGTCTAATGATTGTCTCCTACAAATCCTTCACATTTTTTCATCAAGATATTGAAGAAAATATGGATGAAGACATGTCAGTTAAAATCAAAGAGCCTCTTTATTACTGGCAACAGACTGAAGATGATTTGACAGTCACAATACGGCTTCCAAACGACAGCACTAAAGAGGATATTCAAGTACAGTATTTGCCTGATCACGTCAACATTGTACTGAAGGGTCAGAAGTTTTTGGAAGGAAATCTGTATTCATCTATAGATCATGAAAGCAGTACATGGATAATTAAAGAGAATAATAGCTTAGAGATTTCCTTGATTAAAAAGAATGAAGGTGTGACCTGGCCAGAGCTAGTGGTCGGTGATAAACAAGGGGAATTGATCAGAGACTCAGCCCAGTGTACTGCAATAGCTGAACGTTTGATGCATTTGACCTCTGAAGAACTGAACCCAAATCCAGATAAAGGAAAACCCCCTTGTAATGCTCAAGTTAGAAGAATGTGATATTTTCTTTGAAGAAAGTTCCAGTTTATGCAGATTTGATGGCAATACATTAAAAACTACTCATGTGGTAAGTTCTTAATGATTTTTCTAAAAATTTGTGAAAAAATAGAAGTTATTCAGATGAAATGATTATTGATTGAACAAATATATATTTATATATATATTTGGCAGTGATCACTTGATTAGCAATTACTGGCTGTGCTATAAAGATCATCACTCCGGGTGGGGGAGGGGCACAAAAAAAACTAGATAGAAGGTGACAGAGGACAATCTCTCTTTGGGTGATGTGTATGCAACAGAATTGAATAACAAGATAACCTGGACATGTTTTCTTTGAATATATGTACCCTGATTTATTGATGTCACCCCATTAAAATAAAAAAAATTATTTATAAAAAAAATGAGAGCAAGAGAGAGGTTTTCCCATCATAATTCTGGCAGAAAAACTGAATCTTCAATGGAAAGCATGTAGAGGGTGTTGACACTGAAGACCATGTGGGCCTGAGAGTCAGGTGGCCCAACTCTAATACTTTCTTACCACTCACTTTCAGGATGACCTTGAGTGGCCTAAGACTAGTCATTATGCTTTTCGGGAGTTCACTGATTTATTGATGAAAGGGAGAATAAAACCTACCTTGCCTGTCTGGCTCACTGAGTGGGCAAGAGGATTTTTTATATACACACAGTTTTGTATATAAAACACAACAGGTTATTTTTATTCATTCCTGTGTCTAGTAGAATAGATTTTAAAAGCCATTCTTTCAGCAAACATTTACCAAGTGCCTATTATGTGCAAGACACTGCTGGATGCTGTGAGGGTCAGTGAGGCCCCGGTCAAGTCTCTGGCCCCTACGTGCTTGTAGCCTCCTGGGGGATGAGGCATGTGCTTGCGATATCACAAAGAAAGTCAGTACCATGGAGAGAGCAGAACGTATGTGCAGAACAGTAAGGTGATGGGAGGGTTCTGGCAGAGGAGAGTTTGGGCTGACCCTTGAAGAACGGAAGAACTTAAAAGGACTAAGACACTGGAGAGAAGCAGGGAGGAGAAGAGGTCCAACAAAGGGCATTCAGGACAGAGATGACCAGGGCAGCAAAACTTGCACCGTATTTGAAGACCAGCTTTGCTGGAGCTGGATTTTGTGTAGAGGAAGAGCAGGCAATCAGGTTGAAAATATGGTTTGATCATCAAGGACTAAGAATATCATGCACAGAAATGTGACTTCAATGAGGAGTCTAGAAACCCACGTTCTAGCTCTACACTTACCTTCAGCCCACTGTGTGGTCTTAAAAAAATCACTTCCCTTTTCCGGGCCTCAGTTTCCACATTTGTGAGTTGTGGGGAATTATAAATGAGTTAAGTCTCATTCGGCTTGGCCTTTTGGTTCTGTATTTCTTTGCTTTCCTCCTGAGGCAATAGGAAGCCATGACAGGTCTTACAGTGAGGGAGAGACGTGGTAATAGCCATGGCCACGAGCTCTTCAAGAGCAGCACAGCACATGGCACATTGTCAGTGCTTCAGTGGAGTGATGGGGACACCGTGGCTGTGGTGGAGAAATATGGGTGAATTTCATGAGCACATGTAGCTAACTTTAGAAAGTAAGGTTTCAAAACTAGGGGTCTGCATATATTCAATGCCAGGTAATTCTAAAGGCAGACTGGGCAGAGGAAAGAGAAGAGTCCTTTTTTAATGAAATAAGCTCAGCCTCCTAACCAAGCCATTTTTGGTCAGGAAACAGTTTTCTAGAAACCAAGAAGAACCCAGCCACTCCTTTTTTTTCCCACGGCAAGTCCTGACTTTGCAGTTCAGGGTTTTTCCTGTCTACAACGAGAACGTCACAGCTGCAAGCGTCTGGGCTTCCTGCCCAGTTGCATCACTCTGCAGGGAAACACTGGCATCCGGGTTCTGAGGAGGAAGAACCGAAGCTCACCGGTGGCCAGGTGGAGGCCTCCCCACTCCCAGGCCTGCAGTGCTGGGAGCTTTGCCCCTGCTACCTCCCTGCAGGGTGGGGATGGGCCAAGCAGCTGACTTTACCAGAGCACATATTTTCGGTTCCCTGTCTTCAGAGCCAATAGAACAAGTGACGTCATTTCCCTTTCGTGTGTTTTTTCATCATGCTTTGTTTAAGCAGCTCAATTTGCTGTCATCCTTTCTCCCAACAACTCCTGTGACATAACTGGGTCCCCCAAATTGGCTAATTCTTCCTGCTCACAGCATGCAAAGTAGGAGCCCATGGAAAAACCTCCCCTAGACTTGAAGTCTGGGAACAAAAATCCAGCCTTGAATGTTCAGTTTCCTCACCTGGGGGAATTCAATATATGCAATGCTTTTCCTTTTAATCTTTTTAATTCTAAAAACAATCATGGAGACTCTCCATGTGTGAGCACTGAGCTAAATGACCCAGAGGTACCAAAGTAGGAAAGACAGTGTTCCTTGGGACCCCAGAGAGTCATAGGAGAACAGACCCTCTAGTGTAGGAGTTCTTAACCTGGGAAAAGGTAATAGGGGAAAAAACACCCCCCCAATCTCTACTCAAAGCATTTTCTTTGATTGTGAGGCTAAAAATAAACACAAACCACAATAGTATTAGCAGTACCTGTGACTTTGTCACTGATAGAACTCACAGATATTTTGTCATATTATAGC
Source organism: Saccopteryx leptura (assembly GCF_036850995.1). Taxonomy (NCBI): domain Eukaryota; kingdom Metazoa; phylum Chordata; class Mammalia; order Chiroptera; family Emballonuridae; genus Saccopteryx; species Saccopteryx leptura. The sequence continues at coordinate 276,839,941 of NC_089504.1, forward strand.
TTTTTCAAACACCTCAAAATATCATAATACTCCTTAAAACTGAGAAATGTCAGCAGTTTGTAGGCCCACTGCTAGATCTTGTTAATGTGTTAATAAAGAAGCACAGTTAATATCTACTACTTACAGTCATTTCCCTATTTTGATAACTGTCTTTTAATAAAATTGGTTTCTTTTGTAATCCTATCTATTTTATTTTATGCACTTAGAAACATTATTCTGAATGGGGTCCATAGGCTTTGTTGATGTGCCACAGGCATCTATGGTACACAAAAGGTTCAGATTCCTGGCTCTTATGACCTGTGCAAAGGCCTATGGGTATGGCAACCTTACCTTCCCAATTTTGACACAAAGTCTGAGAAGAATGGAGCTATTTATCAGAATGATGAGAGATATTGTTATCAAGACTTTCTAGAAGAATCAGAGTCTGTGTTCATCATAGGCTTTGCGGGGGGGACCGCAGAGGTTGAGATTACTTCTGAGGAACTAGGAGGCTATCTGGGCTGGTTTCTTGGAGAAAGTCTGGTTTAAGCAAGGTTTTAAAAACAATGATTTTATGAGCTTTGGAAATAGAAAGAGCATGGCATCCTTACAGCAAAAAAAGCTAGAACAAAATTCCTGAGATCAGAGAGCACTTCTGTACCTGAGGGGTGGTGCCCCTGGGGGTGCTGGGTGGGGTAAGAGGCAGGGATTGAAGATGATTGGAGAGGATCAATGCAATCAGTCTGAGGGGGCTGCTCTCTGAGACTCTGCAGTTCTAAGAATCGATGACTGTTTTTTTGGTTTTTTTGGAATGTGCTCCGAATCTAGATCAACTTCGCACGTGTCACAGAGGCTCAACAGACTTGTTTATTAATGCATTTCCCCAACAAATTCAAAGCAGTTTTTCATGGTTCCCTGAAAAACTGAGCTTTCTGACATCCAGCAATTCTCACATTAGACATCATTTCTAGCCACCTGGGCACTATCCCATTGCCATGACATGACCACCCAAGAGGTTACCACAGAGGGATGCCATCTGTACTCTGCCCCAGCAGTATCACATCTATGTGCTACTGATGCACCATGCTCTTCTTGAGCTAGATGTGGGATGCTTTCAAGGCACTGAGGAGATGAGGAAGAAGAGGTGATGTTGACACTTTTTGAGTTCTTTCTCTCCACTTACAGGCTGCTGAAACACATTGCTCCCAGGTGAGGTAGGGACCAGGTTAGCATGATAATCTAAAGGCTGGAAACCCAGGAGAAGGGTGGGAAGCACTGGCCTTTGGGCTTCAGGATGTGGACTTAAGGACCATAAGACAACAATCAAAGCCCTGGCCAGTTGGCTCGGTGGTAGAGCGTCGGCCTGGCGTGCAGGAGTCCCAGGTTCGATTCCCGGCCAGGGCACACAGGAGAAGCACCCATCTGCTTCTCCACCCTTCCCCCTCTCCTTCCTCTCTGTCTCTCTCTTCTCCTCCCACAGCCAAGGCTCCATTGGAGCAAAGATGGCCTGGGCACTGGGGATGGCTCCATGGCCTCTGCCTCAGGCACTAGAGTGGTTCTGGTTGCAGCAGAGCAACGCCCCAGATGGGCAGAGCATCGCCCCCTGGTGGGCATGCCGGGTGGATCCCGGTCGGGCGCATGCGGGAGTCTGTCTGACTGCCTCCCAGTTTCCAACTTCAGAAAAAAAAAAAAAAAGACAACAATCAGGGCCAAATCAAAACCAAACCAGGGAGGCCAGAGAGAAGGGAAAACACTCCTTGCTATGGGCTAGAAACATGGGTATTGAACAAAGGGTACAGAGTGCCAGTGGAGGCTAAGAGGAACTCTGAGATTCCTAAAGCCAAAGGCAAAACCCTAGGTTTCCTCTAAGAGGGTGATGCCTAGACGACTGAGTTTGCGTTTGCTTCATTCATTCATTTATTCAAGGCATATTTATTCACTAAGAATAGCCATTCACGTGCGGAGGACCCGGGTTCGATTCCCGGCCAGGGCACACAGGAGAAGCGCCCATTTGCTTCTCCACCCCTCCGCTGCGCTTTCCTCTCTGTCTCTCTCTTCCCCTCCCGCAGCCAAGGCTCCATTGGAGCAAAGATGGCCCGGGCTCTGGGGATGGCTCTGTGGCCTCTGCCTCAGGCGCTAGAGTGGCTCTGGTCGCAACATGGCGATGCCCAGGATGGGCAGAGCATCGCCCCCTGGTGGGCAGAGCGTCGCCCCATGGTGGGCGTGCCGGGTGGATCCCAGTCGGGCACATGCGGGAGTCTGTCTGACTGTCTCTCCCTGTTTCCAGCTTCAGAAAAAAGAAAAAAAAAAAAAGAAAAAAAAAAAAAGAATAGCCATTCACAAAGTAGTTGTCCCTGAGGAGCTCAGTCTGGGGAAAGGAGACAGACGCTAAGGTGTCTGACTAGTCAAGAACTGGAAAACCACTCTGGGCCCCAGGGAACACAACCAGGAGCGGAGGTGGAGAGGAAAGAGCAGGAGGAAAACTGCTTTCTCCGCCGGGGGTGGGGTGAGGTTCCTGGGGAGTTAAGTCTAGACTTGGGTAGAGACAGGACAGCAACAGAATGTGACCACAGGTGCTTTGGTTGTTTAATCGTAGTCAATTAGGCTAATTCAGCAACATAACTGGAAGTAGACTGTCTCTAGAATACTCTAGAGCTCATCCCAATTTTTAAAGAACTCATCCTCCTCCAAACTCCTTGGCCAAACGTGATACACTGACCCCTAAACTTCCAGCAACCATCACTTTGCTTCTGCCTCTCGCAGTCAGACATTCACTCACAGCTGCATGGGCACATCCAGTGTTAATGTGTGCCAGGGACTGGGCTAGGCATGAGCAGAGCAAGATCCAGACAGCGTCAAGGGAGAGTCCTACACTGGGATGACTTTGCAACCACAAAAGGATGGAGTTGACCCTGTGGGAGGGAGTGGCTGGGAGGATCAGGAAGCCGACCACACAGAAACTGCGCGTGCACCTGTATCGGACGCTCAGCCAAGGGGGTCCTGGAGGGGCAGACCTTGAGCAAAGTCCCGTTGGCCTGGGCCAGTGCCTTTTACTTTGTCACATTTACTAGTTTAAAATATATGTAAAAGAAAGGCTTTCCCAAAACAACAGTATTTTATGGGAAATAAGATCAGAAATGTTAAGAATCATTAATAGTAACAATCACTATTTTAATGAGCACCTATTATAGATCTAATATAAATATTATCTCAAATACAATTCTGTGAGGCTGATAGCTCTTGCATTTGTGCAGATAAGAAAAAGGAGGCTCAGGTCTAGTAATTGTCCAAGGTCACACAGTAATTGGGAGGACCAGGACATCACATAAAAGCTTACCCTTTTATCTATTTGGCCAAACTTCCAGGCAAGTGCTAAAAGCTGCGCTGGGCATGTGTGGTTGTCAGCAATTTGTTCTGGAAAGATAATAGAGTGTCCTCCAGAAGGAGTCCAGACACTCAGCTGGGTCAGGAACATCGTGTGACACTCAGAAGTTGGCCTTTGCTCCTTTGCTCTGGGTTGATCCATAAATTCTCATGTAACTTCACAGGCTTCTAGCTAGTAAGTCAAAGCCCCTTTTTATGCATGCAGGTTTAATCGTCTGCATTACTGTCAGCCATTGTAGTCACCTGGGACCTGGGTTATGTAGCCTAGGTCAGAACAAAGTGAATCCTCCCAGCAGCAAGGAAAGGGAGGGGAGCACTGGAACCAAAAAGCACAGCTCTGGGCTCACTTTCTGGATCTGCCATCCCTTAGACAGGTGATCAAGCCCCCTTGAGTCTCAGCTGCCTTCTCTGACCACGTAGGGATTAGACCTCTGATTTCCTCAGCTCCTCTGAGGCTTGAAAGCACTGGGCACAGTCCTGCAGGACCTGCAGGCATGGCCAAGATACGGCCCACGGATCGGATCCGGCCCACATAATGAGTTTATGGGGCCCACAATTAAATTTTTAATATTCTCTGCTACTTTAAAATCTTAGCTACTCAGAAGTGGAAGCATCTTTGATTATTGGAAATCGAGATATTTAAGAAGATAGTGATACACGGAAAATAATTCCGCGTGTGACTAATCTAGGGTTAACTTCCAATAATTGGTTGAATGGATTCGCAATACTTCTTTATTTTTTTAAAAAATTCCATTATAAAGATTTACAACTTTTGTACTCGTCTGTACTCTATATGAACTGTTTGACATTTAGTCATGATGTGAAACCCACATTCTTTCAGGCGGGGTTTGCCAGTGCACACCCAAGGTCAAACAATTCGTTATTTTTGTGGTCAAGTGTGATGAATCAAGTGGCATTGTAGCATAGACAACAGCTGCAGTTGATAACTGAAAACGTGTCCAGGCTGTTTGTAAAACGAAATAAATTTTTTTTACATGAAAATGTTTTTTATATATTTTTAATAAATAAATTTTTATTAATTTTAATGGGGTGACATTAATAAATCAGGGTACATATATTCAAAGAAAACATGTCCAGGTTATCTTGTCATTCAATTCTGTTGCATACCTATCACCCAAAGAGAGATTGTCCTCCGTCACCTTCTATCTAGTTTCCCTTGTACCCCTCCCCCTCCCCCTCTCCCTCCTTCCCTCCCCCCACCCCCTGTAACCACCACACTCTTGTCCATGTCTCTTAGTCTTGTCTTTATGTCCCACCAATGTATGGAATCCTGCAGTTCCTGTTTTTTTTTTATTTACTTATCTCACTCCGTATAATGTCATCAAGATTCCACCATTTTGTTGTAAGTGATCCTATGTCATCATTTCTTATGGCTGAATAGTATACCATAGTGCAGGGGTCTCAAACTCAACTCAGCATGTGGGCCGCAGAGCAAGATCACAGCCGTTCAACGGGCTGCACTAGGTCTACAAAAGGCAACCATTACGCAACACTTTTCTCACTGCAGTTGAAAACAGTCTGCGGGCCGCACAAAATTGTTCGACGGGCCGCATGCGGCCCACGGGCCGCGAGTTTGAGACCTCTGCTATGTGCCACATTTTCTTTATCTAGTCTTCTATTTTTTTTTACAGTGATTAAAGCTTTTAAGCAAACTCTTGGCCAATACAGCAAGAATCGATAAAAAAGTAGTGTCCTTAACATGTTCACCAAGTCCAAATTGGCACAACACCATGCCAAATCCCTGAAAAATGCAACCCAACCCCAGTTCAGTCTGTTAGGAGCTGTCACAAGGAGCAGGAGTCCAGGAAAAGTCCACATCCAGGAAAAGTGCACATGGCACTGGAATTGTTGTCACAATTCTATACTTTGCAGCTCACGTCCAAGTCCCAATGACCACTGCTTCTGGTGGTTAATGATTCAGGTAGACTGGAAAAGCCATCTGCAGCATGTGTGGATATGGAGCTTCTGTTCTCCTCTGCCTGGAGAGGTGAGACCAGGTTGCTTTTCCCTGGAGCTCTGTGACTGTGGCTTGGTAAAGAGAACCTTGGGATACACTAAGCTGGGTGGCAAAGGTAGATTCATAATAGAAGTTGGCAAAAGGGGGAAAGAAAGCTCTAAATTAGGAGTAGGTCTCAGCCTGAAATATGAGTAGGGCATTGAGGTAGGAGGAATAAAGAAAACACTATATATTAAACCAGTGGTTCTCAACCTTTCTAACGCAGTGACCCCGCAATACAGTTCCTCATGTTGCAGTGACCCCAAACCAAAAAATAATTTTGGTGGCTACTTCATAACTGTAGTTTTGCTACAGTTATGATTCGGAATGTAAATACCTGATATGCATTATGTATTTTCCAATGGTTTTAGACGACCCCACTGGGGTCACGACCCACAGGTTGAGAACCGCTGTATTAAACAAAGCAGCAGAAAGTAGAACTATCAACACCCACAACAGAGATCGTCGAGGGAAGAATAAAAAACCTGACTATTCAGGCAAGACATAGTTAAGTGGCCCTTGTGCAAATGCGATCAGTTTACCTGCTTCTTGGAAGAAATACCCTAAGCTCGTCCACAGTGTTGTAGATGGGGCCGACGGCCCTGGGCACCTTCAGCCTTCAGTGGCAAACCCCAGCTTTCTGGGCAAGGTTAGGTCATAGGTGGCTGGAGCAGGGCTGGAAGAGACTGAACCCTCCCTTAGAGGAGTGAGGGGGAAGCCTACCTTCCAGTGTCCCTGTTTCCTCACAGCAGAGGCATGTAAGTCTGGCAGGCTTTAGCTCAATGACCTTCCTTTCCACTATTGAAGCAGAACCCAGATGGCACCCTATGAGACCCCTTTGGGGCGTTGGAGCCTTTAAGAGCATATCTTAAAAGCTGGTAGTTCCCCTGATCTCTATTGGGCTTTTTCTGCCTCTAGGTATCTTAAAGGCCATGCTCAGAAGATCTCGCTGAGGGGTTTGAGGATCCCCATCTGCCTATATAAATCTTTTTCATATATCCGGAGCTAGTAGGAAAAAGACAAAACGGTGTTATTAGCTGGATCAAATAAAGAAGGTAGTCATTTGCAGGCGAAAAGATTTGGCGTCTCCTGTTCATCAGCATTCAAAAGAAATTTAAAATTTTTTTTAAGTAAAAAGCATGATATGGTAGACCCATAGGAGTTCCAGGATATGACTACCTTCTTTAAAAATTTTTTTTTAGATTGACCTTAAAATATTTGCTGGGTACACTTTAATAATACCTTAACTTTAAAGATTGTAAGCATGACAAAATACAGTAAATGCTTTTGCTCCATATGTAGGAGCATTTTCAGTTTAACCAGTTTAGGAAATCCAATAATAGAACAATGCATACAGACAATGAGCTATAACATGTTTAGCAGCCTCTCCTGTTCTGACAGAGGTTACTATAAATCCAGAATATGTATCCACTGTAACATGGACATAGGACTGTTTGCCAAATGAAGGTACATGAGTAACATCCATTTGCCAAAGTTGTCCTGGTAGGGATCCTTGAGGGTTAACTCCAAATGAAGGGGCAGATTGTAGTATAGGACCCCTTGGACAGGATTTCCCAATCTGCCATGCTGCTTCCCGAGAAAGTTGAAACTGTTTACACAGGGCTGCAGCATTCTGGTGATGAAAAGTATGAGACTGAATTGCTCAATATGTCATGGTTCCTCCAAATAATTTTCTTTTGGGTAGCTTGATCAAGAAGGGCATTCCTAGGCCCTGGCCGGTTGGCTCAGTGGTAGAGCATCAGCCTGGTATGCAGGACTCCTGGGTTCGATTCCTGGCCAGAGCACACAGAAGAAGCACCCATCTGCCTCTCCACCCCTCCCCTTCTCCTTCCTCTCTGTCTCTCTCTTCCCCGCCCTGCAGCCAAGGCTCCACGGAACAAAGCCACCCTGGGGCGCTAAGGATGGCCCCGTGGTCTCTGCCTCAGGCACTAGAATGGCTCTGGTTGCAACAGAGCAACACCCCAGATGGGCAGAGCATTCCCCCCTGGTAGGCGTGCCAGGTGGATCCTGGTCGGGTGCATGCGGGAGTCTGTCTGATTGCCTCCCCATTTCCAACTTCAGAAAAATAAAAAAATTAAAAAAAAAAAAAAAGAAGAAGAAAGGAAAAAAAAAAGGGCATTCCCTTGTGCTAAAGCTCCAGGGAGCATGGAGTGAGCTCGAGTATGTCCTATGAAACATGGAGCTCTATGTTGACATACAAGTCTTTGAAGAAGGAGGAACTGCTGAAATAGTTCCTCAGCATTTGTCCCTAAGACAGCAGTCTTTATAGTGGAAACACCATAAGTAAATATTTGCTTTCCATATATAGATTAAGGGGGATTATGGCAAATGCTGAAAAGCCTTGATAATGGCATATAATTCTAGACTTTGAGCTGATTTTAAGTTGACAGTTTCAGTATAAAGTTGTCCATTGATTTGCAAGAGTGATTTGCCATTTAGTGGAAGTTTCCCAGAGCCATTGTTGTTGATCCTTTGAAAAAAGGAACAACAATAATTTTGAGGCTCAAAACCTATAAACTGTAAGGGCCGCCTATGCCCCTTGATAATCCAGGAGGCAACAAGATCAAAATATGGAAGTGTATTCCATGGGCTATTAGATGGTTCAATGTGCCCAAGCTGTAGCTGCTCTTGCACCAATTGAGCAGCTGCCCTAAGTTTCTCCTGAGAAAGGGGCCATTGGTCTACCCATACAGGATTATCTGATTTCCAAGTAATTGGGTCTGCACAATGCATTATTGAGTTAGCAGGAGCTACCAAGGCCCCTATGCTAAATTTTGATAGCCTAATCCACACCTTCTGGTATTGAGTGCCACTTCTATGGGGGTGAGAATTCCTCGCTGTTCTTTCCCTAGACCCTTGGTGGGCAAAAATCCCCGATCAAGCATCTGAGTACTGACTAAACCATTAGGACTGACAAGCAACACTCCCATATTTTTCAAAACATCTCTATCTCACAAATTAATTGGCCATCCAGGGAGCACCTACGGCTTAAAAAATCCAGAATGACCTTCTTAATCTTCCCAATGTAGAAAACTAGAACTTTGTTGAGGGGATTTACTCTGCCCTATACCTTGTAATTCTGTGGCTGCTGCATGAGTGGGCCAGGAAGGAGGCCAATGTATCTTAGTAATAACAGATACATCAGCTCCAGTATCTAAAAGTCCTTTAAATTTATGCTCATGTATTGTTAGTTCCATTTCAGGGCGTTCCTGACCTATTTTTTTTTTTAAATCCAATTGGCAAAATCAGGGGAGCCAAATCACCAATTTGCTTGGGGCCTCTTTTGCAGGATGTGGCCTGAGAAGCAGAATTAGCATCCTTATACTATTCTTCTAACTGTCTGAATTAGCCATGAGACATATTTTTTTAAATTTTTTTTGATTAATTTTGATGGGGTGACATTGATAAAATTATCTTCTGTCACCTTCTAACTGGTTTTTTTTGTGTCCCTCCCTTCCCCCAACCCCCTCCCTCTCCTCCCCCCCCACCCTGTAACCCCAACACAGTTGTCCATTTATCTGAGTCTCATTTTTATGTCCCACCTATGTATGGAATCATATAGTTCTTAGTTCTTTCTGATTTACTTATTTTGCTCAGTATAATGTTATCAAGGCCCATCCATGTTGTTATAAAAGATCCTATGTCATCATTTCTTATGGCTGAGTAGTATTCCACAGTATATATATACCAAAGCTTTTAAATCCACTCGTCCTCTGATGGACACTTGGGCTGTTTCCAGATCTTTGCTATTGTGAACAATGCTGCCATAAACATGGGGGTGCATTTCTTCTTTTCAAACAGTGCTATGGTGTTCTTGGGGTATATTCCTAACAGTGGTATAGCTGGGTCAAAAGGCAGTTCGATTTTTAATTTCTTGAGGAATCTCCATACTGTTTTCCACAGTGGCTGCACCAGTCTGCATTCCCACCAGCAGTACAGAAGGGTTCCCTTTTCTCCACATCCTCACCAGCACTTATTCTGTGTTGTTTTATTGATGAGCGCCATTCTGACTGGTGTGAGGTGATACCTCATTATGGTTTTAATTTGCATTTCTCTAATGATTAGTGATGTGGAGCATTTTTTCATATGCCTATTGGCCATCTGTGTGTCCTCTTTGGAGAAATGTCTATTCATTTCTTTTGCCCATTTTTGGATTGGATTTTTTGTCTTCCTGGTATTGAGTTTTACAAGTTCTTTATAAATTTTGGTTATTAACCCCTTATCAGACGCATTGTCAAATATATTCTCCCATTGTGTAGTTTTTCTTTTTATTCTGTTCTTATTGTCTTTAGCCGTGCAGAAGCTTTTTAGTTTGATAAAGTCCCATTTGTTTATCCTGTCTTTTATTTCACTTGCCTGTGGAGACAAATCAGCAAATATATTGCTGCGAGAGATGTCAGAGAGCTTACTGCCTATGTTTTCTTCTAAGATGCTTATGGTTTCACGGCTTACATTTAAGTCTTTTATCCATTTTGAGTTTATTTTTGTGAATGGTGTAAGTTGGTGGTCTAGTTTCATTTTTTTGCAGGTAGCTGTCCAATTTTCCCAACACCATTTGTTGAAGAGGCTGTCTTTACTCCAATGTATGCTCTTATCTCCTTTGTCAAATATCAGTTGTTGATAAAAGTGTGGGTTTATTTCTGGGTTCTCAGTTCTGTTCCATTGATCTATATGCCTGTTCTTATGCCAGTACCATGCTGTTTTGAGTACAATGGCCTTATAATATAACCTGCTATCCGGAAGTGTGATACCTCCCGCTTTATTCTTCCTTTTCAAGATTGCTGAGACTATTTATGTTCTCTTTTGGTTCCATATAAATTTTTGAAATATGTGTTCTATATCTTTGAAGTAAGTCATTGGTATTTTAATTGGTATTGCATTGAATTTATAAATTGCTTTGGGTAATATAGACATTTTAATGGATGTTTTTTCTTCCTAACCATGAGCATGGTATATGCCTCCACTTGTTCATATCTTCCCTGATTTCTTTTATCAATGTTTTATAATTTTCTGAGTACAAGTCTTTAATCTCCCTGGTTAAAATATTCCTAGGTACTTTATTTTTTTGGTTGCAATGGTAAAGGGGATTGATTCTTTGATTTTTCTTTCTGACAGTTCATTGTTAGTGTATAAAAATGCCTCTGATTTCTGAGTATTGATTTTATATCCTGCCACCTTGCCGAATTCATTTATCAGGTCTAGTAGTTTTTTGACTGAGACTTTAGGGTTTTCTATATACAATATCATATCATCTGCAAATAATGATAGTTTTACTTCTTCTTTTCCAATTTGGATGCCTTTTATTTCTTTTTTTTTTTTTTTGTCTGATTGCTGTGGCTAGGACTTCCAGAACTATGTTAAATAAGAGTGGTGAAAGGGGGCACCCCTGCCTTGTTCCTGATCTTAAGGGGATTGCTTTTAATTTTTGCCCATTGAGTATTATATTGGCTGTGGGTTTGTCATAGATGGCCTTTATCATGTTGAGGTATGTTCCTTGTATTCCCAGTTTGCTAAGAGTTTTGATCATGAATGAGTGCTGGATTTTATCAAATGCTTTTTCTGCATCTATTGAAATTATCATGTGGTTTTTCTCCTTCCTTTTGTTTATGTGATGAGTCACATTGGTTGATTTGTGAATATTGTACCAGCCTTTCCTCCCAAGAATAAATCCCACTTGATCATGGTGTATGATTTTTTTTCATATATTGCTGGATCCGGTTTGCTAATATTTTGTTGAGGATTTTTGCATCTAAATTCATCAGGAATATTGGCCTATAATTTTCTTTTTTTGTGTTGTCTTTGCCTGGTTTTGGAATCAGAATTATGCTCGCCTCATAAAAGGAGCTTGGAAGTCTTCCTTCCTCTTGAATTTTTTGAAATAGCTTGAGAAGGATAGGAGTTAGTTCTTCTTTGAATATTTGGTAGAATTCACTTGTGAAGACATCAGGCCCAGGACTTTTATTTTTGAGGAGTTTTTTGATAGCTGTTTCAATCCCATTTGTTGTAATTGGTCTGTTTAGGTTTTCTGATTCTTCCAGATTGATTTTTGGAAGATTATATGTTTCAAGGAATTTTTCCATTTCATCTAGATTGTCTAGTTTTTTGGAGTACAGTTCTTCATAGTATTTTCTTACAATATTTTGTATTTCTGTTGTGTCAGTTGTTATTTCTCCACTCTCATTTCTAATTTTATTTATTTGAGTTCTCTCCCTTTTTTTCTTGGTGAGTCTCGTTAAAGGTTCATCAATTTTGTTTACCTTTTCAAGGAACCAGCTCCTGGTTTCATTGATCCTCTGTATTGTTTCTTTAGCCTCTATGTCATTTATTTCTGCTCTGATCTTTATTATTTCCTTCCTTCTACTAATGCTGGGCTTTATTTGTTGTTCTTTTTCTAGTTCTTTTATATGTAGGGTCAAGTTGTTTATTTGAGCTTTTTCTAGCTTCTTGAGGTATGCCTGTATTGCTATAAACTTCCCTCTCAGGACTGCTTTTCTGTGTCCCATAAATTTTGAGTTGATGTATGCTCATTATTATTTGTTTCTAGGAATTTTTTAATTTCTTCTTTGATCTCATTGTTAACCCATTCGTTATTTAATAACATTCTATTTAGTTTCCAAGTGTTTGAATGTTTTTCAGTTTTTCTGTTGTGGTTGATTTCTAGTTTCATGCCATTGTGATCAGAGAAAATGCTTGATATGATTTCAATCTTCTTAAATTTGTTGAGACCCCTTTTGTGCCCTAACATGTGGTCTATTCTAGAGAATGTACCATGAATGCTTGAAAAGAATGTATATTCTGCTGTTTTAGGGTGAAAGGTTCTGAAGATATCTATTAAATCGAGGTGATCTAATATGTCCTTTAAGTCTGCTGTTTCTTTGTTAATTTTCTTTCTTGAGGATCTATCTAATGATGTTAATGGGATATTGAAATCCCCTACTATTATAGTATTGCTGTTGATCTCGCCCTTTAAGTCCATCAAAGTCTGCTTTATATATTTAGGTGCTCCTATATTAAGTGCATAGATATTTATAATGGTTATATCTTCCTTTTGGATTGCTCCCTTATCATTATGTAGTGATCTTCTTTATCTCTAACTATGGTCTTTGTTTTAAAGTCCATTTTGTCTGATATAAGTATTGCTACCCCAGCTTTTTTTTCATTTCCATTTGTGTGAAATAGTTTTTTCCATTCTTTTATCTTCAGTCTGTGTGCATCTTTTGATTTAAGGTGTGTCTCTTGTAGACAGCATATATATGGGTCCTGTTTTCTTATCCACACAGCTACCCTATGTCTTTTGATCAGATCATTTAATCCATTTACATTTAAGGTTATTATTGATATGTAATTGTTTATTGCCATTTTATTCTTTAAAACTGTATTCCTCTTTTGCTATATATTTTTTCTTCTTTGATCTGTTTATAACAGGTCCCTTAGCATTTCTTGCAGCCTTGGTTTGGTTGCAGTGAATTCCTTGAGGTTTTTTTTTTCTGTAAAGCTTTTTATTTCTCCTTCAATTTTAAATGATAGTCTTGCTGGATAAAGTAGACTTGGTTATAGGCTCTTGTTCTGCATTACTTTGAATATTTTTTGCCATTCCCTTCTGACCTCAAGTGTTTCTGTTGAGAAGTCAGAAGTCATCCTTATGGGGGCTCCTTTGTAGGTGATAGTCTTTTTTTCTCTAGCAGCTTTTAATATTTTCTCTTTATCACTTAGCTTTGGTATTTTAATTATGATGTGTCTTGGTGTTGATTTCTTTGGGTTTCTCCTTAAGTGCTTCCTGAACATGTGAGATGTTTTCCTGCCTTAATTGAGGGAAGTTTTCAGCTATGATATGTTTGAACAAAGTCTCTATCCCTTGTTCTTTCTCTTCTTCTTCAGGAACCCCTATGATATGTGGATGTTATTTCTCTTCATGTTGTCACAGAGCTCTCTTAGAGTTTCCTCAGACTTTTTGAGTCTCTTTTCTTTTTTCTGCTCTGCTTCCATGCCTTTATTTATCGTGTCCTCTAACTCGCTGATTCGATTCTCTGCTTCATCCATCCTGCTTTTAATTCCTTCCATTGTATTCTTTATTTCAGATATTGTATTTGTCATTTCTGACTGATTCTTTTTTATTATTTCAATGTCCTTTTTTATATTTGCTATCTCTTTATTTAGGTTTTCGTAATGACCATCTATTGTTGTTCTAATATCTTTGAGCATCCTAACAATCGTTATTTTAAACTCTGCATCTGGTAATTTGGTTATATCTGATTCATTTAGGTCCTTTTCTGGGGATTTCTCTTGGTTCATTTGTGTTGTATTTCTCTGCCTCTGCATTTTCTCTTCACGCGAGTGGCTGTGATCACGTGCTCGGGTGCACAAGCCTTGATGGCCTTGGCCTTTGCCCTGCCCCCGTGGATGACGTTATGCTCGGTCCTGAGGGCACTGGTGAGCACCTTTGCTCAGCTGTGGGTCTCCACCTGTTTCCGGGCTTTCGCCCCACCCTTGCAGGAGGAGCCTGTTCATGGAACGGCTGCTAACCTTGGCTCTACTGGCCGGGCAGGACTGCGTGCCCATGCTCAGCTCAGTAGCGGAACTCCGCCTCTTCTGGGCTTTTGGCTCCACCCCCATGGGAGGAGCCGGCTCCCAAGTCAGACCACAAGCCTGGGTTGCACGGGCGGGGCAAGGCTGTGCTCCTGCGCCCTTGCTCAGGGGGTGGTTTCCACCCTTTCCGGGGTTCCCGCCCTTCTCCCGCAGGCTGGATTACAGGCTGCCAGCAGCTGGGCTTGACCGCTTTTGCACGCCCCCTCCTCCCCAGCCGGGCAAGACTGAGCTCACACCTGAGCCCAGTGGTGGCCAGCCGGCTTCTGCCCCTGCCAACAGAACTGAGCTTCCGTCTCCCGCTGCCGCCCGCCTTCTGTTGAGCCCTCAGCCACATGGGTGCAGGCACTGCAGCTCAGACCCTAACACTCACTACTGTAGACCTGAAAGTTCCCTCCTTCTAAGCAACTCTGCTCTGAGTGCTGCAGGGGAGCTTGTTTGGCTGCTCTCCTGCTTCCCTTTGCTGGTATTGCTATTTCTGGGGGAAATATTCACTTCAGATTTGGGGAGTGACTTGTCCCAGAGGTTAGGGTGGCTATCTCCCAAAATGTTTCTCCCTGTGCCTCCTAGATTACACTCTCTTCCTGTTACCCTGGTACTCTCCTCTCTCCCTGACCCCCAGAGCCCCGGGTGAGTGGTTGTGAGAGAGGTGTTCTGCGTGGTCCCTTTAAGAAGAATCCTGGGTCTGAGAAATCAGACTCTTTCTCACAAACAGTATCCTGACTTGTTTCCAGCTAAATACTGTCCTTACGCCTCTACTGGGCTCTGGGGCTGCAGGCTGGGGCTTTGTTCCTGGGGCTCAGGACCCTCCCCTCTCTGCTAAACTCACTTCCCACCACGCGAGTCTCTCCTGGCTGCCGTTTGCTCCAGGGAGTGGGCAGCCCTCTCTGTGTTTCTGCTTTTCCTACCAGTCTCGGTGTGGCTTCTTCAGTGTTCCTTGGTTGAAGAGTCCTCTTAGTTTAGTCCAAAGTTGGTTTTTCCAGATGATAGTTCTTAAAATTAGTTTGTAATCCACTTTGGTTCTGGGAGGTAGATGTTGGTACATTCGCCTTCTCCAGCGCCATCTTGTCTTCTTCCGAAATAATTTTTTTATTTGCAATATAACCCCTTCAAGCTCATTTGATTAATTAAATATTGGTTTGATTGATTGCGATACAGTTTGGATATTTATATGCTATGTAATTATATTTTTATTAAAAGTATTTTTATTAAAATAACATTGTATATTAAAAACTTTTTTATTCACTTATATTTATGCATAAACAAATTACATAATAAAATTTTGTTTACTTAAATGAATCATTTTTGTATTTAACATTTTTTAATTTTAATATTTCGTCCAGCCAGTGAAAAAAGTTTTCTTTCTAATCTGGCCCGGGGGCAAAAACTGTTGGCCACACCTGACTATGGGTTCCCTCCCCCTTGCCCTTTGAAAGTGAAACCTAGATTTCTTCAGGGCACTGCTAGGGACTGATGAAGGACGGAGAAGATATAGTTTGGGAGACAATTTTATACAGTACTCGGTTCCTTAACAGGTATTTATTATGCACCAGTTCTGTGAAAACAAAAACCAGAAACACCACCACCACCCAAATCAAAACCACAGCTCTGTGGACTACAGGAGTCAGGACATATTCTTCAAGTCTGGAAGGAAAGGACAGGCAGACAAGTGAAGTGGGCAAAGTGAAGTAAGCAGGCGAGAGAGAGAGAGAGAAAGAGAGAGAGAGAGAGGGAAAGAGAGAAGGAGAGAGAAAGGGAAGGACAGAGAGAGGGAGAGAGGGAGAGAAAGAGAGAGGGAGAAACTCTCCTTCTTTAATATTTCCTCCTCCTCCTCCTCCTCCCCCTCCTCCTTCCCCTCCTCCTCCCTCTCTTCCTCCCCTTCCTCCACAGCCTTGACACAATATTGTTTTCAGGCAGGCCCAGCTCAGCATGCCAAGCCTCCCATGTGCACAAAGATGTGCAGCCAATTCCATCATGCTGGAACCCCCGGGCTTTGGAGTAGGACACTGTTGGGCAGATAAAATATATTATGCTCACTTTGTTAAAGATGGTGCTGCCCACGTGGAAGCTGTTGCCCAGGTGATGTTAATGTGTGTTGGAGGCGGGCTGTGGGCAGGCAGGATCCTTGTAGCCTGGGGCTTGGTTTTAGGACTAAGCCTTTCTCACCCTTTTTGATGTGGGGTGGTGCAATCCCATCATGTCTCTGATAAGTGACTTTGTATTAGAGACTTCCCTATTTTGTATATTGGATTAAAGGTTTGGATTTCTACACTATAAAATGGGGGCAGAATAGGAGTTTGCTCTCTTAGTTCCTGAGATTAGCATTAGAGAGGAGAGAGCAGAGAAAGGCCATGTGGAGGAGGCCAAGAGAAGCAGCCAAGATGGCGGAGTGTTGAGTGAGAGATAAAATATATTATGCTCACTTTGTTAAAGATGGCGCTGCCCACATGGAGGCCCATTGCCCAGGTGATATTAATGTGTGTTGGAGGCGGGCTGTGGGCAAGCAGGATCCTTGTAGCCTGGGGCTTGGTTTTGGGATTAAGCCTTTTCCACCCTTTTTGATGTGGGGTGGTGCAATCCCATCATGCCTCAGATAAGTGACTTTGTATTAGAGACTTCCTTATTTTGTATATTGGATTAAAGGTTTGGATTTCTACACTATAAAATGGGGGCAGAATGGGAGCTTGCTCTCTCGGTTCCTGGGATTATTAGCATTAGAGAGGAGAGCAGAGAGAGGCCACATGGAGGAGGCCAGGAGAAGCAGCCAAGATGGCGGAGTGTTGAGTGAGAAGCCAGTTTGTGCAGAGTTTGTGCAGGGAGAAGGAAGGAGATGGGGAACAGAGGTGAATAAGTCTGGTGAGCTAGAAACCTTTGATTCTGGGAAACTCGGATAAGTCAGTAGCTTTGTGAGCACTGATGTGAGTGGTTTGTTTTTGTTTTGTTTTGTTTTTGTTTTGTTTTTTTTTTGTATTTTTCTGAAGCTGGAAACGGGGAGAGACAGTCAGACTCCCGCATGCGCCCGACCGGGATCCACCCGGCACGCCCACCAGGGGCGACGCTCTGCCCACCAGGGGGCGATGCTCTGCCCCTCCGGGGCGTCGCTCTGCCACGACCAGAGCCACTCTAGCGCCTGGGGCAGAGGCCAAGGAGCCATCCCCAGCGCCCGGGCCATCTTTGCTCCAATGGAGCCTTGGCTGCGGGAGGGGAAGAGAGAGACAGAGAGGAAGGAGGGGGTGAGGGTGGAGAAGCAAATGGGCGCTTCTCCTATGTGCCCTGGCCGGGAATCGAACCCTGGTCCCCCGCACGCCAGGCCGACACTCTACCGCTGAGCCAACCAGCCAGGGCCGTGAGTGGGTTTTAAAGCCCAGTGTGTGTGTTTTTACTTGTCCGCCGGGTGCAAGCTAGGATTAAAGATGACGGCCCACCAGTTTTTGGCTCCGTTGTTTCTTTACCGACTGTCCGAATCCAATGCGAACCTGCATGGGCCAGGCAGCTGTGATAGTGGCCGTGGATACTGGCTTTACAGACACTCTGAGTTTGGAACTGCTAAAAGATAAACTGAGGTATACCAAACACTTTACAAGTTTATTTGAGCAAAAAATCTGTTTAAATTGGGCAGTACCAAACCCAGAGGGCTTAGGGGTGCTCTGCTGACAGGAGGCAAAGGAACGACAGAGGGAGAAGGCACAGAAGCAGAGAAAAGACAGTATTTGATTGGCTATGGCTTTAAGCCTACCTGGTTGATTACATAACTTGAGGCATTTTCAGGCTTCGATTTTAGTGTGCTTACATAAGCTGCCATGGCATTAATCTCATTGCAGTCTAATAACTTCCTTGTTCAATTAATTTAACAAATCCCAGTTCCATAATGAGAGCTATATAACCCTGGGTGTGTCATTGAAACTTACTAAGCTCCACGCTTCTTCATCTGTTTAATTGAGTGACCAATAACCTTAGAGGATTATCTTGAGGAGTAAAGGAAAAGGTGGGAGTAAAGTTTCCACCTCAGTGCCTAGCATATTCTGATTGTTCAACATGTGTACATTGTTATTGACATCACAGTTTATCCTGGCACCAGGTTGCCAGGATGGAAAGCCCCTGGCTCTGCTGCTGATGAGCTGTGTGACTTGAAGTAAGTTACTTAACCTCTCTGTGTCCCAGGTTTCTTCTTAGGGGTTTATTATCTGTATTGCTACATTCACTTACATGACCTTTTTAATTTTATTTCATCTTAAGAACTTCTGTAGAATTGTCATGAGACCTAAATGAAATATATGTATTTATACCATAATATATGTCTATTTCTTAGATTATTGTCTGGCCCATAGAAAGCTTGCTATTATTGTTTCATGTTATCAGATTTTTATTCAAGAGATGCTATTGAACACCTACCAAGTGCCAGGCAGGGAGGGAATCAAACTATCCTCACCTTCATGGAGCTGGCATCTGAGTTGGGGAACAGATGACAAGGAAGGTGCTGGGAGACAGGAAAGGAGCATGAGATCTGGTGACGGTGGGAGGGGGGCTGGATGCTTCAATCAGGCACCTGTTCAGTAGGCCTGAAGGACACGCCAATGTCAGGAGGGGGCGCGCCCCAAGGCTTTCAAGAGGGACAGAAATGCTATGACCAAGCTCGTCCTGCCATCATCCAAGTGGCTCAGGATGGATGTCCACCCAAGGTCACCTTGGAAAGGTAGAGTCCTTTGCAAGGCCTTGCTTCCTCACAATAGCCTATTAACCCCAAGCGTGACATTGGACTGTGTTTAACCCTACCTCCGTTTGCACATGTGCATACTGCAGAGTGCAGAGGCCCTCGGGTGAGAACACCTAGTGTGTGTGAGGAACTGCCCAGGCCAGCGTGGCAGGGCAGGCAGGAGGACACGCAGTTAGAGGAAACGGAGTTGCACAGGCAGTGTGTGCAGACAGGAGGACTCCCTAGGCCATCGGAATGACTCTGGCTCTTATAGTATCATGCACAGTAGCTGGTATAAGGGTCAATGTCCACACTACAGATCTCTAGGGACTGAAGAAATTTAGTGGCTTGCCCCCAGCAGTTCACAGCAGGAGCAGCCTTGGAACCAGGCCTGGCTCCTGGCTGTGCTCTTCACACCGCATCCCACAGCCGCCCTCGCAGGGTGAGGGTGCAGTCAGGGGTGAGGGGGCTTCACCTCACTTGGTGCTCACAGCAGCGCTTTGAGACTGGTGTTGTATCTCCATTTTACAGAGGAAGACACTGAAGCTTAGAGACATGGGTAATTTGTTCAAGGTCAATAGTTTAGGAGCCAACTCTGTCTGACTTCAGAGGTCCTGCCCTGCCACTAAAGCATGCCCTGAGAAATCTCTTTCTCATATAGAAATAAGAAAGGATGCTTCAGCCAGCTGGCCACAGTAGAGATACTGACCCTGGATGGCGAGGATGAAGTGCTTATTTCTGCACCGGGCACGTGGCGGATGCTCACTGAGCATCAGCTGTTACTATCGTTAACCATCTGAGGAGGGTTCATTTAGAAGTTGGTGTCCATTTTGGCCTCTCTCCACTCTAGCCTGGGCCCTAACCCCTCCACCCAGGATACCCCATGTGTGGGGCTGCACCTGTTCGGCCTTGTCACTATGACAACCATCCCCCCTGTCAGAAACACTCTTCTCTAGCCCAACATATATACCTAAGGTGGACTTGGGGTCAGAGAAGATGTATCTCAGTTGGGAGCAGTAAGAAAGAAAGGACCGAGAGGGACAAAGAGAAAGTAAGACAGAGAAGAGGCAAGGACCCAGAGAAGTCAGAAGCCCTCCGTCCACCTCCTGGAGCATCATGGGGGCAGGGTACCGGGTGGAGACGTTAGAGACACAGCTTGGAACCCTTCTCTGCACTAATTCACTTTGGGACTCTGAGTAAATTCTTACTGCTCTCTAGGCTTCCATTTCCCCATCTACTTATGTTCTTTATGGCCCCATTAAATTCTAAGAGTCACCGTATATGATTCCTTTACTGATGATCCCCCTTGAATCAGAAGACAGTTTCACTAATCAGTAAATAACCAGAGTTTATTCAGAAAAATCAGTACAATATGCACTACAGGATACTGCTCAGCTCACATCACAGACATGGAATAAACAACTGCACAATAAATTAGGGGGAAGCCAGCCCTTTTCCTCCAGGATGGCCCACGAGACCTTTCAAAGAACATATTTTATTATAAATATGACAATAGACTACTAGGCTCTTTTCAGGAGGGGTCCAACAGCCTGGGCCCAGCCAGTTGTTCTTTGGACCTCAGGGTGAGATCTGTCCAAACCTAGATTTGTGCTACAATACCTCAGCCCAAAGGAGGGAACTTCAAATCGGCAGTGGTTTCTTCAAAATGATGCCTATTTGCATAAAAATGGGCCTCCCAGCTCTCCTTCCCCTTCCAGGTAGGCTGTCTCCCTCTGGAAACACTGCAGGGCCTCAGGGCCGGCCAGTCAGATTCCGTGTTATCAGGCAGCTGGTGCTCCCGGGTAATTCTTGTCAATCCAGGCCAGCAGGACGTCCAGCTCTCCCAGAGACTTGATGGCAGCAGATCTGAGCTCCAGCTGAAACGGGGAAACCATGAGAACCTGCCTTTCCAGGCCATGTAATCGGTTCCAAACCACTTTCTCCACATTCTGGTCCCACAGGGTTTTCTGTTTACTCATCAATTATATGTGCAGAGCATATGGGCCCAAAATTATTTTCCCAACAAGCAAGCCAAATTGTTTTCCACAAATAAGTAGTTAAATAGTGTCAGCAACATATAAACAAAATTAGAAGTTCTTCGTTCTTTGCCCTCTATTTTGCTGTTGTTGTTTTCTCTGTTTTGCATAGGGGAAAAAACATGCTTTCTGGACCGTTCTTTTGCTTATTTTTCTTTTCACATTAGCATTAGAAGGTCTCGGTGCCAGGGTGCTGTGCTGTGGGTAGGGAGAGCTCATTGTCCCCATTTTACATATTAAAGCACCAATGTCCTGACAGATCCTGGTCCCACCCAACATCATACAGCTGGTTGGTAGCAGAGCTAAAACTAGAGCCCAAGTCTCCTGTCTCACCCCACCTCTTCTTCAGCATATTAAAGGAGATGGTAAAATCCAAAAGTAAGTCCTGTTGAGCCAGAGGGCATAGGATCTGATCGACTTCTGCCTTCACCATTTAGTTGTAATATGAACTTAAGTTACTTGTCTGTGCCTCAGTTTCCTAATTTGTCATATATAGATAATGGCTCATAGCAGTGTTGTAAGGAATAAATGTTTTTTACATGCAGTGTGCTTTGAACACCAGGCTCATAGTTAGAACAATACAACTCTTAGCCATTGTTATAACATTATCTATAGCAGGGGTCCCCAAATATTTTACACAGGGGGCCAGTTTACTGTCCCTCAGACCATTGGAGGGCCGGACTATAAAAAAAAACTATGAACAAATCCCTATGCACACTGCACATATCTTATTTTAAAGTAAAAAAACAAAATGGGAACAAATACAATATTTAAAATAAATAACAAGTAAATTTAAATAAACAAACTGACCAGTATTTCAATGGGAGCTCTGGGCCCGCTTTTGGCTAATGAGATGGTCAATGTGCTCCTCTCACTGACCACCAATGAAAGAGGTGCCCCTTCCGGAAGTGCGGCGGGGGCCGGATAAATGGCCTCAGGGGGCCTCATGCAGCCCGTGGACCATAGTTTGGGAACCCCTGATCTATAGAACCTCTTCACCAAGAAGCAGAGCTCTGAACTGCTCTCCCTACTGCCTTGCTATTCACATAATTGGCATAATTTGAAAGTGTGGCTTAAAATGCAGAATCTCAGACCTCACTCCAGACCTACGGAACCAGAATCTGCATTTTGAAAAAAATCTCCAAATGATGTACATAAGAAGCAACGCTTCTCCCTCCACCTGTGCATGAGACATGCATCTGCAGCTACACGAGAAGCACTCTCTTCTGCACCACACAGACTGCTCATGACAGTTACTGGCCAAATGTAACTGGGTGGGTAACACGTTTCACACAGAACAGCTTCTACTTCACTGGGGACCTTGCTTCCTCTGTATCACCTCTATCTCGTACAGCATGTGCTTGCCCTCAGAACTTAACACGAGTTAGGTCTGATATGTAAGGGCATAAGAAAATGGTGGAGGGATGTGGGGAAGGGGAGCCCAGGAAATTAGCAAATAAGGTAAGACCAGCACGCTCTTTGCAGACACACACAACTAGGGAGGCCTGCGATAAATACTTGTTGAGTAAATGAATGAGTTTGAGTGGAGTGGAGGCAGAAGGGCTGGTGTACTCTCCGTCAGGCTCCTACCTGTCATCTCCATCTTCCCTGTCTTCTTCCCTGCCCTTACCTGATTGTAGTTGTCGTGGATAACTCGGGTCGCATTGGTGGCTTCCTGCCTGCAGCGACACAGCCTCTGCTCCTGCTGTGATAAATGGAAGCAATGCTTATCAGAGGACCTTCCCATCCTATCCCACTCTTTCCACCACCTCCCCTCATGCAGTGACATTTCTTCTTCCTCCCAAGGTGAGAGTCAGGTAAGTAGACCCAGTCTGGAGCTGCAGAGGGGCGTAAGGTCTATTTGTAGAGTCACCCTGTGACTGACCAGAGCTTTGCTTTTTCTGGGTTGACAGTCCACCAGACTGGAAGAGCCAGGAAAGTAGGTGCTACATCTGTCTTGTCCCTGCTATGAATGCAGTGCCCCACAAGGCAGACATTCAATAATTGCCTGCTGGGCTGGTTAGTTAAATGACTGGTTCACCTGACCAGGCGGTGGCGCAGTGGATAGAGCATCGGACTGAGACACAGAGGACCCGGGTTCGAGACCCTGAAGTTGCCAGCTTGAGTGCGGGCTCATTTGGTTTGAGGAAAAGCCCACCAGCTTGAACCCAAGGTCGCTGGCTCCAGCAAGGGGCTACTCAGTCTGCTGAAGGCCCGTGGTCAAGGCACATATGAGAGAGCAATCAATGAACAACTAAGGTGTTGCAATGCACAATGAAAAACTAATGATTGATGCTTCTCATCTCTCTCCGTTCCTGTCTGTCTGTCCCTGTCTATCCCTCTCTCTGACTCACTCTCTGTCTCTGTAAAAAATAAATAAATAAAAAATTAAAAAAAAAAAGATTTCCATTAAAAAAAAATGACTGGTTCAATGAATCTTAATATAAGTGAGACAGGGGTCATAACTTCTAACAATGTTAGAATTTGACATAGAGGGGAAGTAACTTGCCACAAAGTCAAACAAGAAATCATGGGCAGCCCTGGCCGGTTGGCTCAGTGGTAAAGCATCAGCCTGGCATGCAGGAGTCCTGGGTTCGATTCCCGGCCAGGACACACAGGAGAAGCACCCATCTGCTTCTCCACCCCTCCCCCTCTCCTTCCTCTCTGTCTCTCTCTTCCCCTCCCGCAGCCGAGGCTCCATTGGAGCAAAGTTGGCCCGGGTGCTGAGGATGGCTCCATGGCCTCTGCTTCAGGTGCTAGGATGGCTCTGGATGCAACAGAGCGATGCCCCAGATGGGCAGAGCATCGCCCCCTGGTGGGCATGCCAGGTGGATCCCAGTCGGGCGCATGTGGGAGTCTATCTGACTGCCTTCCTGTTTCCAGCTTCAGAAAAATACAAAAACAAAAACAAAAACAAAAAAAAAAGGAAGAAATCATGGGCAGGAATGGGGCTAGAGCCCTGGGTTTCTCCTGGCTTAAGTTTCTATTGGTTTATTTTAATTTGGTTTTATTTTTGATGTTTGATTTTAATACACAACAATGAACTAACAAGCAATCCTTAGGGATAGGTACTACCAGAGAGCCACCTAGAGGTTACTTGGTATGGAAACCCCAAAGGGTCAGAAATAAAGAAACTAAGGGTATGCCTATGGTAAGCCTGGAATCCTTGGCATGCCCCTCTCACGGTCAGGTCTAGGGATCACCAAAGGGATACTGTGACGTAAGGGGTTACCCCAGGAGGATTATCCTTGAGGAAACCTGGATCTGGCATCAGCAGGGAGGAAACCTGGGACAACAGGGGAGGGAACTGACTCTGATCTCATCAGCCATTTCAAAAGACCAGCAGGTCCTGGGCTGTCCCTGGGGCAGACAGGGAGCAGATGCTTGGAGTCCTGATGTGCTGACTCACACACTGCTGCAGAACCTTCTGCATGAAGAGGAAAGAGTTGGCAATGCTGCTGATTCTTCTCAAGATTTGGGGGTCCGGCTCCTGATGGTCCTTGAACACCCTGTCCACGTAAAACGCCAGGATGTTCTTGGTCACGCAGCACACATCTGAGGGCTACAGACAGAAATTAGAAGAAGCCCCAGCGTCCTCTTCTCTTTATTATCTTAGAGACCGAAGGAGCCAATTTGAACAGGAGCAGCAAGGAACAAGATAATGAACATTTTATTTTTAAAATTCACATGTATTTCAGAATGTCTATCCCTTGGTATACTGATGCAACTTTTGACGAAGGCACTGAGGAGAGATGGTGTTCACCCACTTTTTTTATTGTGCCAGGAGCTATATTAACAAAAGATGTATCCCTGAGATCAGAAGCCTCTCTATAGCACCCCCAACATGTCATCACTGGCTTCTGTTTAAATCCTTCCAGGAATCAAACATCTCCCTTTTGAAAGAACTGATGTCTGAGTAGCTTCTTTGATAAGTACTTCCTGACACTGGACTGAAGCCTACATCTCTGTAACATCTCCTGTCAGTCAGCATGGATTTATTTAATGGCTGTTGCTTGCCAAGGGTATGCTGGGCAATATTCCTTCTATTGCAATGAAGCTGGCCACCATGCTCAGCTCTCCTCCCTTCTGTTCTTTTTAAACTGCAAGAATCATTTGGATGGAGCTGAGATTTGCAAGAATGGAAACTGACCACTGTGGAAATGCCTGCATCTGGGATCTGGGCAGGTCCACAGCTGGCAGAGGGCACATCTCTCCAAAGGAGGACTCCTGAATTTCCAGGGCACATCTCACAGCAGTTGGCCAAGCTGTTTTCTTCTAGCCATTTCCACCAGCCCTGAGATCAGTGAGTTCCTTTGCAGGAGATTTATAGCTCAGTCTGAGAAGGGAGGGACCTACAGCGGGATAGAGCTTTCATCTTCATTAGCATTAAAGCAGCAAAACCTCCTGGCCCTGGGGTAGCTTTTCCTAGATGGCTGATGCTACTTGCTACACACAGAAAAATGCATCTCTTCCATCACTCCTGCTGGTCCCCTTAACCAAAGTGGCAAGAATAGCACAGCTTTGTTTTATCAGGGAGGAAAAGAGAAAGGGAGAAAGGGAGAAAGACCTGCATCCTCATTGACCCCTTTTCTTCTGCCCCATCAGCTGTTTCTAGACCTTGAGAGAAGAATCTGGAGACAGAGGCAGGGGGTGTGGGGCTCTATGCCTGCCCAGCTGCTAACTAGCCATTCTCCCTCCAAAGATATCAATTTGATCATTTGAAAATTATAGTTTTGGAATACATAATCTTTAGGGTCACTTCCAGCTGTGGTGTCCTATAAGTATCTTAGTTGTCTGGGATGGTATTTAGTAAAAGGCTACACATCTGTTTACCACAAATAAATCAGGCCCAATACTGACTAGAAGAATTATCTCATGCAGGGAAAAGTAAATCATTATAGATATACCTTATATCTGTCCCACAAATACTGAGGGGGGAAAATGGATATTTCTAGAATTCTTACAAGGCCTGAAGGAGCTCACTTTTAAAGTAAAGTGAATTATCACCTCGAAAGCCAACTGTTTTTGTTTCACACTCTCATCGCTTCCCACCTAGACAGTTGGATGGGTCTCACTGGCTTTTCTGCCTCAGTTGTCTATTGTAAAGAACATCATCAGACTGCCTTCCTAAAGGTTTTGTGGTCATACAGTCTTTGGCTTTGAAACCTACAGGGACCCCCTATTGCTTCTGCTACAAGGTCGAGGCTCAGCCTGACACGCAAGATCCTTGGTAAAATGACTCCACTGTATTTTTCCACCTCATCCTCTTTTTCTCAACTTCCTGTTGCTAGCACCACAGCCTGGTTGCTTTGCTGTCCATTGACATATATACATCGATCTCATGAACGAATTCTCCCAGGCTCCCCAAACCTCTTCCTTTCTTTCATCCACTAACCCACAGCTGGCTCGACTGACTTTCTCAGATTTCCCATGAAACTTTCCAGAATCGCCCTGAGCTGTAGACGTCCTGACCCATTTGAGCATGTGGCATCTTAATCACTCTCTAGATAAGTGGTACTTCCTTTAGTTTCTCCCAGATGCTTCTTTTTTAAAATTAAATTTATTGGGTTAACAATGGTTAACAACATTACATAAATTTCAGGGTTATAACTTTATAATATGACACCTGTATACTCTATTGTGTGCTCACTGCCCAAAACCATATATTTGGCCCCCTTTACCATTCTCCCACCTTCCTTTCCCTCAGATAACCACTATTCTGCTGTCTATACCTATGGGAATATAAAACAAAAAGCAACAAACAAACAAACAAAAAACCTCATAGACACAGACAACAGAACGGTGGCTCCGATGGAGTTTCAAAGTCCCTGAGACACAGTGTGTCCGAACACATCAGTTGATTAATGAGAAGCCGGGAGCGTTTAGGGTGTACTGGAGATTAGGAAAGAGAAAGGAGCAGGGTAGAATTTCTTTCTCAGCCCAGGGCCACTTCACCATATAAAGATAATACAGGAAAAAGCAGACACAAGCCAGTACCTTGATGCTGTGCAGGGTCTCCCATGTGGACAGGATGGTGACATTTTGGAAGGTGTCTTTAGCTTGCTGTGGAGAAAAACATAAGAACAAATACAAGTGATGAGTATTCCTTGTCTTCTTGAGACACAAACAATAATGAGAAGGTACTTGCTCTTCAAGCTAGGATGTAGGGTGAAGCAAACCCCCTCACCCACACCTTCACCCAGAACCCATACTCACAATGATTCTTTTGATGTCTTGGAAGCTCTCTTCTATATGGCGCATGTCCATGGAAATCAGACATCTCCTGAGACCCCGGGCGTGCACTGAGCACAGGACGAACATTGTGCCCAGGAGGCAGAGGGAAACACGCTGTGCCTTCATGTCCTACAGGAAGGGTGGAAGTCTGCTGCCCCACCGAGAGTGGAGAGCAATGAAAGAGACCCCTGACTGAGCTCCCCTTCGGACCTCACAGGGCAGGCCAGACAGCAACCAAGAGAACAGACTCAGTGCCTCAGCCTGTGGAGTTCAAGGGCATATGTCTCTTCTGGCTGTCTTAAATCAATTGCATGAACCCTTTCCCCTCCCCCATGCTCCCACCTCCACCCCAGAAAGCACAATAGAGTGCTCTCTAGAGTGAATTCCTGTGTATACCACTCTCTTATGACTCAACACAGCTCACTTTGTCAACGGGGGTAAAAAGCATTGTTTTTAATCAATTAAGTAGGAAAAACAGGGTTGTAATATGCCCTAGGAATTAGGCAACAGATCTGAAAAAACCATAAAAGCACATTTGGTTTTTTATATTTGCCCCCGAAATAGGCAACACCCTTTTATTATAAACCCCGACTGTGTATCTGCTTAAAATCATTTGTTTCAAGCCAACTATGCAGATGTTGCCTTCTGGAGAAGATGGGAAAGGGAGGAACAAGCCATCTCCTAATAACCAATTGGCCACAGAGAAGAGAGAGAGCAAGGCTGCCCCTGCCCCTGCCGAGGGCCAGTTGGCCACACCCCTCTGTCCCTTCCTGAGCCAGAGGGTATGAGGGACATGTGTGCAGCTGGCCAGTCCCTAGGCGGAGGCAGACCCTGAGAGGGTCACCGATTCTTCTGATTCTCTCACCCTTCCTGCACGTCTTTCTCCGCCTTTTCTGTTTAACCACTTTAAGTGTGTCATCTAATACAATGTGAAAAGTACACAAAACATACACTAAATGTGTGCAGCTTGTTGAGTCAAGTTTCACAAACAGAGCTTAGCCTTAAAGATAAGTCTTACAACAATGTGTGTAAATAGACCAATCCTCTGCCTGGCACCTTCCCTGGTGCCCACTGAGCACTCTCACTTCCAGCTGTGTGTGTGCCGGGGGTGTGCAGTGTATGTGACAGCAGAGGAGAGGGAGGCACCCAAATCGGAAGCCAGCTGAGGGGACTGCAGAGCACCCCCACCTCCTACCTCTGTTACAGTGGCTCTAACTATAAAGCACAGATGTGGGTTCTAGGGCTTGAGCCACAGCTGCCCCCTTTCCCGACCACCCTTCCCCATATCTTCCTAGGCATTCCAGGCTCTTCTCTAGAAAGCCAAGGAACAGCCAATCCTGTTTATAAAGCCGTTTCACCTCGCTCTCCTTAACTCAGCATTATTCCCAGTGAGAGAACAGGTGTAAACGGAGACCTCACCACAGAGCGTGGTTTCTTTTTCCAACCTCTTGCTTTCTGACAAAACAAGACTGTAGACTCCACTGGCAGGGAGGTCTGTAGATTCCCTCAGAGCTCTCTCCCCTCTACGGGCAGCTGGGGTGCTTTTAGGTGGCCAAGTGAGGAGGAAGAGAACACAGTACTTCCTCTGACAACATAACTGTCAGAAGCAGTTCCTTGCTCGTCCCATGCTGCTAGGGGGCCCAGACATGCTGTGGAAGAGAAAGATGCCTTCCTTAGCTGGGCGATCCCAGACATCTTGGCAGATTCAGATAATAGTAGTAGTGAATGTTTATCAGACACACCACATATCAGGTACTGTGCCAAGCATTTGACATAATTATTTAATGCTCACAATCACCCTGTGAGGTGGGATCTGTTTCTAGCTCTATTTTACCAAAGAGGGAACTGAGACTTCGGGAAGTGAGGGGACTTCCTCAATGTACATGGCCACCAAGTCGCAGAGCTGGGATTAGAAGGCAGGCTGGCTGGCCCTGAGCCCTCTGTCCTCAACACTACACCATCCCACTGACAGCTCTGTTCTCTCGAGGATCTCAGCTGGAGAGCCTCGCAGTTGCCCTCGCACCAGGCAGAAAGAAAGGCATTTCTGATTGGGTAGTCTGAACAAGAGGTGCTCCTCACATTTAATATTGCAGAGGATTATAAAGAAGATATTAAGTTCCTAGCACAGTTCCTAGAACAAAAGGTCATAGTAAATGTTAGATTTCCTCTCTTCCTTCCTTCCTTCCTTCCTTCCTTCCTTCCTTCCTTCCTTCCTTCCTTCCTTCCTTCCTTTTTTTCCCCACTCTTCATCTTTTCTTATTGAGAATAAGGTACCAGAAAGTTTACCCTCTATATTGAGTCCCCATCCCCATTCTACAAAATACCCAGTGCCTGGGACTCCAGCGGCCTTACGCAGTGATGACAGGTCACCTCTGCAGTGAGAAGGATAAGGCTAGGATGAAGACGAATACAAGCCTCTGGTGGAAGCTGGCCTGAGGCTCACCTCTCCCCGGGTGCTCAGGCTGCTCCTGTGACTTCTCTCTCGGTGCTCTTTGCCACCTGGAAAGGGCTAGCCACTTTTATGCAGGTGGATAAGAGGAAATGCTCTCAAGGTTTACTGGGTGGGTCCACCTTTGGGAGATTTTTTTCCCCACTTGTTTCCTTAGCATCTCATTTCCTTAATTGTTCTCTTTTCTGTCTTTGAAATATGGTTGATTAATCATTATGAAGAAATGCTTCTTTCTCTGGGTCTAGACATGTAGATTCTAGGAAAAAATAAACTTCCCATCTTTATGCAAATAAGAATTTCTTTCAATTCTGTGTCCATACAGAAAAATCCAAGTTAGGTCACTTTTCTGAGAGCTGTGGCATGGCACCAACTGTCCCTGGCAGGCAGACTCAGGGAAGCAGTGTCCTGACGGCCACACCCTGTGAGCAGCCAGCCCCAGGAGACTGCAGGTACCAGTGACTCTAGCACACCCAACGGTTCATACAGCAACTGAGCCCCTACCGGGTGTCAGGCACTAGCTAAATGCTTTACAGACATCCATCTTACAAAATGGTTTCACTTTGCAGGGAACGTTTCTTCTTCTTCTCAGGAATACAAGGATTTCTGTGGACATCTTCTCATTCCTCTTCATCTTGTCACTGGAAAGTCTTTCATTCTCAATTAATGCAGAGAGAGAGAATGAAACCAGGGTGCAGAGAGCTCTGAGCGCAGAACCAGTAACATACCCTGGAATCCTTGGTCCTCAGCCAGAAGGTCCTGTGTCTAAATTACTTTTTCCACAAACTCTACACCATGAATTCTCTAAGGATAAGGGTTTGGGATGATGGTGATGGAAAATTAGGGTATGAAAAGTCCCCCACCACAGAAACAAACTCTCAAAATAAACAGATCTTATTTTTAGAAAATGAAGCAACTCTGGGATGAAGTGTAATTACGAGAGACCCCACAGGTCCTTTGGACAACGGGCTGGTACAACAGTGTGGCCCAGACTCTGCCCTGCCAGACTGGGGAGGCAAAGGAGTTGGCAGGGCCCTGGCAGGGAGGAAGAGGGCCAGGCAGGCCTGAGAACTCATGGAGGAAGGTGCAAGGGAAAGGAACTTTGGGTTAGAAGTCTTGTTGTCCAGCAACTTGGACAAGAAATAACACATGCTGAGGGAAGCAGTAGACTATAGGGGTCACAGTGTAGCTCTGGATTTAAGCCCTGGCTTTCCTTTCTCCATGAGACACTGGGAAGTCTATTCACCTTTCTGAAGTGCCATAAAATAGGTAAAATAAAGAGTGAGAATTTGAATGAACTAATGGACTGATCCACAGTAAGAGGTCATTAAATGTCATTCATTCTGATGCTGTGTGCCAGGCGCTTGGAAAGGAGAAGACACCTTCGATAACACTTACACATAGTGCCTTTCTGCTTCTTCAGGGGAGGGGAGAAAGAGGTTCGTTTGAGTCCAGATATCTCTCCCACCCCCACCCCTGCTTCCCTGGGACAGGGAATGGGCAGAGGAGCTGGTGCTATTTTCCCAGCTGGGCCTGAGCTGCCTGGCTTCTAGCTCACAGATGGGCCAGCCCCTCATGTGAGATGATTGCATAACTGTCCGTGTGGCTCTCACCCCGCATTCATCCCCTGGTGCTCAGACCGTATATTTTGACCCAGCTTTCATTTCAGGGCAAAGTGATACATCAGGAAGCTTGGAGAGGAAGGAAAAATATGTGATGGGTCCAGAGCTCCTCTCCAGCACAAAGGGGATCATGGTGGTTGGGACTATAGCCCTGGAGTCAACCCAGCCTGGGCTGACTGCCTCGGCTCCCTGTGGATGTCAGACTGAAGGCAAGCCAGTTCATCTCTGTGCCTCTGTTTATTCTTCTGAAAAATGGTGCTAAACGTGCCAACTGAATATTCACATAATGAATGATTTAAAAATGACAAGCTTTGTTATTCATTTTACAGCCCCTAAATTGGGAGGAAGAAAGGATGATAAGAAATGATTTCTCTCCATCTTAAGCCTTACTGCCTAATACTTCAGATAAAAAATAAGAAAACTGGTTGAGAAGGAATGGCATCCCTCCCAGGACTGCTATCAAACTATGGACTTGCTCCACAGACATCGGGTTGTCTAGCCTTAGGACTGGGTATTCTAGAACCACTTGACCCACTCCTGGGATACCAGAGCTCTATTTTCCACTTTCAATGGTGAAGAAGAATGTGAAGGAACACCAGCAGCCAGAATAAAAACTTCTCTGAGTGGCAGATGCTGGACACAGTTCTCTCCCACTTTCCAATCGACCCCACCCCTATCTCCAATGCACTCTGACTTCATGAACCATTCATGATGGTGCCAGGGTAATTTACTCCTTTTTTTTTTTTCAGGGTTATTTCTTCTATAAAAGAGTGGAGGCTGCTCACTCTAAGTGTTAAGTCCTAGAGCTCAGACAAAACATAGGCCAGGCACTGGACAACTCAGAGGGCACCATGCCCACTGCTTTCTATGGGAATGAGGCTCCATGGAGTGGAGCAAAGTGTGGCCCTACTGAGTGATCTGGATGAAATGGATTAGGTCTATGTGAATTATTCCCATTACATTAGAGGAAGAACTCATCACTGTGAGGACTATACAACACTAGAAAGTATGATAGAGAAAGGGTCTGTGGAAGAAAGAAATATTAATACTGAGAGATATATTTTCACTTGGGAAGTAAATAGGGACTGAAAAACAGAAAGAACATAATTGTTTAGAGGTCTTGGTGAATATATCTGGATTGAAATTATATCATATGTTTGGAAATTGTATATAGCTTTGAAAATAAAGTAAAAAAGATAAACTTCCCAATTCTGGGAGAACTTAAACCTAAAAAGTTTCTCATTTGTTTGGGTTTTAGAAATGAGAGACACCCTGGCTAGTTGGCTCAGTGGATAGAGCATAAACCCAGCATATGGACGTCCTGCATTCAATCTCTAGTCAGGACACACAGGAGAAGTGACCATCTGCTTCTCATACCCTCCCTCTCCCCCTTCTCTCCCTCTTAGTTTAAGCGTCAGCCCTAGGCACTGAGGATGGCTTGGTTGGTCCCATCACATCAGCTTCAGGTGCTAAAAATAGCTCAGTTGATTCAAGCATTGGTCCCACACAGGACTTGCCAGGTAGATCCTGGTCAGGGTGCATACTGGAATCTGTCTGTCCTCCTGTCACTTAAAATTAAAAAAAAAAAAAAAAAGAAAAAAATGAGAAGAAAAATAACAGAGGGAGCCCAGTTCAACATTCCCAGTAGAACAATGGACAAATTGAGCTGCAAACGAGCCTCCTGTCCCATAGCAAGGCAGCAGCGTGCTGTTCTCAGTCCTCCATGTCCTGACTTGTAGCTCAGTGCCCTTTCTCACCTTGGGATCAGGTGGAGTGGAACGGAACATAAAGCTGTGGGGAATCTCAAGCCTGTTTAGCAGGAGGGGTGATGTAACTCTCTGAAGCCAAGCTGTTCTGACTTGTCTTCACCCAGGATGTGATGACCAGAGGAAGTGCCTTCTGGCTGTTCCTGTGCTGGTTGGGGGGGGTGGGGGGGGTAGAGGACAAACTCACTCAGGGCACCTGAATTACATCAACCTGAAATTCCCTTCACCTTTTCTCCAACAGGGCTCTCAGTCAAGGCCTGCTGACCTAGAGCCTCAGAGACCAATTGACTCCTTATATCAATGGGTTCTATGGCTCAAATGCCATGACACAGCCCCTGTGGAGGCATGGGAGGGGGATCCAGGGATGGGTAAGGGGAAGACTTCAGTATCTGCCTGCCTTTCTGCATCACTGACCCTATTTCACTTCTAACCACCCATCTTCTCCTAGTCAGCCAGACTTTCTAAAATGCAAACTCAGTCTTGGTGTTTCTCAGCCTAAAATTCGCAGCATGGCTCCAAGATAAAAAGTAAGCACCTTGGCCCTGGTCGGTTGGCTCAGCAGTTAAGCATCAGCCTGGCATGTGGAAATCCTGGGTTCAATTCCCAGTCAGGGCACACAGGAGAAGCGCCCATCTGCTTCTCCACCCTTCCCCCTCTCCTTTCTCTCTGTCTCTCTCTTCCCCTCCCGCAGCCAAGGCTCCATTGGAGCAAAGTTGGCCTGGGTGCTGAGGACAGTTTCATGGCCTCTACCTCAAGAGCTAGAATGGTGCCGGTTGCATTGGAGCAACGCCCTAGATGGGCAGAGCATCACCCCCTGGTGGGCATGCTGGGTGGATCTCAGTTGGGTGCATGCAGGAGTCTTTCTGTCTGCCTCCTCCCCCCTACCCCCCCTCCCGCTCCTCACTTTGGAAAAATACAAAAAAAAAAAAAAGTAATCACCTTCCCATGGCATGCCCAGACCCACCATAAATCAAACCTCGTCCACATCCCCAACCTCATCTCTATTGACTAGTCCCCCCACACCTTATTGTCCCTTCCTACCTAGAAAGCACTGCCCTTGCTTTTCTGCCTTGCAAACACCTACCCAACTTGCAAGACTTAGCTGCAGTGTGACTTCTTTTGTGAAATCTCTCCCCTCTTCCTTTACTCCCTCCTCTCCCCCCTCCCCCTCCCCCCTACTCCAGAGGGCACTAGGCCCACTGCCATCTTTGAGAATGAGGCTCTGTGGAATTGAACAAAGTATAGCCCTACTGAGTGAACCTGGACGAAATGGATTAGGTCTATGTAGATCATTTTGATTCCCTATCTCCACCCTGGTTGAGTTGGCTGCTGTTTCTTTCATATTCCCACTGGATAAATACATGATGCCCAATTAACTCTGCATTTCAGATAAATAGATTTCTGTGCTGACCCATCTGAAATTCAAAGTGAGCTGGGCATCTTGCGTTTCTATTTGCTAACTCTGGTAATTCTATGCTGAACCCCCTCCAGCCTCAATGCCAGCCAGGGCCAGACCCAGCTTGAATAGGGCCCGTAATTCATGGGCTGCTTTTTAAGAAAAGGAGTTTTAAAATAGAAGTAAAAATGTAGGGACAAACGTGACTATTTACTTGGAATGAGAAATAAATCACAGCAAATTGCAAAACTTTTAAAAGCTGACAAATACCACAAAATCCAGAAAATAATCCTTTTATAAATTAACTACTTGGCACATCTGTGTTTGCTTTTCTATGACATTGATTTTTAGTTGTTATTTTCTATAAAGAGTAAAAAAAAATGAGTCAGCCTTTTCTCTGATATGGTTATTCAAAATTGGGTTTTTGTTATTGATAGTTGAAATTCAAGAAAGATACTTCAGGTTTGTGCCTTATGAACACAGAAATTCTGATAAATTCTGCTTCATGAGGTTCCCATCAGAAAAGGAAAGAGTATATGATTTATTTCTGATTATGTATATTGCATTGTTAAGTAACTTTTCCCATTTTGACTAGATGTTAATAAAAACCAACTCCTTGGCTGCTGAGTGTACGTGTCCAGTGCCTGGAAGACTCCCCACCGCACGTCCTCTGGCTCCGTGCGTCTCACGCAGGGGCTTCGCTCCCACCACCGGCACACTTCCAGTACAGTGCGTGGACGGAGGATTGTTGGATGTCATTCGCACACCAGATGGGTAGTGATATCTTAACCACATACAGATGTGATTACAAGCCACGTAAATATGTCTCTTTAAAGGCCAAATGCATCTCAGATACTCCTTAGCCAGATCCCCTAGATACTGGGGCCTCTGTAATGTCACTTGACTTGAAAGGAAATGTGACAGAGGAGAAGCCAGAATCAAAAAGGACACTGATCTGAACTGATTAAGACTAACATACCTGACTTTCCTGAATTTTGAGAGCATGTATGACATGTAAGCTCATTTTAGGAGCCCTTAAGAAATTTACAGGGAGACCATGCAAGTCTCAAAAGGGGCCCAAAGCTTAAACTTCTTTAACTAAGCAGTAAATCCTCACATCCTCCCATCCATAGACCTTGGAATAATATTTATTTTCTAATTTGATTTTTTTCTTTTTCTTTTTTTAGTGAGAAAGACAGAGAGAGGGACAAATGAGGACAGACAGACAGAAAGGGAGAGAGATAAGAAGCATCAATTCTTTGTTGCAGCTCCTTAGTTGTTCATTGATTGCTTTCTCATATGTGCTTTGACCAGGAGACTACAGCAGAGCGAGTGACCCCTTGCTCAAGCCAGTGACCTTGGGCTCACGCTAGCGATCTTGGGCTTCAAGCCAGTGACCTTTGGGCTCAAGCCAATGACCATGGGGTCATGTCTATGATCCCATGCTCAAGCCAGCGACCTCACGCTCAAGCTGGCAAGCCTGCACTCAAGCCAGCGACTTTTGGGCTCAAGCCAGTGACCTCACACTCAAGCTGGTGAGCCCGCACTCAAGCCGGCAACCTTGGGGTTTTGAACCTGGGTTCTCTGCATCCCAGGCTGATGATCTATCCTCTGCGCCATTGCCTGGTCATGCTTAATTTTTATTTTTAATCAAAGATGTGTATACTTCCATCATTTTAGAAGGCATTTATATGATGAAAAACTGTGGTCGTGGTTTCAGCCCACCTCATCCTCTGGCCTGTAGGCAATAGCTTTCAAATGCACCTTTTTATTCTCCTACATAGCTCCATAATTCTACAGAACACACTTTTATTGCTGTTTCTTAATTCTTGATTTTAGTATCAGCTTACTACAATGGAAGATAAAGATTTAATTCTTTTTCACACCCCATGCAAACATGCTCATTTTCCTCCCTCGTCCTGCAATGGAAACACATCACAATGTCACCTTTACAGGGGCAACATGTCACCCAGGACCCCTGATGGAGGCCTGAGCCCCTGGGTGAAGGCAACGTCCTGCTCTCCTGTGTTTGTGTCTCAACTCACTCCAGGAAGAATCAGAAAAAATAGAATTAGGTACAAATGTAACATGTGCTTTTTATTTCATTATCTCCTGTTTCAAAACTCAAAATTTTATAGATGGTAAAGCTAGACTAACAGTAAAGTTAAAGAGTATTGAGCACATACATCCGCCCAGGCACCGTCTGAAGCACCCATATGCATTATCTCTTTTAATCTTCACACCTGCTCCAGGAGGAAGACAGTTGTGTCTGTTGTCATAGAAGAGAAAGCTGAGACTCAGAGCTGCCAGTGAGCTTGCCTGAGGGCACCAGCAGCAGGTAGGTGGCAGTGCTACATGCAGTCTGGCAGCCCAACTCCAGCACCGCCATCCTTAGCCACTTCACTCTAGCGGACATGAGGGAGCATGGCGTCCAGTCTTCCACTACAGATGCAGAAGCAGCAGAGGCTCAGAGGGAAGCATCTTACCCAAAGCCACACAGCTGAATAGTGGTGGATCAAGGACCAGAACCCACAACCCCGAACTCTCAATCCAGTGCTCTTCTCTCATTTACAGGCCTTTTGTCACCTCTTCTGACTTCTAACCTCCTTCCTGCAGAAATAAAGAGATCTATCCCCTGCACCCACAGAGAAAGCACAGCAGCAAATGATAGAGACTATAGCTCGAGAGCACCCTGTCCAACTGACAAATCCAGGCATGTCAGCAGAAACTGTGATTCTGTGGAAATAGGATGTGGTTTTTCCCTTATTGTTACCATGAACCATGTCACTTGAAAAGGGCTGCTTTCACAGGCTCTGGGAGCCAGGGAGTTGCTGAGGAGCTCTTCACCCCAGGAGACCTGGGAGGAGGAGGGTTGTGGCCGGAGGCAGTTGGCTAGCCATAGCCGTAGTAAGGGGGCAGCGGGGCGGCAGCTGTCAGATCTGAAACGCTGGAGGTGTGGGAGCGGGCCAGGCACAAGGACTACCTCGGTATCTACTGTTTCCTGGAGGAAACCCCAACCAGCAACACCCTTCAGCGGTACCATCCCAGCTCTTAGGGTCTGTCCACTCACTTGGACTCCCTTTCCTAGAGCACTTTCTCCCCTGGGTTGGCTAACCTCCCTTCTATCCCAGGTACAGGCTCACTCAATCTGGCGTGCTGCACGGGAGCCAGTTGTCATCTCTTAGCAGTGAGCTAGAACTTCAGTTTAGGGCTCAAACTTAAAGCAAGATGTAGCTCTTCTCTGGCCACCCTCGCAACATTCATTTCCCCTTGGTTCCCCTCGGCATTTGTGCACTTTTTTGGGCCATGTTCACTTTCACCTGGTTTTTAATTGAATTTACTGGGGTGACATTGGTTAATAAAATGATATAGGTTCCGCCTGACCTGTGGTGGTGCAGTGGATAAAGCGTCAACCTGGAAACACTGAGGTTGCCGGTTCAAAACCCTGGCTTGCCTGGTCAAGGCACATATAGAAGTTGATGCTTCCTGCTCCTTGCCCTTCTATCTCTCTCTCTCTCTCTCTTTCTTTCTCCCTCCCCCCCTAAAATGAATAATTAAATAAATAAAATTAAATTAAAATTAAAAAAAATGATATAGGTTCCAGGTGTACAATTCTATAACACATCATCTATATA
Source organism: Saccopteryx leptura (assembly GCF_036850995.1). NCBI lineage: Eukaryota > Metazoa > Chordata > Mammalia > Chiroptera > Emballonuridae > Saccopteryx > Saccopteryx leptura. The sequence goes on from NC_089504.1 coordinate 276,877,753, forward strand.
TTGTATTGTGTGTTCACCACCCAAGTCAAGTTGTTGTTTTTTTATCACCATTTATCCCTCTTTTACCCTCTTTTACCTCCCCCCCTCCTTTCCCTCTGATAAACTATTGTCTGTCTCTATGAGTTTTGGGGTTTTTTTCTTAATCCCTTTACCTTTTTCACACAGCTCCTCTACCCACTCCCACCCCGACAGCTGTCAGATTAGACAGCTGTTAGATTCCACATATGAGTGAAATCATATGGTACTTGTCTTTCTCTGACTGACTTATTTTGTTTAGCATAATAGTCTCCAGGTCCATCCATGCTGTCACAAAGGGTAAGATTTCTTTCTTTTTTACAACTGAGTAGTATTCCACTGTGTAAATATACCACAGCTTTTTTTATCCATTCATCTACTGATGGACACTTAGCCTGCTTCCAGATCTTGGCTATTATAAGTAATACTGCAATAAACGTAAGGGTGCATACGTTCTTATGAATTAGTGCTTTGGGTTTCTTCTGTTGCATACCCAGAAGTGGAATTGCTGAGTCATAAAGCAGTATTTTTAGTGTTGTTGTTGTTTTTTTAAGATTTCATTTATTGATTTGAGAGAAAGAGGGAGGAGCTGGATTCTGGCCCCGAACCCCCAAGTCCAGCTCTGAAGTGGGATGAGGGTTATGACAGAGCTGCTTGAATAGGAAGACTTCACCTGGTCAGGGAAGACCTCCGAAAGGCAGTGAGGTTTAACCATAAGCATGAGCGGAGTACCGGAAAAAAATCTAAATTCCATTCTTTGCCCCAGACCAGCCACTAGACTCCAGGACCTCGCCCACGAGTCCTGCCCTGTCTCTGCCCCTGGCTGCGGCTCTTCAGGGATCTACATCTGCCATCCTCACGTGTCTTCCTTTTCAGCCTTTCATCCCGCGGTGTTTCCCCATCAACCCTTCTCAGTTCCACTGCTCTTGAGCCTCCCACCCAGAGGCCTGTCTCAATCTCTCAGGGGCATCTTGGAAATTCCCTTTCCCCCCTCACCCTTAAGTTTTTCAAGCTTTTCCCAGAACCCTGGTTTTCCCAGCACCAAATGTTAATCACAGTTCAGGCTAAAAGGGCTCAAGTTTCCCCAAATTTCAGGCAGGGTGGAGCTAGGATGTGATGAGGAGAAATCTGGGATCTTTCAGCGCCAGGCCACCCCAGAAAGGCAGGGCAAGAGCAAAGCCTGAGGGAACTTGAAGAACCTGGGTACCTTCTCCAAATTAAGGTGCAGACCAAGCCTCTCCCCAAGTGTAATTAGCCTTCATTCAGGGCAGGGGGGGGGCAAGCTTTCCCTCCAGCTTTCCCCCAAACAACTCCAGGTTCAAAGGGCCAAGGGAAGGTGGATGCTTCTCCCAGGGTGTCAAATACCAGAGAATTCTGTCACCAACTCATTTCTGCCTCTCCTTAGCTCTGCCACACCTGAGGAAGCTCAGAAACACCTGGCAGGTGGCTATACCTGCACCCACCTGCTACAATGAAAGTCAATAGGAGAGTACCTGATGGTGCTGGGGCAGGGCTTTTGCCAAGAGAAAGACACACCCAGGCTTCATTCACCCCGAACACACTTCCTCTTCCAGAGGATTCCTCTTTCGGGAATTCTAACCCCAGGGATCTCCCGGAGCGTAGGAGGAGCATCTGAGAGAGTGCCAAGGTTATTCAGTGTCCTGTTCAAGGGAAAAGCCTAAAGGGAGAGTAAAAAATAACTTTTGACAAGAACAGCTCTACTTCTGAAAGCTGCAGAAGTCATCATTGTTGTAGTAGTAATAGCAGCAGCAAACAAACTGTCCTTATTACATGTGAGGCCTTGTCTAAAATGCTTTATATACTTGAACTCACTTAATCTTGAGTCCAAGAGAACTTGCTTCATGGAGGCCATTTACAGGTGCTGCTAATCTGGTATTTTGGTAGCATCATTTTAACTTATAAAATCTGTCTTATCATCACATCTTGCATTGATTCAACATCCTGAACATCTACTATATCTCACACACTCATAGTATAAAACCACAATAGTTTCTTCCCTTAAAGAGCTAAGAGTCTAGTGGGAATGGCAGACAAGTAAAAAAAGCAGTCTATTACAAGGGAGTAGGTACTTTGAAGAAGGGAATCATGCAAGCTGTGGGAACACAGAGGAGAAGTAGTTAATATAAATTGAAGTGTGGGGATAGAGGATATCAGAGAAGGCTTCCAGGTAGTGGTGACCTCTTAACTGAGTCTTCAAGGCTGCATATGAGTCACAAAAAGGGAAAACAGCAGAATATGCATTTATTTCAAATGAACCTGGAACATTGTCTAGGATAGACCATATGTTAGAACACAAAAGAAATCTCAATAAATTCAAGATTAAAATCATATCAAGCACTTTCTCTGACCATAATGGTATGAAACTAGAAATCAATCACAAGAAAATAACTGAAAGGTACACAAAGATATGGTGGCTAAATAACATGTTACTAAGCCCTGCCCAGATAGCTCGGTTGGTTGGAGTGTTGTCCTGAAGCACAGAGGTTGCCTGTTCGATCCCTGGTCAAGGCACATTCAGGAATAGATGTGTTTTTTTTTGTTTTGTTTTTTGTTTTGTTTTTTTAAATCATGTTTTATTGTTTTGTTTTTTTAACAGAGGCAGAGATAGACAGGGACAGACAGACAGGAACGGAGAGAGATGAGAAGCATCAATCATTAGTTTCTCGTTGCGCATTGCGACTTCTTAGTTGTTCATTGATTGCTTTCTCACATGTGCCTTGACCGTGGGCCTTCAGCAGACCGAGTAACCCCTTGCTGGAGCCCAGCGACCTTGGGTCCAAGCCGGTGAGCTTTTTGCTCAAACCAGATGAGCCCGCACTCAAGCTGGCGACCTTGGGGTCTCGAACCTGGATCCTTCCGCATCCCAGTCCGACGCTCTATCTACTGCGCCACCGCCTGGTCAGGCAGGAATAGATGTTCCTGTCTCTTTTTCTCTCCTTTCCTCTCTCTAAAATCAATAAAATAAATATTAAGATAAAAGAAAAAAAATAACATGTTACTAAACAATGAATGAGCTAACAAGATCAAAGAGGAAATCAAAAGATACTTTAAAACAAATGAAAATGAGAACACAACAAGCCCCAACCTAAGGGACACAGTGAAAGCAGATATAAAAGGAAAATGCATAACATTACAGGCCTACCTCTAGAAACACAAAAAATCTCAAATAAACAATCTAGCTTTACAGTTAATGAAACTAGAAAAAGAACAACAAACAAAGGCCAAAGTGAGTAGAGGAAAGGAAATAATAAAGATGAGAGCAGAAATAAATAAAAGAATAAAAAATAATACAAAATATCAATGAAACCAAGAGCTGGTTCATGAAAAGGTAAGTAAGATTGACAAACATATAACCAGACCCATCAAGAAAAGAAGACAGAAGACCCAAATGAATAACATCAGAAATGATAGAGAGCTTGGGTACGCAGTCCTGTCCAGCGGTAGAGCCAAGGCTAGCAGCCGTCCCTCGAACGGGCTCCTCCTGCAAGGGCAGGGCGAAAGCCCGGAAACAGAAGGAGACCCACAGCTGAGCAAAGGTGCTCGCCAGTGCCCTCAGGACCAAGCATAACGTCACACACGGGGGCGGGGCAAAGGCCAAGGCCACCAATGCTTGTGCACCTGAGCACGTGATCACAGCCACTCTCCCGAAGAGAAAATGCGGAGGCAGAGAAATACAACACAAATAAACCAAGAGATATCCCCAGAAAAGGACCTAAGTGAATCAGATATAACCAAATTACCAGATGCAGAGTTTAAAATAACAATTGTTAGGATGCTCAAAGATATTAGAACAACCATAGTTGGCCATTACGAAAACCTAAATAAAGAGATAACAAATATAAAAAAGGACATTGAAATAATAAAAAAGAATCAGTCAGAAATGACAAATACAATATCTGAAATAAAGAATACAATGGAAGGAATTAAATGCAGGATGGATGAAGCAGAGAATCGAATCAACGAGTTAGAGGACACGATAAATAAAGGCATGGGAGCAGAGCAGAAAAAAGAAAATAGACTCAAAAAGTCTGAGGAAACTCTAAGAGAGCTCTGTGACAACATGAAGAGAAATAACATCCGCGTCATAGGGGTTCCTGAAGAAGAAGAGAAAGAACAAGGGATAGAGACTTTGTTCAAACATATCATAGTGGAAAACTTTCCCCAATTAAGGTAGGAAAACATTTCACATGTTCAGGAAGCACAGAGAACTCCATTAAGGAGAAACCCAAAGAAACCAACACCAAGACACATCATAATTAAAATACCAAAGCTAAATGATAAAGAGAAGATATTAAAAGCTGCTAGAGAAAAAAAGACTATCACCTACAAAGGAGCCCCCATAAGGATGACTTCTGACTTCTCAACAGAAACACTTGAGGCCAGAAGGGAATGACAAGAAATATTCAAAGTAATGCGGAACAAGAACCTCCAACCAAGACTACTTTATCCAGCAAGGCTATCATTTAAAATTGAAGGAGAAATAAAAAGCTTTACAGACAAAAAAAAACTCAAGGAATTCACTGCAACCAAACCAAGGCTGCAAGAAATGCTAAGGGACCTGTTGTAAACAGATCAAAGGAAAAAAAGAATATAGCAAAAGAGGAAAACAGTTTTAAAGAAAAAAATGGCAATAAACAATTACATATTAGTAATAACCTTAAATGTTAATGGATTAAATGATCCGATCAAGAGACATAGGGTAGCTGCATGGATAAGAAAACAGGACCCATACATATGCTGTCTACAGGAGACACACCTTAAATCAAAAGATGCACACAGACTGAAGATAAAAGGATGGAAAAAAATATTTCACGCAAATGAAAATGAAAAAAAAGCTGGGGTAGCAATACTTATATCAGACAAAATGGACTTTAAAACAAAGACCATAGTTAGAGATAAAGAAGATCACTACATAACGATAAAGGGAGCAATCCAAAAGGAAGACATAACCATTATAAATATCTACGCACCTAATATAGGAGCTCCTAAATATATAAAGCAGACTTTGATGGACTTAAAGGGTGAGATCAACAGCAATACTATAATAGTAGGGGATTTCAATACCCCATTAACATCATTAGATAGATCCTCAAGAAAGAAAATTAACAAAGAAACAGCAGACTTAAAGGACATATTAGATCACCTCGATTTAATAGATATCTTCAGAACCTTTCACCCTAAAACAGCAGAATATACATTCTTTTCAAGCGTTCATGGTACATTCTCTAGAATAGACCACATGTTAGGGCACAAAAGTGGTCTCAACAAATTTAAGAAGATTGAAATCATATCGAGCACTTTCTCTGATCACAATGGCATTAAACTAGAAATCAACCACAACAGAAAAATTGAAAAACATTCAAACACTTGGAAACTAAATAGCATGTTATTAAATAATGAATGGGTTAACATTGAGATCAAAGAAGAAATTAAAAAATTCCTAGAGGCCCTGGTCTGTTGGCTCAGTGGTAGAGCGTCGGCCTGGCGTGCAGAAGTCCCAGATTCGATTCCCGGCCAGGGCACACAGGAGAGGCGCCCATCTGCTTCTCCACCCCTCCCCCCTCCTTCCTCTCTGTCTCTCTCTTCCCCTCCCTCAGCGAGGCTCCATTGGAGCAAGGATGGTCCGGGCACTGGGGATGGCTCCTTGGTCTCTGCCCCAGGTGCTAGAGTGGCTCTGGTCGCGACAGAGCGACACCCCAGAGAGGCAAAGCATTGCCCCCTGGTGGGCAGAGCATCGCCCCCTGGTGGGAGTGCTGGGTGGATCCCAGTAGGGCGCATGCGGGAGTCTGTCTGACTGTCTATCCCCATTTCCAGCTTTGGAAAAATACAAAAAAAAAATTCCTAGAAACAAATGATAATGAGCATACATCAACTCAAAATTTATGGGACACAGCAAAAGCAGTCCTGAGAGGGAAGTTTATAGCATTACAGGCATACCTCAAGAAGCTAGAAAAAGCTCAAATAAACAACTTAACCCTGCATCTAAAAGAACTAGAAAAAGAACAGCAAGTAAAGCCCAGAGCTAGTAGAAGGAAGGAAATAATAAAGATCAGAGCAGAAATAAATGACATAGAGGCTAAAGAAACAATACAGAGGATCAATGAAACCAGGAGCTGGTTCTTTGAAAAAGTAAACAAGATCGATGAACCTTTAACGAGACTCACCAAGAAAAAAAGAGAGAACTCAAATAAATAAAGTTAGAAATGAGAGTGGAGAAATAACAACTGACACAACAGAAATACAAAATATTGTAAGAAAATACTATGAAGAACTGTACGCCAAAAAACTATACAACCTAGATGAAATGGACAAATTCCTTGAATCATATAATCTCCAAAAATCAATCTGGAAGAATCAGAAAACCTAAACAGACCAATTACAACAAATGAGATTAAAACAGCTATCAAAAAAACTCCCAAAAAAGAAAAGTCCTGGGCCTGATGGCTTCACAAGTAAATTCTACCAAATATTCAAAGAAGAAATAACTCCTATCCTTCTCAAGCTATTTCAAAAAATTCAAGAGGAAGGAAGACTTCCAAACTCCTTTTATGAGGCAAGCATAATTCTGATTCCAAAACCAGGCAAAGACAACACAAAAAAAGAAAATTATAGGCCAATATCCCTGATGAACTTAGATGCAAAAATCCTCAACAAAATATTAGCAAACCGGATTCAGCAATATATGAAAAAAATCATACACCATGATCAAGTGGGATCTATTCTTGGGAGGCAAGGCTGATACAATATTTGCAAATCAATCAATGTGATTCATCACATACACAAAGGAAGGAGAAAAACCACATGATAATTTCAATAGATGCAGAAAAAGCATTTGATAAATTCCAGCACTCATTCATGATCAAAACTCTCAGTAAAGTGGGAATACAGGGAACATACCTCAACATGATAAAGGCTTATCTATGACAAACCCACAGCCAACATCATACTCAATGGGCAAAAATTAAAAGCAATCCCCTTAAGATCAGGAACAAGGCAGGGGTGCCCCCTTTCACCACTCTTATTCAACATTGTTCTGGAAGTCCTAGCCACAGCAATCAGACAAGAAAAAGAAATAAAAGGCATTCAAATTGGAAAAGAAGAAGTAAAACTATCATTATTTGCAGATGACATGATATTGTATCTAGAAAACCCTAAAATCTCAGTCAAAAAACTACTAGACCTGATAAATGAATTTAGCAAGGTGGCAGGATATAAAATCAATACTCAGAAAACAGAGGCATTTTTATACACTAATAATGAACTGTCAGAAAGAGAAATCAAGGAATCAATCCCCTTTACCATTGCAACCAAAAAAATAAAGTACCTAGGAATAAATCTAACCAAGGAGATTAAAGACTTGTACTCGGAAAATTATAAAACATTGATAAAAGAAATCAGGGAAGATATGAATAAGTGGAGGCATATACCGTGCTCATGGTTAGGAAGAAGAAACATCATTAAAATGTCTATATTACCCAAAGCATTTTATAAATTCAATGCAATTCCTATTAAAATACCAATGACTTACTTCAAAGATATAGAACACATATTCCAAAAATTTATATGGAACCAAAAGAGAACACAAATAGCCTCAGCAATCTTGAAAAGGAAGAATAAAGCGGGAGGTATCACACTTCCGGATATCAAGATATATTATAAGGCCATTGTACTCAAAACAGCATGGTACTGGCATAAGAACAGGCATATAGATCAATGGAACAGAATTGAGAACCCAGAAATAAACCCACAGCTCTATGGACAACTGATATTTGAGAAAGGAGGTAAGGAAATACAATGGAGTAAAGACAGCCTCTTTACTGGGAAAATTGGACAGCTACCTGCAAAAAAATGAAACTAGACCACCAACTTACACCACTCACAAAAATAAACTCAAAATGGATAAAAGACTTAAATGTAAGCCGTGAAACCATAAGCATCTTAGAAGAAAACATAGGCAGTAAGCTCTCTGACATCTCTCGCAGCAATATATTTGCTGATTTGTCTCCACAGGCAAGTGAAATAAAAGACAGGATAAACAAATGGGACTTTATCAAACTAAAAAGTTTTTGCACAGCTAAAGACAATAAGAACAGAATAAAAAGACAAACTACACAATGGGAGAATATATTTGACATTGAGTCTGATAAGGGATTAATAACCAAAATTTATAAAAAAAACTTGTAAAACTTAATACCAACCAGCAAGACAAACAATCCAATCCAAAAATGGGCAAAAGAAATGAATAGACACTTTTCCAAAGAGGACACATAGATGGCCAATAGGCATATGAAAAAATGTTCAACTTCACTAATGATTAGAGAAATGCAAATTAAAACCACAATGAGATATCACCTCACACCAGTCAGAATGGCGCTCATCAATAAAACAACACAGAATAAGTGCTGGTGAGGATGGGGAGAAAAGGGAACCCTCCTGCACTGCTGGTGGGAATGCAGACTGGTGCAGCCACTGTGGAAAACAGTATGGAGATTCCTCAAGAAAATAAAAATCAAACTGCCTTTTGACCCAGCTATACCACTGCTAGGAATATACCCCAAGAACACCATAGCACTGTTTGAAAAGAAGAAATGCACCCCCATGTTTATGGCAGCATTGTTCACAATAGCAAAGATCTGGAAACAGCCCAAATGTGCATCAGAGGATGAGTGGATTAAAAAGCTTTGGTATATATATACTATGGAATACCACTCAGCCATAAAAAATGATGACATAGGATCTTTTACAACATGGATGGGCCTTGATAACATTATATTGAGCAAAAAAGGAAATCAGAAAAAACTAAGAACTATAGGATTCCATACATAGGTGGGACATAAAGATGAGACTCAGAGACATGGACAACAGTGTTGGGGTTACAGGGTGGGGGGAGGAGAGGGAGGGAGTTGGGGGAGGGGAGGGGCACAAAGATCATGGCTTTTCAGCATTTGCCATATTCCCCCTTTAATGTATAGACAGACAGCAAATATTTACTTATGGTGTTTCCACTATAAAGACTGCTTGCTGTCTTAGGGACAAATGCTGATGAACTATTTCAGCAGTTTCTCCTTCTTCAAAGACTTATATGTCAACATAGAGCTCCATGTTTCATAGGACATACTCAAGCTCACTTCATGCTCCCTGGAGCTTTAGCACAAGGGAATGCCTTTTTTTTTCTTTTCTCTTTTTTTTTTTCTCCTTTCTTTTCTTTATTTTTTTTATTGTTGTATTTTTTCTTTTATTTATTTATTTTTTGTATTTTTCTGAAGATGGAAATGGGGAGGCAGTCAGACAGACTCCCGCACGCGCCTGACCGGGATCCACCTGGCATGCCTACCAGGGGGAAATGCTCTGCCCATCTGGGGTGTTGCTCTGTTGCAACCAGAGCCATTCTAGCGACTGAGGCAGAGGCCATAGAGCCATCTTTAGTGCCCGGGGTGGCTTTGCTCCGGTGGAGCCTTGGCTGAGGGAGGGGAAGAGAGAGACAGAGAGGAAGGAGAGGGGGAGGGGTGGAGAAATAGATGGGCGCTTCTTCTGTGTGCTCGGACTGGGAATTGAACCCAGGAATCCTGCACGCCAGGCCAAGGCTCTACCACTGAGCCACTCGGCCAGGGCCTAGGAATGCCCTTGTTGATCAAGCTACCCAAAAGAAAATTATTTGGAGGAACCATGACAGACTGAGCAAGTCAGTCTCATACTATTCATCACCAGAATGCTGCAGCCCGGTGTAAACAGTTTAAACTTTCTCGGGAAGTAGCACAGCAGATTGGAAAATCCTGTCCAAGGGGTCCTATACTGCCCCTTCATTTGGAGTTAACCCTCAAGGACCCCTACCAGGACAACTTTGGCAAATGGATGTTACTCATATACCTTCATTTGGCAAACAGTCGTATGTCCATATTACAGTGGATACACATTCCGGATCTATAGTAACCTCTGTCAGAACAGGAGAGGCTGCTAAGCATGTTATAGCTCATTGTTTGTATGCATTGTTCTATTATTGGATTTCCTAAACTGGCTAAACTGAATGCTCCTGCATATGGAGCAAAAGCATTCATTGTATTTTGTCATGCTTACAATCTTTAAAGTTAAGGTATTATTAAAGTATACTCAGCAAACATTTTAAGGTCAATTTAAAAAAAAAATTTTTTTTTAAAGGGGGTAGTCATATCCTGGAACTCCTACCGGTCTACCATATCATACTTTTTACTTAAAAAAAAAAAATTTACATTGCTTTTGAATGCTGATGAACAGGAGACACCAAATCTTTTTGCCTGCAAACTACTACCTTCTTTATTAGATCCAGCTAATAACACTGTTTTGTCTTTTTCCAAATAGCTCCAGATATATGGAAAAGATTTATATAGGTGGATGGGGATCCTCAAACCCCTCAGCGAGATCTTCTGAGCATGGCTTTTAAGATACCTAGAGGCAGAAAAAGCCCAATAGAGATCAGGGGAACTACCAGCTTTTAGGATACACCCTTAAAGGCTCCAACGCCCCAAAGGGGTCTCATAGGATGCCATCTGGATCCTGCTTCAATAGTGGAAAGGAAGGTCATTGAGCTAAAGCCTGCCAGGCTTACATACCTCTGCTGTGAGGAAACAGGGACACTGGAAGGTAGGCTTCCCCCTCACTCCTCTAAGGGAGGGTTCAGTCTCTTCCAGCCCTGCTCCAGCCACCTATGACCTAACCTTGCCCAGAAAGCTGGGGTTTGCCACTGAAGGCTGAAGGTGCCCAGGGCCGTCGGCCCCATCTACAACACTGTAGACGAGCCTAGGGTATTTCTTCCAAGAAGCAGGTAAACTGATCTCATTGCACAAGGGCCACTTAACTATGTTTTGCCTGAATAGTCAGGTTTTTTATTCTTCCCTCAAAGATCTCTGTTGTGGGTGTTGATAGTCCTATTTTCTGCTGCTTTGCTTAATATATAGTGTTTCCTTTATTCCTCCTACCTCAATGCCCCACTCATATTTCAGGCTGGGACCTACTCCTAATTTAGAGCTCTCTTTCCCCCTTTTGCCAACTTCTATTATGAATCTACCTTTGCCACCCAGCTTAGTGTATCCCAAGGTTCTCTTTACCACACCACAGTCACAGAGCTTCAGGGAAAAGCAACCTGGTCTCATCTCTCCAGGCAGAGGAGAACAGACGCTCCATATCCACGCATGCTGCAAATGGCTTTTCCAGTCTACCTGAATCATTACCAGCTAGAAGCAGCAGTCATTGGGACTTGGACATGAGCTGCAAAGTATAGAATGGTGACAATTCCAGTGCCATGCGGACTTTTCCTGGATGTGGACTTTTCCTGGACTCCTGCTCCCTGTGACAGCTCCTAACAGACTGAACTGTGGTTGGTTTGCATTTTTCAGGGATTTTGCATGGTGATGGGGCCAACTTGGACTTGGTGAATATGTTAAGGACACTAGTCTTTTATGGATTCTTGCTGTATTGGCCAAGAGTTTGCTTAAAGGCTTTTAATCACTGTAAAAAAATTAGAAGACTGGATAAAGAAGATGGGGCACATATATACCATGATATACTATTCAGCTAGAAGAAATGATGACATCGGATCACTTACAGCAGAATGGTGGAATCTTGATAACATTATGTGGAGTGAAATAAGTGAATCAGAAAAAAACAAGAACTGCAGGATTCCATACATTGGTGGGACATAAAAACAAGACTAAGAGACATGGACAGGAGTGTGGTGGTTACGGGGGGGGGGGGGGGGAGGAACAAGGGAGAGGGGGAGGGGGAGGGGTAGAAAAAAAAGAAATGATAGAGAATTAACAACTGACACCATAGAAATAGAAAGGATTGTAAGAAAAAAATATTATGAACAATTATATGTCAGAAAAGTGGACAACCTGGATGAAATAAACAAATTCTTAGAAGCATGCAATCTTCCAAAACTGAATTAGGAAGAATCAGAAAATCTGAATAAACCAATTACAGTTAATATAATTGAAGAAGAAATAAAAAAAACTTCCAACAAACAAAAATCCTTCACAGGTGAATTTTACCAAACATTCAAAGAACTAACCCCTATCCTTCTTGAACTGTTCCAAAAAACTTGAGAGGAGGGAGGAGGTCTCCCAATCTCACTTTATAAAGCCGACATTATCCATATTCCAAAACCAAATAAAGACACTACAAAGAAAGAAAAGTATAGGCCAATATTCCTGATGAACATAGATGTTAAACAAAATGTTAGCAAACCAGATCTAGCAATACATTAAAAAGATTATATGCCATTATCAAGTGGGATTTATTTCAGAAATGCAAGGTTGGTACAATATTTGCAAACCAGTTAATGTGACATATACAACATAAACAAAATAAGGAATAAAAATCACATGATCATATCAATAGATGTAGGAAAAGCATTTGACAAAATCAAACACCCATTTATAATAAAACTTCCAACAAAGTGGAAATAAGGGAAACGTATCTTAATATAATAAAGGCCATAAATAATAAACCCACAGCCAATATCATACTCAATGGTCAAAAACTATAAGCATTTCCCTTATGATTGGAAACAACACAGGATGCCTACTTTCATCACTCTTTTTTTTATCTTTATTGTTTTATTTTTTTAATTTATTGTGTTAACATGGATTCAAGTATCCCATTCAATATAACACCCTCAACCCCCAACCACATGGTCCCCATTATACCCACTTTGTCCCTGTGATCCTAACTCCCTCCTCCCCCTACCCTCTGGGATTTGCTGTCCTGTTATCTGTATCTCTGTGTTATGTATATGTAATTTCACGAATCCCTTCACCTTCTCTGACCCCATCCCCTCATCCCCCTTCCCACTAACTGCTGTCCCTCTGCTCCCTGTGACCCTTTCTCTGCTTCTATTCCATTCCTCAGTTCACCTTGTTCATTAGATTCCACATATAAGTGAGATCATATGATATTTTTCTTTCTCTGCCTGGCTTATTTCACTTAGCATAATAATCTCCAGGTCCATTCATGCATCACAAAAGGTAAGATTTCCTTCTTTTTCAAGGCCATGTAGTATTCCATCACATATATGTACCACAACTCTTTTTTTTTTTTAAGATTTTATTTATTCAATTTTCAGAGAGGAGAGAGAGAGAGAGAAAGGGGAGAAACAGGAAGCATCACCTCCCATATGTGCCTTGACCAGGCAAGCCCAGGGTATCAAACAGTCGACCTCAGCGTTCCAGGTCAACGCTTTATCCCACTGTGCCACCACAGGTCAGGCTTGTACCACAACTCTTATTCACTCTTCCACTGATGGACACTTAGGCTGTTCCAGATCTTGGTTATTGTAAACAATGCTGCAATAAACATGGGAATACCTATCTTCTTTTGAATCAGTGATTTGGTATTCTTAGGATATATTCCTAAAAGTAGGATAGTTGAGTAAAAAGGCAGTTCCATTTTTAATTTTTTGAGGAATCTCCATACAGTTTTTTCCACAGTAGCTGCACAAGTCTGCATTCCCACCAGCAGTGCAGGGGGGGGGGGGGTCCCTTTTCCTCACCAGAACTTGTTGTGTGTTGATTTGCTAATGAGCACCATTCTGACAGATATGAGGTGGTATCTCATTGTGGTTTTAATTTGCATTTCTCTGATGATTTAGTGACATTGAGCATTTTTCCTATGCCTATTGGCCCTCTGTATGTCTTCTTTGGAGAAGTATCTATTCAGCTTCTTTGCCCATTTTTTAATTGGATTGTTTATCTTCCTTGTGTTGAGTTTTAGAATTTCTTTATAAATTTTGGTTACTAACCCCTTATCTGTTAACCCCTTAACTGTTTTTTAATTTTTTCTTCCTTTTCTTGGCTTGTAAAATTTCCTTTGTTAGCATGTAAAATCAGGAGGAGGTCACCACCCTTACTAACAGGAGGAGAAAAGGGGCCAGGACCACATTTTGTTTATTAGTCACAATTTGTGTTGCCTGGGTTATTACCAAAATTAATTTGGATTTCCCTAGTATTTATGTGTTAAGTAGCAAGGATGTGATTAATGTGCCAAACAGAACTGAAAAGACCTACCTACTGTCATGAAGTTTAAAGGCTGTATCTCCCTTCCCCAACCCCCCAAAAGTCTCAAATTCAGCATTTTCACCTGTCTAGAATTTCAGTGTGCATACTTTGAACTAGTTCTTGCAAAATGAAAAAGAATAGTTTTTAAACAGCAAACTGTTTTTTAATTTTTATTATATAACTTGATATCAGGAAGTGTGGTACCTCCCACTTTATTCTTCATTTTTTTATTATATATATATTTTTTTTATTTTTTTATTTTTAGATTTTATTTATTCATTTTAGAGAGAAGAGACAGACAGAGAGAGAGAGAAAGGGAGAGGAGCAGAAAGCATCAACTCTCATATGTGTCTTGACCAGGCAAGCCCAGGGTTTTGAACCGGCAACCTCAACATTTCAGGTCAACGCTTTACTCATTGCGCCACCACAGATCAGGCTTTTTATTATTATTAATTTTAATGGGGTGACATTGATCAATCGGAGTACATAGATTTAGAGAAAACATCTCCAGGTTATTTTGACATTTGATTATGCTGCATATCCATCACCCAAAGTCAAATTGTCTTTCGTCACCTTCTATCTGGTTTTCTTTGTGCCCCTCCCCTCCCCCAACCCTCTCCCTCTCTTTCCTCCCCACCACCCTCTAACAACCACACTCTTGTCCATGTTCCTGAGTCTCATTTTTACGTCCCACCTATGTATGGAATCATATAGTTCTTAGTTTTTTCTGATTTACTTATTTCACTCAGTATAATGTTATCAAGGTCCATCTATGTTGTTGTAAATGATCCGATGTCATCATTTCTTATGGCTGAGTAGTATTACATAGTATATATGTACCACATCTTCTTTATCCAATCCTCTATCGAAGGACTTTTTGGTTGTTTCCATGTCTTGGCTACTGTGAACAATGCTGCAATGAACATGGGGCTGCATGTGTCTTTACATACCAGTGTGTCTGAGTTTTGGGGGTATATACCCAGTAGAGGAATTGCTGGGTCATATGGTAGTTCTATTTTTAATTTTTTGAGGAACCACCATACTTTCTTCCAAAATGGTTGTACTATTTTACATTCCCACCAACAGTGGTTGAGGGTTCCTTTTTCTTCACAGCCTCTCCAACACTTATTATTACCTGTCTTGTTGATAATAGCTATTCTAACAGGTGTGAGGTAGTATCACATTGTAGTTTTGATTTGCATTTCTCTAATAGCTAATGAAGATGAGTATCTTTTCATATATCTGTTGGCCATTTGTATTTCTTCCTGGAGAAGTGTCTGTTCATGTCCTCTTCCCATTCTTTTATTGGATTGTTTGCTTGTTAGTTGTTGAGTTTTATGAGTTCTTTGTATATTTTGGATATTAGGCCCTTATCTGTGCTGTTTTTACTCTTCATTTTCAAGATTGCTGAGGCTATTCAGGTTCTTTTTTGGTACCATATAAATTTTTGAAATATTTGTTCTATATTTTTGAAGTATGCCAGTGGTCTTTTAATAGGAATTGCATTGAATCTATAGATTGTTTTAAGTAGTATAGACATTTTAATGATGTTTATTCTTCCTGTCCATGAACACGGTATATGCTTTTACTTGTTTATATCTTCCTTGATTTCTTTTTTCAGTGTCTTATAATTTTCTGAGTACAAGTCTTTTACCTCCTTGGTTAAATTTATTCCTAGGTACTTTATTTTTGTTGTTGCAAGAGTGAAGGGGATTGTTTTCTTAATTTCTCTCTCTGACAATTTATTGGTATATAAAAATGCCACTGATTTCTGAATATTAATTTTATATCCTGCCACCTTGCCAAATTCATTTATCGGGTCTAGTAGTTTTTTGACTGAGACTTTATGGTTTTCTATGTACAGTATCATATCATCAGCAAATAATGATAGTTTTACTTCTTCTTTTCCAATTTGGATGCCTTTTATTTCTTCTTCTTGTCTGATTGCAGTGGCTAGGACTTCCAGAACTATGTTAAATAAGAGTGGTGAAAGGGGACACCACTGTTTTGTTACTGATCTTAAGGGGGTTGCTTTTAATTTTTACCCATTGAGTATAATTTGATTATTGGTTTGTCATATATGGCCTTTATTATGTTGAGCTATGTTCCCTGTATTTCCACTTTGCTCAGAGTTTTTATCATAAATCATTGCTGAATTTTACCAAATGCTTTTTTCTACATCTATTGATGTAATCATGTGATTTTTATCCTTCATTTTGTTTATGTGATGACTCACATTGATTCATTTGTGAATGTTGTACCAGCCTTGCTTCGCTGGAATAAATCCCACTTGATCACAATGTATGATCTTTCTAATGTATTGCTAGATCCGGTTTGCTAACATTTTGTTGAGAATTTTAGCATCTATGTTCATCAGGGATATTGGCCTATTGTTTACTTTCTTTGTAGTATCTTTACCTGATTTTGGAATGAGGATAATAGTTGCCTCATAAAATGAGCTTGGAAGTCTTCCTTCCTCTTCAATTTTTTGGAATAATTTGAGAAGGATAGGTGTTAGTTCTTTGAATGTTTGGTAAAATTTGCCTTTGAAGCCATTGGTCTGAGACTTTGGTTTGCTGGAAGCTTTTTGATAATTGTTTTAATTTCATTTATTGGTCTGTTTAGGTTTTCTGACACTTCTCAACTGAGTTTTGGAAGATTGCATGTTTCTAGAAATTTATCCATTTTGCCTATGTTGTCCAATTTTTTGGCATATAGATCTTCATAGTATTTTCTTACAATCCTTTGTATTTTTGCACTATCAGTTGTTATTTCTCTACTTTCATTTCTAATTTTATTTATCTGGGTTCTCTCTCTTTTTTTCTTGATGAGTCTGGTTAAAGGTTCCTCAATATTGTTTACCTTCTCAAAGAACCAGCTCTTGGTTTTATTGATCTTTTGTATTTTTATTTTAGCCTCTATGTCATTTATTTCTTCTCTGATCTTTATTATTTTCTTCCTTCTTTTCTTCTGGGCTTTACTTATTGTTCTTTTTTTTATTCTTTTAAGTGCAGGGTTAGGTTGTTTATTTGAATTTTTTTCTTGCTTCTTAAGGTATGCCTATAATGCTATGAACTTCCTTCTCAGGACTGCTTTTGCTGTGTCCCAAAGATTTTGGTTTGTTGTATATTCATTTTTATTTATTTCAAAAAATTTTTTGATTTCTTCTTTGATCTCATTGTTAACCAATTTGTTATTTAATAACATGCTATTTAGCCTCCAAGTGTTTGAATGTTTTCCAGTTTTTCTATTATAGTTGATTTCTAGTTTCATGCCATTGTGATTAGAGAAGATGCTTGATATGATTTAAATCTTCTTAAATTTATTGAGACTTGTTTTGTGTCCTAACATGTGTTATATCCTAAAAAATGTACCATAGCACTTAAAAAGAATGTATATTCTACTGCTTTGGGGTGAAAGGTTCTGAAGATATCAATGAAATCCAGTTGATCTAGTGTGTCATTTTGTTTTGTTTTCTGTCTGGAGGATCTATCCATTGATGTTAGTGGTGTATTAAAATCCCCTATTATTAGAGTATTGCTGTTGATCCTACCCTTTATATCCATCAAAATCTGCTTTATATATTTAGGTGCCCCTATATCAGGCATATAAATATTTACAGTGGTTATATCCTCCTGTTGGAATGTTCCCTTTATCATTATGTAGTGACCTTCTTTATCTATCCCTTACAAAATAGTCTTTGTTTTAAAGACTATTTTGTCAAATATAAGTATTTCTCCCCCAGCTTATTTTTCATTTTCATTTGCATGGAATACTTTTATCCATTCCTTCACTTTCAGTCTATGTGTATCTTTTTTTCTGAGGTGGATCTCTTGTAGACAGCATATGTAAGGGTCTTGTTTTCTTATCCATGCAGCTACCCTGTCTTTCGATTGGAGTATTTAATTCATTTACGTGTAAGGTTACTATTGATATGTACTTATTTATTGCCATTTTATTCATTAAATCTGCAATCCTTTTTCTCTCAATTTCTTTTTTCCTTTGTTCTTTTTATAGCAAGAACTTAACATTTCTTGCAGTACTGGTTTGGTTGTAATAAATTTCTTGAGTCTTTTTTTGTCTGAGAAGCTTTTTATTTCTTCTTCAATTTTAAATCATAGCCTCAGTAGATAAAATAGTCTTGGCTGTAAGTTCTTGTGTTGCACCACTTTAAATATTTCTGGCCAATCCCTTCTGACCTCAAGTGTTTCTGTTGAGAAATCAGATAGCATCCTTATGGGGGCTCCTCTGTAGGTAATTAACTGCTTTTCTCTTGCATCTTTTAGATTCTTTCTTTGTTTCTTATCTTTGGCATTTTAATTATGATATGTCTTGGTGTAGGCCTCCTTGGGTTCCTCTTTAATGGAACTCTCTGTGCTTCTTGAACTTGTGTGACATTTTCCTTCATCAATTCAGAGAAATTTTCAACTATGATTTCTTCAAACAAGTTCTCTATCTCTTGCTCATTCTCTTCTCCTTCAAGACCCCCCTATGATGCGAATGTTGTTTCTCTTCATGTTGCAGAAGTCTCTTAGAGTTTCCACAGTCTTTTTGAGCCTCTTTTGTTTTTGCTGCTATTGTTTATCTTATCCTCCAAATCATTGATTTGATCCTCTGCTTATTTCAACCTGCTGTTGATTCCTTCTAGTGCAATCTTCATTTCTGATATTCTATTTGTCATTTCTGACTGGTTCTTTTTATGATTTCAATATCCTTTATGATGCTTGCTATCTCTTTGTTTAAGTTCTCATTGTGACCATCCATTGTTGCTCTAAGATCCTTGAGCATTCTAAAAATCCTTATTTAAACTCTGCGTCTGGTAGTTGGGTTACTTCCCTTTCCTTTAGTTCTTTTTCTGGAGGGTTTTTTTTTTTTATTGATTCATTTGGGTTGTATTTCTTTTCTTACCATTTTGTCTGTGTATTAGGAAGTGCTTGCTGTCTGACTTTAAAATTTTTTGTACTGATCTCCAGGCTACCTGAGTTCCTTGCTCTAGGCATGCTTTTTGAGGGTAGTATTTACCCTCTTGTTATATGTAAGTATTGAATGCAGTTGGTCCTTTCATGGGTGCAGTTATCCTTTCAGGCTGGTTAGTTCTAAGGGTTAACCTTGATCATGTGTATTAGACACTGTGCAGTGCCTGTCCTGTTGGGCATATTTATTCTCCACAGTGTCTGGTGCCTGCTGGACTTCTCCTTTGGGCATGCTGCTTGTGTAGCTAGCTGAGTCTAGCATTGGTATTGTGCCACTCACTACTGGTTGTATTGGTTCTAGGTGTTCTTGGATTGGTGCCAGCCATTGTTTGTAACCTGCCATGGGCTGCCTGTCTGGAACTACTGCTCTGTTTGCTGTGTCTGCATTTCATGTGTCTGGGTGTGTGAGGGAGGGGCCAACCTGTGTGTAAGGATCAGCTTCCTCCTGCTTAGAGATGACAGCAGTTCTGTAAAAGTCCCAAGCTTCACAAGATTTGCTTCTACTTTTCAGCTGCTCCACCTCCTCTTGCAGCTGCCTGGTCTTCCCACAGAGCCTTCTGTAGAAAGACTATTGGCTTCACTCAACCAACCCCTCTACAGGTTGAAGGCTTGGTGGGTTAAGGGAGCTGAGGTTGGGCATACAACATTAGTGGGGCCCCCTACATCAGGGGTCTCTTGGTCAGGAGCTCAGTATGGGGAAATTGGCTTCTATTCTAAAGCCTAATCCCTCAGTCACTGGTGGATACTCAAATTTTATTTATCCCCAGAAAAGTGAGCAGCAGGTTCAGATTGAGTGGGGCTGACAGTCTCTTCTGCAGAAGTTCTTCCAGCTGGTGAGACCCTGTCTCAGGGAGGAATGCTGAAAGAGTCCTACCTTGCAGCTGACTGCACCCCCTCCCCTAAGAATGGCTAAGCCCCTCAACCAGACTCAACATAAGGCTCAAGGGGACCCACACTTTAAATATCTGTGCTCCAAGCTTCTCTTCCTTACCCCTGTGGAACCTAGTCCAGGGGGTCAGGATATCCAGCACCCGGGCCAGCTGACTGTGAAGTTGAAGCTTGTCCAATGAACATGAACCACTGTGCTGATCACAGAAAGCAGAACTCACCTCAGCTGGGCAAGGCGTGAGGAACCCTTCCTTAGGACACACCACCAGCAAGGATTGTTAGGTCCTGAACCAATGCTCTCCGCAGCTGGCCACTGGATGTGCCAGCCCTGGGCCTCCCTGGAAGGAACCTGGGACAGATTAATGGGGGGACACTGGCCATGACTGGCCCTCAGCAACCTTGTTAGAGATACAAGCAATCCAGAGTTTGTGGCTGCCTCTGCTGGGCCCAGGTGCACATGGAAACACCAAGCCGCAGACCTAGGCTGGCTTTTACATTTGGTCTGGGGGGAGGTCCAGAAAAGGCCAAGTTTCCCTGAGCCCCGCCTCCTGCAGCCTCTGTCTGCTGGCTGCTTGTTGGGCTCAGCCACTTAAAAAAAAAAACAAAAAACACCTCTGGTAAAGTCTAAAGCCTGTGGCAATTCAGGGATTAGGAAGGGTAGTGGGTGTGGCTCGGCCCCAGGTGTCAGTCTGTCTGGACCTTTTTCACAGACCTCAGTAGACTGTGGCCTAGAAGTCCAGTGAATGTGGCCTCTGAGACCCAGAGGTGTGGTCTGCCTGCAATCTGGACAGTTTCTACTGAGTCTCCCATGGGGCGGAAGCATCAGTCATAAACTTGCAAGAGTATGGGGAAAGCTCCAGCCTCAACTCCAGAAAACGGAGTCATTGATCCACCCCTTGCTTCCTGGCTGACTTCTCAGAACAGCCCAGTCTCCATAGAATGGAGCAGGAGAGATTCCTGGGTATGGGGCAGTTGCTTTCCCCCAAGCTGATGCCACTCAGATGGGACTGCTCCACACAAGAAAGATGGCAACTATGTTATTGGAGAATTACTCAGCGCAGAGTTTCAGGTGGCCATCCCCCACAGTGTCTCCTTCTGGGCCATCAACTTCACACTTTCCTCACGCAACTCTAGTCCTCTCAGCTCTCCCTCCACCAGAGCCCTGGGTAAGTGAGTGTGAACAAGATTTTCTGCACGGGCCCTTTAAGACTGAGCCTGCATCTCTGAGAGCTCCTGTCTCTTTCTCACAGACAGAAACCTCAGCTCTTTTCACTGCCAAATGCTGTGTGGGCACCTCTTCTAGGCTCTGGGGCTCTAGGCGTGTCAGGCATGGTACTGAGCATCCGCACTTCTCAGGGGACCCTCCCCTCAGTGAAAGTCTCTCTGGACCCTCTGCCACCACTCACTCCTGGGGGCAGGGTAGCCCTCTCTGCATCTCTGCTCTTCTTACCAGTCTCAGTGTGGCTTCTTCTGTGGTCCTTGGTTATGGACTCTTCTTCATTTAGTCCAAAGTTTGTTTTCCAAGATGATTGTTCTTAAATTAAGTTGTAATCCAATTTGGTCCTGGGAGGTGACAGTTGTAGCATCCACCTACTCCATTGCCATCTTGGAATCTCTGCTTTCATTACTCTTATTCAATATAATACTAGAAGTCCTAGCCACAACAGTTATAAAGAGGAAGAAATAAAAAGCACCTAAATTGAAAAGGAAGAAGTAAAATTGTCATATTTGCAGATGACATGATACTATATACGGAAAATTCTAAAGACACCACCAAAAAAGTACTAGAACTGATAAATGAATTCAGTAAAGTAGCAGGATACAAACTATTCAGAAATCAGTTCATTTTTATACACCAATAATAAACACTCAGAAAGGAAAAATAAGGAAACAACCCTACTTATGATTGCATCAAAAAATAAAATAGGCCCTGGCCAGTTAGCTCAGTGGTAGAGCGTTGTCCTGGTGTGCAGAAGTCCCGGGTTTGATTCCCGGCCAGGGCACACAGGAGAGGCGCCCATCTGCTTCTCCACCCCTCCCCCGCTCCTTCCTCTCTGTCTCTTTCTTCCCCTCCCGCAGCCAAGGCTCCATTGGAGCAAAGATGGCCCGGGCGCTGGGGATGGCTCCTTGGTCTCTGCCCCAGGCGCTAGAGTGGCTCTGGTCGCAACAGAGCGACGACCCAGAGGGGCAGAGCATCGCCCCCTGGTGGGAAGAGCGTCGCCCCCTGGTGGGCGTGCCAGGTGGATCCCGGTAGGGCACATGCGGGAGTCTGTCTGACTGTCTCTCCCCGTTTCCAGCTTCAGAAAAATACAAAAAAAAAAAAAAAATACAGAAGAATACATTTAACCAAGGATATAAAAGACCTGTGTTATGAAAATTATAAGACACTGAATGAAGACATCTAAGAAGATACAAATATGTGGAAGCATATAGCATGTTCATGAATAAGAAGAATTAACATCATTAAAATGTTCATACCACCCAAAGCAATCTATAAATTCAATGAAATTTCTATCAAGGTACCAATGGTGTATTTCACATACCTAGGAAAAATATTCTAAAAATTTATATGGAACCACGAAAGACTCCAAATAGCCACAACAATCCTGAGAAAGAAGAAGAAAGTTGGAGGTATCACTTTACCTAATATCAAACTAAAATACACGGTTATAGTAATCAAAATATGATACTAGCATAAAAACAGACATATATGATAGATCAATAGAACAGAATAGAGAGCCCAGAAATAAGCTCACATCTTAATGATCAACCAATATTTGACAAAAGAAGCAAGAACATACAATGGGGGTAAAGATAGTTTATTCAATAAATAATGCAGGAAAAATTGGACAGATACATAAAAAAAAGTAAAAGAAAACTAGACCATCTTTTTACACCATACACAAGAATAATCCCAAAATGGATTAAGGATTTACGTGTTAGATTGAAAACATAAAAATCCTAGAAGAAAACATGGGCAGTAAAATTTTGGACATCTCTTGTAGCAATATTTTTTCTGATGTATCTCCTTAGGCAAGGGAAACAAAAGAAAAAATAAACAAATGGGACTATATCAAACTAAAAATTCTTTTGTATGGCAAAAGAAACCATCAACAAAATGAAAAGACAACCCACTGAATAGGAAAATATATTTGCCAGCAATACATCTGATAAGGGCTTAATATCTAAAATTTGCAAAGAATTTATAAAACAACACCAAAATAAAACAAAAAACAATCCAATAAAAAAGTAGGCAAAGGACCGGAATAGACACTTCTCCAAAGAGAACATGCAGGTGGCCAAAGGACATATGAAAAGATGCTTAAAGTCATTAATCATCAGAGAAATGCAAATTAAAACCACAATGAGCTATCACCTCACACCTGTCAGAATGGCGCTCATCAATAAATCAACAAACGAGTGTGGTGAGGGCATGGGGAAAAAGGAACCCTCATGCACTGTTGGTGGAAATGAAGACTCATTCGTGCAGCCATGGGACAAACAGTATGGCGTTTCCACAAAACATTAAAAAAGAAACTGCATTAAGACCCAGTGATTCCACTTCTGGGAATATATCCAAATACTGTAAATCTGAAACACTGATTCAAAAGAATATATGCATCCCTATGTTTATTGTATCATTATTAGCAATAACCAAGATTTGGAAGCAGCCCAAGTGCCCATCAGTTGATGAGTGGATAAAAAAAAATGTGGTACATTTACACAATGAAATACTACTCAGCAGAAAAAAAAATTT
The DNA here is from genome assembly GCF_036850995.1 of Saccopteryx leptura. Lineage (NCBI taxonomy): Eukaryota > Metazoa > Chordata > Mammalia > Chiroptera > Emballonuridae > Saccopteryx > Saccopteryx leptura. The sequence goes on from NC_089504.1 coordinate 276,901,434, forward strand.
TTTTTAAACTAAAAAAAAAGGAAATCTTACCCTTGGTGACAGCAGGAATGAACCTGGAGAGTATTATGCTAAGTGAAATAAGCCAGTCAGAGAAAGACAAAAACCATATGATTTCACTTATATGTGGAAACTAATGAACAAATTAAACTAACAAACAAGACAGAAACAGACTCAGAGATACAGAGAACAGACTAACAGCTGTCAAAGGGGAAGGCGATTAAGAAGCTGTGTGAAAAAAGGTGAAGGGATTAAGCACAAAAGAAAAAGAAAAATTCAGAGACACAGACAACCATACATGATTACCTGAAGGAAAAGGGGCGGTGGGAGGGAGTTGGTAAAGGGGGAAATAAATGGTGATGAAAAGACTTGATGGGGTGGTGGACACACAGTACAATATATAGGTGATGTATTATAGAATGGTACACCTAAACTTTTTTGTAAGATTTTTTTTTTTTTTTATTTTAGAGGGAGGATATATATGTAAAAGTGGGGGGTAGAACAAGAAGCATCAACTCATAGTAGTTGCTTGTCATATGTGCTTTGACCAGGCAAGCCCAGGGTTTTGAACTGGTGACCTCGGCACTCCAGGTTGACACTTTGTCCACTGCGCCACCACAGGTCAGAATGGTACGCCTAAAACTAGTATAATATTATTAACCAATGTCACCCCAATAAATTTAATAAAAAGAAGTAAATAGAAAAGGAAGAAAAGGGAGAGAAAGCCATGCTAGACAGTGGCCTAGAGATGGCTAGAATGGCAAGACCTGAGAAATACATGTTGCTCAACTCAGGCAGAGTTTTGAAGCAGGGTGGGGAGGAGGGTGGCAGAAAGGCATGAGTCAAGATCACCAGATCTCAGAGTTTTTACACTCTATGATTTTGTCAGAGGAGCCTCACTGTATCAGTCCCCAGTTGTCCTTCAGGCCAACCCAGCTGATGCCACGTGGGATAAAAACAAACTGTTCTTGCCAAGCCATGCCCAAATTCATAAGCAAATAAATGATTGTAATTGTTTGAAGCCGCTGTTTTTGGCAACAGATAACCTAAATCATCACTTTAAAGATGAGGGCAGTTGCCGAGGAGGAGAAGCGCTAAGTGGAAAACAACAAGCACTGATGCTGGGTGCCAATATCTTGATCTTCCTAGGCCCATATTTGGTTAGAAGCATACATTGTTTGGCTGACATCTGAAAGCTAATTACATCTGCTGATTAATATCACTATATGCTCTCCCACATCCATGGCTCAACTGATTCGAGCTCATTGGCCCCAGGATCTGAGGATGGCTCTGTGGAGCCTTCACCTCTGGTGCTAAAAATAGCTCAGTTGCAAGTATGGGCCTCAGATATGGTCATCAAGTGAATCCCAGTTGGGACACTCTCGGGAGCCTGTCTCTCTATCTCCTCCAACCCCAGCTCACTTAAATAAAAAATAAATCACTATATGATTCTAGTAGTGCTAAAAGGGGCTTTAAGTTCCAAATATGGCACATCCCCAGATCTGGATATAAGGTCAGGAATGGGGTAGTATGCTAGTAACTCAAAGGGTACTGACTATAAAGTGGTGTCCACCTAAAATGGGGTTTCTAACAGTTGACCATAGACCTCCACCCTCTCTCTTATTCTATCAATTATTTTTATCAGTCACTTAGTTGAATGAAGTGTAGGAGGCCATGCTCATCAAACATTCTAAAGACGTGAAGCTGTAAAGGCTAGTGGGCACGTAGAATGTCAGATAAGGATTCTAAAATATTTGACAATCTGGAGCAATAAGCTTAATCCAACAAGACAAAATTTAGGAGGGATCAATATAAGAATTTATGCTTGAATCTAAAACGTTTTTCACAAGTGTAGAATGAAAAATGTATAGCCTAGCCACAGGATACATGAGAATCCCCTAAGAACCCAGGCTTTGGGCTTAGATAAATGTAAGCTTACATTTTAGATAAACCACATAGTTAACTATCACAGCCTTAAAATTATTTAAACCTCTCTGAACCTTAGTCTTTCCTTGTAAATTAGAGATAATGCATTCAAAGGGTAGTTTCTGGCACAAAGTGATTGCTCAGTTAATGGCCAGCAAAAGATCTAAATTGTTTGTAAAGGGGCTAATAAGACTATGGCAACTTTCAAGTCCCTACAGAGTCTAGAAAAGAGCTAATTCAAGAGAACGTTTTCAGATGGCAAAAATGTTCTATAATCTGCACTGTCCAATATGGTGGCCACTAGCCACATATGGCTATTGAGCCTTTCAATGTGCCTATGCAACTGAGGAACTAAATTTTTAATCGTAATTATAAATAACTTAAATTTGAATGACCACACTTGCCTACTGATTACCATATTGGACAGCCGAGGTCTAGGTGGTGTTGAAAATACTAAACTCTACAACTAATTAGGATCTAAAGAGAAGAAACAATTTTCACTTATTTTCTTTGTAAACTTCTGATTTGGTTGACTCTTTATTATAACTAAAGTGTGTAATTTTATAAGCTTTCACATATGTATACACCCATAAAACTCTCATCTCAGTCAAGATTATGGACATAACCAGCACTCCCCAAAAATTTTCTCCTGCTCCGTCATGATCCTTCTCTCCTGCTCCTCTCACTCATGTCCCCACTCCTACTCTTGCCCAGGGGACCACTAATCTGCCTTCTGACAGTATTGATTAGTTTGGGTTTTCTAGCACATTATTTTAATAATATCATATAGTATATAGAGTCTATTTATCTACCATCCTCACCTCAATATAATTCACTCATGGATTCACCCATGGTGTTACATGTATGAATAGTTAATTTCTTGTTATTGCTAAGCAGTATCCATTGTATCGACATGCCAAAATTTCTTTATTCATTCACCTTCTAATGGACATTTGGGCTGTTTCCAGTTAAAATTATTACCAGAAAAGCTGCTATGAATATTTTTATAGAAGTTTTTGAATGAACATATGCTTCCTTTTCTTTTGGGTAAGTGCTTTGTAGTGAAATGGTTTAATCATGGGGTAGATGTCTGTTAAGTTTTTTAAGAAACCACCAAATTGTTTTTCAACCAAATGTACCATTTTACATTCCCACCAATAGTGGTAAGACAATTCTCACCAATACTTGGCATAATCATTATTTTAAAATCTTAACTATTCTACTTGGCATGAGATGCTGAACACACAATACAATATAAAGGTGGTGTATTATAGAATTGTACACTTGAAACCTATATGATTTTATTAACCAATATAGCTCAAATAAATTCAATAAAAAATAAATAAAATAAATAAAAATTTAGCCATTTGAGTAAACTCCAATATAATAGTATCTCATTGTAGTTTTAATTTGCATTTCCCTAATAATTAATGATGTTGAGCATTTTTCCATTGTTTATTTGCCATCTATATAACATTTTTGGTGAAGTGTTCAAAGCTTTTACCCTTTTTTTTTTTTTTTTTTTTTTTTACAAAGACAGAGTCAGAGAGAGGATAGATAGGGACAGACAGACAGGAATGGAGAGAGATGAGAAGCATCAATCATCAGTTTTTTGTTGTGACACTTTAGTTGTTCATTGATTGCCTTCTCACATGTGCCTTGACCGTGGGGCTACAGCAAACTGAGTAACCCCTTGCTCAAGCCAGCGACCTTGGGTCCAAGCTGGTGAGCTTTGCTTAAACCAGATGATCCCGCGCTCAAGCTGGCGACCTTGGGGTTTTGAACCTAGGTCCTCCGCATCCCAGTCCGACTCTCTATCCACTGTGCCACCGCCTGGTCAGGCCTTTTACCCATTTTTTAAACTGAATTGTTTATTTCCTATAAAGTTTAAAGAGTACATTACATTTTCTGGTACAGTTTTTTATCAGTCTTATGCTTTGGAGATATTTTCTCTTATTCCATGGCTTGTCTTTACATTTTCTTCACAGTGCTGTCTGAAGAGCAGAAGCTTTTAATTTTGGTGAAGTCCAATTCATCAACTTGTTCTCTTACAAATTGTGCTTTCGGTGTCATATCTTTGGAATCTTGCTTAAGCCAAGGTCACAAAGATCCCCCCCCCCATGTTTTCTTCGAGAATTTTTATAAGTTTTAAGTTGTATATCTCTGATTCATTTTTGTATATGGTGTGTGGTAAGAATCAAAGTTCCTTTTTTTAAATACAAATGTCTAATTGTTACAGTGCCATTGCTGAAAAGACTATTTTATCTTCACTACATGCATTTATATCTTTGTCAAAAATCAGCTATCTAACCTGACCTGGCGGTGGCACAGTGGATAGAACTTTGGACTGGGATGCGAAGGACCCAGGTTCAAGACCCCAAGGTCACCAGCTTGAGTGTGGGGTCATCTGGTTTGAGCAAAGCTCACTAGCTTGGACCCATCCAAGGTCGCTGGCTCGAGCAAGGGGTTACTCGGTCTGCTGAAGGCCCATGGTCAAGGAACATATAAGAAAGCAATCAATGAACAACTAAGGTGTCGCAACACGCAATGAAAAACTAATGATTGATGCTTCTCGTCTCTCTATCCCTCTCTCTGACTCTCTCTGTCTCTGTAAAAAAAAAAAAAATCAATTATCTAGATGTGTGCAGCTCTATTCCTAGACTCCCTATTATGTTTCACTGATCTATTTATGTTTATACACTGTTTCAATTACTATAGTTTTGTAATATATCTTGAAATCAGGAAGTGTTGCCCGGCAAATTTATTCTTTTTCAAAGTTGTTTTCGGCTATTCTTAGCTTTTTGAGTTTCTACATGAAATTTGTAAAATTTCAATTTTTACAAAAGGTGTCTGTTAGAATTATGATTGGCATTTGGTGAATCTATAGATCAATTTGGGGGTAATTGCTATGTTAGCAACATTGAGGCTTGTGACCCATGAACAAGATGTATACAGTTCTTCATTTATTTAGATCTTTACTTTCTCTCAGCAAATTTTTTTGTAGTTTCCTCTGGGGTTTCCATGTCCTTTATCAAATGTAAATAGGTATTTCACATTTTCATATTGTTGGTAGTATTTTTCTATTTCAGTTTCTAATTATTAATTGTTAGTGTATAGAAATACAATTGATCTTTATACATTTAAGAACACAAACAATTTTTTGTATATTGATATGGTATTCTGCAACATTTCCTGACTCACTTACTAGTAATCTTTTTGTAGATTTTTCTTTAATTTTATTATTATATTTTTTATATTAAATGAGAGGCAAGGAGGCAGGAAGGCAGAGAGACAGACTCCTGCATGCGCCCTAACTGGGATAAACCCAGCAAGTCACCTACCAGGTGATGCTCTGTCTATCTCGGGCCACTGCTTTGTTGCTTGGCAACTGAGCTATTTTAGCACCTGAAGTAAGGCCATGGAGCCATCCTCAGCACCCTGGGCCAATTTGCTTGAGTCCTTAGAGCCATGGCTGCAGGAGGAAAAGAGAGAGAGAGAGAGAGGAAGGGGAGGGGTGGAGAAGCAGATGGTTGCTTCTCCTGCGTGCCCTAACCAGGAATCAAACCCAGACTTCCACATGCTGGGCCGACCGACGCTCTACTGCTGAGCCAACCAGCCAGGGCCTTTTGTAGATTCTATAAAATTTTCTGTTTAGACTATTTATAAAGATAGTTTTACTTTTTCCTTTCCAATATGGATGCCATTTGTTTGTTTGTTTGTTTATTATTTGTATTTATTTTATTTTTTGCCTTATTGAAGTGACAAAAATCTCAAATAAAATGTTAAATACAGTGGTCATAATGCATATTTTTGTATTATTTCTGATATTAGTGTGAAAATATTCAGTCTTTTTTCATTAAGTATGATGTTAGCTATAGGTTTTCCATAGATGCCCTTTAGCAGATTGAGGAATTCTGTCCTATTACAAGCATAAGGTGCTATAAACATCTCCCTAAGTGTTACTTTAGTAACATTCTACAAATCCTGACATGGTTTTTTTGTATTCATTCAGTTCAAAATACTTCTTGATTTCTCTCTTGATTTCTTCTTTGATCCAAAGGTTATTTAGAAGTGTGTTATTTAGTTTTCAAATATTTGGAAATTTTCTAAATATTTTCCTCCTCTTGAATTCTAATTTAATTCCACTGTGATCAGAAAGTGTGTGTGTGTGTGTGTGTGTGTGTGTGTGTGTGTGTGTGTGTAATCTTCAGTTTATTTTTGACTGGTGTTAACCTAGTATATTTTTTGGCATTCTTTTATTTTTAATTTATTTTTGTCTTTAAAGTATATTTCTTGTAGACATCATATAGTTAGTTGGGTTTTGTTTTTCTAATCCAATCTGATGAGTTCTGCTTTTTAATTAGGATGTTTAGGCCATTTACATTTAATGGATTGTTGACAGGTTTAAGTCTACCCTCTTACTATTTGTTTTCTACTTGTACTATCTGTTTTTAATGCTTCCCCCCTCTTTTTCTTCCTTAATTTGAATTCATTGAGATTATTATTATTATTTCACTTTATCTTCTCTTTCAGATTATTGCATATAACTCTTAGTTTTGATATTTTAGTGGTTGATGTAGGGTTTAGCGTACATATTTAACTTATCATAGTCTAGTTTCAAATTATATTAAATATTTAATGTAAAGCATAAAACCTTACAATAGTGTACCTTCATTTTCCCCCTCCCCGCCTTTATACTATTGTTGTCATATTTTACCTATATTTATGTTATCAATTCCAAGTTACAAACTGCTATTTTTAAATGGTCAATTACTGTTTATAGATTCTTAAAAAAATAATCTGATACATTTACTTATATTATACCATTTCTGGTGTTCTTTAATCCTTTGCGTGCATTTGGATTTCTATTTGGTATCATTTTTTTTCCCCCAAAGGACATTTTTTTTTAACATGTAGTATAGTGTGGGTCTACTGGCAATGAAGTCTCAACTTTTGTATGCCTGAAAAAGTTTTATTTTTTATTTTATTTTATTTCTTATTACAATGTACATTCAATATTATTTTGTATTAGTTTCAAGTGTACAGCATAGTGGTTAAACAAACATATACATTGCAAAGTGATTCCCCTAATATTGCAAATACCCACCTGACACAATACATAGTTATTACAATACTATTGATTATATTTCTTATGTTGTACTTTACATCCCCATGACTATTTTGTAACTACCAATTTGTACTTTTATATCCCTTCACCTGCCTCACCCAGTTCCCCAACCCCGTTCCCTTCTGGTAACCATCAGTCTGTTCTCTGTATCTATGAGTCTGTTTCTGTTCTGTCTGTTAATTTATTCTTTAGATTCCACATACAAGTGAAATCATATGATATTTGTCTTTTGTTGTCTGGTATATTTCACATAGCATAATACCTTCTAGGTCCATCCATGCTGTCACAAATTATAAGATTTAATCCAAAAAAATTTTTACTTTACCTGCATTTTTTTTTAACAGAGACAGAGAGAGAGAGTCAGAGAGAGGGATAGATAGGGACAGACAGACAGGAACAGAGAGAGATGAGAAGCATCAATCATTAGTTTTTCATTGCGACACCTTAGTTCAGGGGTCGGGAAACTTTTTGGCTGAGAGAGCTATGAACGCCACATATTTTAAAATGTAATTCCATGAGAACCATACAACGACCCGTGAACGTTACACATCATCCAATAAAAATTTGGTGTTGTCCCGGAGGACAGCTGTGATTGGCTCCAGCCACCCGCAACCATGAACATGAGCTGTAGGAAATGAATGGATTGTAATACATGAGAATGTTTTATATTTTTAATGTTATTTTTTTTTTATTAAAGATTTGTCTGCGAGCCAGATGCAGCCATCAAAAGAGCCACATCTGGCTCACAAGCCATAGGTTCCCTACCCCAGCCTTTGTGTTCATTGATTGCTTTCTCATATGTGCCTTGACCGTGGGGCTACAGCAGACCAAGTAACCCCTTGTTCAAGCCACCTTGGGTTCAAGCTGGTGAGCTTTGCTCAAACCGATGAGCCCGCGCTCAAGCTGGCGACCTCGGGGTCTCAAACCTGTGTCTTCCACATCCCAGTCTGATGCTCTATCCACTGTGCCACCACCTGGTCAGGCTTTACCTTCATTTTTGAAAGCTATTTTTACTGCATATATAATTATAGATTGACATGTTTTTTTCTTTTAGTACTTTGAAGATAATATTCCACTTGCATCGCTTCCAATGAGAAAACCTGCTATCAACCTTATCATTGTTCCTTTGTACATGTTTATTTTTTACTCAGCTACTTCTTTTACTTTTTTGGGTGAGAGGAGGGGAATACTGAAACAGACTCTTACATGCACCCCCCAACCGGGATCCACCAGGCAGCCCTGTCTGGGGCCAATGCTCAAGTACTGAACTACTTTTAGCATCTGAGGCTGACTTGCTCAAACCAACCAAGCTATCCTCAGTGCCCAGGGCCATGCTCAAACTCATCAAGCCACTGGCTGCAGGAGGGGAAGAAGGAGAGAATAGGGGTAGAAGCAGATGGTTGTTTCTCCTGTGTGCCCTGACCAGGAATTGAACCCGGGACATCCATACACCAGGCCAATGTTCTATTCACTGAGCCATCAGCCAGGACCCATCTGGCTGCTTCTAAAACATGTTTGATTATAATTTGCCATAGTGTTTTCTCTTGGTGTTTTATATAGGATTATGTTGAACCTAATCCTCAAAAATCATGTTGATAATCAGGTAGGATGACCTAACTAAGAAAGCCACATATGGCCCTGGCCAGTTTGCTCAGTGGATAGAGAGTCAGCGTGGCGTATGGACATCCCAGGTTCAATTCCAAGTCAGGGCACACAAGAGAAGTGACCATCTTCTGTTCTTCCTCTCCTTCTCCCCCTTCTCTCCCTCTTCCCTTCCTACAGCCAGTGGCTCAAGTGTTGACTCAGGCACTAAAGATAGCTTGAGCATCAGCCTTAGGTGCTGAGGATAGTTTGGTTGATTCAAGAATTGGCCCCAGACAGAGGTTGCCAGGTGACCCCAGTCGGGGCGCTGTGGGAATCTGTCTCACTATCTCCCCTCCTCAAAAATTAAAAAAAAAAAAAGAAAGGTACATATATAACAATAAAGAAAAGGGTACAGGTATCCCCTACTTTTTAAAAGCTTGTGTTTCTGCATTAGTACCTATTTTTTTTTAACTGAAAGAAATCCAAAGAGGATTTTCACTTTTACGAAAAGACATTGTGATATAGGTCTTCCGTAAAAGTGAAAGGTAATAATGTGAACTTTCAGAAAGCAGGGAATATACTTTGCTTTACACCATTTTGGCTTACAAAAAATTTCATGGACTGCTTTACTTTCAGGAAGTGAGGGAAACTTGTACTTTAACTAAAGGTTACTTTTCTTTTCCTTTTTATTTTTTTAACTTAGTATTTCCAAAGGACTTTGATGACTAAACCCACACTGTGGGAAAAGAACTTCATTCACTTTACTAATTATCTTTGTCAGTGAGGCATTCTCAAGAGTAAAATTTTGATTACTTTTGTAACATTTGTGGCAGGTTTAAAAGATGGCCAAATTCTTTGACATTCTTCTTGCTGAGGAATAAGATCTATGTCTTCTGCCCTTGAATCAGGGTTCTGTGACCACTCAACTAATGTGATACAGCAGAAGGAACACCGTGCCAGTTTCTGGGCCCAGCTTTGAAGATATTGTCAGTTTCTGCATTCCCTCTTGGAATTCCTGTTCTTTGATCCCAGCTTTATGCCATAAATGACTCCAAACTTCCTGGATACAGGCCCACATGGAGAGGAGACTCACATTCCACTACCTTGGCTGAGCTCCCAGAAAGCCAGCCCCAGCCTGTGACTGACATATCTTGAAAGTGGACCTGCCAGTCCCAGTCTAACTGTTTCAGCTAACATGGTGTGGAACAGAAATAATTTGTCTGCAGTGAGCCCTGCCCAAACTGCAGTTTTGTGAGAAAAATGGATGGTTGTTGTTGTTTTAAGTTTCTATATTTTTAGATAATTTGTTGTATTGGAATAGATAAACAAAACATCCTCCTTAAAGAATTGGATCCTAAACCAGTCTCAGACAAGTAGCTTCAGCTCAGATCCACTGTGGTTTCTTCTCTTCCAACTTCTAATCTTTTATATGACCCAAGGTATTCTGTTTGCACTTTCTTCTACACTGAGTTAATCTTGTCCCCATAGAGGACACATAGCTATTTGTTTTGTTTTGTTTTTAATTTATTCATTTTTAGAGAGGAGAGTGAGAGGTAGGGGGAGGAGCAGGAAGCATCAACTCCTATTTGTGCCTTGACCAGGCAAGCCCAGGGTTTCGAACCAGTGACCTCAGTGTTCCAGGTCAACGCTTTATCCACTGCGCCACCATAGGTCAACACATAGCTATTTGTAGAGAAGTACTTCTTCTTCAAATCTGTACACATTCAGTTTGACTGGTGGTGGTGTAAGGGATAGAGCGTCGACCGGGAATGCTGAGGTCCCTGGTTTGAAACCCTGAGGTCGCAGGCTTGCCAGTTTGAGCCTGACAGCTGCTGGCTTGAAGCCCAAGGTCACTGGCTTAAGCCCAGGGTCTCTGGCTTGAGCAAGGGGTCACTGGCTTGGCTTAAGCCCCCTGCTCAAGGCACTTATGAGAAGCAATCAATAAACAATTAAAGTAAAGCAACTACAAGTTGATGTTTCTCATCTCTCTTCCCCTTTTCTCTTTTCCTTCTTGTCTCTCTTTCTTTCTAAAATCAATAAAAAAAATTTTAAAAAATATGTACACATTTAAAGTGTTCTTTTGAGACTCTGATTCTCTCCACTATGCTCTGAAGAATGCTGCCTACCTGCCCTCTGTGTTCACTGTTCTCTCTGGCTAGTCTTCTAACCTACACAATTTACTTTAGCATCTGTTATCTTTGCCCAAGCAATGTTGTATTTACTAGCTGTAATTTCTGTTCACATTAGCTGTTTAAACTCACATTTAGTATCAGAGTGTTTATTAAAAACTTCTATACTTGTGCCTTGCAAATCAAAACCACATCAGTTATCTGAATAGAGAGAGTTTAATATATGTTAATAGATATAATAAATATAAAGGTAACTGTACCAGTCAGGGGCCTCCAGAGAAACAGAACCAAAATTTATTAGTACATATAAATATTTATTTCAAAGAATTGACTTACATAATTATGGGGGCTACCAAGTCTGAAATCCGTTGAGCAAGTCAGCAGGTTAGAAATCCTCAAGCAAGAAGTAATGTTCCAGTCTTAAGGCAGAATTTCTTTCTCCTCCCAAGAAAATTCAGTTTTTGTTGTTAAGATTTTCCATTAGTGAAAGTAATCTTTACTTAAAGTCAGCTGGTTATAGCTGCTCACCACATCTACAACCTAGTCTCACAGTAACACCTCCATTAGTGTCCCGCTGACTAAGTAGGCATGTAGACTGGCGGTCACAGTAACTAAAACAATTAAAAGAGAACTGTAAGAAACTATGGGAGTTGCAACTGCTGTGACCTGAGAAAGCAAAGGAAAAAGGTTGAAGTTATTAAAACTTAAAACTTAGCAGGGAGGCCCAGAGGAACTGAAACTCAAGCCTCTGAGTAGGAGGCATTGTTCAGCCAGTGCTAGCCGTCTGAGTTCAGAAGAAGGGGGCCCAGCCGACTGGGGTCCAGATCTTTGAGGAACGGGCCCTGGCTGGCTATTGCTGGTGTCCCTGCAGGAGACATGAGGCTGATGTTGCAAGTGTGAGGAAAACTGCAAACTGAATTCAGCCGCTGCTAGAAGAAGAAAATGTTCATGTTGTGACGAAGAAGGTTGTTGGGGTAATACTCACAGGAACCGCAAGCAGACAGATAACCCTCAGGAAACATACAGCTAGGAGCAACCCCGTGCTCCTCCTCCAGCCTTGCAGTCTCTGTCTGCTGTCCCTACCGGCAGAGCCAACTGGAAAAGCAAAAGGGTGGTTTTCAAAGTCACAGCTCTAGGTTTTTTGGTGCTCAAGGTCACCAGGGCCACTAGCATGAGAAGTAATTCCAAAAGTTTTGAGGCTAGACATCTGCTCACTTTCCCAAAAAAAATACAGCTATTTTCTCATTTAAATAAATAAATAAATAAATGGCCCCGGCCAGGCAGTGGCACAGTGGATAGAGCATTGGCCTGGGATGCAGACAACCCTGGTTCAAAATCCTGAAGTCACCAGCTTGAGCACGGGCTCACCAGCTTGAGCTGGGATCGCTGGCTTGAGTGTGAGATCATAGACATGACCCCATGGTCGCTGGCTTTAGTGCAAAGGTTGCTGGTTTGCAGCCTTAGGTCACTGGCTTGAGCAAGGGATCACTGGATTGGTTGTAGCTCCCCAGTCAAGGCACATATGAGAAAGCAATCAATGAACAACTAAGGTGCCACAATGAAGAACTGATGCTTTGCATCTCTCTCCCTTCTTGTCTGACTGTCCCTATCTGTCCCTCTCTCTGTCTCTGTCTCTCTCACTAAAAAAAATAAATGGGTTTGGAGCTGAGAGACAATAACTTAATAACTGATTCAGTCTACCCATTTGGCTAGTTTACAAAAATTTGAATTTTGATGTAACCATAAAAAAAAATCTTTGTTCTCTCCTCAAATGCAACTTTTCTGCATATAAACCAATACTATTGCCTTCTCCCCCAATTCAGATTTGTAAAGTCCCAACTGTCATGTCCCCATCTCTGAGTAACATTAAGTATTTCTCAAATTCAGTCGCAATTCCATCTGAATGTGTATTTTCTGAAAACTGAATTGTAAAGTTAATTTTTAACAAAACTTGTACAAATAATGAGGACAAGAAGGCAAAGGAAAAATAAAATAGTTAATATATATAATTATACACACACACACACACACACAGTAACCAAGTAACTGATCATGAGGTCATGATTGATCATTATAACTTCCTTTTTTCACTATCCATTTCACATTTCCTCTGCCTTTACCCAGTACCTCAGACAGTTGGGGAGTTTTTATATGGTGTAGTAATTCATCTTGCCCGAGGAATCTGAGTCATTCCTATTTATGCCTTTGGCAAGGGGTGGGGATAGGGCAATTGTCATCTTTTATTAATTTTTACTATTGAACTTGAAAATAATAAAAGCCACTCCAAAGAACACCCTGGGTTTTAGATATAGTTTTCCCTGCCCCCAATTAATGGCAGTAATCCAATTATCCTTTGGTAACCAATATCAATCACCTAGCCAGCAGCGTAACTCTCATTTTTGCATGTTGGTTCAGTAGCGTAACCCCAAATAGCCAGGTGATAATCTCATCTTCCAAATCAATGCAATATTGATATATGTCCTGGTAGAAGCATTTGTTATTGGGGGAATCAAGACTACAAACCAGTAAGTGTTCAAAGACACAGGAATTGGAAGCAAAAAAGAAAGTCTGTGGGTGGGCTATCATATGTAATGGTGGGAGGAGCCAGTCATCACCTCTGATTCCCAGACCCATGGAGCTTGTAGATGGGAAACACCGAACTATGTATTTGTATATGAGTTCAAGTATAATCTACATCCTTTGAGGAAGGATTTCTCTTCTTTTGGGGTGTAATCTCCCAACTGGTACCTTGAGTGAGCTAACTTTTTAATCTTTCTATTAGGCCAGCTATTTCCAGGGGTATGTGCTTGTACCACTTAACCCTATTGCAGTGTGCTTCTTTTGAAATGACTTTCTAGATCAGAAGCAATGTTGTTTACAGTACATTATATTCCATAATCACAGATGGTGCTGGCAGAAGATTCTTTGGCATGAAAGTGAATATGTACTAACCAGTAAGGAACACTTTTTGCTCCCCTCCATGATGGAAGGGGTTCAATGTAATCAACTTGCCCTTGGGAGCTAGCTGGACCCCTTAAGCAATGATGTTGTATCAGAGGCTTCGTTTAATTGGCAAGTGAAGCATTCATCAATGTTGATAGAAAAGTCTTGATCAGGGCAAGTCCATGTTGTTGAGCCTACACATAGTCCCCATTCCCGCTGCCACTTTATCCACAGGCCCATTGAGCAAGCACCGGAATAGCTGAGAGAAGCGAACTGAAATCCACAAGATGGGTCATTTTGTCCCCCTTCAATCTAGGGACTCTGAGCTGGAATTGGCATAGGTTTGGACATTGGATGAGAGGCCATTCCAGTCAGATTTTTGGCTACTGGATGTTTTATATAAATCAAGCAACATTTTAGTAAGCTATCAATCCTTTTTGTTCTTAGGTGCCCCATGATTAATTAGTCCAACTACAGATTCCTACATTGTTTAATTTTAATTTTATTTTTCAATTACAGTTGACATACACTCTTATGTTAACCTCAGGTGTACAAGATGGTGATGAGACATTTATAAACTTCATGAGGTAAGATCCCTAGGTTTTTAAACAGTTTCACTGCTGCTATGTTCCTCCTACGTCTCATAGTAAATGTGGTCTCCTTGTCTCTGGCGGTTAAGTTCGTCATTGGCTTCTGCTATAAGAGATGTCATCATTCCTACTGAAATCAGGAAGCCCAGCTCAAAGCGGTGTCTTTCAGAAAACAGCCACCACAGAGTTTCTCAGAGATGCAAGTGCCACCATCAGCAGTGTTTTCTCAATGTCTTAATGAAGTGTCCTTTGGGTCCTCTGATCGATATATTTGGGGGGGTAGATGTGCAGTGCTCATGTACCAGTCATTTCATTTCTTTCTTTCTAAGTCTTTTTTAAATTTTATTTTCAATTGCAATTTACACTAAATATTATTTTATGTTAGTTTCAGGTGTAAGCATAATGGTTAGACCAGTGGTTCTCAAACTTTTTGAAGTCGGGCACATTTAAAGTCTTACAAATAATTGTAGGCGCACTTTATACAAATTTCTGAGAAATATGTTATAATAATTAAGTCAAATATTAAAGAAAAAAATATTGGGTTGGGGAATAAGTTTGTAGCATTTTTACCGAAGACTTTTATTTAAACAAAAAACAATAATTATATCAATAAGTTAATCAATTATATATTCACCGTTGCTGTTTACAACCTCTTCCCACCTCTCGACCAATTTGTTGATGCCGTTCCACCAAAAATCGCCTGGTCTGGTGTCAAAGAAGTTGTTGAGCCAGTTTTTAAGGACCTCTTTGTTATCGAAGGTAACGCCCTTCATATGGTTTGACAGGGAGCGGAAAAGATGGTAATCGGTCGGTGCAAGGTCCGGAGAATACGGCAGATGCTGAAGGACCTCCCATTTGAGCTCTAGAAGTGCGGCTTTGACGACTTGTGCAACATGGGGCCTGGCGTTGTCATGAAGGAGTATGGTTTGACCATGTCGATCATGTCTTTTCAGTCGAATAGCCTCATTCACGCAGTGTAGCTGGGCAATGTAGAGCTCCTTGTTGACCGTGGCATTCTTTTCGAGCATTTCCCAGTTCTTCATCGAATTCAGAAGGCCTTCCGCTGCGGCACGTGTCATCGACGTCAAAGTCGCCATTTTTGAACTTTGCAAACCATTTCCGTGCTCTAGACTCGCCTATGACACCTTCTCCATACACGTCACAAATGTCCCGGGCTGCTTCGGCAGCTTTTTGACCTCGATGAAAAGCAAAGAAGAGCAGGTGTCGAAAATGTTGATTTTTGCCTCCTGGGTATTCCATTTCTAAGCCTCAAAACTAATAAAAAATTAAATAACTCAAAAATACAATTAACATAGTTTTGTAGAGCAGAAAGAGTTTTATCAAATGAATACTTACCCTTTGCCAAACAGCAAACAAATCATTGTAAAATAAAAGAAAATATAAAAATGCTACGAACTTATTCCCCAACCCAATATAAAGTTTAAGCGTGCTTTTATGGTAATTAAACAAAATAAATATGACAAAATTAAATTTATTCTGACAAAAAACATTTTTATGTTACATTTTTTGAGTTATGCTTTTTAGAATTCTTAAAAAAGAGGGGTTAAATAAAAAAAAAGACAAAAACATTATCTTTTTATATAGATAGATACATTCTTAGTAAGATTTAGTAAATTCGGCAGGTCCCAGTACGAATGTGTTAAGTTTTTTCATTCTTGTGTTTATGAGAAACATGAGCCTGATGTGTTCTAGCAATTTCTTCAGTGTTTGGGAATATATTTGAAAGGCAAACTCTCATTACCTCATCAATACATTGAAGAATTCCTCTTTTTACTCTTAATTATGTTGAGTGCAGAAAACCCCCACCATACATATCATCTTAACTTTCCACCAAACAAAGGATAGAAGAAACTTGCCTCCAGTCTTTCCCGGGAACATGGGGGGTAGTATAAACAATCCAGCACCACAGCTGAACAGCCTTTTGCAGCCTAACAGGCAAGTGATGTGAGGGGTTGGGCAGACTATCAGCTTACAGCCAATTCCTCACACCTTTGTCCCCCAAAAATCTAAACTCCAAAAACCCTGTTGGTTTTTTCGTCCCCAACAGGCACATATTTCTCTGGGAAACCGTAGGGTGCACCTGGAAATATTCTAGGGCATACCAGTTTGCCCTGGCACACACTTTGGGAACCACTGGATTAGACAATCATATACTTTACAAAGTGGTCCCCCTGACATTTCCAGGACCCAGCTGATACCATACACAGTTATTATACTATTATTGTCTATATTCCCTATGCTGTGCTTTACATCACCATGACCATTCTGTAACTACCAATTTGTCCTTCTTAATCCCTTCACCTTTTTCACCCAGCCCCTCAACTCCACCTCCCTCTGGCAAACATTAATATGTTCTTTATAGCTATAAACTTGTTTCTATTTTATTTATTTATTTATTTATTTATTTATTTATTTATTTTCTTTAGATTCCCATGTAAGTGAAACCATATAGTATTTTTCTTTCTCTGTCTTATTTCATTTAACATATTACCCTCTAGGTCTATCCATGCTGTCACAAATGGTAAAATTTTATCCTTCTTAACAGTCAAGTAATATTTCATTATATGTATATATATCACAGCTCTTTTATCCACTCATCTATTTATGGGCATTTGGGTTGCTTCCAAGTCTTGGTTATTATAAATAATGCTTCAGTAAACTTAAGCATGTATATATTCTTTTGAATTAGTGTTTTGGGTTTCTTTGAATATATACCCTGAAAAAGAATTTCTGGGTCGTAAGGCAGTTTTATTTTTAATCTTTTACTGTTTTAAAATTTTTTATTTTTAAATTTTCTGTTTAAAATTTTTTCATTTTTACTCTTTTCCATAGTGGCTGCACTAATCTGCATTCCCACCAACAATGCGTCAGGGTTCCCTTTTCTCCACATCCTCACCAACACTTGTTGTTTGATGATTTATTGATGACAGCCTTTCTGACAGGTATGAGGGTGCATCTCATTGTGGTTTTAATTAGCTTTTTTCTGATGACTAGTGACATTGCACATCTTTTCATATGTCTATTGGCCATCTGCATGTCCTCTTTGGAGAAGTGTCCATTACAGTCCTTTGCCCATTTCTTGAGTTATATGAGTTTTTTATACATTTTGGGTATTAACCTTTTATGTACCCTTTCTTCCTAAGTTTTAAATGCCTTCCTCTACATCATGTCAGAGAAGCTTTTAGTATTCTTACCTTATTAAATATATGCCACCATTGAGTTCAAGGTTTGGTCAGTCAATAAAGATATTTTAGTAGTCACTTCCAATTGTAAAAGCAAACACATTAGACCCAGAATATCTAATAAATGCACTCAATAAATATGATCTCATACATGCTACATTCCATCATCCTTGGTGTAGCACTCCTAGAATATACCCTTACATTTTTTCCCAGGTTTCTGCCATACAAACTATTTCCCCCTGAGTCAGAGAAAACTGTGACCTGACTCAAATTATGAGTCTTGTGGTGACAAAGAGTGGTTAAGGTGGGTCTTGAAAAAGTAGGCATCCCCTTGAAAGCAACTGCTCCCTCCATGAAGTCATGTAAGGTTTTTAAACACATACCATATTTCGCCATGTATAAGACACAACTTTCTTCAAAAAACTCGGGGCCTAAAAACAGGTCTTATTGGTTGTAGACTTTTTTACTTGCATTTTCCACTTTTTTGTGCAGATGAGGTTTGTGCATGAATTTTTTGATGAATAAAACTTGAGTTCAATAACTTTATGTAATATGTTTTTTTTCAAATTTTGGGCCCCCAAATTAAGGTGCATCTTATACATGGGAGCGTCTTGTACCTGGGGAAATACGGTAGGTGGGATGATGATTCCATCCCTGGCAATTGCTGAGCCCCAACGTGCCATCCACTTATTAATATGAGGAAATTCCTGCTAATCTCATCAGGAGTGAAGGAATGTATCTTGCAAGCCATTTAATGAAAAGGTATCTCTCACGGACCGCAGCTCACTCCTACAGCTACCATGTGTCCTGTCTGAAGCAGCTCTCACCTGACCGATGGAGCTTGCTATGGTGCCATCCAGTGCTCTTCAACTTTATTTTCTCACATGCTACTTTTAACAGGTAAAAAAGAACATCTTTTCTGATCATTCCCCTAAAACTAGATACATAGATGCCAAAGGTTGAACGAGTGTGTTGCAGACTTTCTCAGAGACTACATGAAAGATAAAAATCATCTTTTAAAGTCCCTCCCAGAGCTGAGGACCAGGCACAGTCTGTCTCTGAGCCTGAGCTAAAGTGAGGCCCTGGCAGAAAGAGCCAGTAGAGGTCAGACCCACAGACAGCCTTTCCAGAAACTCGCCCCCACCTACCCCCCACACTGTTCAGGACTAAGTATAACTGATCATAGAGATTAAAACCTAACGCATATAGGGGTCACACATCAGAGTGTGGGATCTTTAATTACCCCTTCTTTTCAATGAGAACAGTCTTAAGATTTTGAACTAGCTTGAGGTTACATGTACAGTGTGTCCGTAAAGTCATGGTGCACTTTTGACCTGTCACAGGAAAGCAACAAAAGACGATAGAAATGTGAAATCTGCACCAAATAAAAGGAAAACTCTCCCAGTTTCATACTTATTCAGTGCAGTTTGATGTGGGCTCATGCACAGATTTTTTAGGGCTCCTTAAATAGCTATCCAATATAGCCTCTACAGACTCGTCACTGATGGCCTACCAGAACGGGGTTTCTCCACCAAACTGCCAGTTTCCTTCAACTGCTTATTTCACCGAGTAATGTTATTCCTATATGGTGGCGCTTCATTATAAACGCACCAATATTCATGTTGCACTTTGGTCACGGATTCAAATTTAGCGAGCCGCAGAACACACTGAACTTTCCTCTGTACCATCCACATCTTGACTGGCATGGCCGTGGGCTGCTCCACTGTATACACGGTGTTACATTATCATCTGCACATGTGCACATGCTGCACATCATCCTACAGAAACTGGGAGGGTTTTCCTTTTATTTGATGCAGATCTTACATTTCTATCATCTTTTGTTGCTTTCCTGTGACTGCTCAAAAGTGCACCATGACTTTACGGACACAGTGTATACAAAATGGCAGATACGGGTAAGCCAGCCCAGATCTTCCGCCTAAGAGTGTTACATCTGTTTCTTTTCTCTGTTCCTAGGGCACCCCCCACTGCTGACAGCGATGCCCAGGGGAGCCCCTCCGGGCACGTCATTATCAGCATACAGACAGTTTTACAGGAAAAGAGAGCAGATTTGCTCATTCCCCCTGCAGAAGTCCTACTCCTCAGTTCATGGGGAGCCATACAATTTTGTTTCCAGAGCTTTCTACTTTTCTTCTCTGTCACCCAGGGTCCTCGTGCACCCTTTTACTTGTGTTACACCTGTCGTCAGGCTTTCCTATCTGGGACAACAGCTCTAGTGCCTGTGGCTTCTTTGTTACATCTTTCTCACCCTTTCCTTATTGTGCCACAAGGTGTCCTTGTTGTCCACAGACCAGATACCCTAGGTCTGCTGCAGGCACACAGACGGACCACCAGCCCCTTTGAGGAGACAGCTTCGTCCTCCTGGCAGCATTTTCCGGGTTTCTCTGAGTTTCAGCCTCCTGTGAGTCCTCTGGGACATGGAAGTCTTGCCATGTTCCTCACCGCTCACTACTCTCACTCCATCTCATTTCTAGACCTCTGCTTACACACACGCGCACGTGCGCGTGTGCGCACGCACACACACACACACACACACACACACACACACACCAGCCTCCTTCCCTCTCCCCAGTTCACTGAATGCTAGCCTTCCTTCCAGGCCACGGTCACTCGACATGCTCAGCTCATTCTGTTCACAGAGCTTCTGCACCGCATCAGTCCATGTCAATTTTTATAGAACAAAATCAGAAACAGAAAGCACTATATGCTGTTCATTTACTCTAGGACTTCAAAATCTGCCCCCTTCTCCACTTTTTAGCATTGTAGTTCATCTCTTCCACAGGGAAAAACATGTCTGCCATCATCTTAGAAATTATAGTTAAACTGATTACTTCAATTTTTTTATAAATATTTATTTTTATATAGTCACCTCACTTCCATGTTTTGTCTCGCTCTTAAAAACATATACTATGCACTATTACTGTGAACCACACAGTGGTAAGGCCTAAGAATTCAGTGTTGAACAAAATAGATATGAGCCCCGCCTTCATGAGATTCACCCTCTAGGGCGAGAGAGACATAGCACAAGTAAACACAATAAATATATAATTATAGATTGTGATTAGTGGTTTGAGATAAGAGTGCCAAGAAAAATAGAAGGAAGCCTAGTTTTAGATAGTGAGATCACAGAACAGGTGAGGAAGAGCTGTAACTAATACGAGCTGTAATGAAAGGAAGGGAGTCAGCCAAAGAGAGAATTGAGGGAAGAGAGTTCCAGTAGAGGAAACAACATATGCGAGGGCCCAGACAGAGGAAGGCACTCGGCACAATCACAGTAAGAACCAACAGGCAGCTATGCGACTGTAGTGAAGGTACCGAAGAACAGCGTGGTTGGGGAAAATGTGCAGAGGTGGAATCAGGTGGCTCTCGATGGTAAGGGGCTTAAATTTATCTTACATGAAAGACAAAGCCATAAATTACTTTAAGCAAGGACGTGAAATGATCTGGTTTAGTAGGAAACCATTGGATAATATGTGGAGAATGACTCAGAAGGCTCAAGAGTGGAAGAGAAAGGCTAGTTAAAAGGCTGTGGTAACGGCCCACATGAGAGAGGATGGTGCCTTGGACTAAGGCAGTAATGGACATGATGGTGAAAAGAGGACAAATTTGAGAGGTAGACTCACAGGACCTGGTGATGATTTGTTCCTACTTTTAAATTATTTGTATTGTTCTGAAACACATTTTTCACTTGCTTGTTCAAGGAGAGTCCTGGAAATACTACTTTCTGAGTAACCATATTATGAGCGACACTTTGCTCAAGTATAGAATTGCTGGGTCATCACTCATTTGAGGAATGTAAGAAACAATGTGAACTGAGGAATGGAATTGAGACAGAGGAGAGATCGAAGGGACCAGAGGAAAAGAGGACAGAGGGAAAGGGGATGATAGGATGGGATAATCCTGAAGGGAAGGAGAGAGGGCACTATGAGGAGGGGAGCAAAGGAGATGTTGAGGGGAATACAGGGAAGGGGGGATGCATTCGAGGCAACACTAGAATCTATGTAAACACAATAAATTAAAATAAATAAATAAACGCTGGGTCACTTGTCGCTTTCCTTCCTTCACAATTCAAAAGGCTGTTCTGTTGTCTTCTAGCATTTAGAGTTATGATAGGAAAAACCTGGTGCAAATGTGACTTTTTTCCTTTCCTGCATATTTATTTGTAGGGTTTGGTAATTTTTTCGATTTAAAAACTCTACATGAGTAGGTCTGAGAGTACTTCTTCATCTGCCCAACACAATATTATTTCTCTTAACCAGCATCCATTCCTCTTTCTTTTGCAGTCAGCACCCCTGTTATCTTCAGAGGATGCTGTCTCTCCCTTAGCTGGAGTCCATGTGGACACTGGATAGAGCTGACGGAGGGAGAGAGTGTGCTGCCAAGGAAACCAATGCAACAGCCTTTCTCAGCTGCCTAGAGTGATTCAAAGATGAGTGAGTCCATGACCCGTACCAGGCCAATCAGAGTCAGTGAAGATCAACCCAAGGTTAATGCCACACGTATTAGTAAAGGGAAACCTTTTCCTTCTACTGGATTTGAAAAGCTAAAAGAATATAAGCCTGGAGCTACAAGGTACCACCTCATAGGAACAACTCATCCAAGAATAAAGTCAACCCCAAGAACAGCCAGAACTGAAAAGAAGGATTTTTGGTGAACCTGTAGACTTCATTATGTGAGCCAATAAAATCCCTTTTCCTTTAAGTCAGTTTGAGCTGGAACTCTGACATAACCCAGAGATTTCTGATTAATACAGTTAGCACATTCAATTTTTAAAATAAGATTTTGCTTAAGAATAACAATTGTTCTACATATGGTTTCTGCTCCAAATGACTCTGTTCATTATTTTAGAAATTCTACTATTTGGGGGTTGACTCTTTGATATATATCTTTCATAATTACTCTATTCTTTCATTTTCATTTCTTTATCTTTCGCTTCTGTGTTCTAGGAAATTTATCTTTACTTATCTTTTACTCACTAACTTAGTTTTGTGCAGGGTTTATTCACAACTAAGTCTTGGCTTCCATTATAGAATTTAATTCAATAGCCATGTTTTCCATCTAATAATAGTTTTCTCCCACTCGGATGTAACTTTTTGACATGTACCATCTAGTACTCTTTGATAAATTAAGAAAAAAATTAAGTTGTTATTATTTTTCTTACCATATTATTTAATTTTCCTTAGCCTACTTTGTCTTTATATCACCCACCACCTGAGGATGATAGATAGATATAGATAGATAGATAGATAGATAGATAGATAGATAGATAGATAGATAGATAGATAGACAGACATCTCCCAGGACCTAGAACAATGCTGGTACAGTTGTCACTCAAGGGGTATTTGTTAGACATGTAAATGAATTTTCTAAATACATTAATTTTCTCAGGGTATCCTTGAGAAGGTAAGACTAGCACAAAAAGATAAATAACAGCCCAAGGCAGCTAATTGAGAACTATCAGAAATACAATCATGATGAAGAGCTGGATAAATTGTACAGATACCAGTGTTCTCTAGAGTCAGAGCAAGTGTGGGCATGGGACTGTGCTTAGTAGCTGAATGATCCGAACAGTGCCCACGAAGGAGCTAAGGATTGAAAGGAACTTTGAAGAGGTATGGTTGGGAAAGGTAGGGGGCTGGTAGATTCTCCTTCCAAATAGCATTCCTCTGGACTTCAGTTCATTCTACCCACAGGCATCAGCGCTTACCCCACCCTTCAAAGGCATAGCCACCTTTCCTGGAATGTAATAACACAGACAACAAACAGTCCATGAGACCGCTTTCTGTGGCAGGTTGCTCTCCTGTGTCTGTGTTTGATTCCTGGGTCATTCTGTCAGACATTTATGGTCGGGAACACTTTTAAACACCAAATCTCTTTCTTACTAGGCTTATACAATGCCTAAGAAGACACTTGCATCAGTAAAAGCTTGTTATTGAGAGTAAAGATGTAGCCTCTGACTCAAATGTTGCACACTTGGGGGGGACACATCATATCCTCTAATTCCTTCCTTCTCTAGTCAGAGCTTCTCACTACCCATATGATTTCAGTGCACCCAACCTGGGGTTAGTCCTCAGGTAGGAAACCTAAGGAGGTGTAGAAAACAGATGCAAATCAAGAAAGAACAAATTGAAATGGTTACTAATGAGGCCAGAAAACGTTTGTGTTGGGAAGGACTTCAGAGTTCATTGGCCTCAGCTCTCCAGTGCAGGGGCCCTCGATGCCACAACTTGAACAGATGTCATCTGACACGGCTCTATGGCTCCCAGATGCTAGTCCCTTAAACAATGCCAGGCTAGGTGCTCCAGAATTCCCAGGGGGCTTTATATGGACTCCCAAGTTCCACCCCTAAAACTCTGAATTCCTTAGATCTGGGGGGAGGCCTGGGCATCTTTGTTTTTTAAAGCTTCAGATTATTTTGAAGTGCATCCAGCTTGAAATTCACTTCCTTAAAGAGCTCTGGCTTGAATCACCCCACCCCTGGTGATATAAAGCAGAAGCAAAAATGCTATAGTCCCTGAAGCTCATGCAAGCAGACAGCTCTTCCATCTTCCAGCAGTGTTTTCTGTAACCATATTTTTGTACTACTGACAGCAAGCCTATTAAAGCTTTCCTGTGCTCCCCAGCCCCAGCCTAAAGCATCACCTGAGGCTGTGTCTGGCCCTCTCCGTCTCAGCATGCCCTGTTTGTTGCGGGCCAGCCAAGATGCTGACAGGAACAAAAATGACTTGTTTTTGAGAGTAAAGATACAAGCTATGATTGAGATGACGCACACAAGTTCACGGAGGGAGACTCTCACATCCGACCTACCTTCTTCCGTCCACAGAGAGTCACGTTGTTACTCTAACCACATCACTAATTCCGAAAGATGGGGACTCCTACACACGTCCTCCAAGTCAATGCTTCTGTTTGGGGCAGAGACCTGGAAGGCATCCAGCCCCAAGTTCCTGGTACTTCAAGTTCACTTGGCACCAACAGCTAAAGCCCATGGGCAAAAAAAAATGCACTGCAGAAAGCAGTGTTCTTGATTTGCAGACTCTCTGGGGTGCTTGTTTAGAAAGACAGACTCAGGCTCCACCAAAACACTGTCTGAATATCTAGGGTGGGGTCTAGAAATCCACCTTTTGATTAAGCAGTGTCAGGTAGTTATGAGCAAGGCTAATTTTGAACTTCACTCTTTCAGGACTGAATCCCTATAAGGAAAAGTATATGGAAAAGGGGACAATTGTCTCCCAGGGCCATTGCACCATCTCTTTCAGAGATCTTGGCTGGGTCTTTTATTTCTTTACATTCCTCTCATCTTTCTATCCATTCTCTTCCTAATGTAAAGCCCTTATCTGCCGGGAGGCTTGCCTTTTTTTTCAAAGCTAATAGTTTACTTCTACAGGGCTCTGGTTCTGTCTACTTGGGTACAGGGAACATGACAAGTAGCCAGAATTGAATTTTTTTTTTAAATAAACTTTTTTAAAATTTTTTTAAATTAATTTTTAGAGAGGAGAGGGGGGGGGAAGAGAGGAGAGAGAGACAGAGAGAAAGACAGAGAGAGAGAAGGAGGGAGGAGCTGGAAGCATCAACTCCCATATGTGCCTTGACCAGGCAAGCCCAGGGTTTTGAATCGGCGACCTCAGCATTTCCAGGTCAACGCTTTATCCACTGCGCCACCATAGGTCAGGCCAGAATTGAATTTTTAAGTAATGACTTACCCATGAACTTGGGCTGTGGAATCAAAAGATCTGGATTTAGTCATGGCTCCATCACTTATTGGCTGTGGGGCCTTGGGTGAATTATTGAAAGTCTCTAAGATTTAGTTCTTTTATCTATAAAATGAGGGTGATCGCCTAGTAAGGTTGCTGAGAGTTTTAATGATGTGAGATACTTAAATGCCTAGCACAGGTTTTGACACATGATAGGCAGTCAGAATTACTAGATATTATTAGTAATACAACTCTAATGTACAGCTTTCTGCACTTCCCTCTTCCTGTTCCTCTTCACTTACTCTCAGCTCCAGCCAACCTGAATTACTTATTGTTCTCAAGGCCCTGATGACCATAGGCTTTAGAGTCTAACAGAATTGGTTTAACCCTGACTCTATCACCAACTCACGAGCACTGTATGACCTTCCTGGGCCTCAGTCTTCTCTGGGAATAAGAGCCACCTCACCAAGTCTTTGTAAAGGCCAAGTGCAACAATACACAGAAAAAGCCCAGCACTACATTTGCCACTTAGAGTGCTCTGTCCTTCCTTCCTTCTCTCCTGCCCTCCAGGCTCCCATCGTTGTCTGTGATCTCCTACCTTGGTGCCTTTGCTCATACTGCCTCTTTCACCTGGAATGCATTTTCCCCATTTTCTGCTAGTTGGAATTCTTCCCAAATCTGTCTTCATATTACCCAAACTCAGCAGACAAATGACCAGATAAACTATCCTTCATTAACAAATAGAGTGTTTATTGAGATTCTATTATATGTCAGGCACTATTGCTAGTGCCTGGAGATACAGAGATGACTGAGGTCTAGTCCCTGAGCTCAAAACGTTCAGTTGACTTAACATAAGAACAAGTAACTGTAATGCAATGAGGTGAGAGTAGCAACAAAAGTCTAAAGAGCTGGGAGAATACAGAAGAGGGAGCTCTTGAGTCAAATGGGTTGGGGAAGCCTTCACAGGGCCAAGGACCTGGACCCAAACATCTGAGCCAAACAGGAAGATCAGCATGGATGGAGGCTAAGCTGGAGTAGAAAAGGGATGGAGATAGAGCTGGAAAGAAGAGAGGGGACCTGAGTATGAATAGTGTTGGGACAGAGGACAGGAGACCCGGAGTCCTGTGAGGAACACCATCCCAGGGCAGGAGCAGTCTCTAGAAATCACTTATCTCTAGCCCTCATCCTGCTGTTAGCTAAGGGGGCATGAGCTGTAGGATTGCAATGCAAATTGTAACTGGCAGTATTGGCAGCAAAATTGGACCTTGGTTCTTGAGTTTGGCAAAGAATTCAGAACCAAGAACTCAAATTATAACAGAAAGTTTATTTAGAAAGTTACAAAGGTAGTAGAAGTGAGCCATCTGGGCTGCTTAGGCTCAGGATGCAAGCTACAGAGGCAAAAGAAGGGCTCTTGGTGCTGGCCAGGTAGTTCAGTCAGTTCGAGTGTCATCCCAGTACACTAAGGTTGCAGGTTTGATCCATGGTCAGGGCACATACAAGAATCAACCAGTGAATGCATAAGTAAGTGGAACAACAAATTGATGTTTCTCTCTCTCTCTCTAAAATCAAATAATAAATAATTTTTTAAAAAGAATAAGAAGAAAGGCCCTTAGAGTTTAGGAGAGAGAAAGGCAAAGGTAACATACCTTGGGGGAAACAAGAGAGGGGAAGGGAAAAGCGTGGCTGTGCTCCCAAAAGGGAGAGTCCAGGTTGGGTCTTTTGTCTTGAGGGTTTTAAAGGTTGGAAGTTTAGGGGAGATCATAGAGGAAAGTCTCAATAGAATATTCATCAGGTTTATGCTGATGAGCCAAAGTGGGTTTTATTCCCTTGACTTCATCATCCTTGCGTGTGGCTGGCACAAAAGGCACTAACTGGGTTTCTGCTGTCTTTCCCTGAGTGAGTGATTTAAGCTCTTTACCCTCTAGATGAGGAGGAGAAGTATAAACCGTTTACTCTTTTTTTTTTTTAATTCTAGTGAGAGAGGAAGGAATAGAGAGAATGAGAGAGAGACAGGAACATAGATCTGTTCTTGTATGTGCCCTGACCAGAAATTGAACTGGCAAGCTCCGCGCTTTGGGCCGATGCTCCAACCAACCGAGCTATCTGGCCAGGGCTGTAAACTGTATACTCTTAAGTGTCCTTGGTTAGGGAGATAGGATTTTGCTAGATAGCTGTAAACTGCCTAGCCATTTAACCAGCTGTCTCAGTTTCCCCATTCCACTTGTTTTGTCTTACTAGCCTGCCTCGAAAGGACATGAGGGAGGACCCCTTCTGCTGACCTTTTTTTTTTTTTAACTAAATATAACTTTCCTTTTGATTTCTTAAATTAAGTTGCAAAATTTAGAAAATCCCACTCCACTCACGAGGGAGTGAAAGTTGGAAGACTCAGTACTTTCTGAAGAAGGTTGCAATTTGGAAGTGCAAATTTCATCTCACCGCCCAGCCATCTCTCTGTGTGAACCAGAGGTCAAAGGTCAACCACAGAGCTGGTGCCACACAATGGCTCATCCTAGGACCTTCTCAGAAATGTTGCTGGCTATATGTTACCGCTGGTCTCCAGGCTTTGCCTGAAGCAGCCAACATTGCCTTCTAGATACCAGGGCAGCTGGCTGTCAATACTTACTCATCACTTCCGAAGCTAAGCTACACAAAGCCAGGCAACGGCCTGGCCAACATCACCATTCTTTGCTTCCATGTTCCTTGCATTTGCTTCAGGCACGCTGAAGGTTTCACCATGCTCCAGATACAGCAGCCCCTTCACAATGCCTGAAATCTCCTTTGTATGAGCTTGCCTGGAAGGGTCTGATCACTGGCACGCTTAGCTCCTTTCCCCTGCCCCAACCCCCAAACACACGTACCCCTCACACTCTCTCTGGCAAACTTCTACTTATACTTCAGGTTTTGTCACGTGTCATGTTTCAGTTCTCCGTGAAACCCCCTTCAGCCGCCCCCTTCTCCCCCAGGTGGTCAGTCACTTTCTCTTCAAAGTCTACTGCACTTCTCCCCCCTCCTTCTATAATACCTGTCCTGTTGTGCCGTAACATATCTGATGATGTATCTGTGGCTTTACAGAAAACTGGACTCCTTTGGGGCAGTGCTAGAGGTTTACATGTCTCTAGTCTTAGCACCCAACACAAAGTCTAATTCATAGTGAACAGTGTTTATTGAGGGTCTCCACCACTGAGTTGGAAGCTCAATAGGGTAAGGATTTTCTTTGTCTTGTTTAGTGCTGTAGCTTCTGCACAGCACCTGGTATTTCAAAGGCACTCAATAAAAATTGGCTGAATTAATATATTGGTTGAATTTATTGAATTTAACCCATTCAAGACAAGGGTGATGAAATGAAAGATTTGGCCAAGTTTTCTGAACATTGATTTATCTGGCGATTATCATGACTTCAACTATTTATTGAGCACATATCTAATATTTGTTGCACAAGCCATAAGATATATGAAGGTAAACAAACAAGAAGCATATAGATATCTGGGGTAGGGGGAGTAAAATATTTAACACAAGTTAGGAAGCAATAATGTCACAGGGGAGGGGTAGACAAAGTGCTATGGAAACTGAGAAGAGAGGGACTTCTTCTGAAGTCTTCTTACAATTGATGGGTGTCTTCATGGAGAACAAGTCACTTATGATGTTCTACCCGTCTGACCCTGGCAGCCCCATAACCCTGGTCCCCTGGATAAAGCAGATTGGATGGAGGACACCTGGCCTGAGCTGAGCTGTTACTCTTTGTCTCTCAATAACTGGGATTAGAGACTAATCAGCTTTTGCTGGTCCTTACATGAAAAACAAGTGGCCTCCAAAGCTGTGTAGTTGTGGTCTTTTGCAAACTTCTCAGAGATGCAGAAAACGCTGGTCTGAGGAGAGAACAGAATGTATGGGGTACCAAGTGAGCAGAAGCGAGCAGCCATGGGACCTCAGCAGGCAAGAGGCGGAGGCTGGGCTCTCTGACGGCTTCTGTTCCTCCCTCCAGCCCCTCAGTGATCCGCAGCGGCAACTTCTACCTGTGGTTCTCGGACAGTCCCAGGCTTCTGACTATAAATACCCCCTTTTTACCTCAGAGAATTGGACAGTATCATTACAGCCAGCAAATCGTGGTGAAGGTTGTGGAGGTGTGAAGAAATGGGCCATGGCCAGAAAGGGGCCAATGAGGAAGGAGTAGGAGGGTATATGGTCTTCATTTCCACTCCACATTCCCTCAGTCCCCTTTAGTATATCCAGTCCAGGGGCCCCTCTAAGCCTGGCCAGCAGCCTAGCAGCAAGGGACCTGCATGGCTTAGGCAAAGATAGTCTTGCAGATTCATGGGAGTCTGGAAGCCCAGTCTTACGGACCTCTAGAATAAACTGGGTATCCCTGGTCCAGAGAATAACTCTATAGCCAAGTTCCCTGTAACAGAAGCAATTCACCCCAAGGGAGAGAGTTTAGAAGTGTTTGCACACACACATGCTTATGTATATCCACACACGTGGATGGTGAAGAACACATGAATTCATACATAAATATTTCCTCTCTGTATCTTCTTGGAATCACGTTGGTGCATGCAAGCATCTAGCTGTGCAGAAAAATCATAGAGAGTCATCATTACAAAGAGAGTCATCACTAAGGTCACACTTTCTGGTGGCTTTGAGGTCTCAAAAAGTGCATACACAGGAACCTCTTTACAAAAATTTAACCCAGCTACTCTGAGCCAAGTCACACCTTCAATCAAGGCTCAGACTGTGTGGGAAGGTTGAGGAAGAGGGGTCGTTAGTGTTTCTCAAGGGGTTGTGGGATTCTGACATTTGGCTGATTGGGTGGGGGAGGGGCTCTACCAAGTTTGATGGGCCTGGAGGCCCATTCCATTGGAGGGAGAGCTCTCTTTAAATATATATATAATTACTAACATGATACTAGATGCAGGACTTTGGAAAGGGCTGGTGCAAGTGAGAAACCCTGAAGCTTTAGGCTTATTAGCTTCACAAGAAATCGACTTACGGTTGGAGGAAGAGAGTTTGAACTTAAACTTCACTTTCCTTCTCCTGTCCTTGTCATTTCCACACCAGCTGAAGTCCCCAGAGGATTTGTGCTGCCACAAAAGCACTGCTTTTCTCCTGCAGGTGATACAGTGTGAACTTCTATAAGCCTCCTGCAAATGAGGGAAGGCAAACAGGCTGAAACGCCCGCCTAGGTGAAGAACATGAACTTGGCAGCTTGAGGGGGTGAGAAATGAGCAGTTTTTCTCATTGTTGCCCCTCCTCTAACCTGGCAGTTCCCAAACTTTTTAATCTTGATCCCTTTACGTCTACCGCCATTCCCCTTTCTCAAGTCCCCTGGCCCCACAATTCCTTCTTTGAGGGAGACTCACCACGCACAGTCGCAGGAGAGAATATGACGAAGGGTGTAAGCTTGGAATCTGGATCGAACTCCAGTCCTTCCACTTCTTAGCTAAATGTCTCTAAGCAACTTATTTCAGCTTTCTCTCGGACTTTCAGTTTCCTCTCTGCAAAACTGAAATAAAATATGAACTCACCTCGTGATTGTACAAAGAATTCAAGAAAACTGTTTAACATAGCAAGTGTTTATAAGGTTGACTCCCATGCATCCTAACTGGTCAGCACTGCAGGCCAGCAGCTGTTGGATTTAACACTCTGGGCTTCATAAAGATCATGCCCTTTTCTTGTTGAAGTTTCTTCACTCATTCTTCTGGCTAAGGAATTCAAAGCATTTGGAGCAGTAGAGAAGAAACGAGGGGTGATTGTTCCCATTTTACAGCTGAGCAGGGTATGGCTGAGTGCTGTTAAAGGCAGGGCCAAAGCTCCAGAAGAAGCAAAGTCCTATCTACAAGAGGAAGCAAAGCCTTATGGCCTCTCAGTACTGTCCTTGGAACAGGGAGGAGAGTAGGGCTGTCCCTATGGAAGCTTTTACCCTTCCAGGGATCTGTGGGGAGGAAGGAGCGGGCAGCAATAGGTCCAGAGGAAGTCACCTGTTCTCACAGCCTACAGCAGGGGTGTTCTGCTTCCTCCTTCAACTCCAACTCAACACAACCAAACACAGAGGGTTCCAGGTTCCCTGAGCCATCAGGAGGCCTGTGGCCCTAATCAATTGTTCTGCCCTAGCTAGCTCTGAGATCCTGTACTTTTGTCTGTAAAATCATAGATTCTGTTCTTGTATCTCTAAAATCAGAGACTGAGTTTGATAGCATCCAAGGTTCTTATCTTAACTTCTTCAGAAATCGCTTCATCTCAGTCACATGGAGAAACAGCGAGAGCCCAGAATGTTACACTTTCCAAAATACTCTTTCTTTGGATTCCCTTCATATCTCAGTGTGTGTAAGAAGAGTGTGTCTGGTGGTAGCAGTAGAATCTTCATCAGAGTGTGTGTAAGAAGAGTGGGTCTGGTGGTAGCAGTAGAATCTTCATCAGACCTTGCTTGAGCAAGAAACAAAATTAAGGGACTGAGGTGCTCCAAATTAGAGAGCTATGTTAAGCAAATAAGCATAGACACCTGTCTATTCTTATACTGGCAGGTAAAACAGTGAGGAGCTCAGTATCAAGTTATAGTTTACAGATATTTAGACATTTGCAAGAATGGCTGAACTTTCTGAGGCATAGGATGATGAAATGCATGACCACAGGTAAATGTGGAAACCCCTGGTGCTTCTATATCCATGTGTTCTACTCAAGAGAATATATAGCATGACCCCCACCCCACCTACCCCTACCATGAATTTTCTTTCTGCCCAAGAATTCTGCATAATTGAGCAAGAAAATACAAAGGAAAACTGACTTGTCAAAAGGAATAGGTTTGGCAATGAATGTGTCACAGTATGACCCCAGACAAGTTACTTAACTTGACCATGTAAAAAATCAAGGATGTTCACATCCTGTTCAGCAACAAGTCTTCTGCACTGTAGGGGTTGAGCCTTGACCCTTAGAGGTTGACCCTGGCATGTGAGCCAGGGAAGTTTCTTCTTCCTCAAAGTCTTACCCCAGCTTTGCCCTCAGCACAAAGAGACTTTGTGACCTGGGTCATCAGGCAATGCTACGTACCTCCTGGACTGGGAGCATCCCTGAGTTTGTAGCCTTGAGCTGGATGAAGGGTAAAGATGCAGAGGAAGAAGATGATAGCTTTCACTAGCTCCTAGAATTATGGGGGAAGCAAGTCTATGGACTCTACCCCCTGGAGCTTTCAGACAAATAGGGATTAAAAAGGACACATTGAAATAATCCTATAGGATCTCAGGAAGAAAAAAAAATACTAAGTGAAAATTGAGATAGCTTGCCTGACTAGGCAGTAGCACAGTGGATAGAGCATTGACCTGGGACACTGAGGATCTAGGTTTGAAACCCCAAGGTCGCCGGCTTGAGCACAGGTTCACCAGCTTGAGAGCAGAGTCACCAGCTTGAGCATGGAATCATAGACATGACCTCATGGTTGCTGGCTTGAGCCCAAAGGTCGCTGGCTTGAACCTAAGGTTCCTGGTTTGAGCAAGGGGTCACTGGCTCAGCTGGGCCCTCCAGTCAAGGCACGTATAAGAAAGCAATCAATGAACAACTAAAAGTGCCATAACTATGAGTTGATGCTTCTCACCTCTCTCCCTTCAAAGAAAAAAAATTAAGATATCTCAATATAAGATCAAGAATAAACTAAATTAATCAGAGAAGGTTTCTTGGAGAAGGTAAGCTTTAAGACTGAGTTGAAGGAATAAGGTGAGTAGAAGAAATAAGAAAAGGGTTATCGATTCAGACACAACTGATAGAACAAGAATGGCTTCTGGGGAATAACATGAGGGCAAGCTCCAATGCTGGGGTAGATAAGTACACAGCTACTCATGTGCAGAGCTCATATGAGTTCGCAGCAAGTTACTCCCAAACCCTGGGGCTGTCTCCTCATCCATAAAATGAGGAAGAAGCTAAACTAGCTAGTTCTTACAGCCCCTTCCAGCTCCAACATTCTACATTGTATAATCCTGACATACAAGGAAGAATTTAAAGGTGGGCTTGGGTAGAGTAGGAAATAGGTGATAAATAAAAGGGGACAGGCCAGGCTCTTTAGGCATCTACTCTGAGAATAATCCAGGTATATCAGCTTGGGCTAAGCAAACTCAAAGCCCAGCCCCGACCTAGCACCATTTAGGACTGGTCCCTATAAAGCACCCCCAGAACAAAGGTAACCTGTGTACATGACTGGATAAACCCAGCAGGATAGTAAGAAACTGAATTATGTCAAGAAGGTGGAGCTGGGTCTAGAAAGATACAACAGCTTTAAGATGACTCATCCATCCCCTCTAACAACAGACCACTGCTCACAGACTGTTGCCAGCCAAACAGTTCTAGCCTTAGCTTCCAGGTGTTACTCTAGGCTCAAATTAGTCAGTTGACCCAGGTGTCTGGATCTAGACTGGCCCCTGTGTCATAGGTGTTTGCACAAAGAAAAGAGAGCCCCTAAGAGAGAGGCCTGGTCAGGACAGCCAGCATTGCTTCAATAGGCACAGGGTGATGGGGTAGGGTTTGGGAGGCCTGGTGTGATCTGCAGAGCACAAGGTTTGGGGATTCTCATCCTGTCCTGAAGGATGCACTCACTGGCCTTTGCCTTAAGATTCCTGACATGTTCCATCCTATAGCGCCTTTGCCGATTCAGATGGGTGCCATGGCAGAAATAGGTATAGAAAGTAGGGAGTGCGGCAGGATTACAGTTTGACAAAGCAAGGGGCTTGGTACAGGTCGTGAAACAAGGTCCAGGGAAATCCCCAAACACAAGTGCCCCAGCTGGTTTCCCCATCATTTTGGGTAACTTTCCATTGCCACACACCCACACCCACACCCCAGGTCTCTTCTAATGAACCTATTGCTCACTGAGTGTTGAATATGGGAACCAAAGAAGCAATGAACCTGGCTCCTGAACTTGAGAAACTATAGTCTTCACGTAAGACAAAACTTATGTACATGGCACACACATAGGGAGGACCCAAGAAGGAAGCAATACCCAAGGGCCAAACTGAAAATGTAAGCAGCTCAGAGACGGGCAGCTGCTGAGAGCTGGAGCTGTGGGAGCAGGCTTCACGAAGAGGGTCACTCAGAGCACAGTGGCATGGCGATCGTGAGGCAGGGAGGGCAGGAAGGCAGGGCGAGTAGTTCAGAGAGCAGATGAAGAAATCGAGGTGTATAATGGAACAGACCATAGAGGGAAACTGGAGTGAAATAAACCACCTTTTGTTGAGCACCTACGGTGCCAGTCACTCTCTATTATTTCATTTTATCATCACAACAGGAGTGGAAATATCTTTATTTTCATTTTGCCTGTGGGGAAACTGAAGTGTTTCTATGAATTTAGACTTGACTTGGTGGCCAATAAGAAGTCTCTGTCAGTCAGTGGCCAAAATGGGGAGTAGCTTGATGGAAATGATGATGGGGTCAGAGTGATCTGGCTGTGACATCCAGGCTGCTGGAGAACACTGGTCACACGCCGCTGAAGGGGAGAAGAGGAAAGATGACCCAGGAGCCCACTAGATGTTTTTGGGAGATTAAGGGATGCTTTCTTAACTGGGGATTCACCCTCATGACTCAGGTGCACTAAAATTAGCCTTTGCCCCAGGGTGTTTACCCACACCTGGCGTCAGCCCTGTCCCACTCTCTGTTCCCCGGTGCTCAGCTTCTCCGTCTTGTCAGCAGGAACGCTCCTTCCTGGCCGGATGATTGGATGAAGTCATTCATCACCACCAAATGTTCAGGAGGCCAACGAGGCGTTATAATCTCAGCTGTACCCAAACTGCGGCTATGACTAATCAAGCAGTGTCAGAGATTCAGAAAGCATTAATAATTATTATAATTATTTTTTCCAGCCTTTGTTTTCCTTTTTCCTATTTTTGAGGTTCTAGGCACAAGATGAAGAGAGAAAGGAAGGCTCTTCCTTTCCCAGAACTGAGAGGATGTGTTGTGTTGTTCAGTCTCCTGCCCAGCTTTGTGGGGGGTGAGGGGAGTGCCCACCAGGGTCCTAGTGGACTCTCCAAGCAACATCTTAATGGAGGTTGTAAAGCCAGTAGCCATGGCCACCATCACAGCCGCCTGGCCCATGCAGGTTCACATTTGATTCAGACAGACGGTAATGAAACAAAAGAGCCAAGAACTGGTGGGCCATTATCTTTATCTTTATCCTAGCTTGCACCTGGCAGGCAAGAAATATACACAGTGGGAAAATACTTCCTTTTCCATTCAGGGCTCCCAAAGCCACTGACTTATCCGAGTTTCCCAGAATCAAAGTTTTCTACCTCACCAGCCTTATTCACCTCTGTTCCCCATCTCCTTCACCCTGCACAAACTCTGCACAAACTGACTTCTCCTTCAACACTCCGCCATCTTGGCTGATTCTCCTCTCTTCCACATGGCCTTTCTCTGCTCTCCTCTCTAATGCTAATCTCAGAAACCGAGAGAGAGCAAGCTCCCGGTCTGCCCCATTTTATAGTGTAGAAATCAAAACCTTTAATCCAATATACAAACAAGGAAGTTTCTGATACAAAGTCACTTAGGGTGGGAAAGGCTGAGTCTTAAAACTAAGCCTTAGGGTATAACAACCCTGCCTGCTTACAGTCTGTCCCCCACACCTAGTGCAAACTATAAGCGAGCAAACCTATATATCATATTTACAAACTTATTTGACCAACAGAGATCTGAACATCACTGAGCAATCTGGAGATTGGGGTGAGTCAGGCCAGATGGCAGAATTAGTGGCATTCTACCAGAACATGGCTCTGAGGCGTGCAGTCGGGGAATCCCTCAAAGGAACCGGGACCATGCTGACCAAAGCTGGCCCAAGGAAAACCCTGTCTTGCTACATGCCTGATTCATGGCTTTCCCATCCTGGAACTTGGCTCATGTGCTGTCCTGAAGCAGCCTTCACCAGCTGCCTCACATTATTTTTAAAATAGACATCCCACCAAATGCCTCAGGCAGCAAACTCTACCTGAGATGGAGATACTGAAGTGTCAGACACCTGCACTTCAAAGTCACCTGCAGACTTTTCTGGTCAGGATCTGACTCCAGGACCACCAGTAGTGACTGACTGCCAGTGGCCTGCTTGGGTATTCTATAACACCAGCCCTTCCAATCCACTCTGTAATGAACCTTGAAAGCCTTCGTTTCATTGTTATCAGAATGCTAACCATTCACGACAGAGGGACAGAAAAAGGGACAAGGAACCTAACATCAATGGAGTACTTTTTATGTGGTAGGCACCATCTGGTGAACATTAAGTTCTTAATTTGAGCTCATTGTCACACAGCCCTATGAAATGTACTAGGGCTAGGCCCTGGTTGGTTGGCTTAGGCCTAGTGTATGGTCATCTCAGGTTTGATCCCTAGTCAAGGCACACAAGAGAAGTGACCATCTGATTCTCTTCCCCTCCCTCTCCCTCTTCTCTCCCTCTTCTCCTCCTGCAGCCAGTGGCTCGATGGCCCAGAAACTGAGAATAGCTCCATTGGGCCAAGCACATCAGCCTCAGGTGCTAAAAATAGCTCAATTGATTTAAGCATTGGTCACAGAGAGGGTTGTCAGTTGGGTCCTGGTTGGGGCACATGTGGGAGTCTGTCTCACTGTCTCCCCTCCTCTCATTTAAAATAAAAATAAAAATAAATAAATAAATAAATAAGATATGTACTATTGTGACTCTTAATTGGAGAAAAAACTGAAGCCCAGCAGTTCTCATTTGCCCAAGGCCTCTCATCAAAAACTTTCAGGACTGGAGCTAGGACTGAGATGTCTTGGATTCCAAACCCCATGGTTTTTCTGATATGCCATTGGCTGCCTCATAAGTCTGTTTATTAAGGGACAGTCGAGTGTGGCCTCTGCAGCCACGCGGCAGAGGTTCAAATCCTGGTTCTACCACTTACTAAATTGTGTGAGCTCAGATTAGGTGCCTCGCCTCTCTGACACTCAGTTCCCCAACAGTAAATTGGGCTAATGGAAGAAGCGACATCAATTACATGGATCAATATTAAGATTGGTGCAAAGGTTGTAGGGGTTAATATATGTACACCACTTGGAACAGTGCCTGATACACTCCAAGGGATAGCTCTTGTTTTGTTTCTATTATTTCTTTTAAAGGATACATGATATTTATAGCAGGCTCAGTCCTGAAAACATCTCATAAAAAGGGGAGGGAATGTGAATGTGCCAAACTCTAAAGGGGCAACCAGGGCAATCATGTTTTCATCATTACCCAATTCTTCCTGGGGTGGCCCCGTCTGATAGCATAGCCACTGCTGACTGCATACAGCCTTCAGCACGATAGCGAGGGGCCAAGGCCATAGTCAGGCTTGGATTGGGGGAAGAGGAGATGGTCTAAGAAACTCAGACCTGCCCCCAGACTCAGGAATGCCCGGCCACATTTCCTTGGGAAGTGGGTGGGAGGTTGGTTTGCTTGTGTATTATTTCCAGGGTAGACTCTGTCTGCTCTTTTCCAGGTTTTCTCAGAAGATTAGATCAACAAAAGCCACAGATATTACCAGGATGGGGCAATTCCAGAGAAGTGGGCAAGTGCTTGTGACTGTCACGATTCATCTTTCATAATGGGGTGATACATCCAACCAATATGGGAAGCCCAGGCCTGCCCCCAACCTTGCTTTCAAATGTGCACAGACAGACACACAGAGGACCACTTCAAGTTAGACACCTTATTTTCAATATTACCAGTGAAAACCATAGTTTTCCTGGAAGGGTGAGAAAATACAGTTATAACCCATTTTTAGTGTTCAGTTGACCAGTTACCTTTAAGAAAATGGGGGTTTTGCGGGGTGGGGGAGTGAGCACCTGGTAAGGGTGAAGCTGTTGGTGAAGGAAACCACATTAAAGCTTTGGAAACCAAGAGAGATGATGAGAGGTCACTGGAGGGCTGGGCAGAGGGCACAAGAAGAGATGAGGCTGTGCACAGTGTGTAGAGGACTTAAGTCAAAACCTGAGGACACCTTGGACAGGGCCAGCAGCAGGGCCACTGGGGAATATGCCCAGCATTATACTAATAATGAACAAATCATGTTTATTGATTAGTTCTTTCTCCTCGGTGCTATAGGCGTCCCAGGAAACAATCTCCTCTTCCTAAGAAAGAAGTGGGGGAGGTCACTGTGGCCCTTTAATTGGAACCTGATGGATGGTAGACAGGCACTGTTTATCTTTCCTGTGGTGATCAGCAGATGAGACATAAACCTGACCAGCCTTGGGAAAGCCCTCCGGCCCACATATGTCTCAAGCACAAGAGAGACCAACTTAGCAAGAAGGAATGAAGGAAAATATCAAATCATCCTAAACTTTCTGGAACGTGTTTCAAGAGCAACCCCTGTGGAATCTAGATGCTTGCCTCTGTCCTGCCTGCTCCACCTTCAGGCTGCAGGCACATGCTAAGGGGATTCTCAAGATGGCAAAACCTTAACTCCTTTCCAGCCAACACCTCCAACTTCTGGCCCCGCTGGTCTGGTAGCATCAGGGAGGGAGAGAAGGTAGAGGAGGGGATGAGGTGTCAGAGGCCAGAGTGAAACACCAGACACCTGCCAGAGTCTTAAACCTGCGTCAGAGTTTGTCTCCAACGAAAGGAAATAAAGCAAGTGTGCCATAACCAGATCACCAGAGTAGCCAGAGTGGAAAATACAGCTCTGCCACGGGCCGTTGGCTCTGGGGAAAATTCTGCTGATGAGCCATATTGAGACACACATTGTTTATCTTCTGCGGCTGTCAAGCTTGGGTTTCTTTTCTTTCTTTTTCCCTCTTTTTTTATTTGGGAGGTGGTACGTATTTTCATTTTTTTTTTATCTTTTCAATTTTATTTAAAAAATTAACTTTAACAGGGTGACATTGATCAATAAGAGCACATAGACATTTCTGTAGCATTAGAACTATTGATTATATGTGAAATCGTACAGTTCTTAGCCTTTTCTGATTTACTTATTTCACTCAGTAGAATGTTCTCAAGGTCCATCCATGTTGTCATAAATTTCACCATGCCATCATTTCTTTTTTTTTTTTTTTTTTTCCTTTTCATTTTTCTGAAGCTGGAAACAGGGAGAGACAGTCTGACAGACTCCCACATGCGCCCGACCGGGATCCACCCGGCACGCCCACCAGGGGGCGATGCTCTGCCCACCAGGGGGCGATGCTCTGCCCATCCTGGGCGTCGCCATGTTGCGACCAGAGCCACTCTAGCGCCTGAGGCAGAGGCCACAGAGCCATCCCCAGCGCCCGGGCCATTTTTGCTCCAATGGAGCCTTGGCTGCGGGAGGGGAAGAGAGAGACAGAGAGGAAAGCGCGGCGGAGGGGTGGAGAAGCAAATGGGCGCTTCTCCTGTGTGCCCTGGCCGGAATCGAACACGGGTCCTCCGCATGCTAGGCCGACGCTCTACCGCTGAGCCAACCGGCCAGGGCTGCCATCATTTCTTATGGCTGAGTACTATTCTATTGTATATATGTATCACATCTGCTTTATTCAATCCTCTATCCAGGGGCACTTTGGTTGTTTCCATGGCTTGGCCACCATGAATAATGCTACAGTGAACATAGGGGTGCATGTGTCTTTACATACCAATGTTTTAGAGTTTTGTGAGTAGATACCCAGTATTTTCATTTCACTGAAATGGAGGGGCTGTTGTTGCCTGTCCTTAGGCATGCCACAATCAGAGAAAGAGGCTGAATGAATATTAGCAGTGATGGAATTTCATGGGGCTCAGGTTTTCTTCTGGAAAAGGGAGTGGGGAGGACCACACCCTTCTGACATTAATATTTGAGATATAATTGACATATAACATTATATCAGTTTCAGGTGTAATGACATGTTTTAACCTTTTAAAAATTATTGAAGTCATATTATTCATCTTGGTATGATGCTTTGTGTAAAGAAATGAACTGATTAGCAAGAGAACAGAATTCCCATTTCTAGTCTGCCACTCAGACGAGTTCTTTAAAGGCTCTGGGCGTCAGTTTCTGCATTGATGAAAAAAAAAAGGAGGTTAATATAGAATTAAACTGAAAAATAAACCCCAAAATTCCTCCCAACTCTAATAGCTCTAAGTTTTTGGAGTGAAGTCTTTACCCCATGCACCCTGTTGTCTGTCAGCCAACCTCTCTAAGACTCAGTGACTTCACCTACAAAACCACACTCACAACTCCGGCCTTGCCTCCCTCTTAGGCCAGCTGGCAGGACTGAATGAAACAACACATGCAAGGGTACTTTGTAAACTTTGACACCTTGGGCACATGAAAAGCATTTCTATAATTTTTACTAACAATTTCTAGGAGAAATTTGTATAATTTCTACTAAGTTCAATGGAAAAAGGTTTTGATTATTTAGAACTCCTGGTGTTCTATGAAGCTAACAATAGGCTTATAATAAAGCAGGAGATGGTTTTTGTTGGATTAAGAAATGTTCTGATCACCAGGATTATTAGACACTGTGGAATCTTTTCTAAAATGCTTCAGGAAAAGATTAGACAAGGATTGGTCCCAGTTTATTTAGTTTTAAAAGCAAGGACCTAGGTCAAATGATT
Source organism: Saccopteryx leptura (assembly GCF_036850995.1). Classification (NCBI taxonomy): domain Eukaryota; kingdom Metazoa; phylum Chordata; class Mammalia; order Chiroptera; family Emballonuridae; genus Saccopteryx; species Saccopteryx leptura. The sequence goes on from NC_089504.1 coordinate 276,942,154, forward strand.
CCTACCATACTTCCAGTATTAAAATATTTAAAAACCTCCAATGTAAGAGTTAGTTTGGAAAAATACTTGATCAACAGCCCTTTGGATTTAAACTGGACCGTTTCTGATGTCTAAGGCTTACTAGTGGTGGCTTCCTGAAAGATGCTTTTAAAGGATGTGAATATATGGACCATGTTTTCTGAAGCAAGAGATTGGGAGAATGGGTGGAGTGGGTAGCAAATGAGATTTGGAAGAGATGTAAAGAAATAGTTTTGTAGTTTCCAAAAAAATAAGTTCCAGTGAGCAGGTATGGTTGCTTTGAGAAAAATCTTGCTCTTATAAGAAGCTACACATATTAGGGGTTTTTTTTGGGGGGGGGGATTATTATTATTATTTAAGTGAGAAGAGGAAAGATAGAGAGACTCCCACATGTGCCCCACTGGGATCCACCTGGTGACCCCTGTCTGGGGTCAATGATCTGTCTATCTGGGGCTCATGTTCACAACAAAGCTATTTTTAGTGCCTGAGGCAGAGGCTCCACAGAGCCATCTTCAGCAGCCAGGGCCAATGCTCTTGAACCAATCAAGCCATGGCTGTGGGAGAAAAAGAGAGAGAGAAGAGGGAGAAGGAGGGAAGAAGAAGCTACTCCTGTGTGTCCTACAGGGAATCGAACCTGGGACTTCCACACATAGGACCAACACTCTACCACTGAACCAACCAGCCAGGTCCCCATACAGTTTTTTTTTAAGGTCTAAGTTTTGGGGATAAATCTGGGTTCATATTTCTGCTTCCACCACTAATAACTATATAACCTAGGGTGAGTTACTTGAACTTCATTGTACTCTTCTGTAAATTAGGATTAATAATTGGATAGATTCTTGCAGTTGTTGTAAAACTTAAAGTAAAATAATATAAATAAAGTGCCTGGCACATAGTGAGAGATCAGAGTGGTAAAGGAAACCAACTGAGTCAGGTAGTAGCTGGGTATAGGCATCAGCAGGGGTTCATGGACTCTAGCCTTGGGTCTGACTGTGCCAAATCCATGACACATGGTAGGTACACACTATATGGGAGCAGACAGCTGGCATCAGCTAGTCATAAAAGAGCTGCAGAGTCACATACCTCCCCACAGACACAAGCACATACACTCACAACAGATCATTGCTTAAGCTTGCCATCTCCAGATCGAGAAGATGAATAAGAGGTCTGCAGACCAGTGTGTTTTCCCAGCCCTGTCACAGGAAGGAACGTCTGCAGGATCCCATAAACCCCGGGCAGAGGGGGATTTTAGAAGGAAGCTTTCTGAAAAACTCAGAAGCCCATGGCTAACATGATTGCTAGAAAGGAAAGTCTGTCTGAAGCCTGACAGACTGCACCACATGAGACAGAGGGAGGAAGAGGCCAGGGGGAAAGTGTGGCTTAGTGGTCTGTGGCGTGGCTAGTAAGCCGAAAGTCCTGGATCCTACTGCTACGTCTGGTTCTAGGAAAAGCCCTCAGGGCCTCCCTCCCCAAGTCAAGGAGAAGACTAGAGGAACTACCATATTTGCCCATGTATAGGACACTCCTATGTATAAGACGCACCTTAATTCTGGGGCCCAAAATTTGGGGGGAAAAATGTATTACGTAAAGTTATTGAACTCAAGTTTTATTCATCATAAAATTTGTATAACTTCTCATCTCTGTCAAAACTCTCATCCATTAGCTTATCCTCATCTCTGTCTGTTGACGAATCACTGTCTTAAACGATGAGCGTGAAAACAAGCGGGAAATGCAAGTAAAAAATCTACAACCACAAGATGCACCCAGTTTTTAGACCCCAAATTTTTCAGGAAAGGGTGTGTTTTATACATGGGGAAATATGGTAACTCTTTCATGCCATTGGCTATTTCTTAGTGTTGATGTATTTCAACCTATTGTCTAGTCTCTTTGATCCTCTGCAAGGAAGGAAAAAGAAATGAGAAGTCTGCCCTTTTCACAGAGATGGAACACTGAGGCTCACTGAAGTTGGCAGACATCTTCATAGTCACACAGAAAAAAGACTAAAACTAAAACAGGTCTCCTTTTCAGGGGCCTACGTCTCTACCATTGGAGAATTTTAAACCCATATGCTAGCCAAAATGAATAAAATGTTCACACCAAGCTAGAATGTGTCTCCTCTCTCTCCCTGGCATGTGTGAAGCATGGGTCCAGGCCCTAAGGACAAAATGCGCACATACACACATGCACAACATTCACACACACAACTACATAACCAGAAAACTGCTTTACAGCTCTAGGTCGTGTACACCATGTGCAGCCAAGTATGGCCGTAAACACTGGAGGATTTTTAAAAAGAGAGAAACGGAACTCAGTGATATCAGATTGGGAAAGAAAAGCTCAAGAAAGAGGTGGTGCTGAAAGATTCTGTTGGCCAGATGGGGCGGGACAGATGTGGTCATTTCAGGCCGATGAAGCCAAGTGGAGGCAAGAAGTTGAAAGGGAACAGGGCATCATTGACAACAGGTGAGAGCCCTCGTTTTGGCCAGAGACCTGTGCAGGAAATTTGTGAGAAAGAAGGTTGCAAAAGCCTTTGGGAATATAAATGCCATGCTCAAGATGGCCGGGTTCTGTTGAAGGCACCGGGCAGCTACTTATGTGCACATGGGGGGCTAGTAATGAAACTAGTGCATTAAGCCTGACCAGGCAGTGGCACAGTAGATAAAGCGTCAGACTGGGATGTGGAGAACCTGGGTTCGAGACCCCGAGGTCGCCAGCTTGAGCGCGGGTTCATCTGGTTTGAGCAAAGCTCACCAGCTTGGACCCAAGGTCACTGGCTTGAGCAAGGGGTCACTCAATCTGCTGTAGCCCCCCCGGTCAAGGCACATATGAGAAAGCAATCAATGAACAACTGAGGTGTCGCAACGAAAAACTAATGTTTGATGCTTCTCATCTCTCTCCATTCCTGTTTGTCTGTCCCTATCTATGCCTCTCTCTGACTCTCTCTCTCTCTCTCTGTTTCTGTAAAAAAATAAAATAAAATAAAAAAGAAACTGGTGCATTAAGAAAATAAGCCTATGGTCTGGAGAAATCTAGAATGGCTTAAAAAGTGCCTTCTGTTATCTGGCTGCCTGGCGTTGAGGGGAACAACCCACCTAAAGAATTAACTTTATTGTTCCAAGAATGGTAATGGTAATGACTACCAGCTGCAGCTGAACCTCCAGTGACCCTTAGCTTGGCTAGGATGAGAATATCAGAGATCTAGGGTGGAGTCGATGTGAAGAACTTGACATTGTCCTTCACACCATTTCTTCAGACCTAGATCTCTGTTGCAGTGACCCCAGCAGACTCAACCGCAACTTTCTCATCACTACAGCCCATTGAGGAGCAAGCTCTGGTTCTATGTGGTCTCCTGCTGCAAGTCAGCTCCTCCTCCTCACCTCCAGTTTACTCTAAAGCCTTCTGATTTTACCTGAAATGAAACAGAAGCATCAGCTGTAGTCATAGTGACCAGAATCTCCTGTGTGCTGCTCTGCATTTCATCTGCCTTCATCAAGGGCCCTGCCTTATTGGTCCCCTGCAGTCCCACCCCCCCAGGAAGGACTCAGCGGGGAAATCAACTCTTCCTCCACTTGCATTTGCACCCTTTGGATGTTCAAAATCATTTCAAGAGGCACATAAGGGAAAGCGAAATTGTAGTAGTATCAACAGTCATAGCTGTTCTGATAGCAGTGGCCGTGGTAGTTGCAATAGTTGTAGCGTAGTTCTATAGTAGTCATAAAGGAAGAAACAGATTGCCAGGTAATAGTCACTGAGTACTCATCATGTGCCAGGCACTGTGACAAGCACTTAATCCCCCTTTCTTCTCATAACCAGGAAACGGGTATTAATACTTCTCTCATCTTACAGATATAATAGGGTTTCTTTGGGGGGGGGGGCGTGCATATAAGGTTCTGGGTTCCAGTGGCAGAGCTACAATAAGGCCAGTGTGCCCATGACACCTGCTAAGGACGCCCTGCTCTCCCTGCCCTCCCACTCCCCAGCCCCAAGTCCCTATCACCACCCCTTCCCAAAACAGCCCAATCTTGAAGCCCCTTTGACCACATACATGTCTGTACACTTCAGTGCAGTTCGCCTTAGATTTACACAGATGTGTGCTAGTTACTTTCTTTGGAACATGGAACAATGTCTTTATAGAAATTTATTTTATAAATGTTGATTTGTTCCTATCTTATGATGCAACTGAGTTATGTTATAAATAACACCAAACACAGCTCAGGTTCATGGGAGCTGTGGTCTACAAAATTTACAAAAGAGGGTTTCTTTCTCTTTCTGGGCATGTGACCTGCCACAGGCAATGTTTAAAATAGACAAAGTTGTCTTGGATCACCACCTATCACACTCTACTCCCTCTCCCTAAGACCCCTCTCTGGGAGGTTCTTGTCCACTAAGGCAACCCTTACCTGGAAACCCCTGTTGAAACCGTGTTTTCTGCCTGGCTTGATTTTCTGTCCTTCCCACCGGTCTCAGCTCACTACCAGCCCTTGACAGAACTCAGCCTCTGGGGTCAGCACAACTAAGGGGCTGCAATTTCTTTCTCATTGCTTCTTCCACAACTTTGAACTGGAGCTCAATGGCTCTCTAGAAGGTACTGGTTACTTCAGAATCTACAGAAGCAGAATCCTGAGGCAAAGGGTTTTGTACCACTTTATAGATGCCACTCGCATCTATAGAAAAGAGGCATTTCCAAACTGGGGGTGGCCGATATATTCTTCTGCACTATCTGCATGCTTCTGTCCTCGGGGTCTTCCATCTACTTGCCCCGTGGAGCTTTCTTCGGGGATCTGTGACTCTGCTTCTTTGGAGCCGGCATGAGGAGCGTTCACCGCAATGAGTTCACCATCATGGTCAGAGATGCCACTTCCAGCACTGGTCATTTCTCCCTGCCTTCTCCTCTTTTCCTTGTGGGATACAGCCGAGGGCAAAGGGACTCCATTTATTGCTTCAGAGCCTGTGGCAGCTGACATTCCTGGGACTAAAGCAACCCTCTAACTGGCCCCACCGTGCTTTGCCATGGAAACCCAGCACCCGATGGTCACCACCATCAATAGAACCTATTACCTAAATCTCTTGTCATGAGCCAACCACACCTGGCCACTGGTCTACCTCGCAGCAGACATCAAAACAACACAAACATTTCACCACACGATGTAGATAATCTCTTAAGAACATGAAGGCCCTTCTGAAAGATGTGAAGCGATCTCTAGGGCTTTCCAGTAATATTCTTTCCTCCCAGAGACAGTCAATGTGAGAAATTCACTTCCGGAAAGTGATCGTATCCCTCCCACCCGCACCATCCCCCAGGCCGTGCTCTTGAGGAAAAGGCAGCATCACGTCCTCCCTGTCAAGCGGAGGCCCTCTGATTTCCACTGCTCTCAGCAGGCCTGACTCACAACGAAACTGCAACCTCAAGAACATGAGGGGGCCAGGATTGCAAGAAGGAAATACAGGTGAACACACGCAAAACGCTGCCCGAGGGAAAGGTTTTGTTCCTCTTACAGAATGGCATTTTCAGAGCTGGGCAGAAGTTGTGAACTGAAAGTGGCTGGAGGGCCCACAGCCCTGCTGACCTAGTGGATTGGCAGAGAGGGAAAGCATGCATCAGAACCACACTTGCCAGCTAACTCCCACCAAGGACGGTCGATGGGGCAGGGTGGGGAGGGGAGTTTAGGGAATAACAAAAGTCTAGGATATTAGATTTGGAAAGTAGCTGAGAAAAACAACTCTGTCAAGCCTCCCACTTATAGATGCAGAAAGCAAGTCTGAAGGATGGAAAGGAACATGCCCGCGATCTCAGAGCAGAAGATCTAGGACTGGTTAGTGCTCTCCTGGACACCCAGCCAGAGCTCCTCCTCCTATGGAACTGACCTCTGTCCCCTGTAACATCCTCAATAATTGGAACTGAGATCCTGTTGGCTTCCAAATTTTCAGGTCCACAGAGTGATACCTCCAGCTACACAGCAGCTGAGCATTACTATGGAAAAGCATCAGCAACCACAACTTGGATGTCCTGACAGCTTGTTATGTGCCAGGCACTCACCTAAGCATCTGTGGACATTCTGTTTGGTCCCTACAACAACCCGACAGTGCCCGTCATCATCTCTAGTTGTAGATAGGGCAGCACCGAAGAACTCAGTAAATTGCCCAAGGTCATACCAATGGTGAGGGGCAGAGCTGGGCGGCAAATTTAGTCTGACTTCAAGGCCCACACACTTAACCACCACACTCTGCTGCAAAGGCAGCCCGAAGGCAGGGCATATGATGTGGTTTGCAATAACTGAACACTTGGACCCCAGGGGTGAGAGTTGGCAAAGTGGGTAGATAGGTGCTTTGCTGTCAAAGAACAGCTTCTTGCTGTCAGAGGTATATGAAGTCTGCCACAAAAAAGAGGCTTCAGTGCACAATTCTTAGCCACTTTTTTCATGAAATCAATCAATTGACTCCTTGATACCAATATATAGCCAACTTACTCCTTGAGGCTTCTGACCTTACTACTACTAAGAACAGTTTCAGATCACCCAAAAGCCGAGGCACAAACAGATTCTCTTCGATCTTTCAAAAAAATAGTATTTTAAAAGCATTGATATACTCATCAAAAACAGCAAAACTTTGCTAGACTTCCTTAAACTTATCTTACGGTTTTGTGATGTGTTATTTTGAACTACATTTAAAGGTAAAGCATCCAAGGGCCTCAGGAGTTCTTAGTCCAGCTCTGGAAAAAAAGAGGTTCTGTTTCCACTCATTCTAGAAGAAGTCTCCCACACTCAGGAGGGCAACCAGGGATCAAGCTTTAATTTAAACACAAAATGTGTGACACAGTTTCAAAAACAGTGCCCGCCTTATCAGTGATTTCTAAATTAGCCAGATCAATAACAACCCCCTGACTGTAAATGCCACTCAATTTTGCATGAAGTGAGAAGAGAACAGAAAGAAAATTATATTCATTTGATTGGATAAATCCTGGCCGGTTGGACGAAGAAAAGTCTGGCTTTATTTTGTAAGTTATTCTGAAAACCGAGAAAGTACAAGGCTAACCAAAGAGAAAGCAGGTTTCTTTTAAGAGCCTTTCAGAATTGAAGGAGAGAGAGAGAGAAATAGAAGAATTAAAAGTGGAAGTGAAAAGTAGAACCCAAAATAAGCCTGCAGTACAGTCCCTCTAATATCCCTGTGCCGCCTGATCGCACACAGCCAGCCCTACAACCCGGTCCTAGGCCCGGGCCCCTTGGAGAAGGGGGTTTACGGTACGAGGTGGGACACCATATCAGCCCCCAAAATCCCATGGTTTCTGACTTGAAACCACAAACACTGGGTGTGAGGAGGCACTTCAACTTCCATGACATACGTGACGCTCATAGATCTGCTGCATGGCAGGGCCACATTAGGTATTTGGAAACTCTGAATAAAGAAGGCAGTAGTGAGGCAGTGGGTTCCCCCTCCCCCATCCAGGCTAGGCACCCCGTGGGTAAATATCCCTTGCCCCTTCCTCTGAGACCGAACTTTGATCACCTCCTCCTACACATCTTTAGCCAGAGATTTTTGTTAAACATTTAGGCCAGAACTTCTCAAAGGGTGGTCCAAGGACCCCGGAGAGGTTTTCTGTTTTCCAACTCTATATTTACGTGATGTTGGATTTTCTTTAGATATGTCAACCAAATCAACGTATCACAACAGACTGAATGTAGCAGTAGATGTTAGAAGACAAAGTCTTCTATTAAAGCAGATATTTAGAGATTTGAAACAAATGTCAAACAGTGCCACTCCTCTCACTAAATGTGTTCCGACTTGGAAAATACAGCTATTTCACAAAAAATTATGTTATTTGTGTTAACATGGAATGAGCTTTTTATTATTGTTACTTTAAAATGAATCTTCTATTTTTTACTTTCAGTTTCTAGTATGGTAACTACTGATAGATATAACTCATGGCAGTAAAAGCTCTTTGGGGTCTCCAACAGTTTTTAAGAATGTAAAGGGTCCTGAACCCTAATGACTTGGAGAATTTAGGACCACAATGGCCATGAATACAGACTCCCAGTTCCTCCCTGGGAGAGTTTATGACCTAAGGCTAGCATGTAAATGACACAGTCACAGTAGAAGTGGCACGAGTCCAGGATGGGGAGAACACCTGGCTATTCCCATGTAATACAGATGTGTGTCTAAAGCACACATTAAAAACACGAGTGTGGTTGCAGATTTGGGGTCAAGGATACATTTTAGAGCTAAAGATCAGAATAGACAAGATGAGTACTCAATTCTTTGCTCCCTTAAATAAGGTTTCTTGAAGGTGATGGTGCTTTAGGGCACACCAAACTATGCCTTTTAACACTAATTTTGTCTCTCAGAGACAAATCCAGCAGGAACCCTTTTCTATCTGCATGTATTATAAGGCTTGAAATACTTTCCTAAGATAAAAATTCTAAGCAGCCCCCACCCAGTCTCTACCTCCCAAACACAGGGCTATGCACCTTACACATGCACAATAGATTAATAATTATTTTACATATAGAAACTTATTTTCACAGACTTTCAACTTCGTACCACTGCAACCCTATATGCTACACACATCTTAACAACTTCCCCAGTTGTTGGTGCTGGCCATGAGAATTCAGAGCAACTTAACACTCCCCTGAGTCAAGGAATTAAGTACTGATTTGAGAAGAAAAATGCATAAACAACTGATTTCAGATTCCGCCTTTGCCATTAACTCTCTCTCCTGCCTGGGAAAGTCATTTTCTCCTTTGGGCCTCAGTTTGCCCATCTGTAAAATGGGAGGTGTGAATTTAATAATGTCAAAGATCTTTCTTCTCACATCCTATGACACAAGATATTTTTAACATACCAACAACCATGGAAGATTTGTTAACATATGCCTGAAAGAGTTTTGGTTTGTAATTAGATTGTTTTATTGTTTTTTAAAAAAAAACCCAAAAACTGTATTTTTTTCGGGTAGCTGTTTCCCCAAGTGACTCTATCCTTTACCTATATTAGATAGAAGATAAAACATGTAGCCAATTACAGCTACAAAAAGTTTGAAAAGCACACAGTCACCAAATATTTAGTGAGAACCCTGGATGTGCTTAAAATTGTGCTAAGTACAAGGCAAACAATGATTATCAAAAACTTTTATGGGCCCCACCCCTGTGGAAGGCAATTTAATGGAAGAGATGGACACCAGTCAAATGACCACATGCCCATATGTATAATAAGTACTAGAAAAGAAAGGAGCAAAATATTCTCAGAAAATATACCCAGAAAACCTGACCTACACTGGAAGATAGAAAAAAATTTATTTGAAGAAGTAACATCTTAGCTGAAAAATGAAGGATAAGGACAAAGGAAGAAAAATCCAGAAAAGAGGAACTACATGTGCAAAGGCCCTGAGGTAGGAGAAAGAACATGGATCATTAAAAAGAAAAAAAAGATGAAAGTCAATGAGGCTAGAGAACAGGAGAAAGTGCTGAAAGTCAAGGCAGAAGAAACAGTCAGATAATACAGACAGTATTAAAAATATGGGATTTGCCTGATCGGTGGTGGTGCAATGTATAGAACGTCACCCTGGGATGCTGAGGACCCAGGTTCAAGGCCTCGAGGTTGCCAGCTTGAGCATGGGATCATCAACATGATCCCAGGGTTGCTGGCTTGAGCAAAGGGTCACTGGCTGGGCTTGAGCCTTCCCCCCCCAGGTCAAGGTACATATGAGAAGTAATCAATGAATAACTAAAGTGACACACCTACGAGTTGATGCTTTTTATCTCTTTTCCTTCCTGTCTCTCTCTCTCAAGGGAAAAAAAAAAGAATATGGGAGGTAGAGTCAGAGGCACATTCTAGAGATAAAGATCAGAACAGACAAGATGAAGTACTCAATTCTCTCTTTCAAAGTCTCTTGAAGGAGATGGTGCTTTAGGGGTACTGTGGTGGGAAGGAATGCTGAACAATACCTTTTAACACCACTTCAGTCATGTCTCAGAGATGAATACAGTAGAAACTCTTTTCTGTCTGCACAGAACTAAGGCTTGAAAGAGAACCTTATGCAGAAAGGGCATGTAGCAGCCACTGAAGGGCTTAAGCAGGGGGTTGGTGTTTGGAAACAATCACTCTGGCTACAAAGTGGAGAGCAGTTTGGAGAATGGATATTAGAATATCAGTTAGACATTTATTTTGGACCCCAAAAAAGATAGGATGGTAGCTTGAACCAGATAGTTGTTGATGACGATGGAAATGGAGAAGAATAAGCAGATTAGAAAGATGTTTGTGAAGAAAAATCTGGAAGACGTGGAAATAGATTGGACATAGTTGGCAAGGGAGTAGAAGAAACCAACAAGCTATTTCTAGGTTTCTGGCTTATATGATGGGTTAGATGGTGGTGCCATTCATTGGTTAGAGAGGATTGGAGGAAGGTAAGACCAGAGAAAGAAGATGAGTTTAGTCTCATATTCAGAATCAACTCCATAAACTGGGGCAGGCCCAGTGCAAAATGAAAATGTGAGGCCTCTTATTCAACAATTATTAAGAATTTTAGGACAGGCCTGACCTGAGGAGGCACTGTGGATAAAGCATTGACCTGGAATGCTGAAGTCGCTGGTTCAAAATCCTGGGCTTGCCCAGTCAAGGCACATGAGAGAAGCAACTACGAGTTGATGTTTCCCGCTCCTCCCCCCTTTCTCTATCTCTCTCTATTTCTAAAAGAGTCAATAAATAAAATCTAAAAAGAGAATTTCAGGACAGTGACAGCAGTACAAGGGCAGGACTTTTCCAAGCATGGGACCCTATGTGACCACACAAATCACAGGACCACAAAGCCAGCCCTATTCAGAAATGCTGGGTTTGCGGTGTCAGCCACCCAGAGGAGATCTGAGAAAACTAAATCCCATCAGAGTGACAGCACTAAAGTTTCAAGAATCCATTTGTGCCCCAGGCACAGGACCACTAGATATTCTAGGTAGTCATGCAGACAGAGCAGAAACCGATCTATCTTCCGGTTAACAGGGTCGCCAACACCTGGTGTCCGCCTGGCTCCTGTAAGCCAAATGTCTCATATGACATGTTAAAGATCACAGTGTCCCTTAAGGAAAATCCAAATTGCTTGCTTTGGTGCCCCATTGCACAAAGGGGAATTCCACATCGGCTGTCCAGAGATCAGCCCTTCCGCTGTGGTTTGCAGCGTCTGCCTGCCACCATCCTCGGAAGAGCACCCAATCGGCTTTGCATAAACTTTGCTTGAATTGGCCGAGGGGCCAGCCCCAGCTTGGCTCCTTTGACCCACTAACCCTTTATTCTAAAGCACCCCAGGCACAAGCCCAAAGTCAGAGGAGCCCAGAAGAGGACAGGGACACAGACCCTTGTCCCTTTGGGCCCCCACCCAGCCACAGTTGGGGGGGTACATACAATTCCACACTCTGTGCTGACTGGGCCTGTCCCAGCACAGTCACCAGGGAAATCTCTGACCAGGGAGCTGGAAAGGTTATTCAAGGAAATACTAGAAATTTCAAGCTGGGGAAACTATTATACACACTACATGTTCTGGATAAGAAGAAATGAAACTCCCGTTATCAGCCTTGTAATAAGAACTATACTGCTCACAAAAACTAGGGGATATTTTATCACTTCATATTTATTTTGAAATATCTCCTAATTTATGTGAGCAGTATACTAATGGGCAAGTCACAACCAGTCCTAAAGAGGATTCTTCATCAGAACAGTCATCCCCCTCGCCTCAGGCAGCCACCATCCCACCTTCTCTACGTACATCACAAGCCTGCCTGTGGCCCAATTAGCCGGTAAACTGGCTGAACCCTGAGTCCACCAAGCCCCGATTCCTAGCCCTCCTTTCGAAGCTCCAGTGCAGCCCTGCAGGACTGTCCCCACTCTTGGGACTGAGTTGAGGAATTGCTGCAAAGCACAGGGCAACTATACCAAAAAGGCTGCCATTATGTTGAGCATGAGGTGACTCCTTATAAGACGTAGTGCGCTATAAATAATAAATACCCTCTAAAATCTATTCACACACCCTCACCCCTGAAGTTCTTATCTACTTAGACTCCTCTGCAGCTAAAAAGGTGAAACTTACTGAATAGAACCTTTCAGAAAGATTGTTTTGATCTCCTCAGGCTGACATGCGTTTGGACCTCTGGACTTGACCCATGATCCTCCCTGACCTCCTGCAGTAACGAATAGGAGAGCAGAGCAGGAAGGCAGGAAAAGCAGCATGTAGATGACATAGGAGAGTTGTCACAGCCTCAGACTACCTGCCTCTGGACCTTTTATTGGGTGAGACAAAAAAATAATAATATCACTTGTTTTTTAAGCATGTTTACTTAGTCAGATTTTCTTTTGTTTGCAGCTGAATCTTGAAATCAGGGAATATTTTAGAGTAGGGATGGAAGAGAAGAAGTATTTCCCTTCCCACAACCTTCCTCTGATTGTCCAGTGAGTCCCCATTGAAAATTCTACTTCAATTCAATTTAATAAGCATTTATTAGAAATCCTCCGTGCATCCAGACTTGAGGGAAAATTGGACTCAGGCCATTTAACCTCAAAGAGCTCACAACCTGCCATGTGGCATTTGTGTCCTCTTCAAATCTTCAGGACCAAATGGTGCCCAGACTGACATTCCTTCCATCCACAGGTCCAGCTCTCTCACTTCCTTCCTTACGTGGACTCTTCCCTTCAGTCCTTCCATTGTCCTGAAATACAAACTCAAATGTCCTAATGCACAGATTGTCGATATTTATGGCTCAGATGTGACTGGTGAATTTGGGACTCTTCCTAATGGACCCTAATGACTTTTCCAATAAAGAGATGATCTTCTCAGCCTTGAGAAATAGGATGACTCCTGTTTTTGCTGATGTCATTGTTTTGTCAATATAAAAGTAGAAGGTCTTACTTTTCCCCAAAAGGTTCATCCTCATTCTCTTGTATCATCTTGACAACAATTCTATGAAATATGTTGATAGGAAACATATTGCTATCTCTATTTGTTAATCAAGAAATTGCATCAAGAAATTTACCTATGGTTTTCTCTTGGCAGTTTAGATTCCTGAAATTTTGAGATGAGAAGACAGTGATTTCAAATCAATAGGAGACGGATCACCTATCCAACAAGTGGCTTATGGGTTAAAGAAAGATAGAAATAGTTTTTGCCCATCTCCCTCCTCCATGCCATCTTGTGCTTACATGCATGCTCTTGTACATGTGTGTATACATATTTATCTCAAATTATAAGAAAGTGGAAAACATGCTTCCTGCCTCCCTGAGTTGCTCCCCCTCTCCCTCTGAGTCCTTACTTGTGGACAGACCAGCCTCCGTACGTAGCATTGCTTCCTCCAGCCCCAGCCAAGTTTCCCAGAGCACTCTGCTCTTCCCATCCTAATATACTGCTCACAAAATGAATGTGAAGCGATAAAATATCTTCTAATTTTTGTGAGCAGTGTAGTAATGGGAAGCTGTGTACCTGGCACCTACCATGGGCCAGACCCCGTGCTCAGTGCCCGATACACACAGGATAATAAAACACCATCAGGGACCCCGCTGCTGTCTGGGAGAGACAGAGCACGGATGTTTGTAGGGTTAGTAGAGGAGGAAAGCACAGGCCACGGTGGCAAACAAAGGAAGGAGGGGTCCATGCTGCTGGGTTGGGAAGCAGCTCCGCAGAGCCTTGCCCTGCTTCGGGCCCTCTGGATAACTGCTCGGCCACACCCAGCTCCGAGAGGGGTCAGCCCTGTGGGCTGAAGAAGACCCAGTCCAGAAAATCCAGGAGCCAAGAGCGAAGGAGAAGGGTGGAAAGGACGCAACACCCAGCTCCCGGCTCCTGTCTGTTTCCTGGCCATGAAACGCAGTGCTCCTAAGCGCAGTGCAAATCTGGCAGGAGAAGCAATTCCTCTCTAGAGCCACTCCTGTTTACCAAAGCCTCTTTCTCCCTTCGTGATTCTTAGGTTTCTGTATTAACCCTCCCGAGGGTTGGGAGGGCAGGCCACAGTCCCCTGATTCTGACCCACAAGGTACATCCACAGGTGGGCCTGGACCCTTCTCTCCTCCCTCCTACTCACTCCAGGCTTCCCGGCCACCTCACTTGCTCTGGCACAGCGACCTTCTCCAAAAAATAATATCACTGAACCCAGTGCCATTCATTGGCACCCAGTGTCCAGGTGCCAATGCAGGATGGCAAGGAAATAACAGAAAGCAGATGTCAGATGTCCTACATCTGGTTCCACTTGTTAATTTCCCAAGCCCCATCCCACTGGATGCCCAAGGCCCCAGACAGGCAGGACACAGGTACTGTTGTCTCCGTGGGATAGATGAAAAACAAACACGGAGAGGGCAAGGGGCCTGGGTTTAAAGAGTGACAGAGCCAGGGCAGAGCCCCGGCCTTCTGCCCCCAATCCCAGGTCAGTGTTCTCCCCATCACTGTCTTCACTGGTGGGTGGAGCCCCTGTGGAAGGGGGGAGATCAAGACACAGAGAACCCCAGAGACTTGCCAGAGATCTGAAGAAGTCATGCCACCACTGCCATCCTTCCTAACTAAGGGGAGGGTAACACACCTCACCACATCTAGCTGCTCTGCCCCCCCCCACTCTCTCTCTCTCTCTTTCTCTCTCTCTCTCTCTCTCTTTCTCTCTCTCTCTCTCTCTCTCTCTCTCTCACACACACACACACACACACACACACACATTTACACACACCCTTACATATGCTCAAACACTGGCACACTCACACACTTACCCACATGTACACACATTTACATGCCCATTTACACACACAAGCACCCTCACATTCACACATACACACATTCACATGTCCAAATGCAAGACAAGATAACATGGCTTCTCTGGGCGTGACCCCTGGTGGCACAGCAGATAAAGCATCAACCTGGAATGCTGAGATCGCTGGTTTGAAGCCCTGGGCTTGCCCAGTCAAGGCACATATGGGAGTTGATGCTTCCTGCTCCTCCCTCACTTCTCTCTCTCTCTCTCTCTCTCTCTCTCTCTCTCTCTCTCTCTCCCACTCCCCCCCCAAAAAAAAATAAATAAATAAAGTCTTTTAAAAAATAAAAAAACAAGGCTTCTTTGGAAAGGGGAGAAGAAATAGGCGAGAGTGAAGGAGGGGGCCTGCTGCCTGGCGTCAGGGCTCCCTGACTTACTTCCTGCGGCATTTCTACTCCTCCTTGTTCTCTCAAGCTTAAGTGGCCGGGCCTAGCAGCTTTCACCTGAAAGAAACCTGAAGGTCTTTTTAACCCAATCTTTTAATTCCACACACCGGGAGCAGTGCAAAGCAGAGGAAGGGGCACGCTGTCAGCGTCAGGCCAGCCTGGGTGCAAAGTCTGGTTCCCTCGTTCAGCACCTGTGTCACCCTGTGCAGGTTGCTCAGCATCCCTGTGCCTCGGTATGCTCACTATAAAAGGGAGATAAGGGTCCTGGTGACTGGCAGGTACCAAACTTTTGACATGTGTGGATGCCTCTTACTAACTTCTCCCAAGTACTGGGACAGCCGGGGAGGTGGAGACACGGACCCGAGTGTCTCGGTGAGCCCAGAGCCAGAGAAGAAGCCTGGGGCACATCCCATGCCCCTTCCCCTCCTGTGGGAAATGTTGGGACAGAAAATTAAAGAACCAGAAGGCAGCTTTGAGGATATTTAGCTCACCCTCGTGTTTCTACTTGGAGAGACTGAGGCCCAGAGAATTGAAGTGACTTCTCAATTCAACAAGGAAAAGCCTTGCATATTCAGCCAGGTTAGGGAAAAGATCCAATTATTTCTCAATCTCAGCGTACTCTGGAATGACCGATGTGTTCACGTCACTGTGACCTAGGAACACGTGAATGGAACCCACAACTCTGGGCCTCTGCGCACAGAACAGCTGTTCACCCCAGGAAATCAACTTTTTTTTTTTTATTAAGAGAAGCTGAAAAAGTATTTTAAAAGCAAGAGAGAGGTAGCTTCTCCTAAAAATAGCCATAATGCAGAAGTTTGTTTCAACCATCCTTTTTTGCTTACAATGCAAAAAATTAACACTTAAACAAGTTCATCAAATGCAAAGCTGAAGAGGTCTAAGGAAGGGAGGAGCTTTAATCAGAAAGAACCTTTGCCTGGAAATTTGTAAGTGGCTTTTTTTCATCAATGGGGAGGCCCTACTGAACCCACAATATAAAAGGGGGACAAGGTGAAGGTCTGTCTACACAGCAGGGCCTTTGCTCTTGCAAAACCAAACCACAAGGTTAACTCGCAGAAAAGGCAGAGTACTACCATGCTCAGCTCAGCACTGCTCTGTTGCCTGGTCTTCCTGGCTGGAGTAGGGGCCAGCCAAAGCCATAATACCCCATCTGAGAACAGTTGCATCCACTTCCCGGACGACCTGCCCAATATGCTTCAGGAGATCCGAGCTGCCTTCGACCAAGTGAGGATTTTCTTTGTGAGTATGATGCCCTCCCGTCCTTCCTCCCTGAGACTGCTTGAACGAGGCATCCTGCTAGAGCCCCAAGAACCCTGCTTGTTTACCTCCAACCCCAGCACCCATTTGCCCCCAAAGTTAAATTCTTAAGAGACTTCCCCCATCAAGCTATGGGTTAAATGAGTTAAGCTAAGCCTGGATGATGCATCAGAAATGCAGGAAAAGCTGCCTAAGAGGTAAAAGCATTGTCTCCTATGCTCAGAAACATTTTGTGAAATTCTGCTGGAGCTCAATGCTTCATTGGCTAGGAGAAATCATGACGGGTGTGACTGAAGGCGAAGATGCTTCCCACACCTTGCGTCAGGGAAATATAAATTGCCTCTGCTAAGAGGCAATCCAGAACCCTAAGACTGATGTTTAGGGAAGCGCCATGCAGGGGGAAACCTGCATGAAGAGCTGCTTCCCATTCCCAGAGAGCCTTCCAAGCTGCAGGGAGGAGTGGGGAGGAGCGGGGAGACAGGCAGAGAGCAGCCTCTTTGAACCTGATGTGTCTTTGCAGGAAGAGGACCAGGACCGAGTCAAGTTTCTGCCTTGGCTTTGCAATCAGGCAGAATGTTTTAAGTAACTTGATCACAAGGGGGAGTGCCTGATATAGCTAAGGGTTCCAGCGGTTTGTGTCAAGAACTGTCCTTTCCATTTTTGAGCCAGGGCTGCCGTTGATTAAAGATCAAAAGCTCTATACATAAAAAACATTCATTTCAGGTATTTCCCCCAACCTCAGGTTTATTCTCATTTTGTCGTTCTTGTAGCAAAGTGAAGACAAGCTGGACAGCATGTTGTTGAACGGGTCCCTGAAGGAGGACTTGAAGGTGAGAGCTGGGAAGGAGGGAGGGTGAGTGTGCCTGTGACTAAGAGACAGGGGCTCTCTGCTTCGTGCCTGCAGGAGCCGGCACAAGGGTCTGCTTCCTTCACTTGAAAAGGAGAAGTAGGAAGATCTTAACTCAGCACACAGCCAGACAGAGAGTTACAAAGGGCTCATTCCTGGGTGTGGGGAGGAGGCGTCTGGTGAAGGAAGGTCTCTGGGGACAAAGCCATTCTCTCAAGCTAGTGGCAGCAGTCTTTCCTCCCGGTCACCACGCCCGTGCTTCTGCCCTTAGGGTTACCTGGGTTGCCAAGCCTTGTCAGAGATGATCCGCTTCTACCTGGAAGAGGTGATGCCGCAGGCTGAGAGCCAGAACCTGGAGATCAAGGCACAAGTGAAC
This sequence comes from Saccopteryx leptura, assembly GCF_036850995.1. NCBI lineage: Eukaryota > Metazoa > Chordata > Mammalia > Chiroptera > Emballonuridae > Saccopteryx > Saccopteryx leptura. The sequence goes on from NC_089504.1 coordinate 276,959,812, forward strand.
TCCCTCGGGGAGAGGCTTAAGACACTCCAGAGGCAGCTGTGGCACTGTGTGAGTAGCGGCCACTCCTCCCCTAGTGGCTTGTCCCGAACACCCTCTCAGCTCCTGACAGCACTCACCCCCACCCACTGGGCACACAGACACAGAGTGGCAGAGCCCACTTGTTTCTCTCTAAGCAGGGGGTGGGGTGGCTGCTAGGCATTTACATGTGAAGATTTGCAAACAGCTTTCCTGTTATTTGTGAGTCATTTGTGGGTTATTAACTATTCCCCTGTCTCTGTATGAAATGGGCCCAGAGCTACAATCAGGGCTCCCTGGTCCTTTAGGACCTATGCCTTGTGCCCAGCAGGAGGGGCCAAGGGGTTAAGGTCGCTGGGAGAGGAACCCTCCACTTTCCTCTTATTCTGAACGTTTTGAAGGCAGAGCTCTAAGTGGGGCTAAACCTGGGATTGTAGAAGGGCCCTGAGGCTAGTGTCTGTGAACAATTCCCAGGATAACCTATTTCTTCAGCTGAAATGATACCCTCATCCCTGGGAAATCGGCTGATTTGGGTCCCTGTTTGTAGGATGGGACTATGCAAAGGGTTCGGTCCCCGTAGTTGAGACTGTGCCTCTGTTCCTCAGGGACTTAGAAATAGTTCTCAGTGTCATGTCTGGACTGAAAGGGAGGGGCTGGGCCGAGGAGCAGGAAAGGACAGAACTGCTGGCGCGGCACCCACTCAGCTCGTGCTTCAGAGGAGGAAGCTCCTGAACATTTCAGAGTGGCTACCGGCAGAACATGTTTTCTCTCCTGGGCTATGTCCTCTGTCTGGTGGGGAGGAATGAGAGAATGAGAGATAGGGTTACGGCAGGGGGAGGCATTCAGGACGAGTCTGGCCCCTTCTTGCCGCCAGCTTATCCCCGAGTACTATGGGCTCAGGAGCTGGGAGCCAGTGTCATGAACACTTTCTCTTTCCCTCCAGCATCACTATCTGCCCTGTGTAAAGAAGAGCAAAGCCATGGAGCAAGTGAAGAAGGCCTTTAACCAGGTGAGTTTGCAAGGTGGCAGGGAACGTTTGGGGACCGACCTCTGCCCACTCCCAAGGGGCAGAGGATGACAGACGCTAAGCAGGCCCCATCCTTCACTGGGAGGGACTGTGGGAACCTGACAGATGGTGTGACCTCCTCAGCCAGTGAGGAGCGGCCGCCTCGGTTATATTTGTTTTCTGTGAAGTCTCTTTGGGGGTTTCTAAATGACTGGTCCCCGCCTTTGCAGGCCTGCGGGTTGAGCCAGCCAGTCAGCCTGTGAACACAGTGAGCTGGGTGCTGGGGAGACTGACAAGGGAAACAGAAAGTCGCTTGTTGGAAATCCAGGCTGAAGCCACATGTGCAGGAAGCCGGCACGTGAATGTGCAGACACAAGCATACCCAGAGCTTCAGCCTGGGTTCCCCAAAGCTCAGGCAGAGCAGGAAGCAGGATTCTCACTTGTCTGAGTTGGTTCAGGCGCACTTTCCATTGGCCACTCACACCTCCCAAGGTGCCTGAGAATGTCAACTCTCAAACCAAGTGGGGTTTCACGCTTCCAACTGTTCTTGAACAATTTAACCCTCATTTCCCAGAAGCCATGTGGCCGGTGTCCTCTTCAGGGGCCGGGGACAGACACTGGGCAGGGTTCCAACATCAGGGGACATGAAACCCTTGACACAGGCCGGAACTGCAGGGTGAGGCCTGCTCAGTCCTCTGATGGAGGAGAATAAACCTAAAAGAGGTTCCCTTCTCTCCACTCTCAATGTCCTGCTTTCAAAGTGGTTCTGCTAAATGTTTTTTTCACCAAATTCTGAATAAGCATCATGTGAGCACATGGCCTTCAAAATTGTTTTAAAAAAACACCATTTTGAACGGTGCTTTGCGGAGTGGGTGTTCTCGTGCCGCTACAAGCCACGCCTCAGGTGGATGCAGGGCCTTTCCCACGGCAGCTAAGCTCCTCAGGTTCCCTGGGTCCGTCCTTCACCTCCAAACTCGAAGGATCAAGTGCAGCTTCTGGGGCCCAGGTCATGGCCATCCAAGTGAGGGACCAACCTCCCCACTTGCTCAGATCGGGTTTTCACTAAACATTTCTTATCTCCCCACACAGCTCCAAGATAAAGGGGTCTACAAAGCCATGAGTGAGTTTGACATCTTCATCAACTACATAGAAGAGTACATGACAAGGAAGATGAGAAAGTGAAACATCCTGAGGAACAAAACATCTGGGACGGCGACTCTGCTAGACTCTAGAACATAAATGAAATATCTCCAAAATCTGATCCACGGTTCCAGGAGAGACGGACCAATCCCGTTGTACCTCTCTCTAGAATAGCCTCTGATACCTCAATTTCTATTTATTTGCTGAGCTTCTCTGTGAACTACTTAGAAAGAAGCCCACTATTATAACTTGTTTCAATATTTATTATTTTCACCTGCGTTTAAGCTGTTTTCCATAGGGTAACACTATGGTATTTGAGTGTTTTAAGAGAAATTGTAAGTTATATGAAAAAAAAAGTGTTTCTTGGGGAGCCAACTGAAGCTTCCATTTTAAGCCTGACCATAATTTATAGTTGTTGAGCTGTTCCCTGATCTCTTTCTAATATATATTATTATTGTTGTTATTGTTATTATTATTGTTGTTGTTCCTAGGCCTGGGGCTCCCCGAGTGTTATAAAGATCTCACCTTCTTAGGAAGAGAAACTAGGGAGCCCCTTTGATAGTTAATATCCCAGCAGCTCAGAGGGATTCCCCTGACCTCATTCCCCAACCACTTCATTCTTTAAAGCTGTGTGGTCAGCTTGTTATTTATAACAACCTAAAATTGGTTCTAATAGAACTCAGTTTTAACCAGAAGTATTTCAATTCCTCTAGGAATGTTATATTGTTTGTCTGTCTTTGTAGCAGATTTTAATTTTGAATAAATAAATGGGTTTTATTAAAATCATGTTCTGATGTCTATGGACTTTTGTCTGATGAAAATCATTCCCTCAAAGTCTCTGAGACAGAAGAGACTAGATGAATGAATCCTACATTACGAAGTAAAAAGCCAACTACACTCTCCCAGAAAGAGAAGCCTCCAGACACAAGCAGGGGGAAAAAGTATTCTCCCTTCAGAAGCCAACATCGAAGATCACCATAGTCTCCATAAACTCAATTCTTTTTTTTTTTAAAGCTATAGGAATGTTGAATGTTTGATTTTTTATTTATTTATTTATTTATTTATTTATTTATTTATTTATTTTACAGGGACAGAGAGAGAGTCAGAAAGAGGGATAGATAGGGACAAACAGACAGGAACGGAGAGAGATGAGAAGCATCAATCATCAGTTTTTCTTTGTGACACTCTAGTTGTTCATTGATTGCTTTCTCATATGTGCCTTGACCGCGGGCCCTCAGCAGACCGAGTAACCCCTTGCTCGAGCCAGCAACCTTGAGTCCAAGCTGGTGAGCTTTTTGCTCAAGCCAGATGAGCTAGTGCTCAAGCTGGCGACCTCGGGGTCTCAAACCTGGGTCCTTCGCCATCCCAGTCCGACGCTCTATCCACTGCGCCACTGCCTCATCAGGCCATAAACTCAATTCTTTAAGAAATTACCCCTAAGTCCTTAAAGACCATGCTGATTTTCAAGGCTAGGGTTGAATTATGCACATACGAAAATTAGAAAGATAGGCAGAGGAAGTTTTTTAGTGTTTTTTGTTTTTTTATTTTGTTCATTTGTTTGTTTGTTTGTTTGTTTCTTCAAATACCAAGGTTCCAGGGGTGAGCACCAATTTGCCCAGTTATCATCAGGACTGAGACAGGGCACTGTCAGGGCTCCGGCACATGGAGATGTTCCCAGTGCACACAGCTGACTGTTACTGGTATTCACAACTAAAATTTCTACCAAACCCTCCCTGGCCTGAGGCAACAGGCTGGACCCAACAGAGTAGAATATAAGCAAATTAGCCCGCTCAACAGGACACCCAAGGATTCAACTGCTGCTACTCCTCCTTGAGCCATCAGACAAATGTGAGATTGGCCCCAGACTTTGATCTGCTGGGAGGGGCATGGTGGCTGGGGAAGCCCTGCTCAAAGCCACGGGACCTGAAAGAGCAAAGGGGAAAGAGTGAGCTAAGTAAACACTAATTTAACTAGTACTACCCTAGTAAAGTTCATTTTAAAAACAAAACAAGAAGAAGAAGAAAACACTGATCCCCTTCACGCTCTGCCCAGGCAGCCCTGGCCTGGGGGACGGTGGGAGCAGACCGGCTGTGGTCAGTCTTTCAGTAAGACCTGACTCACTTCGGTTAGTAACCATAGGAAGGAAGAGGGGAGCCTCAAAGCTGAGACTCTGAGATGAAAGGTAGGTTAGGTTTAAGAATGGAAGCTAGCAGAAGAAAAGGAAAGAAGGAGTGAGGCTGTCTTCGCTGAGGCTCTCTGTGTTGAAATGGAGAAGTCACGAGTCCCTCAGCAGGAAGGGTTAGGCACTGAGGGTTATCTTTCAGGCAATACACACTAACTTAAGGTTGAGGTTGGCCCTTCACCTGAGGGAAGTGGGCATCTGAAGTCAATAGACAAAAACTCGCCTGGGGAAGCTGCACAGCTCATTCAGGTATTGATAACTACTACAATTTACTGAGCTTATTTTGAGCTAATCAGTACCGGGCATGTATGTATCAGGCATACTAATGGTACATTGTTGCTATTTTCTCTAAGAGGAAACTGACTCAGAAGTATTGATATTGCTTAGCCCTGTGGGAAATGTGGAGAATGGACACTGAGAGGAACATAAAAAACCTTTCCTTTTGTATTAATGATCTGTTGCTGCCCCCCAAATCTAGCAGCTTAAAACAACAAACATTTGTTATCTCATAGCCTCTCTGGGTCAGGAATCTGGGAATAACAGCCAGGGGTTCTGGCTCGTGGTCTCTGATGAGTTTACAGTCAAAATGGCAGCCATGGCTGCCATCACTTGAAGGCTTGACTCGGGCTGGGCAATTCATATGCAAGGTAGCACAGTCACATGGCTGTTGACAGAAAGCCTCAGTTCTTCACTTGCTATTGGCTGGTGGCCTTGATTTCTCACTACATGGGCCTTTCCATAGGACTGCTTGCATGTCTTCACGACATGGCAGCTGTCTTCCCCAGAGCCCATAATCTGCGAGACAGCAAGGTGTCTTTTAGACCTAATCTCAGAAATCTCATACTATAGTGTCTGCTACATTCTGTTTGTTAGAAGTGAGTTGACAAGTATAGCCCCTATTCAAGGGGAAAAGAATCAGATTCCACATTTTTAAGGGAAAAGTATCAAAGAATTTGTGGACATGTTTTTAAATTACCACATTCTTCTGAGAATTTAGGAGAAATAGCTCCTATCCTGGGTGGGGGGCAGGAGAAGGTGAGGTAGGCATCAGTGTGCATGGTGGAGTCATCATCAGGGACACTACCCTCCTTCAGTTCTCTCTCATTGGCTCAGTCGAATTATATTTTCTTCTTCTGAGCCTCAGTTTCTCATCAGGAAAACTAGCAAAGCCTTTTTTTTCCCAATGATTACAAACTGAATATGTGTGTCCTCTCAAAATTTACATATTGAGCCCCCCCCCCCAATGTGATGGTGTTTGCAGATGGGGCCTTTCAGAGGTAATTAGGGTCAAATAAGGGCATAGGGGTGGGGCCTCATGATGGGATTAGTGTTCATATAAGGGGAGACACGAGAGAGCCTCTCTCCCTCTCTCTCTCCCCACATGCACAAAATAGAGAGGTATGATGAGTACACAGCAAGATGGTAGCACCTGTAAGCCAAAAGAAGAGGCCTCAGAATGAAGCACCTTGATCTTGAACTTTCAAAAAGCCTCCAGACTAATGAGAAAATCAATTTCTCTTGTTTAAGCTATCTAATCTATAGCTGACTGCCAGGTGTGATATAAGAGTCCAATGGAAGGTCCGTTATAAAGGTATAGATGTATTTTGGATAAGAAGAAAAGAGATGAGGTCTAGATGAGGATTTTTTTTTTTGCCTCTGTGTCCCTCTGTCCTATTATACCAGAGTTTGGAAGTTTGGATTACAGTGAAGAATAAGAATCTCTGTTTGTCAACTGCAGAAGTGAGGAGGGTGGGACCATTGAAAGAAGCTCCCAGAATCTGTGATGACAGTATGGTGACCCTATCTGGCCACTGACAGAAATCAGACAAGTAAAAAGCAAACAGGTTCTTCTACCTTGGGAGCTAGGCACAAGCTGGAAGGAAGGGGATCAGACCAGAGAGGAAAGAAAGAGGAAAGGGAAGCTGCCCATTCTATGGCATTTCCCCCTGAAACACTTGTATATGTGGATTTAATTGTGGAACATGGGGACCAGCTTTAGGCTTGGGGTGGTGTAGGGAAAAAGCAGGCACAAAACTCCAAGGAAAGAGGAGTTGAATCATAAGCACATGTACTCAAAAGTTAAAATGGCAGCAAGTCCTTTGAACTTCGATAAGCCTCAAAACTGGCTACAGGCCCTGGCCGGTTGGCTCAGTGGTAGAGCGTCGGCCCGGCGTGCAGAAGTCCCAGGTTCGATTCCCGGCCAGGGCACACAGGAGAAGTGCCCATCTGCTTCTCCACCCCTCCCCCTCTCCTTCCTCTCTGTCTCTCTCTCCCCCTCCCGCAGCCAAGGCTCCATTGGAGCAAAGATGGCCCGCGCGCTGGGGATGGCTCCTTGGCCTCTGCCCCAGGCGCTAGAGTGGCTCTGGTCGCAGCAGAGCGACGCCCCGGAGGGACAGAGCATCGCCCCCTGGTGGGCAGAGCGTTGCCCCTGGTGGGCGTGCCGGGTGGATCCCAGTCCGGCGCATGTGGGAGTCTGTCTGACTGTCTCTCCCCGTTTCCAGCTTCAGAAAAATACAAAACAAACAAACAAAATAAAAAACTGGCTACAGTATGAGCCAGTCAACTGTTTATCTCAGTTAATGGGTTCTAAGTGACATGTGTCCCATTTTTCAGTACTCTTTTTTTTTTTTTTTTGCACTAACGCGCTTGATGACTTTAGGAATTTCCCTACCTTGTCTGGACCTCAGCTCAGTTTCCTCAATAATAAAATAAGGAAATAGGTCTGAATTAATGATTTCTAACTGGGACCACTAGATTGATGCAGGTTCTTGAAGGGTTTCATGGCAAAAAGAGAATTATCTTGGAATAATTTTCAAATTTTGAAAAAGCCTAATAAAATTGTACCTTTTCTAGCCCCACCTCCCATAAATCTGCACAAGCACATTGGAAAGTAATGCTCTATGCTTGGCAGGAGTAACGGCCACTTGGTGTGGAAAGACAGGCTGTCTCGTGCCGATCAGAGTCTCTATTTGGTAGTCATCTATTATATCTTCGATTAAGAAAATCAGAAAGTGGAATTATTTCCTTAAAAATTTGTAACCAGCCAGAATATTTCAAAATAGAGATTCTCTGGGGGAAATTAATAGCAGAGGAGCTTTGTGGTCAAAAGCTTCAAAACCACTAAATTAGATAATTCTAAGTTCCCTTCATACGCGTAGTTTCTAATTGCAGTCTCTGAGTCCTTCAATCATCCAAGCCCCTTCTCCCTCGAGCCCTCCCCTAGGACACACTGCTGAGTCTGCGTACTCTGCACTAAGGAGTCTCCCCTCTGCACTCTGTCCAACCTTGGCTCCAGGCCGCAGGATCCTGAGACTTCACCTATCTCAGTACCGTGGAGAAAATAATCAGTCCTTCAAGGTGGTGGTGTTGTAAAAAATAAAGTCATGGATACATGTAGAGCACAATTTAACACTTAGTTTTTAAAAAGCAGCTCTTTCTCTTGGACATTTGGAAAAGTGCTTACATGGGACCAGATGGTAAAACCGGTGCTAAAACCATGAGAACAAGCTGTATACACCTTGTGTGCCAATCACCAGGCCTTGACCTTTCTTTGTAATGCTTTCTGCCTACCTCCCTCCCCACCATTTCTGGGTAGAAAGAGAAAATGGACCAACCCTGCACTTGGGAGGGAAAGAAGGAAAATGACCTTTCATTTGTTTTTATTTTTTGTGGGGGCGGCCTGAAGATGATCTCAGAAATACTTGACTTGGTGAAATAATACACACACATACACACACACACACACACACATACACACACACACGTGTGTGTGTGTAATATGAATTACAGACACTAGAGTTGCATAAGTCTAATGACGTGCTTAACATAGGTGGGTGCACTGGTGACTCTATCAGAATGAGTTCAGGGCAGTGGTGAGGGATGGGAGGTGGGTGCGATTGTGCCAGTGGTGGAATTAAAATAATTTAACAACCAGTTCTCTGCCCTAATGACCATTTTAAATATAAAAAATATATATACTGAAAGGTAGTTTATTATTTTATGCATTTAATACTTAAATAAAAACAATGGAAGAGGTACACAAAACTAGATTATGTTACAAGAAAATTTTAAAATATTAAAAGATTAAATAATACCTGACAAAAAACAATAAAACTATTATTTAAGACATTGCCATATTGTTTCTTGATTGGCATCCTCACTTGCAATTTTTACCACCCATGGATGGAATGAACATTACTACGGGTGCTTAGAACACGATGTTATGCAGATGAACATTAAAAAAGAGGAAGGAGCCTGACCTGTGGTGGCGCAGTGGATAAAGCATCGACCTGGAATGCAGAGGTCGCCGGTTCAAAACCTTGGCCTTGCCTGGTCAAGGCTCATATGAAAGTTGATGCTTCCTGCTCCTCCCTGCTTCTTTCTCTCTCTCTCTCTCCTCTCTCTCTGAAATGAATAAATAAAATCTCTTTAAAAAAACTATTTTTAAAAAAGAGTAAGAAATGTAAGTTTGTGATTTCCACAGTGGGTGGCTGCCCGGGCGCCCACCTCAGAAAAACCTTGATTACAAGTGTCATTTTGCGATTTTAACAACCTGTTCACCAAACTCAACAAAATATTAGGTATTGGTTCTGCTGACCCGCTGTGAAACGGCTGAATCCCGCCACTGGATTGTGCATTAAATGGGATGGAGAATAGTGGGATGACACATGTGGACGACTCTTTTAAGACATTGGGCCAATAGAGGAGGAAAAGAAGATCAAGGAGTGAGATGGGGAAAATGATGAAGACTTTCCTGAGAAAGCAGGAAGGGGTACCATGCAGGTAGAGGAAAGGAAAGCCATTGAAAGGAGGAGAAACACCTTCATTGATTAATAACAGGAAGGAAGTAGGGACAATGGGTACAGACGCAGGTTGATTTGAAGACTTGTTGGCAGGAAGTTGAGGTTGTTTCTCTCAGAGAGTTTCTTATTTAGTCTGGCAGGAATGAATACAAAGAAGATAATTCAAGGAGATTTGAGGGGAGAATAAAGGATTTGAAATGATGCTTGCCGATATGGTAGATTTCCAGGCAATGCTGAGTGCAGTTGAGGGAGGTTACCATGAATTGAAATGGTCTGTCAGACTGTATAATTTTTCTCAGGATTCTTTTGGATCCTGGACTGAACACCTAGAAAGCAGAACTGTTCTGCCCCATGAATGTAACACAAGGGGAAAGGGGAGGGAGCGTTGAGAATATAGGGAAGACTCTGATTAGAAAGATAAACCCAGGAATCAGTGTTGAATAATGAAGGAAGTGAAGACAAGAGAGAGCTGGCAGAAAAGAATAATGCAGATTGGGATTCTGATGAAGTCAAGAAACCATGTGATGGAAGAATCTGAATCACCAAGGACAGGAGGCAGTGGCCGGAGGGTAGAAAAGCTGAATGAAGAGATTTTGGACATGGGCAGTTGTGAGTAATGACGGAAGTTCATGCTATAATCATTAGAGTAAATGGCTAAGTAAGGCAGAGGAAAAAGTTATTGAAAATATGGAGGTCACAGAATTGAAAAGCCATGTTTTGGATAAATTACCCACAGAGCACTGAAGTCCATTAGGCTCATGGCACTTAGAAGGGAGGTCAGTAGAAGACAGTACAAGGAAGAGTATGAGATAGATAGGTGCTCAAATCATTTGTAAGTGAAAGAGAGATGCAGATGTCTGAGCATCCTGGAGCTTCTAGTGGATTCTAATTTCCACAATGTAGAATTCTCAGAGTTTCATAGACTGCGAAAATGATCATTTTAGATTTTCTAAATCTTAGAGGAGAACAGATCTAGGCAGCAACTTCTTGTATTTCTTGGACAATTCCCTAATGTAGACTTCTTGGAATTTCCTAATAAATAAAATGACTCTATATTTATAAACATATATTACCAAGTTGAAGTCACTTTTACGTCAATAAAATAACAAATGTCCAAGCATTAATCACACTCAATCCCAGAATCACTCAAATCAAGAAGCTTATAATTTTGCCACAATGAATCATCATTCAATGACACATCCAACTGGGAACCTCCAGCAAATCTTTAGTATATGTGCTGCCGAAGCGAGCACGCCTCCAGCAAATCTTTAAACACAGACCTTTCCTCCTGTGTTCAGATTTTTTACCCCCCAAATGTCTTCTATCTCACTTAGTCCCATTGTGTTCCATCTCTTTCCTACATAGCAAGAGGAAAGAAGATCATCACCAGGAAAGTGTTTCCCAAGGTATAATACAAGTCTGTTGATGAAAATAGAAGTCCTGGGCCCTGACCAGGCAGCTCAGTTGGTTAGAGCATTGTCCCAACGCACCAAAGTTGCAGGTTCAATCCCCAGTCAGGGCACATAAAAAAAATCAACCAATGAATGCATAAATAAGTGGAACAACAAATCAATGGTTCTCTCTCTCTCTCTCCTTTCTTTCTCTCTAAACTCAATCATTTAATAAAAAAAAAAAAAAATAAAAGAAAGAAAATAGAAGTTCCCATAAAATTGGCAATGCAAAATCTAACCTTTTTCCATGATGTTTGGGCTCAATATTACAACCAGTAATTCTCCCACCTTCAGTGGCCATATCAGAGTATCAGATATCCTGAGTCGCAGTCTAGGGAGAAGGATGGAGGCAGAAAACTATCTAAATCAGTGTTGCTCAGTGTGGCCTGAGGCCAGTGTTGGTCCACAAACCGTTACCAGTCCGTAGCAGGGCAGTACAGAAATAAAGAGTAAGCGTTTAGAAAACTTGATAGCAATTTGACAGTGTTTCTTATTTGTTAAATTGAATTATTAGAAATAAGGCTTGTATTTTGTATACTTTTATTTTTTTCTCATTTCATTTTCTTAGTAGTTTTTTATTGTATTTTATTAAAATTTTGACTCATAATAGATTGGAATTTTTGTAATTTGGTTCTTAGACAACGATAGTTTGAGAAACATGGGTCTTAAACACACTCTGTGGCTTATTCCTAGATCCAGGGAAACTAAGTTGAAAGAAAGGTAGTGAGATACAAATGGTAGAAAGACAGATGTTATACTCAGACTAACCCAATTTCAAATCACCCTTCGACCACTTACTGTTAACTTTGGGTAAATTATCTAATTTCAATTCCTTATCTGAAGGTAAGGATAATAATAGTCCTTGACTTGCAGATCTGAGATGAAGGTGACATGAGATGCTGTGTTACTGGCCTACCACAACAGCAGGCCTAGAATAAGCATTGTGAGTTGCCTTAAAGATCATCTGGTTGTAAAGTAATACAACCATTATGGAAGAAAATATGGTTGTTCCTCAGAAAACTAAAAATAGAACTACCATATGACCCAGCAATCCCTCTACTAGGTATATACCCTCAAAACTCAAAAACATTGGTATGTAAAGACACATGCAGCCCCATGTTCACTGCAGCATTGTTCACAGTGGCCAGGACATGGAAACAACCAAAAAGCCCTTCAATAAATGACTGGATAAAGAAGATGTGGTAGATATATACTATGGAATACTACTCAGCCATAAGAAATGATGACATTGAATCGTGTACAACAAAATAGATGATCTTGATAACATTATATGGAGTGAAATAAGTAAATCAGAAAAAACTAAGAACTGCATGATTCCATACATAGTTGGGACATAAAAATGAGACTAAGAGACATGGACAAGAGTGTGGTGGTTATAGGGGGAGGGAGGAGAGGGAGGAAGAGGGGGAAGGGGAGGGACACAAAGAAAACCAGATAGAAGGTGACGAAGGACAATTTGACTTTGGGTGATGGGTATGCAACATAATTGAATGACAAGATAACCTGGAGATGTTTTCTTTGAACATATGTACCCTGATTTATTAATGTCACCCCATTAAAATTAATAAAGAAAAAAAAAGATCATCTGGTTGACCCATAATCTATTGCTCCAGTGAGAATTTCCAGGCCCACCAATAAACCAACCACAAGCACCTTAGCGCAGGCCACATATCCTGATAAGGACCCCCCGTTGAGGCAAGGTAAGTGGTACTGACCAGGTCATCTCTCCCCTTGTCTTCATCATATTTAAAGAACTTAGCATCCTAAGTAAGAAGAAACTTAGCAAGCAGCCACTCTTGGCTGCCATCCCTCCCCCACCCCCATTCATGATGAAGAACCCTGGTTCTGTTCAGGTACCAGGCATCCACATGCTCCAGGGGAGCTGGGCCACTCCCATTTCTCATGTCCAGTGACTGATTTAGGAATGAGTTTGTGATATAACCTGGTCAATGAGAAATGAGAAGTTGGCGGAGGGGCTACAAGTTTTTATGACTCTCAAAAACAAGAAAAGTAGACTCTTTTCTGCTTCTAGTTATTGTCTACATTTAAAGTTTTGAATCACTAAAACCTCTTGAGACCATGAAGGGACTCATGCTAAGAAGATAAATCAGAAAATAGCCAACAGAATAATGGAAAGAAGTTGATCCCTGATGACTTTGTTAAACCCATAAATTAACCATCCTGGATGAGAACTACTTCAGAATTTTTAATATGTGAGGGAGTAATGTTCCTTTTGTCTAAGTCATTTTGAATTGGGTTTTTGGGTTTTTACTTGTAACCAGAAGTATGTACCAAAAAAATATATGTGAACTCTCGGACAATAGGGCAACTTTGATCCTGGGGTTTCCCCTACTGCTTTCCTCCTTCTGAGCATTCAAGTCACCTCTGACTCATCCACTGAACTCCAAATACTTGAGGGAGTTCGGGACAGGCAAGGAGTCCATTTGCTTTCACCACAGGACAGGACTCCTCAGTTGCAGCAACTTCTCAGGCCAGCCCACATCCCCTCTTCTTCACTGGTTGCATCTGAGGAAACCAGAACTATGCTGATCTAAGTGCAGACTTTGATGCTGAGAATGAAATGTGTTGAGGAGCTCCTACTTAAGTCCTGGCTCACACCTGTCTTTCCCACGGGACCCTCGCATCCTGCCCCCTTTCTCCTGAGGCAGACTTCTCCTTTACAACTCTTCTTCATCCTCTTTGTCCCCTTTCAAATGCCTCCTTTTGAGAAGGCATCATAAATGCCCTCCCACAGTTATCTCTAGTCACTGACCAAACAACTGTCCCACACATTTAGACAATTAATGACATTCTGAAAGGTTCTCCTTCTAATTGTTCCCTATAAGCTTGACATTGTCTCTCAAACTGGACTGTGCACCTTTGAGTGCCAAGCCTTGCCATCTTAGATCCCCAGTAGCATCAAGCACAGAGAGAGGCATTAAACAAACGCTTGAGTTCAGCTAAAAAAAAAAAAAAAAAAAAAAAAAAAAACACCTTTCCCCTACAGTCATAAAATCACAAGCATTTTGAGTTAGACCCTCAATGGCTCTCCAGTCCAATCTCCAGCCACACTGATCCTAACAAATGGACCTCTGGCTTATACTTCAGTGTTGGCAATGAAGCAGAACTCATTGCTTTGTGAGCCACCTGTTTCATTTATAGATAGCTCTCGTGATTGGAAAGTTCTTTCAGGGTTTGTTTGTTTGTTTGTTTTAGCAAGAGAGAGAGACAGACAGGGACAGACAGACATGAAGGGAGAAAGATGAGAAGCATCAACTCATAGTTCCAGCATTCTAGTTGTTCATTGATTGCTTCTTGTACTTGCCTTGACCGGGGGCTCCAACTGGGCCAGTAACCCCTTGCTCAAGCCAGCAACCTTGGGCTCAAGCCAGTAACCATGGAGTCATGTCTATGATCCCACACTCAAGCCAGCAACCTCTCGCTCAGGCTGAATGAGCTCAGGCTCAAGTCGGTGACCTCAGTGTTTCAAATCTGGGTCCTCAGAGTCCCAGGTTCATTCTCTATTCACTGAGCCACCACCTGATCAGGTTTTCAGTTTTATTATTAGACCCGAATTTGCTTCCTTGTAAATTGCCTTCAGTTGTCTCACTTATACTTTCTGGGATAAAATAGAATAAATATATTTCATTTTCACATGATAATTCTTCAAATATTGAAGGGAGCTATTACATCTGTTCTAAATCCTCATTTCTCCCAACTAATTATAATGAGTTACTTAAATTATTCTGTAAAAGGTATGGTTCCCAGGTTCTTTTTCAGTCTCCCATTTATCTTCGTATGCTCTCATTAAGAGAATCCTTTCTCTCTTAAGCCACATCCATTAATTCAACAAATATTGACTGAGTCCGTGCTATGCACCAGGCATACAGCGAGAGAATCAGACGTTGAACTTGCAGTCCTGGAGGAAATGCAATTGAACAATGAGAGTGAGGAACAGAGTGTGCCTGGTGACAACATTGCACAACTTCAGAGATACCGTTCACATATAATACAATAGAAATTTTACCCCCTGGAGTTGAGCAATGTGGTAAACCAGTCACTATAGGAACAAGCAAACTTTAGATTAAGAAAGGCCTCCTTAGAAGATAAAAACATTTAAACTGAGATTTGTCATATGAGTATCAGTGCATTGGACAAAGAGAGAAAGGAACAACGTGCTGAGCAGAGGGAACAGCAAGTATAGAGCTATAGAGGAGAAGGAGGAAGGGTATGAGAGTAAGGAGAAGGAATAAAGAGAAATGAGGCTTGAGAAGTAAGCTCTGCAGTTTCTATTAGGCCATGTTAAAGAGGTTGACTCATTTCCTAAGGAGGATGAAAAGCCATTGAAGGGCTTTAAGCAGGGAAGTAACATGATCGTATTTGCATTCTGGCTGCCACGCAGAAAGTGAATTAAAAGAGAGTAAGACCAGAGATTGGGAGACCAATTCAAAATCTGTACAGTAGTCCAACCCCCCCCCCAAAAAAAATAATAAATTCAACAGTAACCTGAACCGAAGCAGCAGCAGTAGAAATGAAAAAGAATAGACATAATTGTGTAATAGTTCAGGTATTGGGTCAAGTAGAGATGATGGCTGTCTGGATGTGGAGAGTGCAGAAAGGGGAGAAGTCCAGGGTAGCTGAGACAAATGGGCAAATGGTGGTGCCATCGGCTGAGACTGGAAACCCTGGAGGAGGCCCCGGTTTAAAGAAATGAGGAAGATGAAGGGTTATCCCAATGTTGGATATTTTCAGCTGAGATTCTTACAGATATCTAAGTTGAGACATCTAATGGGATCTCAAGAGACATCTCCACAAGATTCTGGAGTCATCAGTATGTACATGGTAGCTGACGTCATGGTAAAGGATGTCAACTCAAAAAAAATAAATATGCAGGTTGAGATGAGAAGGTTTAAGGCACAATCATTGAATGGTGAGTTGATAAAGAGGTATCAATGGAGACCAAGGAGAAACAGCCAGAAAGATAAAAGGAAAGTGGAGTGAGATGCATGGAAACCAAGGGAAGCCGGAGGAGCCCAGGACTGTCAGAGTCCACCAGGTGTGGCTGGCCAGGCAGGTTTGGGCTGCCACTCTCCTTCCCCGGGATTATCTGTCGTGAGGCAGCCTCACCACTATCATGCAGATCCTTCAGCAGTGGCCACACCACGTTGTTGGCCATACTGGTGTGGCAGACTGAATAGTGTCCGCCCCAAAGATGTGGTCAAAGCTCTGGGCACACATTAGTTTCCCATGGCTGCTGTAACCAATTATCACAAATGTTTCTCAACCTGGGTTATGAGTTCACAGGCGTTGGCAACTTAGGAAATAGTCTTTGCAAATGTAATCAAGTTAAGATAGGCTATCCTGGGGTAGGGTGGGCCTGAATCCAGTGACTGGTTTCCTTATAAGGAAAAGAAAACGTGACTACAGAGACATAGACACACAGGGAAGAAGGCTGTGTGAAGACGGAGGCAGAAATGAAGCTACGTAGCCACAAATCAAAGAACACCAAGATTGGGGAACTAGAAAAGGCAAGGAGGACTCTCTCCTACAGCCTTTAAAATATGCAAGACCCTGCTGACACCTTGATTTTGGACCTCTAAACTCCAGACTGCAAGAGAATACATTTCAACTGCATTATGCCACCCATTTTGTGGTTTAGCAGTATCCCTAGGAAACTGATACCGTAACGTCAGCTAAAATCCCAAGTCTTTTATGTTTGAACTATGACTAAGTTACCTCATTCTCAAGCTGTGTTGTACAATGGTTTTTAAAATGAAACTTATGACATACTCATCCATGTCTATTTTATTCCTGGCTGTTTGGAGCAATTGATCTAACTTTTGATAAATTTGGCTTCTATAATTTGCCTAGACTGATAGAATATTAAATATGGTGGGTCAAGGCCATAGCATACCAGATGTCAGTCAAGGTCCTTCTCCCAGCTAGAAATAATAGGCAGCTATATGTTATCCACAAATTGATCATATAAGACTTTCTCAAATGTCTTAATGAAATCCATATATGCCAAGTCTACTGAATGTCCAAAGGGTCACATCGAGCAACCTTGAATCTGCCCTCTCCGCTCAAGACAGGACCATGCAAAAGCATCTTTTCATTTTGTTGAGTGAATCTGAATTTCTCTACCCCAGGCAGTTCCACTGACTCTGCTGCTTATTCTGTTCTTTTTTTTTTTAATCTTTTATTTTATTTCTTTTTTAAAAAATTTAAAAGGTAAGATTTCCTTCTATTTATTTATTTATTTATTTATTTCTATTTTTCTGAAGGTGGAAACGAGGAGGCAGTCAGACAGACTCCCGCATGCGCCCGTCCAGGATCCACCTGGCATGCCCACCAGGGGGCAATGCTCTGCCCATCTGGGGCATCGCTCTGTTGCAACCAGAGCCATTCTAGCGCCTGAGGCAGAGGCCATAGAGCCATCCTCAGCACCCGGGCCAACTTTGCTCCAATGGAGCCTTGGCTGCAGGAGGGGAAGAGAGAGACAGAGAGGAAGGAGAGGGGGAGGGGTGGAGAAGCAGATGGGCACTTCTCCTGTGTGCCCTGGCCAGGAATCGAACCCAGGACTCTTGCACACCAGGCCGACGCTCTACCACTGAGCCAACCGGCCAGGGCCATTTATTCTGTTCTTGGATCAGCCTTCAGATTTGAGGTACTTGGTCTCCCAGGCGTGACCTCGAGTGTCCTCTAAAATCTGACTCAGCACTCATACCTACAGATTCTTCCTGACTCGGATATCTCTCCAAGCGCAGTCCTGACAAGTGGCTTTCACAGGTGAAAGGGGGACCTAAACAGTGAAGCTTCACTGGATCCTGGACTGTTGCCTTCTCTTTTACTCACTCACACACCTCTGGGTTAACAATCTGTCACCGCACCTCACTCTGAGGTAGAGAGAAGCAGCGAGGAGCCTATCACATAGAAACTGGGAGGGAGGGCTCTGGCCGGATAACTCAGTTGATTAGCATTGTCCCAAAATTGCAGAGACATGGCCGGTTCAATCCCCAGTCAGGGCATACACAGGAACAGATGTTCCTATCTCTCTCCTGATCTCTGCCTTCTTCTCTCTAAAGTCAATAAAATAAACATTTAACAATAAAAGAGAAGAAGAAAGAAATTGGGAGAAGGCTGAGGAAGGAAAAATGCACCCATACCAGGAATAACATATGTCAGAAACTGAAGTTTGCTGAGTAGGAGATGGACCGGATATAACCCCATGTTCATTGCCAGAAAGCAGAGCTTTGTGTGAAATCTTGAATTCATAGAGAAAGGAGGGGGGGAGGTAGTTCCTGAGCTACAGTTCCCTCGGGTCTCAGTGGCCCCATGACTGGGGCATGTTTATTTGACAGTTGATTTTTCGATACTAAGTTCTTCCTTTCTCTCCCTTCTCCCATTGTTTCGTAAGACAGACATGGTAACTCTCTCCCCCTTCCCCTTTTATTTCCCATTAGAAAACACTATAAATGAATGAGATTATATTAATACTGCAAAACAAATCAATAATCTATCATTTTAGAATCACAGTGTCTTTGCTCTTATATCCTGAATCGAATGGCTTTGCTGTTCACGATCCCTTTGCTAGAGACAGTTAGCACCTTCTCTAGAGCCAGAAAGGAAAACATCCCATAACTTCTTTTGACATTTCCCAAAGCTACTCAGGTACTAGGATTCATTAAACAAAAATGATTGAAACTAGGCCCTGGCTGGTTGGCTCAGCGGTAGAGCGTCGGCCTGGCGTGTGGGGGATCTGGGTTCGATTCCCGGCCAGGGCACATAGGAGAAGCGCCCATTTGCTTCTCCACCCCCCACCCCCTCCTTCCTCTCTGTCTCTCTTCCCCTCCCGCAGCCAAGGCTCCATTGGAGCAAAGATGGCCCGGGCGCTGGGGATGGCTCCTTGGCCTCTGCCCCAGGCGCTAGAGTGGCTCTGGTCGCGGCAGATCGATGACCCGGAGGGGCAGAGCATCGCCCCCTGGTGGGCAGAGCTTCGCCCCTGGTGGGCGTGCCGGGTGGATCCCGGTCGGGCGCATGCGGGAGTCTGTCTGATTGTCTCTCCCCGTTTCTAGCTTCAGAAAAATACCAAAAACAAACAAACAAAAAAAATGATTGAAACTAGAGAGTCAGCTTTAACACGGGGCATGTTACTTAAGAATATACTTGCTGTCGTCGAAGATAAACCTTGAAATCTCAATAACTTAACACAACAAAAGTTTACGCCTCACTCGTGGAAAGCATGTGTGTTAATAAGTACACCAAAATGTAAAAAAGAAAAAAAAAAAGTGGCTATTTCTAGCTATTTTTAATTCTAGATGGGAATTAGAGTAAATTTTATTTTGTGGTGTTTTTCCTATATAAAAACAGAACGTGTGTGGAGGGGCAGCAGTGAGACACAGGCGAGAACTCGGTTCTGCACAGCCAGCCATTCAGGCCAACGGAGGTGCAGACACAGGATGGAGGCCCCAACACCCACAGTGTGGTCTGGACGTCAAGGCTGATGATCACGCGTGCGCGCGCACACACAGCCCAAGAGGATTTGGAAAGGTTTATTACATAATGAGGCACCTGGTGGAGCAAGGTAGGTTCCCAAGCAGGTGGAAAAGTGGCTTGAGAAAGGGCAGGGAGGGGTGACTGGCTTGGGGACTTCCTGTAGGAGATGGGGCTTGGGTTTGGATGCCCACGCACAGACTGACTTACTTGGGTTGAACTTCCTGCCATTCCCAAAGGCGGGAAGGCGCATTCAAGCTTCCTTAGCAGTTTTGTGGGGCAGAAGGGGAAAGGGGAACAGTGGACTTGAAGGCTGTCAGTAGTCAAACATCAAAACTTGAGTCAGCCTGACCTGTGGTGGCGCAGTGGATAAAGCGTCGACCTGGAAATGCTGAGGTTGCCGGTTCGAAACCCTGGGCTTGCCTGGTCAAGGCACATATGGGAGTTGATGCTTCCAGCTCCTCCCCATCTTCTCTCTGTGTCTCTCTCTCCTCTCTCTCTCCCTCTCTCTCTCTCTCTCCCTTTCTCTCTCCTCTCTAAAATGAATAAATAAAATTTAAAAAAAAATTTAAAAACTTGAGTCAAACTTTTAATTACACTTGCAGTCATGGACAAATGGCCTGCGTGGTTGGCCTGGAGGTCTGAAAGCAGCCTGAAGATAAGGCAAAAAGGAAAATGGAGGATTATGCGGGAGATTTTAATAAGTCAGGCTTGGGAACAGTGGGCTTATCCTCTGCCCACATTCCATTGATTTGAACCAAGTCACCAGGAGGCTGGACAACGGCCCTGGCTACAGCCACTTCCAGCAACAACTAGGGAGAGGGTATGAGTCTTTAGTGAACAGTCCCCGTTGCTGTCACAGTGGGAAGCAGGCAGCGATCGATCTAGCTTTATGAGACTTAAATAATTTGGAGGCTGTTTCTGAGAAAAAAAAAGTAAGTTATAGATTTTAAATCAGAAGATGTCAGGGTTCTGCGGCTGAAGCTTCGTTAACTCGCTGTGAAGGCCCAGGGCGATTCCGCAGAGGCCACCACTCACCATCCTCCCGTCACCAGGCACAAACCAAGAGGAAAAGGTGTGTGTTCTGGCATGGCTACAGAATCCTTCCAGGGAGGGAGTGAGCTCTGGGATTGAAGTACGCTGTACAGTTCACGGAATTCTTGTCTAGATCCTATAAAAACAACAGCAAATGTGCTACTGGGAAAAATAATGTTGTTACATATTTTCTGTAAGTAAAAAAGGGATAAAATGCTACTCTCGTGACCACAACAGCTAAAGGAATTACATCCCTTGGGTCTTGCTGCACACGTAGCTATTCGGTGGTGTGGGCAGGGATACTCTCTAAGTAGAAGGTTGATAGGGGTGAAGCTTGTAAAATATTATTTGGTGTTCTGTGATTCTAGAAAGGTTGGGAGCATCAGTATCCCTGTGCAGACTTCCAGCCCTGAGATTCTGCGGTTCAGGGAGGCCCCCAGATGTGCAGCCCCGTGCCTGGGAGGGCATGTGATACAAGCCAGAGAGGAGCTAGGACCCCATGAGGATTGGGATGCGGGACATGCCCCCATTCCCATGACAAGGCTGTGGCCCAGCATTGCCCTCAGATGGCTCATTACGGGAGCAGACAGACACGTGCCTAGACACCAGCAGGACTTTAAATGTCTAAGTTTCAGCTCCTTAGTAAGAGCTTTTAAAGCTCACAGTCCTCTCCTACCATCCCATTTCCACCCCACCCCCCGATTCTCTTATTTATTTGTATCCAGCTATATTGTACCACACTGCATATAATTTGGAACTTTCCATGGGGGGGGGGAGCATAAAAATAATACTAAAACACAAATAAATAGGAAAGTGAAATAACCAAAATGATGTCACCACTGAGTCGAGACAAAAGCTAGGTAATTAGGACTTCTCGAAGCATCTGTTACTCCTCAGCTTCACCCAGCCATTCGCCCAGTACCCACTGAGCGCCCTCACCTGTCAGCTTCCCTCAGAGAGAGCCTGCACCAGTCCAACCGCTCCAGGAGTTCCCTGCTCGCCCCTCCCGGGTCGTGCAAGTGGGTGGGCAATTCGTCTTGGGCAGCCTCCCGGCTGGGACATGGGGTTGAGGAACGGGATGGGGGGGAATGTGTGTGCAGTCACTGCCACAGGACCCACTGATGGCAGGACAAGAGGAAATGGGTTGAAACAGCAGCGGAAGTACTGGGGGCTGACAGAGGGAAGGAGGTGCTTTCTCAGGTGACAGGAGAGTTCAGAGTACCAAGGTGCCAGCTAACCTCCTCCAGGAGGCCTCCCTGGGTGTCACAGGGCTGTGGGCTGTCTCTGCCGCACCCTTTGACACTTACTCAGACAGTGCCCAGCGTTGCTCTCCACGAAACTGCCAGGTGCATTGTTGGTGTCTATGAAGATTACCGGACGCTACCGAGTTTCTGTCAGTATTCACAAATATTGGAGGGCCTACTATGTGCCAGACTCTGGAGATACAGCAGTAAATAAAGCAGACATAAATTCCTGCCCTTGTGAACTATCCATTCCAGTCATTATAAATAAGTAAATTACACAGGTTTTTAGAAGGTGATCAGCTCAATCAGCTCTATGAAGGGGAAATTAAGTAGGGTAACTTTTATATGGGACATTATATTTCTTTTTTTTCCTAATATTTTATTTTATTTATTCATTTTTAGAGAGGAGAGAGAGAGGGAGAGAAAGAGAGAGGGAGAGAGAGAGGAGGGGGGAGGAGCTGGAAGCATCAACTCCCATATGTGCCTTGACCAGGCAAGCCCAGGGTTTCAAACCGGCGACCTCAGCATTTCCAGGTCGATGCTTTATCCACTGAGCCACCACAGGTCAGGCCAGACATTATATTTCAATAAAAACAATTTTTAAAAATAAATCCATGGAGGAGGAGAGAGTACCCAGAGTGGGGAGTCAGGGGTGGGAGGAAGGTTGCAGTTTTAAATAGAGCAATAGGGTAGGCACTGTTAAAAATAAAAAATATTTTAAAAGTGCCCAGGAACAAAACTTGAAGGAAATGAGTTGTGCAGATATCTCAAGAAGTGTTCCATCTTGCGGGTGTGGGGACACAAGATGGACAATGATGCGCCTTTCCAGCCCTTTAGGTTCATAAGTGCTATAGGCCCCTAAACTGTGGCTCGGCCACTGATGAGGGGTCTTGAGGCTCTCTGCTCTCTGGAACTCAAAGGCTCTGGCTGCCTCCGTTGTCTTTGGGAGGTGTTCCAATAGGCTATAAACTTCTGCTGAACATCAGGGTCCTGCACTACAAAGGATTGTTTAATAGGCACACTTAACCAAGGGGTCTCAGTGTATAAATCTGTAAAGTGGGGATAGTAATACCACTATCTCATAGGGTTGTTGAAGGTCAAAATCCAAAATAGAAGAAAGTCACAAAGGGAGCCAGGGCTGGGAGGCACTGGGCTTTCATTCACACGTGCCTGGAACTAGGCTGACAGTTTACACTGATTAGCTAAAACCCAAACTAGACACAGCTGCTCTCACATTTCCTCCCAATCAGCCCTAATCTCTGTGGCCTCCTGTGCTGGGATATAACTCAGTGGTTTTCTTTGCCAAATTCCTCTAAGAGAAGAGAACAATACCCCCGAAATCAGGGGCCTGATTAATTTTGGCAACTGTGGGAGGGGAGGAAAGGGGACACATTCTTAGAACTGGGGCCGAGGCTGGGGCTGGCAGGCTCCCTCAGCTCATTCTAGATACCGGGGGCACGGGGGTTCTGAGAGAAACCCTGTGACTCATCCTCATTTCTCATGACCCCTGTTTTACTCAAAGGCACACTGTCTTCCCACCATCTTCCGCTGGCCCCCAACTCTGCCTGGCTGCTAACACCCACCCAGGGACCCACCCAGCTATTCACACTGCCTCCCAGCAAGTCCACATCCCAGCATGGGTGGGGGTCCTCCAAAGTGGGCTTAAATATTCCTGCAGCAGACTCTTAGTGGCTCCTTTCCCAACCAAAGTTACAGGGCGTTAATCAACCTTACCCGGGCAGGGCGCAGCCAGGACAGTGGCCACCGTTATAAAAAGACATGTGTGAGGTGTGCAGAAGGGGAGGCAGCAGGGTGGTGGGGTGGTGGATCAAGAACTCAGGAAAAAATGGAGCAGGGAAGGAGCAAGAAGATACAATTCTTTTTTTTTTTTTTTATTCAGTGAGAGGCAGGGAGGCAGAGAGAGAGACTCCCACATATGACCCAACTGGAATCCATCCAGCAAGGCCCCTACTGGGGGGATGTTCTGCCCATCTGGGGCAGTGTCCCCATTGCTTTGCAACCGAGCTATTCTAGCACCTGAAGCGAGGTAATGGAGCCATCCTCAGCATTGGGGCCAACTTGCTTGAATCAGTTGAGCCATGGCTGCGGGAAGAAAAAAGAGAGAGAGAGAGAAGGGGGAGTGGTGGAAAGGTAGATGGTCGCCTCTCCTATGTGCCTTGACCGGGAATCGAACCAGGGACTTCCACATGCACGGCCAATGCTCTACCACTGAGCCAACTGGCCAGAGCAGAAAGATACAATTCTTAATTTCCAAATCCAAACTCTCCTTTGTAGTTAACTCAACCTGCACACACTGGTACAGTAACCAATAGCTTCCCGGACATACAATCATAAGAGCTCACTAGAGGCCAGGCATTAAGTACAAGCTTTCATATGATTTTTTTGTTTGTTCTTCACAACTCTAAGAGGTAGAAGATGTTATGCTAGTCTGGGTCCTCTGAGGAGCATATGCCAAAATGACATGCAAGGGTCTTATTAGGAGAAATGCCTTTACGAAAGAATACAGGGAGGAAGTCAGGTCGGGTGGGGGCTGGGTGGGGGAGCCGCTAGACCGTGCCCAACCCCCACCGAGAGGAAAGAGGATGGGAGTGCAAGTTTGCTAGACTACTGTGCAGCCTCAGGAAGGTTAACAGAATTGGCAGGGAATCCTCCCTCCAAAGTTGGCCGTCACTAGAGTCCTGGTTTCCCCAGGAGCCCACATGCCTTAGCGTCCAGCTGTGCCCCTCACTAGAAGAGAGAAGTGGCCTCATGCAGATGCAGCAATGGACTTCAGAGCATGGCAGCTGGAGCCCTGGGACAATATGCTGGGATTGGAGGTCTGCAAGGCACCTTCTCATAATTAATAACTAACATCCTAAATATCATTAATATTCATCAATTGAATAACAAATCATATAATAAAATTATAATATAATTACATATATTTATTAGAACTAGTTATATTTACATTATAATGATTTATTATACTAAATAATTGAGTTATAATTAAGGACTTGGGGGTTCCACAATTATTATGCCTATTGCACTGGCTGATAAACTCAGGCTCAGAGAGGTCAAGTCACCTGCCCATAGTTTGAACCCAAGTTTAATACAACTCAAAGCTTTCTCCTGTGCAGTGCGCACCTGAGCTATTGAGCGCTACATTACAAGCCTGATTCCTGAGACTCAGTGATCCGCAGAGGGCTGGGCACAGCATCGCATCCCATAAAGGGTTTTGGAGGGGGATGTGGTTGAGCGTTTGTGTGGTAAGAAAAAAACCTACATGTCCCACAACACCTAGGACCCTGAGTCAGAGCCACCTCTTCCGCCGTGTGCCTTTCTTTCCCCAATCTCCCTAATCAGAGGGGGTGCCTCCCCAGCGACCTCCCACTCACTCGGGACCTCTTCCAGCACCCACGTGTGCCTCACGCCTAAGTCACTGGCACACTGTCACCTTCTTGGGGCTCCCACCAGGGTTCTCACTTCCCAGGGCGAGAAGTGGGTCAGGTAACCTGCTCAGGATCAGAAACCAGGAGGAGGCTGAACAAGGAAGGCTCAGTCTATTTGTCCTTCAACCATTCTGCCTACACACCCAAAATAGATGCAAATAACCATAATTTGGTGAGCAGAGCTGCTGACACGGGGAGAGGTTGAAGGAATCCCCTTTCCCCCTCCAGATCTGATTTTTTCCAGTCGCCCACGATGCTACCAAGGGTGTATTTATCAGTTTGGGGAAGTGCTTCAAATGTCCTCTTATTCTATCCCCAGATTGCCCCACTGCTGACAGCAGTCCTTTCACGAACCTCATTCAGAAAACAATATGCAACGTGCATTCATTCATAAATGGAAACTGTCTTTTGGGCAGTGCCTGCCTACCAAAATCTAAACTGTATTACTCTTTGATCTAACTATTCCACCTCTAGGAACCTTTTCTACAGAAATCCTTACACGTGCGCACAAAGAGAGTGTACAAGGTGCTTACAACATTAAGTCTAACTGTAAAAATATAAGAAATAAATGAAACATCTATCCATAGCAGATAATTAAATAAATCATGGTGCATCCATACTGTGGAATACTCCGCAGCTGTTAAATAAAAAAAAAGATATGCTATTAAATAAAAAAAGATATGATGGTTCTGGGTCCTGTCATGAACACTCACTAAGATATGCTCTGTCTAAAAAGCAAGTTGCATGTTGATTACCAAGTAAGAAAAAATTCTGGAGATTGATTGTTCAACAATATGAATATACATGACATTACTGAACTCTACATTTAAAAATGATTATTGGCCCTGGCCGGTTGACTCAGTGGCAGAGCGTCAGTCTGGCATACAGAAGTCCCGGGTTCGATTTCCGGCCAGGGCACACAGGAGAGGCGCCCATCTGCTTCTCCACCCCTCCCCCCCTCCTTCCTCTCTGTCTCTCTCTTCCCCTCCCACAGCCAAGGCTCCATTGGAGCAAAGATGGCCCGGGCGCTGGGGATGGCTCCTTGGCCTCTGCCCCAGGCGCTAGAGTGGCTCTGGTCACGACAGAGCGACGCCCCCTGGTGGGCGTGCCGGGTGGATCCCGGTTGCACATGCAGGAGTCTGTCTGACTGTCTCTCCCTGTTTCCAGCTTCAGAAAAATACAAAAAATAAATAAATAAATAAATAAATAAATAAATTTAAAAAATGATTATTAAGATGGTTAGTTTTATGTGTATTTCACAACTTTTTTAAAAAGCTAGTTGCAGAATGACAGGCCTAATGATTCCACTTATAGTTGTTATAATCTTCAAAGATATTTTCCACCTATTTACAAGCATATATGCATGTAGATAAATTAATAGAAAAATTTTGTACATCTGGATAAAATCAAATCAAGCTGTTAAAAGAAGTCACTCTGGGAGCTGGTATAGTTGGGCGATGTTACGAAGAATTTTCACATTTCACCTGTGTGCATATATAATCATGTGTATGTGATTGCTTTGATGTTTGAGTTAATGAAATCACTTGTGGCAATTGTTCTTCAGACGCATTTACCACCCAGCAGGCAGTGAGCAGGTTTTCAGAACCTGCAATCAGATCAGACCAGACTGGGTTTCTCTCTTTTCTCTTCCTCTTTTTTGCAGACCAGCTCAGACAATGGCCTGTTCTGATCCCCTTGTGAGTGAGTGATGGGGTGAGAGATAAGACCAGAGTCTCACTATGAGGGCCTGGGGTGAGAGATAAGACCAGAGTCTCACTATGAGGGCCTTTTCCTTAGAACAGGTTTCTGCCCAGGAAAGGAGACCGCCGTGTGCCCGAAACCCATAGTCCCCTCGAGATCTTACTATAAACACCAGTTCTCCATGCACCGCAGGCTCCAGCCACAGCTAACCAAGGTCTGGATCACTCGGATGAGATTTCTTTGAAAAGCAAACCTCCAAATGGTGAACCATAGGTCTCTAAATCAGAAAAAATGGGCTGGAGAACTCAGCTCATTCTGAAACTTGAGGCCCCCTAGCCTGAGGGAGGAAGCACCAAGAAGCTACCAGAATTGAGGAAGGACCAAGATCACGTTTCACTCGGTCTCAGACCACACAATGGCGTGGGTTAGTGAGAGGCCTGGGCTCAGGCCAGATCCACCCAGACTAGGGGCTCATTTGCATAGCCATTGCAAACACTTTGCATCATGGGGTCCCAGGAATACTGCTCCCCTAGGATCAGAGAGGTTAAGACCAAAATTTGGTCACACAGTCTGAGGGACAGAAACAAACCTGGGAGAAGAAGAGGACCTGAGAAGGGAGGGAGGTGGCAGAGGGGGAAAGCCAGTCCCAGTATTTCACTTGCAAATCCTGGCAGGGGTGTTGGATGGGGTAGGAAACTTCAGTGTCACTTAGAGGAAGAAAATTATACAAACAAGTGCATTTGCATGGCAGTTCTGCAGCTCACAGGTTCCAGGGCCTCTCAGCAGCACCAGACCCCCTGCAGACCCACCTGGAATCCCAAAGGCCCGACTCCTTGGCCAGAGACTTTGGGCAGAGACTTCCTTTGGAGATAACTGTTCTGTCAAGTGGATGGATGTACCTTCCAAGGTCACCCCAGGTTTGAGATGTTGGTGTACAAAAAATAAAAATGGTGGAAACTTGAGTACATTAAAATATGTATTTAGGCCCTGGCCAGTTGGCTCAGCAGAAGAGCGTCGGTCCGGCGTGTGGAAGTCCCGAGTCCAATTCCCGGCCATGGCACACAGGAGAAGCGCCCATCTGCTTCTCCACCTTTCCCCCTCTCCTTTCTCTATGTCTCTCTCTTCCCCTCCTGCAGCCAAGGATCCACTGGAGCAGAGCTGGCCCCGGGCACTGAGGGTGGCTGCTTGGCCTCCACTTCAGGCACTAGAATGGCTCCAGTTGCAATGGAGCAGCACCCCAGATGGGCAGAGCACCACCCCCTGGTGGGCTTGCTGGGTGGATCCCAGCTGGGCACAGGTGGGAGTCTCTCTGCCTCCCCGCATCTCACTTCAGAAAAAATACAACAACAAAAAAAATGTGTATTTGTAACAGAGAAGTTCCCAAGGGCTTTGTGTTTAAGAAACTGGTGTGAGGACCGTGGACAGGGCTGAGCGCTCCGGCTTTTTAGCAACACTCAGGGAGGAGGGGAGCCAAGAAGCCCTTGACAACCATTCATCCCAGTTTTCTAGAAGGACGCCCTTCCAATTTCACATAATGTCCTTTTCTACAATGATTTGTAAAAGGTATAACTAAACATGATTGAAACTTAAGGTAGAACTTCATAAGGCTTCTTGAAAAAATTATGAACTGAACAGTAAGTGAGGAAATCCCTGAGTTCCCAAATTCTCTGGTTTGGGGGAAGCAAACATGGTGAACGAGGGGAATCCAGTTGGCGAGGTTAGAAAGAGAAAAATGAGCAGACAAAATGGAGGACAGCCACAGGGGGTAAATCAGACTTCCTGCAGACAGCTGTTGGACTCAGAGGTCAAGCTGAAGAGAGGGCAGACAGAGGTTCAGACCAGAAGACAGCTGGGGTGACAAGACTGAGAGGAAGATGCCAGCCCTGGTGAGAAAATCTCCACCACATTGTTCCCTCATTTTCCACCATCAGAACTGTCCTGGTGCCAGTGCGAGGGTCCTCAGGAGGCACTCCTGGGTCTCTGCCTTCTGCACCACCAACGCTGGCTCTGTCTGGTTATGAAAGGGTCTTCTCCCTGCCTTCTGTCATGCTATGTCACCACCCCAATGTCCTGGGCGCTGGGTGTTGCCCATAGTAGGTGGACAAGATGAGCTGAATGAGACCCTGGCATCTTTTCCCTTGGAGTGAGGAAAGTCTGAGAGAGCCGCTCGGCCGGGGCCACAGCACTGACCCTGCTGGAAGGGTGGCCTCGGGGCATCTGCCCGTCATTGCACATCCACCAATAGTGCTTCCCACCTCTGAGCCTCTCAAAAACCTGATGTGACTGAGTTGAATCCTCATGCACCTGGGTGTGGGGAGGACAGATATCATCCCCAGCAAAGCATGGACATGAGGGCTTTGTCCATCAAACGAGAACCCAGGGCGCACTTCTTTTGACCTCACTCGTCTCTCCAGTGCCAAAACCTCTAGGTCCTGAGAGGCTGCCGGGGGCCCCCTGGGCTCGGATGGCACCCTCTCACTGTCTGGAGCAGTTTCAAGGGTCAATTCAGACCACAAAGTGTCTCCACCCTGTGGGTACAGAGAAAGGCCAAGACAAGGCCTCTCATGGCTGCACACGTGTTTTGTATGTTGCTGAGGAAGAACCCAGCAGGCGCCGGGCCTGACAGGAACCAGGTCCACACTTGACTGTCTCTTCCAAGGCACAGAGATGCATTTGTTGGGTGGTCTCCTCACACTGCTCTGACTGGTTGAATGCAGGAAGAGAAGTAGATGAATTCACCAAAAGGCCACCCAGAGCTGGAGCCTGGTGTCCCTTCCAAATGAGTGGCTGCTCCCACCTTTGGCCATACTCCCTGTGGGGTGGCAGAGACCCTACATTTCAGGAGAATGAGCCAGGGAGGGGCTGTATTTCCAAGGCTGCTGGCTCAGAGGTTCCCCCCACCCCAGGCCTCCTGCATGCCTACTCTGGCCCATCTGGTGAGTGCCCAGCAGGTTTGTTCACAAAACTTTCCCCGGCCCCACCAGCCTCCCTTGAATAACTGAATTTCCTTCACACCCTGAGTAGACAGACCTCCTCATTCACAGCCCTCCGCATTTCCTGTCGCTAACCTAGTCAAAGGAAAACTCCAAATTTACTGTTATTGTTTACCAACCCAACTGCCAACTCACCCCAAGGCTCAGAGACAGGCCCTCAATATGAGGGCAGGAGCACAGACCCAGCCTAGACAGCTGGCCCCATTCCACACCTGGGGCTCCCTGCGCCCTCTGGGCAGGCCAGCCCACCTGAGGGTGGGACTCTTAATAGTGATCAAGGCCACCTGACACCTGGTACCTTACAAAGAATTTAAATCCCCTCCTTGAATTCTTCACAAGGTATAAGAATGTCACCCCCATTTCATAGAAAAGGAAACTGGACTTGGAGAAGAATCCAGTCTGTCTCTGCCCTTCCCCCACCCTTCCTCATCAAGAGGACTTCAGGGTGTTTCTTCAAGGAGCTCTAAACTTGGAAGCAGATCCAAGTCAGATTCACCTCTGCTTAATGGGGAGGTCTTGAGAAAGCCGCCATCTTCTCTGAGGCTGTCTCCTCCCAGGTTAGCTGGAAGCACCCATGAGAGTCCTTAAGCTCTCTTTACATTTCACACCACTTAAGGGTGTTCAAGAATCATATCCTGTAGCCCCTGCACCCACACAAGTCAGCATCTGTCTTTAGGCTCAAAAGTTCCGTGATCAATCCATCTGGGAGGTGAGCAGCAGGAGGTTAAGTTCCCCTCGAGACAGGGAGGGTATCACTGGGCCAGGCCAGCGTGCAAGGTCAGGGCATGGGGAGGGGGAAGGCATGGTAAGACCCCATTCACCCAGATGGGCCCCTCTTGGTCCTTCACCCCGGCCATCTTCCCTGAATGCCAACTCCAGGCCCATGCTCACTGGCTACAACAGTGTCCTGAGCTGGGCTCACCCAGAGGAGGAAACAAAACATGGCATCAGTGTAGGGGGCAAGAGGGTGAGAAGGCTGTAATCAGGCCTCTGCAGCAGAGCAGTGGTCCTTGCATACCCACATCCCAGCCTCTGGACCTGTGAACATGCTACCTCACATAGCAAAAGGGAGTCTGCCGATGAGATCAAGGTTAAGACCCCCCTGGATTAGCTGGGTAGGCCCAACCTACGCACATGAGTCCTTGGGAGTGGAGACTCCTTCCTGGTTAGGCCAGAGAGGTGGTAACAGAAGGGGCAGAGAGATGTGCTGTTGCTGGCTCTGAGGACGGAGGAAGAGGGCCATCAGACAAGGAATGATGGGAAAGCTGGGAAAGGAACAGACTCTCCTGGAGCCTGCAGGAGGAATGCAGCTCTGCTGGGACCTGGATTTTAGCCCCATTAGACCCTGTCAGATCTCTGGCCTACAGAGCTGTCGGATACTAAATTTATTCTGTTTTACCCTAGCTGGATAGCTCAGATGGTAGGAGCATCGTCCTGAAGCATAGAGTTGCCAGTTCGATCCCTGGTCAGGGCACATACAGGAACAAGTCAATGTTCCTGTCTCTCTCTCACTAAAATCAATCAATAATTTTTTTTTAATTGTGCTGTTTTAAGTCATGAACTTTATTATGACAGCAATAGAAAACTAGCACAGCCTCCCCAGAGAGCAAAGTGCTGACAACCGCTTTGTCCCCTTTCACCAAGCCCCTTCCTACCACCTGAGTCCCTCTCCGCCAGGTTCTTAGCACTGCTGACACCTTCATAAGCTCGGACAACGTAACGGTTTCTCTAAAGGCAAAACCTTATACTGGTTCATTTTAGCAGTGGTTTCTAGAGTGAGGAGTAGATTTCGAGATAGGACTCAAAACCACAGCTATCCTTTCAGGAGTTATGCAGGGACCACGCTGCCGGTGCCCACGAGCCTCAATGGAGGGGGCGTGACCCGGCCGATGACTGAGGGCCTAACGAGACCTCGCCTCCAGGCAGGAGACACAGTCTGAGGACGGAGGTTCCTCAGGCTTTAAGACCCTGAGTTGTAATCCAAACCAGTTAGCTGTGTATGTGTGACCTCCAGCACATTCCGCTAACCAGGCTGCCTCACCTTTCTCCACGGACAGCTCTGAGGATCACGGGAGAAGATGTGAGCTTATCTAGGGTGCACTATTTTACTGTCTGAATGGAGGGCGAGGAGTGGGGCCAGAAGACCAATTTCTACTATTGGCCCTACCACAAACCAAGTCATTGTGTGATCTCAAACATCCCACTCTGGGCCTCAGTCTTTTTATCTGTGGATTGAAGAATGGGTCACATGAACACTGAGGCCTCTTCTAGCTCTGATGTATTTTTGGTTTCTGTCTGACCCCAACTGCCCCCTCCTGGAATGTTCAGAAACTACACCAACCTGCTCCCCTGGTTTCTTCCCCAGGATTTGAACCAAATCACCACCACCCAGTTCTCCCTAGACCTGCACACCAGGTGCCCAGCCAGGCTGAGGGTGCCAGTCTCTGGCTGTGGCTAAGCAGGTGAAATAATCATATGCCAAGAAGCAACCCGGCTCCTGATTCAATATTTGGCAAAAGCATGGGTTCCCCAGCCCTCGCTGACACCTCCTCCACCCTGCCGCAAAAGAGAGCCGCATTAGTACCCCGACACCAGACACACCTGGCCGGGCCCTCAGCAGGGCAGGCGCTGCCTGCTGCTCGCCCAGGAGGCCCTTTTCTCCTCTTGTCCCCTCCTGTCCCCTCTTCCTTCCCGCCAGTGCCCTCCCCTCTCCTCTCCTCCTGTCCCCTCCCCCTCTCTCCCCTCCAAGCACACCCAGCCTCTGCCCTCCTGACACACAGAACCACCCTCCACATCTGGGAAGAGGAGAGGTGAGAGAGAAGGGCTGAGCCCCATGAAAGAAGAGAAAGAAATCCTTTCAACTATTAAATCTGTTTAGTAAAGACAATTTCGCTCATACAAAACAAGTTTACAACAATCTGAGTGCTAGACACACCGTTGGACAGGGGAGGCGCTGCAGGCACTCCAAGCCCTTCCCCCATGATAGAGGAGACCCTGGGTGCCCCCCAACCACCCTGTCCTGAGGGAGATGAAAACTGAAGTATTCCTGCCACCCCCACCCACCTACCCCTGCTCCAAAGGGACTGTGGCACCGAGGACCCCATGCGGCTCCTCAGTAATACTGGGGGAGGGCCTTCCCCACCCACCCCTAACCGGTCTGGACACATGAAGCCAAGTTGTTTGGGTGGGAGTGACGTGGCTAATGGGGAAGGGGCAGTCGGGACATCTTTGGTGTGAAGACCCCCCACTTACCCACTAGGCCACACAACGGCAACATGTGGGAGGACCACAAAAGTGGTGCTGCCTTTGCCCTGTACAGGGGAACTGGCCAACACCCCGGGGCCCAAGGCAAAAGGCAGCTTGTGTCACTTATAAACTGCCCAGGCTCACCCACGTGAGCTGAGAGGCCTGCTGAGAAATGGCTAAAAATGTAAGAAAAATGAACAAGAATGGATTAATGGCAGGAAGGGGAAGCAGAGGTTCCTCCCTGGATCAGCACCTCTGAGGACCAGGACCAGCACTAGATGGGAGCAATGGTCCTAGGGTGGACGGTCCAGTCTTCCTGATTTCATGCCAGTGCCTAAGTTGCTCCTGTCCACCTCGGGGAACCAGCTATCAGAGACAGGCCGAGGAGGGACCGGCTCAGAGGCGGGCCCAACACAGGGAGGGCGGGCCCAACAAAGGCAGGGCGGGCCTAAGGAGGGAGGAGGCTCTTGAGTGACAGCAGGGCCCTCCCTATGCAGCCCTGCCTCCCGCGGCCCACAAATGCGCAGTCCCAGGCACACATGCACAGGCACACACACGATCACACTCACTCCTATCCGTCTGGCACACTGG
This sequence comes from Saccopteryx leptura, assembly GCF_036850995.1. Classification (NCBI taxonomy): domain Eukaryota; kingdom Metazoa; phylum Chordata; class Mammalia; order Chiroptera; family Emballonuridae; genus Saccopteryx; species Saccopteryx leptura. Next base: position 276,993,181 of record NC_089504.1, read on the forward strand.
TGATGTCTGAGGGATCCAGCAGAGAGGTGGGTGGCATCCTGGCCAAAGCCCTCCATGGCCTGAGCCCTGAACACAGCAGCCAGTGGGAGCTCAGACTGTAGTGGGGAGATGGGGAGGGAGCATGGGGCGACACAGGGACATTCCCCATACCAGTTTCCACAAATACCCTTTAACAAGAGGAAGGGGCTAGGGGGAAAGAGGAGGGGGGAAGAACAATAAAAGAAGTTTCATAAAAATTCTAAGTCAAATTACTGATAAAACTGCAAAATGAGCACAGGTTCAAGAGCATCTTGCTCCCTTCTCTGCATGCCCTTAGACCTCCCAGCCCCTCCCTCTCTGGGGTGGCCAGAACCAAAGGCAGAATTCAGCCCCTCACAAGGCTCCAGGCTCTGTGCAGCCGAGGAGGAGGGGAGGCAGCAGTGGACAGTTCTGTCTCTTCATTTAAAAAATATATTCAGGTTGAGAGTTATTGCTTGACCCCCACTGGAGAAGGGCCAAGCGGCTCAGTGGGCGAGGGTCGCAGCCTCCAGAGCCCGAGCTTTCTTCCGCCTCTTCAGAAGCAGAGGGTTGGAGGCGTCTTCAATCTTTTTTATCTTGATCTGCTCGTAGTCAACACGCATTGTGGCCAAGGCACTGGTCATCTCCTCCTGGGGGAGGGGAGGCGACAGGCATAAGTAAAGGCAGGATGAGGGCGAGCGAATAGAAGGAGCGGGCTGGTCAGTGCGTCCAGGACCGACAGCCGCCTCACCCCTGCACTGGGCCCACTGAGTCACCACTGCTGCCGCCGCTCTCCAAAAACCCTCCAATGACCCCGCAGGAAGGCAGGAAGAACACTGGCCGAGGAGTCAGGAGACCTGGGTTCTGGTCTGCCCCAGCCAGTCTTGAGCTACATGACCTTGAACAGGTCATTCCCCTCTCTGGGCCTCAGTTTCCTCATCTGCAAAATCAGAAGATAGTACCAGATGGCCTCTTGGGTCCTTTTAGAGACCCAGGGAATAAGAGCTTGTAGGGAACAGCCAAACCGAGTTTAGACTGGAATAAGAAGTGGGTCAGGCCTGACCTGGCAGTGGCACAGTGGACAGAGCGTCAGACTGAGATGTGGAGGACCCAGGTACGAGACCCCGAGGTCGCCAGCTTGAGTGCGGGCTCAACTGGTTTGAGCAAAGCTCACCAGCTTGGACCCAAGATCCCTGGCTCGAGCAAGGGGTTACTCGCTCTGCTGTAGCCCCATGGTCAAGGCACATATGAGAAAGCAATCAATGAACAACTAAGCTGTTGCAGCGAAAAACTAATGATTGATGCTTCTCATCTCTCTCCATTCCTGTCTGTCTGTCCCTGTCTATCCCTCTCCCTCTCTCTGACTCTTGCTCTGTCTCTGTAAAAAAAAAAAAAGAAAAAAGAAAAAGAAAAGAAGTGGTTCAGAGTCCCTGTTCTCACCGTATCGCACATCACCAGGGTGGGAGAATGCAAACCCAAGTCCTCCCGCACGGCCGGCCCCTCTCAGCCAGCGCGTCCTCACCTTGACATCCTCCCACCGCTCCTTGTCCTCCTTCAGGACCCGGCTGGTGTGCAGAGGGGTCTGAGGGACCTTTGTTGATTGCTGGGGGGAGGGGAAGGTACAAGTGAAAGTCTGAGCAGGGCAGAGTCCTGGCTAAGCCCTCGTCCCAAGGGACAGTCCCCAAGGCCCCAGGTCTCTCTCACCATGATCCAGGGGTGGTTCATAAACTCCGTGATGGTCATTCTCTGAGTGGGCTCCGTTTTCAGCAGGTTCCGGATGAGCATCTTCACTGGGGGGTGACGCAGGGGACAAAGACAGCTCAGGGACCACTATCCCTCTCTTATGCCTTCCCACAGTTTTCAGGGAGGAACCAGGGGTGTCGCATGGGGCAGGCTGCTCAAGGATCTGCCCTGAGGGTCACTGCAGGTGACCCGCCTGATGGACCCTGCACGGCCCCACGCCAGGCCCCCCACACAGTCAGGACATACCCAGCTCGTGTGGGCAGACCCCCAGCTACGCCACCCACATGACACGGATGCCCACACATACGTGTGTGTGCACGCACGCACATGCACACCTGGGCTCCTTACCTTCCTCTGAAACTTCTGACCATTCTGGGTTGGGAAATTCATACTGGCCCATTCGGATGCGACTCTTCATGCCCGGAGAGATGGCAAGGCCATGGTTGGAATAGAAGGGTGGATACCCACACAGCCTGAGCCAAGGGGAAGCAGGAAGAAAGGGACAGAGCTGGCATTATTTAGGGGCCCTGCACCAGGAATAAGGCGAGAAACAGACTTCTTGTAAAGGTCACAGAAACTGGGACACATTGATTCGGGCACATTATCAAAAGTAAGGACAGGGCCCAGGATTCCTACATACCAAGTACCTAAACCACACTGTCCATTAGCTAGTTTGTACCCATCACTTAGCTATCAGAAGCCACTAAGCATTGAGAGAAGGGGACATGTAAGAGATTCCAGGGAAGCCCCCCATCCAGAAGGGAAATGCTAACCTTTGCCCCTTCCTCTTCCCCAGGGAGGTACAGGACTCCTCCCACCTCTGGCCCAGCCCGGCCCGGCCCCTCCCTCCCCAGCCCCTCCGAGGCCCTCCCTGACACACTCACAGGATGTACATGATGACACCCAAGGACCACATATCACAGGACTTGTCATACTTCTCTGGGCCCAGCACTTCTGGAGCTGCAAACCAAGGTCAGTGTGGGTGGGCCTGGCCCTCAGACACTGTGACCCACCCGAGTCTTTCTGTGGATGACGCTCCCACCCCAGTCCCTCAGCCCAGCATGGTGGGACCACAGCTGGGGCAGGAGGGGAACAGCCATAACCCAGCCCTGGCGTTGGATGACGGAGAGCAAAGGCCTTCCTCCGCGTAGAGCCTAGGACTAGAATCTTAAAATAAAATAATTCTTGGCAAGTCTTTCAGACTCATGATGTCCATTTAATTTTGACAAGACACATTTGCGAGCCTGTCCTGCGCCAGTCAGCTGGGGCTGTGTGCCAGGTACCACTGGAACCCGACAGAGACAACAACTCCCCTGGGAAAGGGGCACAAAGCCCAGCCCGCCATCTCAGGCCGCTAGTCCCCGATGATGCCTCCATCCCAGCTTAACTCTGACGAGCCCTACTTCAGGTCGGGTCACGCCTGGACCGGCACCAGGAAGGGCCGGGGGACACGACTCTCCTCGCGCCTGTGGCTCCAAGACCAGAAGAGGAGGGACTGAGAAAAGCCCTGGGGAGGGGTGGGCCCCGGGCCTCCGCCCGACTTACCCACATAGTACGGCGTATAACAAGGAGTGGTCAACGAGTTGTGGCTGGTGGTTTCCTTGGCAAAGCCAAAATCAGTGAGTTTCAAAATGGCATTAGGCCTCTTGGAGGTGTATAAAAGATTCTCAGGCTATGGAAAAAGAGACAGAGAAATAGCCCCTGCTGTGAGGGGCTATCAGGAACCCAAGGGTAAAGAGGACTTCCTTCCTTTCTCCATCAAAGGCCGTTTGTCTCACCCCATGATCTGCATGCCACCAGCTGTGTACGACCAGCCCCCTGCCTTTCGAGGGAGCGCACAGTGTGCTTGGAGAGAAGAGACTCATGTGGAGAGCCAACGATGTACACCACAAGGCAGAGAAAGCAAAGGTGTGACTGTGCAGTGCCGAGTGGAGGACCACAGGGCTGAGTGTGGCCACAGAGGCTTCCCCACTGGGTTTGGGGTTTGCCCAGAGAGGGCAGGCCCCACAGAGCACGAGATGGCACCCTGCCCCACTTTGCCCTCAAGAACCAGGCAGCAAGGAGGCAGCATGACTCTGGCAACCTTTCCGAGGGTCACTATGATCTCAGAGCCCTCTGCAGCACCTGAGTTGGGGGGAGCATGGCGTGCATGATGAAGAGCTGGTACCTTGACATCCCGATGAGCAATGTTGATTGAGTGCAAATACTGAATGGCCTCACCAATGCTCTTCATGATTTCTGAAGCTTCTGCAAAGGACAGGGAAAGAAAGTCACAAGCTGTATCAATACATCAGCCCCCACCCCAATGCTGCCTAAGGCTCCCACCCTCCACCACCCACCGCAGAAACCAAGACTCAGAGAGTCACCACGGCTCAGCTGAGAATGACAGTGCTGGCAGCGAGCTGGAGGAGGCAGCCAGCCTCGGCACCTTCCACAGAGGGAGGTGCTGCAGAGGGTCCCTTCAGAAACGCCACGTCCCTGCCTGCCCAAGGCCTGTGCCACAACAGACCCTTTCTACCTCTTTCCGTGAACGCTTGGTCTCCTCGGTCCTGGATTCGGCTAAAGAGCTCTCCACCATCCAAACTGAAACAAAGCCACAGTTAGATCTGGGGAACACAACACCCCACCCTCACTCTCCACTATCCCCCACCCCCCAAAATCAAACATTCACATTTTAAACTTCAGGGCACATCTGGGCCACCCTCAGGAAAGACATGAGGGGCCTGGGCAGGGAGAGGGAGGCTGGAGCAGGAACAGAACCAGCAAGGTGCTCACCACTCCATGACGATGAGCAGGCACTTCCGCCCCGCGTACAGGTTCTCGTAGACGTCCACGATGCGCACGATGTGTGGGCACTGCGAGGCCCGCCAGTGCAGCTCCACCTCGCGCCGGGCCTTGGGGCAGTCCTGCAGCATCTGCGCGACAGGCAGGCTCCTGAATGGCTGTGCTGTCTCTGGAGGGGGGCGGCCGGCTGCTGCCCCACAGGGCCTCTTCCAAGGCCTGGCCCACGTGCCTAAGGACACCCTCACCGATGCACCAGACACTCCCCACGATCACTGGCCCTATACCAAGCATTTTCCCTGGCAGCTCCTTCTCCTAAATCCTGACTTGGCACTTTTATACCTCCATTACCTGCTCAAATAAAAACCTCAGTACGACCCCTTGGGCCCTCGACAGTCTATCGAGCTAAAGACAAAGTCTATTCTAGAAGGCAGGCAGCAGCTGAGCAAAGAAAGAGAGGAGTGAAGGAAGCAGGAGGAGAAAGACAGACTGAGGAAAACCAATTCAATAATGGAGAGGTGTCTAAGGAGAGTGGAGATCCAAAACTTTATAAGAAAAGGTGTGCCTAAGAGGACGAACCAACGGACTGAAGAAGGCAAGCAGGAGGTGGCAACTGCCTAGCTCCTTACTGACATCAGCACAGGTACCTCGTGACCTCTTTTTGGTAACAGCCAAAAAGCATTCTGATACATCCCTTTGTAAAAGGGAGGAAAACTGTTACCATAATTAAATGAAAGAATTTTGCAAAATGCCTAGCAGAGTGCCTGGTGTGTGTTCATTACAGAATGTCTGCTAAGTGCACAACACAGATGCCAAGTTAATTAAGAAAAGGACCCTCACAGACTTACCAACTCTGTGGGAAGTCATTACTGGTGCTGTGGAGTTTATAGCCCAAATGCTTTGGGCATTCAGAGGGCTTAGGTGTGAGGGGTGCAGTGGGCTGAGACGGAAGTGGGCAGGCAGAAGGGAAGGCTGACAGGTGGGGAAACAGCGAACTCGGACTCGGGGTTGACTAAGGGGAGCGGAGCTGGTGTGAGTGGGTGTTTACTAAGAGAACTGCTGGGAAGCGTGTGAAGCTTGGTAAGTAAGATCAGATGGCCAAGATGGCACCGATTACAAAGGGCAATAAAAAGTAAACACAGGAATTCCCAACAATAAAACTAGCACTCATTTATGTTATGGTCTGTGACATGCTCAACCTTTTTAAATTTTACAGCAATTGCTATTTTACAGGATGAGGAAACAGGCTTAGAGAGCTAGTGTGTCCCAGGCCCAGATTCGGGGAAAGGCAGAGTCAGGGTTGGAACCCAGGACTGTTGGACTTTTTCACTACACGCCAGGCAGTTTTTAGAGAAGGGATGAGGCCAAGACTTGTCACTCTCATACCAACTTTACAGAGGCATCCCCCAAACAGTTGCCCAGTTAATTCAGTCTCCTAACCAAGCAGGCAAAAGGCAAGGTCTCTGTGGGGTAACACTGCCACCTACTGGCCGAGTGCAGACACTGCACAGGTCCTGGGTCCTGCCACTCTCAACTTCATTCATTTGGATGGACCAGAAAAAACGTTTATTTTCCTTCCGTAAACTCTATGAGAAGTAAGTAGGAGGAGTCATTGGTTGATTTCATACGTGTGTAATTTAATTCCACCAGCTTGTATTGAGCTCCTCCTATGGGCCGCATATTGCGCTGGATATGAAGACCAGATAGAAAAGCCTTGGTCTGAATGAACTCAGGCTGGGGGTGGAGGGCGCACTAGGAAGGTAGACATAGAACATAATTATGACCCACTAAGATAGTGTGCTGTAAGACTGGTTAAGTTCAAGAGCAAACAAGAAAGACCTCTATCGCCCCCTACAGGCACATAGAAACTGAGGCCTGGAGAATAAGAAACAGTTGTCAAATTTACTCAGCGGCAACATGAGGTCATGGATCAATTTCTGGTTACATGACCTTGATGAGGTCTTCACCTTTCTATGTCTGTTTTGCATCTATACCTTAGGAGGATATTACCAACCTGCAGCGGTGGGATTCAGCCGGTTTGCACCGATTTGGCAGAACCGATACCTAATTTTTTGTTGAGTTCAGCAGACCGATTGTTAAAGTGGCACTTGCAATCAGAGCTCTCTCTAAGGTGGGCGCCTCGGCAGCTGCCCAATGTGGAAATCACAAATTTACATTCCTCACTCCTTTTTAACATTCATCTGCACAACAGCATATTATAAGTGCCCGTAGTAATGTTCATTCCGTCCACAGGTGAAAAAAATTGCAAGTGAGGACACCAATCAAGAAGCAATATGGAAATATCTTACATAACAGTTTTATTGTTTTTGTCAGGTATTACTTAATATTTTTTCATTATTTTAAAATTCTTCCTTATAATCTACTTTTGTGTACTTCTTTTATTGTTCTTATTTAAGCATTAAGTGCATGAAATAATAAACTACCTTTAGGTATATCATTCTTTTATACTTAAAGTGGACATTAGTGCAGAGAACCGGTTGGTTGTTAACCCTTTGAGTAGTGAGTTTTTTTCATGCTTGCTGACCCCCAGGAGTTTTTTTCCAAAAAATGAAATTAGTTCCAGTTACAATTTTATTAACTTAAAATCATGTTTGTTTGATAACCAATTTAGGAAAACAAGAAGAACATACATTTGCCATTTTTTAATGTTGCCTTACACATTTTTACAATAAAAATTTTTGTAATCAGGATGGTCAGGAGGCACGAGGACTTACATGAACATTCATACTACTCAAAGGGTTAATTTATTTGAATCCCACCACTGCCTTCCTGGGCCTTCCCTCCTAGAGTCATTGTGAGCATCTAATGGAAATAAGACTTCTAAGAGTGCCTTGTTATCAGACAGGTGCTCTTCACCAAACCAGAAGAACTGCCACAGTATGGGGCCTCTCCATCGTTCTGTGTTGCGGCTGGAGTATGTGATACACCAAGCGCAAGCCAGCATCAGGACTGTAGGCTGGGTTTCTGTCAGTATCCTGGTGACCACTGCCTGCGAACCAGCTCCAAGCTCTAACCCACCAGAGCTGCGCTAAGGAAGAAGCACCAAGGCCCAAACACAAGTGCACAACTCTTCGCCCCTCCTGAAATCCAAGCACACACTCAAGAGTTCTGTTCTTTCTGCCTTAGACACGTCAGAGTGTGTGGCACCGGGCAAAAGAGAATTGCAGTCAAAGCCTGGGCTCACATTCCACCGCCAGGCTCACAGGGCCCATCACACTGCTAGAGCCAGATGGGCCGAGCATGTTGCACCTGGACGTGGGAATCACACAGTCTGCATCCCAGTTCTGTGCTTCCCAGCCTGTCTCAGGGAATCTACATTCCTGAAAAGGGTTTCCTCATCTGTAAAACTGGATTTAATTTAACAAATAAGTCATTTGGAAAGAGTGGTATGTTTCAACTGTAAGAGAAATGTAATAAACATTTCCCAGGAAGACTGGTAATAGACATCCAGGCACATGTTTATCAGAAGTCCCTGAATGGATATGAAAACTGACGCAAGCAATAAAAGCAAGACCTTCAAATCAGTCAGGAGGGCAGGCTGGCTGACGTCATGGGGCAGAGCCAGGAAGAGCCAAAGAGGCTTTGTAGACAGCTGTGGCGTGCAGAGCTGGGAGAGGGGAAATGAAGAATGTGCTAATCTGGAGTACAGGGCTAAGTAAAGAACAGCAGGGGGAGGTGCCTGAGCTCCACGCCAGAGGAGACTGGGAGAGAAAACAGGATTCCCAAGGTGTTGCCGGGGGCAACCAGCATGGTTGTGGTAGCAGGTTCCTTCAGAAGCCAAGAGTCACACCTAGGAAGGGTTCCATCTCTTTGGCATGGACAGGGACAGAAGAGGACAGAAGAGGGCAGAGGAACAAAAAGGCTCAGGACTACAGCTCTGAGGGCTTGAATCTGAAGGAAGGAAGCATCTTCCCACTAAAAAGCAACACCGGCTCTTAGGCAAGGAATGCCTGGAAGGGACTGTAAAATATTTTAAGCCCAAACTAAGCCTGGAACGGATACTGTGACTTCCCTCCTCCCTCCAAGTTTGTATCTGAAATTCTCCTGCACTGTAGCAAAGACGGCTGCTTGTGCTGGCTGTGTTAGACTGCAATGCAACACACAGGCAAGCACACCGACCAGCGTGCCGGCGGCCAGGGACCAGGCCGCAGAGTCCACGGCCTGCGGGGGCCTCTCGGGTGAGGGTGGCTATAATGGAGATGTGGGAGCTCTTGCAAAATACTGATCCTTGCCCCTCCATCTCTGTTGGAACCTGGAGGCAGGGGGCATGGTCCCATTCATCTCCCCCACCAATCTTCCATCATGGGCTCACATGGAAAGACTGGAGAGTAGTCAGCATCCCAAGCCTAGCCCAGCCAGACAAAAGGGTAGAACCACAGCCTAGCAAAGCAGATAGAAAGACAGGAAGGAACAAGCCAGGCCCCCAGGGAGATCCCCTTCACAAGCTCCACCACCACATGCCAGGAAGTTTTTAATCCCTTTCTGCCTCAGTTCTCTATCTGTTAAATAGGATAATAATAGTACCTATCTATATTAAATTAACACGTGCACATTATGTAAATTGCTAAGAGTGGTACTTGGCACATAGTAAGCACAGCATTAGTGTTTGCTAGGATTGTTCTGCCTCCCAACCACCCCCCATTCAGTGTTAAGAGTCTCATTGGGGGGAAGCTAGACCCCCACTCCTGCCCATCTCATTTAAGGTGTTGGCACTGGGCGCAGGGAGGACCCAGAACACTGGGATGGAGGCAGGCTTTGGCATCCCCGCCCTGATTTCTCTCTTCAGCTCCCTCCCTACACCACCTAACCTAGACAGCTGGAGGCGGGCTGCAAAGTATGAGAGAGGAAGTCATCCCTTCTCAAGACTGACCTAGTGCCAAGAGTGATGCAAGTCTGAATCAGGCGCTGTGTTGTCTGGTGTGCAGTGCTCCTTGTTAAACAAGACAGGCTCTGCCCTTTCCGCAGAAGGTTACCTCCGCACTCCAACCTGCACCACACCCAGGGCTGGGGCTGCCCTGGGCGCTAAGTAGTTGGAATGCGGGACCCTCATACCCATCCTCACACTCACACCAGGAGGAAGCATCCTACTTTATAAATAACAAAACTCAGGCTCAGAGAAATCACACAATTAGTTCAAGGCCTTTCAGCCAGTTGTCCGAGACAGGGCTGGAATATCAGCCCATTCTCACTGCTCCTAAAGCCTCTTCTCCACCACCCACAGCAAGGCAAAGGGCACAAAATCAGCCCAGGATGGTGGTACCAACAGCCACAGTGGGGGCTGATAATGTACATATGCCTTAAAGTGCAAACGCTCTGAAATTCCTTTAGAATTTTACCCTAAGGTACTACTAATCATAGATGGAGCCAACAGTTGATTACTTTAACCAGAAATGGCTAACAAGTTGAGTGCCCAGGAACAGCAAAAGATTCATCTAAACCAGTGGTAGTCCACCTGGTCCCTACCGCCCACTAGTGGGCGTTCCAGCTTTCATGGTGGGCGGTAGCGGAGCAACCAAAGTATAAATAAAAAGATTTAACTATAGTAAGTTGTTTTATAAAGATTTATTCTGACAAACTTAGCAAAAATCTGGCATAAAGTACTTGGTAAGTAATTATTATTACATGCTTTAACTTGCTGTAACTCTGCTTTATAAATTTTATAAAGTAAAGTTACTTCCCTACTTTATAAATCACCATGACTGTGGAACCGGTGGGCAGTTAGAAAATTTTACTACTAACAGAGATACAAAAGTGGGCGGTAGGTATAAAAAGGTTGACTATCCCTGATCTAAACAATTTACTGTCTTTAAAATGATGTTTCAGTAAAATATTGATTGGAAATGGATCAGTCACCATCATGTCACTGTCTATTCTTTCTTTTGCAACACAAACCCCAATATGTAGTTTCCTTAAATTCATTTTTCAGAAAGTATCTAATAGTGAGTGGAAAAGCAAGTTACAGAGTCTTATATACTGTACAGTTCTACATGTATATTTATTTATATCTGTGTGTATATAGCTATACACACAGATATATACACACATAATGTATATATCTGTAACAGGGAGGGCATTCAGACTCAGTAAAATGTTAATAGTAATGATATCTATTATTCTATTATATCTATATTCTATTATTCTATCTTTATTTTCTAGGTGATTTATAATTAGCATATGTACTTTTTAAAAAGGCAAAGAAGCTTAGCTCTTCAAATTTTAACCGGAGGCTGCCATCCATACCCAGTATGGCCAGGGAGCAGCAGCTCGGGACTCCAGGCAGCTCTGCCAGGCGACTCAGCCACCCCATGGACCTAGAGTCTTGGAGTCTCAAGCAAGAAAGCAGGTCATGCCTGGGGGGAAGATAAGGAGAACCATAGTGCAGCTGTTCAATCGTTCTTGGCCCGAGATCCCCAGCTAGGACTGAGGCATCCATGTCTGACCTTTGACCCTCACTTTTCAGGCTGCAACGTGAAGAACTGGGCCCTCCCAGAGCCCTGTACTAGTGAAAAGGGGGTGTGTGAGGAGGTCATGAGGCTGCAGGACCAGACAGAACATCCTTACATCACTGATTATCTCTGCAGGGTCCATCCAAGCCTCCATCCCTGAGTCTGGAGCCAGGGAGGGCCGCGGGGAGAAGATGTACAGCAAGGGCAGAACTTCATCTCACGTCCCCAGAATGACATCACTCAGCAAAAACCTGGAGCATCCAGCACGTGCCACATGCCGGTTTGGAAGGTGCTGGGTTATATTCCAGAGAACGTGACAAGTAAGGCCTGCACACCCATGGGACTTACATTCTAATGCACGAGGTACACAATAAACAAGTTTTCTTCTTCATTGTTAACTGCGTTGTGATTTGTGCTGCAGAGGAAGTAACTAGGGAGCCGCCACACAATCAGCACTGGTGGTGAGGGGACTCTCCTCCCCAGACACAGAGAGCTGCCTGCTGAGAGGTGGGGAGACATGTCACACGCCTCTCTTCATTTAGCCCAGCTCAGGGACATAGAGATGACAGATCAGCCTTGGTTGAAATGATGATTTTCTTCCACATCTATGGTGGGGGGAGTATACCCCCACTCCAGAAGCTCCACAAAGCTCAGTGAAGAGCAATAGATGGTCCTCCCCTACAAACTGACCTAAACAGAAATCTCACGTGCAGATTTTTTTAATCTTAGAAGGTCACTGTAATGAATACACAGAAGCTCATCATCGGGGTCCCTCGTGTTGGCGCACACGTCCCCAACATTGTGTTGGGAGGTAAGAGCCTCTACTTGTTACCGACTTCCATTCACGCAATGAGGAAAGAATCCCCAGCCAAAACGAAGCTAAAGCTTACAAGAAGTCCAGTTCCAAAGCCATACAACAACCATGCCACATAGCCCAGAAGATGAGAACAACCTTTCCTGTGGTCCCCACCCTTCATCTTCAGGACCTGCGGGGGACAGTCACAGAGGACCAAGGCCCAACGGAAAGTAAGGGCCTTAAAAGTTACACTGTAAAATGATAATATTTTTTAAACATTTGCAACACATGATGGATGAAAGACTAACTTAACTCTGGCAAATCAACTGCAAAATATTAACAATACAATATAAAAATGAGCGAAGAATAAGAACAAGCAGTTCACAGATGAAGACAAACAAATGGCCAAATGGTAGATATTTGATGCAACTCATTAAAAGAGAAATGTTTATAAAAACAATGATGACAACTTTATCAGAATGGCAAAATTTTTTCAATGTTTGACCAAAAACATAACAAAATAAAATTCTTGGGTTTATGCAAAGAATTGAGGAGGAAGAAGCACTCTCTCACATAATCAGCAGGGATATAAACTGGTATATTTTCTAGAGGAATTTGGTCATAGCTATCAAAATTATAAATGTGCAAACTTGGACCCAGCAACTAGAAAATCACCTTTCAAGTGCATTCCTAAATCATTGTAATGGCAAAAACAAACAAACAAGAACCTGGTAACAACCTAAACACCTGCCCCCGAGGAGCAGGTGGACAAATGGCAGCAAGGGCGCACACCAGACCCTGCAGAGCCTCCTAAGAGCGAGGCGGCCACACCCCCGCCGTGGGGAGAGCGGGTGGCAGTACCAGGACAGGCGAAGAGCAGGATGACACTTCAGCTTCACACTAACATTCTGATCGTTTTAGATGGAACTGCATTCACATTACATACTTTTAAAAGTACAGTCAGAAAAACAGGCAACCACGCCAAAAGGTTAACTAGTGATTAATTATAAATAGTGCTAAGATAGCTGACAATTTCCTTTTTGGTGTTTTAAATTTCCAAAAATTAAATATCGAACAGAATGTAAAACGTAACCCCATTTGGGTGCTTTTGTTGTCGTTGTTTTGTTCGTATTTTTAGGGCACAGGGGAGAAGCTATAATGGACTTGTGGATACTTAAAAGTTTTCTAGAGGAATTGCCCCCAAAAATGTTAACAAGTATTAACCAGTAGGGTACTGTAGGTACCAGAGAGAAGACTGTATTTTTTTCCCCTTTTCCCTTTATTTTACATCTTTCTACTGTTTAAATTATTTCCCATCTACATATATTTCTTTGTAATTAAGTCAAGGAGTTTACATTCTACAGTGCAGTTTGCCTCGGGTCTTGATTGGGCCCCTGGTGGACAGTGACAGGTGTGCCCCAAAGCAAGCCAACCTTCCTGCAAGAGAAGGCAACGAGCTGATGGGAAATCCCGCACTGGCCACAGGAAGAAGGGCCTGGTGCACATCGCAGTACGAGGGCAGCTCAGCGGATGCGAAGGCCTGCCATCTTCCTGGACAGTGTGACCAAATATGAGAAAAAGCAGGCCGAGGCCTGAAAGCACCACTACTGGCCGTTTCTACTTCTATGGCCGTGACCACCGCACACAGTGGGCGCCAGGCACTCCAGAGCCTGGGAGAGGAAACCGAAAGACTGCGGGACACAGCTATTTCTGTTCTAGCAACTGATCACGACTTCGAAAGAGAAAGAGGAATCTTCACATATACTGTACCAACATGTGTCAGGTGCACTTTATATATAGACACGAGCTGCATGTAAGCCTCTCAGAGCTCTCTGAAATAGCGTCAACCGCTGACACCATTCACAGGTGTGACCACCAAGGCCCAGGGAAATAACCTGCCCAAGGCCACATGCTGGAAAGCAATAGCGCCAAGACTCAGACCCAGTTCAGACTCCAAACTGCAAGATCATTTTTTGTTTGTTTGTTTTCCACTACAAAGGAGGCTTTGCAAAAGCCTGAGCTGCTAACATTGGTTTGCATCGCCCTGTCTTGTTGCTCCTAAGTATCTCCCCTCCCCGCTCTGTTCACAGGTCTCTACCCCAGTTATCTCTGCATCCGTCAGCCCAGCACAGAGCTTAGTGCAGAAGATTAAAAGGGCAGACTGTCGAACAAACAACACTGCAGACCGTGGCCTACAACAGAATACAAGGCATCTTCCCCTAGGACACGAGGTAGATGGGTTAGGCAGGAAACATATAGACTCTCCAAGCTGCCTTTAAGCTAAAATCTGAGTGGTAGGAAGAAAAATGTCATGTTCTTTGTAGTATCTAGGTATACCTTTTGAAAATCCACAGAGATGGAGAAATTACCAAGAGAAAAGAAGACAGAGGGGGTCAGGAACACTGCTTCCGGCCTAGACACCCTCCATCAATTTGACCCCGTACAACCGACAAAGCAAATTCAAAATTTTTAATTGGAAATGACAAATGCTATCTCATTTCCACCACCCCTATTTAAGGAATAAAATTCTTGGCAAGTATTCCTTCATCAACAGATCTAGTAGGAGGTGAGAGAGAAAGCATAAGAAGGGTTGTATAAGTCAAGTGTATACACACGAACACCACACATACACACCGCCCCGACAACAACTGCACTCGCCTGAGAGTGGAGGGCAGCCGAGTGAGGAAAGAGGGATAAAGAACCATATGCAGTAACATGCGGGAGAATACTTGGTTAGGCAGAAGATATAAACCACTCTTCCCTACACAGTGAGCAAAAATGGCCCTAACACGAGACAGCTCAAGTCACCCCACGTGAACATGAGGACATCTGAGGGACCAGATGTCAGGCTTTTGCTTAGAGCAGGGCACCTGATAAATTCTTGTCTTGCACACAGCCGAAGATGCAAGGGGAACTACAACCCAAAACACAATTCCAACCAGGGAGCAAAGTCTAGTAAATTATGTTTCAAACACACACACAAAACATTGGTTAGCAAAGCCAATAACAAGAATAACACACGAGAAAATAACCTTGTCATTTGAGAGTTCAAAGAAGGAAAGAAAAACACCAGGGAACATAAACAATTGTTCAGCCTAGACTTCCAGAAAACCAATATTTAGATGTTGATCCAAAGGATGAGTATGAGCAGAATCTCAAAAGGGAATGCATTTTTTAAGAATATGCCTAAATCTTTAACAAGTGGATTGCGATCATCTTAAAACACAATAACCCCAAAAAAGAAACCAGAGCAGACAGTCACAAATGGTAAGGCCACAGTACACACAGCTCTGATGAGCTCAGATATTCAAGGATGTGTCCAAAGACACAAGCAACTGCCCATAACCAGGACAGAGCCAGAGACAGTGGCTCATGAAACAAAATGAGCAGAGCTTGTAAAAATGCAAGAACTACCAGAAGCGGGTCTTAGACCTAAATGCAAAGCTGTAAGAAGAACCAGGGAGGAAGTGGGCTCCTCATGGCGACAGAGGCTGTGATCTACAAAACTAACAGACGTGGGGGAATGCTCATCGCCAATATGTTCCATCGTAACTATGAAGGAGAATGCTCTTCAGACTGGAACAAGCTTCCACGTACACGTACACTCAAGGGAAACCTGAAGTCCAAGTGAGACCAAGAGCCAGTGTATAATCACCCGAGGATGACTGAGTTAAAAGAGGTGAATCTTAGAAGAATCAAAGGCAATTCCAGAACCACCGTTGGTTCTGAGATGGGCAACGCCTTGCTTTTTGGCAGTACACATTCTGTCAGCACCCACTGTGCTCCGGGCACCAGACTAAACACTTGGGCATTCTAGGACATCACAGTTTAGTCAACGAAAGGGAAACAATATGTAAACAGAATTGTTAATAAGGACAGCTCAACTTCATATCTGTCGTCTCTGGCAAAGTTCTAGGACAGATCACAAATTGGACCATCACAACCCAGCCTACATTCCCTGAGAAGCCCCGAAACTTGTCTGATTACCATTTTTGTAGCAAGGTTACTAAATTATAAACACTCAGATACATGGGGCTTTGACTTCTATAAAAAGTATACAAAATCTCCTGCTAGACCTTTGGGATGACAAAGAAAGAGGGGGTACAATGACGAAGCATTTCGATAATACCTGCAATTGCTATAAATGACCTATAATTAAGTGTTATTTAATAGATCTAGGACAGGCTGAACAGGCACCAAACTGCACTCACTGCTCCCTCTCACTTGCTCCCAGTCTCAGTTAATGACAATGACATCACCATCCAGCCAGGCTTCTCATATAAATCTTGATTACTCATCCTCAGCCTCTCTCCCTCCCTCAGCCACCGAGGCAATCTGATTTTGTCTTGGACAGGTCTCACAGATCCACCTTCCTTTTCCCAGACTGAGCCACTTGCTTGGTTCCCTTTGCTCTGTGTGCTTTCTAACTGGTTCGTAGACGATACTCAATCTCTTCCAATATATCCTGAGCCAACCACCAAAAGGCAAACCTGAGCAGGACATTTTCTTTCTAAAACATGTCTAGTGTCTGATCCAAATGCCTTACCTTGGTCTTTCTTAGCGCCTACCCATAAAATCTCTACCCTCACCTTTCAATACATCTGCTCTACTTAAGGCACACTGAATTTCAGTGTCTTCAAATGAGCAATGTCTCTGCATCCTTCAAGAACCAGTACAATGACACCTTCTCTGTGAAGCCTCCCTGATGACTTCCAGACAGAATCAGCCTATCTGTCCTCTCTATTCCCTCAAGACTCTGTTGAACTCTTACTTCAGCACTCACTAGTTTATTTATAAAATGGTTCCTCCCCATACTGTATAGACTGTGCCTCTTGGAGGCAGGACCATGTCTTGTTCACCATTTGATTTTAAATCCTAAACCCAATCCATGCCATTTTGGATGTACTCAATATTTGTTTGTTGGGTAAACCCAGAGAACATCTCCAGTGACAATGCCACCTTTGGCTTTGCCTAGTATCTTACCAAAAAGTTGGCTGAAGACAGAGTGGACAGCAAGCTAATCAACTTTTCAAGTGACTAAAACACTGGAAGTGTGCTAAGATTTTTAAAAGACTACATTAAGTGAAATCATGGGCTAAAACTAACCCAAAACAAAGTCATGTGTTAGGGTTCAAAAAGATCATCCACAATAGCTGGTGATGAAAGAGACCTTTCTCCAGTCAGACCCATATCACACAATGAGTGGGAACAAAGGTTCTGAAGCCAGGCTGCCCAGGTGAGTCGCAGGCCCTCCATTTAACTCATTGTGGGACCCTCAAGTTTCCTAACCTTCTTAGACCTCCAGTTCCTTTCAGTATAATATAGAGATAACAGTATCTACTCCTAGGGTTATTTTTTAGTTAATATAATAATGATAATATACATACTTGCAAGTAGAATTGTGTCTAGCTCAATAAACTCTACTATTATTTTTAGCTGCTGTTTTGTTGTGAAAAGAAAAGAGAAGCTGTAAAGCATGGTGGTTAAAAGCAAGGGCCTTGGAATCAGACTATCTCAAGTTCAAATGCCAGCTCTAAGCTTAATAACTGCCTGACTTTAGGCAGTAATTTTACTCTCTCATCATTGTCTTCATGCATTAAATAGGGCTAATGATAGTACCTGTCAGAGATACTCACTTCCGCATTCTTTCAAATGGGAAAGGAAAAGATAAACCAAATGTCCACTACTAGAAAACTGGCCAAATTAATTATGGCACATCCATAATGATACATAAAATAGTAAGTAATCATCAAGAAGAATAAGAAAGCCTGACCAGGCAGTGACACAGTAGACAGAGCATCAGCCTAGGATGCTGAGGACCCAAGTTCGAGACCCTAAGGTCACGAGCTTGAGCACAGGATCGCTGGTTTAAATGCAGGATCATAGACATGACCCCATGGTCGCTGGCTTGAGCCCAAAGGTCAATGGCTTGAAACCCAAGGTCATTGGCTTGAGCCCAAGGTCACTGGCTTGAGCAAGGTGTCACTGGTTTGGCTGGAGCCCCCAGTCAAGGCACATGTGAGAAAGCAATCAATGAATAACTAAGGTGCTGCAACTATATGGGTTGATGCTTCTCATCTCTCTCCCTTCCTGTCTGTCTGTCCTTCTCTCTTGTTCTCTCTCTCTAAAAAGAGAAAAAGAAAAAGAGAATGACATAGATCTAGCTATATACTGAGATGAAAATTTATCCAAAAAAGATATTCTTCCATGAAAAAAGCAAGATGCAGATTGATACATGTAGTCTGATTGCATTTTTGTACGTTTTGAAAAAGCAAAAGAAGTGTGTGTGTGTGTGTGTGTGTGTGTGTGTGTGTGTGTGTGTGTGTATATTTATTTTTTTTTTTTTTTGTATTTTTCTGAAGCTGGAAACAGGGAGGCAGTCAGACAGACTCCCGCATGCGCCCGACCGGGATCTACCCGGCATGCCCACCAGGGGGCGATGCTCTGCCTATCTGGGGCGTCACTCTGTCGTGACCAGAGCCACTCTAGCGCCTGAGGCAGAGGCCACAGAGCCATCCCCAGCGCCCGGGCCATCTTTTGCTCCAGTGGAGCCTCGGCTGCGGGAGGGGAAGAGAGAGACAGAGAGGAAGGAGAGGGGAGGGGTGGAGAAGCAGATGGGCGCCTCTCCTGTGTGCCCTGGCCGGGAATCGAACTTGGGACTTCCACACGCCAGGCCGACGCTCTACCACTGAGCCAACCGGCCAGGGCCATGTGTGTATATTTACCCCAACTTTTGTGAATATAAAAAGTCTTTGCTGGCCTGATTTGTGGTGGCACAGTGGATAAAGCATCGACCTGGAATGCTGAGGTCGCCAGTTCAAAACCCTGGGCTTGCCTGGTCAAGGCACATATGAGAGTTGATGCTTCCTGCTCCTCCCCCCCTTCTCTCTCTCTCTCTTCTCTAAAAAATGAATAAATAAAAATTAAAAAAATTTTAAAAAGTCTTTGCTTTGCACAGGAACATGGAAACAGAAATGACTATGCAAAGCAATCTTAATCATCAATGACCAAACGTAAGATTATTCCATGATCTTGAGAAATTTTTGCCAAAACATAAAAACTCTGTCAGTTGTAAATAGAAAGAAATAAAAAAAAAATAGTAAAACTAGTATTTACTTGGTACACTGTAATAAAAAAAAAATCAGACACTGAGAATGAGTGCTTTCTTTGTAAAAATGTTATCCAAAGCAGTTTGAACAGGGCCTGCCTTGTCACAGATGAGGTAGATCAAGCATCTTTTCCATGCTTCTAAAAACTGTCAGACTCCTTTCTAAGTTTGAATCAGTTTCCAACATTTCATCCTTTGCACTTTCAATGTTGCAAAACAACCTTCAAAGTGCCCTCAATGTGAAGTTTTCCCCCGTGTCACTTCCTCTGAAAGTACTTCATCATTTTCGTCACAACCACTTCTGTCAATGAGTTCACCCTCGCTGAGGTCCTCTGGCTGTGTACGTAGTCTTGAATGGCGGCAGTGTCAACATTCCTACAATCAGTTATTTATTCTATCATGCCGTTTGTGCTCAGCTCAGATTTCACTTCCAGTATTACCACTTTTCATTTCTTTGTCCAAAATTTCATCTTTGTTAGCCCATTCCCTCTTTTGATTATCTATTTTTATAAAACGTCACATGAGTTTATCTTTAGGAGACAAGGAGGCAACACCCTTTCCTCTCTATATGTGAACCCAACAACAGGTGGGCAGTGACCCACAGACAGACTCTGAAAGAAGGAACATGAATGGTCACTGGTCATAATGAGCCTGTGTTATATACATGGTGATTTGTGGACTAAAGAGTTAGTGGAAAAGTTTGTACTCCATGAAATCAATCAGAGTTAATACACCACAGCAACTGGAATTTGAGCCATGATGTTGGGGGCCTGGTGTTATTCAACTAAACCATGGTGATTGAAATTCATGCATATTGGAACCATGGAGAGCAAGGACTGTCTGTACAAAGGACACAATACACAAGTATATACACTAACAAGTAACAGTAGCTAACTTTTGGGAAGAGCTATGTTATTTAAAGTTTCTTCAATGACTAAGTTCTACACCGTAGGAATGTTCTCGGCCTGGAATGACTTTTCCCAAAGGGAACACTGGAAAATGTCTGGAGATATTTTTGACTGTCGTAACTTGGGGAGCCTAGAGAGGGTTTAACTAGGATCTGTTGGGTAGGGTGCTGCTAATTCGTAAGAGGTACAAGACAACCCCCCACAGCAAAGAATTCTCTTGTCCAAAATGTCAATAGTGCTAAAGTTCATAAACCCTGTTTTAAACCAAATAGTTTTTATTAAGTTATTTTAAAGTTTTATTTATTGATTCCTTTCAGAGAGAGATGGAGAGAGAGAGAAAGGGGGGTTGGAGTGGGAAGCATCAACTCATAGTAGCTGCTTCTCACATGTGCCTTGGCAGAGCAAGCCCAGGTTTCGAACCGGTGACCTCACCATTCCAGATTGACACTTTATCCACTGTGCCACCATAGGTTGGACTTATTAAGTTCTTTTTCTTCTTCTCTTCCAAGTAAGAGGAGGCATGTGCCTCAACCAGGATCCACCTGGCAGGATCCTATCTGGGGTCAATGCTCTGCCCACTTGGGGCCATGCTCACAACTTAGCATCCTCAGCAACTGAGCCATCCTCAGTGCCTGGCCAATGCATTCAAACCAATTGGGCCATGGCTGTGGGAGGGGAAGAGAGAGAGATAGAGATAGAAGGGGAGGCTGGGGGAGGGATGGAGAAGCAGATGGAATCAAACCTAGGACATCCACATGCCAGGCCAACACTCTACCACTGAGCCAACTGGCCAGGGCTTATTAACTTATTTTTTAATACTGCCTTCCTCATAAGGTAATGGCAAAGATTAAGTGAGAGCATGGCAAGTAGAAATAAATAATATCGCCATTATTTATTAATTAATGCAATAAATGCTGTTAATATCAGAGGCTCTAGATAACTTCAAGATGAATGAGTATCCTAATACCAGCTTAGATTTGTGGCATTTTCTTTTTTTTTTTTTTTTTTTTACAAACATTAGCTCACTAATGTCATGATGTGGCTGCCAAACGTTCACATCACCTTCAGCTCACTGGCAGATCAAGTTCCTAGATCAAGACAGGATCCAGACCCAACCACACTCTCCTCTCAGACCACATCTAGAATCCAGTGCTTACTTCTGGGCAACACATTTGAAAAATTCCAAAGGATGATGACCAGGATGTAGAAGGGCTGAGAAACATGTCACAGGAGAAAGGGTTCAATCAACTAAGACAATGAACCCAAAGAAGAAAAACCCTGCAGAAGTAATTCAGGAACAAGATGTAATAACAGTCCTGACATTCTACAGGGCTGTCACGAAGAAGAGAGCTAACTTAGACTTGTCCTATGTGGTTCTCCAAGGTAGAAATTACAAGGAGCTGTCCCACAAGAGTAGGGGCCTGCAAGGTAGCAAGTTCCCTATTACTGGAAACAGCCCAGCAGAGACGGTCAGGTCAGTTCCCCAGGGACTCCTACGCTGAGTTAGAGAGTAATCTAGATGAGCAATAAGTCACCCTCTTATACAATCCTGGGCGCAGAATATGAGAGGGTAGCAGGGCAGAGAGTCAGGAACAAGAAATCACAATCTCCTTTGCCCCAGCAATCCCACTCCTAGGTACTGACCCAAGAGAAATGAAAACATGATGTACACAGAGACTTGTGCAAGAATGTCCATAGCAGCTTTATTCATGATAGGCAAAACATTGGAAATACTCCAAATGTCCATCAACAGGAAAATAAACAAGAAAATTATATCACATTCATATAAGATAATACTACTCAGTATAAAAAGAAACACACTACCAATACAGGGAACCATGTGGATGACCCTTTTATAGAGAGTTCATACTGATTATTCAATTTATGACATTCCAGAACAGGTCAAACTAATCTGTGGTGAAAAAAGCACCAGAACTGTGACTGTCTAGGGAGGAGCAAAAGGGAAACTTATAAGAGTAATAAAAATGTTTGTTCTACGTCTTGACAGAGGTTC
This sequence comes from Saccopteryx leptura, assembly GCF_036850995.1. NCBI lineage: Eukaryota > Metazoa > Chordata > Mammalia > Chiroptera > Emballonuridae > Saccopteryx > Saccopteryx leptura. Next base: position 277,014,995 of record NC_089504.1, read on the forward strand.
GTGTTGCACAGATGGAAGCATTTATCAAAACTCATAAAATGATGCACTTTAATATGAGCACTTCACTTTATCTAAATTTTACAAAAGAATAAGTAAATGTATGAACAAATATTAAACTCTTTTCTTTGCCTATATGCCCAGAAATATATGTATATTACATAAAAAAGATTGACTGTACTTGCTACTCTGTAACCTGCTGGCCAAAGATTTCATTTGCTTTTATTAAAACTATAAATTTGCAGCCTCCAAAAGAGAAAAAAAAAAACAAATATTAAACTCTAATTAATACCTATGCACACCAAAATGTTTAGCAGTGAAGTGTACTGATGCCTGCAACTTACTATGAAATGCACACCCACAATAAGATATGCTGATGAATGGGTAGAGACGGAAAGACAGAGAAAGACATGCCAAAGCAAGGAGAGGAAAGGGCTAATGGTAGAATCTCGGTGGTTGGGTAGATGGGCGTTCACTGAACAATCCTTTCAAGTTTGCTGCACATCTGATGTGTTTCATCATAAAAAGGGGGAGGAGGGGAGAAGTAACAGCCAGTAGGGAGCACAGGAAAAGAGGTGGCTGGGAAGTCATGGGGGAGGAGAGCAAGAGGAAGAAGAGGGACTGTTTCAGCCAATACACCACCTCTCCAGGGCAGAACTGCATAAGGCCTGGCTAAACTCGGGACAGGTGGTCTTCGCCAGGATGGAGCCTACATGAGGCTGGTGCTTAGACCTTTGCTGTGGTAGTTCTTGTTCTCACAAGACCAGCTCCATCACTATCCTACTCTGCATCCAGGACAAGTCTCTGCCCCTCTCTGGCCTCCATACCTTCCCCTGGACTAAAGGGACCAGCTTAAAGTGCTTTCCAGCTCTGACAGTCTACTACTCACTGCATCTGTGCAAACCATGTTTCTAGACAAGAGCCAAAGGATGCAAGATGCAATTACAGCTTCAGCAAGCTCTAATTTCCTCCACACAAAAGGCACAGAGCTTGCTGTTATGTCAATATGTCTTCAAAGAAAGGGACTGGGTACAGCTAGCTCTCAACTGTCTGCACATGGATTACCCACTTTGCAGATCAGTGCAGCAAACACTGAATCAATGAGCAGGAGCACCTCCCCCCTCAACACACAGCAGGTTTCTGGGACACAGAACATTATGAAAGCCCAAGAGAATTAAGGAGATACATTTGCTAGAGAGAAAAAAAAGATGCTCTGATATTCTGAAAAGTCCAATTTCAATACTTTCTAGATTACCTACTCTACTATCTCTCCTTTCCCCACATCCAATGGCATGGATAATTTAAACTGAACTGCACACAAGACGGTCGGAATTTCTGTGGTCTGACCTATCTACTCTCTAGCTCTCTAGAGACACACATCGTGGAGTTTACCAAGTGAAAGAAGGATGTGCCAGAAAGCTGGCCAACCCGGTTTCAGTCCCCATTCTACAGTTAACTTGCTGAGCACCTGTAGACAAGTCACTTTCACTGTCTTCTCCTCTGGAAAATCTAGCATATGTCTAAGCCTACCTGAGGTCTAAGGTTTCTTCCAGCTTGAAATTCTTTGACATCATTCTCTCTCCTTGGGTACGTAATATAACCTTGAGATTTGTTTAGTTTTCAAAAACACATTCATAGATCCAGACAACACAATGGTGGTAACCAGGGAGGAATGGACTAAGGGAGAGTGAAAATTATGTTATTAACCAATGCTACCTCAGTTTGATTTAAAAATTTGTTTAGCCTGACCAGTGGTGCTGCAGTGGATAGAGCATCAACCCAGAACAGTGAGATCACTGTTTTAAAACCCAAAGTTGCCAACTTGAGTATGGACTCCCTGATTGAGTGCAGGATCACCAGCTTGAGCATAGGATCATTGGCACAATCCCAAGGTCGCTGGCCTGAAGCTAAGGTCACTGGCTTGAGCCCAAGGTCATTGGCTTGAACAAGGGGTCACTGGCTAAGCTTGAGCAGTCACCAATCTGATCCCTAGTCAAAGCGCATACAAGAAGCAATCAATGCACAACTAAAGTGAAGCAATGATAAGTTGATGCTTCTCTCTCTCCTCCTCCTCTCTCTCTTCCTGTCTCTCTTTCCCTTTCTTTCTAAAAAAATAGACATTTAGTTTCTATATATCCTATAGCCATACTGTGTATAAGATGACCTTTAAAGTTACAGGCTAGGTGGATCCAACATGATTCTCATTTTAGGCACATGGAAACTAAGGTACAGAGAGTGTAAGATGTTTGCCAAGGTTCCACAGCTACTTAGTGACAAAGTAAGGTCTAAAACCCAGGGTACTGAGTAGACCAACAGATTCCTCAGAAAAGTTCTGGGGACCCCTCCTAGATCAGTAACTATAACCGTCCCTTCTTTCTCTGCCTTACCCACTCAAGAGTCTAGTGCTCCTGTCCTCTGATCGTAAAGGGGAAAGGAATAGGTGTGTGTCTCTAAAACAAAGACTGTTACTTCACAAACCAAACACAACCTCTGGCAGAACTTCCTTCCCACTATTCTCCTGGGAGGTAGGGGCGGGGGTGGGGGTTAGACCAGATGCTTAGAGGTCAAGACTCAGAAATGGGAGCTCAGGAGCGTGGAGGAACTCTGGAGTTCCTGGGGAGGGGAAATCCCATCCCTCCCCTGGAATAACCATGGCCAGTCACCTAGAGGAAATCTGGGATCCTCATAAGGCAGGACAACAGGACCCCCTATCTAGGTCCAGATGTGCCACAACTGCAAGTGCAGCCACGACAGGAAATGGAGACCCAACAAGGCTAGGATGTGTGGGGGGAGGAAGGTGAGGTGCGCAGTGCCAGCCCTCCCCACTCCATGCCCACCGCGCACCACTGAGAAGTGAAGAAAGCACCAGGGAGAGGCCACAGGACAGGGTTTCAGACACTGCCTTCTAGCCTTGAGGGGGGCGGCAGGTGAATGGCCTCGTCGCACTGCCAGGACCTGGAAAGAGTACATGTAAAGGTTCTTTTGACTAGGTAGAGCCCCACCCTGGAGGAAGGAAGAATTTCCATCATAATGACCAACTTGTCTACAAGTGGCCTGAGTGCATTCCCAGCAGTGGTGATGCATCCCGCTGATGGGGAAAGGAGGGAGTCATCCCTACTCCTCCTGTACTCCCCAGTCCTCCTCCACCCTTACCCAACACCCATCTCAGTGAACTCAGAGCTTCCTGGCAAGGACTCCTGCCCCCCTGGGGCCACAGCAAGTCCTCAGGGGTCAGAGCCGCTGGAGCCCGGGAGTCTGCAATCACAGCTCCAGTTGGCAGCAGCAGCTAATATTTCTGCTTCCCAAAGCCTGGTCCACCCAGACTTCCTGCTCAGGCAGAACTGAAGGACAGCATCGGCCCTTTCTACTAACCTGGGCAACAAGCAGAGGGTTTGGGTGTGCTCCTCTCCATCTGAGTGACAAGAGCTGCTGTGGCTGTGCGTGTGGCTGAGGAAAGGTAGGAGAAGGCCAGAGGAGCTAGGAGGTGACAGACACCTCACCCTAGGTCCTGAGCGACAGGCTAACTCCCCTCCCATTGGAAAGGTAAAAAGAGGAAAAGCAGCATTAAAAAATATACATACCTATACACATACAAAGGTAGGAAATCCTGGGCCTGTCTTAATGACACTGAGGTCTACACACACTGGAAGTGTCTGATCCCCAGCAAGAGTGGCTGATTCCCACCCACATTCTCATTTGTTCCCCAGTTGCCAATTTCCTTAGAAATCATCATGGCAGCCCAGGCCGGTTGCTCAGTGGGTAGAGCGTCAGCCGGGCCTACGGACATCCTGGGTTTGATTACCAGTCAGGGAACACAGCAGAAGCAACCATCTGTTTCTCCTCCCCTTGTCTTTCTCTCCCTCTTAACCTCCCACAGCCAGTGGCTCAATTGGTCTGAGTGTGGCCATGGGCACTGAGGATAGCTCCATTGGAGCACATCAGTCTCAGGTGCTAGAAATAGTTCAGTACTCAAGCATTGGCCCCAGATGGAAGTGGATCCCAGGTGGATCCCAGTCGGGGCACATGCAGGAATCTGCTTCATTATCTCCCCTCCTCCCACCTAAAAAATAAAATTAGTCACCATGGCTTCCTGACAAAGCTGTACTGGGAGGGTACTGAGGCCAGCAACAGGCTCGGGGATTCCCTGGGCCTGAGCCTGGGTTTTCTACAAATGAAGAACACAGTGGAACCTTGACTTTCTCAGGGAGCTGGCCATCTGGGAGACCAATCATTCATTCATACCCACCTCCCATCACCAATGGCCTGGAAACAATTCTACCCAGAACTCTCGAATTTTAAAACTGCACAAACTTTAGTAAACCCACATCACAATTCTGAACTCTTCCTTAAATTTAATCCAAAATTACTTCATCTCCACTCTGTGAGTGAGGAAAAGCCACGTGCCTTTCCACCCTAGTCCACCAGATGCCCTTTGGTTGGCGGAGAGGGGAGAAAACACCCAGCCCACCTGTTTTTTCCTAGCTGCCACCTCCAGGTTCAACACAACCTCCTCCTATCGGACAGGAGAATGCAGAGAGATGAAAGAGCTAAATCTTGCTCCTGTCCACTTCCAGGATTAGCAAGCAGCTGCCCTGGGATCACCAGTCCCTCGCTTCTCTGACACTGGGGAGCTCTCAGTAGCTAGGGCCTCAAGCAGGGGAGCCTGCTCACTGCTTGTTCACCCCCTACGCTTCAAACTGCAGCTTCCCAAGCATGACAGATGTAGCTGCTATTCAGTATGTTCAAGCCAGGACAAAAGCCTTCTGTAGAAGCACAAAGCCAGCAGGGATACAGACAGGGCCAACTTCAATAGAAGCCACCTGCCAGGGGCCCTTCTTTGCCACACCCCCAGCATTCATTCACTCACACACACACACACACACACACACACACACACACACACACACCCCTCTCTTTTAAGCCTCTCAAACCTGTGTTGACCTAGAGTCAGGTGAATTCTTCTCTGAACCACTGGAAAGTTCTTCCAGAGCAGGGAGACTATAGTACAATTTCTCAGATATATTCTGTAGGATGTTAATAAGTGATAAGTAAAAAAGGAGTCCTATAAATGCCAGAAACACTAGGTTTAGAAAGTAAAATAGATTCTCTTACTACAGAACTTCTCAGAGCCTTTAAAATGTTAATGTGCACTGCAGAATATTTTCCAGATTCATCTGATCACAGAGCATCTCAGAACTGGCATTCTACCAATACATTCCAAGACTGTAGAGTCAAGAAATGAGTGGCTCTTTCCTCTATGTTTACCCAGTCCCAGTACAGAGCTCTTCCATCATTTGGAGCATTTAAGAAATACCATTCCCCCCTCATTCAGCTTCCAGTGAACAGATGAATGAACAGATGAATGAGCGCACACACACACTTGCGGTATCCTCACCATTTAATTCAAATGATGATGAAGCTTCCTCAAGGACCAGGAACTTCACCAAAGAGACTGAACCTCTGCACACATTCAAGCCAGCCTTGGCTGTGAATCACCTGTGCTATGTCACCAGGGACAAGGGTTCAGCCCCAGAGGAGCCAGCTGGTTTTATTCCCTCATCAAGTCTCCCCCTAGACTTCCCCAACTGTTTTGCATTTGGCTATAAGGGTAACTGGGCGACCACAGCCAATGTATTGTACATAGCTGTGGTCAGTGAGAGGTCACCACCATAAGAGTCACATAAGGTCGGGGTGAGCTCAGGACCAATACCACTAATTCCAACAGAGAAACCTAAAAGAAATAGCAGGCTGACCAAGGTTGACCAGCAAGGGTTCTCACCCAACCCACCTCCCATCAGTGCCAGATGCCAAGGGACAGATAACAATGACACTCAGACATGGTATTAATCATCAACATTTCCCAGAAAGTCCAGCGTTTTCATATTTAAACTATCTCAGATCGACTCTTAGATCTGATAGGAGTCCTCTCCCACTGAAAAAAACAAACAAACAAACAAAACACAAAAAAACAACTTTCTCAGACACACCTTTACTTCGGGTTAGAAAAACAGAGGCTGTGTACCCCGGGGCACGTGGGGAAAACCCCTGCAGCAGCCTCTTTTCCTACCTGGGCTTTCTGCTTCATTCAGAATAAAGCAGACTCTGAGAAAGTGTCTCCCACTGACCTCTGTGAGCACAGAGGCAGGTGCCCCCGCGCCCCCGTGAGAGGTGGCAGGGCACTCTCATGTCCCCCAGCCCTCACACAGGAAGCCCTTGCCTACTGAGCAGCTGCCCTGCTCTGAAGCCCCAGACTGTTCCTGGCATGCATACAGATTTCTTAGAACACCTTCAGCAGAGATGGAGATTGTGGTTAGTATCTGGGCACCATCAAGAGGCTGGGGAACTCCTCATGCTCCACTTCTGACCTAGGAAGGGAAGAGGCCCTAATGTCAGCTCTCCCCTCCAACACCCCCCCACCTGCAACACCAGAAAAAAAGATGACATACCACTAAGCAGTACTGAATCATCTCTATTTATCACCAAACACAAATATGTGCGCTTTATCACCATAGGAAAAAGCCCAGAGTTTATTCCTACCCTATTTTGCTAAATTTCTCTTCTTGTCTACCTGGCAAAAATAGTCACAGACCTATAGAAACTGGGAATGAAAGGGAAAATTGACAGCACTTTCTACTGAAGCCCGCTCCCCACTCCCCAAGCATCCAGGCCCTACTCCAGAGAGAGAAACATAAAAGTCCCTTTCAAGGCTCCAGCCAGCTCCCCATCTACCCAGGCCTCTTCCTCCTCGCGCCTCCCCCCCCCCAAACCAAGGGCCAGAGAGAATTCTTGGGCTTCACTCATTATCCTACGTTTCTCCTTTAAAAGGAGGGGGGGTTTGTTTGCATGTAGCTCCTTCCAAAGCTGACAATTTAATTCTTGATTTTAAAAACTTCATTGTTTAAATACCAGTTTGCCTCCAAGGCAGCCAAGGCTCCAGGCTCTGTTTGTTAATTATCAGCTGCTAAATGGCACTTTTCTCCTCACTTTCTCATCAGAGCTGATGAGGCTGAGGCCACTGTGGATACAATGCTGGTGCTAAGAAGGGGATCCAAGGCCCTTCCTAGAGTGTCAGCCCAGCATTGTGGATATCTGGGTTCAATTCCCAATCAGGGCACACAGGAGAAGTGACCATCTGCTTCTCCATCCCTTCCCCTTTTCTCCCTCTCTCTCTTTCCCTCCTACAGCCATGGCTCAAGCCAGTTGGCCACCTGGGCACTAAGGATGGCTCCATGGTCTTGCCTCAGGCACTAAAATAGCTTGGTTGCCAAGCAACAGAACAGTGGCTCCAGATGGGCAGAGCAATGATTTGTAGAGGGCTTGCAGGGTAGATCATGGTCAGGGCACATGTGGGAGTCTGTGTCCTTCCCTGCCTTTCATTTAATAAATTAAAAATAATTAAAATAAAATAAGAATCCAAACCAAGACAAGCAAGACACTACGCACTTCTGTGGGTATGTACTGCAATGCACCTCAGCTAAGCAGCCAGTACTGTGCTTGCACTGGGAGCTACCAACAAGGCACAGTCCTTGTCCTCAAGGAGCTCAGAGTCTAGCAGAGGAAAACATGGGGATGACAATAATTCAAATTCGTGGCTGTCACAGAGCTAGTATTAACTACCACCTGTGTAAAAAAGGTAGTTCTTCTGACTAGAATTGGGGGTGGGGGTGGGTGAAATCTAAGCCTTGAAGGGCATGTGCAATTTACCAGCATACAAAAGGATGGACAAGTGGAAGCCCCCCAAGAAGCTGGGGAAGCCTAAGCACGCACTGCTGAGTGGGAAGAAGCCAGCTCCTGGCAGGCTGAGTGTTCGTGGGTGATGGGGGCAGAGGTGCAATGGAAGGTCAAAGCCAGCTTATTTAAATACCAGGCTTAGTTTGCGCCTTACGCTGGAGGCGAGGGGAGACTACTAAGTTCTCTAAACAGAAGTGGTGTTTGTGGTCCTATCTGACCAAGAACGATAGCTAAGCCTCTCAATGCCTCTGAAGAAAACCAGACCAGCATCCTCGAAAAACCAGTGTTAATCATGAAGAGCACCAGAAACTCTTGCTCAGGAAGCAGCACACGGAAAAGTGGAAGGTACCAGATCGACAACCTTGGGACCCCACTGTCAGGGGCCACCGAGATGTCTCGGCAAACCTGACGACCAGAAGCACCTGGGAATGGTGTCACAGCCCTGCATCCCTTGGCAGGCCATATACTCTGAAAATGTGCCATGACATTGGGAGGCAGGGGAGCATACCACAGCTGTGCTCAAGCACCTGCAGAAGAGAGAACAGGTGTGTTCTGTGAGGGTCTGGAACACTCAACTAGCATTAAGCGCTATAACAAATGCAATAAACCAAATTTGGATTTTGGTAAACACAGAACTTTGACAAGAGACATTTTTTTTTAATAGTAAGTTCTGAAAAGGACTAAGCTCTCCATCACTGGAAGAATTTAAGCATCAGTTCCATAGATCAGTGGTGGCCAACCCCAGGTAATTAATCAGATAAAAACATACATTCCTGAATACCATTCCTGTAGAGTCTTGAACTCAATAACATACAAAGAGTGGGGCCCAGGAATCTATACTTTCAAATGTTTCCCAAGGTGATTCCTATAATCAACTTGGTTTGGAAGTCACTGGGCTAGATGAGCATTTGCTAGGATGTAGCCCTAAACAAGACAAAATAAATACTACTGAAGGTCCCGTCTACATGATTTCCTTCTCTTTACCATCTGGCCTAGACCTCAACTGCCCCCACCCCCTGGCTCTTCCACCAAACCCCTTCCAGCTCAGCTAAACCTTCACCAGTGTGTAGAATGATTACTTCTCAGTTCGGCCCTATCTGAAGAACCTTCTATGATGGCGGCTTGTTCTCTGTCTGCGTGGCCCAAAATGGTGACGACTGGGCATTTGAAAAGTGGCTAGTGCTCCAGAAGAACTAAGTTTCTATTTTCTTTATTTAAATTTATGTAGCCACATGTAACTAGCCACTAGCATATTGACCAGCACAGCTTCCTGTGAAAGAGACTTCGTATCACTGTGGAATCCAGTCAAATGAGCAAATTCAGACTCCATTCCCACCACCAGTGCCGCCTGAAGCTCATCTCCAGCCTGGACCTGCCGGCCAACGACAGGGAGATGAAATTTAGAGAAAACAGCCAGAAAGGAGGTGCTCTGTTTCGGCTGTACCAGAGAAAACAGGTCCTGAGAACAAGGAGCCTGAGAAAGACCTCTCCTCTCCGAGGACTTTGCCCTGCTCTGCCCAGCACAGCAGTTACCACCAGGACAGAGGCAGCCGTCAGCCACCTGGCAGCTTCTTCAGAGCAAGCCAACCTCACTCTCGGGTGAGCTCGTCCTCTATGGCCTAAAGCTAAGGGCTCAAAGCAGGTCTGTACTGGAGTGTTTGGCCGTACTGGGGAACAGAAACCCAAGAGAGGAAATGAATCTCACCAATAAATAAATAAATAAATAAATCAGTTTCACTACTTTTCCAGACCTCAAAAGTTTTCATCAGGAAAATATATCATCCAAACACTTCCAAACACAACTGGATCCCTGCCCAGGTAGAGCACAAAGGCCAAATTCAAACCTGACCAAGGACTCCAGATGAGCATGTGTGGTCTCCAGCCTGGATTTCTGCCTCCCACAGATCAGGCCCCTTTTCCCAGCATCTGCCAAGACACGTGCTCTGAAGTGTCTACCAGAAAGTGTCTGGGTTGCCAAATGAACACAGACCAACACAGCAGCCAGTGAGGCCAGGTGGGTGTCTGGAGCCACCTGTCTATTCAAACAGCTTTTACCGTTTCGCTGTAAGGAGCGGCCACCTGCCACCTCCCAGGCAGGCGCTGGTACAGCCTGTCTCTAGCCTGGAGGACAACAGACTTTCTCGAGGCTCCCTCAGCCCAGGTTATGGACACCTTCTCTCTGGAGAGGTAGCTTAGTCCCGCAGAGAAGAAGGACACCAGGTATGCATGAAGGAGGAAGGACGAAACAAAAACTACAGACAAAAAGCACTGTGGTGGAGAGGAGCGATGCCGTCCATCAAACACTAGATTCTTTTTCTGAAGTTTACTGGAAGATGATTTCCCCCCTTCTTGCTCTATAAAAAGAAGAAAGAACAAAAAAACATGTTGCAACTTCCTTTGTCACAGCACACGCTCAGGAAAAAACAGACCCAACCAACCCATTGCTTCACTTTCCCCTCTGTACTAACGGGCAGTCAGCTCCATCCTGAGCCCCCACTTCTGCTCGCCCAGCTCTGAGAGGCAGAGCCCCCACCCTGCCTGCCGCCTGCCACTCTTCCACCTGGGAGGCTGAGCACACGAAGGAGTGATTCCTCAGAGCCAGAGAGGAGCCCTGGGAGGGCCCAGACGAGGATAAACATCATTCTGCCACGCGTCCGCCTGGCCATTTCCTTTTCATTACCCGCCCCCACTCTATACGATGGTCAGGCAACACCCCACCCCAGCATTTCCTATTACAGGAAAGATCCACGGGGAGACATTGTCTCTTTCCCTCTCAGCCACACAGAAGCCACACAGAATGTACACTGCATGACATCCTCTGTCAGCCAGACTTTTGTCTGCACAGTGTCCTGGGTGTGTCATAGGGGTGAGGCCATGAAGTGTCACAAAAGTGGTCCTAGCCTTAGGGAGCCCATCTCATGCCCCAGACTCCTTTGTGGCCACTCTGCTTCTGACTCCATCATTTCTCTCTTCGTGTGTAAAACCAGAATCAGACCACCTGGCCTGCCTGTCAGAGAGGTACAGTAAGTCCTCACTTAATGTTCTAGGTAAGATCTGTGACTTTTAAGTAAAACAATGGATAATGAAACCAATTTTACCATAGGCTAAGTGATAGAAACAAGGGTTAAGTTCCTACAGCAGTATCTCATCAATGTTATAATAAAATGACATTATTATTCGAGGTCCTGCTGTACTTCCTGTCAGCATGCCAAGTGGAAATATATGTGAAGGCATAAGCCAGACTGAGGAGGCATTTTTCATTTCTTTCATTCTTTATACACATAGAGGTGTGCACTCCTCCTCTAAATGGTAAGTTCCCAAAGGCAGGGCCTACATCTTATCATTGTAGCAATTTGCACATAATAAGCATGCCATAAATATTTGATAATAAAACATAAATTGCTAGGTCAACTAAACACTGACTTATAGCACCGTCACAGAACTATTAGAGAGGCAGTAATGCAAGCTGTAAGGAGCCCGGGTTTTAGAATTAGACAGGCCCACAGTAATAGCCTCAGGGCTCTATACTTGCTCTTCTGTCTGCTTGCTGCCCCTCCCCCTCCAAATAGTTCCAAGGCTCACTCAAATGTCACTTTTGTAGCAAAGCCCTCCCTGAGCCCCTACTTAAAATGTCAACAGATGGCCCTGGCCGGTTGGCTCGGTGGCAGAGCGTCGGCCTGGCGTGCAGAAGTCCCAGGTTCGATTCCCAGCCAGGGCACACAGGAGAAGAGCCCATCTGCTTCTCCATCCCTCCCCCTCTCCTTCCTCTCTGTTTCTCTCTTCCCCTCCCACAGCTAAGGCTCCACAGGAGCAAGGATGGCCGGGCGCTGGGGATGGCTCCTTGGCCTCTGCCCCAGGCGCTGGAGTGGCTCTGGTCGCAATGGAGCGACGCCCTGGAGGGGCAGAGCGTCGCCCCCTGGTGGGCGTGCCGGGTGGATCCCAGTCGGGCGCATGCGGGAGTCTGTCTGACTGTCTCTCCCCGTTTCCAGCTTCAGAAAAATACAAAAAAATAAAAATAAATAAAATGTCAACAGCGTGGGCACGTGCGCGCGCGCACACACACACACACACACACTCACACACACTCCCAGTATTCCAGGGCCTTCATCTCTGCTTTATCTTCTTTATACCTATCACCATCCAATAAGCTGTATCACATCATTGACTATGTTCTGTCTGTCTCCCTCTGCTAGAACATAAGCTCCATGCAGGCAAGGTTCTGTTTTGTTTTGTTCTTCTGATCTGGTTTATACAATGTATCCCCAGAGCCTAAAATAATACTTAGCACTTAGTAGGCACTCAGTATATAATTGCTAATGAGGAATTATTCTGAACGTGTTTGAACATGTTTCCTCTTCTGTAAAATGAGGATTTTTCCTTTGCAGTATTTTTGTAAGGATTAGCAAGAGTGTAACTAAAACACCTAACACAATGTCTGATACATAGTATCTGCTCAATAAAGACTTGTTATTAGCTTGGCCTGCGGTGGAACAGTGGATAGAGCATTGACCTGGAATACTAAGGTTGCAGGCTCAAAACCTGGGCTTGCCCCTCAGTCAAGGCACATACAACAAGCAAGCAATGAACAACTAAAGTGAATCAGCTATGAGTTGATGCTTCTCATCCAACCCCTCTCTCCTCTCTCTGTAAAATCAATAAATAAAATCTTATAAAAAGACTTGTTATTAACCTAGGAAATCTTCACAGTGTTGCTAAACTTTCAACAGTGATCTGAATGAGGTAGAAGACAGGAAATAGTTATAAGTATCAAAGTCAACCTGCTGATCTGGTCTATCCTTAGGGAGGCTGTAGGAGTCAGTCTTGGCTCTACTAATTGATTTCTTAAGTAATAAATTGCTTTGGATCTTAAAGAGATAGAAAGCATCTTAAGGCAAATCCTGCTTAGAAATGCAGGGGTCTAGTCTAAGCTGCTTGAGATAAACCCTCATTATTCAAAATTCCTCTCATCTAATATAGTAGAGGCATTAAAGGGGCCCAAGCAGATAGACCTGACTAGTCACCCTCTCAGCAACTTCTGAAAATGGCTTTTTAGCAGACAGGAGGAATACAGGGACAGACACTTAGGGGGACCTTCATATACACCTAGGCCAGTCGCAGAGACCAGCCCAATCTTGCCCTTCTCCCAGAACCTCCCCCTCAACCCTGAGGATCCTTAATTATGTAGGGAGCATTCGCCCGCTGTTTGAGCCTCCCAACCAACCGCTGGTCAGTCAGCAGGAAAGAAAAAGGGCAGGCAAGGAGGAGAATAAATGTTTGTAAACATTGCTTGAATGGATGAATGAATAAAAATACTACAACCAGGAGGCGGGTGAAAGCACAGTGGCCTGCAGACAGTGAGGACAGAGAGGATGGCACCCCATCCCCAGGCTCCCTGGAACCTGGGCAGACTGACCACCTCTTTCCCAACATCTGGTTGTTTTCCAAGTACTGGGTTGCAACAATAAATGAAGAAAGCCCTTCGATTTGGAGTCCTTCCAGATCAAGTTGAAACCCTTTCATTTACAAATGAGGAAACTGAGTGAGGCCCAGACAGGTTCTAGGACTTGCTGAGAACCATGCAGCCAGCCAGGTTTCTCAGTTTTGTTTCCCCTGGAAATCTATAGCACGGAGTTAAGTGGCCCCATGAGGTTCAAACCTCTGACATCAATCCCGGCAACTTGGTGTGCAATGCTGGTCCTCTTGCAACACACAGGAGAAAGACCAGCAGATAGAGCACCTTGGACTGCATCCATGTTTCTGCTGTGTTGGAGCTAACACTAGAAGATGCCAAGAGCTGTAGGAAAGTGAGCAAGTTCCGCATCTGGCCCTCCCTCAGTCAGTTTTCAGAGAGGCAGAAGGGTCGTCTCCATAGAAGAACAGGAAAAGGAGGGGCTCTGGAACAGGGAGGAGAAGGAGAAGAGGCATCAATGGGAAACTGTGGTCAAGCCCTTACGAGAACGAGAACTCCGTTAGCAGAAACAGGTGCCAGCTTGAGTCAGCAGATCCAAGTGGGTGGAGGGAAGAAATGTCCAGAAGACTCTTCTGAGAATGGCTTTTTAGCAGACAGGAGGAATACAGGGATAGACACTTAGGGGGAATCTTCATATACACCTGAGCCAATCGCAGAGACCAGCCCAATATTGTCCTTCTTCCAGAACCTCCCCCTCAACCCCGAGGATCGTCAATTATGTAGGGAGAATCCACTATTGGTCAGTTATCACACCTATACTAGGCAGCTAGGTATAAATATACAATGCCATTTATACACTTTGTATATAAACATGCAAAGTACTCTATGAATTTAATAAGGCATATAGTAACTATATGGAAATAAGAGGATACAAAAGTGATGAAGATGCAGATATTCAAAGAACCTAGAATCCTAAATATCTAAATAATGTCACCTAGCACATGCAGAAGACATTTAAAATGTGGAATAAGCCTGACCAGGCGGTGGTGCAGTGGATAGAGCGTCGAACTGGGATGTGGAGGACCCAGGTTCAAGACCCCGAGGTCGCCAGCTTGAGCACAGGCTCATCTGGTTTGAACAAAGCTCACCAGCTTGAACCCAAGGTCGCTGGCTCGAGCAAGGGGTTACTCGGTCTGCTGAAGGCCAGTGGTCAAGGCACAAATGAGAAAGCAATCAATGAACAACTAAGGTGTCGCAACAAAAAACTAATGATTGATGCTTCTCATCTCTCTTCGTTCCTATCTGTATGTCCCTATCTATCCCTTTCTCTGGATCTCTGTCTCTGTTAAAAACAAAAAAAAAATGTGGAATAAGCCCTGGCTTGTTGGCTCAGTGGATAGAGCTGCGGCCCAGAATGCAAACATTCCAGGTTCAATCCCCGGTCAAGGCACACAGGAGAAGCAACCATCTGCTTTCCTCCCCTTCTTCTTCCCCTCCTGCAGCCAGAGGCTTGATTGGTCTGACCGTTGGCCTCAGGCACTGAGGATAGGTTGATGGGCCCAGACAGGAGTTGCCAGGTGGATCCCAGTTAGGGCACATGCGGGAGCCTATCTCTCTATCTCCCCTCTTCTCACTTAAAAAAAAAAAACAAAAAAAAAAAACAATGTGGAATAAGCCTGACCTGTGGTGGCACAGAGGATAACACATCAACCTGGAATGCTGCTCTGGTCTGAAACTCTGGGCTTGCCTGGTCAAGGCACATACGGAAAACAACGAGTTGATGCTTCCTGCTCCTTCCTACCCCTTTCTCTCTCTCTCCTCTCTCTAAAATCAATAAATAAAATCTTTTTTAAAAAATAAATAATAGGCCTGACCTGTGGTGGCGCAGTGGATAAAGCATCGACCTGGAAATGCTGAGGTCGCAGGTTCGAAACCCTGGGCTTCCCTGGTCAAGGCACATATGGGAGTTGATGCTTCCAGCTCCTCCCCCCTTCTCTCTTCTCTGTCTCTCTGTCTCCCCCTCTCTCTCCTCTCTAAAAATGAACAAACAAACAAAAAAAATCCTTTAAAAATAAATAAATAATAAATAAATAAATAAAATGTTGATTAAAAGGTACCAGTGCCTTGACAAGTTGGACAGGGAGAGATGGGACCAGCTTCTGGCGTGGAAGGCTTCATGAAAGCAGCAGCATTTGTACAGGGCAGAATAGGCAGGTGCAGACAGCGGTGGGGCACAGAGGTAAAGAAGCTACAGAGAGACAGATGGGATGCATACCATGCAACGGTGGGGGGCTAGGAAAGCAGAGTCCTGTTAGAAAACAGGATAGAAAAGCCACTTAACTGAAACATAGCATGCATTTAAAAAAAAAAAAAAAAGACCAAGGTCAGCTCAGGGAAGGACCTGGAAATCTCCTGTATTCTGCAAGCAAAGGGATCCACCGAAGGGTTCAAACTGAGAAGCTCCATGGTCAGTGCTGGGCTTTCAGCAAACTAATCCTCCATGCACTCCAATGAACTGAGGGCCCAAACCTTCCCTCCATGGCTGAGGCTCTCAGAGCCTGCTGTGTGTTTCTACTGCCCCCCATTCTCTATTCTTCTTTCTCAAATTACTCTTCAAAGCCAATTTTACGCTCTTTTGAAAATATCTAAGGCAAGGTAATCAAAACAATTAATTGCACGAAATCAGGACAACATGCAAAAGGGCATCCATGCCCTCTTCTTCCTCCCTAAGAGGAAGCCAGGGGTAGGGAACATGAGGATATGAAGTCCCTGGGAATCCCACAAGCTCTGTAGAAAGATTATGATGCTTGTGAGCCTGGCAGCCAGAGGGAATAATAAAACTCTGGCATTTCTATACACATAAGCATTTATAAAGCGTATTACTACGCATGCTCATTTAGTCCCTGTGGCCTTTTGTCTTTAGGAGATCTGGGTGCCTGTAGGGAGAGAGGCTGGATGAAAGATACAAGATGACCCCTTGCTGCCCTCATCAACACAGTAGAGCGGAGAGCTCCAAGCTCCAAGACACAGTCTCTTCACCAGTCCACCTGCATTCCTAGAATGCTCTAAGTTCCACACATGGCCTCAAATGCACAAGGGACCCTCTCACTTCCCAGCCCCCATGACCCCGAGCTCTGCAGAAGTCAGGCATGCAGAGCAACCTGCGGATTCTGCACCAAGAGAGGCTTCCCTCCCCAGCAGCTCCTGTGAAGCCTGGCCTTTAGACTCCTCCCAGCCTTTCTCTAAGAATGGCAGAGGCCAGGGAAGGAGGCCTGTGGGAGGGAGAGAAGGGCAGAGCTCGGCTACCCAAGGACAGGGGCTCCTTCTGTCAGAGTTAAAAATAAACTCTTAGCAATTTACACCCAACTCCTCCCCTCCAGAGGCCAATGGGCCTTGACAGATGAAACCTCTCCCTGCGGAGGAAAGGACAGACAGGAGAAGGCAGACCGGGAGCCGTGGTCCGGCCATGGGCATGCCAGCAGTGTGGTGACTGCCCAAGGGAAGGAAGGGGGTGTGGAGCAGGGGATGGAGGGGGTAAATGGTGATGGACAGAGACTTGACTTGAGGTGGTGAACACAGTGCAGTGTACAGATGATGTGCTACAGAACTGTGCACCTGAAACCTGTAGGGTTTCATTAACCAGTGTCACTCCAATAAATTCAACAAAAAGGAAAAAAAAAGACACGATCTAGGTATGTAACTTCAGCTGAAGGCGAAGGGCCTCCTAAGTCCTACCATGGCTTCTATTACTCTTCCTACACTCCCCGTCTCCCATCCTAACCTTCGTCACAGGACCCTTCCTATCCGTGCTATGGTTAGTACCAACACTTGTCCAAGTACTAGAAAAATCAGAAAGGAGAGAATGCCAAAGTCAAACGAAAAAAAATACTCTGTCCAGAATCCATCAGTTGAGCAGGTGTCCCAGCTACCTGAGCCCCTTTCCTCACTTCCTTCTCCAGGTCCACAGAGAAGGGGTCACCTTGATGGACTTCAATGGACACAGATCACCAATCTCCCTACCGTGCCCCCCCCCCATCAGGAGGCAAGTGAGACACCCTGTGACCCCTGCAGGTGGCTGAGCTGGGAGGGCCCAAGGGGCCATGGCCTAACTCAGGAAGCCAGGGCCCAGTTATTCTTGGAAGCCAGAGGAGATGAGGTCACACTTGTGAATGTGGTAACCCAAAGCCCATGCTGCCGAGGGGGAGAGTATTGCTTAGCGACAGGCAGGAGTCCTAGGGAAGGTAGCACGTTCAGGCTCAGGGCAGCCGGGGTGAGGGTCTGGGACAGCCACAGGCAGCGCTCCTCCCCACCCTGCACCCCTTCTGGCAGGGAGGCCTGCTTTCAGGTGGAGCCTGGAGGAAGCCAGAGCTGCAGGCAAGCACAGACGAAAGTCTAATGAACTACAATGAACCTGCTCCCCTCCCCTCCTCTCCCCCTTCCCCTAGTCGGGAATAAGCAAGGCAGCGCCCCAGGGCCTTTGTGCACAGACAGCTTGCTACCTGGACAAACACCAGCCACGGCTCGCTCCCAGCACCCAGAAAGCGAACTGGTCCCCAACCTCCTTACCAAGCTGAGGCTGGAAGCCACGGGGCAAGTGGGGAGGGCACGAGTGAAAGAGCTCAGCAATGTGGCAGGGAGACCTGGGACAGACACCAGGCCTGGCAGTGAGGGGAGGCTGCTTCAGTGGCAGGTTTATTTTTAGCTGTTGGGATAGAGGGGCTGAGTAACAGTCCTGGACCCTGGGCAGGAGACCAGGTTTCAAATGCCCAGTGTGGGCTGACAGCCTCAGAACAATATGGATAATCAAAATGGCAGCAAAGTGACCAACTCAGTCATCTGCCTGGTGAGGGGCAGGGGGCGTAGAGGTATGGAGTCTGTACGAGCAGGAGCGTGGAAGAGCTGGCAGGTGTATTGTGGGCAGGTCTCTTCTTAGGCCCCTCCCTTGCCAGGGATTGGTAAGATTTCTCCTTTGCTTCAGGTTCAAAAGAAAAATCTTCATACAGAAAAGCCAAGCAGTCAGAACAGTTCCCTTCGCTCCCCTCATCTTCTCGGAGGCTTCCAATGGTGTCCATGAAGTTCACGCCTCTGTCATGGCTCTTTACCTCCAGACAAGCCCCAGTGGGACACTAGCCACGGAGATGCCTGGAAACGTCCCATAAGAGTAAGATGCCCTTTCTTCTGACCCTGGGACAGCTCAGGAATAAACACATAGCCTGGCTGGGCTTGGAGGGAATGTCAGCTACAGAAGACAGGCACTGACCTTAAGGCTGTGTCTCAGCCTCTACCACCCGCTGGATGGCATGATGATACACGAAGGTGTTTCCTGGATCAGAGAATAAAGACCCCCCCCCAGTGGCTGAGCAAAACCTTACCCCCTTTCCACTGTGTCTCTTCTTCCAACAGCCAAACCTGATGGCCTGGCACACGGGACCCAACAGTCCAAAGCTCCAGGGCTGAAACTACTGCATTAGCCTTGGAGGGGTAAGAAGAGAAGAGAACACATCATGGGGCATCCCCCTCTCCTCTTTCTTCTTCAGACTCCTGATATCCCTCGTACCCAGTCCTACAGGAAAGAAGCAGTACCAAAACATAAATCCTAATTTCCCCATCAGCTCTGGGAATCAGTCTCCAATTCCCACTTGAGAACAGGCACTAGCCCATGCTGTACTTTTGAGTGAAACAGAAGAGACACCCATGTGGATGGACACAGCCACACACCATGACAAAGCCTGACAACTGGACAGTGGACAGTTGACAACTGGACCGTAGATTGCAACCCTCACTCACTTGCTCACCCAGGTGCCCAGGTGCAGGGTACAGCCTGCATCACCAACACCAGGAGCCGTGTTTGGTCCCATCACTTCAGATGGGGAAAAAAGTTTCAGATGGGAAGTTAAGGAATTCCCCATCTCCGCCTTGAGCCACAACTGCACTGAGAGACTTCTGATTTCAAGGATAGTAGACTCACACCCCATAGAGTCAGCCATGCTCACTGTCTGGCTACATGCTCTCTGCTAACTGAAACACTTTCCATGTGTTCACACTGCAAGGGATGGGTCCCTTTGCCAGCTGGTCAGTGATGATAATCAACTGGACACAGACTGCCCTGGAGCCCAGCATTAAGTCTAAGAAAAAGGCATCCATGCCCGCCCGGGACTGCTGAAGGACACATGAAGCAAGTCAGCCAGCTAGCCTGCTCGCCCGTGCCTCTCGCTTCCGGGGTAGTCTGTCACTGCCCCACACTGCCACTGCTCAAGGAGCCACAATGGCCTGACACTCTGGTGTGTGCACTGAGGCCTGGAGAGTTTAACTGACCTGTTCAAGGTCACACAATTAACTAGCAAGGCACAAAGACTAGACCTTTTTTCTTTCTTTCTAGTCTAACATAAAACCCATCGCACTGGGCTCATCTCTAGATATCCCTATACATACGTATGTTAAAATGCAAAACATCAGTATTCCCCTAAAGACTAGAAAATCTGATTTGGATTACATACCTGATATACATCAAGCTGCCACAGTGGTGTGGTCCCTTCTTTTTACCAGTGTCCCCATTTATAAGGTGACCTATGTAGAGAGATCCTTGTGACCAGTTAGTGGAGCTCAGTTTAGCACTGTCTTCAACAATCCCAGTAATACTACCTTTAGCAATTAAAAAAATCAAAGAAATCCAGATCAAGAGGAGGTGCCAGGGGAAGCGAGTCCCAAGGCATGGCTCTTATGCTGACCCAAGGTAAGACCCCGGACACACCACTCAACCCTCCTGGACTGACCCAGCTTTTTCCTCAGTGAGATGGAAGGAGTCACGAAAGATGACAGGAGAGTATGGTCAGCTCCAAGTTGCTGTGAGATATGGGCCCCTTTACCACAGGGCCTTAAATCATTACCAAGAGCAGGTACAGCCCCTTCAAATAAACACAGAAAATTCTGCCCTGCCCATCCACCTCCCTCTGGGACACCTGGAAAGATGCAATATAGGAAGGAGGAAAACAGAGCCCACATGATCCTTGGAAGGGCCTGAAGTAGAGGAGAGAGAACAGGAAAGTATGAATGCTGTGCCACAGACATCAAACCACAGGGGAGAATCCTGGATCAGAGCGGGAGAGGGCCACCTGGGAAATGGAAAAGGGCTTAGAAGCAGATGCCCGTGCCCTGTCCTTCCCCACTGTGGCTGACATTCCTCCTGGCACAGAAGCCACAGCAAGTGAGTGACAGGAGGTTTGGCTCCCTCCCCCAACCCCAGGACCTGGCCAGGAATTAAGTTTGCCTACAGCAGTCCCGAAGCTTGGCTCCTCCAGGCCTCACCCTGAATCCCCTGCACCTGCTTTAGTAAAGTCATCACTGAGGATGGCCCAACTTCTAGGATCCCAAGCAGTCAAAACATACTGATCATGGACACCAATACCTTCATCCTCCTGAAGAGGAACCCCTTCACTTCCCAGATACCCACCGGCATCTGGTCCCGAGCCTGGGGCTGCTCTCCTCCACCCCCCACCTCAGTAAGCCACTGATCCCAGATCTTAGCTAGAGATTATTTTCAAGCTCTATCAAAGCCCAGAATTCACAAGTGAAAAAGGAACATGAGCCAACTGGCTTTGATCCTGCCTCAGTGGATGCCAAAGGCCTGCTGTGGTCTGCAGGGGCCAGAGGCCCAGGAGAGACAGGGTCTCTGACACCTTCCCTCAAAAAACCATAAGCCAACCTCAGCAATTTACAACCTTTCTTTATTACATCCTGTTCACTTACTTCATGACCCCCAAACACTTTAAAACCTGCTTTTATTTTAATACAAAGATGGCTCTGGTTCAATTCTGAGCCACCAGCCCCACCGGCTCCCCACCAACCCGATCTCCTGCTCTCGGGGCCAACATCTCCTTCACCTCCTGAAGATCTGTTCATTCCTCAGACGCCCAGCAATGAGCTGCTCTCAGCTCCATCGATCCTCACAGATTTCCCTGCTTCAAAGCTCCTCTGTTCCCAAACACACGATCTAGTCCTTAGAACAGCAAAGTCCAGTGGAACTTCCTACAAGGATGACAATGTTCTTCTGCACTTTTCAGTTCAGTAGCCACTAGCCATATCTAGCTACTGAACACTTCAAATGTGGCTAGCAACGGATTTTTAAATTTTAATTTGGCTTAATTTAATTGATTTTAATTTAAATAGAATGCATGTAGGGAGGAGCTCTAGTGCTCGCTCTACCAGTATCCAGACCAGCCAGGAGCGGTTCCAATCTGCTCCCCTGCACAATATCAAAGGAAGCCACAGTGCAGGGTGCTGCATGATCTGGGTAGGAAGGACCACTGGAGAAAGAAAAGGAGAAACCACAGGACCTTTCTCTAATCCACACAATGGAAAGATAAACAGAGATAAGTTATGACAACATTCTATATTTTTTTAAAGCAGTAACATTTCACCTAATCAGAGTCACACAGCAGAGAGGGGCAGCGATGCCAGCTTTAATTAAATTTGTTCAGCTAATACCTACGAGTCACCAGGACACCGTGAAGCAAGAGCAGCTGAAGCACCCCACGGGGGATACAGCCAATTACTACTCAAGTGGGTTGAGACTGGGCATCCGTATCAAAGAAATAGTTAATAGACTTCCTATATTCCTATACAAAAAATAATAATAACAAATAAGATTTCTATCAAACATCCCCTAAAAGGGGGAGGAAAAAAACACTTGATACCATAGATTCAAAACTCACGGAGCTGCTGAGCTGGTTTATATGCTGCCCCTCCAACTGCTGAGGAGGTGATAAACGTCCACCCAGCACCCCCTTGCCACAGCCAAGGAGGGCCTGTGGTGACAGTGCAGCTCCTTGTGGGGCTTGAGGGATTCTACAGGAGCAGTCCATCCCAGGTACCAGCCTGCTGATGACACTGCAGTTACCAAGTGTGAAGAGGCCTGAGACCCAGGGAGTCAGGTGTACTGGGTTTTAATCCTGCCTCTGCCAAGTGTGTGGTTATGTGGCCTTAAGCAAGTCTTTGCTCTAGGCCTTACTTTTCTCATCTGCAAAATGAGGAGGTTAGATGAGATGACCTCTACAGTCCCTTCTAACTCTGAAGTATGAGGATGACTCAGAACTCAGGAGAAGGAGCCAGGAGAGATGGTGAAGTGACGTCATAGCACCCACCAAAAGCATTACATGTTAGATCTCTCAGATGAAGGTAGAAAAGCAGCAGGGCGGGCAAGTTGAGACCATTACTTTAAGCACTGATTTCACTTAACAAGGCTAAGAGGTCACAGGCCACAAACAGGGAGTAGGGCATCTAGGCAGTCACCACCTCCCATCAACTGTCAGAGCTGTGGAACAGCATCAGAGCTGTGGAACAGCAGGCATCAGAACTCCACTCGCGGCTTCCCTCTCTGCCCCAAAGCCCCAGGAACGGCATGACACATGGTGGAGGGTGGAGGGCTTCCCCTTTTCCTTTTCACACCTTCTCCATCGGGAGATCCTTCCTGCCCCACCCCACCTGCCTCCCTTGCTTTATAATCAAAACACCTCTGGTTTTGAAAATCACTTCACTACTCAGCACTTAAGGTTCAGTTAATCAAGATGCAAGATCTAGCTCTTTGGTGTATGTTTGGAACAGGATTCTTTGAACCAGATTCCCCCCCCAGCTGTAATTATGTGTTAGCCAATATTTGGATATGGAAGTGCTGTTGACACTGCTGTCAGCCTCTGAATGCCTCATCCCTTCTTTCTCCCTCTATTATTAAGTTTTTACACAAAGATGTGTGGGAAATCTACAATTTAAGAGTTGAGTCAACTTACAAGATCTGGGAGCAGACTGCCTGTCAAAACAGACTCTGACTTCAATTGTCATCCACTTCTAACCTGACATGGATAAACTCTGAGTGTTATTTGAAATACTGCCGAATTTTCCCTTTCAGAACTATTCAAAGGGGGAAACAGCCAAATCTCTTTCCTAGTAATTACAACAGAAATCTTAATTGCCATCCAAAAGCATTTTAGAGGGTGGTTTTGTGTACCTATTAGATAGAATAAGGAGCAGAAATTGAGAGCTTTTGTTCTAAAGTCTTTATACCATGTTCCAACTTTCCAAGAAAATGAGCAACCAGTGTCCCCAAACTGCAGATGCGTGAAGGCAGATGGCATCTCAGAGGCAAGAGAAAAATCTCCTGGAAAGAAATGTCTGTCACTTCCTCAATAATACAGGTTAACTGTGGTCAAACAGTATTCACTCAATTCTACTCCCCAAGGTCAGAGCCATGGTCTGACCACTTCCCTCTCTCAGTCCCCAGTTATGAGTGTGGAAAGAGTGGTCTAAGGAACAAAAAAGGATTCAAGTGTTCAAGATACTGAAATATTCCTTCTCCAACAGTCCAACACTAAACCTAAACAACAATCAAAAGCCCACAGCAATACTTTAGAGTGGAAACCAAAGAAATTTGACAGTTTTGGGGCTAGATGAAAGATCTCCCCCAAGAGGGATAATGAAAGCAGCAAGAAAAAATTATTTATAGAGGCCTAAAATCTGGAAATTGCACGTTTGTGTCCTCTACAACCCTGAAGTACATAAGAGAGTATATGTTTATCTAATTATATATTCCAACAGTCTATCTATCTGAGTTTTGTATTAACAGCTAAAATACAGCAAGCAGTGGGGGTTGAGGAGGAAGAGAGAAATATAACACAGGAAGTAATTTCCTCCTCCAATCATTAAGACACCCCAAGGGAAATAGGCGTGATGTGTCACCTTTTAGAGATGCGGTTTGATCTGAAAATCCTCTGAGGGGAAAACCTTTTTAGTGACTGGGAATACTGGAGTCCACTGCACTGGGGACTCATCCATCTCATCAGGCCTCCAAGTCCATTCTGTTTAACTTCTGAAGTAGATAGTCTCACTGAAATTTCTATTCTCCCCCTACTACACACACACCCCAAAAATAAAAATAAACAAATAGAAGGCTGGGTTTCCCCAATTCAAAGATTATGCTCCCTCCCACTGTCTATACCCAGGACGCAGGTGGCCACTTCGGATATAAGGAATCAGTACGGGGCCAAGCGTGGTTTCCAGACCCGGTTTACAAAGATCAATGACGCTATGGAAACAGCAGACGCCGCGCCGGAGCCTCCTGGCCTCCCATATGGAGCCTCACAGGCACGGAAAGTAGGAGGGCGCCAGCTCTCAGATCAAAACAATACCTCCTACCCCGGGGTGAAGGGTGGGGGCGGTGGCCCCGCGGAATCCCCAGCTTTGCACCTACCTCCCCGGCCCGCGCGCGCCTAGGCGGCCCCGCCGCACTCGCGAGGCCCAGGGAAGTGAAATCACACATTCCGGCTCCCAAATAAGGAGTGAGCCTAAATAAACCTCTGAGATCCGACTTCTCCAAACCAACGGACCAACCAGCTCAATGAGTAATGGGCCTTTTGTGCCCGCAGAAAGAAAGGAAGGAGGGAGGAGAGGATGGGGAACCACAACCTCGGAAAATCACTTCCTCGAGACGCGGTGAAATTAGCAGAAGTGGTCCCGAAGCCAACCGTTCAGACTTGGCTGGATCCCGCTCAAACCCCAAAATGGCAGAGTCCTCACGAGTCCTCTCGAGTCCCGGCCACTCACACCCGAGGTGACCGGAAACGCGGTCTAGGCGGCGTGGTCAGCTCAGACCTGACCTTCCCGCTGCCCCCGCCCCTGCTGCGCACTTGGCACCCTCCGCACCCGGACCCACCGCCCAGCCGCGGCCGGGACTCCGTCCCAGGAAGAATCGGCGCGGTCACGCCGAGCGATTGTGCGCTCCGGGCGCTCCAGGGCGCCGGGCGTCCTCCCTGGGAGCTCCCCTCTGTCCGACCTCCCCTCCCAAGGCCCCCAAACCTACTTTTAGGGCGAATTTTTCCTGGGTCCTCTTGTTGAAGATCTGCAAAACTTTCCCGTTGATGCCCAGCCCCAGGACCTGGGTGGTGACCTTGTAGTCGTCGATGATGGCGTTCTTCTTGATCTGCAGGCTCGACTTGACATGGAACTGGGGAAACTGCTGCGGGGGCTGCGGCGGCGGCTGGGACGGGGCAGGGGGCTGCGGCGGCGGCGGCGGCGGCGGCGGATTGGGGAACAGCACCGGCGGGGTCTGGCCCTGGGAGTTGGACAGCATGGTGCCGGGAGATGCGGGAGCAGAGGCGGGAGGGCCCCCGGCCGCCCCCTCCTCCGGCTCCGGACGGGGTCCCCGCCACCCCCCGCCCGGCGACGAAGTTTGCTCCGGGCTGGAGCCGGCTTCCCCGGCAGGGCCCGGCTCCAGGCTCAGCGGGTCGCGAGGCTCCGTGGGTCCCGCCGTGCGCCGCTGGCGCCCACCGGCCCTGCTCCCTCCCTCCCACCCTCCCCCCGGGGGCCTGGCGCTCGGTGGAACGCGGGACCGCGGGGGCCCAGCCGGGGGGGAAGCGGCCGCGCGACAAACTACTCAGCCCGGGGGCCGGCGGCCGCGTCACAGCCTCGTCTGCGTCCGGGGCCGGTCCTTAAAGGGGAGGGTCGGAGGGGGCAGGGCTTGGGAGGAGGGCGGGGCGGGGGAGGCGTGGTGTGGAGGAGGGGCTGGCTGGCCTTAAAGGGAAGGACTCGAAGCCTCCAGAGCGTGGCGAGTGGGGCTGGAGGCTGGGGGTTTAGGGACAGGGAGTGGGGACCGAGAAATCCTAGTCCTTAATTAATCAGGACCACAAAAAAGGGAAGGGAAAAGCGTATGAAAGTAGCTACATAGTTCAGATAGAAAATCCACTTTTCTCCAACTGTCTGGCTTTAAGCAGCAGCCAATTGGGAGATAGGAATGTATTTTGAAAGAGAGAAGAATGAGTAAGAAATATGGGTTGAATGGGACCACAGTGTTGGGCTGAATCTAGAGGTCATTCATCGTAGGAATACATGTGAAGCAAATATTAACTCTGACTTAGGCATTTCTTTTCCCATAAATTTGTTTTTCCGTAAAGACTTGCATAACTTTGAACAATTTAGTAATTAAACCTTTGAACATTTTTTTTTTCCACCTAAATTCGCTTTAAAAAAGGATACAGAGCGGGAAAAGGACATTCAGACAGCCTAAATTCGGGGAGCCTTTACCAAGGCCGTGTGATCCTGAGCAAGCCACTGCGCTCTTTCCGTGGAAGAAGAGCGATACCTTTTCATAGGGATGCGGAGAGAAGTAGACAGTG
Source organism: Saccopteryx leptura (assembly GCF_036850995.1). NCBI lineage: Eukaryota > Metazoa > Chordata > Mammalia > Chiroptera > Emballonuridae > Saccopteryx > Saccopteryx leptura. The sequence goes on from NC_089504.1 coordinate 277,041,293, forward strand.
TAGCAAATGGGAAGGTCTGGTGAATAGGTTCTGATTTCCCATGTGGGAAAGTTAGACCCTGAACCTACAACCATAAGTAGAAGTGGGTATATTTGAAGAAGCAGAGTTCCAGTCCAGGTTAGCCTTATGTCTCCAAGGAAGATACTAAGAATCTAGCTGTACCTACATCAGAGGAAGAGACTGGAGTGGCCATAAATATAAGCTGCCAGAAGGTGTCTATACACATTTCTGACGGGGGATTAAGGATGATCATTAAATACATCCCTGCTGACCTATGTCCCCGCTCTGACCAGTAGAACGGTTGAGAAATAAGACAAAGGAACCAGACAGGTGAATACAAACCTCATCTTAATTACTGATAAGACCAAACTGAAGAATGGGGCATGACCTACAGACACACATGGCCCCTAATATATCCCCCCAACACTACAGAGCCCACTTGTCCAAGGAGACCCAGTTTAGGAAGGAGAAAAGGGAATATCGCCAGGCTAGGGACCCTTGGGGACTGAGGCAGGGCAGGTAAGGAGTGAGGGTGGAATGAAAGTCGGAAGTTACTTTTCCAGCACATCCCTTCCCAGGATGGGCAGGGCTCACTCCATGGGCCAAGGTAGACATGATTCCTCTAACACAGGGCTTGGGAACGTATGCTCGCGAGCCAGATGTGGCTCCTTTGATGGCTGCATCTGGCTCGCAGACAAATCTTTAATAAAAAAAAAAAATCATAATGTTAAAAATATAAAACATTCTCATATATTACAATCCATTCATTTCCTACCGCTCATGTTCATGGTTGCAGGTGGCTGGAGCCAATCACAGCTGTCCTCCGGGACAACATCAAATTTTTATTGGATAATGCGTAACATACACGGGTCGTTGTATGGCTCTCACAGAATTACATTTTAAAATAAGTGGCGTTCATGGCTCTCTCAGCCAAAAAGGTTCCCGACACCTGAACACAAATACTTGCTTTATTCAAGCAGAGTTAATTCAGTGTGCACACTGATTGAGTACGAAGTGCCATGCTCAGCCTTATGGTGGTGAGTGGCATTAATATGTGGGGAAGAAGACAGATGGGTAGAGATGGCATAGACACAGGTCTGGGAGACAAGGCAGAGGGACTCACCTCTGGCAGCAGGAACCAGAGCTTCCTCCTGTGGTAGAGGATGGATGTGGTTAGCAGTTCCCCAAACCGTTGACCCTTCAAAGGCAGAGAGACTGCCAGAGGCCTCAGAGATTGAAAGACACCTTTCCTCTCCCGGGCTATAGTAGTGTTGTCACCTCCCAGGCACACAGGGGAGATACCCACAGACTGAGATAAGGATGCAGGGATGGGGGCGGGGCATGGAGAGCTCTAACTGCTCAGTGTCTTCCTCAACTGATAGGAGGTCCAGGGTCTGAACTGCTCAGACCTCTGAGTTTGATCCTTTTTCCTCTGCAGAGGGTCACTGCCAGCTTCCTACTGCTTGACACTGAGCTGTCACCTGCTTCTCTCCCAAGGTTAGAAAGACAATCAGCTCTTTTTGCCTTTTCAGAAGTAGCCAGGCATCATGGAGAGAGAACAGAATTTAGAGACAAATGACCTGAATTCAAGTCTGTCCTCAAATTGACTCACCTTAAGCCATTTATCCTCTCTTGGTACCTGAAGAAAATGAGAAAAATTATAAAATCTATTTTCAGGGCTGAGTGAGGATTAAATGAGATGGTGTTTATAAGAACTCTTCATAAACCATAAATTATCATGAAACACTCAATGTTATCATTATTGAGGCATTGCTGGCTCGCTCCTCTGCTCTGTGCCCACTGCCTGGGGATCTGTCCCTGATAGCAAAGCTGCCTGCCTACCTCACTGGGGCTCTGGAAGAGCGCTGAAGCCCAGTGACTTAGGAATAACAAGACAGCTGAAACCTCAACTGGGGATTCCTCCTGAAGTTACATGGGCCGATTAGGCCTGGGGTCACACAAGGACTTTTAAGAGCTTGTGCACAGTATATAGAGATTATATAAACTGCACACAACACCCTGCAAACATACACATATATAAACCCAAGCACAATGTTACTGACATGTAATAGACACAGAATAAATGCTTAATGGATGAATAACTGGGGAGTGAAATGGGCTAAAGGAAGAAACACTAGACAAGAGATGCAGAGTCTTAAGTTTCATCCCTCCACACCAGTACTAACTAGCTGTATAACCTCACGAAAGGCCCCTGCCCTCTCAGTTCCCTCTTTCTCATCTGTAAAACAGTGATAATTACATTTATCTTGCCTACCTTATAGAGAGCTATTGTAAGGATAAAATAAAATGTTTTCCCTTAGGACACAGAAGTCCAAAGTTCTGCAACATCAAATTCAACCATCTGTAATGAAATAGTTCTGAACATACAGAAGCCCTTTAAAAGTTAAAAGCCTATGAAAATAGAAAGTCCTATTTTTGTCTATTATTCACACGTGAACACATATGTCATACAGTATTGTACATACAAAGACAATTTAAAGACCTCAAGTACATAATATTGGATTAATTATAACCCTTGATTTATGACACACCCTCATCATTCATTGGCCCATGTATCTCTGCTTTTATTTGATTACTAGTTATTTTGAATAATACAAGAAGCATCTACAAATCCACTGCCCAAAATTAAAACTAGACTTTAACAATATCATACATCTAACTAGACTCATTGAGCATGGACTCATCTGGTTTGAGCAAAAAGCTCACCAGCTTGAACCCAAGGTTGCTAGCTCCAGCAAGGGGTTACTCAGTCTGCTGAAGGCCCGCAGTCAAGGCACATATGAGAAAGCAATCAATGAACAACTAAGGTGTTGCAACGCGCAATGAAAAACTAATGATTGATGCTTCTCATCTCTCTCCATTCCTGTCTGTCTGTCCCTGTCTATCCCTCTCTCTCTCTCTGGGAAAAAAAAAAAAGGAAGATAGATAAATGTGACTTAATCAGCAAGATGAGGCTCAAATAGGGGAAGAGCTTGTCATAGTTTCAAAGTGTTCTCCATCTTGTCATGATGATGATGATGATGATGATGACGACAATGACCACTGAGTGCTTACTCTGTGGCCAACACTGTGCTCAGCCCTCCATCTGCATTGTCTCATTTAAGCCTCAGAAGATTTGTGGCAGATTGTTAGTTGTTTGGGCCAATACCCATTTCCCCCTCTTTAATGGTAAAGAACCTCTAATATTTAGCTATGCATATGACAACCTGGCATAAAAATTATTCTTCCCAGCCTCCATTACATCTGGCTGTGCTCATGAGATTAAGTTTGAGCTAATAACTTGTAAATGAAAGTAGTTGAAGGGAAGAGATAAGTCTTTCTTCAACTTTTTTTTCTCTTTCCTTCTGGCTGGAATGAAAATTTAATAGCTGGAGCTTGAGCAGCTATCTTGGTTCAGGAAGTGGAGGCCACAAGTTGAGGATGACAGAGCTAAAGAAGGAAAGGAGCCTATTTCTAGGGAGGGTGGATTCATCTTTTCTGCCCTAAACCACTTTCCCAGACTTTTACGAAAGAGAAATAATTATCCTTCTTATTGTAGTAACTGATGTTCTGTTTTCTATCATTCACAGCCAAACTTTATCCTAACTATTGCACAGACTCATGGAGTATGCACTGTTATCCATGTTTCTCTATTTTATAAATAATAAAAGTGATTTCTAGAGAAATTAAATAATTTTCCTAGGGTAAGACAGCTGGTAAAGGTCAGAATCCAGGTCTTTTGTGAACCAAAGTCCATGGTTATGCCCCCCACTTTGAATCCAGAGCATACATATACTCACATATTCTTCTTAATGTCAGAAATATAATATGTGCTATTTCTGTGCAGGAATGGCTTAAAGTTCTATGAGCAATACTTTCATTTTTAGAAAAAGTTTAAATCCCCCGCATCCCAGTTTCTTTTAATATTCAAATATAAGCCCGTGTTAATTTGCACATCTGGGTTATACTATAGGATAGGAGAAATCATGAATCCATAACAATCTCTTTTCTCCAAGTTTTCCCCTTTCTGACTTCACATCAGGAAGTGAAAATTTTCTATTTTACTACGAAGCAACAGTATAAATGAATGACAGAGGGTAGAAATCTACTGTGTGAACTACTTGGAAATTTTCAAAAGATCCCCCCTTGATGAGATAGGCTCATGCATAGACTGTTGGACATGCACGCATGTGCAACAGACAAAATAATGCTAAGAGAACAAGAAAGCTCTGGCCACTGAAAATTCACCTTTGGAAAGAAAGATGACGTCAGGCCAGGAAGAGAGAAGCAGTCTTCATGTCATAGACTAATAATTCTTGCATAAAATGAGAAATTCTCTGAAACAAGAATGACAGCTACATAAGAGTCATTGGTCACAAAAATTTCTGAAATCTCTGAAAGTTCTAAAGTCTGATCCATAGGAAGAAATTCTACCCAACTCAGGTGCTCTGAGCAATGCACTGCACAGACAAGTGCTCTGCTCCCCAACCCTCAATGCCCTTTCTGTACCTGACAGTTCACTGCCACAGCGGGGAGCAGCTGGAGCAGTGGGCAAGAACGGGAATGGAAAGAGAAAGAAGGAAGTACCCGAAGGGGGACAGAAATCTTGCTTCAGCTCATCAACAGACTTAACGTGGTCCAAAGGGACTACACATGGGACTAATTAGAACTATAACATGCATAATTATAAATGCTGTGGCTTACTATGGGAAATAGAGGGAAAAGAAGTCAATATCCCACCATATTCAAGCTGGCCCAAGGCTGTAGTTCCTGCTTAAAAGCTTTGCCCCTCCAGTGTAGCTTATCTCTGCCATGTCAATTGCAACTCAGATGAATATTCAGCCTGGAGAGTGAATTGGAGAAGGGAAAAAGAAAAAGGGGATTTGCCTCCAGGAACACAACCATGATGTGTCAACTATTTGGTTTTTGCCTGATGACCTGGTGACCCCTGGACTTTTTTCCTTCCATCACTTAAGATAAGCAAATAGAACTGGGACGGTGGGAAAGGTAGAAAAAAGGTGTGTGTGTGTGTGTGTGTGTGTGTGTGTGTGTGTGTGTGTGTGTGTGTAGAGTGCTTGTGTGGAATGGGTAGTGATTCCATAAAGATATAATGATAAATAGCTTCATATTAGAATATAATTTTGAAGCTGCAAAACATGGTGAAATCAAATCTTGAGTTCAAATTCCACCTCCACCACTTACCATTGTTTAACTGCACTTCAGTGTTCTCTTTCTATAATGAAGGGGGCGATGGTTCTCCCTAGATTACATACACATGCAACAGTTTGAACTGTTAAAGATACATAGTAACTGGCCTCTATAAATGTGAACTGTTATTATACTGTAGGTACTTTCATACCAATCATCTTCAGTATACTCAAGTACTATTATTTCTGCTGTTTGGATCATTGAAACACTCTGGCTCAGAAAGGTTACATGACTGGCCAAAGTCATCACACTAGCGTGAGACGAGCCAGAATTCAGACTCTGGCTTTTCCCACACATGTCAGACAGAGTCCATGTTCCTAAACGCTCTTGTACAAAGCCAGCCCAGCCTGTGTACATGGCTCAGGAGAAGGAGGCACAGTCTGTGACCTGCAACTTACTCAGATTCCAAAGACTCTCCCTCTAAGAGAGTTAAAGGAAATAACTGAAATTATTTTAGCATTAATAACTTTGGAGTCCTAGCATGCATAAGCTTTTGAGGGAAAGACCTAAATATAGAAGATATATGTGGTATATACTACATTTTTTGTGTTTGTTCATTCCATGACAGAGGCAGGAGCTAATAGTCCTCTCCCACACACACACACACACACACACACACACACACACATCTCTCATTGGCTTATGCAAACTGTAATATTATAGAGAGGAAAAGGATCTATGCAAATCACCTGGTCTCTCTGCTTCCTTCAAAGACCACACCTACATCATCATATAGACTGGTAGGTGTGTGACCTTAAAAACTCGAGACTCTCAGAACTTGCAGGGCCTCACTATACCACAAGAGGAAGTTCTCCCTTTGGTGTGACCCATATAGCACATGTTGCAGGCAAGTCCCTGCCATTCTGGAAGCTTACTCAGTGATGCTGGGGAGGAGTCAATCCACAGTGCTGGGTAGACGTGGAGAGCCAGCCCTCCAGCAGAGGAGTAGTATGGGGGAAAGTGGATGTGCTGAGAGAGAGAAGTCGGCATGTGGGCCAGTCTGAGACGGGCACAGGCTCCCCCGCCATCAACTCTGTCCCCTTTTATATCAACAAACATGGACTTCAGCACCAGTAGTGCCAAGTGTTGTGCCGGGGGGGTGGAAACACCTGAGGCCCCCTGGGCTTGAGTGCCTTGAAAAGTTATACATATAAATGGTTATGTATAGAGATAACATAACACATGTCTTTTTAACCATTTTTAAATGTACAGTTCAGTGGCATTAAGCACAGTCACACTGTTGAGCAGTCATTGCCACCATCTATCTCCAGCCAATTTTTTCATCTTGCTAAACTGATACTCTGTCCCCATTACACAGTAACTCCCACTCAACCTCCACCACCCCTCCAGCCCCTGGCGACCGCCATTCTATATCCTGTCTTTATAAATTGGACTCCCCTAGGAAACTATAATGTCTTCAAGGTTTGTCTATGTTGTAGCAGGTGTCAGAATTTACTTCTGCCTGGCTGGTTTGCTCCGTGGATAGAGCACCGGCCAGGAGTGCGAACTTCTTGGGTTTGATTCCCGGTCAGGGCAAACATGAGAAGCGACATCTGCTTCTCTTCCCCTTCCTCTCCCCCTTCTCTATCCAGTGGCTTGGCTGATTGGAGCATCGGCCCCAGACAGTGGTTGCTGGGTGGATCCGGGTGGGGGTACATGTGGGAGTCTGTCTCTCTATCTCCTCTCCTCTCACTTAAAATCAAAAAAATTTTTACTTCTTTGTTGAAGGGTGTATTGTATGGATATTGCACTGTGTGTGCACTTTTTGTTTACCCATTATTTCCTCGATAGACATTTTATTTGTTTCCACCCTTTGGCAGTTATAAATAACACTATTATGAACATGGGCATACAGATATCTGTTGAGTCCCTGCTTTCAATTCTTTGGGGTATATACCCATAAGTGAGATCATGTGGTAATTCTATGCTTAATTTTTTAAAGAACTACCATGCTGTTTTCCATAGCAGCTGCATCATCTACATCCCCACCAGGTCCCAATTTCTCCACATTTTAGCTAACACTTGTTATTTCCAGGTTTTTTGGTTTGTTGATTTTGGTAGTAGCCATCCTATGGGTGTAACCCTGATAGGTATAAGCATGGTGCTCCAGGCCTCATAGACAAGAGAGATTCATCCAGAGTCCAGTTCTCACTAAAGAGGTGACATTCAGCCTAGGCATCTAAAGATAAGTAAGAACTCTGCATGCAGACAGGAGAAGAAAACCGCACAGGAGAAAGAAAACAATGGAATAGTGAGAGCTGAGAAATTGCACAGCCTGTTTAGAAGCAGCAGGTGGTCAGCATGTGCAGGAACGTAGACTGTGTAAGAAAAAGTGTCGAGATGTGAGACAAGGGACAGATTTAAGGACTAGAAATTCCACTAAGACTTTGGATGTTGGGCAATAGGGAGCTATTGGTAATGTATGTGAAAGTGCCTGGCAAACATAGTCTATAAATGTAAGAATTTAGAACAAAAAAGAGAGAAATGCTTGTAAAGAAACAAAGGTACTGAAGACTTAAACACAATGCCTGAAGAGTGAAGGCAGCTTCTGACACGTTCCAGGGAAGGCACTGGGTCCCCAGTGTGCTGATCCTGGCTCATTTCCTTCCTGTTGGCTCCCAAGTGCCCAAGTGGCCTGCCCCTGTTGACCTCCTCAGTGTGTGTGGTGGGGGGGAGATGCGGCAGGGCTCTCGTCCATTGATGGGAGAGTCCTGGCCTCCAGGTTCGAGGGACCACAGAGGGCAGCAGATCCGCCCTACTCCTCCTGAGCCGTCGCACTCACCATTGCATCCCTTTCTAGCGCAAGATTCTGAGTCATTCAGACACTGGGCACATCTCAGTCCTGAGTAGCCATCTGCCTCTGACAGCCTCTTCTAAGCTGGATTCTGGGCCCAAATGAGGTCTCCCTAATGCAGATGTCTCACTGTCCCTTCTACTGTAAGGAGAGAGGCAAAGGACTCCTCTATATTTAAGGTACTATATAGGAGATTCACAAAGTAACAAAATTATTATTTTTTGAACTTTTAATACATTCACATGGTACAAAATGCAATAGTCCAAAAGGAGATACAGTGAACTGTTCCCTCCCACCCTAACCCCTAACCACCCAGCTCTCCGCCCAGTTTCTCATGTGTCCTTCCAGAGGTATCCCAGCCAGTCCAACCTTTCACCTAGAAACTCGCAGAGATTGGGTTTGGCCTAAGTCCCAGGATAGCAGATCCTAAACTCTGGAGTCATGCCGGTAAGAGGAAAGCCCCGGACCAGCCACACCACGCCAAGTCGGAGCTGGGACAGCCCGTGGGCCAGTGCCGACCTCCGGTTCAGCCTTCCGTCTTGGGTGCCTGGGATCCAGGTGTCCTCCCAGGAGTGTGACACTTCTGCTGGCACTGGTGAAGGAAGCTGCAATTGCTCATGAGCGATGGGGAGTGGGGGATGACAGCCAGGGGTGGGAACTAGATCCACGAGTAGGAAGACAGTAGGATAAACCCTAAAAGGGAGAGATGGGGGCAGATGCTCCCTGGTTGTGAGTGTGAACCAGGAGCCGAAGCTGGGGCTGACCAGCTAGCTGCTCGCTTGTGTCTGCAGAGCCGTTTGGTGCACAGGCCTTTGTAATCCCAGCAGAGAATGCTGGAAAGGTAACACGGAGCGACGCGTGGGCAGCCTTCCCCTGGCTTTCCCTCGACAGGTCAGGGCTGAGCAGAGCTGTTTCTTCAAGTACTGGTGTAATCACAGCTGCGTCGGCCTCGGAGCTCAGAGCTCTCGCCCACGTCACTCCCCAGGAATCTGGTTCTTGTTTACTACGAAGTGTGGTTATTACGGAGCCTAGTGGCCTTCCTCCAGCTTCCCCAGAGAGCGTGTAGAGGAGCCCAGCGCCTCGGAAGGGAGAGGTGCTGAGTGGGAAGAGCAGCAGGCTTCCGGGACCCTGCCCCCCCCCCCAGGCTCCCTCGCCAGGACCAGTAGGGTCGGGTCAGGACCTGGCGGGACTCCCAGCATACCTGGGGCCCACCTTCCTAGAGAGCTGGGGAAAAAAAGAAGAGAAAAGCAGAAAAGCAAATGAAGAACAGGCCAGGAACAGCCCCAGGAACCAGGAAGAACTGGATTCTCATGTGCTCTACCCTGTGTTAAGAAATAAGAGAAACCTGGGCAGGGAGTGAAGCCTCTGGGTTACGTTCTGCAAACTTTGTCCAGTGACTTACCTAATGCCTGCACAGCACATGACACATAGTGTAGTTGAATAGATGGAATGAAAGATGGTGAATGGCACACAGAGAAAGACAAATAAAAATCATAATAATAGCTCCCATTAATTGAGTGCCTATTATGTTTCTGACATGGTTCTAAGTCCTTTCCATGTGTTAACTCAGTCAATCCTCATGACAACGCTACATGGTAGATGTTACTAATATCTTTCCAGCAGCCCAGATAAAGAAACTGAGGCCCAGTGTGAACTTAAGTGATTCAAAGTAAGGACTGAACCCTGGCTGGTTGGCTCAGTGGTAGAGCATCGGCCTGGCGTGCGAGGGGTCCCAGGTTCGATTCCCGGCCAGGGCACACAGGAGAGGCGCCCATTTGCTTCTCCACCCCTCCCCCTCTCCTTCCTCTCTGTCTCTCTCTTCCCTCCCGCAGCGAGGCTCCATTGGAGCAAAGATGGCCCGGGCGCTGGGGATGGCTCTTTGGCCTCTGCCCCAGGCGCTAGAGTGGCTCTGGTTGCAATAGAGCGACGCCCCAGAGGGGCAGAGCATCGCCCCCTGGTGGGCAGAGCGTCGTCCCCTGGTGGGCGTGCCGGGTGGATCCCGGTCTCGGGCGCATGCGGAAGTCTGTCTGACTGTCTCTCCCCGTTTCCAGCTTCGGAAAATACAAAAAAAAAAAAAACAAAGTAAGGACTGGAGTGGGGATTTGAATTCAGGAAGCTAGGACCCAACACTGTCTTCTCAGGCACCATGCTCTCCTGAACAGGGAGCAGGGCCAGCTGGGAAGGACCACCCAAAGACAGGCAGCTGCTGCAGCTCAGGATAGCCTCTCTCTTAGAGTCTTTCTTCTTCTATCAATCATACTGCTGTGACCTCCTCCCTACCCCAACCTCCAGGTGGGCTTCACTAGACCCCTATTCTAGGCTGAGAAAAAAATCACAATGAGACTAAGATGCTTATGCTTTGCCCAAACCAAAATTCCAGTAATCTATTAATTTGGCTCAAGATCCCAGTATGAAAGTCATAAAAAAAAGCATGGGCCCAGGGACCAGAACAAGAGCCAGACCTCCCGCTCTGTCTCTCTTTGCTATCTCTCCTTGACGGCTTTGCCTCTTCTGTCCGTTTTGGGTTTTTAGAACATTGTGCAAATGCAGAGGTATTTCTGAAACACCAGCTTAGTTCATTTTCTCCCCACACAGCTGTCTGCTCTCTCCTTCCTGGGAAGTTGAGCTAACAAGGTACTATGAAAATCAGGTCACTTCACTGCTTCTCAGAGTTTTCAGAGGCGGCCGTGCTGCAAATGGAAATGTCAGCATGGGTTAATTACCTTGGCCCTGCTGCCCTGTTTGCTGACTACCACTTATCCATAATCGATTCCTGAAAAAGACAAAGGATGCGAATAATCAGCCAAGCAGATGGAGCGTCAGGCAGCCAGGCAGAAGAGAACACAGGCGCCCCAGAAGGGAGAAGGAAGAAGGCCTCTGCCCCAGGGAATGTCTCCGCTGTGGGGGCAAAACGGACTGCAGAGAAGGCGGAGGGCTCAGAGCCGGCCTCGGCCGATAAGGCGTGTATAGAAGAACAAATTCATCACTGGACTAGTCTAGTCTTTTAACATCTTCCGACAGCGGTGGGAAGCTCTCTAGGAAATGGGGAAGGAAGTAGTAAGAAAGGAACCTGAGAATATCACATGAAGGAGGAAGCCTGGCATTAGAATAAGGTTGAAAGATCTCAAGTCCTGGAAACAACTTACTTAAAGACACTCCTTGTAAAACACACCACACACACACACACACACACACACACATGCACACATGGATTTACTTTGGCTGGCTTCTTTGCCTTTAGGTCTGGCTGAGGAGATGGGGCCAGGCATTTATCACTGGGTATTTTAGTCAGTTTCACTTCCTGTTTCTCATGTTGAAAGCATAGTAATCATCATCATGATAATAATAATTCCACATCCTTGCCTTTGCCTCCTATTTATCTAGGGCCTCCCAGAAGTGTGTGTGTAAGTGTGTGTAAGTGGGAGGGGGAGAATACAGTTTATCTTCTCTATCAGTCAACAGCTGGGGGAGGAGACAGGCGTGCAGGTGACGGTGGGGGATAGGAATTAACAATGGAAATTATTAACCTCCTATTTTTTTCCAAGAGGAAGAATCTAAATGGGTTGGTAGTTTCCCCCAAATGGCTATTCTCACCGTAGGGATGTTTGTATATATCTCTTCCCCCAAGGTCCTCCAAAAATAAATACCCCCAAGACCTTTCCATCCTCCAATCTGCCCCAACAAAGAAAGGCCTTTTGATCTGAGGCCCAGAGAGTTTAAGCTAATTTCCTAGAGTCACACAGCGGGTTCGCAGGAAAGATAGGACCAGGCTAGGCTTCTTCCGCCACTTTTAAGAGTTGTAACCAAGAAGGGACTTTCCAGCTGTATGGGGAACTTGCGAAGTTGTTGGGAAAAACCACAACTATTTCTGCTAAGAAAAAAAAATACAGTCCCTGCAGACTTGAAACCCTAGGACAATATGCGGAGTTCACTCTTACTGAGAAAGTGTTGGCAACATGAGAGATGAAGAGGGGTAGGAGGAGCAGCCTTCAGACTTTGATCAGGACCAAGGGTTCATGGAATGGAGATGTCAAGCCAGTATTTTCATTCTTTAAACCGCCAGTGAAGAGCGGTACTCAAAGGACAAAGGTGAGCGCTTCACAGGCTCTAGGCACTTAGATGGGGAGAGAAGGGAAGTGACAGAGGGAGCCATTATCCTGATGACAATAGTGACAGTCTCCCTTTAGATCCTGCCCTTCCCTTGGGGACCTGAGGAGAAGAGGGGAGGGAGGGCTATACGAACAAAAAAAGTCAGGTAAAGAAAAAACTAAAACCACAGGGGAGAGACCCTAAATAATTGAGTTAAAAAAGAAAAAGAGAACCTTCCTCTCAGACACAAACAAAGATACACACATACTACAGAGACACACCCTGAAGCTACACCGAGGATGAGAGGATGTGATCTCACACATTTATTTCTTGGGCTATTTATTGTTGTTGGATCTTTTTTCCCTGGAGTACAAGCATAAGCGTGGGGCTGGATGGTAAACGTCGGGTTAAAAATGTGAACATGAGAAGTTAACTGCGATCCTGTGAATAATCAACCTCAGGCTGTCAGGTGTTGAATCAGTGCAAGGAGGGAATAAAATAATATCAAATGCTGACACGGTATTCTGTATGTGCCAGACACTGTTCTAAGCACTTTACATATATTTGTTCATTTAATACTCGCAGCAACCCTGTGAGATAGGCTCCTGCTCCTCCGACATTATCATGCATACTCATTTTGACCCTGTCTTAGCATTTCGAGGCCTACAGAAGGACTGGGTTATTTAGCCACTGACCTCGCCTCTCTTCCCAGCAGCAACTGCCCCGGGACCCGCTCCATAATTTGCAGGACCCACTGCAAAATGAAAATGCAGAGCTCCTTGTTCAGAAATTACTAGAATTTCAAGCAGAGCATAGAACCAAGCACGGAGTCCTGTACGTTCAGGTCTCTGTGTGACTTCAGTCACAAGTCCGTGAGCTAGCCCTGCATGGAACCTCCCAAATCCTCACACAGAACTATGGTCTCTTCGTTTACCTGGTGGGTGCCCAACTCCTTGACAAGGAAAGGGAACGGAGAAAACGCATCTCACCCCAAACACATTGGGCATGTGTGCGTGGCGTGGGTGAAGCATGTGCTCCACAGCTAAAGAAAAGTTAGCTTTTCCGAGTTGATCTAGATGGTTTTTAAGATCTCTCCCAGCGCTGTATTATGAGACCTGCCCTTTCATTCAGCCCTGCCCTCCCATCCCACATCTACCTGGCTGGCAGTTCGTGCTGATTCTATCTCAGCGAGGCCTCCTGTATCCTGCCCTCTTTTCCATCTCCCTCGCTACTGCCCTAGTTTTCTCTCACCGAGAATATTCCAGTAACTGCCTAACTAGATTCCTGGCTTCCAACCCCCACAGTTTCCAATCTGTCCTTCATTTCGCTTAATACCGTTAGGTTTTTATCAGTTCGTTTTTAGGACTTTCTCTCCCCTGGGTTGTGCATCTCTCCAGGTGGGTTCTCTACTCCCTGTCTCCTGGGCATCCCTCAGCAGCTGAGAAGAGCAGGCTTGCTTCCTGGGTACCCCTAGGACGCTGCCATGGCACACCTCTCCTCCTCCTTCAGCCAAGCCTCGGGGAGTCTCTATTACAGCTCAGCTTCGGGGGGTCTCGATGAGGAGAACACGCTCTTCTGTCAAAATTTCAGAAGAAAGAATGACATCTTAAGTCCTGTCTCCTGTTACAATCAAAATACAGACAATTGGAAAGACAGGAGGACCTGTCTGCCCCCAGATGGACAAGGAGCGGTAACAGGGAAAAGCTGTGGAGAAGGCCGATTGCTTGTTTCTTGCTCGGAACTGAAGATGTGGGCTTATGTGGCCTGACTCTGGAAAGGCAGAGTGGCCTGGCTTCCATAATTTTCAGTGCCCATCACAAAGTATCCAGCAGCTGAGGATTGTTTCGGAGGGATGGTCTTGACTGCTACTTTAGGAAAGAAGCCCCAATCAAAACTGCTTGACCTCGTCATTTTTAAAAGTCTTTGTGGCACTCTAATCTCATTTTAAGACCAACCTAAATTACCTCGGGACTAGAATATGACAACCGCCCGTGTCAGCGAGGATGCATTCAGCTGGGAACTTGCAGTGACTTAGACCATAAAGAAGCTAATAGTTTTATAAGACTGAAGGGAGGTGATCTCAGGTTGTCTGGCAGCTCAACAAAGTTATCAGGTACCATCAAGGATCCAGGTCTTGCCATCTTCATGCTTTGCCTCCTTAACAGGCTGGACCTCACTGTCCAGTTTGGCTTATCCCTTCCTTCACTGTCACAGGGAGACTGACAGCTCTAAGCTTCACACCCCCAGACAACGTGGTTCAACACAGCAAAGAAAAAGGCAAGAGAAAACCAAAGAATACAAGGAAATTTTGAAATTCTAAGGGCTTATTTTCTCTTGCGACTATCTTATTTATCAAGGGAAACATAGTTCCCAGAGAACCTCACTCAGCACACTTCCTCTCATGCCTCATTGACCATAAGTGGGTCATAGGTCTAACCAAAACCAATCATGAGACAAAGGAATGGACTTCTCGGGATTTGTCCCCTGGGGTGGGGAAAAAAAAAGAAGCCAATGGTTTTTGAGTAGGTAACTGACACCATGTCCCACTCCCACTCAACTTACTCCTTCCCCAATTTTATAGCATGTTTCAGTACCCCTGGCCCTCGGTCCTGCCTCTCTCGACACTTGCCTGTCCCGTTCCCTGGGAAATCCGCCAGAGCCATAAGACCACACTGTCGGCCTCCACGACTTCACCTCCTCATCACTCCCCAACTTTACTGAATGTATGACTCTGTCTATCATGTTAAGTAGTTGAAAAAAATTAAAACCCAAAGAAAAGTAATACACTTCAATTTCAAATCAATTCACGTTTATTGGACATGTGTTTATTCGAGGAGTCTGGGGGCAATATAGTCCAGTTCTCCATTCCTTCCTGCTTTAGCTCACTCCCTCGGTTAGATCTCTCTGCTGGGTGTGACATTTTGAATCATTCCTTTTTCCTCAAAACTCCTTACTACCTTGTTCTCAGGGCACCACAGCCTGAATTCTACTTCTACATCCCTGCCTACTTCTCAGTTGCCCGCAATGGTTCTTCCCATCTGCCTGTCCCCAAAATGTTAGGGCTTCTTAGGGCCCATTCTTTGATTGTCATTTTTAACCATTCTACTTCCCAGGTTTCAACTACCAGCTAAAGAATTATCTACACCTGGACCTGACCGGTTGACTCAGTAGATAGAGGTTGGCCTGGCATGTGGATGTCTCAGGTTCAATCCCTGGTCGGGGCACACATGAAAAGCAACCATCTGCCTCTCTTTCTTCCCCTTTCTCTCTCATTTCTCCTCTCACAGCCAGTGGCTTGGTTGGTTTGAGCATAACCCCAGACGCTGAGGATAGTTCAGTTGAGTCGAGCATCGGTCCCAGATGGGGTTGCCAGGTGGATCCTGGTCAGGGCACATGCAGGAGTCTGTCTCTCTAACTCCCCTCCTCTCACTTAAAAAAAAAAAAAAGAGAGTTATCTACACCTATGACCTCCAAATCTACAAGCCCAGCCCAAATATTTCTCTTGAATCCATACCCTTAGTGGACTTCCATTACTAAGTATTCCCAGACACCTTAAATTCATCATCTACAGAACTGATTTCAATACACACACACATACACACTGCTTCATTCTACTGCTCAGAGAAGGTACCACTCACTATCTGTCAAGTTGCCAAAGACTGATGTTAGCAGTCACCCTCGATTCCTCACTGTCTCTCATCGCCAATAATCAATGACTGATTCCTGTTCATCCCATCCCATCCCCCACTCTGTTTCCCTCCTCTCCATTCCCATGCCATTGCCCTGATTTAGGCACCCACCATATTTCATTTGAATTATGGCACAGGCTCCTAACTGGTTTCTGGTCTTCCTTTTCCCAAACCATTCTCCCAATATTGCCCCAATAATTTTTTAATGCAAATCTCATTATATTATTCCAGACCTTTAAAAAATTTTAATAGCTTCCGAGCCTAGAGAAATGGGCCAAACGCCCTAGTATAGCACATGGGGCTCGTCTTGGTCCCTAAAAATAGTGAGCACTATTTTTAGAAGTTTAATCTGTAAGTGTTGAGTAGGTTAGCTAGAAGAGGGGATGAATGGTGACAGAGAAATTAATGAAGAGAGTATTCTAAAATATTGCTTTAAAAGTTTTATTATCGGGTTTTATTTTATTTATTTCTTTTGAGAGAGAAAGAAAGACAAGAAGGGAAAAAGAGAAGCATCAACTCATAATTGTTTTCATTTTAATTGTGCATTGATTGTTTCTTGTCCATGCCTTGACCTGGCTGATGCTGGCTCAAGCCAGCAACCCTAGGCTTTTCATGCCAGCGACCTTATGGCTCAAACTGGTGGGCTTAGGGAGCGTGTAGACAATTCCCCTACTCAAGCCAGTGACTCCATGCTGACAAGCCTGCACTCAGAACTAGCAATCTTGAGGCTTTGAACCAGTGACCTCAGTGTTCTGAGTCAATGCTCTATCCACTGTGCCACCACAGGTCAGGCTATTATCAGATTCTAGATTTGGTAAGTCTGTGTTGCCCCCAGATCCTTGAATATACACATGCCCAGTAAATACACATTGATTTGAAATGATTTTTCTTTGGGTTTTAACTTTTCCAACTATTTAACATCATAGACAGAGTCATATAGCCCATAGATCTCAGCCCATAGATTTCTTTCTCTTTTTTTTTTTTTGTATTTTTCTGAAGCTGGAAACGGGGAGGCAGTTAGACAGAGTCTCGCATGCGCCCGACCTGGATCCACCCTGCACGCCCACCAAGGGGCGATGCTCTGCCCATCCCGGGCGTCGCTCTGTGGCGACCAGAGCCACTCTAGTGCCTGAGGCAGAGGCCACGGAGCCATCCCCAGTGCCGGGGCCATCTTTGCTCCAATGGAGCCTTGGCTGCGGGAGGGGGAGAGAGAGACAGAGAGGAAGGAGAGGGGAAGGGGTGGAGAAGCAGACGGGCGCCTCTCCTGTGTGCCCTGGCCAGGAATCGAACCCGGGACTCCTGCACGCCAGGCCAACGCTCTACCACTGAGCCAACCGGCCAGGGCCCACAGCCCATAGATTTCTACAAATTATTTACTCCATGGCTGTATCTTAGAATTTGTTGTTGAAACTAAATGTACCCAGTAATTGGAATAAACAAGTAGGTGGAAGAGGCATTGTGGAGAATGATTGATAGGACCAGGTTACTATTAAAACCTGAATGTCCATAGTAAGTCCTGTGTCCTCTGGCCCAGGCGAATATAGCCAAATTCTTGGATTTTGAAATAGTAAAAGACAAGAGAGTTTAGTTTAGTTTAGTTTAGTCTAGTTAGTTTAGTTTAGTTTAGTTTAGTTTAGTTTAGTTTAGAAAATGAGAGAACTGGCCTGTGTGGGTGATTGTGTATTGGATGGAGGAAGGAAAGGAGGAAGAGGACATAGAATATTAATAAACAAATCACAACAACCACATTCAATAAATAAAATTAGGAAGGCTCAATTTCAGACAAAGGCAAAGTAACATTTCCCTTTCACATTTTTTCTGTATTAGAATCCCAACTTTAAAAGGCCAAGGTCAGAATTCAGACAATGGGAAAGATTCTCTTTCTTAGGATTGGACCAAAAAAAAAAAAAAAAAAAAAAAAAAAAGGAGCCAATGGAAAAGGAAACTGGAGTCAAAAAGGAGCAAATACTTCCTAGAGATGCATCTGTGAGATTCTCCTGTAGGTGGAAGCGAGCGAGAACTAGCATAACTGAATCTCTGCCACTCGAAGGTATACCTCACACACATTGCCTCATTCAAGGCTTTACACTAGAAGGTGAGAATTGTTGTTTCCATTCTGTGGCTAACAAAGAAAAACCTGCCAAATCTATAGTAAGGGACAGAGCCAGAACTTGAACTCAGATTTTTCTGACCCCAGAGCATATACCTTGTCACCTCTCTATGACCATGACTATCCTTTTCACAAGAATAGTGATCTAGCCTGACCTGTGGTGGTGCAGTGGATAAAGCATCGACCTCAAAAGCTGAGGTCGCCGGTTCAAAACTCTGGACTTGTCTGATAGAGGCACATGTGGGAGTTGATGCTTCCTGCTTCTCCTCCCTCTTTCACTATTTCTCTCTCTCTCCTCTCTCTCTAAAAATGAATAAACTAAAAAATTTTTCAAATGGATACTTAAAAAAATTTTCTAAAAACCCAAAAAAGAATAGTGATCTATCTGTCCAGATTCGTCCATTCATTAAACATATCTTAACTGAATGCTTATTATACATCAAGCACAAAACTAGGCTATGGATTAGCTGTGACTGCTTTGTAGAGGGGTATTCAAAGGACCTCTAAAGGTCCTTTCTGGCTACAGAATTCAGCAACTGTAGAAAACCAAGACAGCCACAGCTCCCTTCTGCCCAGGTTAGGGAGATCAGAAGGGAGAGCCAGAAAGAAATCCAGGGTCAAAATGGACTCCAGCAGTCTCTCTCGAGGTCCTGAAAATACCATAGGCCCAATACAAGGCTTTTTTTGTTGTTGGGGATGGTGAAACGTTCTGGAGATGGATGGTGGCGATTGTTGCATAACTTGTGAATATGCCTTAATGCCACAAAATTATACATTTTAAAATGGCTAACATGGTATATATCATATTATATACATCCTACCACAATAAAAAAAAAAAGTTTTAAGGTACACTTAGCAGAATAAATTCTTGAAAACAATTTTGCAACACTCCATACAACGTTATTCCCAAATGTACACCTATCCAAAGAATTGACCATTTGGACCATTTTTACAACTCAGTTCATTCTAGTTTTAGGCTATTAATACAAAAAAGAAAGGAAGGAATGAGAAAAGGAAGGAAGGAAGAAAAATAAGAAAGGAAGGAAGGATAGGATCCATTCACCTGTGGAAAGATCATATTTGAATTGTTTACTCAAAGAAGAACAAGAATTTATTCTCATGACTCATTTTCCACCGGCAGAATCCAGTGTCTGATAGAGTCAGAGTGTACATAAAAGGAATTGCCAGGAAGGTGTCTAAAAATAAATGTAAATGAAAAAGACGGTTAATTGCCAACAACAACAACAAGAAAATGGGTCCCAGCCTGAGCCCCACAAGCACTAGGTTACCCTGATCTTCCCTGGCAGTCAGCCTGGGCAGCTGGAAAAGATGACTTCCCTTTCTGACCAAGATGGAAGGGGCCTGGCAGTCCTGAGGGGCTGAGCCATTGGGGGGTGGGGGTGAGGGGGGAGAGGGGTTTCAGGTCCAGGCCTGAGTGACAGTGATGCGACTTCTGACAGTGAAGGCAAACTGACCAATGAGAGTAACTGGGGCCCAGGGCCAGGAAGTGCCCCCACTCCCCCCCCTCCCCCGCACATACAGACACTCCCCTTCCAAGTCAGGGACGGCCCACCTACAACACTGAGACAGACAGCGGACTCTATCATCTCCATGTTTGATACATATATGGAAACAGCTAGGCCTGAATGAAGATATTCAAGCAGGTAGTTTATTTTCCTCCATGGAACAAAAAAGGAGAAATGACTCGGTGTTCTCATTGAAACCAGGGTCCTTCCTATTCACCGCATAGCTCCAGCGCTTTTTCCATTGTAACGTGTCAATCCATAAATTGAAAGAAGCTCCTGACTGAGGACCATAGCTGCAATCAGGAGAAAAGGAAGGAAGCCAGAAGCCAGGACTCACAGTCATCTCTTTTTTGGAGCTTTGGGGTAGACGCTGTCATTGAGTAAGGTAGGGGGTGAAGCAGCTGCCCGTGTAACTTTATCCCCATATTAACCACCAGAGGGGGCAGTTGCTCCACATCGGTGGTCTTTCTACAGCCCTGAGAAGGTACTTGCTAAGGGTAAGAGACCCCTAAGGCCATAAGGGTCATTTTATTTATTTTTAAAATGTATTTATTGATTGATTATAGAGAGATATAGAGGAAAAGAGGAAGGAAGAGAGAGAGGGAAGCATTCATTTGTTGTTCCATTTAGTTGTGCATTCATTGGTTGCTCGCCCTGACCAGTGATCGAACCCACAACCTTGTTATTTTGGGACAACACTCTAAGAGACTGAACTAACCAGCCAGGGCCATTAGAATCATTTTAGTACTGCCTTGCCCAAGTGCTGCCTGCATTTACTTAGCAAATGTTACTCCACTGTAGATAAGGAAGGCACTGCAGGGATCATCGGGTCCCAGGCAGCTGGCTGTTTCCCTGACTCTTAAAGAGCTCTAGAAATAGATTCTAGCACCTCTCTTGGCTGCTGTCACAAGGCTGTCAATGTGGGCTGCTGGCTGCCCACAGCCCCAGAGCCAGGAGCCAGGTGAGGGCAGATAGCCCATCTCCACCCCACCCTGGTGATTGTGCATTAGGCCCTGTGGAGGGAGAAGAGGTTTCTCCTCCTGCCCAGAAGTCCTGGTACCTGCTTCCATCCTTCTGGCCACCTCAGAGACCATGCCTGAGAGCAACAGTTAGAGCCATGGCCTGGGAGCTCCGAGACTGGAACCCCTTCGCTCTAAGAGGTACCCTTAGTGGAGATGAGGCTCATGAGACAACCCCGTTTAGAATCTACTCCCACCCCCCTTGCCCCCAATGCACCTGTCTTTGCTTCATTCCATCTGGTGTCCTTGGAGGAATGGCTAATTAAACTGAAAGGCGCTGGCCTATTTTTGGTGTTTTTTAGTGAA